>NC_056670.1:68063236-69335736 GCF_018350195.1 Panthera tigris | reverse complement strand
CCAGCACGACCGCATCAGCACTAGTATCAAATTAACTCTCCGACTTTGAAACTTATTGATCTGCTATTAAGACACCAGTGAACTTGATGAAATGAGTGCTGTAGGTGCAGTCATGACTTCAAAGTCTAGCACAGCCACATAAAGCAAGCGCCTTTGATCCTAACTCGGATCTACTGAGGGTTTAAAGCCCAGCTCTCCCTAAGCTGCCCTTCACTCTCGTCATGTCTGATGTCTTACCAACTAGTGACTTGATAATGTTAATAATGCAAATTTTACAAATGATTTTTACAATGGCAAAATTAATTATATGAACTGATGCTTCTTTCAGTAGGGGTCTCTGCATTTCTCTCCCTATAACATAACAGTTGGAGACACTGTGTTGGAGAAGGGATATGGGGTCAGGTAATTCCGGACTACGTTTTACTGTCTTCTTTCTCCTTCCTATTCTGGACTTAAAATGAAAAAAAAATTCACTAGAAGTTCAGTTCATAGTCTTATTAACTTTTATTCTATAATTCTCTTATCCTAGTAAATACCTACTAGAGAAGAGAAGTAGCCTCCTTTCTACATACGGTTTCTATGTTTATAGCATGAGTCAGAACAAAATCCTTATCTTTGCGTAGGATTTCTTCTTGATAGCTACCAAAAACCCAGAGTAAAGTTACAGTAACCCTCTGTTACTTTTTTTCAATTAGGAATTATCTGAAATGGTACACAGTCAAGAATCAGAATGTACCAGATTCTGTGATGTGAAAAATTTAAATACGCACATTCTCTCTTAATCTAGCTAAGCAAAACTTTTAATCTAATATATATTTTTTTTTATTAGCAAAGAACAGGTCTTTAAGCATAGAGTAATTTCGTAAATTCTTTCAGGAAATAATCTGAAATCACTCATATTAAAAAAGGTGTTTCAAATTTGAATTCTCTCTAAAAAGAAAGGTAAACCATAACGCTTCTCAGTTTCACTGAAAAGTCTGAATGTCAATCATATGAAAGGTTCTTATACTTGTGTAATCACATATATGACCAGAACAGCAAAATTTAAGTAGAATTCCATCTTGAAATTCCAGTGAAGAATCAATACCTTGAGAACAAATCCTTTGCCAAGAGGTTATTCTTTGTATGTTGATTTTGGACAGAAGAAATGCCAATAATTCAGAGTAAAATACACTCTACTAATAGAAGCTTTAGGTGTCCCTTTTGATTTTATAGTATGTTATGTAATGTTTGTGGTACTGCTGTTCTGAATCTGTTTATATAGGAAGAAACTGAGGAGTTATAATAGATACATCTTCCTCCATCAACAACATTACCATGTGTTTTCCCCATTCTAAATGTAAGGGCTGCCCCACCCCCCCAAGAACAAAACGTAAGTTAAAAAGGACCATAATTTTAACACTTGCCTTCATTCGCGCGCATGTGTGTGTGTGTGTGTGTGTGTGAGATCCAATTAGTTTGTTTTCCAATTTGATTGTAATCCTAAAATTTAGGTAGTAGTAACTTTGTGTTAGTGTTTTCCCTCCTCCCACCCACCCCCCAATGTTGATACTCACTTAACCTACTTGCAATTCGAAAGAAGTCAACACTTGATTGTGACAATGTTCAAAAGAATTTCCTCTGCCACTAGCACAGTAAAAAAACTTTCACCAATTAGTGCAGGAAAAAAGGAGGGAAAAGCCACAGTGCTGGCGCTCAAAGAGCCAGGCCTTGCGGCAAATCTGTCATGTCGAGAGGATTGATCAACAGGACGGCAATTTCTAATGGCATGTTGTCATGAAAAGTCAGCCACAGGGAGCCACCTGCTTTGCTCCTCACAGACAGCTAGGAAAGGAAGGAAGGAAGAGGGCGGGAGGGGGAGAAGAGGAGAAATGCTCTCCGTTCCTACCCCTGCCAGTTCCCTTTTGCTAACAATTTTGGTAAAGGTATCATGATTTTTCATTCGGTTGAAATATGTCAAGTCTCCAATCATATTACCCTTCCTCTAAGATAACTGTGGTTTGAAGGCTGACTCTTTCTTTTACCGCAAGCCCTTTTCCCCCCATTTTGAGAAGGGATTGAGTACCTTTATTATACTATATTCTTTCCCCCTTTTTGTCAACCGGTACTCTTTAGATCAGGAGACATCTATTATGGCTTTAAATCAACAAGGAGCATCTTCACTTAATAAAATCCCAATTTGGAAGATTTGAGAAGACGAAAGAGATACGGTGACACCATCAGGTGTTATTTTTCTGAGCCAAACGTTTAGCCAATTGAATGTATGTGCAAGTGCTGTTGGCCTCAGACGTCATGGGGCTCTGCCTAGTTGAGAAATAGTTCTGAAGCTAGCTTTTATAAGCTATCATCTAATCCAGCATAATCTACTCTGGCGAGTGATGCAGATAGCTTTTTTTTTTTTTTTGCTTTGCTGTACCTTTTCTTGTGCTCAATGCAACTCAATCTTCCGTCACAATTTCCAACTTACCCTTGAAAACAGAAGATGTCTGCCTTTGAATACTCCTCTAGAAGGTATTGCGTTCTTGGTACCCAAGATTCTGATTACCAACCACTCCAAAGAAAAGGACATTCCTTCCTCTTCCAGATGCCCTACTCAATGGCTCCCCAGTCATTTCAAACAATGCCAAAGCTGATTATTAGTACCACAAGATATTCTCTAACAGTATCATTCCCCCAAATGTCAAGCTATTCAAGGATACTAGAGGGACTCAACACAAAAATCACAATATTTGAAAAGATGCTTTCCCGTAGACCTGATCTTAGAGAGTCGATTTGGTTCCTCTCCATAAAAGCTGGTAACACAAAGGTCATCTTCACTGTCTTTATGAGGATAGTCCAAAATATCGCTGTGACCTCCTGTCCCTGGCAATTTTCATACTTTAAACACTCACAAATATACTCACCCCTCAATCTACTTTGAACAAAAGAAAAAAGTCAAATAAAAGTTAAAGAACTTTTAAGTTCATGAAACCAAACCCCACTTGGCATGCAAATCACGTACTGTAACCTTTTATTGGCGGGGCCTCTGGTCTCATCAGTCGATGAAATTCTCAGCCCGCGGCAACAGCTTAGCCGAGGGACACAGACCAATGAGAAAATATTCATTGTGTTAGCATTTCAAATGGCGAGAAAGGAAGAAGAAGCGCTAACTGATCACTGCCCGTGGAATTAATTGGATATTCCAAGAATAATGTCTCTCACTGAAGATCCTTGGAGGCCGAGCGCTGGTCGAGATCACATTTTGTGCGGCGCCTTCAAAAAGAGGCCGCTTGGGGGTACTGGACATATTAGGGTTTTAGCGCATTTCCCTAAAGGCCAGAAGATAATCAGATGCACTGAACCAAACTCAACTAATCCAATCCATAATTATACACACAAATCCAATAAACTTTGCCACGTTACTGGAAAATTAAACTATTCTCTTAAACTTTCAATAACTTCCCAAAAAACTTCAAGGGGGCACCATGGCTAAAATGTTTCTTTTGGGGGTCGGGGACATGTGGGCCAAGAACGGTATTATTATTATTTTTTTTATTTATTTATTTTTCTTGGCTTGCAAGTTATAGCCTTCTGTTGTGCTCAAGGACTGATCTTTAGTGCCAACTCGGGTTTCTTTATTCAAAGGGGGATTTGCGTTTCGGCTTTACTGCACATAACCCAAGCATTTGCAATGACCCTGACCGATATTAGTATATCTTTCCTTAAGACACATCTTAATCTAACCTTTTTAAGACTCTTTTGCTTTCAAACTCAAAACAGCATAAAAAATAAGCATTGTTGGTGGCACTGGGAGCCTGAACTGAGGCCCCGGCGTGGTCCGAAGCAATAGCCCCCTGAATAAGCAGCTGCTGGTGAAACTAGATAACCATCGGAGACCAAAAGGTAAGGAGGGAAAAATGAGATTAGGAACTTTCCCAAATGTTCCATCTCTCCTATCGACCACTGGCCTACCGTGAGGTGTCAATTTTGACTCCAAAGAATTCGCAGCGGTCCCATTATGCAGTCTCTGCTCTCATTGTAAATTCTGTCAACGAAGTCAATCTTATTAACTTCCGCACTGGTTCACACATGACATTTTCTTCAATTTTCTTGCTGACATCAAAAACATCAATTAGCAGCCCGAAAATAGGAAGGAACGAATGACAGCGCCTGATAACGTCGACTATTTGAAGCCAAGGGTAAATCTATTCTCCAGTTCTGAATGCGTTCATTACAATTGCATTTTCAAAGAAGACCTCCAAATAGCAAAGAAAATTAAATTTATCATCTAGAAATGCCTAGAAATTGTTTTTTTAATCCTATGTCTATCTCTCAATCCCAGAGCGTAATACAAAGTATTGCAATTGAGTTTTATGATAACATGCCCCAACTTTAATAGAAAGTTTATAAAATATGCAGCCTGGACCACACTTACTATCAAATAGCAACTACAAGGCTTGGGGAAAAAAAATTTCCCCAACAGATTACAGCCTTGCCTTGTAGGGTCCATCCATTTTCCCGGGCTGTCACTGTTTTCCAGACAAATGTATAGGTGAACACACACACACACACACACACACACATACACACACACACCCCAGGCAACCAACTGGTTGAAAGTTTTTAAAAAGAAAGAGAAAAGGTAACTAAGGTCTGTAGTTCAAAACCCAAAAGTTTTTACGAAAAACAACCAACACGGTCTCTCCCTAACACGTTAAAATTGTCTTCGTCCACATACCCACCTCCTCTCTGAGAAACAAGTTTTCCTAATAAAAATCTCAACTCCCCTAACACTGACCACCCAAGACATACGTAAGCCTTGTCCAGACAGCCCAAGCCAGGGACAAAACAATTACTCATCTGCCCAACGCGTCCCACCTAATTATCACCCGTTTCACTCTTATTGACTTTTTCCCTCCAAAATCAAATAAGTAAATAATAAAAATGTCAAGTGTGCTCCCCTGGACAGAAAATTGAAATGCCCATGAACAAATCCTATAACCCATCTGCGGGGCTGAGCCCAGTGGATCTGGAAATCGGCTGGAGAGGGACCGGACGACACAGTGCCCAAAACTTGGTTTTTACGGTCTCAAAAAGGGAGGCCGTTATTTATTTTATTATTTATTCATGGGGGCAGGAGGGTGCGGGGCGAGCAGGCGAGCGTGGCCGCTGTGCGAGGCGCCGCGTCCTGCGGTATCACATCTCCCGGGGAGGGAGGGGACGCGGCTCCCTGTGCCTGCCCCAGACCCCACCTTGGACTTCTGGTAAACGGATCGCATTCCTGCGGCCCATTGATTTTTTGATCTTTTGACATTTTTTAGTTGCTTCCATTCCCTTCCTTGTCTTTCCTTCAATGTCACAAAAGACAAAAATGTCTAAACAATTGAGGGCAGAGGTATCTATTAGCTGTCAGTCTGCTGTTTTCCCGGCATTGAGTAAGCGCGCTCCACGCGGAATGCCGAGAGCTGGTAAGATGACAAATTATATCATTTTTTCCCCTTAAATAAGGATAATCATATTCCAATACCTGGGCTTCTCCTAGCCAACCAAAACATGCTGGGGGAAAGGGTCTGAGAGAAATCTCATCGTATCCTCTTCCGCACTTTCTATTATGTTAGCTGTATTTGTTGGGAAGGGAAAAAAAGAGAAGAAAATCCCTTCCAGGAACAGAGTAACATATTTCAGGTTGTAGCATCTGAGAAGCAAAGCCTATCTTCCTGATTATTTTCCCCTAAGAACTGCTTCGATGCGCAAGTACCACATTAATAAAAGAAACAATTTGTTATACTTAAGGATGAAAGACTGCAAAAGAATGAACTGATGTCCCCTAAGTTATTTGTTTCCCCCTGAAGACAAGCAAAGCCATTCTTTCAAAGCAGTTAAATTGTAGATTTGAAGTACAGCCAACCTCAACTTTCGAACACCTAAAATCTGAAACTTATCATTCCTATAAATAATGCCCTGACAGGAATGCTTTAAAAATTATTTCAAGTGGGGTCTCTCTGCTTGTGATTTGACTGTAATGAACATGTTGTACATCTATGATTTCAAAGTTAAAATTCAAAACACACTCGTACTGTGCTTCCCTTCAAAACCAATAATCAACGATTTATGGACAAGAAGGCTAAAATGGATCAACTTTACACTTACATTTGAGAAGATTAATGATTTTCTTTCAAGGAAGCAGTGCATTAAAAGCATTAGTTTCCAACATATGTTTTTGCATGTAATAAAAATGTGAAAATGTTTGTGTTAAGATCAATTGGCTAGCAACGTATTTCATTATAAGGAAATGATTTTTAACCCTTTTTTAGAATGGGCCCAGATTTGTAGAATGCACTCTTAAAAAAAGGACTTCCACTGTGGTGTAGCTACCTGATAATTTTATAAACCACTATTTCAGAAAGAAGCAAAGGAATCTCCTTATTTCATCTGTACTTTTATTTCTATTTTATGTCTATTGACCTCCTACTTGACATTTAACACGTCATGTTTATTTTTCTATTTTCAACGACGCCTTTGACAGGGACGACATAGTTTTAAATACTGGTGTGTGCTTGTACTTTTAAAATTGCAGGGAAAATAGTCATTAGGTGTAATATTTAGATCGCAAGTGATAAAAAAATAACTCATTCAAATTCAGGAGGAACAAAGCCCTATTATACTTTTAAGAATTGTGTGAAATCTCCCAATAATACTTCAAGTGTTCAAGCTATGATTTTCAAATACAGATGCAAACCAGCAAATAGAAAAACGGATTTATAAATTCAAAAAGGGGAAGAGGAAAGGAGGGGGAACATGGTAAATTCAATTCTTCAACAAACTGTCAAGATAACGTGTTTGCCAACATAATCAATCCTGTTTTTCTGCTGTCATGATAAACTAACTTCTGCACTGATGTCAGCCACACACATCAAGGTTTTCTTAGTAGAGCACGCCATAATAAAATAGATTCATTCACACATTTTAGTAAAACAGGACCAAACTTCCTTAAATCCTTGCACAGTTATAAAAGACAGGTATCACTAAAGAATGTTCTCCATGTGTGTGTGTGTGGGTAGATTCATACATCGTCTGTCTGTCTATCTATCTATCTATCTATGTATCAATCAAACTACCTATCAGGTTATTAGGGGGTTTTTTAGGTTTATGAAATACAGTATGACATTGAAGCAAAGAATTTAAGGGGGTAAGGCAACAGAGAATCACAAGAGGCAAGCAGACGCAGACACACACACACACACACACACACACACACACACACACACACACACACACACAACTGACCACAGGTTGCGGACGGGATGGTCGGTAGTTGCGGGTTTTAAAACCGCGCGCTGTCCTTGAAACGGAGGCCGCACACAGCTCCATTAGATACACATCCAGTGCTCTTGATCTATTATTTACAAAGAAAAACCCTTCACTGCTTAAGTGCCCCCTTCCACTTCAGCTTTCCATTTCAACAGCATCAAACAACTTACGGGGGTGGGGGTGGGGGGTACACACAAGATACAACGACTTGTGTTCATCACAACGTCCACGCGAGTCAAAATCCCACTTGGATGGGGGAAAATTTTTAGAATAAGCGGAACGCAGGGTGTCGGCTAAATGACAAACGAGAGGTCTGCTCTGAAAAACGGACTGTCGTTTTCCAACAGGCAATAAGGGGGTTTTAGAGTCATTCTCTAAGAGGTATTTCTACTGGAAAAAAAAAATGGGGAAATTTTCAGGAAAATCATTTTTCCCTCCAGGATGTGAACAGAGTGTTTTCCAAACGTATATTTGGTATGGAATCCCTTAATTATCGAGTCTGCTCTTTGAGTCAAACTGCATTCGATCTAATTAGTACGCTCAGATCTCACCTCCATGCTGAACTTTAAACTCTCTGAAGCCAATTAAAAACTATTTAAATGAATATTAAAAGGATTCCTGTGATCATTTCTGACATGAGAGAAAACATGCTTTTCAGCAAAAAATGGGTTTACACAGCATGCCTACATTTCACAAAATATTTGAATTGAGTTTTTGCATTTCATCTGTCTATGACCCTTCTTCAATGCCACCGTCCGATTCTCTTCCTTGGCTGTGTTATCATCCTTGTTCAGGCATCTCTGCCACCAATACAGTTTTAACTACAATTAGAACTGTTTTATTATTCAGTGCTCTTCAAGTTTTCGATAACTTATTAAGATTTACTGGATGGTACCCATTTCCCACTTTCATTTGGATGCGCTGTTGAGGGCAGCACATCTGGCTATGTACCAGTAAAAGTCGGAATTGGAAAAAAAAAAAATTTCTTAGCAATTTCCAGTTTGATGAGGCAAAGCATACTACCACCACAGTCAACATACAGCAAGTTAAATGCACGCTCTCTCCCTCTACGTCCAGGCCTTGAAATAGCTTTTTGAGAATTAATAAATTATTCTGTTTGCTTAGGAAATTAAATGCTCCCATGCAAAGCCGTTACAATTAACACCACTAAATGTGTTAGGTTATACTAAAGAAATCCTCACAGCATAATTATATCAATGAGTCATTTAACTCACATATATTAATTCAATTTATCTTCATTTAGCACTGTGCAGACTGATGGATTGTCATCATTAGAAATGACAAAATTCCACACTGGAAGAAAACACAGACCTGCTAAGGCTACAACCTCTCCCAAGACCACACATCATTGCCTCCACGAAGGGTGCCCCCAAGGAATCGAGGGATGTATCCTCCACCAAGGACCAAACAGTCAGGGCTTCTGATCAGGACGAGAAAGAGTATCAACCAGAAACTCTGGAACCTACATACCAGTGTCAATAAAGAAAATTCCCATACAGAAATCACAATGGTAATGTGTCCTAAGAACATGAAGCATTGTATATTTTTGGTATTAGAGAGAAACTGTCTAAAATACTCCTTGGGAAAATGCTACACAACAAATACCATTTCCCCAGTCATGCAACCTATTGATAAACATTTCTGATTTTTAAAAAACGAAGAAAGGAAGGAAGGAAGGAAGGAAGGAAGGAAGGAAGGAAGGAAGGAAGGAAGGAAGGAACCAAAGCAAACATATTAACTAAGAGAGCTCAGCTGGGGATACTATCAATAAAGACAGACATTAACGAGCAAAGCAATTCCAGGACTGTTCATCGGGATTTCCTTCTGAAAACTCAGAGGATTAGAGAGGTCATGATTAAAATTTTAAGAACTATTGAGACCATATTTGACCTGTAACAGCTGAGGATCAAGCTAAACCCACCCTGATGGCCATCCTCGATTTTGAAAAGTGGAATCATGGTGGGAAATTCAAGGCTAAGTGACTGGCTTTGCATTTGATTCTTAAAAGGCTGATTTTTAGATTTAACATCTTAAAATATCGGACTCAATTATTTAGTTCACTCTTCCTCTTAAAAAGAGATCCCTGGCCCAAGGGAAGCAGAAATCTTTGGGTTTAAGATCCCCAAGATGGTATTATTTATCTCCAGCTTCTCTAATTCGGACAGTGGGGAATGAAGGAAATTAATTTTAGTTTTTGTAAATGCTGGTGGGAAAGGAGAGAGACCACAAAGCTCCCTGGGACTAGCAGTGTGTGCAAGGACTAACAAGAATGAAGGGTCACAGGTTCTAAAGGGGACACACCTCCTTTCTCAAGACTACGTTGCCAGCCACACAGAGCCCCCTTGAAGAGAACTCATCAACCCAGCCATTGCATCCAGCCCAGGTCAGACTTCCTTAGAAGGGAGGATGCCCTGTTCCCTCTGATTCATGTCTTCTTGGCCACTGACCAGTTAAGCGAGTACTGGGGGGCAAAAACTAAATAAGCACATCAAGCTTTCATAAGTTAGAAGTTTGTCGATCTGGTCAAAATTAAAACATGCCAAAATAACACACTTACTGGGATTTTTGCATTTATTTGCTAGAAAAGGGCTAGCTCTCCACATCTCCTCCACCCAACTGCAGAGAGGGATGCTTAAGAACTCGCAAGCTGTCAGGGTTTCACGGACTTGACAAGGCAGACCTGCACGGCCAGGGCTTGGGATGGTTTCCGGTTATAGAACCAAAAGACTCCTGTCACCCAGGAGACCCCTAATTAAGTACTGCTGCAGCAATATGACAAAAATAAGGGAATCTGCTTTGCAGAGAACTGGGACTCTCTGCTAGAACCAAGAGTTGAAATCGACAAATGAACTGGAAAGGGAAGAAGTCATTTTCTCAATAGCAATGACACATAGAAACTTACCAGAAAAGCTTAAAAGCCTAATAAAGGAAAAAGTCTTTAAAAAAAGAAGAAAAAAAAAAAAAAGAGGAGGAAAAGAAGAGGGTCGAAATATATGGACCTCCCTTTATCACCTCATATGCTTAAAATACATGTACTGCTCACCTCTGGACAAAGACAGCCTTCCATCAAAACATTAGAGGGGAGAGGAAGAGGACAGTAGAGGCCAGCGTGAGCCTCTGAAATCCACTGGTTTTCATTAACAAATAAATGATGTTTTCGTGGACTTTGAACCTTTGCTTTTCACAGCAAGTTTAGCAACAGTGCCAGGGAAAGTCACCCAAACCCAGTAAGTGGATTTAAACTCTACGAAGTAAGCATGGAGACTTGCTGTGCCCTTTACAACACGTGTGTGGTTTTTGAGACGTTAGGTGCACAACACGCTCAAGCCCCAAACTGCTGCTGTAGGTAATTAATTACAGGGCTAAGGGGAGGGGATTTTAAAGGAGAGCAAACCCTGCAGAGTCCTTCAAGTCACTTACTGGATGCTGATAATTTCACCCCTGACCCCATACTGGTGCTGGATGCCAAGGAAGAAACGTGTGTGTGTGTGTGTGTGTGTGTGTGTGTGTGTGTGTGTGAACATACCTAGCCCTTACACTGACAAGATAGCTTTTTACAGACAAGACAGCCTCTTCCTCTTTCCTAAGCAACTTGTAAACACACCCAGAGGCTAACATACAATGGGCACAGCCAACAAATAATAAAGTAACATTGAATTATGTCATGCCTCCGCCACAGCTACGCCCATTGGCCGTCTCCGGGAGCACTGAGCCAGTGTCCCTGCCACGGTGCAGTGCAGAGCGCGGTCTTGCTCCTCAGCATTAGGCACAGATGGAAAGCATGTTGCAATCGCTGCCTAAAGCAGACTGTGAAACTGGTTTCAAATGCAACCAAGCATCTTCCTACAGTCTGGACTGCGGTGGACTGCGGTGTTATTTTTTCAAAACCATCTTGTTTTCGTCTAGCACCTTTCTTCAAGGAAGTTTAGGAGGCACTATTTCCCCTAATCAAATAAAGCCTTACAATGACAACAGCCTCATTTTACAGAGGGAGAAACATACACGCTCAGAGGATTTAGGAGAACTTATTCAAGATTAGATGGTTAGTAACTTTAGCAAATGGAAAAGAGGAAGAGAAACCATTGCTGCCATCGTCATGAACAGAGAACTCTTTCCTACATTCTCTCCTTCAGGAGTTACTGATTTAACAAATACTGATTCCCTGTTTATTTCATGTTCTAGGCACTACAGAGAAGTCAGTGAAACAACACAGAAGTCCTCGCCTTCGGGGAGCTTACAATCCAGAAGGCAACTATGATTTACAACTGTCAAAGAGCTAACAGATGCATTCCTGGACTACCTGGATGGTATTTGTACCATCCAGTCAAAGTCAACGTCCAACAGAAACCAGTTCTGTGTAACTACCCAGGCCAATGTTCAACTCCAATGACTCTGCCCCCTGAAAAATATAATTGAAAAGCTTGCTTTACATGCTAAAGAAGAAGCACGAGTTTTTCATCACTCCTTTTCTGTAGGTTTAAAACAATCCCAAATACCAAATTACGCTGTCAAATCATCGTGAGATGAACAGCTATTTGCACTGGAGGTCAGAGAACATCACAGGCTGAGGGAACGTGGTGTTAACAATCAGACGGTGTGTTTTTCACACCATCCATAACTCGAGCTGTTGGCTATTTTGTTTGACCCATACAGTTGGCTAAATTAGTCCATGCTTGGGACAGAAACACCACTGGCACTCAGGGAGCAATCCTGAATGCCAATTAATACTAATTTGGATTTCTTCTCTTTGACCCAATACATAGCATGGGCTTTCTCGTACTTCCGTACTTAATTCCAGCACTATCTGAACTACATCTCCTCAAACTACTGCCATGGACTCTTAACATTTTTAGCTGATTTTCCAACTATAAATCAGATAAAATAAATAGATCTTGAGGTCAAGAGTCAGCAATTAGAATCTACTTCACCCTTCACTGTAATTTCGGGGCAGCCAAGCTTATAAGAAGAAGAGCTTCCTTTACCCAAAATGTGTGTATATTACATGGTTACCATCATGGCTTAAGTATGAATATACAGAACAAATTAAGCACCAGGCTAAGAAATGTCTGTTGTAGGAATTTACATATAAAAACATTACCACTGTACACACTTTATGTTAGCCAGTTTGACAACAAATTATATTTAAAAAAAAAAAAAAAATTACTACTGGAATATCTTTAAGGGGAAATTTTTTTCTTAAAAAACAAAACCAAAAAACCCTCCAAAAGACAATTCCAAAATCTTTCAAATAACATATTGGGATCATAAATTCTTTAAATACAGTTTCTAAAACTGATTTTTTTTTTTTTTTAACAACTGTCAGGCTGTGATGGGCTGATGAAAAAGGTACCTGAACCCAGTGTAACAACTGAAAGTTCATTTTTATCTAAAGGGAAACATTTTTCTAAAAACGCATACTTCACTCAGGCAACATAGAGATCCAAAAGAATTGATTCCTCTAAAAGAATTTCTTACATTCTTGAGTTTCTTAAATTCTTAAATTTCTTAAATTGTGGGGAAGAAGCCCACAATTAAAATGCTTGCTTTAAAATGAGGAGAAGACTAGGGGCGCCTGGATGGCTCAGTCCGCTAAGCGTCTGACGTTGGCTCAGGTCATGATCTCACAGCCTATGGGTTCGAGCCCCGCATCGGGCTCTGTGCTGACAGCTCAGAGCCTGGAGCCTGCTTCGGATTCTGTGTCTCCCTCTCTCTCTGCCCCTCCCCTGCTCATGCTCTGTCTCTCTCTCTCTCTCAAAAATAAATAAACGTTTAAAAAAGTCAATAAAATGAGAAGACTAAAGTTTTTAATGTTTTCCCACCTGTCTCCTTAGTGGCTTCAACAGACGTATTTTTAAAGTGTAAGCACAGCAAAACTAATTTCTGTGTGAAATTTGCTACAACGTCAAGCAAGAGTCACTTTTTAAAAGATCTATAAAATAGTATATACCTTCTTTCTTTTTAAGCTTTTTTTTTAAAGTTTATTTATTTATTTTGAGAGCAAGAGAGGCAGGAAGGGGGTGGGGGGAGAGAGAGAGACAGAGAAAGAGAGAATCCCAAGCAGGCTCTGCACACTCAGTGCAGAGCCTGACATGGGGCTCAAACTCACAAATCGAGAGATCATAACCTGAGCCAAAATCAAGAGTCAGACACCTAATGGACTGAGCCACCCAGGCGCCCCAAATAGTATATACACTCTGATGTAAACCACTGTTTAATTAAAATATCAAAATTACCAGAGTGACAGGTAAAAACCAGCAAAACGAACTAAACATATATTGTGCGTCACAAGACAGACAATGGAAGTCTCTACTTTAACTAGAGCCGTCTGGGGGCTTAATTTCTACCCCTGGAGCGCTTAGGATGCCTAACTTGGGTCTCCAGCCCTCCCTACGCATCTCTTTTAAATTGCACAGCGCTCACTCCTCAATGCTGATACCAGTCTCTATTTTTACTGAGGCTGGCAAAACTGAGGCTCCCGGGGAATACAACCATCTCCCCTGGGCAGCACCGTAAGTGGTGCAGTCTGAATCTGTGCTTCTTACTCTTTCCAGCCCCAAGACCAAATCCCCTCCAAAGCAATACTACCCGGCAGAGGCAGGATGGAAATGTGCCAGCACAGCAGTTGGAAAGCAGGAAGTACCTGCTCCCGCCCCTGACGGACACATCAGGTGCGTGCACGCGTCTGTGGGTGCGTGTAAAACCTCGGTGTCGGTTGGGATTGCAGTGGCTCCCGTCACTAACCGAGGGGACAGGTGGCAGCTATGTTGCAGCACAACTAGTACAGATAAACCCTCAATAGCCTATCTGCCTTCGGATTTTTTTTTTTTTTAAACGTGTTTTTTTTTTTTTTTTAAATTTATTTTTGGGACAGAGAGAGACAGAGCATGAACGGGGGAGGGGCAGAGAGAGAGGGAGACACAGAATCGGAAACAGGCTCCAGGCTCCGAGCCATCAGCCCAGAGCCCGACGCGGGGCTCGAACTCACGGACCGCGAGATCGTGACCTGGCTGAAGTCGGACGCTTAACCGACTGCGCCACCCAGGCGCCCCCACCTTCGGATTTCTTAAATACAACAGAGGCCAAATGCTACGATGAAGATCAGAAGTGCCTCTGAATGACCGGATGGCAAGAGGCAAGTTGCACAAAAAAGTCACTGGCAGGGAACTGGGAGAGTCTGTCATGCCTAAGGTGGAAGGAGTGATTTTTTAACAAATGTTTTTAACTGGATGCCTGGAGGAAAACAGCCACCTCCCTGCAGAAATGATGGCTGGGCCTATGGCAGGCGGCATCCTGCAAATGTGGAGGCAGAAAAGGCCCACATTCAGATGCACCCAGGGGGCAGCATGTGTATACAGTAGGGGGCTCTGCAGTGCTTCCTTGCGCAGCCCTATGACTGGGTTGGGGCGGGGCGGATTCCTTGGGGATAACACAAACCTAGAAAAGCAGTCAGTGTGGTGGCCACACTGATGCCTGGAGGTCTCCAAAGTCTTCCTCCTTTTCTTATTGCTGAGAAACAATGGCATCTCTATGCCCTCAATGGCTTCCGTGTGAGCCCCTCCCCCCCACAATGGCCCCATTCAATCCCCCACCAAGAGTGATTGCCCCAAGTTTAACGGCCGGTGTTAGGAGAGCACCGGATACAAAAGGAGGTGTTTCCAGGTTCAGTGAACACTTTACTTCCATTCATCAGAGAAGGAACAAAAGCGAATCCCCCCCTTTACCTCACGCAGGGCAGAGGCTGGGCTCTGCCATCCCCACCAAAACGCACCCTTTTTCTGGTGGGGGTGGGGACCACATTGTGTTTTCAGGTTCATAGTGCAAACAAGGTTCCTGATTGTTCCTACCTTCAACGCCAATACATGTGTATAAAAGTGGGATTCTTTTGCCCCTAAGAAGAGCCAAGAGGAAGCTGAGCCAAGAGCCTCAGGAGAGGACCCATGAGGGCAAAGAGAGAAAACGGTTCCCAAACGGCAACCAGCAAGGTCAGTAGATGGACCTTAAATTATACTTTGGAATCATTATTAGTAAAATAGCCCACCCCTTTCTTTGCTTTAAATTTTTATTAGGGTTTATTGCTGTTTTTATTAAGGAACCTAGTGTTTACTTTGTATAATTGTTATAATTACGAAGTACTCCTGCTAACTTGACCAGTATAGGCTACTAAAGAAACACCATTTGACATAACCCAAAGTGTTACTTCCCTAACTGCAAGTGATTGATATACCTTGATCTTGACCACAGATTTCTATAGGAATCTTGGGTACCAGTCAACAGCCCTGATTTACTAGTTGGTCATAGGGCTCAACAATTTTTTTTTTTTTTTTGGACCTGTAGAGTTTACATGAAGTACTAAGACTCGAAATAGCACAAATCATCCCTCCCTTCTCAGTGAGACACCCACCCACCCCTCTACCCAGCCAAGCTGGATTAGTCATACTAAACATAGCCCATTCCCAACCAACTCTTCAAGCTTTGGCAGGCCTAGCCCAGCTGACATTCCAGGCCCAGTTTAACATTACATAATGAGAGTTTCCCCTCCCATCATGGGCTGCAAGTCAAAACAAACCTGCTGAACTCGGAAGCAAGGTACCAGCTCATGTCCCAGTTACAGGACATGGGACCACATGGGGTAGAAGAGAGCTCTTAGCGAAAACTTAAAAGTCACGGGTGAAGTGAATCTGTTCTTATTGTGGTCAACTCAAGTCATACTATGAGTTCAAGTACTGGAGATCCCCAACCTAGACGCTTTCCAAGTTTTATCACACAGTGTTGGTATCAGACTTGTTTTCAATGAATCATTTTCACACATTTCTGTGCGTGACTTTTTAACAAAAATCCAGAAAGCAACACTGTGAAAGAATCCCCAAGTACCAGTCCTCTGGGAAAGGTGGTAGGATTATACAGGAGGATACAATTCCCTGCCAAAGAGTCGTTGTCCCTCCAGCATTCAAAACACAAATGAACGGTAAGATCTGATTTCCCATGTATTGCTAAAGCACATTCACTGCTGGAAAAGTTTCCAATACTCTCTATGTATGAGCTACAGCTCACCTCTTCCTAGTTAACTTCCAACAGAAAATCCTATTAGTACGTGATCAACACCATCATGAACGAGCCTCTGGATCATCATTATGTCAACACCCAGAGCATCCCAGAAAATGAGGATTTCCCAAATGGAAATCAAGCGAATTCCTAACGAACGTGCGTAACTTCAACACACCAATCTAGAAAGAGCTTCAAATCAATGGCACTTGACAGGAATGGTCCACAAAGTCAAACGACCTTGAATCAGAGGTGACAGAATGGAAGGAGAAAAGCCAAGAGGACCCGATTCTAGTCTTGACACCTGACCGTATGACGTTCTGGCAGCCATCTCCTCCCTCCGGGCCTCAGCTTCCCACGTTTACAGAAAGGACTGGACGAACAGGCAGGTTTGATCACCAGAGACCTCTCCCAATCCTGAAATCTTATAACTGATTCTACCAACCCACCCACCCTGACCACAGTGAACAAAGTACTCTCTGGTTGGGGTTACATGCACCAGGAATTGTTTGTGCCGATATGTTAAGCCACTCGGGTCCACTTCTCTGACCTGGCTTATTTCAGTTGTCTGGCACTGGCATCCCAGGCCCGTGTATACAATGACCTCACCAACAGCTCACTACCTGTTTGGTAACACTCAATGTGTTATTATCTCCTTACCCACAAGACGGTCCCAGTCAATCTCCTTAGATCACCTTTATTATTATTATTTATTAATTCTGGAGACCACATCTTTTCTTAATAAACCAGGAGCCAAATTAAAAACATTGATCCCCAGAGCATGGAGGGCTGTTGGCCCTATTCTAAATAGCTCCAGCTTAACGGTGCTTTTAGAATTATCTTTCTTTCCCCTCCTTCTAAACTGTTAAAAACCAGAAAGCTCGGATGCTGATCCGTTTGGAGCCCACAGAGGATGTGTCCCACAGACAGGCGTACATAGATCTTTGTGGTTGGAAGAGAGGCAGAGCAGAGACTTGATGCTGAATGAGCAAGAACAAAAACATGGTGAGAAATCCCATTAGGGGGACAAAATGGAGGAGTGAAGGCGGGAAGTGAGGAGTGAAGAAGCAGAAACATGGGGCTGGCAGCATCTAAGCTATGCATGGTAACTCTCCAAACTCCAAAGGCAGGCTTGTCCACAAAACTCCCTCTTTATCGTGGCTTTCTTTGGCAGCCTCACTACCAAGCCCATTGACACCAACATGGAGGGATCCAACCACTGCGGGAGTTCGGATTTCTCCAGGGGCTCTGGAGGCAGCTTCTTCTGATGATGCTTCAGAAAGGAGCAGACCTCAGGATGGACTCAAGCCATCTTGCTCCTACCCTTATCCCCAGCACCAGAATGGCGCCTGGCTCAGCAGCGTTCACTGACATCATGCTAAATGGGCCCAGGCTGTCCCAAGAGCGGGTGTCTCCGTTGCGTTATCCCGAGAGTCCACAAGACCTGTCTTTCAGGCTTTTTCATAATTTGTGTGCACAAGCAGTAGATGCCTGTCCTACAGACTCAAGTGAACGGCCTTTATGACAGCTGTCAGAAGTCCGATGTCTGAATAAGCGGGGGCTGAAATCCCTACTTCACGCCATTACTTCTGGGCCCCCTTTAATCCTCATCGGCCAAGGTAGAGAGATGATACCGCCTTGTCTACCTTAGAACCTGGCCTGGGAACCAAGCCCCCAGCCAACCGGAAGAGTAGAATAAGCATTCCCGGAGTGTCACCCGATATTGCCAAAGATAGGGCCAGATCGTCAGGCACTGTAAAAAACCAGAAGTGGGGCTCAATAAGGCCGAGACATTCGAGATTAAGTTGAAAGGGGAGCTTACGATGTATTTTGCAGGCTGTCTGCAAGTCCATTAAGACACTGTACCCTTTGTCCTAAAATTATAGGCTACTGTATACTATACTGTGGGACCACCAAAAAAAAATTACTCTGAATGCCTTGCCCTGAAAGGGATAAAGAAGAGGCCGGGCGATGGTAGCATTAGGGGTAGAATCTTACTTCTAAGCGTTTTCCCCCAGTGCTGCTTGCTCTATGCCCCTCCCTGGTGTCCAGATGACATCTATTAAATTCAGGCACTGCTCCACAAGGGATCTTGGCCTCTGGCTAGAAGAATAGCATCAAAATATTGCTTGCTAACAACCCATAAATTTAAACAATCAGGATGGCAAGAGGAGGTTGCCTGGGAATCATCACAGAAGAGAAGTCAAAAGCAATGTGGTTTCAAATGGGACACACAGACAGACACCCCTCCAGCAGGATGTTCCTTCTTTCACAAAGGCAAATCCTTAGGCTCCCACGAGGATTAGGAAATTGTCTCTTCACTCACGTGACCACTTACAGTCTTGAAACTCCAAGGAAGGCTTTGGCGGAGATGGGAGGGGGTGAAGGATCTCCAAAGAACAGCACGTCTGACTTGACTGAAGGCATCAACTCAGTTGACCCATGGCCCATCCTCAATGTTGGGAAGGGTGTGAGTGAGGGGAACAACACAGACACACGCAAGGGCACCGATGTCATTCAATGCACCCAAGTGGGGCGCAGCTTGAATAATCAGAGTACAGTCCTAGAGTCCCAGGGACACTGAGACCTGGGAAAGTCTCTTGACCTGGGAAGAGGCCTGGCTCGCTCCCACTGCCACAGTGCCGTCCACATGATGGACTTTTCCTCTGCCTCCTAACTAGCCCACCATCATGGGGAGTGGAGTGCGGCAGAAAGGACCACACGCTGCGCAAAATATATGCTTTATGCTCTGGTACTCACACCCACTCACACAGAAGACATACCATTAATAAGGACCAAAAAATGTGGGCTTCCTCCCAGAGCCACCTTGTACAGAACCCCTCCCGTCCTCAGCAATCCCCTTTACCATTATTTGGTTCCGCGTCCTGACAAAGGAGGAGGTGAAAAACACAGGCTCCTCAGCATTTACACATCGAAAGCCCGCTCGGCAAAAATAAGCTTTCCTCTTGCAAGACCTGTTTTAATCATTCCACCAAATGGCCTAATTCTTTTTCCCTTCATTTGCGGGATCCCAGCAATTTTTTACCGTGGGTGGTAACAAGAGTCTAACTGTTTCTAATTATTTAAAAAACAAAGCCACACACACAAAACCAAACAAAACAAAAAGCGAGGCTGCCAATTGCCAAGAGACTCAGAAGCCACAACTTCCGGTAATAAAGACTTTTCTTTCCAACTATCATAAACCGGCGTATCTGGAGAGCATCTGTGTGTCTGCTCAATGCCTCCCGTCCATGACGGGGGTGCGCTGGGCCCATGCACATGTTACAGAACAGAGGGAGCCGGCATGAGAGGGAGGTGAGCCCCTCGCCTTTGCAAACATATGAAGACTCAGCCTTCAAGCCCCAGCCCTAACCAGGCAGCGGAACCATGGACACATTCTTCTTGAAAATTGTGTGCCACGATTTCCCTCTCTTTAACCATGAGGAAGACGGTACCAACCTGGTGGAAGAATTGAGGTAACAGATGAAAACCACTTCGGCCAGAGCTGCTCTATAGGAAGCACTCAATAAGCTACCACTACCTTATTTATATATAAAATGGGAAGGGAACAGTGTTAGTTTTTCTCTCATGGGGTAGCTGTGAGGGCAAAACAAGAATATTTTGAAACCCTGGAGCCGATGCCCCGAAGGACTGCCATTTCTAACAAATGGTGGGGAGTATTAATACTAAACCACACCCCCCACCAGGGGGCGAGTTCTTTCTTCCCACCAAAGAGATGCATTAAAAAATACCCACTGAGAATTAATAAGGAAGAGCTAACGTCGACAGATGTTTACCAGGTTCCACATACGCCATCTGCCTTACATACGTAGGTTCACTGAAATCTCCCACGAAATGAAGGTAGACACAAAATGGGAAAACTTAGACCCCTAGGGGGGTTTCAGGAAGATGCGTGTGGTCATTCAGCTGGCCAGTCGCAAAGCCAGAGTTTGAATTCATGCAATCTCCACCCCAGGCTCCTGATCGTTTCATTACAATCTCTGCAATAACTACCACCAAGAACCCGAACAACGTTCTCTCGTCTTTTGAGGCAAGAGATCTCATCCGAAACGGCCTTGCGAGAATTACAGTTTTATCATTAAACCTGAAAGCCAGACTAACAAGTGGATCGTTTTCAGGGAGAGGAAAGACGATGGGAAGACTGTGCTATTAAAAACCCAGGAGGAGGAGATCGACACTGAAGAAGGCAGGAATTTCTTTGGGCTAACTCGAACCTCCATTTCCACAAAACGGCCCTGTTCCACTCAACATGCAAAAAGAATCCAGTACAATCCTCCACTGTCCAAGCCAGCTTTCTACCCCACTTGTTAATCGTGCCTTGAGGGGGGCAGTAAGTTTAACTGCAGACAGTCAATTCGGTTAATGGAATTCTAAGCCCATCAGTTTTCAGCTGGGGGATGAGAGAACCTTTCACTGTGTTTCTCTAAAGCAAATATTTAGTGCTTTCATCTTTTAGTGCCCTAACAGGAGATCTGTCACCCAAATAAAAAAAATAAATAAGCCTTCTCATGTGGGTGTTTGTAGAAATGGTACCACGTCTCCAACGTCACTCAGACAAATGGCGAGGACTTTCAGAGAGGAGCTGAGCTTTTTGCGTGCTCTTCTAGAAGCAAGTTGGAGAGTTGTGGCACCGGGCCCCGTGCTTACACTTGCACCACGGGGGAAAATAATGTCGCTGCCGCCTGTCTCGAGTCCTCTATCAGTGCAATCCGGATGCAGAAATGCGACTTGTTTCTACCCTGCTGTACTCCTCTTGTTCTGCCGAGGTACCCAGGCTTGTGTTGCTTTGCTTCGTGTGTGTTGTTGCTCTTGTCTTCCTTAAATGGAAACCATTCATTCTTCTCCCACTTGGAAGTCATTCCTCTATAGAAATCTGTTGCCCGACAATGAAAGTTTCTTATCAGCAAAACTCGCTCATCTTAGCTGAATCATCGATGCCCTGAATCTACCAAACTCTTCAGCCTGGCAAGCGAGAGGCTGGGAGGAGGGGTGCGGAGCCAGGAAAGTTGGGTTACTTTTGTAGAAGGCAGTTAGAATCCTTTTTCCTGATTCCGGGGGGGGGGGGGGGGGGGGGGGGGGTTAGATGCCAGAAAGCCAGAAGGAGAGTTATGACTGTGTTTCTGGATGTCTCTCCCCCTACGATTTCTGTTTTCTGCACCGGGTCACTGTTTCCACTTCTCAACTGGCTGCAGTGGCAGGTTTCCAAGTAATTACAAAGACGGGAATTAGATGACACAACAATTTACATGTGTACGATCGCTTGTACCTTCCCCAGCAGAATCCACGGCAAAGGCGTCATCTGCTGTCCAGTCAAGTGTGACCCTCTGAGCGGGGCACCTTTGAGGTCACCTCTGCTCATTTCTCAAGAGGACAGGCACTCGCACAGGATCCTCATCACATACATGTCCCTGCAGTGCACTTTCCCCTAGGAAAGCATTAGCTCTGAACCACCACGGCCTTGCCACGCACGCCCCTGCTCACGCCCCTGCTTGTCCCAGCACCTGGGACATACCACTGATCACGAAAGCACCTCAAAATCCCTGGTTTCACCTAAGTAATGGCATAAGTGAGGACAGCCTGGGAGAACCACGCTGGGCCATCAAAATCTACAGAAAACACAGCATCCTCATTTTACACATTATGCCTAAACCTTGACAATCTGTCCCGACATCTGCGAAAGAGTAATATAGATAATTCAAGGCGGAATATTCCAGAAGTTGTTTCATATCACATTGCCGTCTATACTGGTGGCAATAACGTACATCCTTTATCCTTGATTCATTTTTTTTCCCCCCTTTGGTCACTGTCAAACTTAGCTTGAATTCCCCTAAATCCACGAGGTGACCCAAAGCATACTGGGTAGATGCACAAGAAGAGCCAGTATAAAAGCCAGAAAATCCCACCAAGACTTGTCAATAACTAACAAGCTCACAAGCAAGGCACCATGGTTACGTCTCGTTTCCCGAAGTAGGCACAAAGACCAGAGCAGAGACTCTGATAACCGACAGTGGAAAACGCACGTCTCCAAGAGAGAGACGAAGCGAGTCAGTGCTGCCTTTCAAATGGTAAAAACGGTCACGCTAAACCCCACGTCTCCTGTGACACACCTCCAGCAGATGGGTGTGTATAAGGCAATGGAGCCCTTCTGTATCCTGATGGCAGCGGTGTTAATACAGATTTGCGCGGAAATTCATAAAACTATATACAGACCGAAAGAAAAGTCGATGTTGTTGGATGACAGATTTTAAAATACGGTTGACCCTTGAAAAACCAGAGCGGGGAGGCATCAGGAAAACCAACCCCACATCGTCAAAAATCCAAATGTAGGGGGCGCCTGGGCGGCTCAGTTGGTTAAGCATCCGACCCTTGATTTCGGCTCAGGTCATGAGATCCATCTGCTGGGCAAGAAGCCTGCTTGGGATTCTCTCTCTCCCTCTCTCTCTGCCCCTCCCCCCACCCACGCCCTCTCCCCTATTAAATAAACAGTTAAGAAAAATCCATCTGTAACTTTGTCTTCCTCCAAACTTAACTACTAATAGCCTATCATTGACCAAAAGCCTTACAGATAACATAAATTATCAATTAACACGTATTTTATATTTTATATGTCACATGTCTTATATACGATATTCTTACACTAAAGGAAGCTACAAAAGAGAAAACATTACTAAAAAAATTGTGAGAAAGGAGTGCCTGGGTGGCTCAGTAGGTTAAGCATACAACTTTGGCTCAGGTCACAAACGCACGGTTTGTGAGTTCGAGCCCTGCGTCAGGCTCTGTGCTGACAGCTCAGAGCCTGGAACCTGCTTCAGATTCTGTGTCTCCCTCTCTGTCTCTGCCCCACCCTGCTTGTGTTCTCTCTCAAAAACAAACAGATAACTATTCTTAAAAACAGAAAAGAAAAGAAAGTTGTGAGGAAGAGAAAATACATTTGTAGTCCTATACTGGACTCATCCAAAAAAAATCCACATATAAGTGGACCCATGCGGTTCAAACCCATGTTGTTCAAGGGTCAGCTGTGTGTGTGTGTGTGTGTCTGTCTATGCGTCTGTGTTTACTTATTTATTTACTTACTTATTTTTAAAACCTACATCTCAAAAGAACCTTGGTCACCAGACCTAAAATCAGGGGCACAAAAGCGTATGGAGTAAGAGCCAGACTGAAAAATGGACCGTTGCAGGTGGCCCCATCAAGCAGAACGGCAATGAGGAAAGGCCAGCACGGGAACCCGATCTGAGTACGCGTTGCCGTCCAAAGCAGGGCAGGGCCAAGGAGAAAGGAGGTCCCGTTCCGTTTAGGAGCAAACACAGCCGCGCATCAGGACACCTGCAGGCCCAGAGATGCCCCACTTCCCTTCGGAACCGCACGCTTTTCTGAAGCCCGCAGAAGATGCGACAAGCGATCTTCTCCTCCTCCGCTCACCTCCAGCCATCTTTCTCATGTGTTCTGGAAAAAGCGGCCAGAGGAAAGAAACATCCGAGCGACGGAGCTGTGAACAACCAACAGACTGGATGTCTTTCCGGACGGTCACAAATGTTGTCTACTTTCTGCTGGAGGGGCTCCTCATTTCGCAGGAAGAGGGGCCCTCTCACCTGTCACCCTGGCTCCCGGAGAACCACCGGGCCTGCCAGAAACCCCAGCGTGGCGAGCCAGGCCTAGCAGCAGTGATCGAAAGCTCCCCGATCCCTCTGCCCCGGCCCCATAGCTCATGTTCAGTCCCACGTCCTCTCCTGCCAGCTCTGTTTTCCCGAGCAGCAAGAGGCCACGGCCGGGGTGCGGGGCTGCGGTGCAGGGGCTCCGACAGAGCCTGGCAGACACGGTGCCGGCAGGGCGGGGAAATACACGGAGCAGGGCAGCCGCACACCTTCCGTCACCCCGATCCCCCCCCCACCTCCCTTGCTTCTCTCCTTCTTTCTCTGGTGACTTTAGTTCCTTCCCACGGGGGAAGGAAGGAACGGACTCTCCCAAACAGCAACCTTCACTCTGGGCACACGCCGTCCTCTTCTTCGACCTTCCCAGAGAGAAAGGCGGCCCAGCAGACGGCGCGCTCGCACTGGGTGGCATGGCCCCAGACACGTGCGTGAGCACACGGACAGGCACACGGGCCCCGGGAGGTTTCCAGCAAAGTTGAGAACTCCGTGGCTGTGCAAAGGCCACCTCCTTCCTCATTTTCAGCTCCAGTAGAGGGGGCCAGCGACTGATGGGAGAGGACCGCCACGGAAGGACGGCCAGCACCTGAACCTGGCCCCACCAAGGATCCTAGGCCACTTCTATCACCTTCCTCCCGGCAGCAAACCAAAACAGGGCGGGGACATCTTTCACTACTGCCTTTTTTTTATGCAACAGGCTTGAAAGGGGACTTTCGGAGATGTGATGGAGAAAGCTGGCAGCGTGTGAAATGAAGGAGGGAAAACGATCTATTTCCTGGTATTGCCTCTTGCTAAGCTCGCAGCAGCTGAGGTAATTAATACCTTTTGAATAAGGTGCAGAGGACTGGCCTGATAAGGAAGGATGAAAACTGAGATCTCCTACTCTGCTTACCTGACAATAATTGCCCAATAAAAATGAATAAACGCAGCTCCGGAGTCTGGGCTGAAATACGGTTCCTATCTATTCTTTAAAGTCCACGCATCTACCTCAGTGACGTCACTAAAGACACCAAAAGCAGCACTCTGAGAAACAGAGAGATCACAGCAGACAGACAGACACACAGACTGATGTGACAGGTAAGGTCACAGCCACTAGTGCAAAGCATCCACTCCCTCTCTTCAGCTGCCGACCGAGTCATTTGATGGAGGGGGAAACGTGTTAAGGAATAAAAAACAAATCTGAAGGCTAATTTCAACTCTCCCTTGACACAGTTTAGCCCTTTAAAAAGTGATCTGCTGCCTCACAGAATTACAAAAGGGGAGGACCCAACACAATAAACCGTGCGGGTGATAACATATCACGCATCAAAAGCCAAGTCTTCTCTATTAATGACCTTTGTCACATGGGATGCAAAGAAAACATGTGACTCACAGGAATAGGGGAAAGGAGGCAGTCACAAAGATAAGAGCCGTGATACAGCCTGGGGCGTCCCAGCGGATGTGAGGCGGCCCGAGAGGTGGGGACGCAGGGCAGGGGACACTCACACCTTCCACACGGGCGAGCTCCTCAGAGGCCCTCCGTGTGCTCGGTGTGCCTGGGCTTCCAACTTTGTAGACCAGCCTCACCGGGCGGGAGGAAGTAAGAAGTGAAAAGCACAGCATTCACAGCCTGCAGTCCAAGGAATGGCAAACATGTGGGGAATAGGGCCTGGAATGATCCTTTCCCGCTCTGGGCCTATTTTCCCTGTGCAAGCTGTGTCCAAGCTGGGTCAATCACGTAGGAAGCAGGCTACATCATGATGTGCTGGGAATGGGATTCCACTGAGGCATTAGGGATCCCAAGTTGGGCACGACAGTGTCCATTTCTACGACCGAGGGGACTAACGGGTAGAGGAAATCAACGCGTTCG
The DNA here is from genome assembly GCF_018350195.1 of Panthera tigris. Taxonomy (NCBI): domain Eukaryota; kingdom Metazoa; phylum Chordata; class Mammalia; order Carnivora; family Felidae; genus Panthera; species Panthera tigris. Next base: position 69,309,864 of record NC_056670.1, on the reverse strand, counting down.
TTGAACCTTCCAAGAATTCAACGGGACGCTTTGCGAGTAGAGAATGAGAGCAAGAGGAAATAACACAATAATGTGGGTGGTCCCGCTAGCGATCCCACCCTGAGAACGAATCTGGCCGGGGGGATCTTGCTGGTGCAGTGGCACAGAATGGCCCAGGGCCGTATGCACGAAGCTACGGGTCCCACGCATCATGAGGGCATTATGGAATGTCTGGACTCATTTTGCCTTGTCATTTCCAACTCACATCCGCTCCCGCCTGTGATGCAACTGCCCTGTAACAGTGGAATTTTAGAGACAGTCTGTTTGCACTGGGGCCATGACGAAGCACATTGAGGGAAACCCACGTCTTGAATGGACAACCATGAAAAGTTTTACAGAGAGTCTCCACTGCACACATCACACTCAGGAAGGTGTCTCCATCGCCAGAGATGTAAAATAAACAGAAAACAATTGCACACAGTATGAGGTGAGGCCCGTCTGTGATTTTTAAAACACACCTTTTGAAAGAATGGAAGGACGTCTGTCACAATATTAACTTGGCCTTTGAGAGGTACTTGTACTGTTTTCTCACTGCTTCTCTACGTCGTCAGGAGTAAGACGACAACTTAAACATTCTAGCTCAACAGAATGCTTGCAAAGTTGCAATGCAGAGACTTATAAAGCAAATACTTCCCTTCTAATGTACTTTGTTGTGTAAATCCAGATTTTCCATATATAACATGTATTGAAAGATAGAGTATGAAGGAAATGAAGCAGTCTCTACGTTTGTTTCAGTGACTAATAAGCAAAAATAAAACTTCAGCTGTGATGCCACGCTTTTTAGAAATCAGACATATAATAAGCCACAGATTTATAGGATGTGGTCTAATAAACCTAAGAAAAGTTTCATTTCCTCCTCGCCAAAATGGTTCACTCCCTGTCTATGCGACTAGCTTTGTAAAGTTAGCAGACGTCTTTTTTTTTGTTAAATGTGTAAATTGAGAGATTTAACGAGCACCAACAATAATGTGCCCCCCTGAATACATGCACGCGCGTGCACACACACACACACCCACACACACACACACTCCCTCCCTCCCATATCCTTAAATATGAAATAAAACCAGCCTCCACGCTAGCAAAAAGGTAGGTTACCCAAAACACCAAAAGGGACAGCGTTTGCCATCTTGTTAATCCAACCACTGATCAGCAAAAATTTATACAACCCCCGAAAAGGGGGGAGCAGGGAATAAGGGAAGGATTCAGACAAAGAACTTTTTAAAAGGTTGCTTGCCAGCATTTCCGTGAAAATAGCATTAACTTAGCAATTACGGGAAAAAAACACTCTTTCTTATCTGAACGCACTTATGCCACGGGTCCCGCCCTATTATGGTCACTATTAGACATGTTAATAGCCCCAATGTAATGACTGTGTGGCTAGCTTTAAAAGGTATGTGAATAGCTAACTAGAAAGAAGTGACTCATGCCGGCCCAGGTGAATATTGATTTTCTTAGTCATAATTACTCAGTTGGTCTACCAACTTTAATTCTCTGGAGGGGAGGGCTCAAGGGATAGACTCCAGCCGCCTGGTAAGAAAAGACAGGGAAGGGACAACGAAAGTTAAGTATGGCTGGGGTACGAAGTATCCTGCGTGTGGCACTGGTGAATGCCACAAAGTCACCCGATGTGACTGTGAATGTCCTGAATCAAAAGCTTCCTCCCAGCCCCTGAGAGGGGAGAGTGTTGAATAGGACCCAACACATCTTCTTTAGCAAGTGGAGGATGGTTAGTATCCTCCCCTGAACCGTGTGCCATTGCCATGGTCCTCATTAACAGCAGTTTTAAGGCTACGCCCCTGTGCCGTGTGCTCCTCAGCAGGTGCTATACTTCCCTGTGGCTCACTTGCAAAAGGGGATCACAGCATCTCCCTCTCAGGGTTGTCGGCGGGTCCCAGAGAGTTACTGGAAGCTCAGTGCTTACAGGAAGCGCCTGGCCCATAGGGGGCGCTGTGTTGCATCTCACTCTGATCAGTACTTCCAGGGATCCTGGTAGCTGCCCCTGGCGAAGCAGGCGAGGCTGGTCTGCCACCCCCATCCCCTTTTACAGACACACGGAGCGTGTCACAGTGGGGTGAAGCCCTTGCCAACAGAGGTGAGGGAAGGCTGGACTCAATCCTATGAGAGAGAGAGGACACACGTGAGCTAGGGCAGAGAGAAGGGGGAGAGAGAATCCCACAAGGGGGGGGGGAGAGGGAGAGAGGGAGAGAGAGAGAGAGAGAGAGAGAGAGAGAGAGAGAGAAGCGGGACTCATCAGAAGCGGGGCCCGAACTCATGAACCATGAGATCGTGACCTGAGCCAAAGTCAGATGCTTAACCGACCAAGCCACCCAGGCGCCCCTACTTCTGACTCTACTCTGGCGTGGGTTCTGCTGTGCTAACCCAGAGCCACCTGGAGCACAGCCACGCTGGGATTTCCCTATCCCACTGCAAATCCTGAACTAGTAAGTACTGCAAATAATACCTAAGTAGCTTCCGTGAAAACGTCCACAGCAAAGCAAGCCCATCGCATGGACACACATGCTCCTAGAACCTTGCCGAGTGTTTGTGCTGGTCGCCAGCAACTCTGGCCAAGCCCCACTTTGTACGCTTCCGCTCACTGGATGCTCACAGCAGCCCCTGTGTGACTCCCCCTTCACCGGCAGAGAAACCGAGGCACAGAGCAGCTGCGTAACTTGCCCAAGTCCCCACAGCCCATGAGGGGGCGTCTGCGTGTCTGGCCTATTCCCGATTTAGGGATTTAGACCCAATGCTGGAAGCGGGGCATATCAGGGCTTCCCCCAGAAGAGGTTTCTGTGTCCTGAGGGCAAAGCGGAGACATGAACGCAGTCGCTGGCCTCAGAGATCTCGAGTTATAAGGAAGAAACCCAGTCTTTCTGTTTCATTTTCCTCATACTCAAAATGGGTGCCTAGTTCTCCTTTATCTGCCTCGTAACTCTGACCAAAGATTAATGAGTTACCATTTGCCAGGCCGCTGGGGCAGGAATAACTATACGTGCGGTGTGTGGCCTTATCATCCAGGGTCAGAATGGACAGCCGGCTGCACTTGTTAAAACCTGGGCCAGGGAGGGGCTGCTGAGAAAAGGCTTCGCTCAGGCCATGGGCTGGTGCACACAGAGGGAGGCCTCCCTGTCCTGTCACACCCAGACCCAGTAAGGAACACGGGCCTTACGTGTTCACCGGCCCAGGAAATTGGAGTGCAGGCACCATCGTGGGTGGAGAAGAGGGCGTTTCCAAAGAGACCAGGAACATCTTCAGTTTTGTTTACATGTGGCCAAAGCGGGGGCCATCACATAGGAAGATATTCACAAGACGCTAACGCACCGAGTTACTAACCAGAGTTAGGACACGTTGCGGTGCACGGGAAGCACCCTCGGTGTCACCTCACGTGGGAAGAAGATACAAAAGTGTAAACAAAGTATGATTCCAATCCTGTGGAACACTTTTAAAGTTTCAACACAGGGATGCCGGGGAAGAAACACAGCCAAATATTAAGGGATTATAAATGGGTAAAAAAGACGGTGGGTGTGCACATTTTCTTCTCTATGTTTCTCCACGTGTTTTCAGTTCTCTTAAAGGGCTGCCTACTACTTCTTACATGAAAACAAGCCGGTAAGGATGAACGAGTACACCTTGTCTCTCGCTGAAGGCAAGACGTGTGTACCCGTGTTACATATTACTCTATGCCTACGCCTGTTCCCTGTTCCCGGAGTCCCAGCGCCCAGCACAGCCCCCAGCACATAGTAGGTGCGCTGTAACTGTTTTTTAAAAGACGTTTCACTAATTGGCTCTTAAATATTCACTTTTCTTAAAACAAAACAAAACAAAACAAAACCTAGCATTAATACAAAATCATTTGCCATTCAGGTCTCAAGAGTTACTTAAAATTTTTTTATCTGCATTGACTCCTGCTTTTCTGAGAACGAAAGCATGTTCTACATGGTCTTTATGCTTTGAGACTACTAATTTGAAGGGAACTGTCACTCCCAAGCACGGAGCAATATGGGGTATTGACATAGTATTGAATTATTTAAAAGAAATTAACAATGCTTCCTGTCCTTGGACAAGCGCGGCTGCGAGGAAAGCCATTCACAGCTGCCTCGGGAAGGTATCACTCACTGCAGAGGACTGAGCATTTCTCAGTGCCCTGAATTCTACAAGAAAATCCTTAAGTTCTAAATAACTAATAACAAAGGCAAAGTCGAGGGAATAACTTGTCTTCCCCTGGGAGCTGTGAAACGTCCCAGGAAATTATTTCCTGGGGGTCAAGTCTAATGGGATAACATCATTCTCACGGAAGCTCCACATGACCCTGGACCATGCAGCCTTTACGGGGAGCCAGGCACCTTGGGTTCACGGGTGCGCCACCCTCCACCCTCTCCTCGCAAACTAGCATTCTTATGGCTATGATAAACCTATCGGTGATCAGAACACCCAGACATCACGGCACCCGATGATGGCAACCCGGAGGGAATGTAGGGGTCACGGTGGGTGCAGCCTGCCCTAACGCGGGGTGAACTTTGGACGGGCGGTTGCATTTCAGAGCTAGCTCATCTCATACCGTCATTCTGCTCCGAGACCTACCTCCAAACACCAGGGCTCCCCAACCTTTTGTAGGGAGTGGCTCCTTTTCATGTCCCTGAAGACTTGAGTGCTGACAGTGAAGTCTGAGGGGGGGTAGAGGTGCTGACAGTCATGTCCCTGAGTGCAGCAAGGGAGGGGGCACTGCTGCCAGGAAGAAAGGGGAACAGAGTGAGGCTTGGGAGGGAGGGGGACGCGGTCACCAAGGCATTCATGGCCCCCAGCCTGACTTTCTTCCCTAACCCACGCTTCTCTACAAACTCCGAGCATGGTTCCCGATGCGACCCCAGGACTCTTCCACCTCCCTGCCTTCCAGCTTGGGGCCCCCTGTAGCAACATCTTAAATACAGCCTCCTTCATGCAACCTTTCTGTTACATCCCTTCCCGCTGTCCCCACCTCTGCCCATCCTTCCCGCAGTGGACACGGCTGCTCCTTGCTCTGAGCCAGCTGGCCAGCACTTTCTCTCTCTCTCTCTCTCTCTGTCAACTTACCTTACTGAATCTTCTATTAATTTAACCAAGTGATACGGCTGATAGTTCTACCCTACAAAAATGCAATCACACACGGCTCCACCCAATACTAACCTAGGGCTATCTGGGGATCTGTCTAGTCACCTTCTCCTCTGCCAGACTACGATTTTGGAGAGGCAACTACGTTTACATCTCTGGACCCCTCGAAAAGATCCGGCAGCACACAGGTACGCGTGCTCAAGAAGCAGGTGCTGTACTCAATTTCAGCCCGGCTGGAGCCTATCGTGACAGCTGCTTCCTTGACTGCCGACCCTGTCGGGGGCTTTAGACAGGAATGTGCACGCTGTTCCTCAACTCCTCACAACCACCCTGTGAGGTAGGTATTGTCATGCCCATTTTACAGAGGAGGAAACTGACTCAGAGACGTTAAGGAGCATGCCCAAGGTCACACAGCTAGTAACTGGCGGAAGGGGAATAGGGACCAGGTCTCAGTCGACTCACGGTGCTGCTGTGTGGACTCGTTTGCCTGTCCAGACATTCCCTGGTACTCTATAAATGGGGTAGAGATTTTAGGGGGCATAAAGAGACCTGGGGTCCAAGAAGGGCTATTTCACAACAGAGAAATATCATTCTGATTGCCTTTTAAAAAAGAAAATGTCTATGCCCTTTGTATGCATGTGATGACTTCTCTACTCCAGTCTTTAAAAGGGTTTATATGAAGAAACAAAAAGTGCCATAAATAAATTCTTCACCCTTCTTAATCCTGAATAACAGAATTCAGGACTAAGAGCATGAGACTGAACTGAGCACAAAACCCAATATCTTATGTTCTGATTTCATCAAATAGCAGCAGAATGAGCATAATGGATGCTAAAGACTCTGGGAGACAGCAAATCGATGGAAATAAAGGACGAATTCTATAAACAGCAACTGTGTTTCCAGAACAATTTACATGGCTACCATATTACCTGGTCCTCCCATAGTGGCAGCAGGGTGGGAGTGGAGGGGGGGGGGAGGGTGTCCAGGAGGATTAAAACCATCCAAAGGCCACATGAACTGCCCAAATGGGAAGGGGTCACATGGCCTGCAAGCTGGTGATACTCCAGGGTCCTAGCTGGCTGCAGCTGTCCCTGTGTCTGGTCTCGGAAAGCCACCATTGCCGGAAGCCCCGAGGTCTGCCCCCCAGAAAGGGCAGCCCAAGCTCCCAGAGGTAGCCCTGGTTGCCCATGCCTGGAGGTCTCTGGTCTCCGTCTGGGAGACAGAACGCCCCACTCTGTACTTCCCCACACAGCGCTCATTTGTAAACAGGAATGTGAGTCATTAGGCAAGCAGGAGTCCATTTTCAAGATCGGCCCAGCTTTACAACTAAGGTAATCTCATTCTGCCTTGTCACAGCGGTGACTCACCTTACTGTCTCCCATCAGAGGTGACATGGTTTAACCCTCCAACTGTTCCTGGAAGGAACCCAGCAATATGAGGGTTGAAATCCCTGTCTGCTCACTCTGTTTTCTAACAAGGTGCTGAGAGCAAAGAGGCAAGGCCCCCAAGGGCAAGTGTCCCAGAGGAGTTTGGGAAAGAAATGTATCTAAGGTTACCATAGACCACGGCATCTTTATTGTCTTCCCATGGCCTTTCCTCGGGTCTATACTCCCACAGGGGCCTGTGGCTTATGCGGATATGTTACTTACACACACACACACACACACACACACACACACACACACACCCCTCCATCTAAAACCCAGATCTGCCATTCCTGGGAACCTCAGAGCCAAATCTGCAGGTCATTTCAACCAATTCTGTAGGCGCTCCTAGCTTCGAAATGTGTAAAATTACCCTTATTCCCTTCTTGTCTTCTGGGCGTACCCTGCTTTTCTTTTTTTCTCATTTCTTTAAATGTTCATTTCCAATCTTTTGGTATAACGTAAAGTCTTCTAAGCCACTTCAAATTTTGGAGGATAAAAAAAATGGCTTCTAAACAAATTCAAATGTATATACAACTACGAAATCATTTTGTGCTGAGAAGGAGCTGTAGCCGAATCTCCCCTTAATAAATATATAACTCATCAACGGATCCTAAAGATTAGAAAGCAGGCATCCACTGAGTTTTATGCTCCGCATCCATTCGTGCTTTTTCTGGTACCAGTACCTTGAATTACTTAGGAGGTACAACCCCAACTCTCAAGCCATGTGGACCCCTCAGTCCAACTGCACTCAACACATCACATCCCCGTCCACAACCACTGGTTCAGACGATAAGATCTCTCTGGACTTCAACCTGTCTTCATTAGGTGACATCAACCCAGAGCCAAGGAGAGAAATGGTGTCCTGGTAAATGGGGGCCCCTGGATCCAGCCATGCCTGATGCATGCCACCCGTGTACTTCTTTGTTAGGAGTTTGGGGTCAATACACTTATTTTGCTCACGTCAGTTTGGATTGGGTTTGGAGAGAGAGAGAGGCATCTTGACTGGAGTAGTCTAGGTCACCTTAATCAGATTAACCTCAATAATTACCCATCCACGGATCAAGGGGTAATGTGGAAAGAAATGGAGACACTTCAGAAAAAGTAAATGAAAACGCCCGTGAGTTTCATGGTCCTGGCATGATGAGGAGACTATTATAAGGCAGTATTTTGGAACAGGCACCTGGCCCCTTTTTAAAATAAGAATGAATATGGCTTGTGGCCTGGGATGGAGAGAGGGGCCCTGAACCACAACACCTACAGGAACTGACACTCGGCCCCCCTGCTCCTCTGGTGCCTCCGATGTCACTGGCTACGCTGCCCTAAGATGTGGTCTCCAGCAAGCAGGAGCCACGAACACTTAACAGCACCAGATCGGCCTCCCAGCTTTCTCCCAAGGCACCGCCTATTTGTGACAGATGATTTCGAAAGACACATTTCGTCTGGAGAAGGTGAAGGTACGAAGCTGTGGCATGTTAAGAGAGAAGGCAGACGGAGCGGATGGCGGGTTTCAATTTCACTGGTGACTCAGCACCTGATGACATGGGGTGCTGACCAGTTCTGGGCCACGGCCACCCAAGACTCAAGATGTGTCACCAAAAAAGTTGTGGTGACATTGTGTATTCTACTATTTTGTCTCTTTGTGAGCTTATAGCTCCTTCCACAAGTGGTTGGGCAATATTTAAATATTAATGCAGCAGAATGGAACCCAATGAGCTAGAAAGTACGATTTGCTTTGCCAGGAAAAATAAAAAGGAAAGGAGGAGTTGAAAGCATTTAAAAAACAAAAACCTGAAAAAATATGAAAGCCTCCAGAGATAAAGATTTCGCATGAAATAATGTTATTCAGATCCAATATGGCGAACAGCTGCTACTGGCTATTGGGAGAATTGTGAGCCTACCTCTTAGAAAGAAAAAACCAAAAGTTTTAAATTCTGTCTCAGAAAAGTTTGATGTGATGGTTAATTTTATGTATTGACCTGACTATGCCATGGGGTGCCCAGATATTTGGTCAAACGTTATTGTGAGTGTTTCTGGGATTTGGGACAAGTTCAACAGACTAAATAAAACCGATGCCCTCCGTAATAATGGGGGTGGGCCTCATCTAATCAGTTGAAGGCCCGAATAACAAAAGGCTGATTCTCCCCCCCCCAAAGAAGGAGGAACTCCTCCTTTTAGCCTGGCTGCCTTCAAGTGGAGCATAGGTTTTCTATGCCTTCAGACTCAAACTGCAACCTTGGCTCTTCCAGGGTCTCAAGCCTGTCAGCCTTTGGACATGAACTACACCATCAGCTCTCTTGGTTCCCGGGCCTTCAAAAGCAGACTACACTACATCACAAGCTCCCCCCATGTCTCCAGCTTGCCTACTGCAGATCTTGGGACTTGCCTGTCTTCATAATCGTGTCAGCCTTACAATAAATCTCCTTATACATACACACACACGCACACGCACACGTGCACACACACACACGCACATCCTATCAGTTCTGTATCACCCTAATATATTTGGGTTGTATTTTTTTATGTGTTTTCTCCCCCCAAGCAAGAGGGAAAGGATTATTTGTGGGTCTCTAGAAGAAACCAGAATTGTGAATTTCTAAGACCCAATGAAATGGGTCTTAGAAATCATGTAATCAATTTCTTTCACGATTTTATTTTAAATCGCTACGTCTAGACATAAAAGGACCTACCCAGGACTATACAGAGAAGAACAAAGCAAAACCGAGACTTTAAAAACTAGGCGTTCAGGGCTCTATAGAGAACAGGGAAGAATCATATTTTGAAAGTGCAACATCTTTGGAGGAGTAAGAAATCCATTTGCAAGAAAAGCACTGGCAAGAGCCATTCCGTTAAAGAAGCAAACTAGCAAAATGACAATTTTTTTTTAATTGCTAAGAGGGGAAAATCCTCACATCTCTTTAACACGTATTCACATATACACCCATGCATACAAACAAGGACGCCAGAAAGCAAATAAGCCACAGCAGCCACCTATCCAACCGTCCGACCCGGTAAGTAAAGCCCACATACACATTTGTGACCTTGGAAAGAGAGTTCAGGTCTGCACGGGTCACGCTGTTCTAGCTTTAACCTCCATCAATAATTCTCACCTCCTGAAGGTGAGGTAACTCTGGTGGGGACTAATTACATTGGAAATACGTTGTCAACCAACTTAACACAGACGCAAAGAAAACTGTAATCAGAGCTACAAACAAGCCACCGTTTTTGTCATTAAATGGTAAACCCAAACCACGACACTGTTGCTGACGTGGCAGGTGGAAAGTAACGTCTGATGTTCACGATCATGTTCCAAAACTGGGAGTGTGTGTGAGTGACGAAGTGTGAGAGTCTACAGGTGCATATGTGTGGGCACACGTGTGTATACTTGTGTGCACGCACACGTAGGCGGATGTCATTGAATACGGAAGCCAATGGCCCATGGCCGGGAATGGCTAGTGGACAGCTCACATACTGAGACTCCTTCTTCCCGTGCCATCGTCGGTGACCCTGAGCCATCCTGCTCAGAGGTGGCATGGGGCAAAACATGATCACCGTCCCTACACTCAAGGGATAGAATGAATGACGTCAGCCTTGGCCCTCAGGGACCACATCATAGTGAGAAAGACCAGGATCCAAATGGAAGGCAAAACAGAATGGACCCAGAAGAAACCCGTGTCAAGTGCATCCCTACACTCGCCCTTGTACACAGCACAGGTCACCTCTTGTCAACCTCAGCACAGAAACAGATGCAGGGCCTCGGAGTCGCTGCCACCTACCTCGCTGTGCGCCCCGCATTTCTGAGGGCCGGTTTGTCACGTCACTTGAGGGTGCCCTCTAAGGGCCCTGCCCACCACCCACAAAAGCTCCAATTCTGCAGGGCTAGCAGAACACAGAGGAGGGGAACTCACGAGGTGCTCAAATGGCTCTCAGTACAAATCCAATGCGCCTCAATTTCTGGACATGGCCCTTATATAACAAGGGGAGACTTGCCGAAGAAAGTTATATCCAAGGAGAAAAGGCGACACGTGGGCAGGAAAGCTTTCTTTTACGAGATAAAAGCTTCACATGGCCCAGAAAAAATATTTTAGGGATACGGTATCATGAACGGGGTTTGAAGCGTCATTTCAAAAGATGCTTATTGGTTAAAAGAAAACGTTGCCAACCTGCTTTGTTTCCTGGGAGAAAAAAAAAATACTTCAAAATAACAAATGTTGAGAAGCTGGAAATAAAACATATATAGTTTTCATTACAGTATCATAAACAACAAAGGGAAAGTGCGTATAAAATAGTTTATTAAACTGCTTCGAATTCTGTGTCCCTCTCTTCTCCTCTCTCTCTGCCCCTCCCCCACTTGCTCTCTGTCTCTTTTTCTCTCAAAAATAAATAAACCTTAAAAAAACTAAAAATAAAAGTTTATTAAAGAGTTTAGGATAAAGTAAAAATAACTTACTTGGGTAATTCTGAACAAGAGATACTTTTACTTTTCAGCTGGTATGAACACTAAATGAGCTTTTTTTTCAATCTTTTTTAAACATTTATTCATTTTTGAGAGACAGAATGTGAGCGGGGAGGGGGTAAAGAGAGAGAGACACACACACCGAATCCGAAGCAGGCTCCAGGCCCTGAGCTGTCAGCACAGAGCCCAACATGGGGCTCGGACCCACGGACCACGAGATCATGACCTGAGCCGAAGTCAGGACACTTAATTGACGGAGCCACCCACACGCCCCCTAAATGAGCTTTTTTTAAGTAAATGTCAAGGCTCTACTGGGACGTAAGGTAATAACTCCAAATGGCTAACCTTAATATTGGTAAATTAGCCAAGGCACGCAAAAAAATGAATGAAGTTCTAACGGATGTCGCTGGAACACTCCGTGAAGTCTTTTCTGAGGCCATCCTAATTCCTTGGAAAGCCAGACACAAGTGGAGTGCCAGTACATCCCTCCCATCTGCCTCCTCAGGCAGTGACGAGGTTCCGCGCTGACCTCAGCACATGGCAAGGGAAGCTTCTCCCTGCAACCAGGCTGCGTAGCCGTGATCCGCATATGGATCTGAGAGTCCCTGCCCCTAAACGTGTAATCTCTCCAGACAGACAAAATGCCGATGAGCTCAAGAAAAACCATGCTCAGCAACTAACTTCGAGAGAACGGGAGTTGATCCACAAGGGCAGGCGTAAACTATCAGCCCGTGCACCTCGCCCAGCAACGACTACGAGGGAAGAGCTGGAGGCAGAAGCTGGCGTCCAAGAACCACAGGCTGCAGAAAGCTGTGTGAATCCGGCTAATAGAGGGTATCTAATGATGTGCCTTTGATGAGATTCCTGCTAAAGGGAGGTTCCTTGTCCCAGACTAGCCTTTGGGCAGGCATGTGGGTCCCTATCGGGCCACCTTGCGCCAAGAGCAGCACTGCGCAAACTCCAGGAGGCAGGGGGCGGGGCGCTGGCTAGCACTTGGCAGCGTCTACCAGCCAATCCTCTCCTTAAAAACCAGCAGAGCTCCTACAGGGGCTGGGTGTGCCTGGGGATCTCGCTCCCACTCAGGCAATTTGGAGCGCTTCACTCTGCGAAAGAAAGCAGCGTTGGTAAACAGCACCCCCCTCCCCTCTCAGTGGAGCCCAAATGTTTTAAAATGCAAATAACAGGTTTCTGGAACAGCCCTGGAATCTCCCCTGGAAATGTTTCATAATTCACCTCTTGTTAGCCACAGGAGCCCCAACTACATTTCTTCTTTTCTCATTTCCACTAACCAATTATTAGCATTAGATACCATACTATTTTCTGCTAATATGTTTCCTGACAACATCAAGCTCTGGAGGGTCTTCTTGGTGCAGTAACTGAGTAACTGTAAACGAGGGCGGATTGATGAGAAAACGTTATTTAAACCTTCTCAGTATTTATGAAAGCAAACCATTTCGGTTGAAATGCACTGTACTAATTGCACAAAAATTTGTTAAATTGACATAGTTTGGTAAAAAAAAAAAAAAAAAGATTCTCCCCAAATATTATGAGAGGAGGGATCACATTGGAAGGATGGAAGGATATAAATATTCACAAGCAACAGATTCCTGCAGGCAGGACGGATCCACATGCCATCTCATTCAGAATGGGGAAAGGTACTCGACAATTTGGGGAAAGGCTGGCCAGCTCCATTCGCTAGCATCCCTGGTTCCAAAATGACACCGGCCCCTTTCTGTCATCCCCAGAAAGAATCACGCTACTGTAAGATAACTTAAGAGGCCACCACTGTTGTCATCGGGCACAAGCCTGGGGCAACCACAGTGGGTCTAAGGGCGGTGGTGATGCGGCAGAAGGCAGAATTGTTTTTCTCAAAGTGGACCTTGCCTGGTCAGCTGCTTGTGTTAGTACAAGTCAGGTTAAAGAGAGAGGGGCGCCTGGTTGGTTCAGTTAAGTGTCCGACTTCAGCTCAGGTCATAATCTCGCAGTTCATGAGTTTCAAGCCCTGCATCGGGCTCTTTGCTGTCAGCAGAGTCGCCTTCAGATCCTCTGTCTCCCTCTCTCTACTCTTCCCTCCCTCTCTCTCAAAAAGAGAGAGGGAGAGAGAGAAACTTGAAAGAGGAAAAAATTCTAAATATGTGTATTTGTGTGTGTGTGTGTGTGTGTGTGTGTGTGTGTGTGTGTGTGTAAGGCAACAGAGACAGTACACACGTGGACTGGAGGAGTCAAACCATCTTATTCCTGTTTCTTCCCAGCACTAAATGGACGGACCCACCTGCTAACGTATAGAGCCCAGAATAATAACCACAGAGTGTCATTTAGATGGCTCTGAAAAAACACCTGATTTTCAGGGTTCTCTCAAAGACCATTAAGGGTGCCCTGCTTCTTAAAGCGAAACTCATCTTCCTAGGTCCAACCTGCGCAGCCAATAAAGAAAAGAAAAGAAAAAAAATCACATTTTCCTTGAAGAGTTTCTCCTCAGAGTACGTAAGGGACATTAATGCCCAAAACAGTCGTGGAGGCTGGTGATCAGAAGTGGTTACAAGGCAGCTGACCCCGGCTGGGTTTTGCACCCTGAGCACAGAGACTCTGCCCTCCGCCACACCAAGCCACAGCACAGACGGGCAGCCAGCGTGTCAAATCTGGACAAAGTGTATTTTCCTCTCTCCAGCATGTCAACATACCTGGGCCTCTGAATATTTACAACAGGTAAAACCAACAACCAAAACATGAACAAACAAGCAAACCGCAGACAGAGCAAAAAAAGACTCCCCAGGCTGGAAATAACCTCACCTGATCACAATCTTTTGGATGCTATTTGCGCGATTAGCACCAGAGGAGAAAATGAAGACAAAGGAGATAGTACCATCAGGGGCGTGCCTGAGTCACTGGAGATAATGTCTTAATCCTTGGCCAACCCAGAGAAAAAGTCACCAGCAATAGTTACTACTTTACCAGATGAAAAGCCTTGCGCTTCAGAGGGACCACGACTGTTCGGTCATGTTCACCCAACATTTGGTTCCAGGTAGAATCTGTTGAGGTTATTAGTATTTGCTCAAATATGAAGACCACCCACAGACTTGGAAATCTGTGCCCTGTAACAGTATTCAGCATAAGAGCACTTCCCCAAAAAAGTGGGGGGGGGGGGATAATTTTGCAAATTAAAGCAAATACGGTCTAGCTTCTATTTTTAAAATTCTGAAGTTTACCATCAGCTGATGAGTAGATCAACACAATGTGACCTATCCACGGGATGGAATATTATTTGACTATAAAAAAGTAATGAAATACTGATAGATGCCACAACGTAGATGAATCTTGAAAACATGCCAAGTGAAAGAAGCCAATCACAGAGGACCACATACTGTACAATCTTATGGGTATGGAGTTTCTGGGGCACCTGATGGGCTCAGTGGGTTGAGCGTCTGACTTTAGCTCAGGTCACGATCTCGCGATTCACGAGTTCCAGCCCCGCATCCAGCTCTGTGCTGACAGCTCAGGGCCTGGAGCCTGCTTCGGATTCTGTGTCTCCCTCTCTCTCTGCCCCTCCCTCGCTCACCCTCTGTCTCCCTCTCAAAAATAAATAAAATCAAACAAAAACAAAAAAACAAAACAAAAATACAGAGTTTCTTTTGGGGAGGACGAAAATGTCCTAAAACTGTGGCAAAGGTCAGAAAACTGTACATACACCCAAAACCATCAAATTGTACACTTTAAACGAGTGAACTGTAATTTAAAAAAAAAAAATTCTGGGGGCGCCTGGGTGGCTCAGTCGGTTAAGCATCCGACTTCAGCTCAGGTCATGATCTCGCGGTCTGTGAGTTCGACCCCTGCGTCGGGCTCTGTGCTGACCACTCAGAGCCCAGAGCCTGTTTCGGATTCTGTGTCTCCCTCTTTTTCTGACCCTCCCCTATTCATGCTCTGTCTCTGTCTCAAAAATAATAAATAAAAGTTAAAAAAAATTAAAAAAAAATTCTGATGTTTCCATTGGCATAATTGCCATGATCTTATCTCTAACTGCTTTTTATTTGAATTCTGAGCACACTTCGTTTGAAACAAACGCACAACTCTGGGAAACAGGCAGGATAAGAATTATTATTCCCATTTTACAGGAAGCAGAGGTCCAGAGAGCTTCTATTTTATTTCCACTGGCTGGCTAGGTTTCCACAGGGCACAGGGAGGAGTGTAAATTCGGGAGGGAAAGGGTGGGGTCATAGGCTTTATCATCCCCCAAATCAGGGAGGGATTGATAACCAGCTCTTGCCGGACGTCTAGAAATTTATATGGTTGCGTCATACACACATGCTACTAAACAAAAGACATTTGAAAATGGCACCTGGATTACTGGAATGCAATTTTCTCAGTAGCATGAAATTCAGGTTAAACAATTTAGCTCAAAAAGCAGGGGAGGGGGAAGAGTCATTTCTTGAGTCGATATCCGGTGGGGTGAAAATACACCCAATTAGATGTGGCCATATAATTTTCACATCAAACATCCTGTGCTCCCAAAGGCAACTAATGGCACAGCTTGCTGTGGATTTTCCCAAGTTTTCAAGAACAGTGACAGCCCTCTTCAACAAAGCCATTTAACATAACAGAAGGTTAAAGTGGGAACCACAAACACTTGCTTTTCTTAATTTACACCTTTCATTTACTTCCCCAGAAATGTCACGGAGGAGCCACGAAAAATTTATGATGCGTTGTCAATAGACGGTTCCTTGTAAGAACAGGATTTAGAAAGCAAAATGGGAATTCTAGAACGTAATCTGGCGCTACACCTTGAAAGGCAGACAAACAAAAACTTTTGAGTACTCTAGGAAGAGCAGGATGATTTGTTTTGGGTCTCTCACTTGGAAAAAAACAAAAGATGATTACAGGAGCGGAAGACTAGGGTTTCTAGGGTTTCGAGAAATGCAAATGGGCTGACTTCACACGCTCTCTCTTCCACTGACCAGGTAGATCTAAACGAACCCACTGCGGGACCACGGCAAACAAAACACGGCTCAAGGGGCTATTCTCTGTGTCACAGGCCTTTTTGAAGCCTGAGAAGCTACTAGTTTTTAGATCATCATGTTCATATAGTTGTAACGCTTATTGGTTTTTTTTTAACTACTCTAATAAACCACCAAGATATTTTTAAGTACATAAGACAACTGGCAAAAAACAGAAACAACAAAAAACAGATTAACCTAAAATGCAGACCTGCAGATTGGTATGTCACTTATTTTCAAATATTCTTTCCCATACCTGAGCCTGTGCTTTCGTTTCAGGAGGGAGGCTGCTCAATAAACACTGACGTTAAAGCAGGATTTCTCAACCTCAGCACTGCTGACATTTGATCATCCTTTGTGGTGGGGGCTACCCTAGCAACATCCCTACCACCCACTAGGTGACAGTAGCATCCCCTTCCCAGCTGTGACAACCAAAAATGCATCCAGACATTGTCAAAGGTCTCCTGAAGAGCAAAATCACCCCAGCTGAGAACCGATGAGCTACAGGTAACTGGTCTGAAAGTATTCCTCTGGCATGGACTGACACAGACGCTCTCGCCTGAAAAAGTACCCAGATCACCGTAGCAGCAACAGCAAAATCATCCAACCCTAATCCAAATCCTCCAACAGCCATCGGGAAATGCCGAAAAATATGGTGATGCAAATGTGCCCGTGAGCCCCTCAGTGACTAGCGTGTCGCCTTCGGCTATGTCCAAGGTCCCGGGAACCCTGCAACGATTTTAATACCGTCCCTAACGTTGTCATTTACAAACGTATGAAGGGACAGTACTAGAAAGATCAGTGTGTGCCTCAAGGTGGAGAGAAGGGGTTCCAGTTGTGTTTAGATCTCTTTAAAATCACAGAGCTTTAGTAATCTGCTGATCTATAATAAATAAGCCAGTCCCCCAAGAAAACTCAAGCTAATCCCTTTCCAGAGTGCGAGGAGTCTGTTGGTAGCCAGCTGGCAAAACCATGACATTTTTACCTCTCATCTCCTTAATGAAAGAATTCCGAACTATAAAATAAAAACTGAAGCCCAAGTTTAATTTATCAATCTAGAATGTTCTGCATTAAGCAGAACAAGGTCGCATTTTGTGCTCCGGGAAGAGAGAGGCGCCATCATCAACACCCTCGCTGACCTTTGAGGGATTAGTCAAACTGACCATCCTCTTAATGCCACGGGTAAGTACTCCCCTGCTGACCAGCACCGGCCAGCTCACCAGCGATGGGACACGAGAGACAAGAGCAGCACTGGATGCAGGGGCACGAGCCCCAGGCCCGTCGTGAGCCCCCGGTGCCTCTGGTCCAGAGCACGGAAATGCTACAGCGCATCCTCATTCCTGGGGTGTGGTTTGTTTTCTGGATGTCGTGCCAGCAGCTCCCGCCCCGAGCCATCCAGGCCAGTGGGATGGGCGGCAGTCTGGCTTAGTGACTCATGCCCAGGGCCCACAGGTTGGGAGGCTTGCGAGAATGGAAACGGCAGCCGGAAGCAGCTCGGAAGGGAAGAGTCAAGGACATCTTGTGACCATTTCAACCCAAACGTCTTCGTGATCACATCAAAACCTAGGCTTTCAGGGTTGACAGTAAGCACCGTACTTCCTCTACAGGCCCCAAGAGGTACGTAAGGGAGCTGGCTGTCTAGGCTGGAAAGGCGCCTGCTTGAAGGACACAGAGACACCGCCCCCCTCACCCTGCCAGGTGGACAGGGCAGGACCGTATGCTGCCCTGGACTTCCATCCACACCCAGGCCACCTGGCTCTGCCCTATGGACACACGGCTGGTCACCAGCATCCTAGGGGCTGTGTCCACCTCTGGGGACACGAACAGTGTAGTCACTCTGGCTCAGGGGCCAAGCTCGTCACTCAGCACTTAACACCTGAATTTATTAAGAAACTTCAAGAACCCTGGTCTCTGCATTTTTCCCCCCAAGACACCAGAAAGGTCTTGGACCCAGTGCCAACCCCCACACCATCACCCTGACATATACAGGGAAGCACACCGTTTGTTCTTTTTCCACCCAAAAGGCAGGAAACAACGGATGGCTAGAGATCAAGGCGAGATCCAAGCCATGAGCCCCCACCAAGTCACCTGCCAGGAAATAAAAACTTCTCATATTCCAGTGCCAGCTTTCCAAGCAGGAACATTTGTATTGGTCCCTTTTATTTAACTCGCTTATAAGCAAGCGACTGATTTGCAAAGCACTTTACCCCCGGGCCAGCCCCCCGACCCACAGGAACCCACTCATTTTGGGAGAGGTGACAGGCCTGCGTGGATCTACACCAGTGCGACCTGCCTGATACAGTTTACATCATCACCAAGCCAGGCCGGCGAGGACCAACCTCAGCAGGACAGGCAGCCAGCTCAGTGGCCGTCAGCTGACGCATAACCTGCACCGTTTCGGGCCCCGCTTGGGTGTCAGTTCAGACACCAGCAAGGTTTGGTCCTGTGCCCGGTCTCAACACTGATAACATTCCTTATGGCTGCTGCACCCGGAACGGAAAAGGTGAAAGGCTCCCCCATCCGCAGTGTGAACCAGGGGAGGAAATCGGGGCGGGGGTGAGAATAGGCAAGGGAAAATGAGAGGTTTCTGAAACTCCCCTGGAGTCCTTTGGCACCAAGGGGCCGGGACCGGTCTCCACATCTGCTCTAACATCCCCAAACGTCACAAAAGACAGGCCCTCCAGCTTCGCCTGCCCGGCGTACCTTCAAAGCCGATCTTGTCCCTAGCGGTGAATGCCAGGTAACCTCATTCCCAACCCTCCTCGGGCAGCATGTAGCCCTCTCCCTACTGGCACTGGAGCCACCAGGTATTAAAAGGAAGGGATCTGTTCCATCCAAGGCCCACATCTAACCCACCAAGCATTTCACTACTAATTCCAGCATCCTCATTTGTACTCAAAAGTTCGCTTGGGAGTTCCTATCGTCTGGCTTCTTGTGGCACACAGGGTCACGAGACAGCATGGAAGAAGCCAAAGGTCATGAAATGCCAGTAGACCAAGGTGCGAAGAGGATAGCTTGGACAAGCTCCCATCAATAGCTTCCCCATTTCTCTAAGTGAAAGGAACAATCACAAAAGACCCCACATCGTAGGATTCCACTCACACGAGAAGCCCAGACTAGGCAAATCCATAGACACAGAGAAGACCTGAGGGGCTATCTAGGACGGGAAGGACCTGGTGAAAATAGAGAGTGACTGCTAATGGACATGGGGGGCCAGGAGGTGGAGTGATGGTTGCACAATTCTGGATATATGACAGCCGTGTATACTTTAATGGGTGAACTGGATGGTCCGTGAATTATATTTCAATAAAGCTATAGGGAAAAAAAAAAAGTCTTCTCACGTTAGCCATAGCAAACATGGGCTTTCAGCTTTCCCTTGTTGAGAGACGCCTTCAAATACGGTCTTGGGGCAGGGGCACCTGGGTGGCTCGGTCGGTTGAGCATCCGACTCTTGACTTCGGCGCAAGTCACGATCTCCCGGTCTGTGAGTTCGAGTCCTGCATCGGGCTCTGTGCTGACAGCGCGGAGCCTGCTTGGGATTCTCTCTCTCCCTCTCTCTCTGCCCCTCCCCTGCTCACTTGCTCGCTCTCTCTCTCAAAATTAAATAAGTAGACATTTTAAAAAATACATAAAAATAAAGTGCCGCCTCGGGGACTAAGAGCAAAGACCATCTGGAGGGTCCCTGGCACATAATCTGGGTAAGTTATGAATCTGCTTGAGACTCAGGTGCCTCATATGGGAGGTAACAGTACCTACTCTAAAACGTCATGAGGATTCCATTTAAAGGCGCCTGTAAAGAGTCTAGCACAGGGGACACGGCAGGCACTCGACAGAACACACACATCTTTCTCAGAGAGAAGAATGAGCAGCTACCTTCACCTCAACCCTGTTGCTCTTCCCAGCGTTCTTTCCTCACTTTCAATATAAGACTCTGTCCAACTTAAAAAATAAATAAAAGCCCAAGGTTTGGGAACTCAGGAAAGGCCGTATCTGCAATGGCAGGTCCTAAAAATACACAACACAACTGTTCCTGCAGGGCTGTCCTCTCAGAAGACCCTGCCCTATTCAGCAGATGGGCCAGAGCAAACAGCCTGGGGAAGATACCCGGAATTATACTGGATTCCGTAAATGGAGGCATTCATAACCGGTTCTTAGCTCGACAGTTTAGCCCTTACGGTCTCCTTAACAAGGGAAGGGAGAAAATTAACGAGGAACATCTAGTAGATACCAAAGGGCTGAGAATTTCACACCACTCACTGAGTGCAAAACTCAATTACTAATTAATAACTGTTTAAAAAAGTGACTGACTCCTGCAAATTCCCCCAGAGACCTCTCTAACACCACCCAGTCAAGCGATTCAGTGGGAACTGCCGTCTTCTTACATGATCGCCCTCCTCTCCTGGCCTCATTGATTCAGAAACAGCACCAGACCCAAGCCAGAATCTTGCCCCAGAACTTTGTCTCAGTAAATCTGGGGCAAGAGTCCCACCAACCTTCAGCTGAAGGTGAAAGCCCATGACACTACCCTTCCTCTGGACCTTCCGAGGGTCCAGAGCTTCAATAGAAGCAAAAGAAGACAACAAGGAGAGAGAGAGAGAGAGAGAGAGAGAGAGAGAGAGAGAGAAGGGACACACTTGTAGGTGTCCAATTACTCCACCACGGGAGGATTTTTTTTTAGGTTTTCAAGAAATGGGGACAGGATTCCAGATTAAGTAAATTTTCTACAACACGCAGGTACTAAGGAATGGGGCCGAAACCCTCGGCCCGCCTATCTGGCTCCAAAGTCTTGGTTGGTCTGTTTTGCTACAGCATACCAAGCCACTGCTCCTACTAAAATGCTCTGCCCTGAACAAGGCCCCAGAGCATCCACGGAGGCCCTTAGAGGTTTCACAAGGTTGTCTCCGAATACGCATGTGCACCTTCGAACAAGTCAGCTGCAAACACAGAAGGTGCCTTCTCCCACGTAAGCACCAACATGATTAAATGTGGACTCCTGGAGGCCTGTGGCTTTGTGTGTGACAACAGGCATGTGGATATGGCCCCCACCCCCCACCCCCCACCCCGCCACAACAGCTCTATCGCTAGAGATAACGGAACACGGGGCTTCGACACTGCAGATGTTAAAAGACAAGGAAGACACCACACCCACACCATCTCTGTAGAATTTATGCTCAGAACACGGCGTCAGAAATTAGCAAACGGACCTCTCCACAAAAAGCATCAAGCACTAGTATTCTCCACAGCTGGTTTCATAAGGAATCTCAACCGGGTTGACTCATCAGCCCTTGCAGATCTCAATGTTAACAAGCAGATGTGAGAACAGGGGAAGGAGATGCCCTGGGTGAACACACTAAGCCCCAACTGTATACACAGTCTCTCGGCACGCAGAAGATCGTACTGGTCTACTTAATTAGGCACGTCCCAAGTCTATTTGTGAGGAATGCCTGAGTGTTGAGTTGTTTGGACTGCCCCCAGCACATCCTCCTGGAAGGCTCCTCTGACTTAGGCAAACAGAAAGAAACAGCTTTCTGTTAGAGACACGCTTCCCCCTCTGAGCTAGACACGCCATTGGTAGTGCCTACCACACCCATCACCGCTTCCAAGGGGGTCTACCCCACCCTGTACCACGTGACAGGCCCTCCCTAACTGGACCGGAGGCAGCATCGTACCCAAGGACAGCCAGCCAAGGCTGCGCAGTGGTCAGTGATGTCAACGGGCACAGACACACCATCCCAACAAGGGTGAGCAGGGCCAAATTCTTGTTCTTGGTTTTTTGGGGTTTGTTTTGTTTTGTCTTCTGGGGTTTTTGTTGTTGTTGGTTTTTTAACTGCTAACTCAGAAAGAACTGGAAGCCAAAGGGAAAGGGATACAAAGAAGGAACCTACGAGGTGGATGGGCCAAGGTGGAAGAGAGCGTGGAGGTTCCGCAGAGCAGGGCTGGCCTGCGGGCGGGCAGGTCCAGAGCAGGCACTCGACAACGAGAAGAGAAGCGGCGAAGGCCCAAGTGTCAGGCAACTCTTCTGCTGAGATCCCTCCAACAGCCAGGGGTCCAGAAGAGACCCCATTTCCAGGCCTTCCAGAACCGACCTCCAGCAGCACCTGTTTGTGGTGACTCCTGTCCGTGTCTCTGCAAGGCCCGGATGCCAAGGCAGAGCATCTCGCTCTTGATTCCATGGGTAGCCTTATAATAAACTCCACATGACTCACAGTGACCAATCTGCATCCCCACAGTCCCCAAGGCCCACGTCCCACCCCTCTCCTGACGTCCTGGATCACTCACAAGGGCTTCTGGGTAAGCACCGTTCAGGTGGGCCAATCTCTAGCTAAACAAATTGAGTCTCCATCAACTGTCAACAGTGAGCAAGGACATACAAAACCTTTTTGTACAAAATAAATTACCGCGTTTTACTCAGTCAGAGCATTGTGTCCAAAATGGGAAGCTGGTGTAAGCTTCATCAGCCTTTTTCTTTTTTTTAAGGAGAGTTAAATCTAGACTGTTTTCACATGTGATAAATGGTCTCCCAGGACTGTACCTCCTCAGCAGGTTTAATAAGGCACTTAAGATTTTAAAAAAATAATAACTTTCTGAAAGGGACTTCAGAGTTTAACTGAAGTCCATAAAGTTATATTAAATGTCATGGAGGAAGACTTTGTACCCAGTTAAAGAGGTTTTTAAAGGGTACCCAGAGATTGAAAAGAGAAAAACAATTAGGAAAATCCTGGTTCTCAAAGATTATGAGGCTCTGTCCATTTTATTTTCCACTTTCTGGTCACAGCAGAGGACACAGATCATTGAATGCCTAAGTTTCCAGGCTATAACGGACCAAGAAAAATCATACGTAACCGCTATTGTTTCTTTTTAACCCGTGAGGTTAAACACGCTAAGACCTGCCCGCAATTCACATGGCAAGTTTCTGGCAAGACTAACGCAAAAGACCAGGCTCACTGGGTCTGAGCCCAAGGAACCGTTCCTTTTTGCCCTGGAATTTAACTTTCAACACATTGAAAATTTCTGTGAAATCTAAACATAATTACATCAAAAACCTAGCATTACTTCTTATGAAATCTAACAGAAAAATATACTGCTTCTCAGAAGCTTCAGAAGAAAGCCCTGGCAACAGAGAAAAATTACAGCAGAGCATTTCTGGGGAGGAAAAGAGGTACAAAGAAGTTTGTGGATAATAAAATCACTTCCAACCCAAACTGACCCACATTTAAAAGTCCAGATCCAATTAATCTGACATTAGTCAATTCTGTGCTGCAGCCCAAGCATTTGAAAATTTACTTTGGGCTGAGTATTACCAGAAAATTCCTCTGCCAGTGGTCTGCAGTTCATTTCTTTGTATGACAACCTCAACGCCCAGAACTCCAGTCCTTCTGGAGCCCATCCTACAGGCTCTTAACTGGTGGATTTAGTTCAAGGTCCTCAAAGTATATATCATTGTCCAATTCACATAATATGTTAATAACCACGGGCTATTATGTTGATTTATTCAAAACCGCTCAGAGCAGAAATGCATATTCTTTGGGCCGTTCTTCCCCTGTACGTTCAAATGCATCACGCTTACAGTAAGGTTAATGTGTGGTGCCCATTCTTCCCAATAGAATACAAAAGAACGGCAGTACATTAAATACTCAAATATCACCTTCTGATGAGCTTCTGTACTCATTGTTCCCATTCATGCCGCAGCCCGGCTCCTTCCAACGGAGAGACGGGCTACAGAGAGGTTGGAATGTGGACAGACTTTCGACGGTGTGTTTATGGAGAGGCCAGCTTTGCACCGCAGCCCAGCCTCGTCACCCATCAATACTACCAGCAAACTCCCTTTAACGGTCAAAAAGGACATGAGAACTTGGGACTGCAGGATTGCAGAAAAGAATCCTGCAAAATTGGTCTGCATGATCTTCGAAGTGCTGATATCTGGCCCGGTGTCTAATGACTCTGGTTTGCTTTCACTCTCTCCATGCAGCTTAAAAATCCTATGCCCTTATG
The DNA here is from genome assembly GCF_018350195.1 of Panthera tigris. Lineage (NCBI taxonomy): Eukaryota > Metazoa > Chordata > Mammalia > Carnivora > Felidae > Panthera > Panthera tigris. Next base: position 69,285,877 of record NC_056670.1, on the reverse strand, counting down.
TGATCAAAAGTGGGTTTGGAAGCTTCTTACGTAGCATCCTTCTGAAATGCAGAGCTCCAAACAGCACAGGCTTTACTCAAATTATATACTCACCCAGACACAGCTCCTCCCTTCTGAGACTCACATTATTTCTATGTTTTATTTCTGAAATTTAGATGCATATAACAGGTAGATAAATTTAACACAGCAGTGTTTCTTTCTTCCCCCAAAATTTGTTATTAGATTGAAGGCAGATCTTTCAGCTGATGATATATTAGAATCTAGAAAACATGGCGTTTGCAAAGAGTAATACTCATGTCCTTGACACCTGCGTTTCTCTGACAGCTTCTTGCCATCATCACACACTGACACAAACCCAATACTAAGAATTATCATAGCCTTACAGGGATGCAAAAGACTTATCATCTGTAAAGCATGTCAAGTATTAATAGCATCCCCCCCTTCCTAAACATTGGGCAAAGCAACATCGTGTTTGAAAAGTGTTTATCGGACCACCTGACTCTTACAACATCTCTCACTCCTGACTACAACCCCTGAGGGAGATAGTTACGATGTTCCTCACTTTAACCGTAAGGAAACGGGGAGATTGGAAACTTCCCAAGAACACGGCAAAGAGGCACCTGGCTAGTCTGAGAGAAAGCCAACATGTGCCCATCTCCAAAGTCAGTGCTCTCAGCCACTAGAACTGAAAGACAGTCCTGTCCTTCAGAAGCCACAGCTATCCCCATTCTGTACAGATGAATAAACTGAGGCTCCATATTAAGCTATCGATACAAAAAAAAAAAAAAAAAAAAAAAAAAAATCACACAACTGCCAAGTGGGAGCCAAATACTGTGTGAGTTTGGAGACAGGAAGTACTTCTTACGATGCACTAGACAAAAATACAGTACAGTCCCACATAATTCCCTTAAGTTTCAGGGAAGAAAAAAAAAAAAAAAGATAAGACGTGTATCCTCTCCTTTGCATGCCGTGTGTATTTGGGATAAAGTCTCCACCTATAAGAACAGATGAGTTAATGTCCTCTTCTCTGCCCTCGACCCCACCCAAAAGATTTCCCAACTGTTTGGATATTCCATTTCATACTTCTAAACAGGAGGCTATTTTCCCCACGTTCAAATACAGGCCTTCCGCCAACCCGTGAGGTTGCCGCCTGACGGACGGCATTCACACGGGCCACACTGCCCACCCTGCCTTACACCGGGCTCCAGAGGAGTGGCTGTTACCAGAGTGGCTGCAGCCTCTGGGGAGCCAGAGCCCTGCCAGGCCCAACCTCCCGCTCAAGGACTGGCAGGTCAAGGAACCTGGCGAGACTTCACTTTTCCCTCTGTGGAATGGGATTACCCTTCCCTCCTTCATTCAAAGCCTTCCGTTCATGGCACGAACATGTGGGGGAATGTGAAGGCAGAGCGTTATTTAGGTCAATGGTCATTAGAAGGAACAACAGTAATAAACAAGTTTAATTGCACAGCCTACTCCTCAACAAATTCTGGCTAGACACTGATTACACTTCAGCTGAAAATCTATGGGCCTGCCGAGAGAGGGGACGGAATTTCACTTTAAGGAATGACAAAATATTTTCCCAGGCCCTCAGCTGCTTCATTAATGCTTGCCTTATTTGGGGGGAAAGAAAAACTGGCTGAGCATCCGTGGTAGTTTTATATGCCGTGAACTGGCAATGTTTTGGAACAAAAAACAACTTTTGCACTAGGGTACTTATGGCATCATTATCGCATTTTCCAAGCCCCGGCTGCCGCACTGCCAGGGAGAGAAGGAAGGGGCCGGGAACAGTAGTACCTTCACCAGCGGCAGGGCTGGAACAAGGGGGCTTTAGAATAAATCTTGGTCTGTGTGCGTATTTATGGCAAAATAACCCACGTGCATTTACCTTATAAAAGTGTTACAGGTAGGCATACTTATGTAATTTATTTAATGTTCTTTAACATCCATGCTTACTTGGGTTTCATACAATTTATTAAGTTTTCAGTCTGGCCTGCAGAAATGGGAAAAATAAAAGCAGATGTGAACGTACTATTTAAATGTTCACCAACCTCCTGCAAAGCCTGGAACCAGCTAAGAAATACCTCTGCGGCTGCCCTTCGGAGCCTGCCCTGGCTGTGTCCCTCCCTTCCACCCAGAGGACGCCTGTCCTTAACAGGTATGAGGGGCTCTGTGGCAGGCTTCAGTCAAAGGACAAAGATCTCAACAAAGGAAACCTTGATGACTGATTGGAAGCCGGGTGGACACCCCAAAGGAAACGGTCCCTGTTCAGGAGACTGAGAAGCAAGAGGGTACAGGCCTGCCAGACCCGGTGGGTCCCCGACACGTCCCCGACACCTCCCCACGTGGCAAGGTACTCGCCCCTCCCCCTCCTTCCTCCCAGGAGTTCCTGGAGGTGTCTCTTTCAGGAGCCCCATCACCCTGCAGGATCACACGCACGCGCGCACACATCACGAGCGAGCACGCACGCGTGCACACACACTTTCTCTTCTCCCTCCGCCTAACCTCCCCGTGCTTGGCCCTTCAGTTTAATATTTACCAAATCTCTTGGCAGAGTTCCCTTTCTGCTAAATAAAAACTCTTTCACTGCTCTTTTTTTGGCCCCTTTTTCTTTCTCCAGCCTCTGGCTCCTTGGGAGAGGCCCAGAATCAACCAATGGAGGAGTCTCCAGAGAAGCAAAGCCAGGGAGAGAGGGAGGCCTGGGGGGTAGCAGACTGGATTCGACAGCTTCAGATAATGGAATCAAAGTCATGCCCCACAGTGTAATTTCCCTTAGCCCAGAGCTCACACCTCCTCCTGGGTCCTCCAGCGTTCCCATCTCCTTCCTCCCTCCCTCCCTCCCTCCCTCCCTCCCGGCCGGCCTCCCTCCCTTCCAGCCAGAGTAGGGTCACAGGACAGGACCAAGGCAGAGCCATCTTCTCCAATTCGGAGGGCAATGAAAAATGTCACTGCTTCACTGTTGAAGAAACCAGGGAGGAGAGGAGTATGTTTCTTGGCCCCCGCATAAAAGCAGTCAAATAGTTTAGTCTGGGGCCCTGAAGCCAATGGCTGTCAAAGGGGAAGTGTATTAGTAAACACAAGCATTAGCCTATCATCAGAAGAATGTGTCTCTCTAAAGTCAAATTTACATCTCCAAATACTGCTACCCCAAGGAAGAAGGCAGGTAGGTAATTGGGGGCTGGTTCATGAGCTTAGAGCTATTTCCTAAAGTCAGGCTTAGGAGGGCCACCCCAGAGAGATGACAGGAAGTGTATAATTAAGTTCACAACAAAAACACGGTCCTATCTGTGAGCACTGTGGTCAAGCAGGGGAGATAGGATTGAAATTTAAAGTTCCCAGGGCCTGATTTCAGTCAGTGTCATCCTTCCTGATGTAAAATGAGAAAGGGGATGCATAGCCCCCAACAAATTGCACATGTTCTATGTGTATCAATAAACACACACACCGTGGTCTCTTGCTCGCTGTCTCTGGCTGTTAACGTTTAGGGCAAAAGCATTACACCCGATTTATTATTGAGTCTTTGGTAGTAAAGCGCTAAGAATGAAACCCTCACTCATTTTATTAAGACCCCAGAGTGTCCCGGGAGCCCAAAGCTCCAGGGGAATTGTCACAGACCACAAAGCCTTGACCTCCAGGTCTTGGTTCAACTCCTTCCTCAGCTTATACAACTTAGTTGCTATTAAAACACCTAATGGGCCCTTAATTGGGTTGATTTTTTACCTAGATAACTCCAACTAAATCATCCGGCCCAGAAGGACTACGTTTTTCCCTTAACCATTACCTGCTCATCCCCTTCACCTGCCACACAACCACCTCCCCCCCCTAAAAGGGGAAGAAGATGACAAGGCGGGGGGGGGGGGGGGGGGGGGGGGGGGGGGGGTAGGACCGTAAAAGAACCACATAAGAAAAAATGGGACCCAACGCAGTAAAAGCCACCTGTCTACGTCAGGAAAATGTTCACGTCTATCCCTACTGGGTTACATGCCTAGGCTAAGTCTGTTAGGGAAATACGATGAGGTCCTTTTTCTCGTGGATGTATTTTCTGAGCACGTGGGACGAGGGGGGTGGGGGGAGGGCAGAGAGAGAGAGAGAGAGAGAGAGAGAGAGAGAGAGAGAGAGATTAGGAACTAACCAGGCACTAAGGAGCTTCTTTCCAGTCCGGGGGCGAGCCGGCCAGTTTCAAGACAAAGTGGCAAGAGTGAGTGCAGAGAGGGTTGGGCCAAGGACATGGGGGTCTGAGGAGGCCCTTCTGGCCTGCGAGCTTAGCTGTGGAGGAGGTTACGAAGGGACCCACTGAATGGCTGAGTAAAGGTCATCTTCACAGACATCACTTCTTCCACAGAAATAACATGTCTACTGAACGCCACGTCCAAACGGTTGTGGCCACCGAGTTAGGTGTCGCCACGCCCTCCCCCAACCCCAGCAAAAGTTCAGTGAGGAGGGATCTCCGCCCTTTGTTAACAACAAAACAAACCGATGTAGAATGACAACGTTTGCCCCTTTCCTCTTATTTCCTCCCGCCATGCTTCTAAGGCTCTCTTCACTTCTCAGTCACCAAAGAGATTCTTTTAGAAACATCCTCTTGCTCTTGAGCAGGACGAGATTGAAAATACGGAGCCTCTCGAGAGGGCAAGGTAGTGCCTACTTTTAACTCTTGACCTGCTAGTGCGCAGAGCCAGCTAACAAACTGGGAATTCCCTTTGTCGAGGAAAAGATCAGAACGTGGTCTGTACGGTTCCAGGGGAGAATCAATAACTGTCAGAGGGAAAAAGGGAGGAAAAGCAGGCACTTAATTCACTGTCCTTTCATCTCAATGGAAGAGCAAATTTCCTAGGTGACACAGCCTTCTCTTTCCTCCGAAGTCTTGTCCCAATAAGGCCACGGGAAACACTGAGGACTGATGCTTTGACGTTAATGCCTGCAACAGCGATTACCGATTCCCTCATTAATACCCAGACGGAGGGGGGAAATTGGGAGATTGAAGTTTTATAAGTCATCACAGAGGTTAACCCTTCTTACGGGCAGAGTTTATGCCTCTCCCTTAAAGTAAGGAAATGTATCTGAAAAGCAGCATCCCCGGTACAGACCCGGCCTCGCCTGGTTCCTCCTGGGGGGTCACGTGGGCCTGCTGTACCGCCTGAGAAACCCGAGCCCCCCGCTCCAGCCACTGGGGACTGTGCCCATCAGCAACACCCAAAGTCACTAAACGGTCTCTTGAAAGAAGCCATGAGGTTGAGAATCTGACTTACCTGAAAGGGGGTGGGGGCCGGGGGTGATTCTTGAACGACAGATCAGAGTGGGGGAGGGGAGGGGAGAATAATACGCAAAAAACCTGACAATGGATTTCCAGGACCGCTGGAATCCGTGGGGTAGTCAAGCAGAGCTTAGCTGACTGCCACCCCTAAGACCTCAGGGCTCCCAAATAAACAATGTGAGATCTCACGCCCCTGGCCTGAAGTTTGATGTGGCTCAGAGAGGCCGGGGCTCCCCACAGGCAGCCTCAAACTCACCCCCCACCCCCTTGTCTGGGGGACACTCTCCCTAAGTATTTTGAGCACACTGCAATCACACGGCGTACCAATTTATTCTTCCGCATCTAGAAACACAGTCTTCTGGGAAAAACATGCTCTTTTCGGTGTGGCCGCGGAGTTCTGCCACAGCTTGTAATTTTGGCTAAGGAAGTGATTTCCTGTCTGACAGGAAGCAAGAGCCAAAGCGGACTTTAGCTGCTGCAAACCTCTGGCTTAAAAGTTAAAAGGGAGAGAAAGACAACCACTGCCACTTATCAGGGAGTCAGAATCCGAGTCTTCCAAGAACGGGAACCTCTCCCCTGACCCCTATTTATTAAAACAAGTTTATCTAACAAACAACCCCAGAGCATTCTGTCCCCAAAAAGTAAGCTTGGTCTCTGCTTTTGTAACAACACAGTCCTTTTAAAGCTTCTAAGGACATAATTACCAGTTGAGTTTTGAACTTTGCCCAGATAAAGGCTGATACACTAGGCTTTGCTGTTTGTTTCTCTAATCAAGTAAATTCAAAAGTGAATAGACTTCTGGACCTTCTTTGTACCCAGTTCCCTCTCGAAGATCTACTTATTTTTCCCCCTTTCTTTATCACTAAGGACATTTTTATGGGTAGTAGAATATGTTTTGTTTTATAGAATTCCTACCACTTGGTTTTTATTCCATCCAAGCATTCTCAGAGAAACAAACACTAACAGGATATCAGCTGATAGCTGAAATTTAAATTGTTATCAGAAATTCCGCTTCCTTCCCTAACCCCACTGTCACTATCTTTAAAAACTGACAATATGCAAGGCTAACATTTAAGCTGTAAAAGAAATACCCCATTCTTCCTTCATACCCGCGCGTACACACACACACACGCACGCACACACACACACAGTCCAAACATGGGGAGCCAAATGGCAGATAATTAAGGAGAATACTATCTGCACTACTCCTATCATTTACCAGCCTGTTTAACAGTTTCTAAATAAAAATGTGATTTTGTCTTCTTCCCCCCCCCCCCCCCCCCCCGCCAACAGCGATTTTCCAGCCAGCCTTGGGCAGTAAACAGTTAATATTCCACTCTCCCCTGCTGCCTTGAAAACCAAGGAAACAATTGAGACATTGTCCAGCGAACAAGACTCCCAGGGACTGACATTTTTGTTTATGTCCCAGTTCTCAGCCTGTCAATTTCCACTAGGCTGCCTGACCCACACCAATACGGTCCGCCGTGAGCTGAAAGGGCTCCGCTTCATTTATTTTATTAAAGCTTCGGTGTCTGTTTTTGATTCAAACTCCAAACCTCCCCACCCCCGCCTTCTCCCCAGAAAGTTGCCTCCTAACTCAGAGGTTGTGTTGCAATTTCTTCTTGGGACTGGTTGCCAAGAAAAGTAACAAAATATTTTTGAATACCAATGTTTGCATGGTTTGGCCAAAAAAAAAGGGTGGGGGGGGGGTGTACCTGAACAAGTCACCCAGCCTTGAAAGCCTCATGTTTTCATGGCGTCTTGAAAATAATCTGCTGAAATGTGTCCACAGGAGTGGACTTACACGGTGATCTAATGATCTAACGTCCAGACTCCAGCACTTCAGAAACATTTAAAAATCCTCAGATACATCTGAAAAGCCCAAACTTCACGTTCAAAACCAAAAAGAGTCCATCAATATTTTCACCCCTACTGATGCCACTCCCCAACTAATCATATGAATTACAGCCCCCCAGCTCCCTCCTCGGCCTTTCCATGCCCCCACTGCCACCCCAACACTTGGCTTTCCGGGTGTGGGCACTGCATCAGTGATACTTTTGAGGCCCTGCTTCTGACACTTTATCTCCATGAAAAGCACACACACAGCAGTGAGCACCGTTTCCTGTTTGCAGAGTGAGCATGAACCAAATCACACCCTATGCAGCAGCTACGGAATCCAGCAGCATATGGCATTGTGCAAGATTTCCTATGGAATAAAGGCAGCAAAGCCCTCCTTCTGCTTCCTATCAAATCCTGTCACTCTGTGCTGGGGGGTCTCTCTCTTTCCCACTGGCCCAAACCCATCTCTCCACATTAAGGTGCAACACACACACACACACACACACACACACACACACACACACCCCCCGACCCAAAACCTGGAACTTTTACAGGAAACAGAACACTCGAGAACTTGAAAGCCACATGGATCCAACCTCCCTTAGTCCCCCTTGGTTGTTCCAGTTAGACACAGCCCCTGTTTTCACAAACTAACCAGTAAGCAAAAGGCTGGGGCTGGGGTGTCTGCTGTCCCAGAGCGCCCCCATGATGTCCACACTGTCCTAGATTCTCAGGTACCCCTACCCAAACTCAGTATATAAAACCACATTTTCCAACTAACCATCTCTACCTTTTTTTTCCCCTCTCACCCTCTCCAAAAACAGCGTTTGGCTATCTTCCCATTGCGACTCTTTGTTTAGAATTGAGGATTCCCCACCCCCTTTTCATCTCTGCTCTAAAGGGCCTCTTCAGACCCTTTCAAAGCCTCGGCAGCCTCCCCAAGCTCGGGTCATCAGACACTGAAATAAATGGAGATACTTTTATGGCATATTTGAATGTAACAAGCCATTCTCTTTCGTTTCCTAAAAGGAAGCCCTGTTGGGCAGTCACAAGTTATTACTGAACCAAGGTTGAAAGACAGAATCCCTAAGGGCCAAAGGTAAGATTGTAACATTTACAGCCACTACGTTCTTCCCCCTTTTAAGGCCCTAATGAACCAGTGTAGGGCATAGGCAAAGCATTAACTCCTTCCTGCCAGAAGCTTCCATCTGCCCTGCTAGGTGAGCCTCACAACCCTGGCACCTCCCACCGTTCAGATCTCAGCTTGGACCCTGTCTTCTGGAGGAGCCCTCCCCCTGCCATCATCCCACCTAAAACAGCCCCCAGCCCATGGTCCTGCTCTGTCCTGCTGTCTTGCTTTATAGCCACCACAGCTCCTACCGCTATCTGAAATGACCTTGCTCCTTTTCAGCTGGAAGGTGAGCACTGGGAATAAGAGTCTGGCCACTGGCTTAACAAATACTGCAAAGGACTTTCTAGCTAGGAAGAGAGGTCACTTCCTTTCTTTCTGGGCTTCGGTTTCTTCATCCGTAAAATGGGAAAAATAATGATAATTAGTAATAATAATATCTTCTCTCCAAATGGTTCTAAGGATTGAAGTAATATATGCAGAATCTGGCAAATAAAAGTGGTCAGAATATAATTTTTTAATTATTTTTTTATTCTTCTCTTTTTTTTTTTCCATATTATTTGTTTACTGGTTTGGGTCTCTACTACTCTCTTCCCCTCCCCCTCCCCACATAGAACAGACGCTCCACTAGAACAAGAATATTTTCTTGCCACTGATAGATTTCCAGCCTCTCTCCTCATGGGTAACCGACTAAATATTTGTGGGGAGGGTGGGAGGAAGAGAAATAAAGGTGGAAGCGGGTGGCTCAAGGCAGACATCTGGCTTTCCTGTTTTGAGCAATCAATAATCACCTACTTGGGGTGCCTGGGTGGCTCAGTTGGTTGACTCTCCAACTCTTGATCTCAGGGTCCTGAGTTCAAGCCCCTCACTGGGCTCCATGCTGGGCATGGAGCCTAATTAAAAAAATAATAATAAATCAAATTAAAATTAAATTAAATTAAATTAAAATAATCACCTACTCACAGCAACCTTCCTCAACGGATACAAAGGGACAAAGACAAAAAGATCTTTATTGGTTGTGAGATATGTGGTCTTCAGACATGCTTAGATCAGACACCATTCAGTCCTGACCCCCTGATTTCCTCTTGCTTCCAAGGGGTAGAGGCAGGGAGAGGTCTGGAAAGGCCTGCTCTGCAGACACCCAACCTAGGGACCACGTCCTGGGAAAAGCCCTTAACTACCCACCAGGCGTCCTCCCCCGGCCTGCCCATCTGAAGTGACGATGCTTTTCCAAGTGGTAAATGAATCATGTCAGACCAAAAGCCATTTTAAAAGTACACTTTGTAAAAACCCCGTACTACAGCACATTTCATTTATTAATTATGCTATGGATTAGGGATCAAAGTGCTAGAAATCTCAGTGTACTAGAAATAAATGGCTTTTGTGGTTACCTAAATCCTCGGAGTCCCCTGGAATGTAATTCCTTAGGCAAAAACAGCTTCCCAGACGTCTTGAGCCACCGCCTCCCTCACCCCTCCCCATAATACAGAGGAGAGTGATTACTCAGCATCAGACCTGCATGATGCAATTATTTGGGCTTTTAACATTTGAGTTCTATGAAACATGGAACTATTCCTTCTGAACCACCCTCCTAAGGATGGGATTTTTAGCTCCTAGGATTCAATCTCAAGTCCTTCCCCTTTTCCTTCCTGTCCTTTGCCCTCACCCGCTTTTTCTTCCCAATTAGATTCAAACTGAAAATACCATACAAAGATGTTGGAACCCAAACAAATTTCCAGTAACTTTTAAGAAGGCAATGGGGCATATAGCATTAAGCACACAGACTTTATGGTCAGAAAGATCTGGATTTGAATTCTGGCCCCGCCACTTGCCTTGTAAAATCTAACTTCCTTAACTCTGGTTTTCTTATCTTTAAGGCGCCTGGGTGGCTCAGGCAATTGAGCGTCCACCTTCAGCTCAGGTCGTGATCTCATGGTTCGGTTCGTGGGTTCGAGCCCCACATCGGGATCTCTGCTATCAATGGAGAGTCCGCTTAGGATCCTCTGCCCCCCCCGCCCCTCCCCCCTCCTTGCTCTCTCTCTCTCTCTCTCTCTCTCTCTCTCTCTCTCTCTTTCTCTGTCACCGAAATAAACATTTAAAAAAATAAAATGGGGATAAAACTGCCTACTTCAAAAGGGACTGTTGGAAGACTGATGTGATAAAATGTAGAAAGCTTCTGTCCAGAGCCAGCACTCCGTACCTCGTCAATATGTGACTAGTAGTTATTTATTGCCCCTCCACTTCCATTATTTCCCAGATAAAAGTCTGGTCCAGAGTTTCTACATCTTGTTCCACGTGAGTTGTTTTAATCATATTTAAATTCTAGTTAAAGAAAAAAAAAAAAACCCCAATCTTCTGACTTAGATTTTTACCATAGAAAAGTAATTTCCTTAGACGCGGCTGTAAGATAGCAGACATCGAATCAAAATCATGGTTTCTCCACACTGCCTAAAGTAAGTACAAAATGAAAGCACGGAGAGTGAGATTAATAAATTTGTGTGCATTAAAAATTCTTAAACTTCATTATTTATATTTAAAAACCCATCCAAGCAGAGTTTTAAAACATCACAGATGGGGAGAAAGTGTTTCCAACACATAACCAATTCTCTAACTTATATAAAGAGCTCCTATAAATCAATAAAGAAAAACTGAGTCTTTGTTTTTTGGGTTTTTTTTTTTTTTTTTAATGTTTATTTTTGAGAGAGAGAGAATTTGAAGCAGGCTCCAGGCTCCAAGCCCGACAGGCTCAGCACAGAGCCTGACAGGCTCCAACTCACAAACTGTGAGATCATGACCTGAACAGAAGTTGGACGCTTGACTGACTGAACCACCCAGGCACCCCTGATTCTTTAAAATGTGCAGAGGATTAAACCAGGGGAGCCACAGTGGAGATAATGAACAAATGACAACAAGAATGTCAACCTCAGGAGTCAAAGAAATGCAAATTGAAACATGATAACATGATGTTGCCACACACTGACCAGACTGGCAAAAATTTAGAGTCTGGCAAGATAAAGTGTTGTTAAAAATATGGGGGGAGGAAGTGTTCATACAATGGTGATGCACCTCCTAACTGAGCCAATCATTCTGGAAAGCCTGACGCTTGAGGATACCTTGTGAACTACGGCTGAAAACCAGCAACCTATGTCCTACCAATTCCTCTATACAGTATGAACCCCAGAGAAATGCTTTACATGTGTCTACATACATCTACCCAAGGACCATTACTGCAGCAATAACTTTTTAAAGATTCTGTCATCTTAAAAAACTGTAAGCAACCCAACATATACCTATCAGTACAGGAATGGGGAAGTTAGTATACCCATGTAATGAAAGAGTACGTAGCAGTTAAAATGGGTGAAACAGATTTAAAGTGCAACATGGGTAAAATTCAAGTGCAATGTTGAATAAGAGAGACACGCTGTAGAATATTATGAAATATGAAACCACTTACCTAGAATTTAAAAATTACTAATACTAACTGTAATACAAAATGGCACTGTAATACTGTAGGTACCTCTACATATACACGTACACATACATGAGCACATACATATACATATACATACACATATACACACACATATACACATTCACATACATATACAGAAAAGTGGGCAAGCCTGGACTGGGGGACACCAAATTATAACAGTAGTTACATTTCAGAAGGGAAGATCATGGATCCCTTCCCCAGGGAGGGAAACATAGGTTTAGTTTTGTTCTTTTGTTCTTTTTGTTCTGTTTGTTCACAAGGCATTAGATCAGTAATTGTTGTTTTAGGCGGCAGGTAATGAGTGTGTCCGTTATATTTTTCTTTGTACCTTTCACTATTTTTTGTTTTAGAACTGCCAACCACGTTGGAAAACTCAAATACGTAAAAACTCAAATTTATACAAAAAATAAATTACAGAGTGAATATGCCTGGCACCAAATGGAGTGAGCTGAGAAAAATGCCCACAAAAGCCTTCCATCAATGTAACTTACCAGAAAGATTTGTAATTTGCCCTCCAGTCGGCAGGCACACGCCCTCATGGTGTGTGAAGGGAGGTATAATTTGAGACCAATGCAAGGCTCATCTTGATACAAATCTCTTTTTGCTGGTTCCTTTCTTCTGCCAAGAGTTCATACCTTTTCCTCCTAGGAATCCACGAAGCCTCATTTCCTCAACAGGAACTAACAGCATCACGAAGGCACGACAGGCCTCGAGTTTCCTGGTGCAGCCTCCAGCCTGCTGCCCCTCCCTGGCTGCGAGCTCACTCCCCACGGAAGCAAAATAACACCAAGAGGTGAGAAGCTCAGTGCTGGGGTCAGGCTCCCCGCACGCACATTCCAGCTTGCCACTTCACCATCTGGATCACCTTGGGTGTTCCGTGCCTCCCCCCACCTCCTCGCTACACTCTAACTTCTTAATCTGTAAAATGGGATAGCGACAACAGCTAACCCATAAGGGTGTTGTGGGGATTAAATGTGGCAGGCACATAGATTAATTAAAATAGTAAATTAGTACAAGGGTAAACCAGTAAGTGCTCAGGAAACCTCCAGTGTTATCATGATCTTGAATACATCTCTCCACGTCTCAGTGCATCCATTTCTTAACTGTCAAAATGAGGGCTTTGCACCCAGAAAGCCACTAAATTCCCTTTTCAACATGTTGAGTCCAGGGCTAAGTCTGAGATTAAAAGAAAAATCAGGAACAGAAGAGCTAGCATGAGAGAGAACAAGGCTCTGGTCTACCTGCAATCCTGTTGGAATTGAGGCTCCAGGACAGCGCGTGACAAAAAGTTCCCCAACCTCCTTCCCTTGGCTTCTGTTCTGGCCCCTGGTATCACACCCCTGTGCCTAACAGGATCCCGACAATCCCCACCCTTGGCTTCATATCCAGCAGGTTCCATGTTGCCAGCTCAAAACCTTTGGAGGAAATTCACATAGGCATCCAGACACCAGAATACTTGGCCAAACCCAACCCCGCTGGCCACCTCTGGAACCCCAGCCATTTCCACGCGCCAACGGCCCGCCCTCCCTCTCCTTGACAAACGCCCTCTCTGCCCACTCACTTATTCCACACAGAGGTCCAAAAACGCACTAGCTCACCATATGTCCTTACTGCCTCTCAACGGGTAGACTTTTCATGTTCTGAAACTTAACTTAACCATGAGATCGTTGGCATAAGAGCTGTGCTGATATCCCACACACGCATCAGCCCCGGACTCAAAGTGTGGATAAAAACTCAGGACGAGAGTCATCGCAAGTATGGAAAGAAGAGAAAGAAGAGAAAGAAGAGAAAGAAAGAAGAAAAGAAAGAAAGAAAGAAAGAAAGAAAGAAAGAAAGAAAGAAAGAAAGAAAGAAAGAAAGAAAAGAAAAGAAAAAAGAAAAGAAAAGAAAAGAAAGACAGGGAGGGAGGGAGGGAGGGAGGGAGAGAGAGAGAGAGAGAGAGAAAGAAAGAAAGAAAGAAAGAAAGAAAGAAAGAAAGAAAGAAAGAAAGAAAGAAAAGGAAAGAAAGAAAGAGAGAGAAGGAAAGAAAGAAAGAAGAAAAAAAAATTAGATAAAGAGTTGGTTCATTTAAAAAAATAAAATAAAAAAGCCTACCCTTCCAAATTAAATGTTGGGATAGCACTGAAGTACCACCCTCTTAGCACATCCTGACTTCTTCTCATGCCACTTTGAATTCTAAGGTTGGTGGAAGGGATACACGTGGCCTTCATTCTTCAAAGGTCCTTCTTTGACTCACTGTCAAAAATGGGACGCTGTACATTCACAAGTGTGATGCGCAAAACGTGGGCTGAATCTGCGCATCACATTTGGTCCCTGTCACGTCCTACAAGACCACAGGCAGCCAAGTAGAGCACCCGCCATGGGAGAGACTTGGGGGAATCAATCAACACGGGGAAGCCGCACCAGCTCCTAAGCCTAGCTTCACGGTCTTCGACACATTCCCATTCCTGGTTCCGATGAAAAATGTTCCTCTTTCCCATCACTTCATTTAGAACTAACTTTTAAGTGGGGAGTTGTAAGAATTTTGCTCACCATGGCATCGTCATGGACGTTTCCCTGGGCTCAGAGAGGTCCAACAGGGGACTCGATTTCTGACACTTTCCCCCCCAAAAGTTGACTGCCTAAAGCAGAAATGACAACTGTGACACTTCTATCTATCATCCCTTGCTCTATCCTTCTTCACCCTTGACAGATATTAATCTCCTAATGCATTCCTTTTCCTGAAGCCCTGACATAGGCCTCAGAATCTCTCTCAACACAAAGTTCCAAGCAGACAGCACCCAGCCTACAGCCTACATCCAGACGGCACTCTGCTCTAAGTCCTTAGAACAACAGTTTTTAGTCTTTTGGAGTCACAGGATCTTTTCGTGGCTTCTATGTATTTTAAGGGAAGTGTCGGGAGACCCCCTCATCAAATAGTAAAGTTGTAATAATCTATAAATCACAGAAATAAACACCTGTATGCTCAGCTTGCCACCAATTATCCATAAGGAAGTAATGCTTCCAAAATAATAGAAGTTAAGTGTTGAGACTACAGAGGTTACAGCAGGACCTCCTTATTTATGTGGGTTATTATCACATTTTTCAACAAAAAGAACAGTAGTTAATACTATTAATTAACTGCTTATTCCTTAATTGTTCTCAGGAACGGAAGAAATAAAAGAGCTTTAGGCAGAGTATGTTAAGTAGGAGTCAGAAAACCCTGAGACACTAAAAATATGAAAACAGGAATTTTATGAAAATACCTAAAGTTCGTTTTCAAAATTCCCCCATGACCACAGGAGCAAACCATGGAAGACTGTTTTTTGTTTTTGGGGTTTTTTTTTCCACACAAGCCTCTCTCCCTAGAAATTGTTTGTAGGAGAAAATCGTGGGGACTATGTCTCCCTCTGAAAGCAACTCTCAGATCCGTACAAATCAACCCATTCCTAAAGAAGGCAAGTGGGTCCTGTTCCTACAGGTCCCTATTTACATAGTAGCAGAAGAATCAGTTCGTGCTCCTGCATTTCTAATTCAAAACAATTAAAAATTCAGAAGAAGAAATAATGTTTTTTCTTATAAGCCCGAGGCTCTGCAAACTGTATTAGTTAGCATTCCTTGGGTTGTAAGTGACAGAAAACATCTCAGACTAATTGGCTTCCTAACTGGATAATCCAAGATTGGAGCTGGCTACACAGAATTCAATGGTACCATTGACACTCCTTCCACACACTTTTTCATCTTCTGCAAATGAGCAACCCTCCGTTCAGTGGTGCGGGTGGGTGTGAGAGTGGGTGCGGGTGGGTTGGAAAGCAGTTGCAAAGAGCCACAGGGTTGCACCCTCTCTGCCTAGTGAAGACTCCTAAGTATCTTTGCTTAAATAACATGCCTCCACCTTGCCCCATCACACGTCTGTCTTCCCAGATCAAGAGAGTACGGAAAGGTAGTTAGTTCCCTATAGTTGTTGAGGGGCTGGGGTAGGATGCTGTTAGCAGTAAACAACGGTGCAGAGACAGATGCCATGGTCAGAACCCTACTCCGTCTTTTAACATTTGGTTTCTTATACTGGAAGGTCGGCACATAGGTATTATTCCTGATACCTGTAAACAGGTGGATAATTTAAGAAGAAAGGATAATAAAAAGACCATACCAGTCAAGTGCTTTGTGAAAGTGGGATGGGAAGGGGCTGGAGGGAGAATGAAGGAAAGATGTTTGACTGTATTCTAAAAATGGAAATGGATCCTTCCAAACTTCCCAGTTTGACCTTTGACAATGCCTTGCCTTGGTCATTGTAATTCTGGGTTTCAGACATTCCTTCATTTATAGGCTTTGGCTGAAGGGGGTTGCCACCTCTTTCCAAACGAATATTTCTCCCTGAGTTTCAACTGAATCATCCCTAAGCCTCCCCCGGGAGCCCTTCTGCCCAGCTACGGTCCCCATGCTGTTATTGTGATACTTGTTTTCTGATTTTATATGTTCTACCTCCACCCAGGCAAGGTTGGCTTCTCCTCTAAGCCTGAAAGGGCTGGGAAAACAATCTCTTAGAACGTTCCGTGTGTTCTGAGTCAGGCCTAATTGGAGGAGGTGCGGTCCAAAGACAGGTCTGCGTGACCACCCTACGTGGTCTCCGGGGGCCATGAAATGGTCTAGTCCCATGGCCTGTGATGCGGCACGCCTTCCTTCCTTCTCTAGCCTTTGTAAACATTTGCTACTTTCTTCACCCAGCACCTGAGCCACACAGACGATGTACTTGTGAGACAAAGAGGCAACGGGCAACTCACACCCTTGAAACGGGAAGAACAAGATGCTTTTGCCCCGCTGTACACGGACACATGGTGACCCCATCTCATTCAAGCCTCCGAAACAGCCTCCGTGATGCATTTAAGCACAGCCTGGACCCACCCACTCTGCAGGCTCTGGCTGCAAGAGATTGCATCATGCCACTCAAGAGTGCTTCACAGGCTTCTAAATGCAAACAAGATACAGCTGGACAGACTGCAGCTTGTGGAAAAGGGCAGGCCTCACACGCAGTACCGTCGGGAAACATTTGGGTTCTACGTGGGGTGGAAGGAGGGGAGACCCAGATATCTGCCACATCCTGCTGCACCAGCATAGGACTGACGAAGGAGGCTCCCTCAGACTATGTGTCCTCCTATTGCCCCCTGGCCTTCTCGCCTCCAACCAACACAATACTCTGAGCATGCCCGGTGCCTGCTTTAGACCCTCTCCATTCTGAGTCCTTGAATCTCAAAGTCCCACCTTCCAACCGACAGGTGCCCAGTGCCCGCTCACAGCTGTGCTGGGCCCCTTTCAAAAGGCAAAATGTATCCTCCAGGTTCTCAGTAGAGGTACGGGATATGACCTGTTCCAGGATTTAAAAGGCCGTCTCAAATATGGGAATGAAGCCCAGGTACCAAGGATAGAAGAGGGAAAGTTACAAAGACAGGAAGTGAGGAGGCCAGGGCAGACACTCCAGCAACATCCAAGGGAGAGAGGGTGGCAATCGTGGTGATGGTGGAGGTGGTTAAAAAAAAAAAAAAAAAAAAAAAAAAAAAAAAAAAAAAAAAGATTTCACAGTATTTTGAGGACAGAGCTGATACAATATGCAGATGGATTATGAACCCACAGGACAGACCAACAGACTGAAGGTGGAGCGTGAAAGCAAAAGAGGAGTCGATGATGAATTCCATGGCGTGGGGCCTATGCAATTGGCGGATGCTGTTAATCTTTTTTTTTTTTTTTTTTTTTTAATTTTTTTTTTCAACGTTTTTTTTAATTTATTTTTTGGGACAGAGAGAGACAGAGCATGAACGGGGGAGGGGCAGAGAGAGAGGGAGACACAGAATCGGAAACAGGCTCCAGGCTCCGAGCCATCAGCCCAGAGCCTGACGCGGGGCTCGAACTCACGGACCGCGAGATCGTGACCTGGCTGAAGTCGGACGCTTAACCGACTGCGCCACCCAGGCGCCCCAGATGCTGTTAATCTTTACTGCGATGTTGAACTTGAGAGCGACAGGTTTGATGGTGGGGTGGGGGGGGAAATAAAGAGTTACACGCTAATCTTCTGGTGTCTATTTGACATCTAAATGGAGGTTGAATCTGCCACTCAGGGGACAGCATGGGGCCTACGCAAGGACCTGGATTCATTGTCTGCATATGGCCACTCCTGCCCATGGAATCGTGGGCAACTCCGCTAACCCACTTGGCCTTTCACATTCTTGTATGGAAAATGAGGCTAACAATAAACTTCCCAAGCCAGACCCTTCTAGCATCCCTCCTTACTTAGTCCCCAGTACACTCCATGGGCCAATTCTGCAATCCAAGTGTTTTCTCCCTCCATATTAATTTATTAAAAGAGACGAAAATCTGACCTGCAAGCCACTGACAAGCCAATCACAAAATCGCTCCATACGCCCCACACAGCATGGTTGCTGAAAATACCCATTTCCTGTAATAAGTAATCAAGCTCTGGATTTCCCAACTGGGCACTCTCTTAAAAAGTTCAGGCACCCTGCGCCAAGATTTCGAAGGAACAGTCAGTTTAAACCAAGACTGGAAAGAGACAGAAACCCTACAAGCCTGACCTTCTGGAGCTTTTGTGTCAACCATGTTCCACATAAACGCCGCCGTGGCGATTCAACACACTCCGTTGCAAGCTGGAATGTATAAGGGTGGATTATCAGGTTACTAGCAAACCGTGCACAATGTCATAACCCAAAATTATGCTTCTCCAAAACATGCTACTATATTAGGTAGAAAGTACCCACGTGGCCAAGCTCTCTACCAACCAGGATGATACTGAACACTCTAAGGTAACAACGAAGTCACACTTGTCCAAGACTAAATCAATCCTGTCCCTCACCAGAAACTGGTTTTCTGCTTCCTTAATGAAGCACCACCGTAAACGGGAGTGGGGTGGCGGGGGGAAGGACCACAGGCAAAAAAAAAGAAACTGTGGGCTCCCTGGCTTCAAGAAACTTACAATCTGGTTGGTGAAACAAGCCCCATACGTAGAGTTAATCAGCAAGGCAAGAAGTGACCAGCAGGACGGGATGGATGCCAAGTGAATACTTTTGTTTTATTTACTGGAAAGATAAACATAGGCTGTTGAGCTCTAAGTAGATCCGTGTTGATTTAAAACAGGCTCCCACACTTGGTAAACAGAGCAGGTGCCGAAACTAGAACAATGTTCCAGGGTCTGCTCCAGTCTCTTCCCTGAAGATGCTGAGAGGCATCGTGGAGTCGGGCAAGCTTTAAGCACTGCCCCCTGAGTGTCTAAGCCTCCAAATGACTCCAGATCCTGCCCTAAAGAAGCGGGTTGACTTTGCATAACCAGTGCTTCCCTAAGCCTATTTTAGGAGGGGATCCTTTTTTCCAGTAACCTTATTAACACTCAGCGAGACAAATGTCAGGAAATGCTAGCCCAGAGCTGCCAAAGACTTTTCCCCCAAGCACAAGACGCAGTGTTGAGAAATGGTCAAGGCTGATTGGAGGCTGCAGCCTTCCCCGCACTCACAGTGATCTTAAACACGGCAATAAATAACATCTTTGACAAGTAGATATGTTTTCCCAGAAACATAATCCAGAATCGTATTCCCTTTTTGCGTTTGTTTTCAAAGATTTTATTTTCGGGGCGCCTGGGTGGCTCAGTCGGTTAGGCGTCCGACTCTCGGTTTTGGTTCAGGTCATGTTCTCACAGTTTTGTGAGTTCAAGCCCCGCGTGGGCCTCTGCTCTGACAGTGTAAAGCTTGCTTGGGATGCTCTCTTTCCCTCCCTCTCCACCCCTCCCCTATTCACATTGTCTCTGTCTCGCTCAAAATAAACTTAAAAAGATTTTTTTAAAAACCTTAAAGATTTTAAGTAATCTCTCCACCCAACATGGGGCTCAAACTCACATCCCCAAGATCAAGAGTCAGATGCTCTACTGACCGAGCCAGTCAGGTGCTCCGAATCATAGTCCTGAGTCCACACATAGCATCAAATACTTAGTAACTATGTGCCCAATAATATGCCATTAAAAAAAGATATCAAAACTAAAACTAAAAACAAAAAACTGTAGATTTATTTGAGGTTATGAAAGTATACTCCAAGACCTCTAAAATAGCCCTAAATGTGCTGTATATATTCAGGGAACTAGTACAGTATATCTAAAGGGTTACACTGTAAGTTATCAAAAGTGAGTATATGTAATCCTATAAAACCATGATAGTATCAGCTGACTTTAAAACCTCCAACTACTTAAGAAGCTATCATTTTGTTTGCCTGTTTTGAAGGCGTAAAGATCTTGGAAAATCCAAAGTGGATGGGCTAGGTGGGTCTCTTTTCTGGAGCAAAGCAGAGTACGAGAAACATTTTTAGCAACATTTTTCCGGGAAAGCCCAAACTTTTTCTTTTGTTAAATTCCCCAGAGGGGGCACCTGGGTGGTTCAGTCTGTTAAGCATCCCACTTCAGCTCAGGTCATAATCTCACAGTTCGTGGATTCAAGCCCCACATCAGTCTCTGTGCTGACAGCTCAGAGCCTGGAGCCTGCTTCGGACTCTGTCTCCCTCTCTCTCTGCTCCTTCCCTGCTTGTGCTCTCTCTCTCTGTCAAAAACAAAAAATAAAAATAAATTAAAAAAAAAAATCCTTCTGATCATGGTTGGGGTGACTGGATGGTTCAGTTGGTTAAGCGTCTGACTTCAGCTCAGGACATGAGCTCACGGTTAGGGAGTTCAAGCCCTGCATCAGGCTCTCTGTTATCAGCATAGATAGAGCCTGCTTCAGATCCTTTCTCTCCCTCTCTCTCTCTCTGCCCCTCCCCTGCTATCTCTCTCAAAAATAAACAAACATTAAAAAGAAAATCATTCTGATCTTGGTAAATGTTTCATACATGCTGATGATTGTAAAAATTGAAACCTTTCAGAAAAATATTTGTGCCTATATATCAAGAAAAAAAATTTTTAATTTTATTCTCTTTTACCTGTCTTTCTAAGACTCTATCCTAAGAAATAATAAAGGAGAGGGGGTGGGGGACGAAAGCACAAAGATTTACGTGCATAGATGTTCATCACAGGATTATTTAGAATAGTAGAAACAAAGGCGTAAGATACTCTAAAGGCCCAACAATGTGCCATTGATTAAGCAAATGTGTGCATAGGCATATTATGGGCTGCTACGTGATCATTTAAAATCCTTACGAATTTTAATGACATGGGGAGGTGCTTTTCATTACAGCAATTTTCCTTTTCAATAAATACAAGGCTGCAAATATTGAGTGCTATAAGCTTGAGAATGTTGAAAACAAATATAAATATTAAACGGCGAACAGGCCACTTCTGGACAGTGATTAAAGGGACAGCAGTGGGTGACAGGACATGTGACATAAGGTTGTGAAACCTTCTGTGATTCTAATCTGAAAGGGATACAACCAAGCTTGCACAACACAATCCTCCTTGGTAGAATACTTTCCATCACCGCGGCGGTCAGCTGCCACACCAGCAACTCAAACCTCAAGAACTTCAGAATTCCTCATCAGAGAGTATTTTCTGGAAGGAGAGAAGGAAGCTCGGACTTTTAACTCTAGGCTCCTTTGGCCGAATGACTCCACTTTCTCTTCAGAGCATGACTGATCTATCCACCACTTTTTCCCAGGGGGGAAAAAAAAAGATAACCCAGCAGCCTGCTTCTTCATATTAAACACGCACAGCCCTCCTTCCAAGAATAATCGTATTTCTGCTGTGCTCACAGGCTCGCTTTATATCCTCAGACAAAATACGCACCCTCACCACAGTTCCGTCCGTGAAATGGGAAAGCTCTGACTCAGCTCCCGCTAGGAAACACATGCCAAGTATTCTAGAAAGTCTGGCTGAGTCATACATAAATGGGGAAAAAGACAAAACAAGGGGAAAGTGTAAACGTAGTGAATAGCGAAGGGAGTGGAGACGGTGGGTGGGGAAAAAGCTCTTAGGAAGCCCGCATAGGTTCACGCCCTCAAATCACCCAAAGTTCACCTGGGCCACAGCGGCGTGGCCCCCCCTGCCCACAATTTGTCAGTACTCACCTTTGCAGTACCTCAAGGACACCCAGAAGCAAAACCCTTGCCAACCTCGTGTCCCACTGTCCAGGGGCACGGGTGGATTCTCCTTGAGACAGGCCCACCCCATCCAGCTCATGGAGTTCCCCACCCGCAGCACTGGGCAGGCCCCACTGTGCCTGTTATTCATCTTTCCCCGGCGTCGTTGTGGTCAGGGGTTAAGACGATGGCAATGTTCTGGCTGTCCTGTCTCACATCCTGACTCCCACACCCGGGCAAACACTTAACCGCCCTGGGCCTACTTCCTCCTCCGTGAAACAGGGGCAACAGAGCATTAGGAGAGCACCTAGAACAATGCCTGGCACGCAGAAAGTGTTACTGGCTTATTTGCTATTATTCTTATGATCCTTCATCATCGACTCCACTTTCTCCCAGCGTCTAGAACACTTTTTCCCCCACACAGTCCGTGAATGAATCGATGGTAAATGCAAGACCATTTACCGGGTGGGGGGGCGGACCTGAGGGGCTCAGTCGGTTAAGCGTATGACTCTCTTGGGTTTTCGCTCAGGTCACGATCTCATGGTTTTATGAGTTCAACCCCTGCGTCGGGCTCTGAGCTGGCAACGCAGAACCTGCTTGGGATTCTCTCTTTCCCTCTCTCTCCGCCCCTCCCCCATTCACACCGTCTCTGTCCCTCTCAAAATAAATAAATAAACTTAAAAACATTACAAATAAAAAAGACCAAGAGAAAGACCAATAAAAGCTACTTATCCAAATTTGGAAGAAGGAAAGGGAAAATTCTCTACCCTACCCTAAATATATTCCAAACAAGCTGAAATTTAACAGACTGTCGACATTATTCTGAAGGGACTAAGTAAAAGTTTGGATTGTCCGCATTTCATACTGCCATAGTGCTTTGGGGGTCATGAAACCTAATAACTGAATTTCTCTAAAAAGACAACTTGAACTGAAGACATTTTCCCAAAGGAGGTAAATGAACTACACCAACAGGTACATGGAAATGCGTTCAACATCCCTAATCATCAGGGAAACGCGTAAGGAGATACCACCTCACACCTGTCAGAATGGCTATTATCAAAAGACAAGAGACAACAAGCGTTAGTGAGGATGTGGAGAAAGGGACACCCCGTGTGCTGTTGGTGGGAACGTCACCTGGTACAGCTACTGTGGAAAACAGTATGGAGATTCCGCAAAAAAAATCTAAAGATAGAACTACCGTGTGACCCAGCAGAGCTTCTTCTGGGTTTCTATCCAAAGGAAGTGAAAAACAGGACCTCGAAGAGGTCTTTGCACTCCCAGGTTCACTGTAGCATTATTGACAATAGCCAAGGCACTGAAACGACATAAGTGTCCATCAAGAGATAAATGGAGTTTAAAAAGTGGTGTATATATACACAATGGAATATTATTCGGCCATAAGTACGTAGGAAATCCTGCCATGAGACAACACGGATGGACCGTGAACGTTATTATGCTAAGTGACATAAGTCAGACAGAGAAAGGCAAATACTTCACGATATCATCTGTACGTGGAATCTAAAAACAGCTGAAACTCAGCAACAGAGTGAGACGGTGGTTACTGGGGAGATGTTGGTCAAAGGGTACAAACTTCCAGTTACAAAATGAGTCAGTTCTGGGGATCTAATGTACAGCATGGCAATTATAATTATATACTTGAGTTGCCTAGAGAACAGACCTTACATGTTCTCACAGCAAAAAAGAAATGGTAATTATAGGACGTGCTTAGGGGTATCAGCGAACCCTAGGACGGTAATCATGTTACAGTACAGAAGTATTTCAAATCAACACACTGTACACCTTAAACTTATAAATGTATTAGGTCACTTACATCTCGATAAAACTGGGATTAAAAAAAATGAAACATAAAATAAAAATACAACGCTTCTTCCCCAAACTTGGCAATCCCACCCACCTACCTTTGACCCTTCCTCCTCCCTCAATACTGACGTGTAATCTGTCGGCAAATTCTGCTGCTGTTCCCTCCCAATCTGTCTACTTCAACCATTATCCCCACGGCCGGCAATTTTAACACAAGCCAAAGCCCTCACGGATCTCCCACGGTGGTTAGAATCAAACACCAAATTCGCACCATATCCTCCCCCAGGCCATTCTCCCTCATCCCTCAGGACCTGCAGCCACTGTAGCTGGCTTTAAATTTCTCTCACAGCTAAAGAATTTTCCCTTTAGGAACTTCATACGTGGTTTTCCTTCTGCCTGGAATGCTGTCCCATCTCCCACCCTCTCCTTCTCTCACACCCTTACCTGGCTAACTCTAATTGATCCTTCACCTTTCGTTTTATTTATTTTTGTTATTGTTTATTTTTGAGAGAGACAGAGCACGAGCAGGGGAGGAGCAGAGAGAGGGAGACACAGAATCCAAAGCAGGCTCCAGGCTCTGAGCTGTCGGCACAGAGCCCGACGCGGGGCTCGAACTCACGAACCGTGAGATGGTGACCGGAGCCGAAGTCAGACGCTTAACCGACTGAGCCACCCAGGCACCCCCTTCGCATCTCATTTTAGATGTCATTTTCTCAGGGGGCCGGCCCAGCCTATAACCCTCACCGACTTCTCAGTCAGTGGAAGAAATCCCATCTCCCCGTCACACCTGTCACAGCACCTATACGCCGCCCCAGGCTGGCACCTGGCAAGGTAGGGGCTGAGACGGTTTTGCTGGGCCTCAGCATCTAGCACAGAACCTCCCAGCATACGCCAACTGCCAACAATCGCCCAGGAGAGCAGGTGAGGGCAGAGCCCAAGCCAAATAACCCATCAAAACACCCACATGTATTTAATACCCAACAGGATGTTCTCAACGTGGTTTTTCTTATTAACCATGAGGAGGTGTCCCCACACCCCCAAACTCCTCAGACACAAAAAAGCGAGAGTTTCACCATGCCCTCTGAGCTTACTGGAAAATGCTCGACACAGGCAAGCAGAGACCCTGCCTGAAGCCCTCTCATCACGCTGTATTTCCTAAGTTTTCTGAACTCTTTCAGCATTTAAGCAATAACAACAACAACAAAGTACAGCACCACAGTCTGGCAGGCTTTGCTCCTCGGGACACAGACTGCTTTCTTAGCCCACACCTCAGTGCTCATTACACAACAAAACGCACAAGACCAAGAATGACTAGAAATTCACCCCACGGTGAAACTCCACATGGACTTCAAAAGGAAACCCCCAAGATACCATACCATGGTGGGAACTTTTGAAGCCTTCTGCCATCTCGTAAGATACATACTATACCAAAATACCACCATTTGGGGTACAGAACCTTTTTTTGCCGCGTACAAAGGCAGTTAAATGAAAGTCTTTGTATAGCAAAGACACCAGGGCTGGTGTCTGGGGAGCAGCTGCCCTCCCACAGCTTACGGGGCGCCGGAGGCGGGTCGGCCAAGACTCAAACACCGCCACGCTTAGCACAACCCGGATGCTTGGCCGAAGCAAAGAATTAAAAATACGAATTTAAAAACGCCAGAGAGGATGAAATATGAACTAGTTACGTGAATCAGATAATGCATGGGCCTGGGGAGGCCAGGAAGAGGGGAGGGTCCCGGAACCTGAACTTCTCAGTTGTGTGGGGAGGGAAGAAGGGGAAGGGAGACCTGAACCTCTTGTGTAAATTGCTATTTTTTGGCTAACCTCCCGCCCCCACCGCGCCCCCCCACCAAAACCCAACTCAATACAGCATCCTTGGGGAATAATTTCCTCTGTCTTCTGAGCACAGATTAGGAGCCGCTGGATTATAATACATAAGATGCAGTTATCGGTTATAGGCACTAAAATTTGTGGGGCTTGCTTCTTAATTTAAATATTATTTGACCAACCCAATTCCACTAATTAGGAATATTTATTCTACACATTTATTTTTTATAATTCGGTAACCCACATACCACATGAAAAAAGAGAAAATCCAGTTTAAAACATTTTGACAAAAAGCTTTAAACTCCTCTGTGAAAATTCCACCCCAGATGGGTGCTCGGCGGTTATTTTCTCAGCAACTGGTGATAGTGAGAGTCTCTAATGATCACTAACAAACACTGAGCACTTCTCTGGTTTCAAAGGAAAACATTAGAAATAATTATGAAATAACCTGGCCCAGAAATTACAATAAACCCGAATTTCGGAGAAACTAGGCAGCAATCCTTAGACAATTATTTTGAAACATGTCTGATGAAACAGTGGGATGTGACAACGTTTGATTTAAAAAGAACGAATAACAAAAATGTGAGGAAGAGCCCTGGGTCTGGAGGAGAGTTCGCCATTCACCGGCAGAGCTGAACTGAACGCAAACCAGAGACCCAAATGATACATCAGCCGGAATCCAGAAGGCTCCCTTTATAAATACAGATACACCGTGCCGGCCAAACTGGTTTTCTGGTCGACCCACTGCTGTCCAGTGAAAAGGCAGATCATTCATTTCTGGTCCCAAGGTGCAGGATTCCTCTATCCCAAAAGCTGCATGGGACCACTGGGCGGATAAAGAGGCCAACAACCACAGCCCTCCTCTACCTGCCCGGCTCCCTCCACCAACCCCCCCCCACTCCAGCACCCCCCCTCCCCATTACCCCTTCGTCTCAGGTGAAGATTACAGAAATGCAGAATTACAGGGCTAATTCATATAACCACAGACACCATTCAGTTGCCACAGCATTAAGTATTTCACAAATTTGGTTTCCTTTTATCCCAGCTTGAGTCCTTTCTCTCTGTCCCGCTGCCAGAGCCCACCCTGCTTTCACAGCCCAGAACCCCTGCGCCACCTCCCCCACCCGGGCCACTCCCCAGGGTCCCCAGGAACAGAGCAGAAAACACAGAAGTTGCTCCTTGGCTCCTTGGGGCAAGGGGCTCCATGCGAAGCGTGGTGGGGGCCCAAAGCGGTGGCCGTGGAAAACACACCTCCTAAGACAGCAGGGGATAGAGGGACCCAAGTCCCGCCGCGTTCCCCTTGCCAAAACCCACACTGGCTCTGGACAAAACGTCTTTGCCTCTCCTCAGCCTGTCCATTTCGAAAGATGAAAATTAGCGCTTAGGGTCTACCTTGTGACACCGTCCACGTGGGACGGCTGGGGAGGCAGTAGGGGCAGCTCTCTCTAAACGGATCAGCCCCCATTCACACTCGGGCAATGCTCACCAGTGTGGGCCCACGACCTCCATCCACACCCGCGAGGGGCTGTGTCCACCCTGAACCACTTCTAAGAATGGCACCTTCTCTCCACTCGGAGAGCAAAGGAAAAAAAAAAAAAAAGCCTCCAAGTGATTCTAAAGATAATGTCCTTTCTCTATAGCTTTAAAAAAAAAAAAAAAAAAGGCAGAGAAATACATTTCAAAGGCTAGACGCACAATGGGAAATGCGGCGGGGGGGGGGGGGGGGGGGGGGGGGGGTGGCAGGAAGCGTGAAAAGGACCGGCTTCCTCATTTTACCCTCTAGGACACTGCAACTATCGCAAATCTTTGTACATTGTTAAAATGTTTTTTATACAGCATTCACTCTCCTCGGAGAAACCTGCATCAGTCGGAGCCCCACACCAGCAACGCCCTCACACCTACCAGGCTGTCCCTGATAATGACCCCGCCTGACCGTCCGCAAAAGAGAACCAGCCACAGAAAGTTACTCTCCCTTAGTAAAGAACAGGCCACCAGGCCCCGGAAAAGGAGCGGAGGACCAGGTCCAGTCCTCGCTCTGGCCACTAACTCAGCGTGTGACGTTGGGCAATTCACTTAGGGCATCTCTGGGCCTGTTTCCTTTTCTGAGAGCAGGTTGGGCCGAGATGATCTAAGGTCACTTCCAGCCCTGAAATCTTGACATTGTAGGAGCGTATGTAATTATGAGCATCCACTTTACTGCGGGGTGGGAGGAAGGGAAAAGCTTCTGGAAAAATGTCAACCTTTTCTATGTGCCTCATTTATAACATAAGAATTTGTAGAACATTTTCACAAACGATGACTCAAGACGTGGCTTAACGGAAATAAATCACTTTGTAATACATACACACACATACATATGTATCTAATATTCATATAACAGAGGCATAATTCATTAAATAATATATACTCTATTATAGCAAGCTACAAAGTAAGGAGACAGTTAGCCTGAAGTTTGACACAATGCATCTTGAGGTTTTTCTACTTAAGAAAATCATTTTGCCATTTTTAGAAATTACAAGTAACAGAGAGGCAAAATATATTAATGGGTAGCATTTTGTGGTACTCAAATAAAAAATACATGAATTATTTCATGCTTTGCATAATTCTACCTGTCATAGATTCATTATAAAAAATGTGTCTTCCATTAATTATTTCAAAACTATGAAGTCCAGCTCATGATATAAATATATGGAAGAGAATATTCTAAGAAGGCTGAGCCATCTTCTCAAGAGGTTAATTTATAAATTCCACTTTCAGAGCCTACAAAATCTGAAAGTACATTAAAAATATATGTAGACACACGTTTTATGTTATAGTCTCTCACTACTAGAAACAAATGTTTCCTATGTTAAACCCACAGGCTTTCAAAGCCATGGATGTATGGATTAATTTGAACTTAAGCCCGTCCAAATTCATTTCTACTCTCCGTTTACAATCAATCAGCCCGGATAAAATTCTACTGATATTAACGTAGAATGTTACTACTTTCCAACAATTAAGACAAATTGGGGGATGGGGGTGGGGGGGACTGGAAAGTGTCAAATCCAAAGCTTCCCTTTTGCATTTTCTAATTCCCTCCTCTGCAACTCACCTCCGCTAAATGAGTCTTTCAGGAAAGGATTTGGAGATTGTATTTTTGTAAGCTGCTATGGCACCATTTCCAGTCTCCTCCAAACCATGGTGGCAGTGTCCCATTAGCTAGAGACCACGAGGCTAGACTAACCCAACACCAGGAGAAAGGGGTGGTGGGAAGACATGGAAATTTTCCAAGTAGGTAACAATCACTAAGGTCCAATAGCAGAAAACAAATACCTTCTAGATATAAACCATATCCAAGAATATTCCAAATATATATATTTTTTAAAGAAAGAAAAAGTGATAAACAAGACTTGCTATCAACAAAAGAATATTTTCTTCATCTCCGCCCCCCCCCACCCCCCAAGAAAGGAAGGAACCGCCTTTGTAAGGTCACTTACGACAATGTGTGCCGGTGACGGAGAGCGGGCATCCTTGAGGGCTTGTCTGCTCTGGAGGGTCCCCGCCTGGACATCAAGCAGTGGCCATTTCATCTGGAGATACTAGAGGGAGGAAACAAAACGAATGTGGCGGATGAATTTGGAAAAGCTATACAAAACAGCTATCCCAAGACCTAACTCCTGGGGTCCCTGATACACAGACGAGAAACTCAAAGGAGTAAAAACAGGCAAATAACAACACCGAAAAACTTAAAAGCATGCAAAGAACACCACCACCCACAGAAAGATCAAATCGTGCATATCAAGAGGTTCTTCTTAGGGTTCATGTCCAACAGGTACTTTCAACAGAACATCAACACTATGAGCAACTACAGTTTGGTTCTGAACATTCAAACTTCAGGCTGGCTCTAGAGAACACGATTTCCCTGGTACTAACTCATTTAGAGGGAAATGGTAGGGATGTGGGAGAGAAAAGCAGGGAGAGGTCTCCCAAAGGAAGAAAGCGAAGGGAAGTCTCAAGCCAGAGGACACCATCAATCCCGGATCTGCTCTTTCGGTGACCTTCATTTCTAAAATGCCACCATCCTTCACTTTCAAGTCGGCTGCATCTGTGCAAACGTCCTTTCGTAGAAGCTGCCCGAGCAAGAGGAAGATGGCTCCCCTCACCAACCCCAAAGGTGGAAAATCCGTGGCACAAGGAAGGGAAAGGGAGTTACTTGGGTCACAAGTGATCACGTCAGCTTTGCGAAGAAGGGCTTGAACCGGGGTGAGGTGGCTTGCCCCGTCACAGAGATACTTAACACATGGGATAAGCGACTCCAAGGCACTACACTCTCAGCGCAGTTGCACTCAGGAAACCTTCAGACAACTGAACAAAACTGAAGCCACAGTGCTAAGATTCTCATGAGGACATCACCAGCCTCTGTATCTCCGAAGGCCAATTAATTGTTAAATGCACCAGTTAATGCTTGGAGGGCACTGAAGAGGCCATCTTGAGCTCTCCAGAGACCCGAAAGCAAAATAAACGGCTAGTTTTCATATAAACTGCACAGGACATTTCACTCAATGAATACTGATTAAAGCTCGCTTTGTACAAAGCCTTCTTGCGAAGGATAAGGAGATAGGAAGAACATTTGCCCTCAGGGAGCTTATACGCACGTGAGAGAACTGGCTCACACACAGATTAAGTCCATGTAGAACGTCGTCGTAGAACCTCGGCACAGACTCAGGGAGTCTAGGGAGCCTAGGGAGTGCCAAGAAAGAAGACGGTAGTTCTGAGAAAAGACACTGGGGAAGGCTGTACAGAGTAGGTCTTGTTAAGTCAGAAAGATTTCAACAGAAAGAAAAAGAACAGCACAGGGCAGTCCAGAAAGAAGGAAGGGTTGGCTCAAACCCCACATGAAAAGGAAGAGTGAAAGCCACACACAAGCCTTCCCATGGGTTCCTTAAAGATACAACTGGACAACGGATTAAAACCAAATGCGGTTACACCCAAAACTGGGAGAGCCTGGCCCACAAGCTACCTGCTCCAAGTAAACATTTTCCCAACTTAGATCTATACGAGGTTAGAGAACTTCTACAACCTCAGAGCTGTAAGCCAGAAGGCTCTCGTGTGAGGAAACCTGGTTACTAGTTCTAGTAAGTCACCACAAGACCTTGCATCAAATCCCTTCGCTTCTACGGACCTCCAGTGTTTCGTCCGTCAACGATCTGGGGTGGGGGTGAGGGAGGGACTGCCCAGCACCGAAGGATTCTGGACCCCCAGACCGTAAATACCAGCAGGTACCCACTCCCACCCCCACCTCAGTCACCCTTATAATCAAACCATTTCCAGATATCTTATTTGGGGGCAGCAGCATCCCAAATTGAGAGCCACTGTAGTAAATGTTTCCGTAACCCAAGCCAATGGGCCCTGGGAACCCATTCCACCCCATCTCTCCCTGACTTCTTCCCATTCTCACTTGCCACATAAATATATGGACCTCGTTGGTGAAAACCACTCAATAGCATCGTTTCCTTGAGGCCAACCAAAATGGAAACCTGCCAATACTCATCTTTCCTCTCATAAAAACCTGTGAGGAAAAATGCCAAGCTGAGTGCCACACACCTACACCTCACGCTACCCTCGGGGGGCAGGGTCAGATTAACAGACAGGTTTTCATCTTCGGCCATCTGTAAAACTGATTTGATCGCATCCAAACACCGGCTCCATAGAATTCGGAAATTTGGGCTTTTGTTTAAGGTGACAGACCTGCCCTGAGGACCTCACCAGAGAACTGTCATACCCATAATGAAATATTAATGCAGAGTCTTATAATTCTTATTTTACATAAAAGCTTCATTGTGTGCCATATCCAATCTCCGCAGGCTACCTGCACCACATATTTTTATGAGCCTACATTTCAGCGCTCCAAGCCTACAATACACATAATTTTCAATTATGTTAGGGCAGCCCAGGATCACTGCCTATATAACATTACTGGTTGGAGGAAATGAGACTCGGCCCCACTGCCCAGAGAGAGCTAACCAGATCCAGATGGTGGAGGAAGACAGCCCCAGTCCCGCTGGCTTGCAAGGACTCCACAGTGACAGCTTCAACCTCTCCATCCCAATGCAACTTGATCCCACAGAATGGCTGGGCCCCCGCAAACCTGTGCCCATCCATTGGAAATAACTGGCATTCAGGCTGACGAGGCTCCTTTCGGGGAAATAAGTATTATGTCAGGATTTTTTAAAGGAAGTTATTAACCTCCTCCGAAAGTGATGGGTTTCCCAGGTTCCTTCATCTTCTACAATTGGTCCTTATTAATAAGGAAAATAAATAAATAAAGGGAAGAAAAAGGAAATTAGGTACGATTATAGCCTAGAGGAAAAGCTTTTCCTTCCTGGAGACACTAAGCAGCAGGAAATTCTATTCTGTTGGGTCCTAAAGAAAAAACCCGAAGGACGAGGCATCTCAGATTTACGAAAGGGCGGGAACCCCACACCACATTTTCCCCATGGCCCAACTCCGGTTTTACATCCTTTTGGGGAAGAGAAAAAAAAAGTTCCCACCATCCCACTACAAAAACAACACTGGGGCTCCGGCTCTCTTCCTTTCAGGCCGCTCAACGTGGAAATTATGAATTGCCTACAAAAACATTAAACTTTTCAGCAAACTGCAATCAAATGGGGCCGTGGGAATTCCTGCATTGAAAACTTGAAATGGAGTCCTGCTCAACTTGCCTTTTGTAAAAAATAATAATAATAATAATAATAATAATAATAATAAATGCATAAGGCCATCTTGACTTAAGTGTTTCATCCTTTAATACTAATGTTCTGCTCATGGCCTGTTAGGGTTTTTCCCCAAATCCTATTTTATGATATGTTTCAGGGAGCTTAAGTTTAAGCTTCGGACCTGCGGACAAAGTCTCGAAATACATACAAAACCAATGGTCTGAACAGAATCAAACATTTTAAAAGCCTGTTAAATTGTCAGCAAAAAAAAGAAAAAGGTATGCAACTCTTAATGTCTCCTCCCCTACTGCCCCTGATCAAAACAAAAGGACAAGGGGGAACACCTGGGTGACTCAGTCAGTTAAGCGTCTGACTTCCACTCAGGTCACGATCTCACGGTTCACGGGTTCGAGCCCCACAACAGGCTCTGCGCTGACAGTTCGGAGCCTGCTCGGGATTCTCTCTCTCCCTCCCTCTCTGCCCCTCCCCCACTCACACTTTCTCTCAAGATAACTAAATAAGCTCAGACAAGGAAAGGCAAATGGGGAGGGATCTTCCGAATCAGAGGGCCCCGCAGGATCCGGCTACAAGTGGGCCTGAGGGAACCTGCTCCCGAGAAAGGCACCCCCATCCTGGTGAGTACAGCTTCCGTAGCAAGGACGGTGAGGAGGGCTGCTCAGAGAACCTGGATCTCAGGGCTGCTGAGGTCACGGTACAAAGCTGACTTTCGAAACAAATAGAACCATGCGAAGACCAATGATGCTGATGACAAAGCTCCACATCCCTGACAAAACAACCAAAGCTGCTTGGCCGCACTTCCATCTCACAGGCGGGCCGGCAAGTGACGTCCGTCCCTTTACGTGTACGGGGCGGGGTTGGCAGACTTTTTCTGTAAAGGGCTACAGCACATATCTTACTTAGGCTTTGCGACCCATCCCATCTCGGTTCTACTCAGCTCAGGCGTGGTTGTCACCGAAGCGGCCACAGTCCTGCACGGATCATGTCGTGGCTGTGTGCCAAAAAAACTTTATCTATAGGATACTAAAACATGGATTCCATAGGACTTTCCCGTGTCAGGACATATTCTCCTTCTCTTAATTTTTTTCAACCATTTAAAAATAATAGAAAAACCATTTTTAGCTCACGGGCCATACAAAAAGAGGTGGCAGGACAGCTTCGGCCCCTGGGCCACACTTTGTCACCCCTGGCTTAGGGAATGAGTACGTAAAGACGTGATTTCAAGTCAGACAGGATACATTCCTTCAGTGGGCCTTAAATCCAGACAGTCGAACACGATTACTTGGTGGCCCCAAGGCGACGTTTTAGATTTAATCGTCACTGGCAAACTCCAGTTTTGGGGGAAAAGCTCAGGAAAGAATCTGAGCTCTCCAGCCATGACTCCCAGTCACAAGGGCTAACCACGAGCCCACAAACTCACCGAAATAACTATCCCTCCTTACCAAAATGGAAGTTTGAAAATCCCTGGGCGATTCTGACTGGAAGAGGTTCACGTGTTCAAAATTCTCACGCACTTCCCAGGAAACACTGGCAAATGTGTCACATGCCACGGAATCACCACGAAAGAGCGCCCGGCAGAAATTCCGCAGGTCATGGGTGATGTGCCCCGTGTGCTTTGGGCATCACCCTTCTACGTTCAGGAGCTGCTCTCTCCAGAGCTTCTCAGTGTGGGCAACCTTCACGCATCACGACGCTGGGATGACGCCCGTGTTGGGCCAGTGTTGCCCACCAACAGATGGCATCGGCCCCGGGCTCAGGCAAGATGGGGAGGCAGGGGCCACCACAGGGCCCGAACAGCCTGCTAAATGGAGAGGAAACCGGTCTCTTCTGGAAGACTAGGTCCCACAGAAAGCCCGTCACGCCAAAAAGGATTGATCTTAAAAACTGTGAAGGCCTTGCGCTCCCCTCCCCTTCCTGGTAGATCGGTATCCTTTACCTGAGTACAAAAACAAGAAACCGGCCTTTTCAATCCAAGCTATTTCTCAGCAGGGGTGCTTCTTCCTAGGAAAATCCATTGTAAGAGAATTCAAAGTGGTTGGAAACCATCCTCATGACAGATCATGACTGCTTAGTCTCACTAACACCTGAGCACCAGAAAGTCACAAGTGTTGTGTTTCTTATAAAATAACAGAAAGTCGCTATTTTGTCCGAACACCCAAACCGAGAGACCACAAGCCACGGTCTATCACATCCAAACCCACGAATCCTTCCTCCTCTGCGAGGTGACCCCCACCCCCACCCTCCCCGTGCAGCCTCATTGTGGGCCCTGGGGACTCTACCCACACCTGCAAGCTGGAAGGGGTGACACCACGATCATAATGTTCACGCCACGCAACTTTACAAAACCAAAGGCCACCAGGAGCCACTCATCGTAGGAGGACAACGGAAAAACTTCAAGAGACGACAGGAAGCGCAAGTATGTGGCCAAGGGGGCACACGCATTTCTCCAGGAGCTCACGTTGCGAGGCTCACACACAGGCCTGTGAAAGATCAGGTTTGCCTGTCTCTTTCGGAAGCTACCTCATTTCTCAGAACTGGAAGATGGGAAATTCAGCCCATCTTCTATAAATAATTAACTTTGCCCTGCGGGTCAGGGAAACCCAATTTATCTAGAATAGTTAAATTATAAGAAGCTGTGATTAATATTCTGTCCTGCCCTCTGAATCATACAGGTACCAACAAGTTTCCCAAAGCCAGCCCTGACCGCATATAGCTAACAGTGAAATTATATCAGAAGTCGTCAGAATCCCACAGGCTCCTCAGGGCCACCATTACAAAATTGGTTTGACCAACTTTCCTGCAGATGCAGAATGTGCCGGAGATTAAGCTGCTTTGTTCTAGGCTAAAACACGGCCCAAGAATGGCTTCTTTTGAAAAATGCACCTAAGAGCCTAAGATAGAGGCTCTACTTAAAGAGGCATTATTTGCCTATAAAGTGTAACTGCAGAGAAAAAGAAAATTCAGGGGCGCCCGGGTGGCTCAGTCGGTTGAGCGTCCGACTTCGGCTCAGGTCGTGATCTCGCGGTCCGTGAGTTCGAGCCCCGCGTCGGGCTCTGTGCTGACAGCTCAGAGCCTGGAGCCTGCTTCGGATTCTGTGTCTCCCTCTCTCTCTGCCCCTCCCCCACTCATGCTTTGTCTCTCTCCGTCTCAGAAATAAAGAAACGTTTAAAAAAAAATTTTTTTTTGAAAGAAAAAGAAAAAGAAAATTCAGGAATGTGTGATTGTGCCTAGTCGGGATATAGCATAAGTGAGCATATATTATAGTTACCAAGGGAAAGAAAACCAAAGACCTCAGAAGGCTGGGTACATTCTGAACCTGGAGAAGGAAAAAAGCCACAGAAGAAAATGAAAGATGCTAAGATTGACTTTAGTTCTTACTTTTTTTTTTTTCTAATGACACCAACCATTGTAAGAACTTAGAAATGTTTCTCTAAAGTCCCTATCCCATTTCCCAACATAAAAGAAATCTGAGGGAGAGGAAGGATATCAAGGCACCCATGGAAAACAATAATTCAATAGCTCTGCCCTCTACCTCCATGAGTTGGTTGCTACAGGATTTTTCAATGAAATCCTTGCAGTTCACCTGTTTTTCTTCCCAATCGTAACAATCTAAAGGGTCCTAACGGTATTGCTTCACATTTAGGGAGCACTTTAGAGTTCAAAGCCACATTCACAACAACCCTATATAATAAACAAGCAGAAAGTTACAACTAACCTTTTACCAAGGAGGAAACTAAGGCCGTTAGAACGCTGACCCAGCTTACCTGGGCTCCCTGGGTCAGCTGGCGTTCTGGTGCGCAAGGCTCCGGACCACCATGTTTCTGTTTCATCCCGACTCGCCTGAGAACTCCCCTCCACCTTCTTCGGTTTTCTTATCAACGGCTAGGCATCAGTATCTCAGGGGAACGTCACACGGGGTCCTCAAAGGAATGAACCGAACCCTCCTCTCCGGCACCTATCAGCTCTCTTCTCCCCCAGGTCGCCGGGCAAACGTTACATTATTTTCCTCCAAGGCTACTAGAAAATCATTTCTACCAGAGCTACTGAGGCCACTGGTAGTAAGGGGGAAACTGAGCAAAACAAGCAAATAACAAACAAACCAAAAAATCCCCAAACCGCAACTTGGCATTTCCTGTATTCTTTACCTCCCTAGCTATTCAACACCCCCGTCCCTGAGATATTTTTGCAATTGCTAGGTCGGTGGTTTTGCAGGGAGGCTATGCTCTAGCGGCTCATGGAAGCACAGCTGGGTGGGACTGCGCTGAGCCCTTCCTTTCAAAACCCAGATGCACACCCCTCCCCTCCGCGGGGCTGCGGCCTGGGACTTCCTTCCATCATCCTGCAAAAGTCACTCTTAAAATCAAGGCTATGTGCTCCTGGGATAGCACGAGACTGAGAAAGAGTCCAGAAATCCACTTTCGAGGCCCACTTCCGCCACTATCTGGGCCATCACTTTAGTTCTTCACTGGGCGGGCGACCTCTTCCCCGCTCTGGGCCTAACTCTGTAGCGGGAAACTGAGGAAAATTCTCTCAAAAGTCCCATTCGCCTCTGACTCACGTGTTCCTGCAGCATTTGCAAAGCACGTGCTCTGTGTCCAGCGTGGACTAGATATTCCAAGGCCTAGAAGAGTCATCTAAGACCCAGTCAATGGGACAATAAGCGGGTCAATGGTACAGGGACTAACACAAGGAAGGAGCAATATTACAAAGAATAATTTAATTCATGATGGTGACGTAGTCCTACCGCTTCCAAACCTTGCTGGTTTGTCTAGCAAGACTTCTCCCCTGACCCACTCTGGACCTGCTAAATGCAACTATCTGGGAGTGGGCCCAGGGGTCTTTAAGTATTTTTCCCCAACTCGTCATGTGACCCTGATGACCAGTAATTAGCATAAACTATCAGCACCAGAGCAGTACCAATAAAGAGCATGTGTATATTTACAGATTCCACCACACTTTCTCAAAAGCTCTTTTATTAAACTCCTACGTTGATGGTCACTACATCTCTTTAGGTGGTCAAAGCAGATCCCTCCAAACCCGCTTTGAATTTTTTTTTTAAGTTTATTTCTATTTTGAGAGAGAGAGAACACAAGTGAAGTAGGGGCAGAGAGACGGTGGGGGGGAGAGAGTTCCAAGTAGGCTCTGTGCTGTCAGAACAGAGCCCTACGTGGGGCTCAAGCTCATGAACCACGAGATTATAACCTGAGCTGAGATCAAGAGTCAGACCCTTAACCGACGGAGCCACCCAGGCACGCCCGTCCAAACCCATTTTAAAAGTGAAGAAAAGCAGAGAGAAATGAGGTGACCGAGCCATGCAGTTACGAGGGACTCTGAACCGGAATGTAGATTTCCGACCAGGGCTTGCAATCCCTTCTATCAGACGGAGTAGAAGGAGCAGTGGGGAGGGAGGGCAAAACAGATGCAAAGGGACAAAAGGTGCAGCCCCCGCACCGACCCAGGAAGCCAGTGGGAAATCAGCCTCAGAGACCGTCCTGCTCGGTCATGACCAAAAGCAGCCCAGGGCAAGCCACGTCAGAGTCTTCAGGCAGCCTCGAGATTGAGTTCCCCCAAAGAGGGCTGTGGGTCCCAAGCCAATGTCCACCGTGCCACAAGCGTCCACGTCCCTTGAGGGCCCACGTCCCTGAGGTCAGAGGACATGAAGCCACTGGAAGAACTTGGAAGCAGAAACCAGAAGAAGTCTTCCTGTCTTGCTCAAACATGTTGCCCATCTTCAGCCCCCACACAGGGCAGCATAAACTCCTTCTCCACGGCCCCTCCTTGGGGGGAGGCAGGGGCAGGGGGTGACTAACAACGAAAACTCACATGCCACTGTAGGAACCATTAAGAGACAGGCCAAAGACGGCCTACTTCGTGTCACCACGTTTTCTTATGGCTGCTCCTCTCAAAAGGCTCAGTCCGGTCCAGTTGATTGCGATGTGCTGGTTACCACCTGCTTGCCTACAAGCAACTCAAAGTGCACACGGGCACCTGCAGACCAGAAAAAGACGCCGAAAGACATGGGATGGCAAGCGTGGGCATCACTGGGGGCTCACCAAATATGGGGCACAGTGGGTAAGAGCACACCAAGTCTCGGCTGAGGACTGGAGAAGTATATGGTGGTCGAGCCGTACAATGGAATACTCTTTGGCAATGAAAACAAGCGATTACTTGCAACGGCACTACGCGAACTTAAAGAAGGCCGACAGGAAAGGTCACATATTGGAGGATTCCTCCTGTAGGAAACATCTAGAATAGGCAAATCCATAGAGACACAGATTAAATTAGTGGTTGCCAGGGACTGGGAGGAAGGAGGCATTGAGGAGTGAGTGATTGCTAGTGGGCATGGAGTTTCTTCGGGGCTGATGAAAATGTTCTGGAAATAGACGCGGTTAATGTTTGCGCACCACTGTGAATATACTAAAGCCCGCCGAACTGTGTACTTTAAATGGGTAGATTTAATGGTATGTGAATTATATCTCATTGTTAAAATGGATTACAAAAAAAAAAAATGCATCAAGTCACTTGATGGTTATCGCATTCATTTCAAAGACACAAGGGCGGGGGAGAGCACACAGTCACATACGCAAAGACTTCACCCACATGCCATAACGCCTCAACAATGAACTGCGAAACAGGTGAACAAACCTATTCTTCAAGGAAAAATCAGACCCTCCAAAGCTCCCCGGGAAACAAGCCATCTCCAAATGTGACTGGCTGGTGTGGGATCTTGGAAAAGGACCATTCCAAAGGCAGAGGACCGCTAATTCTGCCTGAAAGCTGGGAAGAACACAGCCCGCCCTGGGATAAATGCGCTGAGGAAGAGACCAGGGAGGCAGGAAAGGAAGGAAGGGCGTGAGAACTGTTTGAAGGCAAACCAAACAGAGAGGAGCACTGGAGTCAGCAGAACCACGACAGGTCAGAAACCTGAACCCTGTGTCGTCCGTCCATTCTCCATCACCCTGTGGCTTCAGGCAGGCCAGGATGGCTTTGTACCTCAGTTTCTCCAGCTAGAACATGGGCTTGGAACCACTCGCCTAGAGCCTCCCAAATGACTTCCTCACCATATTTTCTTTCTTTCTTTCTTTCTTTCTTTCTTTCTTTCTTTCTTTCTTTCTTTTTTTGTATTTATTTTTTTATTTTTTCAATATATGAAATTTATTGTCATATTGGTTTCCATACAACACCCAGTGCTCATCCCAACAGGTGCCCTCCTCAATACCCATCACCTGCCCTCACCTCCCTCCCACCCCCCATCAACCCTCAGTTTGTTCTCACTTTTTAAGAGTCTCTTATGCTTTGGCTCTCTCCCACTCTAACCTCTTTTTTTTTTTTTTTTCCTTTCCCTCTCCCATGGGTTTCTGTTAAGTTTCTCAGGATCCACATAAGAGTGAAACCATATGGTATCTGTCTTTCTCTGTATGGCTTATTTCACTTAGCATCACACTCTCCAGTTCCATCCATGTTGCTACAAAGGGCCAGATTTCATTCTTTCTCATTGCCACGTAGTACTCCATTGTGTATATAAACCACAGCTTCCTTATCCATTCATCAGTTGATGGACATTTGGGCTCTTTCCATCATTTGGCTATTGTTGAGAGTGCTGCTATAAACATTGGGGTACGTGTACCCCTATACATCAGCACTCCTGTATCCCTTGGGTAAATTCCTAGCAGTGCTATTGCTGGGTCATAGGGTAGATCTATTTTCAATTTTTTGAGGAACCTCCACACTGTTTTCCAGAGTGGCTGCACCAATTTGCATTCCCACCAACAGTGCAAGAGGGTTCCCGTTTCTCCACATCCTCTCCAGCATCTATAGTCTCCTGATTTGTTCATTTTGGCCACTCTGACTGGCGTCCTCACCATATTTTCAACCCCAGAGGATAACACTGAGTAAATGACAGGACAGTTAAGATGTGTTATTTCTTCCTCCAACGGGCACCCCGGAGTGACAAGCCAAAATCAGTTGGGTAACATGTTACCTTGTTAGCTACCGCGTAAATTGTTAGAGAAAGAGCCATCAGGTGACCTCTGAGAAACACAAAGCCAGAGAGTGACAGGGTCCTGGGGACCTGGAAGAGTTATTTTAAATACATGAATCAGCACGACTGCAGCAGACACTAGAATCAGGAACTTTAAAACATTCCTTCCTTTCTCCACAGCCAGGAGCGCTCAAGACTCGAGATCTTTCTGATTCGGTTCTGCTTCCCATTCCGTCGTATTTCTCCCCCCTCTTCCACAACGACAAAGGACAACGCGAGTCTCGGCAGTCAACAGGCAAAAACTAAAGCACAATTAATGTGCTTTAGTCAGTCCACTTAGGAACAAAACGCAAGACAGACCTCGGCTCGTGTCCTCAAATTCCCGCTGAAATTGGGAACCGCGCCGGATCTCCCTCTTATTTGTGTTTCCCCTTGTCACATCTCGAACGATGCTCGGTGGCTCCAGCAAGGTCTCCCTGTCCAACTTTTTATTGTCCGAGGCTAGCTGTGACAGGCATGCGGAGATGCTTCGTAATGCTAACCTCAGGAAGCCAAAAGGTCAGGCAGCGCCTCTGGTTAATTTTGCTGGGGGAGGACCCAAACCCCCGAGCCAGGGCGAAGATTTAGTGAGGCTGACCTTCTGGAGGCCCCCGACCCCCCTGCACACAAGTCTTGCTGCCTCAGCCAGAAGTGGCCTGCCACTCAAGTATCATCTTGCTGTAACAAATTACTCCTAACCCAGGATTACGGCTCTTTCCAAATCCCTCCTAGAGAGCAAGGAAATAAACATTCTCTCCCAGGACTCTGCCCCAGTTGTTTCCCCTGTTGGTAATCCTTGTCTGTATTTGCTTCTCCTACAAGCCTTCGTCTGGGAGGTCTGCTAGACCATTCCGGCCCACTTTCCTTTCAGACATAAGCGGAATGTCTCAATTGTCCATTAGGCACAGTAAAAGATGAAGGCGGCCTTTCTGTCCGGAGGAGTCTCACACAATAGTTCTCTTTGCCCACACACTTCTCGTCTGACTGCAGACTCGACGGGCCTAATCCTAGTCACTCACGGAGCTCCACACCCCAAATTCCTTCCTAACGCCCCAGAGGGACGAGTGCGGACGCGCCGTGGTGAAGCTGCGACGCTCCCAAAGCACACGGGGGCAGAGAAGCAGGCCTGCCCCCGCACCTCCCACCACCCCCCCTCCCCTGAGGGCAGCATGCCATCTGGGGGCAGGCTGAATGGGGAGAAAGATCTAGAAAGAAGAGGCAAGATAGGAGACTGCCGGCAGGAGAGACTACCTCTGACCCCATCCTGCGGTTTCCTTTAATAAACTACCAGGAGATATTTCGAGCACAATAATCTCACTTGGGCAAGGAAACACGGTTCTGCCCACTTCCAAAGTCTCCTCTGAAACCCCAGGATATTCCAGACCCTTCAGACAGACAGGGCCGCTTTGTGTTTTTAATTGTATACATACAGTGACCAGCATATGCCAAGAAGCAGAGGGCAGAACAATGGATGTTATAATCCACGTGGGTGATTTGAAGCGATAGGGATCTTAGGGTTGTTTTACGCGACACTTTTCTCCCTGCGGAGAGTGGCTGACAGCACGCTTGCTGACACGTTCCGGGCCGGGAGAGAAACTTTCTGAAATAACCCAAAGGCACCGAGGAGACAGAAATACCACCAACAATCCAGACGCCAAATCAAATTCCTGTTTTAAACAAGGGGAACGTGTGGAGGGGACAGCAGTGGAAGAAACTGAATTAGACGCTACAACTCATTCTGAAGTGAGCAAAGCCTTAATTTTCCCACGTGCGCGCCCCCGGGGCCATCCTCCCCTCTCTCGCCGGGGCCACCGGGCCTCCCCAAACAAACTTGCTCTCTGCTTCTGTGGTTTTAGTCTTTAAAGAACCTGGCTTG
Organism: Panthera tigris; assembly: GCF_018350195.1. NCBI lineage: Eukaryota > Metazoa > Chordata > Mammalia > Carnivora > Felidae > Panthera > Panthera tigris. The sequence continues at coordinate 69,243,876 of NC_056670.1, read as the reverse complement.
GAAAAGGGCGGTACCGATGTGAAGCTAACCGCTTAGCTCATTACTATGTCATCTGGACAGGAAAATCAATTCCAACAGCATCAAGTTTGGTTATCCCCTCCCCCGAAGGTCTGCACTATTAATAGCAAGGAAGTTTCCCAGGCTTCGGTTTATTTGTAATCGCGACCAGCCCTGACCACAGAACCTGGACATCTGCACTCCTAGAACACACAGGCACCCGGGAGACAGAATCTCAGGTCTCCGTCTTCTGACAGCAGCAGAAAGATGCGGAAGGCAGGCTGAACTTCAAGCAGGCAGAAAGATTCAAGTCAAAGAGTACTCGATCCCAGGAAAGGGCTAGGTAGTCGAGGGGGAAAACTAAGTTAACTTCTCTCTACATATCTATCCTGCTCCTGTGCTCCCCTGTGGACAAAGGTCACCATGTTATCTACCCATCATGGAATTGGAAGACAGAAGGTTCTAGAAGAAACAGCTTAGTTAAAAATCAAGCTAAAACCTCACTAATTCAGACCGGGGCAGTACAGCAGAATGGTTAAGAGCACAGGCATAGGACCTGGAATGCCTAGGTTCAAGTCCAGGACCCGTGGCTTCATGCTTCTGGGGCACTGGACAAATGGCTTCACCTCTCTAGGCATCCAGCCCTGCCCCTGACTGCGAGGTGAGGATAATAACCTAGGGGTGATAGTGGTACCTCCCTCTCAGGATGTACAGGAGCCATTAGTCGTGTCTGCACCACCAACCAGACCTGGTTTGATGCAGGAGCTAGAAGGCTGATGGGGTTCATGGTCACGGACCAAGCCATCTCACTGCAGGGAGTAGAAAGGGAAGAGAAGTAAGCAAACGCACGAAGTATGTAAATGCCCTAAGTTAACAGACTGCCCAAGTTGGGTGTCTGATGCACAGACCAGCTGACACAACCCGCCATGACCATCCACACGTCAATGGGAAGGTAAGGAATTGCACATTCAGCTGTTTTAAATATATCCCTCCTTCCTCTCTGTGTCCTGGCAGAGAGAATTCAACTCCAGCTGTATGAGGTTTTCCCAAACACCTGAATGAAGGAAGCCATCTGTATGAAGTCCCACTCAGTCCCCGCCAAGTACAGGTGAGCATACAGTCATCCCAACCAAAGGGCCTTCCAGAATCCGGCCTCTTACTCTGCAGATACAGGGGCACAAAGCAAATCACGTGCTGCCGTGATCAGAGAGGAAAAATGCGAATTCAGCAAATCGTTCATGCTGCACCTTTCATGTCCCTGTGCCCAGGAAATACCCCAGAAGCCCCGCTCTTGCCTCCACAAGGTCCCCTTTCTCCTTTTCCTCTGGACCACTGAGTCCCCGCTGGGTTAATTCTATGTACTACTGTGAGGGCCCAAAGCAACAAAGGAGGAGTCGTGGGGGCTGCATGCATTCAGACCAAGTTTCTAGAACCCATCTCGAGGCAGCTCAGACCCAGGTTCAAACCCCAGCTCCAAAATTCCATTCATTCACCAAAATATTTATTGAGTGCTTAATATGTGCGAAAAGAATTGGGTCCTTGAAGAGAGACTATCAGAGCCGACCACTTTAAAAGCAGGGTGAGCTCAGGCAAACAGTATCACCTCTCTGAGCACTGGCGCTGTCTCTTCTGTAAAATGGGAATACACACTTAATACCCACCTCTCAGAGTTCTTCCAAGGATCCAATGCTTGGCACCATGCCTGGCATATGGCAAGTGCCTGGTAAATGCTAGCGATTACGTTATTAGCTGGCTATTACATCGCTATTAATATAATCAGCATCGTCAGAATAAAACTCCTTGAGATACCGCACGATTCTAAATCACCCAAGAAAAAGGAAATCCCAGGTATGTGTATTATCCAATGCCGGAAGAGAAATAAACACTTAGCCTGAAGTAAAGCAAAGCGACCACAAACATTCCTAATTAACCAGGCTTGCATTTCCTCACCCCTCCCTTCAATTCACTCACCCCTAGCCTTCTGGTGAAGTGGGATTTTTCTGTAAGTACAGCTGGTCTCCCTTGTATGTCTGGTCTCCCCTTAGGTATGCCAAGGCTTAGATGCAGGCCTGCTGTTCCAAGCCACTACACCTCTCCCCTCCAACTGGCCCTCGAACTTAAAAACATTTCTTAAAGGTCTGCAACCCCAGAATTCCAATTCTTGCCCCGAACGCTCTGCAAAAAGCCGACACACAGGGCACAAGCTGGCACACAAATCGTGGGGTTGCGATGCGTTAGGCTAAACATAGCAGCAGCTGCTTAAAGGCTACCAAAAAACTACACGAGATCATCATCCCAAAGAGGTTTCACAAGTGCACAAAGGAAAAGGGAAAAAGGAAAACGAAAAAAATCTCAAAAAGACACTGTCATTCTTCTCCCAGGCTGTGTCTTGATTTCTTCTTTCTTTAAGATTTTAAAACCTCGCCTGTTAAAAACATTGCCTAAAGAAGGGGGAGACAGTTGGGAAAGGGAAATTCAGAGAACACCCTGGTGCCCCTGGTTTACCACTGTCAGGCAGAACACCAAGGGTCAGCCACTTGGCAGTATGTTTGGGGACCATCTCCACCCCGTGGTTCTACCCAGGATCAGTGTGGGTTTCCTCCTGCACTGACCACTTGCTCTGAGAATGAGGAAGGCAAAAGCGCAGGCTGTAAACGAGGTATGGAGATGCCCAGAACAAACACATACGGAGAGTTAAGCTTCAACTATGGTTTAAAGAGTAGGAAGTCAGACCAAATCTGGTGTCTGAACCCCAGACCACCCCCGGGCAGGTTATTAACTTCCCTGAGCTTCAGTTTCTTCTTCTGTGAAATGGAAACGAACAACACTTCTTCCATCAGAGTTGTTTCCAAATCATGACCGCAGGCAGAGGCTTAGAACAGCCTCTAGCATAGGGTAAGTGTGCAAGAAATGCCAGCTCTTAGGACCACTGTTGTCCCTACGATGAAGTTCGTGTTCGCCACATTGGCGACCGGGGATGCTTCTGTCAGTGTTCAACGCTACAGTCTGTCATCAGAAACTTAGATTCCAGGAGGTGGAAATAAAAAGGGAAGCTGTGTGGTTGGAGAGTTAAAAAGGATACCAGTGAGTAGTAGAAACCAGGTAACATGTGAGATCTTCCTACAGGAAATGCCCTCTGTTAAGTCCTTTACCCATTTTTCAGATGACGTCTCAGGAAACTGAGCTGGGAGAGCTCAGGCAAGCAGCCCAAGGTCGCAGGATTTGGAAGTGAAGGTTATGAGGCCAGGAAACATGTCTGTCTCTCTGTGCCCCTGTGCCAAGCATGAATGGTCTCTTTAAGCCTCGTTTAACCTTCAACAAATATTTATTGATGCGGCGCTTTGTCGGGCATTATGCTGGGTACTAGGCAGAAGAGACAGATCACAGAGCCTGAGAGTCAGGTGACCTGGGTGAAAATTCCCAGCGCTCACCCCACTTGCTGGGTGACGGTGGGCAGAGATTTCTGCTCCCTGACCTCTGGCTATCGTAAAACAATTCCCCTTCACTGCACCTCATAGGGTGGATGCAAGAATTCCACTGAAACAATATCTAACTTGGCAGCTTCTGGCGGAGCTTTGGGATTCATTCAACATCAGTTGCCCTCCATCTACCCCCCCCATACCCCTCCCATCTCCCCAAACCAGCCCTAGTTAATACATCTATAAAATAAAGATAATAGTGAGGTCTCTGAAAAGCACTTCGACTATAAAATATAATATGAAACATAAAAAAACACATTGTTATTATTATTCCAGGGATGCACCCCGCCTCTACATCCAATTGCCTCACTGCCACTAGGAACTTGGTATTTGCACGGTCTCGGCAAAGCATACTCCTGCCAGGCAGAGGCAACTGGGTCTTCTGGCCCTGGAGGGTAGATGATGGGGGAGGGGAAGGGGGAGGGGAGGGGGCACTGGGCTGTGCAGGATGCTTGCATTTCCAGGCAGGAAAAGAGAAGCACACAGCACTAGGTAGAGGCTGGATCCACACCGGGGAAGGCGGTGAGGGCCGGGGAGGTGGTTCTGCGCTCCCCCGATGGTGCCTCACCAAGTTCTCGGCCGGCTCTCCATCGGCATGGTGGCCACCACATCTGTCTCCCAAGCCCCAGGTCAATCAAAGAGGCATTCCCAGGCCCCTAGAATAGGCCAGGCACGTTCAGGATGCCAGCGACCCTCCGGTGAGTGGTAAGGCAACATCGCTGCCCTCACTGACCTCATTATCTTCAGGCCCAGAAGACCCATTCGTTGCAACAGCACAATACACATACTAACTTCTCAAAAGCTTACCCCAGGGCCACAGCACTTCCCCAAATTTTAAGAGGCATCCACCCACTCACCTCCTTTGTTTTAAGGAAGGGCAAAGGTAAGGCAGCCCACCGCTAGCTCAAAAGTCACAGCAAAGAAGCCAACCGAGCGGTTGGGGTTGTCAAGTCTTTAACATCAGGAAAATCCGCCTCCCTCGATGCCATCCACAGTTAATCTGGCAGACAAATGGCAGTAGTTTGCTTTTCGCTAAGGGGCAGGTGTCAAACCTGGCTGAAATCCACATGAAAAAATGTGGGCTGCCCATGTGACCACATGCACACCTGAAAAGTCAATATATCCAAAACTGCTCGTCTGTTTACCACTTTAAAAAGAAGAAGAAAAAAAATCAACCACCTTTTTAGCAATGCTTTCCTCTAGGTAATGGAATTACAAACAATTCTTTCTTGCTGCTTTATACTTTCTAATTCATGATTACGGGTTTTTTTTCCCCAACACGTTATTTTAATCTTAAAGTGAAACTTTTAAAGAAAATATATTAGCCAGCAAACTACCAAATAGCGATAACTATAAAATTATGTATAACTATGTATAACATGAAAAAGGCCGTGGTGACATTTGAATTTGGTTGTAGAAACTCAATTAGGTTGGTTTCCTCCTGTCCCTCGTGAGGACCTCTTCAAAGGCGATTCAGTCGCACAAGGAGCCCATTCTAGGATTGTTGGGATTTCAAGTGCTCTTTCCCGCTGGCCCCAGAAACCCACGGTCACTCCTGTGGCCCATCTGGACGCGGTTCAGATTTCCACCATCGCACCCATAACGACTTTACTCTACTTCCTGGTTCTCACAGCTGCCTCCCAAGGTCACGTTCTGCTCCCCTCCGGCTCCTAGCATTGCAGCAGGCAGACGCCTGGCGCACAGGAAGTTAACACTGAAGGAAAACAGATGCCTGGCCGTCCACCCTAGCAAGGTACTACCAAGGGACTCAGGACGAAGCGTGCAGGGGTGGCCGAGTCTCTGGCCAGCAGCCTTCCACCCGTCCCCACTACTAACATGTCAAGGGTCTGAGATGACACTTCACTACCCATTCCAGCACTCTCAAGCCTAAAGCACAAAGAGAACAACAGGGTAATACACCCCAGAGAGACCATTTAGTCTCCTCCCACGTCCGAAAAGGTTAATGTTTATTGAGCACCTGCTTACTACAGGCCAGGCTCTGATCCAACACTTCCGCAGTTCTGTAATCTCCACCACCACTGATGATATAAATGTACCTGCTTCCTCAGCGGGGAGGGATGAACACTAGCGGAAGGAATTACATTTCTCAATGTCTTTTAGCGGCCAGTAGTTGGTCTATCACCCAGCACTGGGCACCCTCCCTAATTATGCATTGTTGACCCAGACGTCATCTTACTCAGCTCCCTCCAGCCCTCTTCAACGCACTAAATTTCTTGCTTTGCAAAGAAGATGGATTTTCAAGAGCAAAGATCTACACGGGCCCCTCCCTGGAACTCAGTCGGCTCATCTGTAAAATGAATATAAACATAATTCCATTTGCAAAGCCCCAGTAAAAATTAAGGAAGGCAATGAATAGGAGGACCATTCAATTAAAAAAAAAAAAATGTTTCTTCGGTCTTTTTTCTGAGAAATAAGGTAACCAGCACAGGAATGCTTGGATTCCCCCCAATGACTATGCTTTGTCTAGTTGATTCTGCAAGGTGCATGCCGTCCAAGCAATAGACCATTGGGTAGAAGGGAGAAAGTCCACACTGACCACGGAGGGTGTCCCTAGGTGGCCAGCCTTCCCTTCAGCTCAACTGCAAAGGGCAACACCCAGAAGAGCCCTCTGCCCCTCCTCCTTCCCAGTCAGGCTCCAGCCAAGGGGCATAGAGTTCCCCCGAGAATTTCCATTTAAAGGTGTCCCGGTCACATCAGCCCAGCCTGCAAAGGAGACTGTGTGCGCAGCTGAAAAGTACACCCGAGGAGGAATGAGGAACACAGGGTGCTTAGCTCCTGCTCCATCGCTGGGTAATTTCTCTGCTTCCTCATGAGTCAAATGGGATAATACCTACTTCCACCCATCGCACAGGACCCTTCATGGGAGCAGGCGCGCCTGGCTCATGGAGGAAATCATTCAGAAAAGTCTCAGGCCCTGCCCCAGATAGTACTGCTCTGCGGGACTCAAATCCCTCATGATTTAGGAAAGGCTTATAAACGAAATCCAGGGTTCCTATAAGAAACTGTTCAGGTACAGTAGACATACATCCATTTTTGGCTTCGTCGCAAACTAGGATTTGAGTATTACTGGCTGTCTCATGTTAACAGAAGACCGGGGGTGGAAGGGAATACGTTGCGGTGGGGGCAGGGAGACGAAGTGGCTGGTACAAAAATCCCCAGCTCTGCTAGCCAGGGGCTCTTTGCAAACTGGAGGTAAGCCTCAAGAAGTGGTCAGTCCGCTGGGTTTCTGAGCCTCAGGGCAAAAGAGACACTGCTGAGTTTCTAGAACACCAGGAAGCAGAGGCTGCGGGGGGTGGGGGGGGCTCACACTGGCGCCTGTGTCACAGGATGTCACAATCGGGGTGGTAGCGGTATTTATCAAGGGTACAACCATTTCTGATTAACTGAGGGTTTGGGGAGGAGGCCAAATCATTCTGCCGATAAGCAGAAGATAAACCAAATCTTCCATTTCAAAACGGACTGGGCCAGTCATTTTTCCTTTCCTCCCTCTCCAGACCTCTTTCCCCACAGCAAATAAAGTAAGCCCCTGGCAGCTGATGAATTCAATTCCAGTCTAAGAACACCAGGGTGAAGAAAGTGGAAAGCGCCAGAGAGCTCCCCCTTGGGGCTCCTTGCTCTGTTTGCAACTACGGGGTATCTGCCTTGGCATGCCAAAGCCTTATAAAGAAATGAAATATCGACACACATACACTCGAGGCCTACATGAATCATACTGGAACATTCCACCATAGCAAAAGATAATTCTCAATCCCTACTCTCTTGCCGTTAGAACATTTGAGTCCCCAGGAAGTGGATTCCTTGGCATTAATATCATTAAATCAAGCAAAATTTAAAGTAAAAACACAATAATGGAGCACAGGCAAAGCAGGACCAAAGGTGAATCCCCCTCCCCCCCAGACCCCACAGGCATGGCAGCCTCAAGCACACCAGGATTAAGAGACCTCTGCTCTGGGACCACGGATGCGGTTTCTTTCACATCACCTGTCCGCAGTCTTAGACAGACAATCCCCACACACTTTCCTTTGTTTTGTTTTGTTTTTTAAACATATATACAGAAAGCCAATCAGGCAGAAAAAGACCAGCAGAGGAATGGCCTGGCACAAGGCAAAATGTGCTGCCCATTCTGGTTCAGACTAATAATAAATAATAATACTTTGTGCTTCTCTGGTGCCTTTCATCTGAGAATTTCAAAGTGCTCTGCAAACATTAACTAATTATTCCTCCAGAAACCTGCAGAGATGGCAGAGGAAAGAAATGGAAGCAGTCCTGGACTTTCCAGCATTTCAGGATTTCTACCGTCCAAGGATTCAAAACTCTCCCCAGGAGGATGCCCCCCCCCCCACAAGATGGCAGAAGGGAGGCAGAGGGGAGGCAGGGGTGAGGTAAGGGGCAGAAGCCACCTTGCAGCTTTCTCTGGCTCGAATCCCAACTCTGTGGCTTCCTCAAAGTAATGCGGAAGTTACTAGCTACAGCCAGTCTTTGATAACAACTAGGGGTGACCATATAATGCATCACCCAAACCAGGGCGCTTGTAAGAATAAAGGAAAGCGCTGTTAATAACTGGCATAAAGTAGAAAGGTCGAGGCCAAACAAGAGACTCTGATCCTCGCATGAAATCTACCCATTTCAGGATGAAGGCTTAGAACGGGGCTCCCTGAATTCATGCACTGACATAATCAACAGAGAAAGCTCCGGGTTTTGCCAAGCATGTACTTCCATTCCAGAAGCATCCCTGGGCCTTGAAATTAAGCCTCACAAAACTACCACCAGACAGTCTTGATCACGTTCCAGCAGAGTGATATTCAAAATAGATGACTACCAGCAGATGGCCCTCCCAAGGGACCCACCAGGGTCCTGAAGTCCCCTACTCTGCTCTTTATAGTTACTGGACGGATCATGAAGATTTGGGCAGGCATGCGGAGCATGGGCGTATTTCAGGATTTTAACCACCAGCGTTTCTGCTGAATGCTAACTTAGACACTAACACATACCCTTGTTAAACCACCCCCACTAGGAAGAGGCCAGGCTCTTCAAGGAGCAACTCCCTAGGTGCAGGCACCCCTGTTCTAACATGCAAACTCTACTGGTTTTTGCAACCCCATCAAGTTTCTGCAACACACTTAGGGGTTACGGAGAGAGCTGAATGTGCACGGAAAGCCTCAGTCAGCACCTCCTGGTTCTCACAAATCAATCCAAATTAATGGAAACTGTGCATTGCAGAGGCGTGTTATTTTTAAGAAATGTTTTGGTACCTTCAAACAGTGCGAGCAACCCCAAAATAAGCAAAGAAATACCCGCTGGATGAGATTCTCAAGGAAGCTTGCAAGAAAAGAAGAGGTTAGCCAGGCAGGTGCTTGCATATAGATGACAAGGCTTCTAAAGGACATAGATGCTGCAAGGTAATTGTCCCTCTGCTAGCTCATTACCCAATGCCCCACAAACCCGCTCATCATAAAGAAAATAGGAAATTTTGGTTTCGAGTCCTGATCAAATTACCTAGGATTCAAAGGCCCAGGGGTATGCTCCTTCCTAAAATGCTTCTGCTCTTAGAACCCTGCCTGCCCTGCTCACACCTTCGTGCTGGTTCACACCCCCATCACAGGGATACACTGCCAGAGCCCTAGCCCCAACCGCGGTGCCTGGCCTGCTGCGGGCCCTGGACAAACGCTGCAGCGTTCATTCATAAAGTAAGAAGACAAGTTGCGACGGTTCACAACTCCGATCCAATCTGGCTCCTACGTTCTATGAATGGAGCGGTCAGTCGCCTGATTCGAATTCAGCAGGGACCATCCAGTCTCAGAGCAGGGCTTCCCCACCGTTCTGCACGCTGGAGTCAACTGGGTATCCTCCAAAGGTACTGATGCCAGGCTCCCCACCCCTCAGACATTCTGACCTAACCGAAATGGACTGCGAACTGAACCCTAGAATTTTACAAGCTTCCCAGGTGATTCTGCAGGGCAGCAAAGTTCGGGAACCACTGCCAACAAGCCTGATCCTCGGGGCGTAGCAACAGCTGCAACCTCTAGCAGCTCAGGAGAATGCAGCTCTTGGGCCCCGCCCTGTGCCTACCGTAGCAGAATCTGCATTTTAACAGAGCTCCAAAGGTTCCCGCGCCCATCAGAATCTGAGGTCTCCTTCGCACGTGGCATTCAAGGCCCCCTCACGGGAGAATCCAGCTTCAAAACCATCCACCACCAGAACCCTCACTTCCCTTTGCACGCATTACGCCAGTCACCCTGCCTTCCTGAAAAGTCCATGACTCCATGCTTCTGCTCCACCCAGGGAAGCCCTTCCCTTCCCTAATCTCTAGGTAAGAAAATTACTATCCACACGCCACAGCTTAAGCATTCAGATGCCAATTTTTTTCCAGCCCACCAGGGACAATCCTCCCCCCCCGACCGCACCCCCCCACCATACCCTTAACCATTAAGCAAACTCCAACCCAAGCTGGCTCTCCACAGCATAAGGACTAATGCCAGGGCAATGACAGGACTCTGGAGACAGGCACGCCTAGGACTCAAAGCCTCCTTCCGCCACAAACTAACTTAAATGAATGACCTTCGTCAAGGTGCTCAACTATACCTCTCTCTGAGGTCCAGCAGTCCTGCCTGTAAAATGGGGAGGCCACACCTTCCTCCTTAACCTCATGAGGATTAATGAGATGATGTCTGTAAACTGCTTGAATGATTAGCGTAAGTGACTCAGAATACAAAGGAAGCAAGTCCCATTGTCTTAATACAGTGGCTCCCACACCTTGGGATCCCTCAGGAGTCCTTACAATTACTGAGGGCTGGCTCCTCCCCCACAGTGGGATCTGGGATTTTTTTTAAAGCTCTCCAGGTGATTCAACTGTGCAGCACATTTGGGGAACCACTGTCCTAATCTATGACAGGTAGGAGACATCCGTGAGTAGGAGCTATCGTCGCAAAAAATGATTCAGACACACACCCCTCTGCACCTGCACTCGTGTCCCCTCACCTGGCTGTCCCACCCTGCTGCAAACGCAAAAGCGAGCTTCTGCAGGACTCCGTAAGAAAAGTCAAAGTTGGGGCGCCTGGGTGGCTCAGTAGGTTGAGCATCCGACCTCGGCTCAGGTCATAATCTCACGGCTGTGGGTTTGAGCTGTCAGCACAGAGCCCACTTCAGATCCTCTGCCCCTCTCCTGCTCATTCTCTCTCTCTCTCTCTCTCAAATAAATAAACATTAAAAAAAAAAAAAAAAAAGACAACTCCGAAGTTCCCAAACACCACCAACTCCCATTCTTCAATCCCCAATGGTACATTCCTGCAGACAGGACAGGGGAACAATGAAAACGGGGTCCCCAGAGGTTCAGGGGTGACATACAGGTACACAGTTAAAGGAGACCAAGCAAAGATTTAAGACCCCCAAGCGAAAGGTAAATGGATGTGTGTGCTCATCTTTTATGGTCTCCCTTAATTACCTAAAAGAACAGTCCATGCTACTGAGCAGGTCTGCAGAAACCCTTTCATCTCTCCCCTTGCCTGTCCCCCAGGAGACTCTACAGGTTTTCTTCAATGTATGAAAGGCTCTGTCCAGGAACACTAGCTTCAATTCACCAGCCTCTAAGGAACATGAATTGAGAAGCTAAGCAAACTTGACAATGGCCCTTTATAGCTTTAAGCACAGGCGAAAAACACCCATCTCAGGGAAGCCTGTCTGCGCATCCAGCTCAAGGGATGAGGGCAAGCAGGAACATTCTCGTAGAGCAGCATTTCCCCAACACCCTGGGATGTGTCCCTAAAGCTTTGAAGACCTCTCCCCAGAGCCTGGCATCTTACATCTTCTGAGGAATTTCCAGAAGCCCAGGTCCATCAGGGGCGGGAGATACCTTTCGACAAGGCACCAAATGGACATGTATAATGAATGCAGCTCAAAGTCTCAAGAGCTGGAAGCCTAGAACCCGGGGGACTCAATGCCAACAATTCTGATCAAGAGGTGGCAGGGATTTACCAAGGCCTTTCAGAGGGTTAACAACCCGAGCGGGTCGCATGCTGCCCCAGGCCAGGTTCAGCACCCACCTTGAAAGATGGCGACCTGAAAACTCAGGAGGCCTTGGAGAAACATACACAGATTGAAAGGGCAGCATGAAAAGTGATGAAGGAGGGACCCGTCCGATCCAGAATGGATTCTAGTCACCAGGAAACTGATATCTAGAAGCCTACCACCAGTCCATGCACAGAACTTTGAATCCACTCCTGAGCTGAGCGGGGCTCAGCTGGCCCCAGGAGGGGGAAGAGGAACAAGAAAAAAAGCCGTCGTCAGATGCCCAAACCTGCCAGCCACCCAGGAGGAAACAGCATGGGAAACCGCTCTTTTACAGCAGTGTTTCCTGAACGGTGGGGCTCCAGGGCACTATTTCAGGTGGTACAAGGTGTGACCTGAGTAGTTACAGGATATCAGTGTGTATTAGAAAAAAATAACTAGCACATCAAACTTAGAATTTCACAGATGTTAAGGCTGACAGTGAGGCTGAGTTTTAAAAAGTGAATCGGATGTTTGCATCAAATAAGTAACAGTGCAGGTAGCATACAGTTATGCCAAAGATCGTGACGGAGGCCTGGGGAGGAAAAGCTTGAGAAACCGCACTAAAAGAAACCCAACGGGAATTCTGGCTGCACGGTACTGACATCATCAGGGTCACAAGACCCGGCTGAAAGGGGGGGCCGCAGTGCCCCGTGGGGAGCGACAGATGAGGGGGAGACAGATGACTGAGGGGAGTGGCGGCTGGTGACGCTGGAGGGTGACAGGGAAAAGCACCCAAGGCAAGTGTGGGGAAATGAGCAGCCTAAGAAAGCAAAACCATCCCCAGGAATGAATCATCCACCAAGGGTGCTGAGGCCGGAATGGGCTGGAAAACCACTCCAACAAAGCTCTGGATGAAAATCTAAAGAAGGAACAGTCCATGAAACCTTTAAAGAAAACAACAACCAAGCAAGTGTCCGCAAAGCTGAGCAAAGGGACCACGCAGAGGAGACCAGTGGGTCGCTTTCACTTTTGCTTCCAGGGGGACTCACTTTCCAGCTCTCGGGCCTGCCGCTCCCTCACTGCTGGTGTTTGTGCTGCAGACGACTTCCCGAGCCCCGCCAAGCCGCCTGCCGGCCAGCCTTCCGCTAACTCCACCAGAATTCGGGAACACCCAGCTAAATCGGGAACGGCACGCGGTCCAGAGATGCCCTGCGACAGCCAGGCAGACGGCAAGCCCCTGAACGAGGGCGAGGATAACTTCTGGGGTGCCGGCCGCGTGGGGTTACCGACCCTCTCCGATCCTCCCCTCCCCTCTGGGCTTCACCTCTCCTCTCCACACTCCTCCCCCCGGGTTTCCACACTTCTGAAGGAAGGGGTAACGGGGAAAGAAACCCTGACTCCAGCCCGACTTCATTCCACATGCAAATGAATCCCTTTTCCACCGTTAGGTTCCATTTCCAGGAAAATGTGGCAGAATCACTGTGTTTACTTCAGCCTCAGTGATGCTGCGAGGACGCAGCACAACCTTCAGTCAAGCTATTAACTTGAACGTTGAACTTCACAGCCTGGCTGTCTTCCTCAGCCTTCCTTTTGATGTTACCTCCAAAGCAAAAGATCAAAGGCTTTGAGTGTGGTGAGGGGAAGTCCCCAGCTCTTAGCCTACCAGCCTGTGATATATGTTAAAATCCCGGCCAAGAGAGCTAGCAGGAGAGGGAGCCTGCTCCAGAGAGGCCTGGGGCGGGCAGGGGTGCAGGAATGAGGCTGAACGTGCAATGAGGTCACTTGTGACACAGACACCAGGGACAATGACAGCTCCCGTGCGTGAGACATCTCCTACCTGCAAACACCCACAGAACCCCCAAGAACAAGACTGCCTTGGCAGGCATCGTACCCAACCCCCGCCCCCCCAAACACACACACACACCCAAAAGAACCAGACGCTGCTCCGTGAGTCCTTCTCCTTTATGGCATACCCCCTTATCCAACACACTTGACCTGGGCACGCGCGGCGTACAGACGCTGCCCTGTTCTCTCTCTGAAGGGAAAGCACACGTTAATCAAATAATCACACCGGGCAATGACAATTACAAACGGAGATGCCAATGCTGCGGGGGCAGGAATGGAGTCTTAAGAGGGTGTAACACATGCAGCGGCCACGGTAGGTGTCTCCCCCCACCCCCCATGGTTGTGGGGGACAGACCGTGGGGACAGCAGGCACAAGGACCAGCGTGGAGGTGGGGAGAAGGGAGTGGAGACACTGACAAGGGCCGAAGGGTGGACACGGGCTGGCCCCTCAGGGCCCCCAGCAGCTGGGGACGTGTGTGTCCCAGGCTCTTCCAGCTACAATTCTCGGACACACAGGAGACTCGAGAGGCATGCTTCCAAGAAACATCGAGAGGCATGCTTCCAAGAAACATCGAGAGGCATGCTTCCAAGAAACATCCGAGGAGTCTAACAGAATGGTGTTGGGGGGGGGAGGGGTATGAAACTAAGATTAAAATACCAATGATAATTCAACGTATATGAAGTTCACAGAGAGAAGCTACGCCGTGGCTCGAGAAATCAGAAGCGGTTTTCCCTGGGAAGGGACACAGCAGAGCCTCCGGGACACTGGAAAACGTCCTTCATCTTGACCTGGGTCGTGGTTACACAGGCGCAGACACAGAAAAATCAGACAGCTGGGTACCTGAGGTCTGTGCACTTTAAGTTCTTTGCCGAGAAGTAAAGATGAGGGGGGGGGGGGGCAGAGAATAAAGAAAAAAGCAGGATCGCCAGCGCCCCGTTGCCTGGCTGGCCCGCGTGGGAGGGCCCGGGCGCGCGGAACACCGCGGTGAACCAACCTCGGGCTTCGCTTTGCTTGTTCTCACCCAGGAGAATGGGCTTGAAATACAAAAACCGAGTTTTCAACCAAGAAAACAAACAAGCCTATGTCTGGTCCCTTTTCCCTTTTAGACACAGAAATTTGGCTAAAGGGATAAAATAGAGAAATTCTCGTGGGGCGGCTTTGATTATGGACAGAATGCGCCGTTTTCCAATTTGCTACATCTCCTGAGCTGCATTTTACATTTTACAGGAAAAGTCTCGGAGAGGAACCGGAGGCCCTTAGGGCCAAATTTATCTTCACTCTCTCCAAATCTAACAAGTGCTTTCTCCAGGACACCAGCAGAGCTGTTTCCTCCCCGCCGCCCCCACCCAGCACCCTCACCGCAGGGTCCCTACTGGCCCCCTTCTTTCCCTACCTCTGTGGCTCCCCTGTACCGTCCTGATTTCTATTTCTCAACACATATAACCACTACGCCCCACCTTCGGACAATGACACCTGGGCCCGACTCTGGTCAAAACAAGCGTGACAGAGGGGGAACCACCAGATCCGCCAACTAAATTCTTTGCCCAAACCACCAGGAGCGGTTTTTCCTTTTCTTCAAGCGCTCCAGATGGCAACAAGGACAAACACGTGGGGACTGACTTCCTCCTGCTTCCCCCCCATCCCCTTCTCAGACCACCTCTTGGGAGCAATCCTCACCGCTCGGTGCAAAAAGTAGGCACTCAATCTCAAACCCTCCGGCAAAACGGGGCGGCAGGGGTGGCCGAGGGAGGGAGAGGGAGAACCACAAAAACGCCTTTGGCCAAGCAGTTCAGGGCACTTTAGGAACCACTGCTCTGTGCTGGAGGGTCATCAGGGGGTGGGAGCATTCCAGAAGCCTGAGCGGGGGGGCCCCAACCATGAACCTCAGAGTAGCAAACAACTTAGAATTCAGGCAGTTCCAGCTCAATTACAGCCTACTGAGCTGTAGAGCCTTCTCCACAGTGACCCTGCCAGCTGGTGCCAGAGACAGACCTCAGACCCCCCCCCCCCCCTCCCCGCTCCGGAGAACCAACCTTCCTCCCGGCAAAACCTGACACAAGCTAACTGGACAGAACAGTCCTACCGCTCACACACGCACAATGCGCCATCAAAACGCTCCAACGGCTTGGCAGTCTAGACTGCCTTAAGCACTCAGCATTCATTCATTCATTCGTTCATTCATTCATTCATGTTTGGCCCAATGCGTGCTAGGTGCCAGGTAATGTGCCCAGCGTCTGAGCAGCATCATAAAACAAAGGCCCCCATTCCCCTGAACTGCCATGACTATGGATGGAGGTTTACACAGGAAGACATGGCCAGGGATCAAAAAGAGGGTTTGAAAACGGAGTTGTGCAAGACCCACGCCCAGAAGCCCACGTCCAGTCAGTGTGTGGGGAAGGCAGTGTTAATTGCCTGAAAACATGGTGAGTCACAGCTGGGAGAAGAAAGAGGCCATCCCAATTCCAGACAAGAAATCCTCTGCTAAGTCTTCCTATCCAATCTCTGATTTGTGACATATCTGGACCCCAGGAGTCTCTCGGTCTCAAAGGACTATAAAGGACCACTGCCCGCACTGCACACATTGTCTGAGGGGAAGACCGGCTAATGAATCGGTTTAAACTCTCATTCCGCACTCACCCGCAGCATCCTCACGGTTCCCTACGACACCGCGGGGGTTCATCTGAAGTCTGGGTGGCCCAGGACACCGTCTGGTGTATCCTCCCTCCTCCGCTCCACGACTCCCCCGACTTTCCCACCACAGAGGCTCCCACTGGACTCCCACCCTAACAGCACCCCACCCCAGAGCCTTCCCCGGGCCCTGGCACTCCCCATGCTCTCATGGGAGGGACCCCAGAAGTCTCTCCCCATTCATGAAGTCCCAACTAACTGATTGTTCTTGGGCAATCAATTTCCCCTCTCTCTGACTCAGTTTCTTCAAACTGTGAAGAATTTTACCAATTCCAGGCTTCGCTTCATTCTTTCAGCCAAGGACACCTGAGATGTCTCTGGACGGGCCCATTCCTGCGTCCCCCACCCAGAAGGCACGTGTCCCGGGCCCCTGTGGCCTATGGGGGTACACACAGACTCCGGCTGCAGCTGCCACCATCAAGCCCAGAGCCATCTAAGAGTGGCGGTCTACCGCCACAGGGGATCTAGGAACTTGAGTCAAATCCTGGCATTGACACTTGACTTGCTGCCTGGGGAACCTCCGACAAGTTCCCTAACAGAAGCCACAATCAGTTTCCTCACCTGTTCAACGAGAATCCCATCTCCTGGCCTCAAAGGGTTGGAGAAGGAACAATGACTGAGCTGAGTGGCTGGCACAAAGTAGGTTACCTTAGACGAGTTCCTTCCCCCCTCCCCTGCTTGTCCATAAAACATTTGGTAAAGTCAACTGGAAACAAAGCTAAAAATGGTTCAGGCTGGGAAAGGGGGTGGGGGGGGGAGGGGCAGAACAGAGCCCAGCCATTATTTCTGAGCCCAAAAGTGGCTCCAGGAGACATCCAAGGCCAATCATGGAGACCATCCCCAGGCCACGCTGGGGCTCTGGGGACAGCTCACCACAAAGCAGATGCTACTGGCACCACATGGGTGGTTGACAAACAAAGCTGCTGGCAGCTGAAGGGTCTCTAGGGGCACGTGGGTGAGATCCCACAAAGACAGTGCATCAAAAGGAAGCCCCAAATCAAGACCTGATCACACATCGGCCACAATAAATAATGTTTGCTCAAAGGTGGGAGGGATAGAGAGAGGCCCTTATTGGAGAAGGCCTACTTGCCCGTCCAATGTTAAAGAAAAGCTTGTTTTGTGTGCTACACAAAGGAGACACTGTTCGCAAATGCTCGCCCATATACATAATCAGGGCTGCCTCTGCTTATTACATAAGTCTCTGATGGTTAGAGATTCCGAAATCAATTTTTCTGCACTTATTCATACATATACACATATGAATATATTACATAATCATACGTATAAGAATATATTCACATATACAAAAATATAACTCACATACATACGAAATAAGATGCATAAGAAGAGCAAAATTTATAGACATATCAAATTGCTGAAAGCAGTTACATCTGAAGAGGTGAAGAATTCTGAGTTCTTCAATGCGACCCCTTCCAAGAAAAAGTGGAGGGATAATGTGATTTTTATTTCCTTTTGTGGTTTATGGTATTTTTTTCTTTTTTTTTGGAAGAGAAACTCTCAAAACATAAGTGGAAACAATTTGACAGAACCTCTAAATAAATAAAATTAAGTTCTTTTTCCTATTGGGTCCAAAGGCTATTCATGGGCCTACTTAAATCTTGACACTCCCATCCACCAACACCAGGACTGGGACACAGATGGGCATTCGCCACAGTGATCATTGGGGCAGCATGTGTAAGTTTCCTTTACCAAACACAGAACAGGAAACACAAACACAGACACACACACACAGACACACACACACACAGACACACACACACACACACACCCCTCAGACATTCAACCAGGGTTTCTCAACCTCGGCACCTCTGACACCTTGGGCTGGATCACTGCTTGTTGTGGGGTCTGTCTTCCGTATTGGAAGGTGTTCAGCAGCATCCTTGGTCTCTGCCCACTAGATGCCAGTAGCAATCCCCAAGAAGTGACAATCCTACAAGTCTCCAGAAGCGGCCAAATACCCCCTGGGGAGCAGTCTCACCTCCATTTGAAAACCACTGAGCGAAACGATTTGGACCCAGCAGCCCCAAGGAATGACAGAGAAGCCAAGTCCCCAGCCAGCTGCCTTGGTGGCCAGCTGGTGTAGCACAGGACAAGTGCTCAAGGACGAGTTAACTGAACCGAAAACATCTGGGTCTAAAGTCTGCCACCTTGATAAAGTCCCAGACCTATACAAAGCTGAAGAAAACTGGCAGGTCTCCTAAGTCACAGCTTTTTCTTCCTGCAAACAGGAGTCGGGGGGATGCCACCTGTCATCCCATTCTAGAAGGGTTAGATCCCTTCTAACCATCCACAACTGCAGGTATCGTCATGCCATTTTACAGATGAAGAAACTGAGGCCCAGAAAGATGCTGGGATTGCCTCAAGTCTCCTCACCTCTAAGCAGCTGGGTTCAGACCCCAAAGCACCTCCCACCTACTCCAATAAACAGAAACGATGCAGTGTCGTGTTACAAAGGCGTTTTTAATTCTTTAGGAAATTACTTTGCAGGAAAACAAACAATCCGAGCGATGCCTGGCTTAGATTCACACCTCTTCTGTTTAACTTTAAACTCAACACTCAGAAGACAATAAAAACTCCCTTCTTATTAACAACTAGTATCACTGAGGGTGACTTGGTTCACAATTGAGAGGGAAGGAAGAGGAGACACGGGCCGTCTCTTACACACACACACACACACACACACACACACACACACACACATCCCTCCCAGCTTTCTCTGTGACACAACTAGAAAGGTTGGAAGACCCATCCAGGACCTGACATGCCCAGAGAAAAGTTTATAGTCCTCCCTCTGCACTAAAGGAAGGAAAAGAAAAAAAAAAACAAAAAAAACTCAATCACTGAAAACGAAGGCACTGGAGAGAACAGCTGTGGCTCAGTAACCTGTCTACCAGCCGCTTCTCTGAGAACCAACCTACCAGCTAACAGCACACAGCTCAGAGCCGGCTGGCTGGGGTTCTACTTACCCTGCAGGCATTTTTCTTATTTCAAAGTTTCTATTAACTCCCCACTGATGTGCCCTAAAAGAATTTTTAAGGGCTTGGAAACACATAAATAAAATAGTCTTTGTTGGACCAGCACAGCCAAATGAAAGTCTTTCACCTGTAGCAGTGGTGATAAAACTTTCAGGCCTCACTTTCATACAAACCATCCAAAGACAGGAGAACCTGGAGTTCTGAAACCTTCCATGGCTCCCGTGCCCTCCCAGCCGGCACGTTCCTCCCCAGCTAAGGGCAGGCTGAGGAAGGCATGCCCACACCGTATGCACAGGTTGCAAGAAACATTCCTGACTCCAGGCCTGCCCTCCGGAGTGTGCCGCGTTCCTTCACAGCCTTCCAAAAATACCCAGTTAAATCGCGTTTGTCAAAACCCAGTTCGCACATAGTTAAAGATGAAGGAGAATCCTTAGAGGCTATGGCTTACTGGCTCAGTGGAGGGCTAAGGGGCGGAGGCAGAGAACAGAGAGGGAATTTGGAGGAGACAAATCACATGAAATACCCAGAAACAGAAAAATTAAGGTGCTTGTCCAACCAAAAGGCAATGCAGTACATTTTCAGCCATTGATCACACGGGCCGAGGTGCCCATGTGATGTGCTCGGCCCATGTGATGTGCTCATGTATTCAGAACCTTCTACCAGAACTAGGATTTGCTGCCCTCCCCTCCGGGCCCAAAAGATGGCTTGCCAATAACAGGACAACGAAAGTACTGCCAAAGGCCATCCTGAGCAAATATCATTGCTTACACTGTCCAGAAAAGACATCATCTAGCACTATTTGACAGATTAAATCACTCTGGTGCCCTGTTCTGAGTCAGTCATCAAATACGGGCCGCTGGCTAGCTGCATGATCTTAGGCAAGTCAACTTGCCCGTCCGGACCTAAAGACTGCTCACCTCTGAAAACAGGACGCTTGGCCAGACTGCGACCCACTCCCTCTCATACACGTACTTGTACTCGCCAACAGACTCACGACCCTGTCCAGGCCGGTCTCAACTTTCCTTCCTCCCTCCAGAGCCTGGTGGCCATGCGCCCTGGGCCGTGAGCTCCCAGAAGGCTATTAGTACAACGGTCCCTCTCTACCACAGCTGTGTTCCCAACGTGGGGGCCATCTTTCGGCTGAGCAGATGCCTGTGACCTGTCACAGATGAAGAAAAGAAGTGTGGAATGGGACTCGTCTGAGATCTGGAAGAGCTGCTCAAGCACCCTGTAACCCCACATTCCCAGTGTGCACTACTCAGCCCTCCAAACGGCTGTCCTGCTTCTCTTTACCTGAAGGCCTCTCAGACCTTCCAGTGAGCATCTGAACTCTCCAAGAGGTGACTGCTTATGTGGAATCCCCTGGAACCACTTGGCCCCAGTCCGTGTGGAGGAAACTCCCAGGGCTAGCATGTGAGAGAACATGTATGCTGATAGGCTGCTCCCTACTTTATCTCACAGAAGAGAAAAATGGGCTCTGGAGAAGTCGAGACATCCAGGACTAGGCCCTGGGTCTCCTGAACCCAGTCTGCATATCTCCCCAGCTTAACACAAGGTAGACAGAGGTATGTATAAACAAGACTACAAATGGTATCGGCTTTCCCAGGGTCACCAAAGTTTCTGAGATCAATAAGCAACATCCGCTAGCCAGCGGACGAGCAAGTCCTACTAGCAGGAAATCCTAAGGCCAAGATCACTTTCTAACATGCCTTACTTCTGTGATGAATAACTGAAATTTCAGTGTATTATATTTCTCATCCAGACCATGAGAATTAACCAGCCACCCCATTTACCTGTGTGCAAATTCCTCAGAGGAACTCCCCTCCTCCTCCTCCCACAAAGCCAACGGAGATGGTGCCTGTAAAAGGCCGAGAGCTCCCAAGAAGGAAGACACCAAGCTAAGACAGCACGAGATACTAACAGGGACTCAGAAGCCCACCAGAAAAACATCAGCAGGGGCGCCTGGGTGGCTCAGTCGGTTGAGCGTCCGACTTCGGCTCAGGTCATGATCTCACAGTTTGGGAGTTCGAGCCCCGCATCGGGCTCCGTGCTGACAGCTGGGAGCCTGGAGCCTGCTTCGGATTCCATGTCTCCCTCTCTCTCTGCCCCTCCCCTGCTCACACTCTGTCTCTGTCTCTCTCTCTTAAAAATAAATAAGCATTTAAAAAAAAAAGAAAGACATCAGCAGCACACAGACTGCTTCAGGAGCAACACCTAGGGACCTGCCTGCCTCTCCCACGAGCCAGGGATGGGGAGACCAAGTCATGGACCAGTTGCCCATTCAGCCACTTGAAATACAGACAACAGGGGATCATTTCAATTAGTCTGTTACATAGGCCCGGACACTCAGGGTCCTCCAGCAGCAAAAAAGGAAAATAAAACCATAAACCCAACGCAAACAGAGAAAGCCTGGTGAAGGCACAGCATGACTTCAGAGGGCCCCAATCCATCTCCAAGCTATACTGACAGAGTAGACGTGGGAAAATAACCTCTGAACACAGTCTCTTCATTGGATGTAGCTGTGGTGATGACTAATGAAAATACAAAGCCAGGCAAAAGCGTTACCAGATTCTTAGACTTTGGCTGTGTACGGCCCCCAGTCAGCAAATACCCAGAGTCAAAATGTACACTGATGGGGGCAGATGTAGCAGTTGGGTGCTCAGGCTTTCTAACCCCTTCCTTGCTGTGTGATTTTGAACAAGTCACTTGCCTTTCCTGTTGCCAGTGTCCCCTCCCCCGGAAAGGAGCGTGCCTCACACTACAATTAAATTGCAGAATGTCTATAAGGCACTGAGCCTGGGAACCACTCAGCAAATAACAGCTGTTTTAAGTTCTGATGCAGGGAAGAGTTTGTGCAATATTCACCATTTAAAATGGGTCTTCTCATTCTTTGGGCCAGAAGAGACTTTATCACATTTGCACTACCATCTGATGCCAGCCCCTGCTCAATCCTGCTTTCCCCCCTTTTCCTTTCTCAGATGCTACCCTCCAATGAAACCCAGGTACACCTAAAAAAGGGGGATGTCTTATGTGAAAAACCTGGCATGTTTGCTCCAGTCCAACTCAGTTTACAAATAGGTCCAGAAGCAAGGTCCTGGTTTGTACAACCAGAAAGTAACTAAGGAAGAACAGAATCTGGGCTCTGGGGTCTCAGGTCACGGCTATTCCCATACTTCATCTCATCCCCCATCACGCTCTCCACATCTTCTAGAGTAAATCAGGAACGTCATCAAACCCTCCCCCCTTCTATTAACTGTCAAAGGCAACTGATGAGCCGTCTCCTCTGTAGGGGGCTGCAAGCCACAGGAAGTCGGAACAAGCACGCATGGGGAGCACGCCAGGTTATCATTAGATTACAATACAAGGTCACGGATCAAGTTGCTCAGCCAAAGAGGGCACCCCTGACCTCCGAGAGCAGCAATGGAATCCATGAGGTATGTGGGGTGCCTGGGTGGCTCAGTCACTTAAGCGTGCGACTTCAGCTCAGGTCACAATCTCACAGTTTGTGGGTTCGAGCCCCGCGTTGGGCTCTGTGCTGATGGCTCAGAGCCTGGAGCCTGCTTCGGATTCTGTGTCTCTCTGTCTCTCTGCCCCTCCCCCACTCACACTATCTCTCCAATCACTCTCTCTCTCTCTGTCTCTCTCTCAAAAATAAACAAACATTACAAAAAAAAATTTTTTTAATTGAATTCATGAGGTAAGGGGCTGGAACTCAGTATGACTCTTGAGACTCAATGGAAAGAAAACCAATATGGAATCTTGTTCCGCTTGATCCCGGGCCTGACAAGGAAATCCCCAGAGGCGGGACGCAGTGTTGAGACCAGACACTCTCTGCAAGGGCAACCATTTCACCACCGGGTCCCTGACTGGCTCTTCCCTGAGGACAGGAGCGTCAAGCTTTCCCCCAAAGGGGGCAGCCCTACATCCCTCTTCCCTAAAGGCCCACAGCCCTCTTGCTCCTTTTTGGCCTCTGGGTGACAGCGAAGTGACAATCAACAGATGGCATCAGTGTCCTGTCACAGCAAACCCTGCATGCAGCCTCAGGCTCTCAGCCTTCAACCCACTGCCCTTTGGATGAACAAACCTTTCAAATCCTCCCTTAACGTTATTGGAAATTTCAAGACAAAGTAGCATGACTCAAATCAACACATAGTTTTCCCGCTTGCTTTTTCAAATGCTAATGGGCCTGTGGTCTGTCTACACCAACCTACCCCACTCCCCACAGCCAGGTTCAGGTGGGCTCCAAGCTAAATATTCTACCAGCCGTAGCTGATTCTCAAAGACTTCTAGTAGCTTCAGTCACCCCAGTAGTGGGAGAAGGAGAGGAAATGACCCAATTAACCGTTTCACTTCACTACAAACCTCAAAGCAAACATTTTTCAAGATCTCTTCGGAAACCCACTGCTTTGCTATCCTTTGAGGAAAAGGATACCTGAGCAGGAGCCTCACTAAATTCCTTGGAACCACTTGGAATTCAGCTCACCTCCTCACCATCACTCCCCACAATCATGGCAGAGCATGAACCTCACCTTTTTCTGTTTTATCTTCCCCCAAGCTAAATTTTCCAACATCTCTCAGGAATACGGGGTCTCCCCACAGTCTCAGAAGAGAGAATGGCCTTGTAACAGCCTCCAAATCTGCAGAAATTTCCACCTCTAGAACCCCAGACCCCAGCTCCGGCTCAGTCTCAAAGAAGCTGTGACCTTCACCCCCTCTCAGTTCCCTGATCCGAAAACAACGACGTCAACTGCAACCGTCTCCTGACCCTTTTCAGCTAGAAAGGTCTAACTCAGTGTACTATACATCGGCAGGCTGGCTTCCCACCTGCTAAGTGCTGGCCGGAAAGCCCAGTGCTCCCCAGAAAGGAGAGAGGGGGGCAGTCGTGGCCTCCTGGCCTTCCTAGATAAAGATCACTAGTGAACACTGCAGTCTCCACCACGGGCCTCCCCCTAGATGGTCTTGGGTGGCGGTCAGCAACGAGAACAACCTTTTGGAGCCTGGGCGTCCCTCCGTGGCCTGACTCGTTGGCTCCGACCACAGAGCTGCCTCCTTTATTTAATATCTTGGGCACGCGGACCACCATATTGCCCCTTTTCTGGGCTTCAGGCAAAAACCAAAGCAGGATCACCCTGGGAATCACCGAAAGCAGAATCTTCTTCTTGGGGCCGTAACGGGTACCTTTGCCAGGGGGTCCACATCATTTTGGCTGCCATATCCAGAAGGGTCACCAGCCGCCTCCCTACATGTCATTTTTTATTTGCTGATTCACCCACTGGGGACAGCAGAGTATTATGGGCTCTGAAACCAGGCGGGCCAGGGTCCTAATCCAGGTTGCACCTCTCACTGGTCTGCTTCCTAATCTGTAAAATGAGAATGTCTGTAAACGTAATGCCTACTTCACAGGATTGCTATGAAGTGTTAAACGAGAGAATAATATAAAGCCCTTAGCCCCATGCTGTGCACAAGGCTTTCAATAAATGTTAGCCATTATTAATTCTTCTTCAATATAATTCATCAAATGGGGGAAAAAATAAGAATCTCAGCTCCTAGAGGCTCAAAGCTACACACATCCCCGTAGACTTTTACGTGAAGATCCAGTAACACATCTGCTTAATCCCAGATATTTCTGGAGCCACTAGACAGTGAAGGTGAAGCCACGAACAGATGATCCCCACCTCATGGAGCTAACATCCAGGTGAAGGAGGGGACAGCCAAAGAAAGATGCCAGGGTGCGCGTGATCCCACGCTGAAGGACACCAAGGGGTAGACAGGGGCAAAACAGCTTATCTCTGAAGGGCGGGGAGGGTTTCAGAGCGGGAATCTCTGAGGGAAGTGGTATGTAAGCCAATTTAACCAAAACACCAGGCTGCCATGGGTTTAGGGGAGGACAAAGGGAACCACAGAACAGTACGGGGGAAAGGTCTGTCTAGATCAGCCCCTCCTTCTGAGCTGCCTGGCAGGCGGCGATGCACCCAAGGTCTCACTGGTACTGAGTGAAAATCCAGCGCCGACAGAGGACTCCCCATCCCTGGTCAGGGGTGCTCCCTGCAGCGAAAGGGGGAGCCAGCCAGGAGAGGGGGTGCTCGCTCACGCCCCCAGGACTGAGGCAGGAAAACCACCACAGAACGACAACCAAACTCCAGCCACTGTCGGGGCACCAACGAATGTCTCAGAAAGTGCCTCTGTGGGTAATCACGTGCTTCAGCTTGAAAAAAACCCGACAGCCTAACTGGGGGACTGCCTGGAGTGGGGGATTCTCTTCCAGTCCCCCAGCCACAAGCCTCACTTCTCACCTGGCCAAGTCCCAGGCTCCCAGCTGTACCCACACCGAGCAGCCCGGGGTCCCTCCCACGAGAGCTTTGGGATCTTCTTACGTTCTTGCTGATCAGCATGACCAACAGCCCCACCTCTGCCTTTTCTTCTCACCCCTGGGGAAAAGGAGGAGAGAAATAGGCAGCATCGACTCGTGAAAAGTCAGGCGGAAACTCCAGAAGCTAGAGACTCTGATGTAACTGGCCTAGGGATGAGGCTTCAATGGCTCCCGGGTGGCTGTATCCGGTGGCCAGCGTCAAGAAGCCCTGGCGACAGCAACGTAACTGATGGGTGTCCATCCGATCGCTAACAACAAGGAACGGAAGGAAATTTAACGTGGCTGCTTTTTTAACAGGCGATCTTTACACAGTCACGGGCAAAAGAAAAGTCACATTTTGCTGCCTTGCCCAACACAACTGGCAGGTCACAGAATCCAAGGTTTTCAGTCTGGCAGTCCCTCAGAAAGTTAAACACAGAGTTATCATATGACTCAGCAATTCCACTCGCTGGCGTGCATTCAGGATCAATGAAAACAGGGCCCACACAAAAACCCGTGGATGATTAAACGTTAATGTGGGATAGCCACACAATGGAATAATATTTGGTCAGAATGAGGCATGAAGAATTAGCACATGCTAAAACACGGACGAACCTTGAAAACATCATGTTAAGTGAGAGGCCCGACACAAAAGGCCACATATTTTACAATTCCATTTGTATGAGATGTCAAGAATAGGCATCTACAGCATCTGCCAGGAGCTCAGGGGAAGGCAAAGTGCAGAGTGATGGCTAATGGGTCTAGGGTTTCTTCTGGGTGCGGCGAAAACGTTCTGGAATTAGGGAGTGTTGATGATCACACGACTCTGGAAATAATACTAAAAATCACTAAACTGTACGCTTTAAATAAGAGACTCGTATGGTTTGTAAATGCCTCAGCAGAGCTCTTACTTTCAAAAAGAGTCTGAGGTTTTACTCACAACAGCTTGAGAAGCAGTAAGTGTGATTTTTGCCAGGCTTCTTCTCGGGGACTACACCCATGTGCCAGCGCCATGTGCTAAGCGCTCAGTGGGACGGCCTACAGACCGCTCCAGGTCCCGGTGTGCCCAGGGGAACCTCACAATCTGGGTTTGCGGCCCAATGCAGGGCGGTAAGCAGGAGACAATACATGGCAAAAGCCATTTTTACAAGCGTGTAAGTAAGATCCAGAAGATCCTGATTCACTAAATAGGGTGGGGAGGGGACACCTGATGAATCTGAGTTTTTAACAGGGTCAAGGGTTCCCTGATCAGGAAAAGTCTGGGAACCACTAAAAATGTAACAAAGTAACACTTTATTCCAGGACCTCAGAAAGGGACCAACTCAGAAGTTTATTGTTAAGGCGAGGCCTCCAGGGGCCAGAACAGAAGCCTGGAGTCCTGCTCGAGATGCTCCAAGCACCTCCCATCCTCGTCCTGGGATTCCCTCTCTCCTCCCAGGCGCTCAAAGCCTTTGGCAAAGACAATGCAATCTTAGCGCCCAGCAGCGTCAAGCTCCCATAGGCCTTGCTGGGCAGGCCGCACTTCTTTTGATTCCAGAAATGTTAGTCCAGCGCCCGGGCGATTGGCAGGGAGCGGGAACTCGAACCCAGGAATCCCAACGCCCACAGATTCTCACCTCCAGCTCCAACAAAGGTCTCTTTGTCGGGTTTGGGTGTCTCCCGGAGGGCATACTTCCCTCCCAGGGCTGGGGAGAGAGGAGGCGAGGGCGGTGTGCGGAATGGAATCCACGCATTCTCTGGTCTCCAGGTTGCCCAATCGCACCGCCCGAGGGGACGGACGGGCAGCCTTTCCCTGGTCTTGGCGGCCAGGAGGGAGGTGGGCCCCGCCCACCAGGCCTCACAGCTCCCTTGCATCCAAGGCCTGACCCACAGGCCTCCCGAGCCTGCATCCTGCCGGGGCGACAGGGCTCCAAGGAACAACGGGGCTCTTGTTCAGACACGCTTTTCAGCCGGTGAGGTTACCCTCTAGAAATACTTCTAAATAAATACACAGACCATCCCATCCTGAGGTCTGCCTGCAGCCCCGCTTTCGGCACAATGCCAGCCTCCTCGGCCCTGCCAACCACCTCTGTCGCGTGACTCGCTCCACCCTCATGGTGAGGTGTCCTCGGGAATCAGAGGCAGCATCCGTAGGCTTCCAAGCACGGGGCCAGGAAGCAGAGAGCCAGAGGCCAGGTGACTGCAGCAAGCCTCTCCTCTTAACAAGCACAAAGGGGAAGTTGGCTGTGGCAGAACAGCCTGACCAGGGGCCTTCACCAGGAGAATGGCCTCCCGCCTCTGCTCCAGATTTAATTCAGCCGTGGCTGGGTGACGGGAACCACCCAGCCATCCCTCCAGGGGTATGGCAATGGGGAAGACTCGCCCTGTGGTTCCTCTTACCCTGGAGGAGGCGTTTCCTGCCTTCTGAACCATCTAGGAGCCTGAGTTACATCCTCACACTGCATACAAGATGTGTACCCCACTAGCAAGATCTCTGTAGCACTTCCCAGAGAGGAAAAGTGAGTCCCCACTGGGGGCTCAGATTAGCCAAGGTGGCCACAGCTCTGGGATCCCCAATTTGGCACGCACTCTCTACCTGGCAGGAAGGAATCCAGAACCTGAGCGTTCCTGAGGAAGGCCACAGAGCTCACCTTGAAGAGAAAGGCAGCTTTGAGCTATAAAAATACGAGATTCAGACCCTGGACCAAAAGCCAGTGAACAGTCTCAAATTTAAAGCCTATCTAAAAAACACCGTTTTCCCCCAGAGGGCTTCCATCAAACTTTGTCCCCTTTGGTGCTTGAAACTATCCACTGAGACGAGTAAGGACTATTATTCCCGTTTTAGAGGTGATTTTGGAACAGACCTGGACACAGAAAAGAAGCGTAGGAGGCTGACAAGTTCATTTTTCACATCCTTTCAGATCCTGAGTGTGCACCCGCCCCAAAATTTAAGGGATGGGGATGTATGGCAGGGAAAAGGTGGGGGAAAGTAAGTTTTACAAACCTGAGCTGCACTGACAGTTGATGGATTTAATTAAAAGGTACCCTTTCAAGCAACAGGAAAAAAAATAATAATAAATCCACGTCTCATCTGAGTTACACCCTGGGGATCCGCAGGATAACCACTAATAAAACGCTCCCGTCCCCCATCACTATGTGGGTGACTCCATCCATAACCATCTGTGAGCCGTGTGCAGGAGTCTTGAGAGACAGGCAATTGTCTTTATATTATTAACAGTAATAGGAGCACACTACCAGGAATAATCATTTCTGCATCATGCCAACCTGAACCTTCATTTCACTGCATGAGCTGCTGGGCATCAAAGCCAACAAATTCGCAGAAATGCTCAGGGAAGGAAGGAGGGGGAAGAGAAAAGAGCCCAGCCTTCTGCCCACCGCCATCCCCCACCCCATCCATTAGAAAACATATCCCTAAATAAATAATGAGAGCACCCAATCTGCAAAATATCCCACAGCACCAGGTGAGCAGAAACCGCCCCCCCCCCCCCCGCCAACCATCATCTCAAAACAATTTTAAACCTCAACCTCACCGATTCGTCTACCCCATCTTGGTTCAAATTAAACGAAATGCTATCATGCTGCTGTGTTTTAAAACACTGTCCAAGAAGGTAGAAAAGGTTACCCACAGCAAGCAAGGAGTTCTGTCTTCACCATAGCAACGCGCCTATTTATAATATGGTCTACCTGCATCAAAGGCTTGCACAAGACACTCAAGGCAAGACCAGTGCTACATCCAAGCCCGAAGAGGAAGCCGGAAACTCTCGTGAGCACGGCAATGAAACACTTCCAATTACATTACATGCCACGATTATTAGCATTGACTATCAGATTTTCTTTTCTTTCTATTCCAGTAAGAGTAAAGAGGAATATGAATCAAGGCAGTTCCGAGGACAGAGGAAGCCAGCATGCCACTTTCTAAAAGTGCTGTGGCTATTTTTTTTTTTTTTTTTTTTTTTTTTTTAATGGTTAACCCCAGAGGCAGGGACAGGAAGGAAAGGTTTCGAAGCAGAGCCACACGTTATGACGTTGCTGAATCCTCCCCGGTGTCAGGTGTGCGGCCTGATAAGGCACCCTTACCGGTTCGTAAGCAAGGCCTCAGTCATTCGTGCCAGGCAGAAATTCCAGAGTGGCCCAGATCCACACACATGCGGGACCTGGACCGTGGAAGGAAAAACACGTTTTCCTTTTGGAGGGAGGCACAGGCACCCACATCCAATTACTCATTGCAAAAGGATTCTGATTGGCCAACAAAGGCCAGGTTAGAATTTTCAAAGAGAAACCCAACTAGATTCCCCACAGCAACCTCCCTGTTTCCATGTCAATACAGAACCTTAGAGCATGACAGGGCCCTAGCATCAGGCAAAGCCCAGACTCAAACCCCAGAGCAGCCACTGACCAGCCACACACCCTTGGGCAAGTTCCCTAACTTTCTTCAGTTTCCTCAGCTGTATAATGGGGATGGTACAGAAAGTTGCTGTGACCTTGAAGTTTACAAATCTATAGAATGTTCTAGAAAGGGGCACATAGCGAGAGCTCAACAAACACCGATTCTTTTTTCTTTTGCTACTAGCATCAAGGTCCCTTTCTGGAGCAACAATGCTAGAAATCAAAGCATTAAGTCCCCACACTCACGAGACAAGAGACCCACACGAGTACCTTAAAAATGAAAAATGAGGTATTCCCCATCCTTAACACACACTCCATGGAATGATGCCAGCCCTGTTCCATAGCTAGAACAACTGAGGCTAGACTCACGTTTGCACCAGTGATAACACTAAGGGTCAAAGCTAGTGGACCAGGAGTAAGCTGAGAGTCGTAGGGGGTGAGGAGCCTACAGGAACCATTGAAGGAAGGCAGACATAGAGTGACCCACCATATTTTCATTCAGTCAAATGGAAGACAAAAAGCATCCCTTGGACCAAGGTGAGTGGCACATAGGACAGAGGGACTCACAGTTCTGGACACCCTCCAATGCTCCGTATTTTCTTTTCCCAATAGCCTGTCCATTCCTACAGGCCAGGGACTATGTCACTGAACCTAGGCACCCAGAGCAAGGGACACATTACAGACCCTAAATAAATATTTGTTTCTGTGTAATGCTTTTGGAGGGGGAAAAAATTCACTTCAGCTTCCTGGTATTTCCCCTAAAGTGATTTTTCATAAAGAAACAAAAACAAAAGGTATAGTATCGTTTCATTTCATTATCGCAACAATCCTTTGAAGGAGATATTTTGATTCTGCCCGTTTTACAGACAAGCAAACTGAGGATTAGGGAAGCACTTGCTCAAGCTCACACAAAGTCACAAAGTAGCAGAGCCAGGATTCAAAGGTAGGTCTGACTCTAGAATCAAGCTCTTAACCATTTCCTTATTCTTGATATTTCTCTTGATCGATCATGTACATCTAGCAGAGTTCTTAGCGACGAGTAGATGCTCAGTATTTTTTAAGTAGAAACACAAAAGAAGTGGACAATTCAGGTTGTAGCTTCTAGTGCTCACAAAAAACCCTAGATCAACCATAGCTGACAATGCTTCACCTTAGCTTTGCAAACTACATAATTCACGTAGAAATGGAAAAAGAATCTAGCACATGTCTTCACCCACCAATCTCTGCAAGAAAACGCCTGGGAGCAAAACCAGTGACGGGAAATGGGTTGGACCTGAAATGCTGAGGTCCAGGTATTAAATTATGCTGCACTTGAAACTTCCAAACCAGAGATCCAGCATCACCAAAGAGAAGGGAACAGGAGGTCAGGGCAGCACCCACCCGGGCAGAGTTCTCGACCATGCCAGTTCTCAAAATCTTCCCAGGGAGGTGTGGAGGCCTCAAGAAAGGGAGGTACGAAGAAAAATGCTCAGATACATCCTCTTAACCACAGCCCGAGCATTTCTCCACCAGAGAGAAACACCAAGTACAACACCAGTGACTTCTAAGTGTGCAGGCCGATTATAGCTTTACTTTCAAAAGAGCTTTGATTGATCTTTTTTGATAGACCTGAAATAAATTAAACTAGATTGACTCACTTGAGAATGGACTCTAATCCCTTAGTCAGATCCCGGAGAACTCAAACCAAACCAGCTGTTAATTTAGGCTTTATAAGATAAAGCATGAGAAATCCAAGTTGATGTACCCCAGAGCAAAGCTTACATCATCTCTGTAAGCAATCAACTTACTGCTTCTTTTAGGAACTAATCAGTTCTTGGGTAAGTGGGTGCCAAGCCTGTACTCTCAGAGCGAAACTAGCTCAGAGAAAGGAAGAAAGGCGAGAGAAGGAAGAGAGGACCCGAGAAACACTGACTCACTCCTCAGGCAAGCTCAGAAGCGGCCCAAGACATTTCCAGTTTGCTTTCTGCAACTCATCTGTCTTGTGCTCCAGAACTGCAATGGCTTGACCAGAGTCTAACCACCAAGTGAGAGGAAGCACCCGATACTCTTCATATTTCTTTGCAAAAAGAGGGGGAGCAGAATTACCCCGAAAATATTCCCCACTACTTTTTTATTCCCTCATCTTTGAAGATCACACTGTCCCCTTTATCTCTGCTTTCTGGGTGCCTTTGATTTGAATATAGGAAACTCAAGGCTTTCAAGTGGCAACTGCCCATGGCACTAATGGAGTTAACAAGCACTACACACACACACACACACACACACACACGCACACACACACCCCTACAGGCTTCTTCCCAAGCTAAACTCTGCTCACTCACAGGCAGCCCTCCCAACTTTCACTAGCATTTTTTGGAAAGGGATTCAGGTCTTCATCCCAAATGAAGGTGGGCATTCACCTCTGGGGAACTCCACCCAATGCCTCACCCCAGGAGGTTCCAGCACAGTGCCTTTCCTTCTGGGGGGGAAAGAAAAAAAAAAAAAAAGGCTGCCAGCCTCTTGCTCCTAAACAATGATGTTTCATAGATCACTCTGTTTACCGAACATAAGGGGATCAAGAATTGAAATCCAATTTAAGGAATTATGGTGCCTTCAGACTGTTTTTCCTCAACGATGAAAAAAGACAGGCATGTTGTTTCTGGAATTAGGCCAGAAGAAACTGATCCTTGTAGTAATACAAGAAAAAAAGAAATCAATGCGTGTGTTTATACATGGGCTGGGGGGAGGGGACGGCTAAAATAGGAGTTAAAATCCGAGTAGCAACAAACTCGTTTCCTTCCATGGAAGGATCCCGAAGTTTATTTTAGTTTTATTTTTGATATCAGACAAGTAGAATATGATTCATCTCTTATCGTTTCTGAGAGGAAGAAATTTAACCAGAGAAGATAAAACCAAAACCAACCGCCAAGTCTGTCCACTTGCCTTCCACTAGTAGCGAAAGGGACCCAGTGCCCAGCAACAGTCTGAAGCTGCTAAGATTACAGACGTCCTTCCCCTTTAAATACAAGTACCCACTGCAGCTCGGTACCCGGTGCTCGCCATTGTGTTATTAATCCTCTGAGATTGGTTGTATCCCCATTTTACAGATAAAACTGAGACTTCGGGAGGTTAAGTAAGTGGCCGAGGTCCCACATACAATAAAAGGGTGTGACTTGAGAGCTCAGGTATGTCTAACACCAGTGTCAGGGCTCCCATCCATCATCCCTGAACGCCTCCAGGTCACGGCATAAACTTTTCACTCCAGATAAAACAGCACTTTTGTGGCTTCTAATGGGTCTCACCACCGCGTATGTCCCGTGGAGGTATTTCAGGGATGGACAAACTGAGACGCAGAGAGGGTACGTTACCTACAAGCAGGTAACTGAGTGAATGACCCAGCAGTGTTCCCAACTCCTGGGGCCCTAACAGTAATTATTACGCTTCCTCCTCAACCTTAATTAATTCTTTCCCACTGCCATACCCAAAGTCCTCCCACCAAATGCTGCCTCGGGGAGATAGTTTGGCTGGTGGTGCTAATTTTGATGGGGGGGAAGGGGGAGGACTAAAAGGGGGGCAAAACTATTAGATAAAGTAAATTAAGATGTTTCTAATAGGTGTGGAATAAATCGTCACTTTAAGGAACTAACCAATTAAAAAGCTACAGCACTGCTCTTGCCAAAAGCTATGCCATCAGCCAGAATGCCAGTGACAAACTGCAGTGGAGAGGAGGGAAATGCTAACACCTGCCGCAGCCTAAGGCCACTACAAAGCTACAAAGGTCTGGCCAATGCCAACAAAAATACCAACGCTTTCTGATCAACCAAGATGGCTAAAATACAAGTCCTCTTTTTCAAGGAGGGAGGGGATGTCGTCGTACCTGCTCATTGTTTTACACCTCCCAAAGCCAAAGAGGGGAGTGATGATAAAAGAAGTCCATTGACGAGGGGCACCTGGGTGGCTCGGTGGGTTAAGCGTCAGACTTTGGTTCAGGTCATGATCTCGCAGTTGTGGGTTCAAGCCCCGCGCTGGGCTCTGTGCGGACAGCTCGGAGCCTGGCACCTGCTTCAGATTCTATGTCTCCCTCACTCTGTCCCTCCCCTGCTCATGCCATGTCTCTCTCTCTCTCTCTCAAAACTATGTAGGGGCACCTGGGTGGCTCTGTCGGTTGAGAGTCCGATTTCAGCTCAGGTCATGATCTCACAGTTCCTGGGTTCAAGCCCCGCCCACATCAGGCTCTGTGCTGACGGCTCAGAGCCTGGCGCCTGCTTTGAATTCTGTCTCAGTCTCTCTCAGTCCCTCCCCTATGTGCGCGTGCGTGTGTGTGTGTGTGTATGTGTGTGTGTCTCAAATATAAATAAACATTTAAAAATTTTTAAAATAAACACACATTAAAAACAAAGTCCACTGACAAAAACTGTTTTCTGATTCCACCCCTTTGCATGTTACCTTCAGAGAAACTCAAGAGAGATGGCGATACAAACGGCCCAACTCCAAGCACCGTGTTTTAATTCATCCTCCTGCAAATGAAGGAGGTCTGAATTGCACCTTCTGGAACCAGGAGGTGATAAAGACCCTAGGGATGCTGTCAAGTCACCTGGGAAAATCAATGTCATTTCTTAACCACCACGGAGAACAAATCATTGCGCACAAACTCCTTGCGGCAACGCAGTTCTCCAAGTTGAAGTGCGAAGTGGCCTGAGCTGGCTGTCCACTCACGGATCTGATTCCCTGCCCAGGAGAGCCCCACGGGAAGGCCCGGCGAGCAGACCTGAGTGATGGGCACAGACACGAATGCAAAGACCTGGCCCTTCCTCCCACGGGTGCTGCTTTCCTGGGGCAGTAAGCTTCCAATCACAGGTTCCCCAGGTCTCTTGGCCCTAGGAACCC
The DNA here is from genome assembly GCF_018350195.1 of Panthera tigris. Classification (NCBI taxonomy): domain Eukaryota; kingdom Metazoa; phylum Chordata; class Mammalia; order Carnivora; family Felidae; genus Panthera; species Panthera tigris. The sequence goes on along the minus strand of NC_056670.1, from coordinate 69,209,262 downwards.
GCTAGCCGCTTGTCTTTGAGGCAAATTGGAGGAGGAGGGGGCTGTTACACGCTTATTACAAATTCAGACAAACAATAGCCTGGCCACAGCAGCCCGCGGACACTCCCTCATAAAGAAAAAAGTAAGTGTTATTAGGTCGGCAAGCCAGAAGCCAGCCCTCTGCCTTTCAAACACCAAAAAGGACACCTTTTAAATCTATTTTTTTTAATGAAGTTCTAAGCAATAGAAATTCGACCAAAGAAGAGAGCAGACATTACAGCTAAAAGGCCACAAATTCCTGTCTTGCTGTCACTAATTTCATGCCCATCAGAAGCTGAATAATTCGGAGCCCGGTCACCCCCATAGGTTTTTTTGTCTGTCCTCCCCAGGGAGATAAATTATGTCACAACGAACTCTCTCCCCCAACGCTCTTCAAAAAGTACCCTGGCCTCTTGATTCGGCCCACTCCCTGACAGAAGAAACCAGATTACTTTGGGGGGAAGGGAAGACGGGAAAGAAAAGCAGGGAAAGATATATGCCACTTGGCCACTTGGCAGGAGTGGCATAATGGTGTTGTCAGGGTGACCGACTGTCCCCGCTTGCCTGGGGTGGACAGGCTTCCTGGGACAACCTGTTGGTAACAGGTATAACACCATTAAGCCTTCCTCCCACGCCAGCCACTGAGCTAACCCTAACCCTCTCTCATGTAACCTCACAATAACCCGCCCAGCAGGCAAATCCCATTATTAAGCCCATTTTTCACAGATGGGAAAACGGAGGCACAGAGTAATTAAGTAATTTGCCCAATTTAAACTTTCCAGCGTTATGTAAAAGGAAAAAAAAAAAAGTGATGGAACTCAGATACTGGAATAAGGAGAAGTTCAGACTTTACGGGGAAATTCTGACCTGGAAAGCAGTTAATGAGGAAAAAAAAACACTTCCTGCCAAAGGAGATGAGAGGAGAGCAGGGGAATCAGGGGAAATACACAGAACAGGAAGATCAATCACAAGTTGGTCTAGATGTTTCCAAAATAGTCCTTAGAGGCATTATGTAAGTAACACAGAAAGAGAGAGAAGAAACCCCAGGTGGGGGAGCGTGTGACAGCTGAGGATCCAGGACAAGAACGATGACAATGGCTCTGCGGCAACTTGCCAGGGATCCCGGGCCCCACGAGAGCCCGACAATCTCCACGCCCTCTGGGAAGGCCATGCCCGGGGCTCCCCCCCTCCTCACACTTCATGGGCCAGGAGCCCTGGCCACTCTTGGCTCCCCAGCAGCCAGACTCTTGAGCTGAGGTGGCAAATGGAAACCGCAAACCATGAACCAAAGCAGAAGTCAGACCCAGAGATAAAAATCCAGTCACACGGAAAAAAAGAAATGATAACAGAACCACTGAGGCCGAAATCAAAACCGTAGCTGCTTTGCATGTGGCACGGGGTTTGTGTGTGCGCTTTGTCTGTGTCAGACCTTCGGTTCCCACCACACACAACTCGCCGTGGGGCTCCTTTCGCTACGAGGCAAACCGGGAGCCTGTGGAGGATCGTCTTGCAAGACGTCTTGGCCAAAAACCCAAGAAGGCTGGAAGGAGGAAACCCCAAGCAAACCTCAATTTATTGCTCTTACATATCAGTCGGGGACGCCCGGGGCGCCCAACCCAATCTACAGAAACTGACTTGGTGCTTTTCCTAAACTACCCTAACGTCAGGAGTAACACGTTTGTTGGGGGGGACGATAAGGATATCAACATTTATTTTCTGATGGAGATAAACTGGCAAATTGAACCCAACTGCAAAGTGACCTAAGCAAATCATAGCTTCTTCTTTTTTTTTTTTTTTTTGACTTTGTTTTTTTGGGGACAGGGGGAGGCAGACGTGGGAGAAGGTTCCTCTCCCAAGGAAAGAGGCCTACCACATTATTGAAGCCTTTTCCTCACCGGAGAATTCAAGCCCTGAGTGCCAATTCTTCAGAAACAAATGGCTTCACAAAGCACGTCCTCTATGGGGAGAGGCTGGTCCTCTGCTCTCACTCACCATGACGAAAATGTGACAAGAGTGACAAGTTTTTGAAAAAAAACACAAAACCAAATAGGGTGCATAAAGCACGCTGGGAGTTTGATAAACACGTCTTCTAGTTTAGAAGCATTTCCAAACCTTCCTCTAGATTCTATTTCAAGAAAAATGTCTGCAGGGGCGCCTGGGTGGCTCAGTTGGTTACACGTCCGAGATCAGCTCGGGTCAAGATCTCATGGCTGGGGAGTTCGAGCCCCGTGTCGGACTCCACGTTGACAGTATGCCAGCCTGGGATCCTCTCCCTCTCTCTGGCCCTCCTCCACTCTCTCTCCCTTCCTCTCTCTCTCTCTCTCTCTCAAAATGAGTAAATAAACTTTAAAGCACTTACCAAACCATATATATAAAAAAAAGAAGAAAAAAATGTCTGTATACCCTGGGTCAATGAGTGTTTTAGAATTAACAGGGAAACTCTTGGCTTCTTCGGCAATGATTAAGAAATAAAAGCTGATTGCAGAATAAGCAAATGAAAACCAGGGGGAGCGGAAAGGGGAGGTTTGATTTTGATTTTTAATTTTTTTTTAATGTTTATTTATTTTTTTATTTTATTTTATTTATTTTTTTTTTTTTTCTGTTTTTACTTTTATTTGCATGTATTTCATGCAGAATTTACTCCCGGGCCATAAGTTTTTGTTTCTTCAGGTTCTTCTGGGATATCTTTTTCTTCTGTGCAACCTCCTCTTCTGGTTTAGGAACAATCTGCTCTTTTTCAGTAAGGATCATCTCAATGTGGCAGGGAGAGCTCATGTATGGATTAATCCGACCATGAGCCCTGTAAGTTCTACGCCGCATTTTGGGGGCTTTGTTCACCTGGATGTGCTCAATGACCAGAGAATCTACATCTAAACCCTTAAGTTCAGCATTACTCTCTGCATTTTTAAGCATGTGCAGTAAAAATTCGGCACTCTTTTTGGGCCACCGACCCTGTGTCCAGCCCCACTGTTTGGCCTGGGCACACCTACCAACTCCACCATTGTAGCGTCGGAATGGCACACATTGCTTCTGCAAAGTGACATCTTTCAGATACTTGGTGGCTTTTCGGATATGCATACCCTTGATGGCCTGGGCAGTTTCCCGTGTGTTCTTAAAGTGAACACGAAGATTTGAACCTCTTGATTTGCATGATTTTGTCGGGTTTTCCGGGTCAAGTGAATAGCGAACCATTTTCAGAGATCACCTCAGGCCGCTTACGGGAAGAGCAATGTTTATTTATTTTTTGAGAGAGAGAGAGAGCGCGCGCGCAGGGGAGGGGCAGAGAGAGAGAGGGAGACACAGAATCCCAAGCAGGCTCCAGGCTCTGAGCTGTCAGCACAGAGCCCCATGTGGGGCTCGAACCCACAAGCTGTGAGATCGTGACCTGAGCCGACGTCAGATGCTCAACTGACTGAGCCACCCAGACGCCCCTGGTTTTGATTTTTAAGGATAAGAATCAAGTTCAGAGCTTTGTGAGTCCTGAAACACTTCTGAATTGAGTCTTACAGATTCCATACATTAATAAAGCCCAATTCTTCAGAAAATCATTTATTTTAAGCTAAAGTGTTGACATTAGCTCACTATTTGATTTTACTGTTTGATTTAGGTCTTTTGCTGTATATTTATGACCTCTTAGGAGCTAATCAAAAGGACAAAAATTCCTCTCTGCGCACGTTTCTTGCAAGATTTCGGCTCTGCTATAATACCAGAACGTAACAAGTGCGTCAAGAAAGCAGCCCTCCAGGGCCCTGAAAAGATTCATCTCTACGTCATTCTACCCACAAAGTGGATGCTTTCTTTTCCTTTGCGGTCTATCTCCAGAAATCCCCTTATCCACTGCCTGCTCAATTCACGTGGTCTATACCCCACCCTCAGGAGTACCTGTGACAATTGCTTTCAAGCCAACTCAAACAGAGCCCCCAGAAAACTCACAGAGTGCCAGAGACGCTCCTTTCAGAGCAAAGACCTTCAAATTCAGAATCACATCTCAATGTTTCCTCGAAGTTCCAACTTAATTACGTGACTTCCTTGTTCTGAATTGGAGGTCGACCATCAGGCAGGTCAAACTGAGGGCAAAATGCGCCGGTGGGTTTTGGTGGCAACAGTAGACTCAATTATCCCAAAACGCTGTTTAACTAGATTCTACTGGTAAACGAGATCAGAATATTCAGATTCTCAGAATTCAGTGTTGAACCATTACTGTAAAGCCTTAATTTTTTATTATCATCCCCTTATTGATTTTTCAACTGAGCTGAAAGGTGGAGACCGCCAGGAAGTAAAATCCTAACAGGTCTGCCTCTAGGAGAAAAGATTTGCCCGGAATGGACACAAACCTTACACCACAACCCCATACGATGAACTGCACCCCCCAATTACAGGAACAAAAAACTCAGGGCTTTAACCTCCATTTACACCCAGCGTTCCCAATGGTTAGATTTACGGGCACTGGGGGCGAAAGTGCATAACCATGAATTTCTTGGCGGTTCACTGCCGACTTCCTCGTGCACTCCAGCCTTTCAACAAGCCAAGTCTCCAAGTCCAGTCCAGTCCACAAAAGGAAAGAAAGAAGAAAATGCGCAAACCGAAAAGAAAAGAACCATGCGAGACAACCCATTAAGGGGCTTTATCAGCTCTTTCCGAAATAAAAGGAAGTTCAAGTCTTCCAAAAACATCCTCGGGGAAAGCCAACAGTCTAGAAGCCACAGTAAAAAGTAAAATCATAAATTTTCACATTAAATCACAAAATTCCTGGGAATGCAAACTCCTGGGTAAAACTGGGAGACTAAGGTCATTACACATCCTGAGGAGTTTGAGGTGTGGGAAATACCAGTATTTAGCCCTGAAAGTTAATTCTCTGAAGTTCAATGTTTCTATTCACCTCATCAATATATATAAACCACCTACTACATGAAAAGCGGGGTCACCACTCACTAGCCATTAAAAAAAAAAAATTTAGATAGACCAAGCCTTCCAAATTCTCTTCCAAATATGCATAATATATGTATTTCAGAATAATAATCCCCTCTTAACTGCTTTCCGATAGAGAACTAAATACCCCCCCAAGATTATCAATTTAAATGTCACTTTCCCTCTTCTCTCTCTCTCTTTTCAGTCATCATTAGGCAAAAATAAAAAGCATTTCCTCGGCCTCCTTGGGAGGAGGCTTGGAAAAACCCAGAAGCGTACCCGGGAAGGAAACACAGAAGAGGAACCTCAAATTTCCTTTCTATTTTGGACTGTCAATAGCATTTAGGGAAAACACCTCCTTCATTTCTGCTTCATATGTTTTCCTTATTGGTTCATTTGCACAGTGCGGCTCTCCTAGCAGCACTCAGTACATCGTTTTGTCATTTCTGCCTCTCCCCGCCATTAGTGCAGGCTGCTGAGACGACACCCCAGCTGCCTCCCCAGAGCGGCCGCCAGCCCAGGCGCATCCCTTACCCCCAGGTGGTCCCCCCTTTGACTAATGTTCACCAACACTCATACATCATTCCCAAATTGGTCCAAATGAATTAAACACAGCTCTGCTTAACATTACGAGATTTAAATGGATTTTCTCTCTACAGGTCTGCCCCATAATTGGGTTTATCCATCTTGTTGAAGTACAGTTTACACTTGCTAACATCACGCCAATTCAAGCTACATTTTCTGCTCCAGTGGCAGGAGCAAGGCAGATTTGTCATCGGATCATAACAGGTAATTCAAACAACAATTAGTTTGATGACGGCCCGTATGTCAATGTCTGCTCCCCAGCAGCCGGGCTCACACCCGATGTGCTCTGTTCCTCAAGATGAATTGTCTTCACAATTCTTCAATTTCAATCGTCAACAATGCTTACCGAATCAACTTAGAAACTATTGACACAAGGCTCCCTTCCCTACAGGGCAGTCTCACCAAAGCCCGGGCGAAAAGAATCCCCCCAGGCCCTCTAGGCTACCGGCGCGAACACATCCATTTTCAAGGGCTGGACAATTTCTGATTTTCAACCACCGAAGCTGTTTATTCTGGTGCCTCACCTCCTCCTCAAAATTCTGGGAGGCACAAGGTTTGGGAACAAAAAGGGATGAATTTGCTTGTGTCGATTCATCCACCCACAGGTAGGAAAACACTCGTCTAGGTTTCTGAAGTTGCCTGCAGGAATTAATGACAGTTGCCATAGCCTGAGAAAAATGGTATGATCCAATGGGAAAAAACTACTTGTCCTTTAAGGGGAAAAAAAAAAAATGCTAATATTGCTTTTATTTTTTTTTAATTTTTTTTTAATCTTTATTTATTTTTGAGAGAGTGAGAGAGAGACAGAGTGAGAGCAGGGGAGGGGCAGAGACAGAGGGAGACACAGATCCGAAGCAGGCTCCAGGCTCTGAGCTGTCAGCACAGAGCCCGACGCGGGGCTCGAACCCACGAACCATGAGATCATGACCTGAGCCCAAGTCGGACACTTAACCGAATAAGGCACCCTGGCGCCCCTAATATTGCTTTTAAAAACCAACTAACTTCCAAGCATTTTGAAACTCAGAAGACAATCATAAAAATGTTTTATGTATTTACATATACTTATACTTTACGTAATTTATATTATATGACATACCATATATTACATACATTCAAATATAGAACAGTTCAACTGTGGTTAACCATGGTTTGAGTGATGCCATAGTCGTTAACACAGGGTGCAAATTCATGCAATGAAAGATGGCTGAGGTCAGGCTACGAGATACCAGAGAAAGTCAACAAAGGGGTTGAAGGTCTATCTCAAATTGTCTCATTGAGTACAAAAGATAGTAAATACTGATATCATGTATATATGCACTATATAAGATATGTATTATTAATCATGATATACATAATTGCCCATCATGTTTTGCAGGGACTGTTAAGAGAAAAATGTTAAACCCCGCCTCTAATACACAGCCACCCAACCCACTTACGTCTGTTCCCCTTCTGCCCTCGGTGTGCATTATTTAAACCCACTCACACCCCAGGTTGTACGCCTACAATGTCCCACACGTTCCTGCAGGATGCTCTAGGGATACGAAGATGAGGAAGGCACAATCTCCGAAGGGCTTCCATTCTAGTCAGATGTTACAAGGACCAAGCAGAATTTTTAAGTGACATACGAGAAACGCAAACGGCAAACAACAGGAGTCATAAATCTTTGTTACCCAGCAAAGATAGTCCAGGTTATCAAATTTATCATGTGTGACGTTTCTGACAGGAAGTAAAAAACACACAATGCATGTCGGTAGAAGACTCCTTCTAAATCTGCAAACAGGTACCTCACGCAGTTCTCAGTGGTGAACAGAAACTCGCATTTACCGAGCGCTCATCTACCCGCCATTCTGGCCCACTTCTTACCTGCCTTGTATCTCCGTTCATCTCCCAACAACCTTCTGCCAACAGGTACTACCGTTTGTCCCCACTGCATGGGTCAGGAAACTGAGGCTTGGCCGACCGCCCCCCAAACCCAGGTTGTGGGACTCCAGAAGCAGGAGCTGAACCTGCCCACCTCCTCTGGTACCTAGTCCCTTTCAAATGCAGAGGTACTGCTACCAAAACCTCGAGGGTTCCCAGCGGGGTGGGGAGGGGGGAATCTGGGCCCCCAGGGGACATGTGGCAAGGCCTAGAGACATGTTTGTTAGGTGCTAGTGGTTTGAAGACATTAGAGGTCAGGGATGATGCTAAACACACACCATGCAACGCACAGGACAGTCCCCGGTGAGACAAAAATTTTCCAACCCGAGTAGTCAATGGTGGTGCAGCTGAGAGACGCCACACTAAGCCATCCCATCTCATTCACCCCCTCTACCCGCCAAAGACACACCCATTCCCAGTCCATGCCTAACGGATGGTGAATCTCGTATAACCAAGTGTTTTTCCAGATGCATCCCTTAAAAAACTGAAGTTCTGTGAAAATACTTCAGAGTATGTTTGATTCTAATGTTTCTTTTCAGAACATGTTAGAGACACAGAAACATACATATGCCTGCATTTAAGCTTCATATTTTTAAATTTCAGTGTATTACTCATCACATGTTAAACACACTGCCAGGCACTCAGGGATTTGGGTGGAACCTCCAGGAATAATGGTCTGCTGCCATATCTGTTTGAGTGAAGACTGTGCTGAGATTTCAAGGTAAACCGTTAAAAAAAAAATCTGCAACCACTTATCTGTTCCATCAGGACTTGATACAACGGCACCAAACCAAATTCCAGAGACAAATTAAGTGCGAAGCTTAATAAGCCTGTCCACAACCCACTTGGAAATTTCTGTGTTTAGCTAAACAGCCCCATGATTCTCAGGGACTTTGTAAAAAGTAAGAATTATAAAGTACAACCTCTAAAACAGAGTTACTAAGAACATACGACCAGCTGATGGCCACGTATCAGACGTCTACGCTACCTGCTGACTGCCACAGATCAGACGTCTACACCACCTGCTATGGCCCCTAAAAGGCACACACGTGGCTGATGGAACAGCTGTGTCCATCCTTCCTGGTCGTCCTAAGCCAAGGACCACCAGGCCACCTCTCTGCATCCTTACCAGCCCGCTTACAAAGCACGCAGGCTGGGCCCCAAGTGCCGTAATGTGGTGGAGAATGAACACATACAAAGATCTCAACTCCTACAAACACACGGATACCATTAGAACAGATAGCAGTTTTAAAAATGATAGAAGTAAAAGCCTTAAAACAAGATTGTTTTCTTTCACCCAGTCAACTGAATATAGTTGCTATTGGTTTAAACAAGATAGTAACTTCTTGAAAGATAGACATAGAGCCAAGCTGGGCCCCTGGTCTCCCAACTTGGCCCTGTTTCAACCAAATTATGGGAACCAATCACTTCCCTGCACCTCAGTTTCCTTGCCTTTCAAAACAGACTGCAGGGAGGCTGGCTGGCTCTGTCAGAAGACCAAGCAACTCTTGATATCAGGGTTGTAAGTGCGAGCCCCACGTTGGGTGTAGAGATTACTTAAAAATAAAATCTTTAAAGGGCGCCTGGGTGGCTCAGTTGGTTGAGCGCCCGACTCTTGATTTCGGCTCAGGTCATGATCCTCGGGTCATGGGATCGAGCCCTGCGTCGGGCTCCGTGCTGAGATTCTCTGTGTTTGAGATTCTCTCTCTCTCTCTCCCTCTGCCCCTGTCCCCAACGCGTGCCAGTGCTCTCTGTCAGGTAAAAAAATAAAAATAAAAATCTTTCAAAAAGAGAGAGAGACAGAGACAGAGGCTCTACTTTTGCGCCACCTGACAAGAAAGGCTTGGGGCCTGGTGGCATCAGTAAACCCGAGGAGTGTGTTAGAAATGCAGAATGTCAGGCCCTCCCTGCATCCAAATGTGCGTCTGTCTGACCTGGAAGCCTGAACAGAGCTAGACAGCTTCAGGGTTCCCCTGGCATACTACAGCAGACTCCCACCTCCTCTCACTGTTCCTAACTCCGGGGACAATGACCATCAGTGACTGCCTGTTAATGGAACATTCTCCAAACAGAGTCCTCTCCCATTGAACAGGCATCCTTTAGAACTCTGAGTGTAACCGGCCTCCTCTCCTCCAAGGAAACAGAGTCAAGCTAAACAAAATAAGCAAGCAAACAGAAGCCCTGATGACGGTTTTTCTGTAACAAGACTATATGCACGTTTCACCCAAAAAGTAGGTAAGGGGTACAGATTCCAGGATCCCTAGACCGGAGCTCCTCAACCCTGTGTGCACATTAAAATCACCCGCGAGGGGTGCCTGGGTGGCTCGGTCGGTTGGTCGAGCATCCGACTCTTGATTTCGGCTCAGGTCATGGTCTCAGGGTTCGAGCCCCGCACGGGGCTCTGTGCTGACAGCTCAGACCCTGGAGCCTGCGTGGGATTCTCTCCCTCTCTCTCTGCCCCTCCCCTGCCAGTGCCCTCTCATCCTCTCTCTCTCAGATAAATGAACTGTAAATAAATGAATCAACCAATCAATCAATGATAAAATCACCTGGGAAGCTTTTTTTGAAGCAGGGATGCCCATACCCCACCCCCTAAAGATGCCAATTCAGGTGCGCCGCAGTGGAGCCCGGGCCTGAGCACCGTTTACGCCGCTCCCCCGGGGGCTGTGTGACGCGCAGCCAGAGATGGGAACCACTGCCCTCGTCCAGCAGTTTTCAATGTGTCATTGCCAGAGAGGAGGCATCGAGATTACCCAAAAACCCATTAAAGCTGCAATGCCTGGGCCCACCCCAGACCCACAGAACCTAACACTCGGGGGGTAGGGCCACAGTCTGCATCTAACGAACCCCCCGGGTGATGCCTAATCGCGTCTGTGAGACGCTGACCTGGTCCTAATGAGTGGGATCTTTAAGGAGTAGAACCCAGGATTCCGTACTTTTGAGCAGTTCCCGGTTGATCCCTTTGTATACGGCCCGGAGAGCTGGTTGGTGGGCACTGGGTGAGGAAACCCCTGGACGCTTGAGCATTATTTTATGCAGACGGTAGTTAGCATAATGCTGTGTAGTATCATCTCTCTCCAGTCTGACTGCCGGGGTTGGAATCCTAATTCCTTGATCATGGGCAAAATATCTCTGGTAGCCGAGTCTCCGTTTCCTCATTTACAAAATGGAGATATAATGATGATAATACGAGTAACTACATCTTTCGGGTTCCCTTCTGTGTTGTTATGAAGAATCAATAAATAATTCATACACAGCACTTAACACCAGACCCAATGCTTCGGGAGAATTCAATAAGCATAAGCTGCTATTATTATCTGCTGTGGTTACTGCCTTTGACCCCGAAGACCAAGCACTTTACCGTCCAAGCTACTCTTTCATAAACAAAGAAACGCCCCTTCTTGAGGCTTGCAAAAGTATCTGGCTCTCTTCATAGAACCATGGAGAAGGAAAGGCCTCAAAAGCTCAGCGGAACCCACAGGCAAACTCTAGCTTCTCACTCAAAATCAGAAAAAGTTATCCCAACTGAGTACTTGGCCAGCCCTCAAGTACTCAAGTGGGCACGGAGCAGCCAATGAACGATCAACTGATTGACTTCAAAAGACTCTGGGGCAGCAATGCTCAAACTTCAGTAGGCTGAAACTCAGAGCCCTGCTTAAAAATGCAACTCCCAGGTCGTATCTAAAACCTGCTCCATCGGACCAAGGGAAATGGGGTGCTTACAAATCAGGACGTGAGACAGCGCTAGAACTTACGCTCCATGAGAACAAGCTGGTTTTGTCCGTTCTCTCCACGGATGAAGTCTGCAAGGGCCTGGCACACGCGAGATACGCAATAAATGCTTTTGAACGAATGAAGGAACAGTCTGAGGTATGGACTTCAATCAGCCAGTCAGGCAGAAACTCAGCACCGCAGCAAGTGAATGAACCTTCCGAAGGAGCTGACTGGCCAACGAGTCTGGTGAAACGACACGAGTCTCTGTCATGGCCCCACCCACATGCAAACACACACACACACTGCATCCTTTGTGGAAAGGGGACATGAAATCTCCCAGCCAGGTGTGGGTGGTGGGACTGAGGGAAAATTGAGGAAGTGACTATACCAAGAACGGAAGTTAGCCCAGATCTGCTCCTGAAGCAAGAAAGCAAATCCTCATGAGAACTGAAAGGGCCACAGAACCTGCGGCACGAGGAGGGGTGGCCCAGAGACCACCGTCAGATACAGGACTTGGGTTGGCCCTTGCCAACATCCCAGCCAAATCCACTGGTACCAACCTCTGGCCATTCTTACCACGGAGGCCAAGGGTCTACCTGGGCAAAGAGATGGACCGCGACTCACAGCATCATTTTAAGACATGGCTGAGACTGAACACCAAGTTCCCATCCGGGAATAAGGGGCCAATACGGCACCAGGACACTCTCCAGTTTCTACCCTTCCCTCCTTGACCTCAGAAAGCACGCAGGCCCTGGAGGAGGGTCCTCAGGGCCTTACTGAGTCACGGCAGATGAGTTCGAAGACCAAAAAGAAGGAACATGCTTTGGTAAAGCTCAGATGGGAACGTGCAAGCCTGAGGACAGAAGGCAAAGTAACAACACTTGAAAGTCTCCACCGCTCAGCTGTGTAAACAAATAAAATGGTCCATTTCTTCTGGAGCCTCTCCTGGTTGTCTTTGCGCACACACACAAGCGTGTGCATACACATACACACACACACACACACACACACACCACTTCACATCTTAAAAGAAAAACAACCAAGAAAGGTCTACACAGTTTGTTTTTGCTGTGTGTGGAGTTATTTTTTCCTAAATCACATCTGACTTGGTGTGAAAACATCAACCTTTGGCCAAAATACTCTTAAAACAAAGGCTTAATTGGTTCTGAAATAGCCCTTCTGAAAACCAAGGGAAATCTCTTCTGTGGGTCTTGACCTTGATTACAACACTGCTCTTGGGGCTGGAATAATGACGAGTGGGGGAGTCCAGGAAGAGCTGTCTTCAGGGAGGCAACAGGGATGCCTACACATTCATCCACAGTCACCTGCAGGGCGGCTCTCTGGAAGGCACTGGCAGCGTGTGGGTCCACCTCTGCATTCAGCCTGCAAAATCTTCCCAGGTTAAGGAAGACGGTGGGAGGAGTTCCTAGGAACTGGGGCCAAAAGCCAAACTGGCCTCTGAGCACACCTAGCTCATTTTACTGCTCCCCTATGTATATCACTCACACACATACAACCACTGAGCCAGCGCACTTCAGGGACGACACTTGAAATCCCGTGTTCACATCTCTCTCAAAAGATCAATGCAAAGCTAAACACACGTATTACCCTGTGTCTCTCCAAGGCCACTCTTGGATATGAAGAACAGAAACGGACACACATATTCCTCCAAAAGATGTGGGTGAGAATGTTACTAGGACCTTATTCACAGTAGCAGAAAATGCGAGGCAATCCAAAACTCCAGGAACATAGAAAGGATGTGCACAATGTGTCATAGTCCTACGGAGAATACTGATGGCAATAAAAAAGAGCAAACTAGTGCCACATATACAATAACAGGAATAAAACTCAGATATAATGCTGAGTGGAGCCAGACAGGAGACAATCCATTCTGTACAATCCCATCCCTATGAAGCTAAAAACCAGGCAAAACTCGGGGTGCCTGGGTGGCTCAGTCGGTTGAGCATCCGACTTCGGCTCAGGTCATGATCTCGCGGTGAGTTCGAGCCCCGCGTCGGGCTCTGTGCTGACAGCTCAGAGCCTGGAGCCTGCTTTGGATTTTGTGTCTCCCTCTCTCTCTGCCCCTCCCCACTCACGCTGTCTCTCTCTGTCTCAGAAATAAACATTAAAAAAGATTTTTTTAATAACAGGCAAAACTAATCCATGGCGATAGATAAAATTATTCCACGTGAGAACTGGCAGGGGCAGGGTGGGGAGGGTGGAGGGGTGGGGCTAGGGTTTTCAGGGTGGAGGGTTGGAAGCCAGATGACTGGGAGGTGAAGGGCATACGCAAGACATCTGGGGGGTTGGTAATATTCTCTCAGGGGCCAGCAAACCACAGTTTGTGGGCCAAATCCAGCCACTGTCAACTCTTATAAATAAAGTTTTATTGGGACAAGGCCACATCTATTCTTTTAGATACTATTTTTAGCTCCTTTTGCATCACGGTGGCAGAGTTGAGTAGCTGCCACAGAGATTATAGGGCCTGCGAAGACTAAAATATTTACTATTTAGCAACCCTTTACAGAAAGTGTTCCAACTCCATTCTATGTATTGGTCAGGGTGATGGTTTCGTGGATGTTCACATGTGTAAAAGTTGGTCCACCTCTCCACTAAAGACATATTTATCTCATACTTTAATGAAACTTTTTAAAAGTCAGCAGAGCTAAATAACTACATCTTGCTTTTAAAAGGTCTGTTAAGTGTCATTCCAGTTATATCGGCGTTAACCACGTAGGGAGAATACGGCCATTTGTGTGATGTTGGTCTTTTCAACACCGAGAGGGGTCGGGAGGTTGTCAAAAGCGGGGAAGATCCCAACACAGCAACTGATACCGTGCCCAAACTTTTTCAAAAGAACACGAGGCAGCTATAGGAATCAGCTGGAGGCCATTCATGTCGACGGTGAACTTGGCCGAGTCCTGAGATTACAGGAGGGCTGGGAAGGGCAAGGGGTATGGATCTCATGGGTTGCAAGGTGTCCCCCTACTTGAGGTTATTTTGGGAACCAGCTCAGGAAAGCAACAAGCTCAGCTCATATTGCAGTGCAGGATTTATTAAGGTGAAGCAGTTTTACGTTTCCAGGGAAAGAAAATTCTGCCCCAAAAATCACATCCCACTTAAGCCTTGTGCTGGAGACCGCCGCGAAGGGAAAATGTCAGCTGTCCTGCCCCCCAGAGCACCACCATCCTCGTCTCAAACTAAAATTACAGCTAGATGCCATGTGGCTTGGCCTCGTCCTGGTCTAGCAGAGGTTGGGGGAGAATGAACTCTGAAAGCATGCTGGTGCTGGGTCTCTAATAAAATGTCTCTCTGTTTGCCCACATGGGCATCCAGCCTTAGCAAACAGAAGCAGGGGAGAACAATACTACCTGTTCATGGAGGAATGGTAATGGTTTCAGTCCTCCGAACAATGAGGTCTGTAATTTACTCCATCTTCCTCCTGAGAAAGAGCTTCACATGGCCTGCACCGTGCCAGGTGGTTTGGAGAAAGTCAAACTGCTCGGTCTCACAAGGGACGCTTCAGCAACAGGTGTAAAGACACAACAGCTGGTCTGGTCTCGGCTGGTCTCCCAGTGACATGGCCCCAGCCAGCCTTTCCACACCAAGATAGGGATCACTATGCTATTCAACCTCACCGATTCCCACACCCCGGGCAACAGGATTCTCCAGCACTCCACCAGATGTAGTAGGCTTCAGGACATTTGTCTGTTCCTCTATCCATTCATCAAGACCTAGGGTTTGGGCCTGTTCCCTCTCCTAGCCCTGAGACTAAACCAGTTTCAGGGGGCAAGACTCAATATGCCAACATCAAGAAGCAGAAGGCCCAGCAGGAAGTGTGCCAGCAAGAACGAGTGTGGCATCTAGCTAGAGACATCAGTCTGGAAAATACTTGGGGATGGAGGGCGGTAAAACCACCTTCCCCTAAAATACACAGAGAGATCAGATCAGCAGCACACGGCAGGAGCAAACAAAAAATATTTTCCCAATACGCTCCTGTTGCCCTGAAACAAGCACAAAACCGTGAGGGAATCCATCAAATAAATATGTCTGCAGAACCATACTTTTTTCACTGGTGGAAGAATTCACAGTGTCGCTGGGGCCCATGGCTGTCTAAAAGCCTTATCCAGGAAGCTGCAGATTTGAAACGGGCCAGCTACAAAGATGGACTGTGGCTGTAGTTTGGTGAGACCACAGACGGACACACAAGTTATCCGCAGCGGAACAACATAAATTATTTCACCAACCGACATCCACTTCCGGGAAGAGGAGACCCACAACCAGACTTCACCATCACCACAACAGGCTTCAAAAGCCTCTCTCCAGAGGGTTAAACCGGAACACTCCAGAAGTTTCGGCACCATTAGTTACACCATGAGTAACATCCATCCTGGCAGAGCCAGGCAAGGCAGACAGACGAAAATCGTATTAGTCTGCTCTCCCTCCACTACTGCATTCTGCTGGCACCAGTTCAGCTCCGAGTCTATATTAGTCTGTGATCTGTTTAGCCTTTGGATTTAAGAGAATGGAAGCACTACATGAGCAGGAAACCGGACACTCATCAGAAGCTGGGCTCTGTCACCTCTCCCTCCCAGCACTTTTAAGGACATACATCAACAGGTCCAAGAGAAATCAACATTTCAGGACAATCGGGTCGAAAGTGATATTCTTAGCACCCCTTAGCGTGATCTGGATGCACCGGAAGCAACCCTCTGGCTGTCAGTAGCCCCCTCCCCCTCCCCTCCCCCCACCATTCTTCCAGGTCGGCCACCTCGTTTTGCTCTCAAATGAAGATTCTTCCCTAAGCCAAAAACAATAGCCAAGCTGGGGTCTTGTGTGCCCATTACGCCTGATCAAGAAACTAAACACAAAACACAGGCTCCTCTTTCTTTCCATATTCTTTACATCGTTTTGGCAGCATTTCTGCTCTTGTTTCTTTGCTTCCCACCTCCCCGAGTCAATCAACTACCACCGGCACCATCACCACCTTCACTATCGTCACCACCACCACCACCATCATCATCACCAACCATCATCCCCATCATCATCATCACCACGATCACCACCATCATCATCATCATCATCATCATCACCATCTAGATCGGGGGAAGGGGCAGAGAATAAAAGACACAAGAGACCTACTTATTGACAATTCAAGCTTCAGGATCTCTTGCATTTTCCTACCTGAATTGCAATCTGGTGTTCAATCGTTTTGTACGCAGAGTAATGTGTGCTCCCGGACTGAAAATGGAGCTGTAGAAAGAAACCAAATCAAAGCGTTCTGCTTATGTCACAAACTACAAGAAAACATCTTAAGCAGTTTATGAATAGCAGACAAACCTTCCTAGATTGAACTGCAGCCTTGGCATTCAATCAAGACCTGTGTATTTTTATTTGTTGCTATGGATAAGATAATCATCATAATCTAAGGTAAAGTTTAAAAAAAAAAAAAAGCGTCTATTCAATAAGCGAAAAGGGAGGGGGGAGGGGGCCAAGAGTGAGAATCATTGACATGAAAAGGAAAGACGGACGCCCATTAAAACATAAAGGAAGCCAGTGTGCTGAGCAGGACGCTGCAGAAGAATTAACTGTGTGCTGCAAAAAGCCACGAGAATTGCGACACGTAGGTGTGAGGACAGGCAGTGAGAAAGGGTTCTGAGAAGCCACAAGACTGCAACAGGTACAAGACCCCCACTGTTCTGACAACTGGGCGCTTGCTCCTAAACACGATTCTATTTTGGGGAAAACAAATGTGTCAGGCAGAATTCAGGGGCCACCGATGCCTTATGCATTCTTCTGCAATGACTAAGCGATCCGTCCCAGAACGTCCCTATAGCCTGCACTCTAGGAATCCACACTTCCCCATAGAGGGAGCCAACCATTGCCAAAGAGCCACCAAGTTTTCTAAGGACGGCCTGTTCACTGGCCCCTGGGTGAATGCTCGTCCCTGGCTCCCTCAGATTCTCCACAACCGGGTGGGGGGTGGGGGGGGGGGGACGACGAAGTCTCTCTCTCGGGCCTTCCCCTCTGAAGCCCTACAGAGCCCCCATCAAAGAAGTGGGTGTCCCCAAACAAAAAGGAATATGGAGATGCCTCACCAAACTCTCCTTTCCCCAAATAACGCTTGTTAGTAGTGGGATCCTCCCGAGCAGGAAAACAAACACTACCTGATTCATTTTATAAACAATACAACAGTCACTAAAGGATCTCAACAGTATCTGGAAATGCATTTTAATTTGCAACATATGAACGAATGAGGAGGCATTAGTCGGTCCTGGGGAATCGCTGCTCATTCACCTCACAGCAAAAGGCAGCAGGGGCTCGCGCTTCCAAACCACGGCTGTTACTGCTACCAGAACACTTCCATAGTATTAGAACAAAGTGTAACCTAGCTTGCCAGTGAGTTTTAGATCCAATGATTTTGTTCACACAGTTCAGGACTGTTCAAAATCAGTCCGTCCAGGTTTGGCGGGGGGGGGGGGGGGGGGGGGGGGGGGGGGGGGGGCGGGGGAGGCGGGGGGGGGGAAAAAAAAAGAAAGGAAAGAAGAAGAAAAATGAAATTCACATAAGAACTTCTGAACCAACACAACACAGAAGCGATCACATTTTTAAAATAGTCTGAATTTATACTGCTCATGAGATAAGGCTGGAAGTCCCCATTTTAGCATCCAATGGGCTCCTCTGAGATCATTGTAACTGCTCCAAAGAAACAATCAAAAACACCGCCTATAAATATTAGGAGACTGCTTGCCCCAAAACATAATACTAATCAAGGTGAAAAGAGGCCACAATAAAAATGAAGCCAGGAATGAATATATATGTAGTCCTTTACCTGTCAAAGCACAGCGATGCACCACACTCCCTAAAACAACTAAAGACGAACACTGAGCAACTGACCGTAAGCCCATCCCCACACAGCCCCCCCCCCCCGCCCCACACACACACTCTCTGAAGCAGTTCATCTAAGTGAATTGCAGAAAAAGACAGATGAATTTGCACCCTTTGAGCCCCACGCCCCCGCCCTTCCTATGAAAACTGCCAGCCAGTAAACGGAGATTTGCACTAATTTCTGTGACAATTCCGCATCATTTTAAAACAACTTTTGTGCTAGGGACAGCTTTCTCTGCCAGGTTGGAATGCTTGGCTGGAGAGCAGCTCTTGTCTGAGGGGTGGGGGGTGGGGGGTTCTGCTTCTAAGTCGAGAGGCAACAGTAACAACTCATCCCCCTTTTCAGCAGGGTTTTATTCTCCTCTTTTCCAACTGCCTGATTCAGAGCTTAATGGAAACTTGTCCAAGCTTTTCTTCCCACAAACCCTGTGGAGCCCTAGGCAATCTGTACTCAGGGTAACCACAGGAATCTCAGATTGTCAATTAAAATTGAATGGACACCTGATAACTATATGTCGTGGAAACCAAATTTCATATAATCACAGGCTTGTGAATAAATTAATGAAACTGTGGCTAATCCAAATTCAATTTTCACTTGTCCGGTTCCATTCTTAATCCTTGCGTCCAATCACCACCCAAACAACACAATCCCAGAGAGAACGCTGCAATTAAAAGAGGAAAAATGCAACTGCAAGGTCCTTAAGAACGTAGTTGGACAAAGTTAATTTCACACACACACACACACACACACACACACACACACACACACACCATTTTAACACCCACAAGCAATGTAACTTCCCTCCTCAGGTGTCCAGACAAACCGAATAACCCGGACCAGCTCATAAATACACACAGCACAAGCTCCAATCAGATCTTTACTCCCAGCCAGTAACCACTGCGTTGGAGAGCTATGGAGCTAAACTTCCGCCAGCTACAGTGACACAGACTTACAATTTTCTTGTTGCTCCTTTGGGTTTCCACCCCCTCTTCTACCAAATGCTGTTGTCTTAAACATAACACTTTAAACTGCTTTTTGCTTCCCTGTAAAACACAAAGATGCCTTGTTCCTTATAGTCCAGCTTTTTAAGACAAAGACAAAATACAAGGACCCAGTAAAAACTTGGCTTTCTAGACTGGAACAAGAATTTACTTCTCTCTCTGTAAAAAATCTATTAAGAAAGGAAAGAACAAGAGATGGTGGCCTTTTCTTTTTCGAATCGATGAGGGGAGGTTCAGAGATCCATCGAAGGATCAGCCATCTAAGGCCCATCTGGGTTTAGGAACCTCTACCCCTGGGGCTGCCCTGCTCTTGGTCACCTGCAGCGTCACTTCCTCTGCCAGCAGGTGCAGCTTATACCTTGGGCATGCAGTGCGTCCTCAACATGGTGCCTCCCTGGGGCATCCTGGGGCTTCACCAGCTGAGAACTCCGGGGGACCTTTCCTTCAATTCCTTCCCATGAAACCCTCAACAAAATAAACCTTCCCTTCCTGTGTGCTTGTTTACAATGGCCAAGCCCACCCACCCATGCTAACACCCCCAGATGATCTGGCCCTCACTTGTCCAGAGGAAGAACCATAAAGAGGCGGCTGTGCCCGGCACAGGATTGCACAATTCCCCGGCAATTAAAAAACCAACAATTTACAATTAACTGCTTCCCTTATGATGATCATATCGTGATGGCTCTTGCTTTATTTCTAATCACTACCACTGGCCCTTAATTTGCTGTTTCAGATATACGGCATCAGAGACACCCAGAGACGAGAGAAAAAGGAAAACCACGTTTTCATCCACAGACAGACATCTCCTCCTCAAAGGGGACCCTGTGTTGGTTTCTCCCACACTAAGTGAACTTCCAGGGTTCAGAAGACTAATTTCTTATACCTATTCATTCCACTAAATTGGTAAGAGGTAGAGCATTCGTTTTATTGTCACCTGGCTCTCTCTTTTATTAAAACAAACAAACAAAAATCCAATCCAGATTCATTCCCTAAAAAGTTTTGGTTTTGGGGACCTGGGGTCCACCTTCTCCCCTGTAGCCACTACCGTGAGCCAGTGGAAGTTTAATTTAACTTAAAAGACAGATATTTTTGGGGCGCCTGGTTGGCTCAGTGGGTTAAGCGTCCAACTTCAACTCAGGTCATGATCTCACGGTTCGTGAGTTCAAGCCCCGCATAGGGCTCTGTGCTGACAGCTCAGAGCCTGGAGCCTGCTTCAGATTCTGTCTCCCTCTCTCTCGGCCCCTCCCCTGCTCACGTTCTGTCTGTCTCTCTCAAAAAGAAATAAACATTACAAAAAAAAAAGAGAGAGAGAGAGAGAGAATATTTTTGTCGTTAGTAGGTCTAAGGCTTTTTCTTGGGTCATCAGGCACCGTTAGGGACAGAGACAGCAGCCCTGTGCTGCGAACCTCTTACATTTAATGGGAAATACAATCCTGACCAGGACTCTGGGCTACCCTGCCTGCCCTTTTAAAAAGTGCCAAGGGGACCTCTACCTTCCATAGGGAAGGCAAAAGCAGCACTGACTGGTAGGTGTGCCGGTTTAAACATCCCTCGCCAGACCTAGACACGGAACATTTGTACCATCCTAAAAACAACAACTTAACAAAGGCATCCCCTTTTCACTTCCTGGCATTCTGCTTCAGAAATTCTGCCGCAGCAAAACGCATGCCCTCAGACACCAGAACAATCTCTCCTACTGTCTCGATGTTCCATCCAATGTCTATTTACCCTCATTAATTTTTCTTTTCTTTTCCTCAACCTGAAACCATCAGCTATGAGTCAGAGAATGATCATTAACTTTTACAGCTTCCATACACATCCACCTACTCACATTTGGGGAAAGAAGACTTGCAACATTGCCTGAGACCAAAATCCTCCATGAAAGAAAAGGGAAGAAAAAAAAAAATCACTTCAAGAAAGTTATAGCTGTAGGTCTATGGGGGTTTGGGGGGGGGGGTACATTCATTGTTTTTCCACTCGGTGCCACAAATCTGGAGCAAAAAAAAGAAAAGTTGAACTTGGTTACGGTGATAGGGATTTCTGGGTTGATTTCTGAAGAAAAACGAGATGATTTTCTTTAAACATCAAAACATAATTAAAGTTCTTAAACTGTGGGGGGGGGGGGAATGAAATGAATCAAATTTCCTGCTCTTGTACAAAACACATTTCTAGCATAGAAAAACACGTGGGCTAAGGGGCTGAGACATGCTCCTAACACAGCATTTTTCATTAAAAGTTGCTACATTAACACTCTTAAAATGATGCCCTATCATTACTCCACTTAGCAGTCACAGCTCTGCAACTCATAACGAATTAATTTGCATTAATGTGGGTTTCCTGTGTCCTTCCCTGGGTATGCCATTGTGATTCCGGCTTAATAAAACTGACAGGACAGTAACATAGTGCCTTTTATTCCACTTTCCAAAACAAACCAACCCACCCGAAGACCCACACAAATCCTCTCGATTTTTTTTAAGCATTTTGCTAATATATTTAGTACATCATAATTGGCCCAGCACACAGGAACCTAGTTATCTTCTCAGTAAATATTTATAGCGTCATTCTTTCCCATTCATTCTGCATTTTCTTGGAGAATCTCACTGTAGCCTACATCTGCAATTCATTGACTTTACAATTTACCACATGTTGGGATGGGAGAGGTCCTAGCTCCATTTGAATCACTACACAAATATGCAAGTGATTTATCGGTTTCAAACTGAAGGCTACAAGAGAAGGACTCCACTTTCCCTGAACATTACTTCTTCTGGCAGACCATGAACAATTACAGTTCGTACTAATTAAGCTCTGTAAATGTGCTGTGCCCTGCTAATGCCTACCAGGCCTCAAATTTATTTTCATGATGCCAAACTTTAGCGAGCAATTTTAACTCCTTCAGAGCTGATCCCACTAATAATAGCCATTCCTGCCCCTATAAACAGAACTGTTTGGGGCTACTTCATGGCCAAAAAAAAAAAAAGAGAGAGAGAAACAGAGAGAGAGAGAGAGAGAGAGAAAGAAAAGACAGAAGAAGAAAGAAAAGAATAAAATATAACGGGCTGAATTACCAGCCCGAAATCAGATGTGCCTAAGGAAGAAAAACCTATCCTGGGAAAACGAAGAACACCACGGCTGATAACCCGTTCATAGATCCCACATCCCCATCTTTGTAATGAGCTGTTAAGGGATTCATATCTGTCCCTGAGGGCTAGTAAGTTTCTGCATTCCATTGATTAGAAAATAAAACCTTTCAGCCGCGGTCTTTAAGTTTGGGTTGGATGGAGGGAAGGATCCCGCCAGAAATGACAGGGCCATCAGTCCCCCTCAACACACATACCTTACCCACACACCTCAGGATCCCACTCCCCCTTCACCATGTGGTCCCTCTGTAACACACCAGAACCTCCCACTTCTTAAAAAATAAAAATTAACATCAACAGGATAATTGGCCTTCTCTCTCTCACCAGGCTGTCGACCACAGAATGCCCCTCCCCTAGACCCTCACGCAAATAACTGATATGAAACATATCTGTTGCTGGATAGAGTGTTTTAGGTGAGGAGTGGACTGAAACCACTCTATGCTGAGCAAAGCAATAGTTTTTAACAGCACCTCCCCCTGGTACTCCCACCTCTCATAAGAGACTTCCAATCCCCAATTTCAGACAAGCCATTCCCCCAAGCCCCAATTTTTGTCCCATCTTCTTATATTTTTTCCAATCTTTCTTAATCAGACATTTATTCTGGCTACCTCTCTGTGTTTCCTTCCCCAGATAACTGTGCACTTTTACCAAATGAGAGGCCTTCCCATCCCCAATGTAAACCTGGAATTTTTTTTCCCTCATCCATTAAATTCCTTTAATCAACTCTCCTCACTCACCTAACTTTTTTTTTTTTTAAACCCTCACATTAACTAGTGCACTCTGCAACGTGTGTATTTTCCCTTCCAACTCAGTGGAACATCATATAAATTAAAGAGCAGTCTCTCGTATCAGGTTTCTTTAAGTATTCTGGGAAATATGCACAATATAGGCAACACAGTCCAAAAAAAAGAAAAAAGAAAGAAAAGGAAAGGAAAGAAAAGGAAGGGAAAAGGGAGAAAGAGAAGGAAAAAAGGAAAGAAAAGAAAGGAAAAAGGAGAAACCAGAAGACAAGGCGAAAGATGCAAACAGTAGAGCAACTTTGCTTTTGAAAAAGGCATTTGTGCAGAGCCCCCACTGAATTTCCATCCCTGAAAGTGCTCTTTATAAATGTGTATAACAATAGCCTAGAGGAAAAGTACAAGTCAGCTGCCAGAGGAGAGGGGGTCTGTCTCAGTAAGCTCAGATTGTAGAGGTGGGGGCCACGGGAGGGGGGAGGGCAGCATCTGAGATGGGCTTCCCCCATCTCATTGCTTATAATTAGTGAGAGAAATCTGAGCTACTGCCAATGTCTGCGGACCTTGAATATTATAAGGCCAACGTGGCGTCAAATATCTTAACATTCATAAGTGTTATGGGCTGTAAATAAAGCCTGTGGATTTATGACCCGGTGGCGCTTGCCAGCAAAGGACTGGGGCACATTTCTTTCAGCAGACCTGTCGAGGTGCAAGCTTGCCTTTGGTTGTAAAATTAACCGTTTCCTTCACAAATGTGCTCAATTATAAGTCAGAGTTGAAGATTTACTCACACGGCTGCCAATATCCACTCGCGGAAGAAACTCAGACGCCCACGTCACGCACCCCCCTCAAAAATAAAAGCCCCGAGAATCTGATTCACCGCCCCCCCTTCCCAAACTTCTGAAATGTGTCACCTTAGAACAGTTACAAATGCGGTCAAAGATATCATCTAATTCCACTTACCAAGACTAAAAAGCTTACACCTACTTCCCTGGAAAGTGCTTATTTATTTGGCAACTCTATGGTTTAAAAAAACAAGAAAGGGAGTAAATCACTCCCTGGCTGCAGTCTCGTCCCTTCCCCCAATATAATGTCATCTACTTCCTGTGTAGGAGAGAGCCTCTGCTAAATCCAGGTTGTCTCATACTTAACTGCCAATAAACCAACTTCCACATAACTTCCAGACAGCTGGGGAAAAGGTCCTCGGAGTTTTAGTCATGGTCCAGAAACACGCGTCCACACAAAAATTTGCAGCTGTCCTTTCTCTACAGTGCATTTTTAATGTGATTCGGGGGCCCCTGTTGTGAAACATCTGACAAAATGTAAAATCCTCTTAGATACCTTCTAGTTTACCCACTGTGCACGTGTAAGAGAAGTTGCACCGGGATTTCTCAACCAAGGAAAAACCTAGGCACTTTTTGCATGCACCCAGGTACCTCGTGGGATGTGAGGAGGCATTCAAACCCTGCAAAGACTTCCACTGTAAGGTTTGAAAGCACAGCCCCCCGTGCAACTAGTAAAATGCTGGGTTTTGAAAGCAAGTATTTTTTTAATGGCGTGCAGATCTGCGCTCATATCCCGCGCTGCTAACAGAACAGCATTCTTGATCGGCCAGCCCCCGGAAACCTTCCTGTTAACTTTTTCACAGCTTGCTAAGAAACAGAAAGCTGACCAGCTTCCAGCAGGGACTCTAAATGAAATCCGTATCAGTAAAATGAAAATCAGGGTGGAAAACTCCTAGCAAGAACCGGGATTGTTTGCTTCCAAATCTTTTCTCCATCAGATAGGGGGCATCAGTAAAAGCTACAGCCCTTAAGCAGTCCAAAGTTTCCAAAAACACTTCTTCCAGATAAGCACTTCAGGCCCCCAACTGCCTAATAGCTTGTTTCTGGGGGTTCAGAAAGCTTTAATTTCAACAGACTGCGAAGCGCTGGCATATTAAATTTATAATCATTAAAATATGACTTATTGGGTGAATGCTCAGCCCGTAATCCATCCTGCAGACATTAAACTCCAACCTATAAAGATTAGCACAGAATTAATACTGTTGCATTGAGATTGGGATCTAAACATGTTCGCCATAAATATTTCTGAAGGAGATGAAAAACAATTAGCATAAATACCAAAGAAGGGAAAGAACACCTGTTCTTTTTCAGGGCGATAAGCATTTTATTGTTCTCTATTTAAAATGTAATGACCTGTGTAATTACAGTAATATTACATTGTTATGTAGGGGCTTGGAATGTCACACTTTGAAAAGTGTTGTCAAAACAATCAGGGGTGAAGGTGGGGGGTGGGAGGACAACCAAGGAAAGGACCACCATTAACCCTTCACACTCTAAGGTCTCAATCTTTTGTATGAGAAAGGATTATGTTGTTTGAGTGAGGGAAAAACATCCATTTTTCACAAGCCAGAAAGAGAATTTGTTTGCCCGGCTACATAAAACCCCAATGAATAGGCCCCTCTTGGTTTCTTTTAAATGCTGGGATTCCAAGTTCAAAAGTGAATTCAAGATGCTGCTTATTTATTTGTTCAACCTAGTAGCAAGCAGCTCAGTTAAAAAGCAACTAACTTTGGGATAAAAGAAGATACAAGAGCTCTCATACTCGAGTCTTAAAGAGAAATCTCAAACCTAACTCGAATTCTGACCACCCTAGCCCTATTTCTCAGCGTGGCAAAAGGGAAAAAGAAACGGGGCACCACTTTTTCCTACCAACTTGAATATGCTAAAAGTATTTTTATCTCTGACATACAACTGCTACCACAATTCTTGTATTTGTTGTTCTATCACTTCCCATCTACTTAACCACACTTCTCTCCTTAATGTATTTTTGTATCCGAATCTGTCTTTTTAAAAGCCATTCCTATTACTGTATCAAAGACTAAATTAATGCTATGCAGAAATCTTTGTCGCTTTAAAATAAAATTATTACTATCGAGCTTTATGGCGTCTTCAGCAATTAAAGCATTATTCTTGAGATAATGTATTATTCATCATAGCTGGTTTAATGCTACTCCTTCATTCTTTACATTCTTAAATAGAAAAGCAGGAATCAGGGATCCAAAGAGTTTGCTTTTTCAAGGATGCTGCTGCTTACAGGTACTCTAATAAGGAACAGAAACCGTAGCAAAAACACCACCACCAAGGAGGGTCGGGGAAAACAGGAAAGCATACAGCTAATTTGTCTTTATACCTTGCCCTCAAAAACACACTCTATGAAGCACGAAGAATTTCAGATGAGCATGAAAAGACCCCTATCTTGCCTATAGATGCCCTCGGCAGCTGTAGGAAATCTAGAACTGCAAGCTGGCCCTCTGATCGAAGACGTCAGGAGTGACACACAACAGCTTCCCGTCCTCGGGTCTATTGCGCTGCTTACTGGCCTAAATAAATAACTTTAATTTTGGAGCACATAATCTAACCCAGGTAACAGATAAGGAGGAAGGGCCTGCACACACAAAGATGTCTCTTGGTGTTTGACATGCAAATCCGAACACTGCCTACTGAGTTCAGAAATGTCCTCTCCTACTCAATCTGATGTCACAGCACAAGGCCACCCGCTACGTCCACAATTAAAAGAACTAGAGCGGTCTATTCCTATAATGCCCACAAAGGGGACCGATGGTTGGGAGCCTTCCTTTTTCGCCCCGGGAAATCGTTTATTTGCCTTTAACAGTTTCGCTGTTTCCTAATTACAGCACAACACCACCGTTCAAGTTTTAGGCGACAGTATGGCAAGATCGCCAGCGGTCAGGCTGGGAGTTTGAAAAGAGTCAAGAAGGCCAAGAAGCCCGCCATCAAAGCTCAATATTCAGATTGGCCTTTCTGATGGCCAAGTGGATTTTTAAATAATACCGGAGAGACTCCATCGTAGGGGGAGGGGAGTAAGAAATTCTCAGGGTTACTTTGGAATGTTGCTTGGTCGGGTTGGTTAGTACACAAACCCTCTGTTTCTGAGCCGAATGCTCCGGGTTTAGCATGCCCACAAGCTCTCAAGAAAAATACAACGTAACCGGACTGTGCCTCCCCTTGAGCTGCAACCCCACAGCCCAGCGCCTGCAGTCTGAAAGAGCTGGCCCTGTAGTAGGAGGTCGGGCTGAAACGCTCTACCAGCTTCCCAAGCACGCAGAAGCCTGGGTGCAGGGAAGAAGGGGGGGGGGGGGGGGATAATTATTTCTCTTTCCTAGCCATAAAAAGTGACCGGTCTAGCATGCCCGTGCCCTTTTTGCCAGGGCCCAAAAAACAAGTAAAACCTGATAGTTAATATTTTAATGCTTAAAAACACTTGTAGATCGGATCGACTCCCATCCGGCAAGCCCTCGGCCATTAGCACCGAATTCGCGGCTGCTGAACACTGGGTACATTATTTCAAATTGCTATCTCGAGTTACCGAAAAAAAAAAAAAAAATAGTGTGTGTAAATAAGGGGTAGGGGGCCCAAACCAGAAAAGGTGCAAAATGACAATCCCTGGAAACCAGGCACAAACGTCCAGAGGTTGCGTCTAGAGACCGGCAATCCAGGCTTTTTAGAGGAGGGTGGGATTGGGGGCGGGGGACGGGGTTCAGGATGAGGGCAGGGAGCAGAGGACGGTCCGGGAACAGGATGAGCCTTATTAACAAATGTCAAGGGGGCGCGGAACGCTCGCTGCGGAAAGCACCCGCGGAGCCTAGCACCCGGTGCCGCCCTGGGGTCCCCAAAGTTGGGTGGCCCGCGAGCAGCAGCCCACTCCCTTGAAGGAGAGGTGCCCTTGGCCTCCCGCACTCTCTACACACCGCTGGGCCCGCAAACCCTGGTCTCTGATCCTCCCCCAGGGCCCACTGAGGGCCTTCTCGGAAGCTGGCGAACGCAGACCAAGCTTTAAACACCAAGGCACCCAAATTCCCTGGAAATACATCGAGTCCGCTCAAAGGAAGCCATCCCGGCTGCACACAAACCAAGAACCCGGTCACAGGGGCCTCCCCACTCGGCGCGGCCCGAGAGAGCCCGCAGCCGGCGCTCCGGGCAGCCGAGCCCGCCACACCGCGCCCAGGGCGCTCGGGGCCCTGCGGGGTTGCCAAAGAAAAGCAATCCCAAAGCCCCCAAGTTTGCAGTGGGACCAGTCTAGGAGGGGTGACCTTCCAGGGGAAAGGGGGAGGGGGGCTGAAAGCCAGCGATCACCACTAGAAAGCTAAGTAAATAACCAGCCGAAAGAGAAAGCCGAGGCGCTTCTCCCGGGCCCCGGGCTCCGCGCGCTCGCTACTTCTCCAGTCCAACGCCTGCAGGAAAATCCACTCTCTACCCCGCGCGTCGGGCGCCAGCCCGGTCACTCGGGCCCCGGCAGCGGCAGCCAAGGGGTTAACCGGGGAAAACCCAAGACGCCACAGAAGAGGGAAGGAAGAGAGAGGGAGAGGGAGAGAGAGCGAAAAGAAAAGAGCCACACAGTCATCTTCCCAGGGTGAAGAAACAAACAACACCACCACGGGGGAGGGGGGAATCAGAGCGCAAAAAAAAAAAAAAAAAAAAAGTTCTTCTGTTTCCCGCCCCCCCCCAACAAAACCCTGCTTGGAAAGAAAGGTCTCCCCAACATCACGAGGCAGCAAACTGAAAGCAAGAACATGGCGAAGTGCAAACAAATCCAGTCCACAAAAGGCAGAAAAGTTTGGAGAGTTTTGGGCTGCCTGGGCCGCGAGCGGGGGAGGGGAGGCGGGGAGGGGAGGAGGCGGAGGGGGGGGCGGGGAGGGAGGGAGAGAGGGAGGGGAGGGAGGGGAGGGGAGGGGAGGGGAGGGAGGGGGCAGGGCAGGGGCCGCATGCGGGGCCGGGCGGGCGGCGCGGGCGGGCAGCGGGCGGGGGCCGGGCGCGGAGGCACTTACGGTTCGGGCGGTGGGCGAGAGCGATCCGTTGGGGAGGTAGGGGCTCGTCAGGTCGGGGATCATGATGAAGGGGTAGCCGGGATACGGTGGCCCCTTAAAGAGCCCTCCATCTTGCCTCTTGGCCGCTAACATGGCGGGGCGGCGAGGGGACGGCGGCGGCCGCGCCGAGCGGGAGAGAGCGAGGAGAAACTTTTTAGAAAGTGCCCCAAGTAGCCGGGCGCCCCGGCAGGGCCGGCGCGCGGCCGGGCCGAGCGGGGCGCGGGGCCGGGGCGCGCGGGGCGGCGGGCCCGGGGGGCGGCTCCGGGCGGCTGTGGGGCGCGCGGGGCGTACTCACCTTCTTCCAAACTTTCCCGGGATTTATCTCGGAAACTTTCGGAGCGAGGCGGAGGCCGTCTTTCCGCCTTCCCGGAGGGGTGGAGGTGGGGAGGGCGAGGGGCAAACGCCACGCAGAGGGGGGGAGAAGGGGGAGAAAAAAGATCAGCAGGGTGGGGGGGTTGGGGGGGGAGAGAAAACAGGGTTACAAGTTTCTGCAATGGTGGCACCGCGCGCACACGCCGCCCGCCCGGCCCCGCGGCGCCCCCGGCCCCGATTCCTTCCCTCTCGGCACCGTTTGCCAAGCCCAGGAAATAGACTCAAGACCCCACCAGCCCGAGGGGCTTTTCCTACCTCGGAATCGGAGGAGCTGTTTTGATTCGTTTCTGATTCATTGACTAGAGACGATTTGACATCAGCTAAATCCCTCTCTGCCGAGGAGTTTTCGGAGCTCTTCTCCTCCTGCTCGCCCTCGTCTTTGAAGGAAATCAGTTCGTCGTTGGCGCCTAGGTCATCTCCTCCACCGCCGTTCAGCTGCGGCATTTTTTTCACCCACCAGCAGCAATTTTGGAAGGAAAATGAAGGAGGAAGAAAAGCAAAAAAAAAAAAAAAAAAAATACCCCCAAAAAGTTTTGCCCCCCCCCCAAAAAAAATATTGCAAGAAAAAGACGAGTCCAAGGTGAACTTTTTTTTCTGCTTTGGGGTCTTTTTCTCCTGGGGAGGGGAAAGAGGGAGAAGGGGAGGGGAAAGGGGGGGAGATCTTCTGCACGCGTGAGTTTGGGTTTCTTTTTTCTCTCGTTCCCAAGGATCCGATCAATGTGCAAAAAAATAATAAATAAAAAAGGGGGGTAAAAAAAAAAACACCAACAACAACAAGAAGTCAGATATAAAGAGCAAAGGGGGGGGAAGCCGAAGATACAGGAGGAGCTCGTGCCGCTCGGATTTGAGTGAGTTGAAGTTAGACTGAGAGCTTTTCAGTTCAAAGGCGGCGCTGATTGACAGATAGAAAAAGGGGGATCGAAATCCGGAGGAACGGAGTAGTCTGGGAGCGGAGATTATTGACAGGGCGAGAGGAACACACTCGCTTAATGAGATGCCGGGGGGCGGGGCCGGCCCGGTGACGTGTGCATAAATAAACAGCCGGGGTGGGCGGGGCGGGGGCGGCTAACAATGATCCTTTCGGGCGCCGGGAGAGGGAGGAGGGAGAGGAGGAGGAGGAGGAGAGGGGCGGGGGAGGAGAGGGGAGGGAGTTGGAGGGAGGAGTGTGCAGGGGGAGAGGCCTGCGCTGAGTGGGTGCGAGCCCGCGAGTCTGGGCGAGGGTACTGGGACTCGCTCCGGGAGGGGGGCGGCTTCGGAAGGACAATGCGGAGTGGGAGAGGAGGGGAAGGGGGTGGCGACCGAGTCAGGAATCCGAGCCGCGGAAGGCGGAAGGAAAGCCCACTTGGGGGGCGGGGATGGGGAGAGGCCCAGAAAAAGTGCACTTTGGAAATATTAGAAATAAGTCTTAAGTAAGGGGAAAAGGAGGAGAGTACCGTGGAGAAGGGAGGGGCGGGGGGGGGGGGTGCTTAGTGGTTAGTCCAGCAGTGAAATCAGCCACCCTTGGGCGGGGATCTAACAGAAGTGGTCAAAAAGAAAGATCAACCCTCCTCTTTCAGAGAGCTTGGGGAAGTGGGGAGCTGGGCAAAGTTCCTGGTCATCTTCAGGGAAAGAAACTATCAGCCCACGAGGTCTTCCCTACCCATTTTATTTATTAATAGTGAGTCATTTCATAAAATCTTAAATCTCGCTAGAATAAATATACCAAGACTTTTTATCCCCCCCCCCCAAAAAAAAAGACAATCAAATACTTTAGTGTTTGTCAGGGGCATTAAAAATACCCTTCAGGAAAAATACGTGGTTCTTTACAATGTAAAGTGTTGTTCTCCCCGCCACCCCCTCTGGTAACTGACGTTGGAGGTGGTAGGAAATGAGCTAGGATTCAAAGTCCTTCTGCCTTTGGAGGTGAAAAGTTTGGGCGTTAACACCGCCAGGGAAAATAAAACTGAAAGTTCACCAACCCCTGGGATCAGTGGTACTGGAGTCTTTCTCGAAGGGGGTGTGAAATGAAATCCCCAAAAGACTGGCCAAATAATCAAGATGTAGATGGCTCTGGCAGGAAATTGCTAACTGAGCTGATGCTGAGAGACCTCAGGGAGGAGGTGGAAAACCTGGGGTTTGAGGCAGGTATTGTTGTTTTTAGGCCCCTCGCCTGGGGAGCAGATTTGCTACAAAATGGGGAACAGAATTCTGTTAAAGAGGAAAAGACCTGACTCCTACAACATAGGCTTCCTGGATGATGGAGCAGGAACACTCATTTTCTTGCAAATATTCAGTGGAAAGTGGACAGGAAACTACAACATGAAAAGGGGGACCAAAAAAATAATAATAAATCAATAGGAATTAGCAAATTGTCTGTTAGGAACAGTGTTGGTCCATGATGTACTAAATTATCCCACCAGTCCCCCAAAAAACTCACATACATTCCAACTGGCCCATCAGCACCTAAGGTTTCTAAAAGAAAGCAAATTTACCATGTAATATTTAGAGAGTTTGGGTTTCAGCAAAACTGTTTTATAGGCTAAGGTCTCAGAGAGAAGACTACTAAAAATAATGATACTAAGATTGACAAGGCCAATGAATTCCCCTGCACTGGGAAAAATTCGCAGCCACATTAGCACACTAAAGAGTAAAGAGGCAGGCAAAATAAAATGGGGAGGGGGAGAGCCTATGGAGGAGAATCACTGTAACTCCCAACTTTAATATTAATCAGAAAAATCAGAAGTAGAGTGAGAAGGAGCCAGAAAAGAAGTAAAACAAATGTGTACATTTAATCAGACAGGATTGCATAGGATACAAAGCACAGGGCTAATTAGTCTCAGCAGGTAGGACTAACCTTCAGACTTCATAAATAAATAAGGCGGGCACAGTTTCTAAGAGGGAGAGTGGAGACAGAAAGGGGATTATTTCAAGACACTAAGTAAAAACATGAAGAATGAAATGCTTCACTGTTAAATCCATGTACAAATGCATTTAACAGTTTCCTTTTCCTAGGTCTTTTCACTTGGTTGCCTTTAGATTTACACATTTAGCGAATGACCATAGCTTTTCACACTTGCTAATTGTCACCTGCATACCTAGTGTGCCTGAGTCTGTCTGTGTACAGCATAGACTTTCCTAAAGCCTGTTTTAAGGGCTTATTTACTTAAACTGGAACACATTCATAGGAACTCAATTTATGGCAATTTCTTTGTCCTGTGAGGTGGTATTTTTTTTTTTTAATCGAACCCTGATCTGAATTAAGTTGGATAATGAGGACTTCTATGTCCTTTATGGGACTACCTGGATAATAAAAGCTCATAAATATACTGAATTGAAATTTTAAAGCACGTACTTTTTGTTTTTAATGCCCTTGCCTGCATTTTTATCATATGTAAATACTAAAGGCTTTCTTGCGATGATTAGTAACCTCATCCATGTTGGCATATCCTAATTTTTCTCATTCAAAGGAAACTCTTGAATCTTTCCTTCTTTAAATCTCTGATTTAATTAAGCAATTAAAAGTTATTCCATAATAGCACATGTGCCACATTTAATTTCATTGCTTCGTGCCATAAAGGCTGGGGAGACCAGCAAGATCTCAGAGGGTCAATAACCCCTGAGTCTCTGAAAAAGGGCTTCAGGTGATGCCTGCCCGGATAGGAGGTAGGGGAGGGAGAGGGTGTGGAATTGCAATGGGCAAAAAGCAGGGTAATATAATACATTTTTTTAAAAGTCAGGTTGCCTGGCTCACAATGTGGACATGTACTTTATAGATTTGGTGTGAAATTTTAAACAACAGTTGGCTCGTGTCCAGGTGTTGAGGTAACCTCTCTCCAGACACTAAGGACTCCTGGTTTACAGGATCCTGAGCTCTGCCCAAATAGCAAGGGTTCCAAGAACACAGGGACGAAACCAGACCAGTTCTGACTTTGGCCCAAGCCAGGGGATTTTGCATATTTGGGAGTGGGCAGGATGGGGAGGAAGTGACCTCTTTCCTGGTGCCCATTCCTGGGGCCAGCCCAGGTCCTGAATTCTAAGGAGACTGTGTCTCAGCCTCTCTGTGTTCCTGCCTCTCCTCCTCATCCCCTGCCTTTCTGCTTCTTCACCTCTCTGTTTTCTTCTCCCCTTTCGGCTGTCGCTCTATTAAATCCCTGTGGACATGTGTTGATACTAGAATCTGCATTTTACTTGGAAAACTAAGTGAACAGGTCACCTTTCCCAGGGATACTTCCTTGTTCATCCCTATTGAGGAATGTGAAAAGGAAGTTTCCAGTCGATATAAATCATTCTTCAGGTGTTGGTTCCTTATGGGGGAGCCATGGTAGAGTGGTAGGTGCCCTCTGAAAAATGGGAATGTGCTTAATGGGGATGGCAGAAATAGGCCAAGCGTTACCTGTGTCCTCCACCTGTCACCTGTCGGGTGAGGTCGTTGGACTGGGTATTTTCCTAGGTCCTTTTTTACCATTCAGAGGGCCCATGGTTCCATGCTTTCGGCCCAGACCCCAGTTACGCTAAGAGGTTCAGCAGCACACAAGCAAAGACGACAAAGCGCCTTGGAAGTTTGGCTTTGGAATTTAGGAAAAACAAGGATGGCCTGCTCAGATTCGCCAGAAGTAAAGAATACGTGTGGTCAAGCATACTCAGCTCCCCCAGTGGTTCCTCAACATTCCACTAAATGACGCTCCACAGTGACCTGCACATGTACGCGTGTGGGCATACGTGTGCCGTGTGATTTTTTCCCTAAAGATTCAGGCTCCAAGATGGATGATCCAACCCACTGTGTTGGACTTATCTGTGCAGGGAGGGTGCTGACCGAGGGAAGCCAAAAAAAGAACCTGAAAACATAAGGAAGCTATAAAATGGGGAAATGTTTTGAAGCCAAAGTCCTGCTTCCACTGTGAGATTTTCTGTTTGCTTTTTGTTCTGCGTGGGTGATGGTTCCTTATTTGGACCTTGAGGAAAGCTACTCCCTTAGCCAACATAGGCACACTAAAAATTGGACACCTCTAAGAGTTTTCCATTTTAGCAGGAGGAAGGGGTAGGCAAAAAAAGGCTCACTTCACAGGCATCCTTTTACTTCTCCCCAGTGGCGCTGTCCAGGGACACGGAAAGGTATATATACCCTCTTCCTGAACCCCCGAGGAACACTGTTCTGTTCTGGCATTTTTCTGAAGTGCCTGGCTTGATCACCTTGCTTCGGCTAATGACAGGTCCGGGTAATACAGTGACAATAATGCCTGATGATCCAAGGGTTAATGGGGAGATGTATGCATTTGCACAGAGTTTCATCATCTGCCTTCATAAGCTGATCACTACCGCTATAGGTACTTATGACAGGAGCCGCCTTGCGAAAGACATCAGTCCTCCATAAATACACCTTTCTTATTGACAAGATGTCTTTTAACCCTAATAGTAATGGAAGAAGGCCAATAAATGAAACATTTACTGCATAACTTGCCTTATTTTGGGGTGGTGTATGATTCCTTTCTAGCCGTCTCGAGAAAATGTTTTCAGCCTAATTTGCTCCCTAGAAATTTCGCTTGCTACAGTTATACGTCTATGACGTTTTATTGCCTGAAGCCAAGTCTGCATAAGAACTTTCTTAAGATATACTTATCCTAATGCCAGGCTACAGGAACTGGGCTGCTTTATGCTGAATTATTTGTGCTACCCTGATATACAGGATAGAGGCTTCCCGACAGTCATTGCCATAGGGTAGGTCTAAGTGTTTCTGAGAAGGGGGGAAAAGGCAGAAAAAGGTGAAAAAAGTTTCATCTAGGTTGATTTGTGGAAGTCTTTAGAATTAATAATTGGGTCTGTATTTAACATATTAAAATGCCTGAGGTTTTCTTTTCTTTCTCTTTTTTTAAAAATAGCTTCAGTGACCCCATCCTTTCTTACAAAGCATCCTCACTGGCCCAAACTCATTGTTATGTTCAGAAATGTCATGGATATCCAAGCACCCTCCACAAAAACACGAGCACTTTAAACTGAGGCAAAGACCATGCCAGCCAGCATGGAGCGGTCTCACAAGGTGGTTTACGTCTGTTCAAGGGACAGAGCAGGTGAAATTTCAGGAGAGGACAATGCCATTGTTCCCCTTGTAATTTATCTAAGTGTGGGCTGATACACCTGCTTCTGGCCAAAAGCATCACGGGATAAAGGAGGTGAAGGATCTAAGGAGACGTCCAGGTCTAGAGTGTGAAGATTTCAGGCTTGGTTTCCCCCCCAGGAATCCACACCAGCTTTGAGCCCTAGTCTGTCCTTGAGGAAGGACTAAATCTATGTCGAACGAATCACTTGAGACTGGACTGGATTGCAAAAAACCCCAGTTGTTTCTGCAAATTCCAATGATCTTTGTGGATTCTATTTCCTAAGGAAACCTTCATTTGAACAGGGGGGAAAAAAGGAAGAAGGATACATGATGAGTTCCGGCGTCCGGAGTGAGTTCGGGTCCCAGTGTAGACAACAGCCTGCAGCGCGGGGTTGGGCCAGGAGGGAGGCTTCCGGTTGACTGTCATCCGCAGCCGACTCCGTTTCTTGGTAGCCTGAGGGCACACTGTAAATACCTAGAGCGGGAGGGAAGGCATTAATCGTTATTTCTTAAAGGTTCCAGGATGCCAAGAGTGAGAGGTTATAATGACCTCAAAACCCCATAAGAAGCACAAGGACCCCTCCCAGAACCCCCTCGCTCGGAAAGGTGGCCTTTCTCCATGCGTGTGTACCCAGACACTGATTCTGCCACGCTTTCTAGCGACGGTCCAGGTCCTTGATGTCTGTCACGGCACAGGCGTAAACATTCCTTGCCTCTACCCAGCCAAGGGCTCTGCTCCTGGAGAAACCTCAGTCCTGGGCAGGGAAGAATCCGCAGAGGCCCCGCCCACTCTCCCTTCCCCCTCCTGCCAGGGTTCATGAGGTGGGGGGGGGGGGGGGGGGGCAGGAGGCCATGTGAATGATGGTGCCTACTATGCCTGTGAGACCCTCCTAGCTCCCCCAGGCCCTGCCACCCACCTCCATCCCCAACAGGCAAGGTGATGACTATCTAGAAACCAGATGGGGCATTTCTTAGGGAAGGATCTGCTATCATTGTCTTTCGGCTTTTTCTTCTTTGAAGGAACCTTGCCTACCCTTCCTTAGGAGAAGCGTCTTTCTAATGTGATCATCTGGCCGCTGTTCATGTTTTGTTTTATTTTATTTTATTTTATTTTATTTTATTTTATTTTATTTTATTTTATTTATTTTTGCCGGCTACAAAACAGCATGTATTATAGAGTTCTTTTTTAAAAGGGAAATTGTTCATTAAAAATACTTGAAAGGATGTGCCCCAAAATGTCAACGAAGAAATTTTGACTTTCATTTTTCTGCTTTTTTATACTATCTGGTTCTGTTCGGGATTAACACCTGGGTACGGGTTATTTGCACAATGATAAAGGAAGATAACGCTTTTTTTCTCTTTTCAAAAATAAATCCTTTGACTTTCCTCCTCTCTTGTATCCATTCCAACTTTGGGGACGTTTCGAGGTACTTGTTGCTGACATTATATCCAATACATAACTTTGAGCCCCTGTCAAATATGCTCTCAGACTTGAATTTCAAAGCACATCAGTGGCAAAGGATCCCATGTCATGCCTTTAATTTGAAAATTACTAATAAGCCCCATCCACCCTAAATGTGCTCAGTGACCTGCCTGCAGGTTTCACGGTGGCATCCTTTGTGTGTGAAAGGGGATCGTCCTTCTATAAACCTTTTCTCATACATTTACTTGCTGTTCACAACACCGTGTGAAGTAGCGGGCAAGTGTAATTACCCATTTTACAGGTGAGGAAACTGAGGGTCCAAGAGATCCAGGCAGGCCGAGCATCACATGGCTGAGGGTAGCCAGGCTGAGACTGGGATTCAAGTTTCCTGATTCCAGGTAGAGGTCTTTTTTCGCTACTGGTTCCTGGGCCAACCCAACAATGGAATCACCCTCACGAGTTTTCTGCGATGTATCGGGGGTAAAAAGAGGAGCTTGGCAAAAAGATAATTTCCTTTGAAGTAAAACTCACACCCAGCCCTCAGCTACACTGTGAATTGGATAGTATTTGTCCTCAAGGCCCACCTCTCCCCGCCCCCTTCCCCCCACCATGCTTGTGGGATGCCCAGGGCTCTCCCCTCAACTTATCCCATTCCTTACATTCCCAGTCCCTAAACAGCACCAGGTTTGTCAGCCTGGGTGCCATTGACATTTTGGACTGAGTAATTCTTTGTTGTGCAGGGTTGTCCTGGATGTTGTTGGACATTGAGCAGCATCTCTGGTCTCTATCCACTAGCTGACTTTGACACTGCGCCCTCAGTTGTAACAGTAAAAACAAAAACAAAAAGACCTCTAGGAATTGTCATATGTCCCCTGGAGGCCGGGGGGTATGGAGCGAAATCACCCCTGCTGCTCTACACCGAACCCCCCCCCTCTCTGGAAGGCACATGATAACCCCATTCCTGTTAGTAAGGCACTTAGTCCTCTGACCATCTCCCCCTTCCCCCAGTCAACAAGGGGCTGTCTCAGAATGGCCTAGGGAGTTTCTTTAAATTGTGACACTTCCACTCCCTGCTGAGAACCTATGCCCCGCACAAGAAGGCATCTTGGTCTCACCGGAAGAGCTCAAATCTTGACTCTGCCATGTCTGAATGTGTGCCCTGAGGTCCATCCAAAAATCATTCTAACTCTTCTTTGCTCATATAAAGTGGGGACATAAGACCTATGTCTGAGTGTTATCATTAGAATTCCATGAAATAACATGTCAACTTGCCTTGATCACAGAGATCTTCAATCAGGACAGACTTTGTTACTCGCCTCCCGTGTCCAGATGGTAAATCGAATGCCCAGATTCAGCACAAGCATGGCACCGTGAGCGGGCTCAGTGCACCTTAGCTCTACCGCTGTTATTCTATCCCTCCTAGTTACACCTCTCAAGGGTAGCTGGATTATACAAAGGAAAAGTGCCTGAACTCAAAACAAACACATCTGGAATGGTGGCTCTCAAACCAAAGACAAGCTGGAAAATTGCGGCAAAGAGTCTTTTGGATCTCTTAGTGGTGCTGTCCATCGGGAGGGGGCAGCCCCACCATAAGAGTGTCCCCAACCACCGTCCTCCCTCTGTCCCTCGAAGCAAATCCCTCCCACCCAGTTAGGGAGGGCAGCAAGACAGATTTCGAAAACCCCCAAGGCCTGGTCTCCAGTGTCTAGTAATTTAATAACACGCAGCCCTTCATAAACACTAATTAAGCAAGAGCGCTGCTCCTGGTGAAGGAAGCCCGCCACCCTCCCACCCCAGGCCTCTGCTTTTCAGGTGGGAGGCCACTGAGAGGTGCCCCCCCACCCCCCGCCCGGAGAAGTGGTTTGCCTAGGGCTAAAGAGGAAAGAAAAAAAGGCAAGTCAAATGGGAAGAAGAGAACCCTTGTGGGGTTCGGTCCAGTCAAGGCTGTTACCGGTTACTCTGGACTGGAGCATCTCCTTTAGATCAGGGGCCCTTCTGGCTCTTGTGCTTCTTAGGGGAGGGTGTCAGAGACCCCTTTGAGAATCCGAAGCTAGCTTTGGGAAAGCTAGCACCTGGGAAATGCACTCACACTTTTAAAATTTTGCAAATACACTTGGACCTGGAACAACGCCGGGGGGCGGGGGGACAGGGGGTAAGGGGCACTGACCTCCTCACACACACACACACAATAGATGATGCATGTTTAACTTTTGACTCCCCCCCAAATCAGTTACTAATAGCCTGCTGTTGACCAGAAGCCTTACTGATAACATCAACAGTCAATTAACACATACTGTGTATGCTCTGTGTATTATATACTGTGTTCTTACCATAAAGTAGGCTAGAGAAAAGAAGATGTTATTAAGAAAGCAATAAGGAAGAAAAGATACATTTACACTCCTGCACTGTAAGAACATCCATGTATAAGTGGACCCGCGCAGCTCCAAGCGGTGTTGTTCAACGACCAACCACACTCTGAACTTATTAAAATTTCCTGCCCTAAGTAATTATAAGTCAGGTCTGATGTTTGGCGAGCCTTTTACAGTTTTAGGAGCGCTTTCCAAGAGGCTAGCGGGAGAATGAGGAGGCGCAGCACGTGGGTTCTAGAATGATGGGCGTATACCCGTCAGTGCCACTCACCAGCTGGTTTGCCCTGAACAAGGTATTGCACCTCCACGCACCCCCATTTCCTCCCTGCCTAACATGAAGTTAGTAGGATAGCTCTTGTTAAAATGATTTCTGCTTAACAGATGAAGAAACTGAGACTTGGACAAACTGAACCCAAAAGGCTACCGTTTGAACCCAGGACTCCTGGCTCTTCCTTTATCATTCTATCAAAACTTTGTAAACTTTTTTGTAGAAGGAGAACATTCGTAAAGCGCACAAGCCTCGAACACTCCCCTCGCTGAATTCTTGCTAATAGACACACCCATGTAACTACCATCTACATTAGGATAATAGGATATTATCAAAACCGCAGAAGCCATCCTCCTGCGCCCTCCAAGTCAATGTCCCCGCAAAGTAGGGTTGCCAGATTTAGCAAATAAAAATAGTGCCTTGGACGTGCTTACAGTAAGACATTAGTCTAAAGCTGGAATTCAAATCTTACCGGGTGGGCTGTATTTTATCTCGCAACCCCACCTCAAAACCAACCAGTAGTTTGACTTACGATTCTAGATTAGTTTTGCCATTCATAGAAATGGAATCCTAGAGTGCGCAGTCTTTTGGTTCAGGCTTCTATTGTTTAACACGTGCATGAAATTCAACAGTATAGCGGCAGCATTTGGCCCTCAGCCAGAGGCCCTCGGGTGGGCGGACATGGGCGGCCTCTTGGGGCACGCCATCCTGTGGGAGCTGCTGCATGGCCCGCGAGTCACGGGTCCAAGCCCACTCACACACTCCATCTCCAGGGGTCCTCCTGGACCCGGGAGCGAGTGGACCTTGGTGGCGGTGAAGCCACAGGGGTGCAGTGGTGGCTCATTGGGGATGTGATCCGGCGCTTTGAGAGGAGGACCTTCAAGCTGGTGGGGATGAAGGTGCTGCAGGCAACCAGATAGAGACTTTGCCCAGCACTGCCATGACCTGCAGAAGAAGCCCTTCTACCCAGCCCTCATCAGCTATAGGAGCTCTGGCCCCGTGGCGGTCATGGTCTGGGAAGACCCCAAAGGGGTCTGCTCTTCAAGGGCCATGACAGGACACATGGACTCAGCTGAGACTTCCCCCAGCGCCACGGAGGGGGTGGGGACTTCAGCATCCACATCAGCAGACACATCATCCAGGCCAGCGACTCCATGGAAGGTGCCCAGAGGGAGACCCAGCTATGGTTCCAGAGCACTGAGCTGGCAGACTGGGCAGACAAAGCCCACTAGAGCAGCCTCTACCCAGCCTGAGCACTCGGGCTGCCCTCAGCCACCCCAGCAGCCCCCCAGGATCAACTACTTCTGTCCATAAGAACTTGAGCCCACACCCAAGGTCTGCCCATCTGTCCCAGACCACTTCCCTGTCCACCCCAGCCCAGAGGGGTTGAGCCACCAACTTCAAGTGACTTTTAATATCCCAAGCCACTTCAGATGGGACCAAATCCTTTCTGTACAAAACTGCCAGGCAACCTTTGGGGTGTCTCCAAAAGTGTGTAGTATGACCTTCCCTCCCCCAAAGGGGGGGCATTAAAATTTACTGTGTGGGGTGCCTGGGTGGCTCAGTCGGTTAAGCCTCTGACTTTAGCTCAGGTCATGATCTTACGGTTTGTGTGTTCGAGCCCCACATCGGGCTCTCTGCTGTCCATGCAGGGATCCTGTCCCCCTCTCTCTCTGCCCCTCCCCTGCTCTCTCTATCTCTCCCACTCTCAAATAAACATTTAAAAAAAGACTTTAAAAACATTCACTGTGTTCTTCATGGGGGTGGATTGCTTATTACAGTTTGTGCCATCTCTGAGGCAGGGATGAGGACTTTACCCAAAGCTGTAAGAGTCTGAGAGTAGAAATAAAGCTTACCCTTTCATACACACACACACACACACACACACACAACAATGTAACAGCAATTATTTTTCATTAATGTACAGTATTTTACTGTACACAATGGCAAACAAATGTATAATATATAATCAGTAAAAGTTTATTCATTGTATATTATAAATATATACATATACACATACATATACATATACATATACATATACATATACATATACATATACAATGAATATGAACTTCTAGGTTATTTTCAGCCAGGACAAGGATGGCTACTATATTCTCGTATATGGTGTTTTTCGTTAATATATGAATGCTTCCCAGGAGCCTGGGTGGCTCAGTCGGTTGAACATCCAACTTCGGCTCAGGTCATGATCTCACAGTTCATGAGTTTGAGTCCCGTGTCAGGGTTTGTGCTGACAGCTTAGACTGGAGCCTGCTTCAGCTTCTGTGTCTCCCTCTCTCTCTTTCTGCCCCTTCCCTGCTCATGCTCATGCTCTGTCTCTGTCTCTCAAAAATTAATAAATGTTAAAAAAATTAAAAAAATAATAATATATATATATGAATGCTTCTCTATTGGGTATACACCTAGGGGTAACATTTCTGTAACATCAGGGTCTACATGGGTTCAGCTTTAATAGCTAGTACCAAATTTCTCCAAAGTTGTTGAACCGATTCATTCAAGAATGCACAGAGAGATCCATTTTCATCACCTGGTATTGTCCATTTCCTCCCTTTTATGGTAAGGGTAAAGTGGTATCTCATTGTGGTGTTAATTTGTATTTCCCTAATAACTAATGATTTGGGGCATCTTTTCACATGCTTACTGTCATAAGATGCTTATTGAAGTCTATTGCCCATTTTAAAAAATGGTGTGTCTTTTTCTTATTGATTTGGAAGAATTCTTTACATATTCTAGATATAAGACCTTTGTCAGACATAGGTTTTGTAAATATCTTCTCCCTCTCTGTGGCTTGTTTTGCAATCTCATAATGGTACGTTTGGATGAACAGAAACTTTTAACCTATATGGTATTACTTTTGTGTGTGCTGTGTAAGAAATCTTGACCCCCAAGGGAGGTCATAAAGATATCTTCCTAGGGGCGCCTGGGTGGCTCAGTTGGGTGAGCATCCGACTTCAGCTCAGGTCGTGATCTCATTGTTTGTGAGTTTAAGCCCCATGTCAGGCTCTGTGCTGACAGCTCAGAGCCTGGAGCCTTATTCAGATTCTGTGTCTCCCTGTGTCTCTGCCCCTGCCCTGCTCATGCTCTGTCTTTCTCTCTCTCTCTCTTTCTCAGAAATAAATATCAAAAAAAAAAAAAAAAAACCATTAAAAAATAAATATTAAAAAATAATTTATATAAATAAAGAAATAAATAACATATATCTTCCTATGTTACCTTTCCATTTGATTTTTCACATTCAGAGTTACTGGACCTATTTCTTTGTCTATCATATGTACAGTCCGATTAATTCAAAAATTATTTCCCAGCTTCATAATCTTCCAGAATCTGTGTTCATATTTGTTAATATCATCATTAGATAGTTTCTTTCCATCCAATACGGAATTTTGAAGTATATTGCCATGTGCCAAGGCATTGTGTTTAATACTAAGAACTTAAACCTTGAGCTGGGCATGGAGGTAATTTTCTCAGAGCTCCTAGCGTGTGGTCTGTCCACATCCACCTATGTCTTCTGCCTCCACCCACTGTGTCTCCATAGATTCCCTTTAGGGGCAAAGTCCACTTAGATTTGCCTGTAAGGCTTGTGCTCCAGTCTGGGCAGGAAGAGGACGAGCATGTTCACGAGCGGTAATCCTTTGCAGCAGCTCCAGCTGAAGGTTCAAAGAGAGAGCCTGAAACCTGGATCATTTGTGAGTTGTAGGTCCCTGTGCCAAGTAAGAGCCTGTATTCCAGCCAACTCAGTGGCGGCAAAGATCCGTTGTCCAGTCGCTTGGAGTGGCTCGAAAATGCTTGGGGCGGCTGAAATGTCAGTAACAGGAGAAGTGATAAACTATGAATGACTTGTGGTACCTGATTGTATCGTAACTATTCTGCTTTGCTGGCCTCACTAGTTCTTCCCATCAGTCGTCAATCACATAACACCCAACTACTAATTCTTAGGCTCGGGAAGGTGGTCAGTTAGGAAATAGCAACCTCCACCTCAAATCCAGTGTCCGTCCTTTGGAGACTTTTTGGTGCTGTTCCAGAACATAAACTTTTAACGTAAACAAACCCGACCTACTACCCTTGTATCTTGGGCTCCTTAGATTTTAGGACTCTCTTTGGGGCTTAGGGCTCATTATCTGGTTCTTCCTAGCCCCTGGCCACCTCAAATTTGAACACCCCACCCACCCCAGGGAGCCCCAGACTCCAAAATTGACCACCAACATTGATGGCTCTTGTCCCAGACGAGCTGAACAAAACTTTTGCAGGAGATGGGGTCTAGACATTGTGGGAGAAGAGTGCTTCCTCTTACATTTTCCTGATCTATATTCCCTCTAGTTGCCTGCACCAGCCACTCCCCAATCCCTCCAGTGAAGGCGGAGATATTCTGGATGATGCCTTCCTACTTAGGACTCCCTTAGCCAAAGAGCTCTACCTGGGTGGCAGATAGCCCTTTCCTAAATAGAGGGAGGATTACAAGGGTAGGGGGTCAGAGCCACAGAATTGAAATGCAAATGTAGGTTCTTAACTCTTAATGTAGTTTTTAAAAGTAAGGAAAGAATGAGAGAGATTTTTCTGAGAACACGTTACACATGAAAATGGGGCACCTGGCTGGGTCAGTCCGTAAAGTATGCCGCCGTTGATCTTGGGGTGGTGAGTTCAAGCCCCCCCGTTGAGGGTAGAGATTACTTTTAAACAATGTTTGTGCCCATTGGTGATGGTTAAAAGTTGAATAAAGATAAACAAACAAACAAACATGAAAATGTACCAAGAATCTCCGATGGCATTGGTGTATGTTTTTGACTTGAGGGTGGGACAGCGAGGTAAGCTTCTGTGATGACCAGGCCAGAGGCAGAAAGGAACCTTTACTAGACCTGGCCGCCGAGGGGCGCAAGACCACAGGAGCAAACAGAAGGAGCCTGGAGGAAGATCACAGGCCAGTGTGAGGCCCGACCATGAATGGGTCAGAGAAGCAGCCCAATCCCTGCTGCAGGACAAATACAGGCATTTAAAGGGAACTAGGGCTTGTATGAGCAGCACTGTATGAGCAGTACTGGGAGAAGACTGCGTCAACTGTGTTCTACACTCCAAAGTTAGAGGCTCCCACTGGGAGCTTAACAGGAAAGACCTGACTCCTTCAGAGACAAAGGACTCAGGAGGGCTGAGTCCTATGATCACCGTGCATAGAAGGTGCTGGAAACAAAGGGGACTATTTTCTCCATACCTGAGCCCAGGGGCCCTTGACAACTCCAGGCTCTATT
Organism: Panthera tigris; assembly: GCF_018350195.1. Lineage (NCBI taxonomy): Eukaryota > Metazoa > Chordata > Mammalia > Carnivora > Felidae > Panthera > Panthera tigris. The sequence goes on along the minus strand of NC_056670.1, from coordinate 69,164,700 downwards.
TAACCCTGCTCTACTTAATTTCCTCAAGAGAAAGTGCCCTCACTGTGGACTCAAGCTCGCTTTCTCTGGAAGCCGCTGGAGGTGACTTTTGTTAAGGAACTGTTTCCTCTGTCACAGGAATGGCTGTTAGGAGGAAACCAAAGGGTTGAGATCTGTTCTGGAGAGCAAGTCAAGGAGGTGGAATGTGCACATCCCATGTGCAAAGGCTCAGGCCTTTGTTATGACTAATATTCTTATTATAATACCCTGGGGCCGTCAACCCCACTGAAGAAAGGAAGAGGAAGCAGGTGAGTGCCATTTTGGAGACATAGCTCTGCACTCTGAACTGAGTCTCTTACCCCAGGTTGATCCCAAAGGCTCTCTGAGGGTTCCTGATGTGGACGTAACTCAGGGGTTTGTGAACTCCGAGGAATACCTTGCATCTTTATTTTTACTGAGCTCTCACTGAAATTCAGCATTTCCTCCTATTCCCGATGTGGGCAACAAATTAATAGTAGTAGCAGTAACTGTGACCTTTTTTAAAAACAATTGTTAACCTTATAGTGAAACATTCTCGATTATTTCATGTGTTACAAGCCCATATTACTTGTAATATGGGAATAATAATAAAATATAATTTATAAAACCAAAAATCTGTAATTCTCCAAACAACTGGTAGGCCCACATGTATTTCCCATATTAGTATTATTATTTTTTATATGTTTATTTATTTATTTGGTGGGGAGGGGCAGAGAAAGAGGGAGAGAATCTCAAGCAGGCTCCATGCTGTCAGTGCAGAGCCCGACTCCAGGCTTGAGCTCACGACTGTGAGTTCATGACCTGAACTGAAATCAAGAATCAGATACTTAACAAACTGAGCCACCCAGGCACCCCTGTATTTCCCATACTATGTAAACAAACTTATATAATATAATAAAGGCCGAGAAGCCACTAATCTACTTTATGAGGCTGGCCTTGATCCCCAAAGCAAAACTAGACAATAAGGGACAAGGCATAACGATAAAACTTCACCTCTCCCAGCAAGCCTGCTCCAGTGACGATGCTGTGAATGAGACTCAGTTTCTGTCTCTATTTCTTGCCTTTGCTTCCTTAGTGTTGGCATCTGTGATTATAACACTACTGGAAATCACAGATTTTTTTTTTAATGTTTATTATTAAAAAAAAATTTTTTTTAATGTTTATTTATTTTTGAGACAGAGAGAGACAGAGCATGAACGGGGGAGGGGCAGAGAGAGAGAGGGAGACACAGAATCGGAAGCAGGCTCCAGGCTCTGAGCCATCAGCCCAGAGCCCGACGCGGGGCTCGAACTCACAGATGGTGAGATCGTGACCTGAGCTGAAGTGGGACGCTTAACCGACTGAGCCACCCAGGCACCCCTTTTTTGAGACAGCGAGCGAGTGCGTGTGTGCCTGTGCAGGTGGGGGAGGGGCACAGAGAGGGGAATAGAGGATGTTAAAGCAGGCTCTGCACGGACAGCAACAAGCTCAATGTGGGGCCCGAACTCACAAACAGCAAGATCGTCACCTGAGCCGGAGTCAGATGCTCAACTGACTGAGCCACCCAGGAGCCCCAATCACAGATATTTTTATGTCATATTATGATGGTTGTGGAAACCTTGAAATATCATTTATATTCATCATTAATTCTAAATCACAAAAGTTCTTAGACTTGCCTTAATAAAGAAGCACTTAAGTAATTACATCACAAATTTGTTTTTTAAAAATATTTTGATAGCTGTATTTCAATATAATTGGGCTCTTTTGTAATCCTGTGTGTATTTTTAATTTGTTTTTTACTTTTAGTATCTTTATTGAGGTATAACTGACCATATGATGAGCTACCTCTATTTGAAGTATACAACTGATAAATTATGACATATGTCTACACTTGTGAAATCATCACCACGATGAAGACAGTGAACCTGTCCATTGCCCACAGTCGTTTCCTCATGTCCATTTGGAATTCCTCCCTCTTGCCCCTCCTCAGACCCCAAGCCCCAGAGAAATCTAGTCTGCCTCTTCTAGAACTTTATATAAGTAGAGTTATACAGTAGGCACTCTTATTTTTAAATGTGTCTTTCTTTATTTAGCATAATGATTTTGAGGTTTGTCTATACTGCTTGATGTATCACTAGTTCCTGTTTGGTTTGTTTCTGAATGGTATTATATTGTGCAGTTAAACATTAATTGTTTATCCATTCACCAATTGATGGGTCTTTGTATTGTTTCCAGTTCTTGGCTATTACAAACAAAGATGCGTTGAACATTGGTGTATACGTCTTTGTGTGGACACAGGCTTTCATTTCTCTCAGGTCACTACCTAGGGGTGGAACAAACAGCTAGGTCAAATAGGAGGTTTGTATTCAACATCATAAGAAACTGCCAAACTTTCCCCCCAAGAGTTAGTAGTACCTACATTCCCACCAAACGTAGTGAAGGAAAACTCCAGTTGCTCCACGTCCTCATCAACATTTGGTGTGGTCAGCCTTGTTAATTTTAGGCATTCTAAGAAACGCGAGGCGGTATCTCACTGTGGTGTTGGTTTACATTTCCTGGTGACTGATGAGAGTGAGTTTGTATTCCTGTGCTTATTTACAATCTGTATATCTTCTTTGGTGATGAGCCTGTTCAAACTTTTTGCTCATTTTCTATTGGCTTGCCTGTTTTATGATTTAGTTTTGAGAGTTTTGATATGTTCTGGATTCAAGTCTTTTATCAGATATTGTTTGGAAAACATTGTTCGCCCGTGTTTGGTTTGCCTTTCATCCTTTTGACAGTGTTTTCTGAAGAGCAGAGGTTCTTAATTTGATGAGGGCCCAGTTTATCAATTCCTGTGTATATGTGGATTGTCTTTTTGGTATCAGATCTAAGTAATCTTTGCCTAACCAAAGGTCACAAAGATTTCTCCTGTGCTTTCTTCTAGAAGTTCTATAGTTTTAGGTTTAACATATAGGTCTGGGATCCATTTTGAATTAATTTTTTAGATGGTGCAAGCAAGGTATAGATCTAAATTCCTTTTTTTTTTTTTTTTTTTTTTTACTTCATACAGATATCCAATTGCTCTGGCACCATTTGTTGAAAAGATTATGCTTTTTCCACTGAATTGCTTTTGCATTTTTGTGGAAAATACTTGATTATGTATGTATGAGTCTATTTCTGAACCCTCTATTCCTTTCCATTGACCTATTTATCTCTCTTTACACAATACCATATTGTCTTGATTGCTGTAGCTTTATAATGAGTCTTGAAGTCAGATAGTGTTCGTCCTCCAACTTTGTTCTTTTTTTAAAAAGTTGGTTTTGCTCTTTTTAGTCTTTTGCATTTTCATATGAACTTTATAAGCAGCTTGTTGATGTCTATGAAACAGCCTCCTGGGATTTTAATAGGGATTGCACCAGATCAAGGGATCAACAAAGTTTCTCTGTAGAGAGCCAAATGGTAAATGTTTTAGACCATACAGTCTCTGTTGCAATGATTCAACTCTGCCATTGTAGCATGAAAGCAGCCATAGCCAACGCAGAAGCATAGGAGTGTGGCTGTGTTCCAATAAAATGCTATTTATAAAAACAGGTGGTGGGCTGGATTTGGCCTATGGGCTATGGTTTGCCTATCCCTGCTATAGATCAGTTTGGGGAAAACTGACATCTTAACAAAATGGAGTCTTCTCACTCATTAACATGGTAAGTTTCGCCATTAATTTAGACATTCTTTAATTTTTTTAAATAGACTTTAATTTTTAGAACGTCGTACAAAAGAACTGAGAAGCTAGTACAGAGATCCCCATATACTGTGTGCCCAGTTTCCTCTACTGTTAACATCTTACAGTAGTATGAGTACAATTGATGGACCAATATTAATATAACATTATTAGCTCCAGTCTGTGGTTTATTTAGGAATTCTTAGTTTTTCCCTAATGTCCTTTTTCTGTTCTGGGATCATATCCAAGCTATGTCATTATATTTAGTTGTCATGTCTCTTTAGATCCCTCTTGGGTATGACAATTTCTCCAATATTCTGTGTTTTTGATAAGTATTGGCCAATATTTTGGAGGATACCCCAGTGTCGGAATTTTTCTGATGTTTTTCTCATGAAGACTGGGGAAATGGGTTATTAGGAGGAAAACCACAAAGGTAAAGTGTCAGTTTTATCACATCACATCAAATGTACATATGTCAACATGATTTATGACTGTTGATGTTGGCCTTGATTTTCTGGCTAAGATGGATTTGTCAGGTTTCTTCACTGTCAAGTTACCCTCTTTTTTCCATCTTTCCATACTGTACACTTTCTTTTTGTTTAGAATTTTGTTAGCATTTTTTTTTTAAGTAAACCCTACCCCAATGTAGGATTCAAACTCATGATCCTGAGATCAAGAGTCACATGTTCTACCAACCGAGCCAGCTAGGTGTCCCTATACTGTGCACTTTGGAAGGAAGTCACTATGTGCAGCTCACACCTAAGGAAGGAGAAGTTAGAACTTCTCTAATTTATTTTAATGTTTATTTCTTTTTGAGAGAGCATAAGTGGGAGAGGGGCAGAGAGAGGGGGACAGAGGATCTGAAGGGGGCTCTGTGCTGACAGGCTGACAGGAAAAAGCCCAATGTGGGGCTTAAACCCACGAAATGCGAGGTCATGACCTGAGCCGATGTCAGTGGCTCAATTGACTGAGCCACACAGGTGCCTCTCTATTTTAACAAATTTTGACATTTTTGGTGCACAGATCTTACACATCTTTTGTTAGATTTATCCATTAATATTGCATATTTGATACTAGTCCAGGAGCTGCATTGTTTATGCTTTTGTAAATGTTATTTTTACATTTAGATTTCCAATTGTTCTTTGTTAATATATAAAAATACAGTTATAAAATGATTCCCTTTATTTCTGATAATATTATTTACTATGAAATCTACTTTGATGCTAATTTAGCTACTCCAGCTTTCTTTTGATTTATGTTAGCATTATATATATTTTGTAATTCTTTTGCTTTCAAACTATGTGTCTTTTTCTAAGTTTATTTTTGTTTCTCTTAAAGTTTATTTATTTATTTTAAGGGAGGCAGAGAGAGCGAGCGGGGATGGGTAGAGAGAGAGGGAATCCCAAGCAGGCACTGTGCTGTCAGCACAGAGCCTGATGCAGGGCTTGAACCATGAATCGTGAGATCATGACCTGAGCTGAAACCAAGAGCCGGTCGCTTAACCAACTAAGCCACCAAGGCACCCCTGTTTTTATTTATTTTGAGAGAGAGAGAGAGAGACAGAGCAAGCAAGGAAGGGGCAGAGAGAGAGAGAGGAAGAGAGAGAAAATCCCAAGCAGGCTCTGCACTGTCAGTGCAGAGCTGGATGTAGGGCTCAAACTCACAAACCCTGAGATCACGACCTGAGCTGAAATCAAGAATCGGATGCGTAACCAACTGAGCCACCCAGGCGCCCCATAAACTATTTGTGTCTTAATACTTACAGTCATATCTTACAGGCATCATATAGATAAACCTTGCTTTTTTATGCAATCTGACAATCTTTGCCTTTTGCTTGAGCTGTTTAGACTATTTACGTCTAATGTGGTACTACGGTTGGACTTAAATCTACCATCTTCATGGGAATCTATTCCCGAAGCCAAGAGAACACTGTATACACCGTATGTTACCTAACTTGACAATAAATTATATTAAATAAAGAAACAAAAATAAATAATAAATAAATCTACCATTTTGCTATTTTTTTTTTTCTATATCCCATCCATTCCTTACTCCCTTTTTCTCTTTTCACTTTCTTTTAGGTTGATAGGACATTTTAATGATTCCATTTTATCATCTGTGTTAGCTTCTTAACTATAACTTTTTGTTATATTATTTTGACGGCTGCCTTAGGGTTGCTAGCATATATCTTTAATGTATCACGGTCTTCCCTCAAGTGATATTATTTTTCTTTACACGTGAAATAAGAATCTTACAATAATACACTTCCATTTTTCTTCATCCAGTCTTTGTGTTATTATTGTCATATATTTTGCCACCAAATATATTATAAACACCACAATACATTGCTGGTATTTTTGCTTTAAACAAATATCGTTTAAAGAAATTTAAATAATAAGGAAACCATCTTATATTTACCCATGCTGTTGACATTTCTTTTTTTTTTTTTTTTAATTTTTTTTTAACGTTTATTTATTTTTGAGACAGAGAGGGACAAAGCATGAACGGGGGAGGGTCAGAGAGAGGGAGACACAGAATCTGAAACAGGCTCCAGGCTCTGAGCTGTCAGCACAGAGCCTGACACGGGGCTCGAACTCACGGACCGAGAGATCATGACCTGAGCCGAAGTCCGAGAGATCATAACCTGAGCCGAAGTCGGACGCTCAACCGACGGAGCCACCCAGGCGCCCCCATGCTATTGACATTTCTAATAGTCTTTATTCTTTTGTGTAGGTCTGGATTTCCAACTGATGACTTTTCTTCTTCCTGTAGGGCTTCCTTTAACAAATACATTCTTCCAACTTTTGTATGTCAAAAAAAAAGTCTTTGTTTTACTTTTGATTTTGAAAGATACTTTTGCTGAGTACAAATTTCTAAGTTGCCAGTTGTGGGTTGGTTTTATGTTTTGTTTCAGTACTTTAAAATTTTTTTAAGTTTTCTTTAAAATAGTCCACTGTCTTCTTGTCTTGTTTTCCACAAGAATTCTACTGTCATCCTTATCTTTGTTCCTACGTGTGACTTTTATCGCTGAATGTTTTTCAATTTTTCTTTTTATCACTGGTTTTAAGCAATTTTATTAAGATATACCTTGGGGCGCCTGGGTGGCTCAGTCGGTTAAGCGTCCGACTTCGGCTCAGGTCATGATCTCACGGTCCGTGGGTTCGAGCCCCGTGTCGGGCTCTGTGCTGACAGCTCAGAGCCTGGAGTCTGTTTCAGATTCTGTGTCTCCCTCTCTCTGACCCTCCCCTGTTCATGCTCTGTCTCTCTCTGTCTCAAAAATAAATAAACATTAAAAAAAAAAAAAGATATACCTTGGTAGTGTAATTTTATTCAGATTTCTTGTGCTTGGGGTTTGTTGAACTTCTTCGAACTTTGTGTTTATATTTTTTAAGTCAACTTTGAAAAGCTTTTGATCATTATTTCCTCGAATATTTTATTCTTTGAGGATTCCAGTCACATATTTTGGGGGCTACTTGTGGGTGTCTCATAGCTCGGTGATGCTTTGTATATTTTTAACGGTCTTTCTCTTCTCTTTAATTTTACGAGTTTCTATTTCTATGTTTGCAAACCCACCAATCATTCTTCTGCAGTGTGTAATCTACTATTAATCACTTCCAGTGTATTTTTCATCTTAGACATTGTTTTCACCGCTAGAATTTCAAATAGGGCTATGTAGATAGATGATAGATAGAGATGGAGGTATATCTACATCTTTTTTTTTTTAATTTTTTTTTAACATTTATTTATTTTTGAGACAGAGAGAGACAGAGCATGAACGGGGGAGGGGCAGAGAGAGAGGGAGACACAGAATCGGAAGCAGGCTCCAGGCTCTGAGCCGTCGGCCCAGAGCCCGACATGGGGCTCGAACTCACGGACCATGAGATCGTGACCTGAGCTGAAGTCGGACGCTTAACCGACTGAGCCACCCAGGCGCCCCCTACGTCTTCTATGTCTCTACTTAATATGCTCAATCTTTTCCACATCTTCTTAAGTATAATTGTCTTAATGCCCCTGTCTACTAATTCTATCATTGGTATCATTTCTGAATCAGTTTTGATTGATCCACTGCATTTTATGCATTATGGGTTTTATTTTCCTGCTTCTTTTCATGCCAGTAACTTCCTACCACACATTAAACATCGGGAATTTTACTGTTGTGGGTGCTGGATATTTTTGTATTCTTTTTTTAAAAATCTTTTAAACGTTTTTTTTATTTATTATTGAGAGACAGAGACAGACAGAGCATGAGCAGGGGAGGAGCAGAGAGAGGAGGAGACAGAATCCGAAGCAGGCTCCAGGCTCCGAGCTGTCAGCACAGAGCCTGACGCGGGGCTCGAACTCACAAACTGCAAGATCATGACCTGAGCTGAAGTCGGACGCTTAACTGACTGAGCCACCCAGGCGCCCCTCAATATTTTTGTATTCTTATAAGTATTCGAAGTGCTCTTAAAGTTTGTTCTGGAGCATGGTTATATTGCTTGGAATCAGTTTGATTTTGTTTTTTTTTTAAATTTCATTTGTAAGGCATGTTGGGTGAGACCAGAGTAACGTTTAGGTTACAGCTAAATTTTCCCAACTACTGAGACAAAACCATTCTGAGTACTTTACCTGACGCCCTCTAGGTTTTGAGGGTTTTAGTCCGGTTGAAGAGAAGAGGAACCTGCTCTGGACGCAGTGTGAGCTCAAATAATTGTTTTCTATAGTCCTTCCAAGTGGTTCTTTTCCTGCTTTGCATGGTTTCTTCACACACGTGTGCTGGTTACTCAGCTTAAGACTCAGTGGTGACCCTCTCCAGGCGTCTAGAGTTTTGTCTTTGTGCCTGCTCTCTCTTTGGTATTATGCTTTGCACACTCTAGCCACTTTGGCCTCCCCTTTCTCCCAGCTTCTTCTCAACTCAGAGAGACCACCAGCTCTCTGTCCTTGTACAGAGTTTGGAAACTCTCCAGGCAATCATACTGTTCATCTACTTTGTTTCCCATCTCTCAGGGGTCACTGCCTTCTGTTGCCTGATACTCAAGTGTTTTGAAAACTATTGTTTCATGTATTTCGTCTGGCTTTTTAGTTACTTCAGGCAGGGAGGTAAATCTGATCCTTATTTTAACTTTGGTCAGCAGTGAAGTCTGCAATCAGTCATATATATTTTACTTCATGCATTAAGAAAAAAATATATATATATACAGATAGATTCTGAGAAGGTATCCATACCCTTTACCAGATGGGTCAAAGGAGACTGTGACACAAAAGAAGGTTACGAACACCTGCTCAGCACCTCAGGTATTCATACTTTTTTTTAAAGTTTATCTATTTTGAGAGAGAGAGAGAGAAATAGTGCTCACGTGAGTGGGGAGAGAGGCAGAGAGAGAGAGAGAATCCCAGGCAGGCTCCACACCTCCAGCACAGAGCCCAACGTGGGCCTCGAACCCACGAACCGTTGAGATCACGAACTGAGTCAGAATCAAGAGTTGGACGCTTAACTGACTGAGCTACCCAGGCACCCCTAGTTCATACTTTTTTAAATGTAATCTCTATGCCCAACGTGGGCCTCAAACTCACAACCCCAAGATCAAGAGTCACAGGCTCTACCCACTGAGCCAGCCAGGAGCCCCATTACTTCGTATTTTTTTTTACCTCTCTCCCTTCCAGGTGCCTAGATTTTGTCTGGGGCAGATGGGACAAGGCCCGTGTTGCCTTTAGGCTTTGTTGTCCGAGCACGAATGAGGGCATGAGCATGGTCTTTGGGAGGCCTGTTCTCATGGGGTTCCCCCCAGAGGACCCTGATTTCCGCTCTGCTCCACGTCTCTCCACGTTGGCTGTATTTCTGTCACTTCATGCAGAGAGATTTGTAACTCTGCATGCTGTGGGCAAACGTGTCACGGAGGTTTAATTTCATAGCAAAACTGGTTATGAAACTTTTTTCCTTTCTCCATGCCCCTCCTGGAAACCCTTCCCACCCCGTCGCAGACTCTGCCTCACCCCCCGCCCCCCCCCCCCCCCATAATTAGGGTTTATGCTTCCCGAACCTGAAATCCTTTGCCTGGTGAAGGAATCTACGAGCACCCTGGCAGAGCATGTTGTGAATCCTGGTGCAAAGAGGGAACAGGTAGGAGGTCTCTCTTGCCTCTGACTGACAAGGGAGCTGAAGGTGGGGCTGGAAACCATTAGTCCTGTAGTTCGCCCAGGACTCCAAGTCTCCCAATGTCTTCTGGAAGACTAGAACTATCTGAGCTGCTCTTTAGAAGCAAATGAAATGAACTCATTAGCATTTGTAAGCAGGTCTGTGGGAGCCAGGCAGAAGGCATTCATTCATTCTGTAGAGATTCACGGGAACACCCTCCCTGCTTGAGCTAAACTGCTACTCTAGCTTCGAATTCAGAAACATCTCTCTTCTTCCCTAGGTTTAATAGTTCGGCCCCAGGGGTAACACAGCGACCGGCAAATCACAGCCCAGCACAAGGGACTCCAAAATCCAGTCTTTGGCATCTGTGCATTTTTTTTTTTCATTTAATAAATGGAGGAGCATCTGCTGTGTCTCAGTCCTTGTACAGCCACTGAAGATAGAGTGAGAAGCAAGGCCAAGCAAAGTCTGCAGGAGACCTCGGTGTGTGTCTGTCTGTCCACGTATACCTCTATGGAGGTATGTATGTGTATAAATTAAATGTATTTATGTATATATAGGTGCACGTAGATCATCATACACATAGATTTATATGTGCACATATGCAAAATATAACTGTGATAAGAACCAGAAGTCATAAACTAGGGGGAACGGACCTGGCCAGGGAGCTTGGGAAGTCTTCCCTGAAGAAATGATAACTCGGCTGAGATAGGAGGGATGAGGAGGCATTAATTAGGGGAAGAAAGGAAGGGATATCACAGGCAGAGGAAACAGCACGTGCAAAGGCCCTATGACCTCGGGAAGCAGGGGGGTGTGTCAGCTTTTTAACGATGACTGCATCCCACTATGGGATATTCCACAGCATTTCTGACAGTGTGACGCAGATATGCAGCCATAAAGATGTGGAATCTATGTTTCTTCTCCTTAAGTTTGGGTGGGCCTGTGACCACAATAGAGGTGAGGCCATAGGACTCTCAAGACTAAATCTGAGTATCTTCCACCTGGTCCCCTTGGGCCCTAGCCACCGTGCTGTTGGGCAGCCATACAGCCACATGAGAAGTCCCAGCTGACGACCCTCCTGGCAAAGGGCATCACCCTCCAAACATGGGAATGAGCCTTCAGGTGATTTGAACCTGGTGTCAAGTGGAACGGAGGTGAATTGCCTTCTAGGCCCTTCCCAAATTGCATACTTGTGAGCAAAATAAATATTGTCATTATTTCAAGGCACTAAGAATTACGGGGCTTGTTCTGTTGCTGTGGCTAACAGTATGTGTGGGGAACGAGGAGACGGTACTAGTCTGTGGGCTGAGAATGGAAAAGGGAGCAAGTGCTAGATCCAGAACTTGCTAGAAGCCTAATGACATCGGAAGAGGCACCCCCTCAGAGCACACAAAGCCCTGGGGACGCATGGTTGGCAGTTGGAGTGAGGGCTGGATTTCAGCCTCACTCCCCTCTCAGCCAAGCACCCTTGTTCATGACACATCCATACAACTATGCTATGGGGCTCTGGCTAGATCACATAAGGCCTCAGACATCTCCTGGGTTAGGGATATTGGTCTTATTCTAGAAGCAATGGGGAACCAGGTAAAGGGACCAGAGGAGTGATCCCTATCACTTAAGTCCAGAAGCTCCTGAGAGACTTCCAACAATCGCCATCCATAGATTTCAGGTTCCCGATTCCAGGTAGAAAAGGGGGCCAGAAAAGTCAGTCTTCCTGTCCCTCAAGATTTCTCTTCTCTAAAGGTGGAGATAATTTTTCTCCATTACAGGCTCCACCTACATATTAATCCCGGTTTGGGCCTAACCCAGAAGAGTTAAAAGATGGCTAACAGAGACGATCACACTAAAATCTAATCCCTTTCTTTGCCTTCTCAAGTCTTCCGTTCTAGTGGCTTCGTTCTGACCCAATGTCTCAGACTCTTTGGATTTGGGTTTCTCCTTGTATCTTTGCATCCTTCTTCATTCATCCCCCTCCACAGAAAGAGAATGACTTCCAACCCCTGTCAAGAACATGGTCAAGCTCTGGGCTGTGTCCAGTACCCTCCCACATGGTGGGCCACGTACAGAACAAAGGGTAAGATGAAAACAGCATGGCTGTGTAGTAAAAGGCACTTTTGACTAGCTGCGCAATACATTTCTCTCCTATCTTTCTGAATAAGAGCAACCCGACTTTGTTCACCTTACCCATGGGGTCATAGCTTCTTAGGAAGGTTGGACTCCCCCTAGCCCCAGGGCGTTGAAGCTCCATTGACCTAAGCAAGTCTTAGTGGTCTCATCCTCTGTGCCAAATGAGTGGTTTGGACTTGAACCAGTGAGATGTGAGGGAAAGTCTGCTGGGGAGCCTCTTCGAAAGCTTTCCTCACTCATGAAAAGGAACACAAGAGCCTCAACTTAACAGTCACACAGATGGCTTGGAGGGTGCTTCATTTTCAGAACTGTAGCTGCCATCTTGAGACTATGAGGGAATCTCACCGAAGAGCATGAGTTAACAGGCTGAGGACAATGAAATGAAATCATGGAAATAACCTGCTTCCTTGAAGACATCGTTGAGCAGTGAGAGTACCGACCCTGGAGTCATTCTGACTCCAATCGGTTTGTCATCCGGGACAATAAAGGATCTTATTGTTTAAGACATTTTGTGTAAATTTTCTGTTGCTTAGGACTAAAACATTCTAAACTGATACAGTGCCTCTTGCGAAATCCCAGATCGTACAGTGAGATTTTTCTTTTACCTGCAAGAGGAGGATGAGGAAGACACATTAATATTATAAGCACCTACTGTGTTACCAGACATTGTGCTAAATGCTTTCTGTTTAACCTTCACCCAGAGGTACTGAATTGGTTTTACAACATGGCTGCAAATTCTTTAAAGCTTTTTCCACCAAGAGGTGGGGTTGTTCTTTCATAACTAATCTTTTTGCTTATATTTAAGACATAAAGTTTCATAACCACTGAGCTCAATGATAATTCATGAAGTCATACGCATAAATAATAACAATCTGATTTTTCTCTTAAATACAATGACTCATTAATATGTTAAAAAAAAAAAGAGGTGGGATCTATGTCTCTCCCTCTTGGATCTAGGTGGGGCTGTGAATCCTTTAAGCAACAGAACACAGTGAAAGGCTCAGCCATGAAAAGTGATGCGGCTTTCTCTTTGTTCACTGGAGCCATGTAAGGTGCTTTGGGTGACAGTCTCAGTGGAGGCCAGCCTGCCAATCATCTTTGGTAAGGCTCCAGACATATAATAATGTCATCAGGACCCTCCAGAGCAATCTATCAGCCAGCCGTATAGCACCGTGGGACCTCCATTGATGCCCTGCCTAGAATTACTAGATATAATAAAATGGCTGTTGGCTAAGCCCCCACATTATTGAGATACTTTGTTATATAGCAATAATCAGCATAAGATTGGCTTTATTACTTCTGGCTTTATGACTACACCAAAGCTCAGGCCATTAAGTAGTGGAGGCAGGATTCAGTCTCAGTTTCTCTAGCTCCAAAGCCTAGATTCTTCCCAATACACTGTAATGCCTGGATCCTTCCTTGCTATCCAAACACCATCCCTGGCCTTTAGTCTGTTTTGACCTCTGGTTCATAATCTGGCTTCATTCTCCAGATTTACGTTTCCTTCTTGACACTTCCTTCTATACTGTTGGATTTTCCAACTGAAACCATCCATTTTGTCCTTTTCTACCAGCCTGACCATTGCCACCAGCCCACTGGTACTCCTATTCCTCCCCCCCCCAACCCCCGCCCTGGATTTCTCTCCCAAATTCAATCCCTGACAGATGTGTTGTGTTCTTCATTTAAACCACACAACTTTAGGGAGTGTCTGTTCGGTTCCAGAGACTTGGACAGACACTTTGGAGGAAAACACAGAATTCCACCTCAAACAGGATGGAATACGGAAGTCTTACGTTCGATTTGTTAACAGAGATACCCATGTAGCACATCTGGGCGGACGCTGTGTTTTTTCAAAGGAAGTAAGACCTCCATTCCAGAGTTGTGCCATGCCATGTTCCACACTCCCTAAAAACTCATCGGTTGTCGTGGCTTTAGTGAAGTTTTGTTTTCACATGTGAAGGCATTTCTGACCCCTGTTCCTAGCCTGGTTTACCAGCCTTGACTCTGGAGACCCTCAGAGAGCTCTTCCTCTCTCTCTCTGAAAGAGAAAAACTTGGTCGCTATGGAAGAAGTTGAAAAGATGCAGGGCTGGCTGTCAAATCACGACCACCTTGGTGCTTTCTTCCCAGCGCTCATGGGCTTCCTTTGTGTTCCTTCTTTTGTCCTTATCTGTTCTTTCATCCAGGTCACTCACTGCCTGTGCTTACCCCACTGGGACCTTGAGTCCTTGGGTCTTCAGGGACGAAAAGCTAGCTGGTCCTGGGGTGGCCTCAAGACCCTGACTAAAAGAATCCTCAAGCGGGGCGCCTGGGTGGCTCAGGCGGTTAAGTGTCCGACTTCGGCTCAGGTCATGATCTCGTGGTCCGTGAGTTCGAGCCCTGCGTCGGGCTCTGTGCTGACAGCCTGGAGCCTGTTTCAGATTCTGTGTCTCCCTCTCTCTGACCCTCCCCTGTTCATGCTCTGTCTCTCTCTGTCTCAAAAATAAATAAACGTTAAAAAAAAAATTAAAAAAAAAAAAAAAAGAAGAATCCTCAAGCTCACATTTCCTTTGGGACCGAGACAGTCTAATCAGACCAGACACAGGAAACTCCCAGATAGTCCGACATACAAGTGCACGGAATGTTTTCAGTAGAAGGGAGCACACTTTATTTTATAATTCCTGGGTCCTGTGGGTGAAAGGAGTGGAGAAAGAAGATAGATAGACACTGGCCCAGCTCTACTACCTACCAGCTGGATGACTCTGAATAAGATTCTTAACTTCTCTGACCCTCAGTTTCTTTACCTGTAAAATGGGGATAATAACGGTATCCACCTTACACGGTTGTCGTGAGGGTGCAAGGAAATCGTACAAGCCAAGCACGAAGCACAGCGCCTCACGTGGCAAAGGCTGAATGAATGGGAGCCACTGATCCGTCATCACTGTCGTTTCCAAGTTCACACAACAGTCCCCCCCCCCACCCCACCCCGCAGTGCCTTGAAGGTTTGGATCCTGTTCTTGTGAACGAAAGGGTTAACTCCTGGAAGGCCCCTTCTAGTTCCTGGTAAAGTTCAGCTCTGAAAGCCGGATCAAATGACGCTAGGGTTTTCCTTTCCAAACCGGTGGTTAGGGGCACGGACTGCCCCACCTGCCCCCAAAGGGGTGGGAGCCTGTTCCAGGAGGAGCCAGGTGGAACTGGATTTTCTTCCCTTGTTGCTTTAGCATGATGTGTCTCATAGTCCTTTGTTCTCCCAAACAAAGCCAAAGGAAAACTTCCCCAGCTGGTCAACACTGTGGCTACAAATCCAGGCTGCGGTGGGGGGGGGTGGAGGGGGGTTGCTGAACCACTTCCACCTGAGGAGAGCACAGAGCCCTCCCCCTGCGTCTCCGCCCCTTCCCCCCACCCCCACCCCCCTGCCTGTGAACAAATGAATGAAGTGAACGAGTGAGTGGATGAGCAGAATGCACGTGTGAGGCCACTTTTGAGCCCAGGCAATCACTTCGTCCTCGCAAGCATTTCAGCTTTGCGCCCCCTTCCCTCCCTCTTCCTTTCCCCTTGCCCCTCCACCGATCTTTCCTCGTTTCCTATCCAGGCTAGGTAAGGACTTTCAAGGGTCCTGTCATCCATGGCTATTTCCCCCAGGCCTGGAAAACGGATCTTTTCAAAGCAAAAAAATAAAAACAAAACAAAACAACCCCCCCCCCCAAAAAAAAACACCAAAAAACAAACAAAAAAATTGGACAGGCACCCATCGGAGTATGCCAGAAAAACGCACCGAGGAGATCCCGGGTGACTAAACCCGGGAGCTGCGTGCAGGGCGACCTAATGCGTTTCCCCAGCTCCCTCAGCTTCTGTGTAAACTCAGGAAAATGTCAAGGAATGCAGCGTGGGAAGGGGACAGCCTCCTTTCTTAGACTGAAGCTTCAGATGGATAATGCAAGACAGATAATAGAGGGTTCTTATATATCAATTAAACTTTAGACAAAGTCATTCCACCGCTATTGAGGACTCATGTCTGGGGCCTGAGAGATTAGAATATTAGGAAGGAACTGTCAAAAAACGCATCAGGCTGGCTTGTTCTACAGCCAGGTATTTATCCGCCAGAAAGAGGGAAAAGAAAAAAAATCTCAGCAGGCAAGCAGTCAGAGATAGTGGACATTGCTTTGGTTTGAGTAAGCTCTGACTTAAGCTGCTTCCTGGATGCGGATAACATAATAGGCTTTGGGGAACACATTCAGCTGCTCCCCCCCCCCCCCCCACCTTTGGTAGCAGCTCTAGACGTGAATTATGCAGTTCTGGATTGATCTGTTAAGGACTTTAGTGATCTCTGTCTGTTTCTTTGCAACATCTGAACCATCTTCTTTATGCTTAGGGCTAGATGGCTCATTGTGTATGGACGCATCCTCCTCCTTTTGAATACAAATAAAAGCCAAATTAAGAAGTCTGGTTAGCATTTGGCCAGGAACAAATGGTAGCTGGGAATCTCGAACTGTAGATCCTTCACGTACACAATGACTCTAGTGATAGAACTGTGTATTTTTAGCTTTCAAAATAGTTTCATATTTGGTCTCAAAGGTGAGAAGGACAGGAATTAAAAGTGCCCGTTGAATTAAGATACGTATTAGTGCCATCTATAACAAAGGAAACAGAAGTCCAAAAAGTGAATGGGGTTTCTCCATAGGAATCTCAATGCAGGAATAGAATTCCACTGTGTGGAAGATACGAGTGTACTAAAGAGAGATTTTCACGATCTCGTAAGGTGGTTGTGACTATAAAAATCACCTGAGAGGCTCTGGCCCTCACCCCCAGAAATTCAGATTTGGTCAGGCTGGGATGATATCCCAGACTCCGCATCTATCACGAGTTCCCTCAGCTGATTCTCAGGCAGGTTCCTTGGACAGTATTTGGAGAGAGTTATGTACTAGGCTTATTCTTTTTTCAGAACGATCGGGCCAAATCACGACTATTTAGTCTCCTCTTGGGGCGCCTCCCTGGTTTAATCGGTAGAGCATGTGACTCTTGATCTCGAGGGTGTGAGTTCAAGCCCCACACTGGGCATTATTTACTTTAAAAAGTTAAATAAATAGATAGATAGATGTAATAATTTTAAAAATTAGAGAATATTTAGTCTCATCTAATTCTGTCTCCAGAGCAACAAAACCACCTCTGAAGATCAAAGCTTGGTAATTCCTGACATTCTTCTACCACGCTGTAGATAGTCGTGCTCCCCAAACTCTAGGCAAATCCAAACTCCAGCAATACTGCATCGTATCGTCTGCCAGGGAGGAAGCGAATCAGAGACAAAGAAGCCGGGATGCCCTCCATTCAGGGAACATTTCCTAACATATGCTTGAGAATTCTACCCTGAACAACTGAAATTTCAGACTGGGAATTGAAATATTGAGACTTTTCCTGAGCAAATGACTGTCTGAATTCTTTTTTACTAGTTATGCTGAAAATTCTACTGCCAGATGTCTATTTTCAGCAAGTAATTGTGAGCTCTAGAAAGTTTAAGCTGCTGTATGATACGAGTTACTAATTTACTAGATCAATTACCAAAGGGTTATGGCGGTCAGTCAGGAGAAATATGACAGCCGAATTCCACCCTGACTCAAGCCAGACGTTTTTGCAGACATCATTTCTAAGAGCCCGAGAAACTCTGTTCTATTTCCACTGAGTCTTAAGTCCCTTCTCAATTACCCAGGGAGGATGGTTACTGACCATCAGCATGCTGTTCCAAGTCTGTTTTAATAGTTACTTTAAATCATAGTTACTGGGTTCTCAGTTGTGGTTTTCATGTACTTGAAATGGCAGCTATGCAGTGAAAAATAGGGCTGCAATTCACAACCACGGCTTAATACCAGGATCACCTTCTGGAGCTTTTAGAAAAATCCAGATGCTAGTGACCCACCCCAGACCTAGTGACTCAGAATCTCATGGGATGGAACCTGGGTGTGTTTGTTTATTTGTCCTTACTATTTTTTTTTTTTTTAAAAGCTTCCCGGGAGTGCGTGGCCCGCCCCCACCTCCGCCCTTAAGAACCAAGCTATGTTTTTGTGCTTCTCCTGGCAATAAAATCTGCCATTTGTGACAGCCTCTCGCGTGCTGGGGACTTAGCTTATAACACATCTAATTGTTCCAACAACAACACTGGAGGTTAGGAATTATTATTTGCTCTTGTTACAAATGAGGCCCCCAAAAGCGTAAGCAAATTGTTCTCAGTCACTGAGGTCTTTTTGTCTCCAAATCCATTTTCCTTCTACGTGAAAATCCATCATTACTTAAGGGGCTCAGGGTTCAGCAAGATGAATTCCTTTGCTCAGTAAAGTAGTGGATACATTTGTGGAGTTTTTTTTTTTTTTCCTGAAAAATATCCCACTTCTTTTTTTTTTTTTTAGTGTTTATTTATTTATTATTTATTTTGAGAGAGACAGAGAGGAGGGGCAGAGGGAGAGAGAGAGAGAGAGAGAGAGAGAGAGAGAGAATCCCAACCAGGCTCCATGCTGATCATGGGGCCTGATATGGGGCTTGATCTCATGACCACAAGATCATAACCTGATCTAAAATCAAGAGTTGGATACTTACTCGACTGAGCCACCCAGGCGCCCCCAAAAGGACCCACTTCTGTCCCTCCTCGTCCTTCTTCTCCTTTAGGTGTTGGCTTAGGCAGTATTTCCCTCTGAAATTTTCTGGCCAGAAATTACCTCTGGCCAACTTCTTTGTCCTCCCAGTGAGCTCCGCTCTGGACTCGACACTGTATTGCAGTCGACTCTTTCTTCGTCTATATTCCTCACAAGACTGTATCCTCTCTGAGGGCAGATATTCAGACTTAACCACTGTATCCCTAGCTAGTCACCTAGCTAGGTACCTAGCTCATACTAAGTGCTCAATAAATATTTGTCGAATGAATGGGTGAATGGGCAGATGGCTGTGTGAATGGATGGATAGACAGGGAGATGGATGGGTGGATGGATGGATGGATGGTTGATTGTGGACTGGTTTAATCAGCAATGGCAGCAAGGGGGCAAAAACAAGAACTGATTCATGAGCATGACTAAGGAAACTGAAATTCTTCGATAGGAGAATCATTAAAAAATAATTAAAAACAATACTCTGTAATCCTGTTAGTAAACAGGGTGAAGACTCGGGGCAAACATAATTTTTGGCACTAAATATAAATAAGACCTCTCATGCTTGCAGAGGAATATTTCAGTTGCAAACGGATGAATGAATGATTTGACTCACATATTGTTCTTATTCAGTAGTAACAACAATGCCACCTTGGTTTCTGGGCAATCTTTTCTCCTCCAACGAGGTTAAATCGCTCAGTAAAGGGCAGAGTTTGTTACTTCCCATTTCAAAGAACTTTCTCAACGATCTGGTTATTCCAAGTGTTCGAAGAGAAAGAAGGAGGAAGGGAGAATAAAGACCATCTGTATGGCAAAGTAGGAAGCTTGCTCGACCTATTGCTCCATAATGGTTCCTATAAAGAGAAGAGATTTTGAAATAATGGCAGGTCTTCAAGAGTAACAAACGGCATCTTAGAAAACAAAGCAAAAACAATAACAGCATAATACAGCAAGGAAGGCAGCATAAATGCAGAGGAAAGACACATAAAGAGGTCTGGATTTTGGAGAAGGAAGCTCCTTGGAGACATTGCTCTAGGACTTGGGTGATCTGTATCAAAAGAAAAGCCTATACTATTTTGGGCAAATCTTCAAGAGTAATAAAAGGCAGATTAAGAAACAAAATTCAAAACATACAGGCGTGCACACACACACACACACACACACACACACACCCCTACCTCAATGCCATCTTCAATTCCCTCCCCCCTTCTCTTTGTAAAGACTACATAGCAAGGAGTCCAGTGTAAGATTAAACCTACTTGGAACATTATAGTGAATACCAGCTCCCCCACCCCCCCCCCGCCCCCAAACCAGAACATTTTCTTCCTCATTATCACCTCATTAAGATGCCCCTAAGGCCCTTACTCTTTATATGATGATATCGCGTAAGGAACAGGTCTTATATGCCTGCGATGAAGCATGACTGATATTTAAGACCAACAACTCAAGAGCCTTTGATTGCTTTTGTGTTTATTCAGAATGGCACTTTTATGTGGGGCCATAAAGTGGTGAATTTCCTACACAGAACCGAGAGCGTGTAAGTTGGGGCAGGTGGTATGGGAAAGACTGGGGTTGCATAGATGAGCCCTGAGACTTCTCCCTGAGTACGGCCACCACACTCAGACAAGAGGCTGTATAACTTCCTTGTACGTGGCTGTGCTCATGTTGCCAAATCCCATAGCCATCTCTGAGAAATGGAAAGGAGGAGGAAGTGATGTTAATAAGGAAAAAAGACAGATAAAAGCAAATTGTTCCTCACAAATCATGAGTCAACCGGATTGTAGGTTCTACCTTTTCCTGAAAACAACAAAAACAAAACTGGGGCACCCGGGTGGCTCATTTGGTTAAAGGTCTGACTTTAGCTCAGGCCATGATCTCACGGTTTGTGAGTTCAAACCCTCCATCGGGCTCTTCACTGACCCTGTAGAGCCTACCTGGGCTCTCTCTGAGCCAGACTGAGCCTCTCTCCCTGACCCTCTCCCACTTGGGCGCACGTGTGCTCTGTCTGTCTCTCTCTCTCTCTCTGTCTCTCAAAATAAAGAAACTTAAAAAAATGCTTTTAAAAAATAAAAAACAAAAACAAAACAGTTTTATTGAGATTTAACTTCCACGCCACACAATTCACCCATTTAAAGTGTATAATTCAGTAGTTTTGGTCCATATTTTATTAACTTTTTAACTAGCCCGTTTTCTTTTCTGTTTTTTTTTTTTTTAGTAAAGATTCTATTTCTAAGTAATCTCTATACCCAACATGGGGCTTGAATTCACAACCCCAAGATCAAGATCACACACTCCACTGACTGAGCCAGTATAGCACTGCTGGTCCATATTTTCTGATCAGAAACTTCAGTACTGTCACTGAAAAACAGAAACAAATTGCATATAGAAGACAAAGATAGTAGAAATATAGAAGGCAAAGGAGAAAATGGGTCAGGGACACAAAGGAAGGAAACCAAATGCTTCCAAAGAAGAGGAACTGACTGCTTCCGGATTTCCCTACCTTTTAACCAGGACTCAAAAACCAACATGGCGGCATACCCCCAAAGGCAACCACACAGTGTAATGGTCCTGAGCGGCTGTGGAGAGTTATGGAGCAGGGGCCCAGATGGGCTGTTGTGATTGGGGCTGAGAGAGGAAAAGGCTACTGGGAGGCCACAGGAAATCTCGAACCCTGCCCTGTTGGTTCCCTGTCACTCTGCTGAGCCCTCCCCTACAGGGGAACCAGACACAGAGTAACAGTTCAGTGACCTGAACCAGGTGCCAATTTTCAACTCCGTCCTTGACTTGCTTCTCAAATTGCAACATTTAATGAGGTAAAACATCAGATTACAGAGAACTTAAAAAAAAATTTCTTTTTTTTAATGAGAATTCAGGGAAGTTTCTGGGTTAGCTGAGAAGTATGAAAGTATTTAACCTCCGTTCAGCAGACTGCCCTTTATTAACATTTTGCCTTCTACTGTTGCTCACAAAACTGCACTTTCTCAAACAAGTTCACCATTTGGTGTTTGGATCTGGTTATAGCCAGACGGTGCATATCACCGTTACAGCATACAAATCAGCCTGGAGCTTGATTTAAGGAC
The DNA here is from genome assembly GCF_018350195.1 of Panthera tigris. Classification (NCBI taxonomy): domain Eukaryota; kingdom Metazoa; phylum Chordata; class Mammalia; order Carnivora; family Felidae; genus Panthera; species Panthera tigris. The sequence continues at coordinate 69,143,074 of NC_056670.1, read as the reverse complement.
CAGAGGACTCTTGGGGGTAAATGCGGTGGGAAGGGAGTTGCTCTGTGAGTGAAAATGTGGCTGTTCGCATGGCAGTGGATGCTGGCAACGGGCATGGGGATTATTTGCATGGAGACCCGCTCTTCGGGAAGGATGAGCCAGAATGTCTTCCCTAAATCCCACTCGAGAGCAGCTGTCTGACTTTCTACAAGGTCAACTCCTCATTTTGCTCTCTTTCCCGGGGCACATATGACAGTGAAAAAATGGGTGGAATAAGAAACAAGAAGGGCCTACTCAGAGAACACACCCTTCTCCCCCACGTGCTCCTCTTTGTAAGCTACCAAAGGACAGTAAGCAGAAGACTGTATTCCCTAGTGTCACAGACTGTTAGAACACCTGCTACTCCTGCCTTCCGGTCCTCCCTTCTCCCTTCTTTCGCTCACAGCACTCTGGTTTTCTTTGGGAAACTCCCTCTCTTGCACCCTCAGACTTTTGGATGGGACTGACCTACCCCCTGGTCCCAAGGGCTGGGCACGTAAGCCAGCCCTGGCCAGTGGGCATATTCAGGCCCTCTAATTCCACTGATTCATTTATGATGGGCATATAATTCTCACCAGTCCAATCAAGTTTGGTGTTTTGTTTGTTTTGCTTTAAACGTTTTTTAAAAATCTTTATTTTTGAGAGAGAGAGAGAGTATGAGCAGGGGAGGGGCAGAGAGAGAGGGAGACACAGAATCCGAAGCAAGATCCAGGCTCAGAGCTGTGAGCACGGAGCCTGTAAGCGGGGCTCGAACCCATGAACCATGAGATCATGACCTAAGCCGAAGTCAAACGCTTTACTGCCTGAGCCACCCAGGCACCCCTGTTTGTTTTTGATCTATTGGGATAGAGAAGGCCTATTTCTGATGAAATTGCTGTCTGTGAGGATGATGTCAGGGTGCAATTCCTGGGGTCTCCACACAGAGGGAGCATGCTTGAATAGGAAAGTGTGAGGAAAAGACCAAATCATAGGAGCTTTGTTTGAACCCCTGGATCCAGCCGTTCCTGAAGCCAAATTTATCTGAATTTTTCAGTATGTGACCCCCCGCAAAAATCCAGGTTTTGGCCGAAGCTTGTTTGAGTTGGTAGTCTTTCATTTGTAACCAAAAGAGCCACGGCTGATATAGCATCTGGTTCTTTCATTCTACAAAACAAAATCAGGAAATGGCTTGCCCAAGTTTTCATAGTCAGAGATAGACCCGGATTGGCATCTAAGTCCCTTGATGTCCAGTCTAGGGCTCTTTCTAAAAGCCTTTCACAGTTGTTCCTGTTTGAGGCAGCGTATCACAGTTATTCGAGATTTGTTGAAGTCATAATAACATGAAGTTTTAGGAGACTTTGGTGGCAAGGTTCTCCTCTGACTGGCCGGGACTGGCCTCTGCCATCTGACTGTTCAGTTGAGACAGTTACATTTACATACATACATCAGTTGAGACAGATGATTCCTGCATCATCTCAGGGGATTCAACAAGCATGGGTCAAACACACCATCATCCTTCAACCTTTCTTTTTTTTGGGTGGGTGAAGACCAGTCCATCAAGCAAACATCCTGATACGTTGGCTGGCTGTTCAAATGTTGAAACATGTCCATCCTGGTTAGTGAGGGGCCCCTGCCCTGAGCTCCCTGAGGGCCTCATGCTGCCCCTGTCCGTCACCCTGGAACCCCATTCCCGCAGACCCCCTGGGTATCTAACTGTTACAGGGCCAATGCCTGGCCTATGGGGAGGGTCTTCAAGTTCTTTTTTTTTTTTTTTTTAAGCTTATTTACTTATTTTGAGATGGGGGGAGGGGCAGAGAGAGGAGAACGAGAATCCCAAGCAGGCTCTGCACTGTCAGCACACAGCCCGACGCGGGGCTCAAACCCACCCACCGTGAGATCATGACCACAGCCGAAATCAAGAGGCAGACGCTTAACCACCTGAGCCACCCAGGTGCCCCAAGGAAGACGCTAGACCAGTGACCCAGTGAGGAATCTACAGTCTGGAAAGCCAGTCGCTCTTACCTCACTCTTTTGATCAGTATTTTTTTTTTTTTTTTTTTTTTTTGGTCAAGTTTCCCAAACCAAGCTTGGAGTAGCCATTCCTCCTCACCCATCGGGGACGTTCCATGTCGCCGTGCAAATGGCCACCCAAATCCTACAGCTGGCTCACAGCGGGTCAGGGAAGCCGGAATCTTCTCTGTGCCCACCCACGAGCGTTGGTTGCTGTGCTCCCCACGGGACCGCCAAGCCGTGCCTTCTCCCCTCCGTTCTGTCATACTCTGTGTGCTCTGCAAGGGCTGTGGAGGGACAGCAGACAGGGTGTGCTATCCAGCGGCTTCTAGTCTAAGCAGGGGAGACAGAACCCAGCTTCCAGTGGTTGTCAGGCAGGTGCTGTGTGTGGTCAAATCACTTTTTGGAGCCAGTCAAGAAGATGATAGTCTCATGCTTTCCAGATGTTTCTCTGATGATTGAAACAGCTCAGTATGGTCACAATGTTTTTTTTCTCATGTGTATCATTTCTGGTGAGTCACCTGATCATCGAGAGAGAAAGAGCGGGAGGTATTGCTGTTGTAGTCCCTATTTAGCAGACAGGAAACTGAGTTTCAGAGAAGGAAAGTGACTTGCCCTGGGTCACTCAGCTGCAACGTGAAATGTATCTCCCTGACTGTCAACCAGAGACATCCCTTACATCAGGCCCACTCTGCAGCTCCTTGAAGGCACGGCCTGTTTCTATACCAATCTGTCCCAGCCCTGCTGCCTGCATTTTACCCAGTGCTGTGCTGGTAAATGTTTAACACCCAGCTCTCTGGGAAAAAGAAAATCCCTGATTTGCAGTGTTTGCCAATTTCTGTAGTGTAAATACTCACCGGAGCCAATTTCAAACTACCAGCGTGATATCAGCCACACGCAAAACTCCTGAACATTTAATAATCGGCTCGTATAAGCCGGTAGGAGCTGGCCCGGCACACTGCTGTTTACAGAATGCCTCACATAGAATGGAACCCAGAGATATTGATGAATGCAGCTTGTTACAATGTTCCTTCATCCATCTGAGTTCAAATTCCAAGGGGGTGGAAGAAGCCTGCCCCCAGCGTCCACGCCAGGATGGATGGGGTTTACAGGGCTTCTTCGATCCCGGAGACGGTGGTTTCTCAGAGGTCAAGTAACGCGGCTGGTCGGAGGCCTGTGGTGCTGGCGGGAAAGGAGGGAAACAGATTTGGAGGAGAAGGAGAAAGACTACGAGTAAGAGGAGAAGGAGGAGGAAAGGAGGGAGAGAGAAGACAGAGCAAGAAAGGAAGAAGGACAGGAAAGGCAGGAAAAAGTGGTGGGAGGGGGGAGGAAAGGAGGAAACCCTCCTGAGGACGCGTCTGGCTGGCATTTCCACTCCAGCTCCCGGGGCGTGGGAGACGCTCAGCCACCACCACTGTCCAAGGACCCGGTCCCGCCTGGTGTCCGATCTCATCCCCCGGGGAGATCCTGCCGCCTGTGCAAGCAGAGGTTATGCCATTCATTTCTGCCTCCGTGATAGAACTGCCTCTGAGGGTGTACGGATCCGGTTTATCATTCTCGCTACAATTTTGCAAGGCAGGAAACAGGCTCAGCAGATGGAGTAAACTGTTCAAACTCAAGCGACGGGGTCAGGATTCCAACTCTGCTCTTCTATCTGCCACTTCTGAAAGGATCTGACATCTTCTGGCAAATGAATGGTCTCTGCACCCAGAGACCTCCATCCCCCTTCTTTTCGACAGTAGCCATTTTTCATTTGTCACAGGGGCCCAAAGAAGAACATTAGTGCATCAGTACAAGCGTGTGACACAGATTCTCCAAAGCCTAGAGCATGTGCCCCGGATATTAATCGACGCTGATTGGGAAATAATGAGACTCTTCATAAAAGACCCACCTTGGTTCTGCAGAGCATGCGGTAGACTGGGTGCAGGGACACAGACACACTTTTGGGTTTTGCCGTCGTAAGGATCAATACACATTATGGCTCGTTGACAGCCCGGCAAGGGGATATTAGCACTCCCTTGACCGATGAGAAAACCGAGGCTCCTGGAGCTCAAGTCATCTGCTGTGGTAGTTCGGGCCTCACCCCCCAAAGAGGATCCCAAGACAAGGACTCGGGAGCAAGCAGTGTGCCTGGAAGGTGATCCCGGGAAGCTTGAGTGAGCGCACAGGGAAGTGAGAGAGGTTGCAGACTCTGCCGTGCACGACTGGGGCTCGATCCTGCTGGGGACCCTCTGAGCAAGCCTGTGCCCAGAACGATTCTGGCCCCCCAAGGACAGTGAGGCTGAGATGTCTATCTACCAACTGGTCCCTCTTTGGGGATGTCTTCTCTGGAAGGACGGAACCCACAGCCCCCTGGTTGTCCTGCTCTGTGGCACCGAGCGAGGTCCCCTGGTTCCAGGGAAAGCTTTCTGGTCACCACGCAGAGACAGAGCTTGGGTGCTCGTTGGGGGAGACTGTTGGGGTGTGAGGTCGAAGGTGACCTGCACACTCTGACGCATGCTTGCGGAAGGCCATGGTGAGAGCTGAGGGAGCCACACCAAGATTCAAACTTAGGCCTGTTGCAGGCCAGAATTCTTTTTCTTTCCGTGACCCCAAACACTTAAGACCCAAAAGGAGACAGAATCCACAGACGTTGGAGGTGCGATGCGTGGGCTAGTGAGGAAGAGCAGGGATCAAAGATGAGCTCATTGAACTCGGCGGATAGGGCTCATTGTGTGAGCGACAGGAGGCAGGTCCCAAGGGCTACCCCGATGGATGTTTGCAGGTATAATCCAGCTGCTCGAGGCACCTTCATTCTGGCCACATTTGTTTCCGTATAAAAATCCAATCTCTTTATTTTACAGCCCAAATCTCTGGGCAAGAACAATAAGGCCAATGCAAGAAGCAAGTCCACAAAAGCCCCACGGGAGGGGAATGGGCTAAGAATACAGGCCTTCCCAGGGCCACCCAAGCCTCTTTCGAAGCGCACAGAATAACAAAATACCCAAAACAAAACAAGATGAAACACACACGCACACACAAACCCAACAAAAGTCAGGGATTCTGTTTCTCAGGGCTCCTTTGCAAGTAACGGTGCTGGGACCCATTTTAAATGGAGCCGTTTGTTTAAGAGAAACAGGTGCTCTGCTCTCTTATTCACACTGTGAACAAAGCCATGTCCTGGCCTAGGCCGCTGGGACAGCCATTAGTAAGGAGGGAACAGAGGGAAGGGAAGGCCAGACCAAACTTTCAATGTTGAAAAGGTTTGGTTTTGATTTTTTTTTAAAATATCATTTCTCCTTGGCAAAACCACTGGATTGGGATCTGACTGGACTCTGTGTCCAAGTCAAAACAGGGAGACTCGAAATCTTAGGGAAGGCAATGCACAGATAGAGCGGATCCCATGACCACCTTGCCCCATCCTGGCCGCCCCTTTGTCATCTGCCCTCACCTGTCTTCTCAGGTTGACATTTTGAGTGCTGGGCCTGGGGAGTCTAGTTGGGAAGGACCTCCAGGACCACTCCAGGGACCAGTCCCCTTGTCTCGTTTGAAGAAGCAGAAAACAGGCCAAAAGACCTGGCATCTCCTGGCTTCTCAGGAGGGAAGGGGATGGTCAGATAAACCACTTCAGGCATGCCCAAGCCATGATATGTGTACCCCCAGCGTGGTGTCTTCTTATGAGAGCCAGACGCAAGAAGGGTTTGTCCTTAGCCAGAGACAGACCCAGCTTCCAATCCCAGCTGCTTGTTAACCGTGTGACCTGGGGCAAGCCCCCTTTTTCTCTCTGAGTTCCGGTTTTCTCATCTGTAAACTGGAGATGACAGTACCCACCTCACAGGATCGTTGTGAGGTCGACACAAGAAGATGGGAATCGGACAGTGGTTTACAACTAAGGCGATCTCAGGATCCCCCTGCACACTTAAAAATTATTGAGCACACTGTTGAAAAACAAAATCCAACTGAGCAAATTCTGAAGATCATGTTGGCTTTATTCAACGATTCACGAATAGGGCAGCCTCCCAACTAGAAGATGGAAAGGAGCTCCACGGAGCTGTACAACGTGAGCGATGTTTACAGGCAGAAGGCCGTGCAGACAGGAAGTTATACCAGCAGACAGTGGATTGGTTGTGGTAGGAGCACCTTCCTGTAGGGGCTGAAAGGGGTCTCTCAGGCAGATTACCTCACCAGTGCTGTCCAGGTGATTTCTGACTGATTTGTTTAAGATTCCATTTTCTGGGAGAGGCCGGAACTAGAAGTTAGATCTTGGTTTGGTGATGTGGGGCTTAGCCTAAGTGACTCCATTTTGTGGCCTATTGTCTTGTTTTTAACAACCCCAAGGAGCTCACTTTTGAGCATTCTAGAAAATACACTCCGTGGGCCATTGGAGTGATGACATCAACATGCATCATGTATCTTCTGGAAAATTCTATCGTCTGCTTAAGAGAGAATGAGGGTAAAAAAAAAAAAAGCAAATAATTAGTGCTTTAGTAAAATTAAAAAGATATCCTGAAGTAGTTTTGACTTCACAGATGCCCTGGAAGTGTCTCTGGGGACATTCTAGTGCCTGTTAAGAACGCAACGTAATGCGCAGGTCATGGTAGATGTTCCATGCACAGTGCCAAGGGCCAGTGTTTACGGTCCAGGGACTTGGCACTTTTGGCTGGCAGCACAGGACAGGTGTGCAGGCCTCGCTAACTTGGAGCTGGTGGGTAAACACCACCTGTAGTGCTTCTGGCTGGAGGCTCACTGTCTGTGCTGAGTTCTTCCAGGCAGGTCCTATAGGGAAAGGCCAGTAGGACGTCAAGGGGCCACGAAAACAGGCTGGAGGTATTCGTGGGCTGGGCTGGGGAAGCTACTTTATCATTTATCGTGACCTGAGCCAAAGTCTGATGCTTAACCGACTCAGCCACCCAGGCTCCCCAAGGCTACTTTTGAATCCCTGTTGCTACTCGGACAGAATGAGCCACGCGGTGTAGGCTGGTGCATTTGCGTCAAGTAGAGCAAGCCAGAAAAAGAGGCAGCCCGCCGGCCTCCGAGGGCTCCCTCTTGAATCTTGCTGCCTGATCTGGAGAGCAGAGATTTCGTCTCAACGGCTCAAGCCTCAGTTTCCTCTCGCGTGAAACAGGGACAGTGTTTGCCACGACAATTATATGACCTGTGTGAGAAGGCCTAGTTGTGCAAAGGGATGGGGATATTATCAATCCACCATGTTTATTGAGAAGGTCCCTCTCCATTGGCCGAATCCAACACGTCACTTTCGTTGACTTCATGAGGATCGCTGCATTTGTACACTTGGTTCTGGGTTTGAGAAAGCAGGGGCAGGATGTATGGTGCTGGCCCTGAGCTTGTCCCGGTCCTTTGTGGGGAAGGGTCTTGCGTGGTTTTCCGCAGCCATGGCGGCTCAGCCTGCTGTGTTCCAGTGACCGGTCTATAAAAGCGGGGCCATTTGCTTCCCTTGCCCTTCATCTCTGGCTCCCAGGAAGAGCTCAGCCACGCCAATGCCGAGTCCACAGATCTGGGGGCCTCCTCTGCTCTTACCTGCTTCTCTGGTTTCTTCTTCCTGGGTCCTCCAGTTGCCATCTGTCAAGTGACTTGATGGCCTCCAAGAGCCAAGGGTCTCCTGGACCTGCTGGGCATGGGAGGTGCTGTGCGCTCAGCAGCATAAGGAAAGGGCCCTGTCCCCAGTGTCCCCTGTAGTCGCCAACACTTAGTATGCGAGGAGGGGAGGGGCCGTGAGGAAGGAAATGAGCAAGAGAAGCGAGACAATGAAGGCCGACCCCTGACTCCTGGACACCCTGGGATGATGTTGATGAAATTCACCACCACCTCTGCCACAAGCTCGAGTTTTATGAAGCATCGGGCTGTGCTTCTGCACGTCCCAGGGGTCAGCACCTTTTGCTGCAAAGGGCTAGAGAATAAATATTTGAGGCTTTGGGGGCCATACAATCTCTGCGGCAACTTCTCAACTCTGCCCGTGGAGCATGAAAACAGCCATCAAATGTAAGTAGTTAAGTGGACGTGACTTTTTTTTCAATATAACATGATTTAAAAAAACCAGGCAATGGGGCGCCTGGGTGGCTCAGTCGGTTAAGCGTCCGACTTCAGCTCAGGGCATGATCTCACAGTCCGTGAGTTTGAGCGGGCTCTGTGCTGACAGCTCAGAGCCCGGGGCCTGCTTCAGATTCTGTGTCTCCCTCTCTCTGCCCCTCCCCCGTTTATGCTCTGTCTTTCTCTGTCTCAAAAATAAGCATTAAAAAAAATTTTCAAAAACAAACGAACAGGCGGCAGCTGGATTTGGCCCATAGGCCATATTTTGCTGACCTTTGACAAGTCCCGTGTCTTATCCTGGCATCGGCTCTGTGGAAGCACTTTCGTTGATTCCATATATACCCGAGCAAGCTGGCTCAGAAAAGTTGAGGAGCTCGTGCAAAGTCACACAGCCAGGTGACGACCGAGTCAGAATGGACACCCAGATTTGATTCTAAAGCCAATGCTTCTGATACCTCGACTTGATTGAGCAGCCCTTGGTGGTTCCGTGAGGTCCCGTGGATGGACGGTCCTCCACATCTGAGGTGAGAGATGCTGGGGTCCGGGTTTGCTTGCCCTGGGCCTCCAGAGGGAAGGCTGAAGGCCTTCACCTACTGCCACCAGAAACCACTGTCTTCCCCCGAAGGACATGGCCACAGCTGGGGTGACAGCTCTTGCATGGCCAGCATGACTTGGCTGGAACCGGTCTTGGCATCAGCACCCTGACGCCCGGTTAAACTTTTGACTTTCCAAATTAGAGAAGTTGAAAGTTCTGCCACGGCCCTTGTTTTTTTGTCTTTTTTTTTTTTTTTGAGGGAGACATTTTTTTGTTGTTAATTATTTACCAGAAATGGGTCTCTCTTCCTCTCTCTCTGCCTCTCTCTCTCCCTCGCTCCCTCCCTTCCCCCCTCCTGGAATTATCTTTCCTTCAGTTCTCCCCCTCCTACTACCATTTAACACCGTGTTAAGAGGCATTCAGGGGCTTCTCTTCCCAGACAAAGGGAGGGCGAAGTGTGCTTGGGGAGAGAGGTGGGGGCTCCTGAAAGCCGTTCTCTGCAGAAGTTGCCTCCTATTGGCCCAGCCCAGCTACCCTTGCATCTGATGTATAATTTAGCAATCCGTTTCCTCCCACCCAGCCCCATCTGTTATCTCTGCGTATTTATCGACTTCTTCACCCAAGGAGCTGCCTGGGATAAGGGCAGGGAAGGCTTGCAACCCCATTGTCAGAGAAGTTAAACATTAAGTTGGGCTCAAAGTTTGCTCCCTACCCCCACGTCCCTTAAATTCCGCCCTTAAATTCCCTTTTGGCCACACCTCCTGGCCAAACCGTGAGGTGCTAATGACCTGATTTACATCTGTGTAAATCCGAGCTGGGGCCCTAATGAGGCCAGAAATGAATGGCACCGCCCAGGCCCGCTGGCCGGGCCAATCTGTCGAGACACCGTGGAGCGGAAATCCAGCTGTGGCTTGCCCAACACAAATCCTGGCTGAGGCACACAATACTGAAGTCCAGGTCCAAATCCCTGTCGCCAGGGCCGAGGCAGCGAGGAAAGAGTTAAGTGAGAGGAGAGGTGACCCAGTGCGGGACCCATCCCTTTGCTTCCACTCCCGGGGTACAGCGCCTAGCAGAATTGATCGCATCAGTGAAGCACCTTTCCCCCAAGCTGGCAATGACAGTGAATTTCCATCTTGTCCCTCTCGCAGCTTCCTTACTCTCGGGGGGGGACCTTGAGAAAGTCCCTCTACCTTCCCAAGCCTGGTCTCCTCACCTGTAAGTAGGAGCAGACGGTGGTTCTATCTCTGTGTTGGGAAGGTTTCGTGGGCCAGTACAGGTGGGCTCTTTGTAAGAGCCTGGCTCACAGATGTGGAATTACTTTATGCATCTCTTTCTTATTTTTTAAAAATTTATTTATTTATTTTTTAAGAGAGATAGAGAGAGAGAGAGTGAGAGTGAGCAGGGGAGGGGTAGAGAGAGAGGGGGACAGAGAATCCGAAGCAGTCTCTGTGCTGATAGCCGAGACCCCAATGCCGGGCTCGAACTCACGAACTGTGAGATCATGACCTGAGCTGAAGTCAGATGCTCAACCGACTGAGCCACCCAGGCGCCCCACTTTATGCGTTTATTTCTAAGTGGTTGGTATTGAAGGCAAGTAGAGGTGGAGGGATGGCGGGGAAAGATAAGAGTTTGGGAGAAAAGGGACTTGAGAATTTGGAGAAACCCTTCAGGCCAGTGCAGGGCTGCTGTCATTAGATGTTCTCCTGGGGCACGCGCTAGGCCTAACCTCGAGGAGCTCAGTTGTGTCACTTGCAAAACAGGGGTGTGGGGGATGCTGGGCGTCCTGCCTGGGGGTTTGAGGTGAGGTGAAGAGTGTGACAGAGCTTTGGAACCCACAGTCCCTTTACAGATGCCAGGGGTCGTTGAGGGCATAAAGGTACGTGGATGGCAACGCGTTCCGAGAATAACAAGGGTGCTGGTGATGATAACGGCACATGTGACAAGGTCTCTAGGGGTACGGCTGCACCCTCAACTTCTTCCCCTGGGCAAACGCACACGAGGGACTCAGGACACGACTGCACACATACAGTTGAACCAATTCTGTGTGATGGGTCAGCCTTGCCTGTAGGGCCAGAGAAGCGGCCACACAGAAGCATGTGCAGACCTTGCTCTGGTCCCCGAGCAGAACGCTGCTCCTCCCCGGTGCCCAGCGGAGCGCCTGGTGCCCTGCAGGTGCTCAGTCAATATCGATGGGTTGACTGAATCAATGAACGAATGAATGAGGCATATTTGCTGTTATCAGTTCAGGCATATTTGCTGTTATCAGCCCCACCAGCATCCCCTGTCACACATTTTCATAGAACAATGGCCCTTTCTTCTCACCTGCCTACCTTTCTCTTGAATGTATATACTTTTAGTCATTCTCGGGGAACACGGTGGTTAATGCAGCTGATTGATTGGATGATCTTTTATTTTGCTCTTTCTTCTGTGAGTGGAAGCCAAACTGCTGAAAAGAATGATCAAAATAAAATGTATAGCTTGTTACAACGTGCTCTGAAGAGCAGCCATGAGAATTAGCTGTCCGTGTGCCCCGAGAATTCTGAATGAATTCCTTGATTTTTACCTTTTATTTTAAAAATGGTATATACATGAAATACATAGATTTGTAAAATATAGAGTGGGAAACATGGGGGTGGATATATCTTCTCGAGCTAGTGTTTTGATTTTCTTCAGATAAATACTCAGACGTGGACTTACTGCATTGCAAGGGAGTTCTATTTTTGATTTTTTGAGGAACTTCTGTAGTGTTTTCCATGGCGACTACACCGATTTACATCCCCACCAACAGTGCATAGGGTTTCCTTTTCTCCAGATCCTTGCCAACACTTGTTATTTCTCGACTTTTTCATACTAGCCATTGTACCAAGGGTGAGGTGATATTCCAGTGTGGCTTTGCTTTGCATTTCCCTGATGGTTAGTGACGCTGAGCACCTTTTCAGGTACCTGTTGATCATCTGTGTCTTTCTTTGGGAAAATGTCTATTCAGATCCTCTGCCCATTTTAAAATCAGATCTTTTTTTTTTTTGCTACTGAGTTACATGAGTTATTTATATATTTGGGATGTTAGCTCCTTATCAGATACATGGTTTACAAACATTTCATCTCATTCAGTAGGTTACGGTTTTGCTTCTTTCCTCCACAGAAAAATTATATTCATTCATTTTTGCCAATTTTTGTGATGGTTTTAAAAATGGCCACCAATACTTTGACCTTCCTTTCATTGTCTCTACCTTTTGGATCTGGGCAGCTGGTGTGACTGTTTTGCCCAGAAGCCCAGGCCGTAAGGGAAGTCCGCAGACGTGCTCCAGTCGGCACAGTCCCAGGTCGGCCTAAACTTCAATCATCACAGTTGAGACGTCAGATGTGTGAATGACAAAGCCCCAGACCTGTTCCAGTCACCCCGGCCTAGTCTTCTAGCTGAATCCCAAGTAGTGTGGAGAGAGGACAGACCATCCCTGCTGTGCCTGCTGAATGCCTGACCACGGTCTCTGTGAGTCTAACAAAACGGTGTGGTTTCACTGGGCTATGGTAGGTACTACGGTTGGGGTGATTTGCGACAGTAGCTTGCCTGTCTTCTACTCTAAGATATAAACTCTCTGAGGGCAGAATCTCTGTCTGGTTTTGCTGGCTACTCCATCAGATCTGGGACTAGAAGTGTTCTAGTGTCCTCGAGGTTAGGCCTAGTCCAGATCTGGGACTAGATGCCTAAGGCACAACATGGAAGTGTTCACTTTCTGGGTACTTGGAGGGCAGGGTAAGCTCCTGAGAATGAGTGCCTCCTTCAATTTAGTGCCTTTGGTGCCCTTCTTGTGGCCACCTCAGGGTTGATCCTCATCTCTGGAGACTAGCAGAGTGCCTGGCCCACAGTAGGCACACAACAAATATTGAATGGATGAATGATGAATGGATGGATGGATGAATGAATGGATGAATGAAATGGACCGCAATGAATGAATGAATGAAATGGATCCTGATGAATGAATGAATGAATGCAATGGACCCCGATGAATGAATGAATGAATGAATGAAATGGATCCTGATGAATGAATGAATGAAATGGACCCTGATGAATGAATGAATTAATGAAATGGATCCTGATGAATGAATGAAATGGACCCTAATGAATGAATGAATGAATGAATGAAATGGATCCTGATGAATGAATGAATGAAATGGACCCTAATGAATGAGTGAATGAATGAATGAGTGAATGAATGAATGAAATGGACCCTGAAACGATATCCTCCTTAGGGCCATAATGGAAACAGTAACTACTCTATTTGGAATCAGATGGACATGGGTTTGAATCCTAGCGTTGCTGCTCGTTAGCTGTGGCATCTTGAGCAAGTTGCTTAGCTTTCCTGAGCCTGCGGGTACTAACACCTTCCCGTAGGGTTAATGTGAAGGGTAAACGAGAGAACATGAATGTACAGTGTCTGGCGTGTGTGGGCACTCAGTATATGGCATTTCCCTTCTGCTTCCCCCTCTTGCCTTAAAGTAGGGCAACAACACAGTATTTTCATGAAACCACACCATGGGAACTCTGCTCTGCCACATTCCTAGGCCGCAAAGAGTCATGGTTTTAGGAAACCCTGATTTTGCCACATTAGGAGGTTTGTTTTCATTTGCTTGCATTTTTTTTTTTTCGCTGAAATAAGCATAGTAGTTAACATCACAGGGGTAGGAGAGACAGCTAGGTTTGAGTTAAAATCCTAGCTCCAACTTTCATGCAACTTGCCTACAGTCAGTTAACCGGGACCTCGGGCTCCTTACGTCGCAGCCTCAAGTAAATAAAATCCTAGTGGCTTAACAAAATAGAAATTTACTTGACAGTTATATCATAGTCCAATGCAGGAATATTCGACGGGTGGCCTTTCACCCGGCACATGCTTCGCTAACCCAAGCTCTTTCCACTTTTTGGTTCTACCGTCCTTTAGGCCTTGAGATGATTGGCGGGATCCTCTGTATGCACCGTCAGAAGAGAAGACAGAGTGTTGCAGGACAGGGTTTTAGAAGTGTGGTCTAGAAGTGCCCATGCGACCCTCTCTTGCATTCCACTGGGCAGAACCTAGTCACGTGGTTACCCCCCACTGCCAGGGTATCTGGGAAATGTGGTCTAGCTGGGTGCCCGGGAGGTACAGGACAATCCATAGCAATTTCTACAGCATCTCCATAGTTAAATGAAACAAATGTCTAAGGGGGTTGTCAGGAGATTCAAACAGGACAATACGCGTAGAGCGTTTAGTCCAGATCCTGCCCCAGAATAAGTGCCCATAAATGGCCACTGTTTGGGTCACCATTCACGGGCAGCAGTGCCATTATTGACTGTGCACCAGAACCTGGTAGAAATACACCACCAGAGTGTGCTGGGTTAACTTTGCTTCCTGGAGCTGGGGGAAGATACCTTCTTTCATTATCGGTAAACACTGAGCGCATCCTAGGCTGGGGTCCACGGGAGATGAAAATAAACAAAAACTGATCCTTGTGCTCAGAAAGCTGATTCTCACTTAGCATCGGTGATGGATTTGGGCTCAGTGCTCAGAATACACATAAAAGGTGTTAAGTGTCCAGGAGGAAATAATGACTTCACTTCGGCCACAGGGATGGGAGAAGCCATTTGGGGGATTCACTATTTGGGTTACACATTGAAGGTTTCCAGAGGGTGGGATGACAAGAAGAGGCGTTCTAAGGGAAGGGTCCAGAGTGAGAAAGACATGGAGAAAAAAAAGATCAGAGACAGTTTGGGGACAGCAGACGATTCAGGTGGTGGCAACATGGTGTGTGGATATTGGTGAGAAGTAATGTGGTTATGACAGGTGGGACCGGACACAGTAGGCATGCGTGCCATGATGAGCATTGCTGGCTGTGTACCTTGGGCAATGGGGAGCTATCAGTAGTTTAAGGTTCACAGCTATGTGGTTGTGATTATGCCACGGGGCAAAATTTCTCACAGCTATCAGTTCGTCCCTATCACGTCTCTGAGAGCTGGGTGAGACAGGTATTGTATTTTCATTTCCAGGTGCAAAAAAACCAGACCAAAAACTGCCAGGTCCACTGTTAGAGAGTTAGTAAATAATTTCATCTGTAAAGCCAGTGGGTTGGACAAGAGGTTCTTTAACATCCTCCCATTCTGTATCAGTCAGGTCTTTAGTCAGCAATGCTGCGTAACAAATGGCTCCTAAGTCGCAGGAGCTTACAAACAAATATGCATATTTCTAGCACGTGGTTATATGAGTTGGCCCAAGTAGCTTGCTTCAGGCTGTGCTTCGACTGGGCTTAGCTCCAGGCACTGGGTTAGATCTAGGTTTGCCCCATGTGTCTCTTATCCTCCTTGGACCAGTGGCTTCTCAGGGTATGATCGTTTCATTGGCACACAGCAGAAACAAAAGATGGCAAGCCAGAGGCACATACGCATTTAGTCCTATTGGTGCTAGGTCTGCATTAGCTAAATCAATGGTTCAGCCCAACCTGAAGGGGCAGAGGAGTAATGTGCTCCCTGTGAAACCAAAGAAGGGAGATTATAATTCTACAGGAGGGAGAGAGAGAAGAATTGGGGAAGATAATCTTATTGACCACTCGCATCGTTAGTGCTCGGTGATTCTTTAAAAGAATTTTTTTTTTTAACGTTTATTTATTTTTGAGACAGAGAGAGACAGAGCATGAACGGGGGAGGGTCAGAGAGAGGGAGACACAGAATCTGAAACAGGCTCCAGGCTCTGAGCTGTCAGCACAGAGCCCGATGCGGGGCTCGAACTCACGGACCGCGAGATCATGACCTGAGCCGAAGTCAGCCGCTTAACCGACTGAGCCACCCAGGCGCCCCAACATTTATTTATTTTTGAGACAGAGAGAGACAGAGCATGAATGGGGTAGGGGCAGAGAGAGAGGGAGACACAGAATCTGAAACAGGCTCCAGGCTCTGATCAGTCAGCACAGAGCCCGACGCGGGGCTCGAACTCATGGACTGCAAGATCGTGACCTGAGCTGAAGTCGGATGCTTAACTGACTGAGCCACCCAGGCGCCCCAATCTTGTGAGCTCTTGACCTGAGCTGAAATCAAGAGTCAGACACTTAACTGACTGAGCCACTCGGGCGCCTTTTTCTTCTCAATTTTATGGAACGATAATTTACATGTAATAAATTGCCTCTAGTTACAGCACACACTTCAATGAGTTTTAACAGTTGCATGCGGTTTTCTACAGCTGTGAAAACACCATCAAACTACAATGCATTTCCATCACCCCTATAAGATGCCTTAATTTCAAGATTTTTTTTTTTAGTAAACTTGCCTTTATCTTTCCAAAGCTTTTTTTTTTTTTTTAATTTTCATAGAAACCACAAGGCTCTTTTCTTACTTCTCTTGATTGCCATCCTTTTTTTTTCTTTTTTTAAGTGGGTTTCACATCCTGTGCGGAGTCCAAAGCAGCGCATGAACTCACGACCCTGAGATCAAGACCTGAGCTGAGATCAAGAGTCGGATGCTCAGCTGACTGACCCGCCCAGGTGCCCCAAGATTACCATATTTTGTAATTAAACAGGGTGATTGCAACGTAGTGGCTGAAATAGGTTTGGGTACAAACCAGGGGGACTCGTGATAATATTAGTCAGCCGGGGAAGCACATGTGTATGGATGCCCTAGAGGGTAGCCTGGTCATCCTGAGCATTCAAAGGGCCGCAGGCACATGTATCCAGGGATGCAACATTCTACAGAGGACAGAAAGAGTAGCCAATGGATCAGAGGCAGTTAGGGAGGCTGGCTGGGAAGTCTCTCCTTGGTGCTGCCACATACAGTTGTCCAGTTTGCACACTGCACAAGATGCCAGCTTATGGGGTGAATGGGAGCTAAAATCCTGCTCGAGCTTCTTTTCCCCCAAGGCTTGTGCTCTGCTGCAGATTCTTCTGTCCAGAGGAGGCATCTTTCTTCTAGTTCAGAAAGGGAGGAGGCACCTTTTTCTAATTTGTGCCAAAGCCCTTATAGAGGCTTGCAGCTGTTCTACTGCCCTCCGTCAATGACCTTGACTTTAACATTGATCTTAGAACCTGGCCAGCAAACAAGATAAGACTTCACTGTATCGTCATGGTTGTCATCCTAATATCACAGTGCACGGGGGACCTCAATGTCACTTCACGTCCTCACAATGACCCATCACAAATCCCATGGAGTGTTTAGGTTTCTGGAGTTACCCTTTTGGAGCGGTGACTTTCCTAGCTCAGGTCAGGCTACTGCCTGATCTGGGGACTCTCTGGGCCCCTGGCTCTCTTCTCATGGGGGCTGCAAGCTCTGTAACAGAATGCTGCAGTCTCCCGGGAAATTTGATGGACCCTAGGATATTCTGCAAGGTTCAGCCCCAGATCAAGGTCTCCTCATCATAACCCCATTGTCTCCATAAACCTGCTACATCCTTTTTTTTTTTAAACTTTTTTTTTTTTTGTGCTTCATATTTATTTCCAGCTTCTGGACTGGAATGTTTTCCGAACCTAGCATCTCATCTGCATCGTGGAGAAGAAAAGAAGAGAGGCCAAAAATCTGGCCCTAATCTCCTGTGTTGGGGCAATTTCTTCATTTAAGTGTTAGCTAGAATTTCTTCGGGTAACCTAATTCATATTGCCTTAAGCAATATGAGGGAACTAATGATCGGCTCAGGTAATCGGAAGCCCAAGTATGAGCTTCAGACACAGCTGGATCCAGGGGCTCAAGTGATGTCAGCAGGACCCAGTTCTCTTCACTGTGCTTTCCTCTGGATTGCTTCTTCTCAGGTAGGCTCTTTCCCCCTCGTGGAGAGGGACTGACTGTTTGCAGTGTAAGACCTTCTGCTTAAAACCCCAGTGGGAAACTGCACCTGTCTTTTCGAAGGGTTCTGAAAACTAAATCGCGAGAAGGGCTCTGATTGGCCAGTTTGGGTCATGTGTTTCATTCCTGGGCAAGGATAGGGTAGCCCCATCTGAACGGACTGAACGGGATTATTACAGAACGGGATTGGGGTTGCCCCTAAAAGAGATAGTCTGAGAGGAACAATAATTTCCACTGCCCTCACAATACATATGTGCACATGTATGCACACACACACACACACACACACACACACACAGGCACACACATACGGAGACACACACATACACACTTTTGTACATACACTATGCTTAGCCAGGAGATTTTAAGCTCTTGAATTTACCCAAACATTCACATTAATTGGGATTATTCATTGTATTGACTGCAAACAAACGTCTCGCCCTTTTATGGACCAGCCCCAGCAGGAAAGATGAGCTCTGCCATTTGAAACATCCAACTGTTACCTTCTTTCGGAAATCAAAAGGCGAATTACCTTCCTTTTATTAATCATCTCTTTTCTTACAAGATTTCACCTTTTGTTTTTCTGCACTTTACATGGAGAAGGTGTGTTTTTATGCTGTGCGTAGATCTTGGCGGTTAATGGAACCCTTTGATTTTTAAGTAAGAGTGAGTCCTGTATGTGCCAAGGAGGCTCCAATAGGCTGGGGACGGTACCTTTAGGTTCATGCCTTCCCCCAGCGCTGGATTGGAGGGATTGGACTGAAACTTTAAACATTTTGAGCAATACCTAGAATATGTATAATTTATAAGCCACACACCGTTGGCTGTCAAATAGGCGATTGATCTGACTCGAATCTTGTTAATTATCTTCCACATACATTACGCCTTAACAGATCTTCAGTATACTGTGTATCAATATTAATAAGATTATAAAACACTATTGATAATTAGGAACAGAAGACACCGGGCCTTTGATTCTAGCTGTTACAAATGCCCCTGCCTCTCTCTAGCAGAGAAAGCGGCCACTTTCCATTTAATAATATCAGATCAGAACATCCAGGTCCTAAAGTGGGTTATTAGGAGGCAGCTAAGGTTTGCACCAGGATGCGAGGGGCTATTTGAAAATGGGTATGGGACCATCACTGGTGTGTGAGAAATTTGTGTCTCCTCTCACAGGGTGGGAGGAGTTTAAGGGGGAGCTGTGTCCTCTATGATCAGCCAAATTCCTCATTTTCTTTGTGCGGACAAATCAGATTGGTTCGGTTTTGCAGGATTTTCACCAGGATGGCATTTTATCTTGGTTTCTTTAGTTGGATGAAAGGGGCCCCATTGGGAAGACAGAGAAGATGCTGGTGAAGTTCAAGGCGAATTTTAAGCCCATCCCGTTTTGGATAGCACTTTATTTTCTATTTTCTCTCTTCGGAAGATCCTCATCTTTTATGTTTTCGTTGGGTTCACATACTCATTAACATCAAACAGGCAGATCTGCCACCAACTAGGAAAACGCGAGCAATTTCACATATAAATAGAAAGACTGAAGCTCAGGTGCTGGGGCCAGGGGTCCTTCCCCCCCCTACCCCCCCCCCCCCCCCGTGGAGGGGGGGTCTCTCACCTGGCATGCAAGAGGCTGGAGGCAAGGATGCAGAAGGGACACAGGGAGGGCCTCATAACAGCCTGTCCTAATGTGTGTGACCAGAGAGTTGTGATTCCCAGGCCTGGGTGTGCATAAGAATCACTGGGGGTGTTTCTTACATGCTCATAATCTCTGGGCATCTGCATGTTCAATAAACTCCCCCGTGATTCTGAAACTAAATGGGACTTTAATCCAGGGAGTTTTACCATTTAGGATTCTTTCGCTTGCAAATGATGGAAAACTCTATCCAAACTGTTTTAATAAAAGAATGGCAGTTCACTGGCTCTTATCACAGTCAGGAAATAATCTGGCTTCTGATGGAGCCAGAGACACAGCTTAGACGGTATTTCCATTTCTCAGCTCTTCAGCTCTCTGGTTTAGTTCCGTTCTCAGGCAAAGTCTATCACAAGATCACAAGACAGCCGCTGTGGGTTCTGACCTCCTACCCTCTAACCCCACCATTAGAGGCTCTCTGTGTTCCATAAAGCTCCAGAAAGAAGCCAAGCTTCTCTCTGTTATGGGGTCCCAGGAACTCGTCATGTCTCTGGCTCTGAGACTCTTACCTGTGCATACCTGAACCAATTATTATGACTGGGGGTGTGGGTTAGGCTTATTAGGCTTAAACCCCTTAACCTGTGGGTGAATTCAGCTTACCCTACACACACAGCCGAGAGTGGAGGGGAGCTGCATTTCCAAAAGAATATTAGGTATGCTTCCCAGGAGGAGAGAAAATCGATCCTGCAAAGTCAAGCACGGAGGTCCAACCTCCACATCTTCCAAGTGCCACTGGCATGCCCCAAAGTTGCCCATTTGACTTGTATTTCATCTTCTGGAAGCTTCTGCTTGAATAATTGTAGTCTCAGAGAGCTCCCTGCTTGTACCCTCTGCCCCTTTAATCTTCCAACAATGCCCTAGAATAAGGCATTCAGAGCTCCATCTTAAAGATGCATAGAGCATCATTCAAAATGGTCCCTCCACATTTATCCACTTGGGCTATTCAGCACTTGGGATCCAACTGTCAGAGTTACGTACTCTCATAACCCTAGCTGGACACTCTCATTTATTGGAAGGCATAGAGAGAAGCGTGTCTCTACATATTTTGTGAATTTATCCACTTGGACAACTCTCAAGGACCACTCAGTGGACATGATTGTCAAGAAACAATCTTCCAGCAATCAAATTAGTTTTTTTTCAAACAATGATAAAAAACCCACTATGTTCTAGCGTCAGAGATGTGTTTATTTATTGCTTTCTCCCAAAGAGAGACTTAAGGTGATTTGCAAATATATACAATTATTATACACACACACACACACACACACACACACACACACACACACATATAGTAAGATCTTGGTTTGTGAGCATAATTCGTTCCAGAAACATGCTTGTAATCCAAAGCACTTGTATATCAGAGCGAATTTCAAGAATAATTGGCTCAGTTGTGGTCATGTGACATTCGCTGTCATGTACTACTCGTGTTGCAGGATATCGCTCGTTTATCAAGTTAAAACGTATTGGAAATGTTTGCTCGTCTTGAGGAATACTTGCAGAACAATTACTTGCAATTCAAGGTTTTACTGTATATATATATATATATATATATATTAATATATATTTAATAAAATGAAACACAGATAAAGGCATAGGAGCAAGAGAACAGAGAAATAAGATATAATAACGAGAGGCAAATTTTTCATGTCGTAAGAATCAGCAATGTCACTACAGGCAGTTTTCGATGTAAACTTCCTGGTGACCAAAGCAAAGAGGTAACCATGCTGAGTTACAAGACTCGCCTCGTCACGGAAAAGGATGAAGACTCGTCAAGGAGAAGTTAAGGACTCAGGCAGCCCAAGACTAAGTTTGGGTGCTCTCTCATCCTAGCTTTATGGCTCGGGACACCCTATCTACCAGCTGTCGGCCTCAGTTTCCTCACCTGAAAGATGAGGTTAATATTCTAGGAGGCCATACTGGCGTAAATGAATAAGTAAATAAGGAAAAGGAGAGGAAGAAGGATCTTCCTTGGAGTAGGATTCAAATCCTCAGTATCGAAGGAGATACATAAACAATCGTTTTTGAAAAACATCACAGTAGTAATTGTTTTCAAGCACAAAGATCATCAACGGATGCTAAAATGAGTGGGCCAAAATATGATGAAAACTGCGATATTTATACAACCTCAGAGTATTTCCCCCCATGATATCTTTTAATGACAAAGGGGAAAATAGTAGCTTTATCGTAGAGACACCTGGCAGATATCACCTCATCTGGTGACCAGTGTTGACATTCCCAGTGATGAAATATATTGACATCATGTGCTGCCCGATAAGATGCACTGAAAGGGGCACAGCATTGCTTTCATGGTATCCTTGCCCAAAAGACATAACCTGGGTCGAATCTTGAAACACCGGATCAATCCAGATGGAGGGATATTCTACAAATCACTAACTGGCCAGTACTGGAGAAAAGTGTTAAGTCTCTGACCTAATGTGAGTCTCCTTTGTGTCTTTTTCTCACCTCACCTGTGTTACAACTGTTTCAGCATGAGCTTCATTGTAATTAAAAAAAAAGTGTTCATAAAAGACAAAGAAGAAGGAACTGTCTCAGATGAAAGGAAACCAGACACATGACAACTGAATGCAACACAAGAGCCTGGATTCTGCACCAGAAAGAGTACAGTGGTGGTATAATTGGTGAAATTTGAATAAGCTTTGTGGATCACTCAATGGGATTATATCAATGTTAGTTTCCTGGTTTTGACTACTTTGTTATGGTTACTCAAGATGTTAACATTGGTGGGAGGGAGGTATTGGGCAAAAGATACATGGGGATTTATTAAAAAAAAAAAAGTTTATTTATTTTTGAGAGAGAGAAAGCACGAGCGGAGGTGGGGCAGAGAAAGAGAGAAAGAGAATGAAAGCAGGCTCCAGGCTCTGAGCTGTCAGCACAGAGCCCGACGAGGGGCTCGAACTCACGAGCCATGAGATCATGACCTGAGCCAAAGTGGGATGCTTAACGGACTAAGCCACCCAGGTGCCCCAGGTGGGGATTCTTTATACTAATTCCACCTTTTCTAAAAGTCTCAACTTATTCCCCACCCCCCCCCCCCCGCAAAAAAACAAACAAACAAAAGTAAGTGGGGGTTAATAGTAGATGGTTCTGCAGAGTGTTGTGAGGGTGATAAACACAGACAGGGCTTAACTTAATTCTCAGAGCAGACAGCTCCGTCCATATTCACTTTGTTCAAGTTATTATCTGTTGGAACTCTGCGGGGCATGAGTGTGAATTATTCATGGCTGCACCCTCAAGGAGCTAGTGAGGATGACTGGTGGGTATGCAAACAATCAGGCCATAATTATTAGTGCTAACAGAGGTCACCATGAAACACGTTAGGCCCCTTTCTTCTACTCAGGTGGGAAGTGCACACTGTTAGGGCAGAGGAGTTTGCTCCCGGCCAGACAGTCAGAGCTTCCTTCAGATTCTACATCGCTTCACCCCTCACCAGTGGGTCCCTGAGCCAGGTTGAAACCAGCACTTTGGGACAAGTGAATTCTTTTATGCCGATGGGCTAACATGATGAGAAAAATTTGGAGGCCACCAGTAGGGAACTGTTAGGGGCAGGTCACGTCTAGGGCTTGGATATCTTCCCTGCCACCTGATTTCTGGGTGTGGTGCCCAGGGGCTGACAGACATCTGAGGGCTGGGGCTCACTATGCACGTAGGATCTTTGGGATAAAGGCACGCATGAGTGAGAAGGGTAACTATACGCACCTCCTACATCCAATGCTTTTTCCAAGGCCATGACTGGAGGTTTGGGCTTCAGAAAGGAGAGATTTGGAGGGGAGCAGGGAGACGCTGGTGGGAACGAGTTTTGACAGGTGAGGAAGCTGTCACCCCTTCCCGGATCAATTCCTGAAAGTGAGAAGGGTTCCAGGAGGTATTGGCAGGAAGAGGGAGCTAGTTGGATACGTTGGAATTCTTTATTTGTTCACTCCAACTGGTAAATGATGGAATGCTTGTGCCGTGTCCCACATGATCTGCAAGGCCTCGTAGCTTCCCAGGAATCACAAAGTGATTAACTATTAACCCCCACTTACTTTTTTTTTTGGGGGGGGGGAATAAGTTGAGACTTTTAGAAAAGGTGGAATTAGTATAAAGAATCCCCACCTGGGGCACCTGGGTGGCTCAGTCCGTTAAGCATCCCACTTTGGCTCAGGTCATGATCTCATGGCTCGTGAGTTCGAGCCCCACGTCGGGTTCTGTGCTAGCAATGAATGCAGAATTTGGGGTATTTTCTCTCCAATAGAGAGAAAGCTTTTAAAATTGTTTTAGTTTTTAAAATTTAGTTTTTATTTTTTAAGTTTTGTTTAATTATTATTGTAGAAAGAGAGAGCGCACACAAGTGGGGGAGAGGGGCAGATGGAGAGATGGAGAGAGAGAGAGAGAGAGAGAGAGAGAGAGAGAGAGAGAGAGAGAATATCTTAAGCAGGCTCCACACAGCATGGAGTCTGGTGTGGGGCTCAGTCCCATGACCCTGGGATCATGACCTGAGCTGAAATCAAGAGTTGGATGCTCACGCGACTAAGCTACTCAGGTGCCCTGAGAAAGGTTTTAACATAGTTTTTAATGTAATTCTTCAAGGGCTATGTGACTTCTAGCCCTAAAAAGTTAAGATACAGTAACTACCTTAGAGGGACAAAGGTCAAGACTTATTCTAACTGGTCAGTTGTGACGGAAACTTCTTACATAGTTTCTTCTAAGTCCTGTTCTTTATTTTTAAAAAATTGTTTTAATGTTTATTTACATTTGAGACACAGAGAGAGTAACAGAGCTCAAGCAGGGGAGGGGCAGAGAGAGAGGGAGGCACAGAATCAGAAGCAGGCCTGTCAGCTCAGAGCCTGATGCAGGGCTCGAACTCACTGCAAGATCATGACCTGAGTTGAAGTCAGACATTTAACCGACTGAGCCACCCAAGCTCCCCGAAGTCCTGTTCTTTCTATAGTTAAGCCTGTAGGGCAGCACAGAACCCTCAGTTAAAGGATTTGGCAAAGGAGGGTTTTGATGGATAGTGAGGACAATAGGAAAGAGTGTCTAAAATCTTAGAAATCCCAATTTCTCTGTGGTGACAGATATTAGGATTGCTTGTTTCCTTCAAAGCACAGATAAGGGTTCATAGCTTCAGGGTCCTCTGTCCATCTGGATGCCCCACAGAAGCCTGCACAGGGTTCTCCCTGCCACTTCACCCCTACCACTGAAACTGATCTCACCTCCGTCACACATGACCTCCATGTTGCCAAATCCAATGGATACTTTTTGTCCTTGACTTGCTTGACACATTCATATCATCAGGCACTGCTGTGTTTGTTCCCTTATTTTCAAACTACCTTTCCCTTAGCATTAGTTAGAATAATGGAGTCAAAACAACAAAAACTCAGCTCAAGCTGCTTAAACAACAAAGGGGATTGATCAGCTCATGGGTCAGTCAAAAGACCAATGGTGAGTGGGCTTCAGGTACAGTTTGATCAGGGCACTGGCTCTGCAATTCTCTACAGTGTATTGGCTTTGCCCTCAATCTGTGCTTCCCTCATAGTTGTATAATGGCTTCCGACAATAAATAGAGCTTTTTCCGTCATATCCAAGAGGGAAAAAGAGTCTTTATCTCCATCCTGAACCAACTGCTATGGCCAGGACAATGCCATATGCTGTACGGCTTAAGTCTGGATCGCTTCACCCAATTACTATCCCAAGGGGCTGAAATGACCCCTGTAGCTAGGCACGAGGGGGATCCCATCTAAAGTACAAGGCTGAGGGTGCAGAATGGATGTTGGGGGGATGATCCTAATGTCCCACATCCACGGCTCTTCTTGCTTTTTTCTGTTTCACATCTGCTCCTTATCAGTCCTACAAGCCCTCCTCCTCTTCTCCACATCTCCTAAATGCCTAACCTATGTTGAACCTCTCATCATGAGTTCCTTGTACTCACCCTATCAGATTACTCCCCATGTTTCTTTCATTGACTGATAACTCACTTCCTCATCAGTCTAGGGTCCACGAGGGTAGAACGCGTGTGCATACTGTTCACCCTGTCATACGTTATAAGGTCTGCAGCATAGACCAGGCTCGCAACATCTGTGTTCAATAAGGACTTGAGTACCTACTATTCTAAGTGATTTCCTTACCGAAGTTGATAATACGTCTACATCAGAGCCCTCGGGAAGGCTGCCCTTGGGCTATACAAGGCAAAGCCTGCGTGCCCAGAATGGCAGTCCAAGTAGCGTGTGGTGTCCAAAGAATGGAGGACGACATCCAGTCCCAGCAGATACAGCTATCCCCAGAAAAACGTTACTCACCAGCCACATCTTTAGTTGTACTAGTGCTAAACTTGGGGTTCAGTTCTATAGTTTGGCGTCGAGGGGCAAACATACAGGTTGGCCAGCATTCTCCGCCAGGAAAGAGCCAAGGACGAGAAACAATTACGCCTGCTGGCCATTCTAAGGTAAGTCATCTCCACCAGTGTAGAAAGCATTCTGTCTTTTCGAAAGCATTTGCATGAACATGGCAAGTGCTTTGGAAGGAATTCCTGGAGCCCTCCAGTTAAGGCAAATCCAGTAAGTGAAAAGTGACTTTATACAAAAAGGCCGATTCAGGGGAATCGCTCGCTTTATAAAAGAATGCCTCACTTTACAAAAATATTTCCCTCCAGCATTTCCTTCTACATCGAGCCCTTGTTAGCACATTAATAACATGAGACCATTGTATAAAAATAGTGATGGCCTCATCACTTTTAGGGGCACTTCTGCTGTGGGGATGAGGCGAGTAAGGACTGGGGGGCAAGTTTATAGACGGGGGCAAGACTTCAGCTGTTATTAGCAAGGACCCTTTGTCCCCCAGCACATCTATGTTCCAGCAGCCCCCAGTGTTACCAGCTGAAACCTCCTGAGACCCCTGGGAGACAGCTGTGGGCAGGGATGCCATCATGGATTTCACAAGAGGGAGGGAAATCCCGGCTCTGAGAGCCTGAGTGACTCATCCAAGGTCACCAGCCAGTCAGTGGGCAGGCTTGGGGCCCTCCCTGCTGGCAACCCTGCCCTAGCATGCTGTGGATGTTTAAAAGCTCAGAAGTCTCTTCCTCCAGAAGCTCAATGCCCCTCCCCTTGAGTGTGGGCTCAACACTAAGGTAGAAAACAGAAAGGGAAATGTAGTAACTTTACCGGAGAGAAACCTCACAAATACCACCTTACTGAACGTTAACAGCCAGGTTAACATCACCAGTAATAAAATGCTTGCTGTCATGTGCCCCTGGATATGATGCACCAAAAGGCACATCATCTCTATAATACTCTTCTTAAACCCTGTAACTTTGGTTTGATTATGAGAAAACATGCGTCAAATTCAAATGCAGGGACAATCTGCAAAATACCTGACCGCTGCTCTTTAAAAGCGTCAAGGTCATAAAAGTCAAGGAAAGACTGAAAAATGGTCACAGACTAGAGGGGACCAAGGACACATGAAGAACTAAATGTAATATAGGATCACAGATGGGACCCTGAAACAGAAGACCGACATTAGTGGAAAAACCGGGGAAATCTGAGTAAGTCTGTAAGTTTAGTTAATAGTATTGTACCAGGGTTAATATCTTAGTTGTGATAATGTACCATATTTATATAAGGACATAATATTAGAGGAAGCTGGGTGAAAAGCATATGGGGACTTTGTACTGTCTTTGTACCTCTTCTGTAAATCTAAAATTTTATTTTCAAAGTTTTCCTCTTGTTTAAAAAAATTGTTTTTAATGTTTATTTTTGAGAGAGAGAGAGAGAGAGAGAGAGACAGAGCATAAGTGGGGGAAGGGCAGAGAGTGAAGGAGACACAGAATCCGAAGCAGGCTCCAGGCTCTGAGCTGTCAGCACAGAGCTCGACGCGGGGCTCGAACGCACAAACTGTGAGATCATGACCTGAGCCAAAGTCGGATGCTTGACCGATTGAACCACCCAGGTGCCCTCCCTCTTGTTTTTACAGAGGGGAAAGGCAGGCAGTACTGTGGCTGGGTGCACATTTGGCCAGCCTGGGAAGTTTTGGCTGCTTCTGGGGAAAGAGCTGCATCACATTCTCTAAATTCTGCACAACACCACACGACCCATCCCCTCTTCTGAGATGAGCCCAGCTGCTGGTTGGTGTGACTGTGCCCAGGGGATGTCAAGGAGGCTCAGTCAGACAGCTGGGCCAGCAGAACTAGGGAGGAAAATGAACACAATCTCTATGGATGCAGGACTCAAGATGCTTCTCAGAATGATTTTCAAGACTTAGGGAATCTCATGATTCCAGAACCCAAAGGTAATCAGCCATAGTCTATTAACTACACTTGTCAATGTCATGCATACGCAATGGTCAAAAGGAGAGGAAGGGACCCTAAGAGTTTCATGGTTCTATGGGGTTGGGGCGGAATCAGAGTTTCTTGCCCATTCTGAGAAGCTCTAAAGATGACCACCAACAATTTCTTCTTGTCAGGTTGTGACCAGAGCTCAACCCATCAAGCAACCATCACTGGGGGGGATCTCTTTTCTCCTATCCTTGAATCCGAATTGACTTTTGATTTGCTTTGGCCAATAGAATGTGGCAGAAGTGGTGCCATGCTGGTTCTGGGTCTAGCCTTTAAGAGTCTGGCGGCTTCTATATTTTCTCTCGAAGCCAGCTCTGACACCCAAGACCACTATGCTGTGAAGAAACCTGAGTTAGCCATGAGGAGAGGCTAAATAGAGGAACAATGAGTGAGTGAAAGCTTGAACGTTCCAGCCCAGTTCAACTGATGTACAAAAAAGAAGAATCACCCTGCTGATCCCACTCAGTTCACAGAACCAGGGGAAATAACAGAATATTGTTCTTGTAAACCACTGAGCTTCGGGTTGATTTGTCACACGGCAATGGATAACTAAAACACTCACTGATGTGCTTTTTCTCCTTTTTCCTAAACTTTTATACTTGTTTTCATACATTCCAATGCTTCTTTAAACTCAAGGAGTCAGAATAAATGGAAAGGTATGCCTCATTTACATAAAGTTCTGAAATAAGGAATTGGATGTCAGACTATGCTATTTCTCTGCTCCTATGCTCCATCCTGCCTTCCCATCTCACCTTGGACAAAAGCCATGCTATCAATATGGCACGTAAGAGCCCTTATGATCTCTTCTCTACCCCTTGCCTCGCTGACCTCGACCTCAACCACTCCTTGTGCTTGATATTCCTTGACTATGAAGGACACGTGGACATCAGGACCTTCGTGTTTGCTCTTCCTGTGCTTGGAATGTTCTTCTCCTAGGTGTATCCATGACTTTCTCTTTACTGCCTTCATCAAGTCTTTACTCAACTGTTACCTTGTAATGAGATCTTTCCTAGCCTGATTGGAAATTGCTACTCTCCCCTTCTCTGACCCACTTATCCCCTTGCTTTTTTTTTTCTCCATAGCATTTAATGCCACTTAGCATATTGCATATTATTATTCAACAAACATTGTTTGTGGTCATCTTTCTTTAGTAGAACCTCTGCTCCAAGAAAGCAGAGGTTTTTGCTTATTTCATGCACTGCTATGAATCCAGAACTTAAATCTGCATGTGGCACAAAATTGACATTCGCTACATCTTCATTGGACGGGTGAATGGATTTTCTAAAACCCAGAGCCTCAAACCTGGATGGTTGAGGCTGACGTGTGAAGGACAGTCTCACTTACTGGCAAAGGATGGCATTGGCGTTCGGCTCTATTAGACAAGAGAGAATCACAAGAGTAGTTAGGAGACCCTCAAGCCAGAGGTCGGCAACCTCTTTCTCTGAAAAGCCAGATAGTAAATATTTCAGGCTGCATGGGCCATATGGTCTGTATCACAAACAAGTCTGTGTCATTGTAGTGTGAAATCAGCCACGGGCAACGTGTAAACAAGTGATTGTGACTTAGGCTCCAATTAAACTGTATTTATGGGCACTGGAATTTGAACTTAATTTTGCATTATGTGTCACAAAATATTATTATTTTTCTGATTTTTTTTCAATGATTTAAAATGTAAAAAACCATTCTAGACTTGCAGGTCACACAAAAATAGATGGTGAGCCGATTCGGGCTGCCGTTTTCTGACCAACACTATTAACAATCTCCAAGTGACTCAAAGTGTGGGAGAAGAATTCAATTTCCAGGGAGACTAGCCAGAAGATTATTCATTTTTAAAGACGTATTATTTGTAATATGACTTCATGAATATTCATGGTGATTTTTGCATTCTAGTTACTTTTATAGCCAATATGCCTGGGTGAGAAAGCACAGGGCAGTAGCCAAGTGAGAAGAGCCAATCTTTAGGCTGGGTATGCCAAATCCACTAACCCATACTTCCTCCCTCTGAGACAGAGAGAGCCCACGTGGGAGGAAGCAATGGCAGGCAATCATAGATAGGGTGACACAGGAATCAGGCTGATAAAGGTGTTAAGGCTGTGACTTTGTTTCTTGTGTGGGCCAGTTAGCTGTTGACTGAAGTCTGCACCTCTGGCCCCAGGCGCCTGTCTTGTGTAGGTTGGAAAGGTGGGCAGGGGGGAATCTCACAGGAGGTGCATTTCCAACCCAATGCCTTTCTGACCACAGGAGAGGTGAGCCATTTTACCCATCAAAACATCAGACGGCATTAATGTCTCTGGCCAAGGTGCTGGACTTTGTGATCTCTGGAGGTGTATTGTGGGAGGGACAGGACCAGAGATGACAAGATGTCACTTTGGACTGAAAAAGGATATATTGGGGAAAATGGTAGAATGAAAAAATTCCAAACATATGCAGAAGTAGAGAACAAAGTAAACTGAGCCCCTAGTTACCCCATCACCCAGCTTCAAGGACGGTCACCTCCTAGACAAACCTGTTTCATCCATAGCCCCACCTTAGATGATTGGAGCAAATTCCAGATATCATGTCATTTCATTAGGCAAAGGCTATTTTGATTACACAGGAATTCATTATTTAGAATGCAAAAGCTACTCAAAATTCATTTAGAAAAGTGAAAAAATAAGCAAAAGAAAAGCAACAAAAATAATCCATGTTTTTACCACCAAGAGGTAATCATTGTTAGCCATTTTTCCTTCTATTTTTTAAAGAACAAAAAAGTATCTTACTATACATAGCTTTGGGAGCTTGATTTTCCCCCTCGTTGATATAGCTATGATACATCTTTCCATGCTAATAAATATACATCTACATTATAGCTTCTTGGGGGGCTGGGTACAGTATACTTTACTGACTGTACATGATAAGGTAGGTCTCCCCAAGTCCCTCCCCTTCTTCAGAGGGTCTAGGATGGAAACTGTAGAGGTTGGGAGATTATCAGCGTGCTGGGGGATGAGTTGGGGCAAGGACTCCCCAGCAACTGAGGGCCTCTCTCTTCCTCTTGCTCTCACTGGGGGGTGGTCCAGGGGGCTCTTACTCCTTGGAGGCCCTGGGGACCATAATGTTGCTGTAGCCAAATTCATTGTCATACCAGGAAATGAGCCTGACAAAGTGGTCATTGAAAGCAATGCCAACCCCAACATCACAGGTGGAGGAGTAGGTGTCTCTGATAATGTTGCAGCAGACAATCTGGTCCTCAGTGTAGCCCAGGATGCCCTTGAGGGGACCCTCTGACACCTGCTTCGTCACCTCTTTAATATCATCATGTTTGGCAGCTTCCTCCAGGCAGCAGGTCAGATCCATGACTGATACATTGTGGGTGGGGACAAAGAAGGCCATGCCAGTGAACTTCCCATTCAGATCAGGGATGACCTTGCCTACAGCCTGGGCAGTGCCAGTATAAGCAGGGATGACATTCTGGGCAGCCATTATGCCGCAGCTCCCCAGAGGGGCCATCCATGATTTTCTGGGTGGCGGTGATGGCATGGACTGTGGTCATGAATCCCCGCACAATGCTGAAGTTGTCATAGATGACCTCGGCCAGAGGGGCCAAGCAGTTGGTGGTGCAGGAGGCGTTGCTGACAATCTTGAAGGAGTTGCCATACTTCTCACGGTTCACACCCATCACAGACATGGGGGTATTAGCAGAAGGGGCAGAGAGGATGACCCTCTTCATCCCACCTGTCAGGTGAGCTCCAGTCTTCATGGTGGTGGAGACCCCAGTGGACTCCACAGCACAGTTAGCACCAGCATCAGCCCATTTGATGTTGGTGGAATATCGCTCTTGGAAGATGGAGATGGGCTTTCCATTAATGACGTGTGTCCCATTCTCAGCCTTGACTGTGCCGTGGAATTTGCCATGGGTGAAATCATAACAAAACACGAAGACCATGTAGTTGAGGTCAATGAGGTGGTCACTGATGGCAACAATATCCACTTTTCCCGAGTTAAAAGCAGCCCTGGTGACCAGGCATCCGATACGGCCAAATCCGTTTACTCTGACCTTCACCATTGTGTCTTGGGGACACTGCTGGCCCTGCACCAGAAGATGTGTCTGTCTAGTGAATGGGGAGGACCAGAGTGCATTACAGTTCTTAATGGCGCCGTGTGTATCCACGATGTGATGCTTCCTTATTCTTAAAACCATGTCCTTGTTGGTATGTATTTAGGTTAATTAAAAAATTTTGACTATTGGGGCGCCTGGGTGGCTCAGTCGGTTAAGCGGCCGACTTCGGCTCAGGTCATGATCTCGCGGTCTGTGAGTTCGAGCCCCGCGTCGGGCTCTGTGCTGACAGCTCAGAGCCTGGAGCCTGTTTCAGAGTCTGTGTCTCCCTCTCTCTGACCCTCCCCCGTTCATGCTCTGTCTCTCTCTGTCTCAAAAATAAATAAACATTAAAAAAAAAAAAAAAAAATTTTGACTATTATAATCACCTTGTAAGAAACATTTTTGACCAGATATCTCGTACCCTTGTTTGATCATTTCCTTTGGATGAGTTACAAGAGGTAGAATTCCTAGGGCAAAGGCCTCCACATATTTAGAGATTTTTATTCATATTGTCAAGATGCTTTCTAGTAAGGTGATACTAAGGTCATACCAAGTAAACCAGGAATGCAGAAGAGCGCCTGTTTGTCACATCCTCACCAGCAGGGAGTATTGATATTCTTCTAGCCTTTGCCAATACAATCGGTTGAAAAATGTATCTTGTCATTTTAATTTGCATTTCTTTGATCACTAGGGAGGCCATTTTGAAAATGTTGGCTGGCCGAATTTTTGGATTTATTTTTTAAATTTATTATGGAAATTAAAAAAAAAACATAAATGCAGAGACCAATCCCTCTGTAGCCATCACCCCACTTCGACATTTACAACATGTGGCCAGTCTTTCTTCGCTTATATCATCCTCCTTCCCCTTCACATACATGACATATACACCACATTGTTTTATTTAAAAAAGTATTTTTAATTTTTTAAATTTGAGATAGAGAGCAGAGCATGAGTGGGGGAGGGGGTAGAGGGAGGGGGAGGGAGGGGGAGAGAGAGAGAGAGAGAGAGAGAGAGAGAGAGAGAGAGAATCTCAAGCAGACTCCACTCTCAGTGCAGAGCCGGATGCGGGACTCAGTCCCATGACCCATGACTTGATACCCGAGTAGAAATCAAGAATCTGTCGCTCAACTAACTGAGTCACCCAGGGGCCCCTATACCACATTATTTTAAATCAGATCTCAAGCATCATATCTATTATACATTTTCAGCATACATACTAAATGCAAAAGGATTCTTTATTCTGTTATCACAGAGCTGTGATATTACTACCAAACTTAAAAATAACAATAATTGGGGTTGCCTGAGTGGCTCAGTTGGCTAAGTGTCCAATTCTTGATCTCACCTCAGGTCTTGATTTCAGCATCATGAGTTCAACCCTGTATTGAGCTCCATGCAGGGTGTGAAGCCGACTTAAAAAATAATAATAATAACATAACAATAATTTGTTAAGACACCTGCAAGTATCCAGTGTTCAGATATGTTTGTTTCATGTTTGTTTGTTTATTTAAAACATTTTCTTTAAATCTTCATTTATTTCAGGGGCGCCTGGGTGGCTCAGTCAGTTGCGTGTCCGACGTCGGCTCAGGTCATGATCTCGCGGTCCGTGAGTTCGAGTCCCGCGTCGGGCTCTGTGCTGACAGCTCAGAGCCTGGATCCGGCTTCAGATCCTGTGTCTCCCTCTCTCTCTGCCCCTAACCCACTCGCATTCTGTCTCTGTCTCTGTCAAAAATAAACATTAAAAAAAATTTTTTTTAAATCTTCATTTATTTTTGGGAGACAGAGCATGAGCAGAGGAGGGGCAGTGAGAGAGGGAGACGCAAAATCGAAAGCAGGCTCCCGGTTCTGAGCTCTCAGCACAGAGCCTGGCACGGTGCTCCAACTCATGAACCATGAGATCATGACCTGAGCCAAAGTCCGACTCTCAGCTGATTGAACTACCCAGGCACCCCTGTTTATGGTTTAATAGTTGGCTTATTTGAATGAGAATCTAGTAAAGGTCCACACTTTTCAATGTGGTTGATATGTCTCTGAAATCTGTCTCTGTTACTTTTTTGTTAGATTTGAGTTTATGTGTTAAGTAAACCCTGTCCCCAATGTAGGGCTCAAACTCATAATGCGGAGATCAAGAGTTGCTTGCTCTACTGACGGAGCCAGTCAGGCTGCCTTCTTTTTTATTGACTTGAAACGCACCTAACATACAAGTAACCATTTTAAAGTGTATAATTCAGCAGCATTTAGTGCATTCACGACGTTGTGTAACTGGGACCCCTCTCTAGTTTCCAACATTTTCATCACCCCAGAAGAACGTCCTGCACCCTTCAAGTAATTATTTCCCTTCCCTTCCAGCCCCCAGACGCTCCACTCTCATTTTGTACTTTGAAAGTCATATTGTTAGTATTAATATCTATATTATTATTTGGAAATGATTCCCAATATATCAAATGAGTAATCATGTTAGTGTTCTTAGGAACCAAGATTTTCACCATCAAAGAAATAAATATGTAAAATCAAGTCAGTTAAAATTGGTTATCCAGTATAAGTTAATGATGTAGTTTCCCTTAAAAAAATATTTTCCAATGCTTTCCACTTAAACTCTTAGAAACAACGACCAATCCAACTGCCAAGAGAACTCTATTTTTCCAGACTGTGCTCTAGAAATATCATTTCTCACTAAGACTAGGGGTCTCTGGATAAAGATTGATGCCTGGTCTGGGGCAAGAAATTCATACAGGTTTTTTTTTTTTAATTTTTTACTGTTGATTTATTTTTGAGACAGAGAGGCCACAAGTGGGTGAGGGGCAGAGAGAGAGAGTGGGACAGAGGATCCAAAGTGGGCTTAAGAGCAGAGAGCCTGATGTGGGCTCTAACTCACAAACTGCGAGATCATGACCTGAGTAGAAGTCAGACACTTAACTGACTGAGCGACCCAGGCACCCTAGGGTTTTGATACACATTTATGTGAATATATGAGTATATATGGTTTGATATTTACCTTGCAGTGATGATTTAATGCCACTGGCACAAAAAAATCATAGTGTTTGCATCTGAAAAAGTTACAACTTCAGTATGTATTTACTCTTTTCTTTTTAAGATTACTTTGGAAATGTTGGCATGGGGTTAACAATCCTCACTGACGCGGATAAATAAAGCCATAGATTGAAATTAGAAGTATCAGTGTAGACGCTCTGCAGAAAACACCACAGTGTTGATGGATAAGCCCTAGGTAATCATAACCGCAACAATTTATTGCGTAGATAAAGGCTCAACCTGCTGTAAAAGTAGATCTCTCAAAGAAGTCCTGTGAAGACTGCGTCTTTTTACAATTACACACAGACATAACAATGATTCCAGGGCTGTTTTCCATTAGGTCTGGTTGAGGCATGGTACCACCTTCTGTTGGAGCCAGCCCGAGTTCTGGGACCGCCTCGGAGGCACGGCCTTGCCTACCCACCCCTGAAATGATGCCTCTTCTCTCAGGTCTCTCAGTGTCTTCAGAGACCCTATGAAGTGGCTTCAAGTAGAGATGGGTTTTTTATAACGTGTGTGCCATCTCAAGGCAAGAAATGACCCCATGACTCAGTAACCAAGGCAGTTACCCTCTATTCTCCATCGGCTGTGGCCCAGTCTGTGTTCTCTTTTCTCTGTTATTTCTTCTTTGGGTGTCTAGGATCACTTGCACATCTCAGCTGCTTATTTATTTCTCTTTTCTTGGTCTTCAGCTTTGCTGCTTCCTAATCACTTGCCTGTGATTCCCTGATGGGTGCCACAACGCGTCAACCTCAGTCCCTGTGTCAGTGTGACCTGTCGGCTCAGCTCCCCAGAGATAACTGATTCGTTCTTAGTGCTTAGCGTGCAAGTTCCTGGGGTAGACGACCTGATGAGCTCAGTTTGGATTAAATGGCTGGAGGTGGGGTGGAATCGTCTGGTACTTGGGCTTTGTCTCCAGGGTGTCTGTCCGTATAGAATTGTCCATTAGGAAGAGTCTGTGGGGAGTGGGTGTGGGAGGAATAGGGAGGAAATGATTGGCATCTCTAGTTGAAGGCACAAGGAAGAACTCAGCAGGAGGATGGATGCCTTCCTCCTATTCCTTGGTAATTGGGCCCTGCCATCTTGTTACCACTGAGAACCATCCTTTTGGGATATTGGACCCAAAGGTCTTTTCCTATTGTCCACGTTCTTCCTTCTGCTTGGATAGTCTCTTTTTTCACTTAATGTTTTGTCTGCCCATCCTCTCACCCTTTAATAAAATAAGTTCAGGTCTCACCTCCTCCAGGAAGCTGCCCTGATAACCTCCAGACTAGATTGTTTGAACCACCTTGGTATTCACCTGGTCACCAGGGTAGGGCTCATTTAATGCACTGTAATTAATGACCTCTTTATGTGTCTGTTTCGTTTGCTTGACTATAAACTCTTGAGGCTGGAGCTACGTATCCATGCACCTTTGTCTCTTGGAAACAGGACAACATGGCAACGAAAGCAAAGGTGCTGAAATTGCACAGACTAGGGTTCAAATTCCAGGGCTTCCACTTGTTATCCAGGTGATCCGGGACACGTGCTCCGCTTCTTTATGTCTCGATGTCCCCATCTGTAAACTGGGGCATCGTGGTAGAAAGCCATAGTGTGGTTGGGAATATGACACGAGAGAGCGCGGGCAAGGAACTTAGCACCGGGCTTGGATAGTATAAAGTCTCCATAAGTGGTGGCTCTCCGTTATGCACGAACGTTTGCTTAGAACCAGAAAGACGTCGTCTACGGTGCAAGTCACAGCGGGGAGTACGAAGACGAGGAAGACACAGGCTTACCCTGCAGGAACTCACAGCTAGGAGGGGAGGGATGGGTGGAGAGGAACGAGTCTACCTTGGGTTTTTCTTGAATTCTGAAGGCTTCTACCATGAAGGCATCTTTGGCAGAGGCATCTTTCATTTGACAGAAGCCTCCCGCCAACACACGGGAAAGCAGGAGCCTGATGGCAGCCATGACACCCATCATCCTGTAAGCATCCTTAAGGATTAAAGACGTTGAAGACGTAGACACTAACACTGACAACAGGCGTTGTGCGGCGCGCGGGCCGACAGAGCCCTCTGAGGCGTCACTCAGGGTCAGGCAAGCTTTCCATCTCACACCCTGTGAGGATGCGCTGGCCACCTGGGATGCTTTTCCTGCCTGGGATCATTCTTAGCTTCTGAACGTAGTGGAGAGGTTGTGAGACACCATCAAACCCTCCACAAGGTCAGAACCATTCTCTCCACACTGAAAGAAAAACAAGCCCACATTCCTCTATTTCTATTTTCAAGATTCTGCCTATTCCAAATGAGACCACTCTTTGCCTGCCTTGCATTCATTACTATATTTAATTTTAGCCTTGGGTACGCGGCGACTGGAGCTGAGGGGTATTTCTGTGGCCTCCGGGAGACGGTCCCTGGATGCTCCTGAAGGGGAAGCCGAGGCGAGGCCTTCGGGAGTCGCCACCTTCCCGGCGGAGGCCCTCACAAGGTCCAGTGTGTTCCATCATCGTATAGCTGGGTCTGCCTGCTTTCCGCTTTCTCTGGAAAGCAAGTTCTGGCCGGAGTTGACCCCTCCTTTTCCCATCTGGGGAATCTCCTATAGAGAAGACCCAGTTATCGTGCTCCTAGATCCCCAATAACAGCCCCGCTTGACTCGGTGGTTACGAGACTTGCCAAGGGCTATCATTACAGCAACCACAATTTCCAAACCCATGATCAGAACTTCAGAGCTGAGGTCTGGGAAAGGGGGACCGGCTCTGGGGAATAGAGTCCTACCTGGGAACACGGGACATGTCGGGGCAAATGCAGAGGTAAGACGTGGAGCTCTGGGAAAGCAAGGACAAGAAGGCTCCATTCTGAGAAAAGCCAAAAGTATTCATACAAAAACATCTAATCTAAAACAGGCTTCCAAGTGCGCAGAAAGACAAACGGGCCAGTCAGGGTCCTGGGGCAGGTCTCGGGCTCCCGAGGAATCGCCAAATGTGAGCACCGACTTTCCAGTAAATCAACCAGACTTTGCTCTCCAAGCTATATAATGGCAGTTACCGTTTACTGAGGCTTTAGCACGTCTCAGGCACGGTGCTAAGTGTTTTTATCTGCCCTCTATCCCTGAAGTGTGGATATCACGGTGTCAAAACGTTTTATGGGTCACCCTTCCATCCGTGTGTCCACCCCTCCGCCCACCCAGCAAGCATTCACTGAGCATGCGCTAGCTCAACAAGTGGTCCCATGCCCACCTTCCCGCTCCCACAGTGGGTTGGCAGAGGCCCACGCGTAAACAAACAGCCCCAGCACGATGCAGTAACATAACACGAGCTGATCTTTCCAGGAATCTGCCAAAGGGCCCTCGGTTCCAGCCCCACCTCCCACCTTGTGAGCCAGAAATTAAAACGCATTCATTAACGCCATCTAAAAGTCCCAAACAGCTCTCTGCTTCAAGTGGTAATAAATATTTCATGCCCAATTGTGCTGCGTTCCTCACTGTGTTTATTAAATGGAGTTTCTCATAATTCCAGTTATTCATTTTAATAGGTCAGGCCTTGGCTGTGATTTAAACAGACCGCTGAGGAAACAGCCGTGGTTAAACACTGTAACAATATGGATTATTAATTTAATTGGCCGGCTATTACTTGTTTGGACTCAGAGCTAACACATTTAGTTCAGTCTCTGGTGGCCCATAAACCGCAAAGGTCGTGACTTTAACATTCAGAAGAATGGGAACGAGGAATTGAGGTGGAGATTAGGAGGAAAAGTTAGAAAACAGCGTGGAGAAGGCCGCGTGGGGAAGCGGCCGTCTTGCTGGAGGCAGGGCAGGGCAAAGGGGACTCGTCTGTCGGCTTCTCATTAGAGCTTCTTCGGCAAACGCTGCCTGGCTTGGCAACTGCCACGAGCCAGTTTCTCGCTCAGATTTCTGTACGGGCCCAACCCTTAGCTCCGGTGACGGGAGCACCATAAACCGAGTCAGGCCTCACCTCTCTTCTGGGTGCCCGAGCCACAGGGAAGGGCTCTGTGCCATGAAAAAAGCGAGCGAGAAGACGGGGAGGGG
This sequence comes from Panthera tigris, assembly GCF_018350195.1. NCBI lineage: Eukaryota > Metazoa > Chordata > Mammalia > Carnivora > Felidae > Panthera > Panthera tigris. Next base: position 69,104,576 of record NC_056670.1, on the reverse strand, counting down.
GTGGGGACCAGTGGAGTCCGCTCCTCAACCTCCACCAGCTTCTCAAACATCAGAGCTGTGAGTTATTGATTTCCTCCTATGCAAAAGGCTCCGTGAGCTTTCTAGATGCCACCCGAGGTCTGCAGGGGTCCCCAGGACGCTGAGATCTAAATGAGATCCACCTAGACCTGCACCCCATGCCCCGTGGAGGACCGGAGCCCTCCCTGAGGGTCTGCAAATTTCCAGGTGACCGCTACCTCTCTGGCCCGGATTCCCACTTGTGCCGAATCGGTCCCATTGACAGACAGATACACAGTCCCGATGGATGGATCTGGTCATGAAATGTAGCCCCTTCTTTTCTGCTACAAACCCCACTCACTTTAAGCGCGTATGGGAGTGAGGAGACTTGGCTAAGGATTTTGCCAGGAGCAGAAGGGTCTGCATCATTACAGCTCAAACATCAGGATGAGGCCAGTCTTGTTCATTAAAGGCCTTCCTGGGCCCTGTGTGCTGAGATTGTCCCATGGGCTGCCCTATGTTTGGAATTTTCCAGATCTGTGTTGTCTGGCTGACTTTTTATCTCGGCTCCTCCTCATCTTCCTCTAGAAGGGTCCTTCTTAGTCTGGTGTCTGTGGACTTCCAAGGTGTTCTGTGGGGTCTGGGAACTTGGATGGGAAGAAATGATATCTTTTCGATAGCCTCCTACTGAATTTCAGTATTTCCTCCTCTTGTGAGCGTAGGAAAGAAATCAGTAGTACCTGTGACCTCGTCACCACAAGAAATCCAGATATTTTTCTATATATTTTATATCTTATATCCAATTATTGCAGATCTTGAAGTATCATCTGTACTCTACTTGGACACCATGCCAGCTATTTGACTGTTCCCCAGATCGCAGAAGATCACAGCGCTCCTGTCTGCAGATACTTATGGTCATAACTTGCCAACTCTGGAGCACCTCTGGACCCTAGTAATTCAGCCACCAAATGCTGCAGTCGTGTGTTCCCACAATCGGAGATTAACTCCATAAACTTTGGAGGATTCAGGTGTCCCTTGTAAAGCAAGCTGTGGGCTTTTAAAATAATTTTGCAGCAACTTCTCTTTGGGAATCAGCCGTCGGAACCATCAAAATTAAAAACAAAATCAATTGAGTGTCTGGGCGTCTGGGTGACTCAGTTGGGTAAGCGTCCAACTCTTGGTTTCGGCTCAGGTGGTGATGTCATGATACATGAGATTGAGCCCTACGTTAGGCTCTGCACTGTCAGTGCTTGGGATTTTCTCTCTCTCTCCCTCTCTCTCTATCCCTCCCCTGCACTCTCTCTCTCTCAAAAATAAATAAACTTAAAAAATTTTTACATTTAAAGAATAAAATATGAGTTAATGTGGCCTGTATTTAAAATGCATTGCTTTGTTATTTGAATGTGTTTATAAAGTCGTACTACGTTACCCTACCACAATTAAAAAATAGTTTGATAACTGTATTCTAATATAATTGGCTTCCTTTCCATCCCGTATATTTTGTTTCAGGAATTTACAAATATTTATCTAAGAAGCCTTCCCCAGTGGCCACTGGGGTCCCCGGCACCAACGGTATGGGAATTCCAACATTTTCTCTCACTCTTTGTTTCTCATATTCAGAAGCATCAGGTCAGCCATCCAGTAGCTGCAGGACATTGTCATGTTCGCCAGAATGTGACCAAGATATAGGGGGGCAGACCTCCAATTTGGAAGCCATGGTTTGTGGACTGGTAGAATTGTGTTGGTTTCCCAGTTCCCCTCCTGTCTCAAGACTTGATGGCTTTTAGAGTTGTTCTATAGAACTTCTATACTTCTATAGATTCTTCTAGAGTTCTTCTCTAGATTCAAAGTGGGGAGTAAACCTCTAAATTGTCTTATCCCAGGAGAAAGGCTCAGGCCGAATTTGCTAGTGGGAGGAAGAAGGCTTGACTGAGCATCATAGAAGATGAACGGACAGTGCCTGCCACATAGAGACACTCAACACGTTGTTGAATTAATGAACAAATGAGTAAGTGAACGAACGAAGGAACGATTGATATAAGTTACTAAGGAAAGGTAGAGACTGGGAAGGATAAGTCTGTAAGGAGCATTAGCCCTAAGAATTATGGGGCCCAGTTCCCTCCCCTACTGTGCGTGGGCGGGGGCGGCGGGGAGAAATCAGATTACAATTAGCACCACAAATATCTCGGGAAGAAAAAAAGTCAGAGATGTGATGTACATCATTTCTTTCATTTTTTTCTGTGCTAAGTTAATGCCTTTCATAAGTTTTTTTTTTTTTTTCTGCTGAGGTATAATTGACATATAACGTATTGGTTTTAGGTGTAAAATGTAATTATTTGGTATTTGTACATATTGTGAAATGATCACAGTAAGTCTGGTTCACATCTGTCACCATGCATAGTTAGACCTTTTTTCCCTCGTGATGAGAACTTTTAGGATCTACTCTTAGTAACTTTCAAACGCATGATGCAGTATTATTAAGTGTAGTCACCATGCTGTATATTACATCCTCGTGGTGCACTTAATTTATGACCGGGAATTAGTACCTTCTTTGACGTCTCCCCCCATTTCGCCCACCTCTCACCCCACTTCATTTCTTTTAACCCCAACAGAAACACTGCAAAGTTCCACAATGCGCGACGTTCGACCATCTTGCTGCTGTCTCAGAGGACTGCTCTTGGCCCTTGCACCTGTCACTCTCCATACCATCTGAGCACCCAGCTCAGGGTACAGGGAAGAAGGGGGCATTTGGCTTCAGGACAGAGGCCAGCAACCAACGTACTGACTCCCTAGGGTGAAGGTGGGCAATGGGGGCAGAGAGGCCCCCAGTTCCAGCAGGGATAGTGCAGGCAGGGATAGTGCAGGCAGAATGAAAGAGGGGCCTCTCTGCGTCTTACGTGGACAAACCGGTGCAGGATGGCTTGTCCATGGACACAGACTCCAAAGCTTATTCTAGAAAGATGAGTGAAATGGTTTCAGACACCCCCCCCCCCGCCCGCCCAAAGAAGGGAGGACCTGCCTTCCTCTCCTTGAGACCCCCATCCCCACCAGGCTATGTCTTGATGAAACACTGCAGGTCTCTGGGAAAACCAAGCTTGGCAGTTGCTTTTCTGCAATTGAAAGGGAGCGTGTTTAGGGGGAGTCAGGAGCGGGAGGGTAGCCGGCTCTAGCAGATCACTTTTCAATAGGATGGACTTTGAAGAAGTGGGGTTGGTAGTCACCAACCTGCCTCCACCTGCTGCCACGACTGATGGAGAACCTTCCCAGAACAGTCATCAGGGCCTCTCAGGCTGGAGGAGGAGACTGTCGTTGAGATGGCTTGCCATCACCTCTGCCCTTCCCCCTGTCCGCCATGAGCTGATGATGACACTTACGAGGAGGGCAGACGAGATAAGCCTCACGCGCAGCAGAGGAAGGACTTGGAAACCTCCACAGAGCCATGGATACAAGAGGTGGCTGGGGCTGAACACAGGTCCTCCCCATCTTCCTCTTGTACCTCAAATCCTCATTAAAGGTTTCTTTGGCCCCCCCCCACACAAAGGGAAAGGGAGCACGTTAACCCCTAAGAATCCTTACGGAGTAGAGCTAGAGGCAGTGTTTTTAAAGGCAAACCATCCCCGAATTCATAGAGATAGTTCTCCATATTGTTGCTTCAGCAGTTGTGATGGTAACGAACACAAGAGTGAGCAAAGAAGCTTTGAGTTCTCGCTGTGTGCCAGGCACAGAGGGGCATTCGCAAATGAATCCGTGATGCCTTGCCGTGCACAGGGAGATCCCAGGTGAGCCAAGGAACCAGGCAATCTCAGCCCAAGCTCTGGCAACAGGTCTCTGAATGTATGCACTGTCATCTGTGTGGCCTTGTCACCTGATGTCTCCAGGAGAAAGGTCCCCATTTCCCATGGCCTAGACTACTGGCATGGCCATGCCACTCTCCCAATCACAGGCTTCAGAAAGACTGGGTTTGGACATCTCCAGGTGTTTATTTGGTTTTTCCTATTTCTTGGTTTTTAATTGGTTTCAGATGTGAGTACCCAATAGAGGCCCTGAATAAATAAAACAGATCATAAAATATGGCCAAGCAAAATGGGCGTGAGTAATCCCAGAGTGCATGGAAATGCACTTCCAGAAAGGCTCATAAATAATGAGGTGGAAACAGTAGTCTATTTTCTCTTTAATGGAAAGCCAATTAGGAACCCTCTCTGGACTGGAGGAAAAGAGCCAGGTTCCTTTGTTCTGTAATGAGGAGGTGGCCACGGGGTGGGTGAGGGGAAGCCACTCGGCTTGCCAGAACAGGGCAGAGAAAATACTGTGGTCACTGGGTCTGTGGGTGATGCCAGGGCAGGAAGCTGGAGGTCTGGGCTTCCCTTCCCATTTCCACCTTCTCCAACTCCTTCCCAGTTGAAGCAGGAAGATCTTTAGGCCCAAGGTGATGTGGGAAAAAGAACCAGCAGGACTCTTTGGAGACCCACAGGAGGAAGCCTTCATGTGCACTTGCAGAATTCTGTTGTTTTGCACCCATTATGGGCTCCTTCAAGAAGAGCCATTGTTGGGCCCTCCGGCCCGGAGCAGCAGGAGGCAGGCATCCAGGTCCCCGCGGATCCACATGGAACCATGTCCTTCCCGGTACCTCCTCACTGTTCTCCCTTTTCTGCCGGTGTCTCCTCACTGCGGGCCAGCAATGCCCGTCACAGCGATTCTGTGTAGAATGTTGTAGATGACCTCGTTCCACTGAGGCGGAGGGGGTGTCCTGTCCTCCACCCTACAAAGGAGGGAATTGGGAACCAGAGAGGGACTCACGTTCCAAAGCCACTTTGCCGCCGAGCAGCAGAATCGGAGATTGGTTCACTTTACTCTCCATGATCTCCTCCGGGAGGCCGGTGACCCCCTGATGACTGTCAGTGGGGGTCCTGGTGGGCCTCCCCCCGGGAGTATGAGAGACGCAAGAGAGCGTAGCTGTGAAGAGCACAGGCTTTGCCATCATGTCAACCGGGGTGAGATTCTTTATTCCGAACAGCCATGTGACTTTGGCCAAGTTTCTTAATGGCTCAGGCCTGATTCTGTGTTTGCAAAGGAAGGCTGATGAACTTAGCTCCTACCTGATGTGAAGCAGTAAACAGCGGTGAGACGACTAGTAGTTATTATTTTGAGAAGCCTCTGTGGCCAGCCCTTTGGAACTGCCAGTGGGTTCCCCGTGGAGCCCGCTGTGGCCTCGGGAACATCACTAGTTACCTCCCACTCTCTCATCGAGAACAGTGCTCTCTGGAGACTGGCCCGGGATTCCACGAGGACCCTGGGAGGCATTTGGGCATGTGAGCCACATCAGCTCCGGGCTCTCGCTAACCAGGGCAGAGGATGCCTGCTGAGCCTTTTTGGAGGATCGGAGGATCTTTGGTGCCTACCAGTCGTGAGTCACCATGGGAAACAGCAGGCCCCTCAGCCAAGTCTGCTGGTGCATATGCTCCGAAAACCAAGTTGGTTGTAGGTTTACAAAGGGAGGAATCCACCGAGCACGGCAGCGCGGCCGTGTAGGAGCCTGAGCCAGGACTTTCGGCAAAGGCCGCAGCTAGAGAATCTCACGTCTTCATTCCTCGGGAGAAGCGTTTTTGAAATTCTGCTTCTCCCCCACTGAAACAGGTAAACCACTGCTCATCCTTTGGTGAGATCCCAAGGAATTCCGTAAAGAGGGGAGAGGTCCTAAAGAGGAACGTGGGGTCTCAGGAGACATCACCATTGACGCTTGCCCCTGGACACCTGTGGAACGGGGGCGGGTTCCATCACCTTTTAAAGGCCACCTTTTCTGCAGGGCAGGGAAGGAGGGATGAAATCTTTGTGGAACACCCACGATGGCCTAAGCACATTACCCCTCACCCCATGACGTGTGTACAGATGCAGAACCCGGAGCTCAAGAAGGTTATATAACTTTCCCAGGATGGGGCCCTGCATCGCGTGGACCTTGAGGGCTTCGGCAACAGACACTCGTTATGAAAAACCCAAGGACAACGCAAGCACGCGGGCCATGCAAGGACAAGGATAAGGTCTGCTTTGGGGCTGGAGGTAGTGGGAGCTGACGAACAAGCTCACTGGGGATCGCAGGCAAGATGAATGAGCTCCAGCTTGCCACCCCACCCTTGGAAGAGAGAGTCTCGTGGGTCTGGGTGGGTCACCTCACCAGATCCTCGGCAGATAGGACAGGGCGCTTTGAAAGTCAATCCCACGCAGACTGGAGGCTGTGGGAGGGGAGTAATCCCGAGAGAAAAACTGGGGCACGGTTACCAAAGGCAGGGGAAGGAACAGCACGCTGGTAAGCTGGCAGGCACAGCAGGTGCCCATTGGTCACGGCAGGTGAGTGGCAGAGCTGGATTCAAACCAGGTCAGTGACCCACAGCCTCTGAGGGCTGTCCGTCATGCCCACACGCCAGCCCTCCACCTCCAGGGGTCCTCACTTCTCTGTCCAGGCTTTCGGCTTCCTCTTTAGTGGGCCCCGTGATCCTGGCACTGCCTGGGAAGGGTTCATGCCCCGCTGGAGAGGAAACCTCCGACAAGGGCAGTGGAAAGGGAAGTGAAAGACATACAGTGACAATTTAAGAGTTGGAGAGTGGCATGCAGAAGTGGGAAGGGCCTGTGGCTTTCTCAACGTGGGAAAATGACAAATCACTAGGGAGTTTTGTGGGGGGAAGGGGAACAGACAGGGACCAAATGTGAGGAAGAATTCGAGGTAGGAACTGTTGGGATCATCTTAGATGCGAAAGAAGCTGAGATAGACTTATCTGCTACTTCAAGATACTTGAGGTGTCTTATGACACACCCAATCGACAAGAGGGTTAAGTTAGAAACCGGGTTTAAAGAAACGTAGAAGAGGATAGTATATAATTAAAAACCTGTATTTAGGAAGTTTGAAATTACTTTGGAGCTTCCTGGCCGCTAAGGCAAAAAGGGAAACATGATAGGTTATATAACTCTCATCGGCTCCTAAAAGGAAGTGAATCTGCAAGTCAGAAAACACAATGTTTCTCCTAAGTTACTAAAAGAAATCAACCCAGTGGGACATTACAGATCCAACGGAAAGATTTTCTACTGTCATTTTACTGAGCATGAAAAACATGATTTCTGAGGCCATTATCATCTGAATTGTTGAGAAAGGTAAAGTGTTCCTATCAAGTGCCCCTCTCAGCGCTGGAAAGGTTCCCAGAGATTTTCAAGTTCAGAGGCCCCTCCGGGCCTCCCCCAGAGCAGCACGCGACCTCCCTCCCCTACCCATGCAACCCAGGGCTTATTAGTCCTTGGGTCCCCTCCTTGCCCGGCCTCTACCCTGCTCTGTCTGGGACAGGCTGCCCCGGCAAGCTGTGTCTTCCGGGCTTTCTGCTGGGTTAGGCGTGGGGCTGCTTTGTAGGGAGAGGGGCCGATGTAAGGAAGGACTTCTCCCCCTTCCGTTCGGCAGCAGGCAGGGGCTCTGGTGGCATCTTTTTCCTCCATGGCTCCAGCTCTTCTGGACCGACCCTTGTGGATGCAGCTTTGCCCGGATGCCCCGGCTCACCCCCTCCCCCTGTCCCTCTGGCCAACAGGGCTGGTGGCTTCGTACCCTGCTTAGCGCTAGGTGGACCGAACGGCCCCCATCTGGCTTCACAGCTCTTGCGTCTCCCGCAAAACCGATTCCCGCATTCAAGGCCGTCTGTTTTCCATGCTTCAGTGGTTTCTGTTTCCTGGGTAGACGCTGCAGGACCACTCAGCAAGTGGTGGTCCGGCCCCAAGCCAGACATTCCAGGAATGTCACTGCTTACTTCATGATTAAGGCAGCCTACTTCATCTTGAAGGCAGGGCCACCCGAAGGGAACCCTTGAGCAGGCCTTTGGCATGTGGCTAGGGCCTGGGTCAGAGAAGGGAATAAGAAGTTCTGGGCGGGGGAAGAGCTGGTCAAAGGTCTGTCATTTGTAGTGAGTGTGGTGGAGTCACAGAACCACGAGCAGTCTCTCTAGTTGGAACAGAGACCGTGTTTATCCAGTAGACATGTTTTCAGTAACACCACAGCCCGGTGTTGTGGGGAACCTAGGCGAGGAGTGTGTGAGGCCCGGGCCCTCGGGGAGCACCCTGAGATGATTCTATCCAGTACTCTGGGGGTTTTAAGACTGAGCCACAACTGCCCCAAGTGCCACTCGGGCACCAAGCCCTGAAGATATAGCAGATTCTTTGGTCTGCTCTCGTTTCTGTTTGCAGATGCGGTTGTTCACCTTCAGGCCTTTCTTCTATATGAAAGCGAGATGCAGAAGGCCCGGCCTGGCTTCTGGGAGGAACGTCAGGCCCACGAGCCTGCGAGCTTGATGAACCTGACTCTCCAGGATGGAAGAAAAAGCGCAAAGTTCCTTTGAAACTACTGGCATGTCTTTGGAAGGGTGGAGAAAAGGGCAGATGCAGGTTTTGTGGGGCATGAAGTCAGGGCTGGCTTCCTGGGCGTGTTTCCCAGGCAACCTGCTCAGGAGGGCCCTGTGCCTGGTTTAACGCTCTGCTGTCCCCACCTTGAAATTTTTCGTCATCTTGAACAAAGGGCTTCAAGTTTTTATTTTGCACTTGGGTGGACACGAAACTTATATCATTTGGGGGCCCCTCATTATAAAAACAACACTAAACGAGCGAAATGAAATTAGGTACCAGGCCTTGGGAGGTACCCTGAAGAAACTTAAGTTCTGTTAGCTTCACAGAAAAACGTGCCTGTGCTTGGGGGTGGGGGCATGGCCATGGCTGGGAAGTCCTGGGGCTCAGGGGCGGGGGTGTCGAGTAGACCCCTCTTTGCTCCCCCTCACATCCTACTTTGGCTGTAACCAGAATAGTTTTACTTTGTTCTGGATTAGGAGTCTAGCTTCAGGCTGTGTGTGTGTGCGTGTGTGTGTGTGTGTGTGTGTGTGTGTTTTAGGGTCCCATGACTCATGTAGTTTGAAAACCACTAGTTAGACAAACCACATCACACCAGGCTTTTTGTTGTAAGGGAATTGTCTTATTTCAGAGGGCCCCAGGTGACCCGCTGACCTGGGGTGACTCCAAAGCCAGGTAATAATAGGCCGTGCTCTAATCTAAGGAGACTCTGCTGTATTTGCAGAGAGCTTTGAAATGTTCTGGGAAAAGAGCTGATCAGATGTGCAAGGTATTATATTCACGGAGAGAAAAACCCTCCCAACTCTTTATAAAGTGGATTAAGCCAGTTTCTAAGGGCTGCAGGTTTGTGTGATCTTAATCCTGCCCCTTACTCCCCATCCTCCCTCCACCTTCCTCCTCTGTTTCCAGGATATCCACCTTCCTGGGCGAGGGCTGGGACGCCTTCCGGGGCTGTCCCCTCCCTCGGTGGCTCTCCCCAAGGGAAGAACTGAGGGACACCCTTGCCCTCGCACCCTCCCGGCCAGGGCTTCCTTTTCCTGTGGGCACATTTCACATTCACGCGCTCTGCTCCGGTGGTGGGAAACTCGCACAAGATATGGTAATTATGCTATTGTGCATTCAGTGACTCAGACCAGAGCAGCAGATGGGAAAAGTTGTGGATCGCAACCCCATGCGATATTTGACAGAGTATCAGTCAAATATAGTTCACCCAGCATCATGTTTCTGTCAGTCCCTCTTAGCGGAAGTTAATTTAAAGTGACAAGATTGACATCTGCTCCTTTTCAAAGGGGTGATACTTACTTCAGGGCTGCCCTCACCAACGGATACCCAGATAGAACCCTCCATAGTCAAAGGTGGGTTCTCAGAGGCAGGACCAGCGGTAGACCAGGAGACTTGAGTCGCCACTCAAGACCTGTGTTGGTCAACGTGCTGAAGGCCTGGTCTGTTTCACTTTATGGAGTAAGGCAAGGGGTTGCCATGGGCACCAGCCTTCTAGAGAGGCCATCTCCACAAATGGGGTCTCGTAACTGAAAGCTCTACCCCTGGGCTTAGGCAGAGAGAGCTACACTAGGGGATGAATGCCCTTGTGTGAAGACAACGTAGAAACTTTTCCAGCAGGTGGAGGGCCCCTGAGCCAGCACAGCTACCACTTGGGGTCTTATCAGTCACAGTTGCTGATGACCAGCTTTGGATGTGCCGTTTTCGATCTGTTCTTCTTTGGTTCCTTCTGTGTACAAAGACTCAGGGAAAAATACAACTTCTGTGACTGGTCAATCTTGTGGGCCCCTGTGACTTCTAAGGTTGCTTCATGCCAGGGCCCCAGTGGGTGCTGTCATCTCCAACGTTCTGATGAATCCAAGAGCTCAGCTCCACCCACCATCGCATCAACGTATCTGTCTGTTGGAATTTGAATGTGGAAAGCTGGCTTTGTTCCTCTACCTCTAAGCCAGGTAGACCCATCCACAAACCATGGGCTTCTGGCCACTGAAGATAAGCCCCCATCCTTTGCCCTGACTAGTGGACTCCCATTTACCTTCAAAACCCATCTCGTCGGTCCCCTCCTCCTGGGAGCCTTCCTGGACACCCCCAGAAATTGTCATTCCGTTCCTCCCCAGAGCAGCCTCTGGGTTCTGTATATACTTTTCTTTCTGCACTTATCACATGGCAGCATAATCACTGTTTTGCTTCTCTTTTTTGCCTTCCTGGCTGTGATCACCAAAGCTTCCTTCATAAATAAATGTTCACTGAAGTAAATAATTGAATTGTTTACTGAATAAGGTAATTGTCCCATTGGCCTTATCCAAAGTAAATGTATGATTTCCTGTAACTACTGTGATATACTTCTCCAGCTTCTGGAGAACATGGTCACGTCTTGTTTCTTTCTCAATTATTTCTCATGACACCCCCTACATATTGGAAGTAGGGGGAAGTAGTCTCCTTTGAGTCCGCCTCTTTCTCCAGGGTCTGATCAGGGTCATTTACCCAAACGCCCAAACTCTCCCTTCCTTCATGTTGACTTTCCCCGGGCTTAGGTGTCTTTGCCTGTACTTCCTGTCCACCAGTTTACCTGGGACCCTGCAGATCTATCAGAGGAATCTGAGAAATGGTGGCACTCAAAACGGAAGATGTTGTGGTCTAAGTTTTTTTTTTTTTCTTCCCAGGAGGTTCTTTGGTTCTTGTGCAGATTTGCCTACTTCACCCCCAGCAACCAGCCTTGCACATCAAGAAGGGTGATACGGGGAGGAACAGCCTTTGAGGGTCGGCAGGGAAGTGGCCGTCTACTTGACTTGCACACACCCCTCACGTGATTTGTTCCTGAATCGTAAGTCCTGCCCCAAGATCCCTTGCTGTGCCCATCACGAGTCATACAGGTGGTCTGGAATATTTTTAACTTCTTCTACATTATTCCCACAAGAAATGAGTTTGCTCTCTGCCCTTAGAGTGCTGCCACTTTCATGTGGGGGGAATCTGAAGAAATGAAAGTATCAGTTATTTCTGCTTGTCTCTGCCTCACCCACACTTTGCCATGCTGAGGTCTTCTGGTCCTTGGAGCATAAAGGGTATGAGAAGACCCTTTGGCCTGTACATTTTGGGGATGACTGGCCCTGTTGTCATGGCAACCAAGTGATCAGGGCATCTCCTGTAAGAGACAGCAGGAGGTGGGGCTCTATGCCTGGGGTTGCCCCAGATTCATCATTGCCCAGCCTCAAGGGCTCCAGCTCCAAGGGCTCCCCACCAAAGGAGGAGCCTGAAAATCAATGGCGCCCCTTGTTTGGGGCTCACAAATGTCTGATGAACTAATTACAGCTGGCCACACAAAGAACTGGCTGGGTAGGTGCTCACGGTGACATTATACACTATTCCAGAAGTACCAGCAGCTGACAGACAAGGGCTTGAGAGAGCTGGGCCAAGACATTAGGAAGATTCTAAAAGAGAAAGACAAGCCTTCCATTCTTACGTGGGGGTGAGGTTTGGGAACGTTTCAATGATCTATTGCTGTGTAAAAAATGACCCTAAAACTGAGTGGTCTCAAACAACAGCAATTTCTTTTCTTATGATTTAGCAATGTGGACTGGGCTTAGCTGGGTGGTTCTTCTGTGCTATCTGGTATCTGTCAAAACATCTGAAGATGGGTTCCTTGCCTTTGGCTTCCAGAGCCTCCGCTGGGAGACAAGTTTCTCCAGCAAGCAGGCATAGGATCTGGCACCCAAGGAACTCTAGGGAAATGTCTGATGGCAGAATGGATAAATGAGTATACATAAAACTTGGGGTTTGTATGGGGGAACAATGGTTATCCCATCTGGTGTGGGTCCCTGGCTTGGTGGTGGTGTGTGTTGTGTTGGTAAGGAAATTGCCAGGAGCCCAGGCAGAACGTTCCCTGCGGACATTGAGGTGGGGCCTGCGACCTGGTCCTTCTTGTTGGTGGCAAGTAGGAGCTGCCTACAGAATTCAGCCTCTGGGATCTGCTCAGATTGTAAGGACAGGGACAGGCAGAGTGATTCAGTGTCTCTTGTCATCGTGGGGACCAGAGGGAGACCTGCCCCGCTCCTGTTTCCTGATTGGAAACAGGAATTTGATTCCCACTGTTGCTTGACTTTCAGTCTTTGCTTGTTGGACTTTTGAGGGGATGGAGGGAAGGGATGACGGTGAAGAGAATAGGAAAGTTAGGGGCGAGCGGGGGCTCTGGTGTATTGAGACGAACCCTGGGAAACCTGGTCTGCATGAATAGCCTGTGACCTCTTGGGAGAAAGGCAAAGGGAAATTAGGGGTGATGATCAATGCTCTGGAGCATCAAGGGACATGGAGGCTGCTCTACTGAAGAGGCTCCATAGAGGAGTCAGAAACCTACCCAGAGGCAGGAGAGAGCCCTCACTTGCAGGAAGCAGAACATAAGAGGCACATCGGATCTGGAGGAAGTAAGGCAGTATTATCCATTTCCCTCAATCCCGTAGATCCTGCTGATAGCGGCAGCCACCCCCTGGAATGGCAGCTCTACTCATGTCCTGTTGTTGCTGGAACAAATTACTAAAAACTTAGCCGCTTCCTATGACACAGGTTTGTTTTCTTATGGTTTTGCAGGTCAGAAGTCTGAATGAAGGCATCGGCAGAGCCGTGTTCCTTCTGGGGGCTTCAGGGGAGAATCCGCTTCCTTGCCTTTTCCAGCGTCTAGAGGCCACCAGCTCCCCTCAGCTGTGGTCCCTGCCTTCCATCCCTCTGACCTCTTGTTCCACTGTCACGTCTCCTGCTATTGACTCTTATGAGGACCTGCCTCCTGCCTTCCTCTTAAAAGGGCGCTTGTCATTTCATTAGGCCACCCAGGATGATCCAGAATAATCTCCCCATCTCAAGATCTTTGACTTACTAACACTTGCAGGATCCTTATTATCATAAAAGGTAACATGTTCACAGATTTTGAGGATTTGGGAGGCCATTATCTTGTCCACCACAGTAGCAAAAAGCGGGGAGGGTCATCAAAGGGCCATGAAGGACACCAGGGAAGTCTGTAAGCCACCTGGGACCTGCAAGGACCCGAGAAGACTGGGGTTAGAGCTCTAAGATGCAGGAGCCATACTGGGTGGGGACTCAGAACAAACACCATTATCATCATCACCCACTTCTTTCCATATACCCGAGGCCACTGTGATATGAGGAAACCAGCACAGGATCCTGCCGTCTAACAGGCCCTGCTTTTCCCGGTCTGCTGAGATGAGAGCAGGTCACCCTGGAGAAATCAGCGTCGCATTGAGAGCCTGGGCACTCTCTCCCTCTTTCTGGGGCTCAGCCTCTCATACGGAACGGTAGGACCATACTGCAAAGATTTGCTACCTTTTGATAAGCAAAAACCTTCAACCTTCCTGAAGGTTTGTATTATGCAAAACCAGGGATTCTTTTTTTGTTTTTCGAACATAAAATTGGAAGGCATAGGCTTCTGCAAACTATATCTCCCAGAGAGCCCCAAAAGATACGCCAACCGGTGAGACCCCCCAGAACCAAAGAATGAATAATCTAGGGTCTCTTCCAGATTAGACTTTCTAAAACAGCACTATTCAATACAGTAGCCATTAGCCAATGAAGCTTTACGTTTAAATGACAAATTCGGTTCTTCAGTCACAGTAGCCGCATTTCAAACTCGATTGCCATGTGGTATTACACAGCACAGATGAGTTCCATTAGACCCCACCGTGGAAAGTTCCATCGGACAGTGTTGTTTTAGTATCAATAATGTATGCTTGTGTCTATCCTACCATCACTCGTGCTTACCCAAAAGTTACTCATTTCCCTACTCTCCAGGTTAATGAAGTGTCCGTTTCTATAAGATGTGACTAACTATGGCCCTCAGGGGGAATTGTGTTTCAAGAGGAGTCCAGGAAAGCTCTGGTAATACGACTCAGGCTTCAGTGTCTGGGGAAAGACTCCCAAAGGAAATGGAAAACAGGGCGGCAGAGGATGTGCCTTTTTGGAGAGGCTGAACTTCCCTGCCCCTGAGGCGACTTCCCTTCATGCCAGGCTCTGCCTCACGCTCTCCACTCTTCTCCAGAAAGGACACCAGGGTCCCCACTCCTGCCCTCCGGGGAGCAGCTCCAGCCAGGGTGAATCTGGAGTTAGTGCAAAGGGAAATGGCTCGATTTCCCATCCCCTTGTGCTGAGAGGCACCTCCTCTTGTCCTGCCCCCAAGCCCTTTGTCTCCAAGGGGCTTTCAGGGAGACGGGGCCACCCTCTCCCCTGCATGCGGGTCACTGTGCACTCTGGCAAGAGGGGTGCTGAAGCACATGGTAATTCTGAGAGCATTTTCCAGAGCCAGGCACTGGTGAAACTCAGGCAGTCTCTTTTTTTGGTGGGAGAACTGGGGACTCAGTAGGTGAAGCAGGGGCTTTTGGGGATCACAAGCCTCACTCCCTCCTGCGGTGGAAACCAATATAGACCAACCAATGGGAGGAGGTGCTGCCTCTCAGGCTGCAGCCAATCAGCAGGCGAGGTGTGCACATGCTCAGTGCCAGCCCAGCTGAGTTCTTTGTGTGCGGTGCTAAGATACAAGGGCTTCGGCCAAGGGTATTGGGCTGATCTTGACCCCACCGGTGCCTGGACTTACACCAGGCGGGGGCTGCCGGTGGGGTGGGCAAGGTTCCAGCCACGTCCTTCTTGAGCTAAGCACCACGGCCCAGGAGGACCCCCCCCCCCCCCCCCCCCCCCCCCCAGAGCAGAGGCAGAATGTTGGAGTCTACGTCCCATTCTTCAAACAAGCCACCCGGCGGTCTCCTCAAATCTGCCCCTTTCCCTCCAGCAGGAAAAAATGAAAATGAACTTGTCATTTTCCTGAATGGACATATTTTTTGGCTGACTCAGACTCTTCTAGAGCTAGTATTAGTGAGAACTAAGTGAAACTTTAGCAGGAAGAGGAACAAAAGGGCTCTTATTCCCCAAGATGGAACTCCAAAGTACATTTTGAGCAGAAAACCTATTTGAACGGTTCCTCCTGCCTTAAAAAAACAACAATAAAAAAAAGCCATATAGTAATTGCGGTGTCATTAAAAACAATGACAACTCAAAGCAGCAGGTTCCCATTTCTCAAAATTTTGCACCGTAACGTGCGGTAAGGGGAAAAAGCCAGAGTACCTCTGGACTCCAGAAAGTCAAGTTCTAAATTTTCTACAGTTCAATGTGTTTTTCAGCTATAAAAAGGACAACACCGGATTTGTGGAAGGGGTGGGGGTGGGGATGACATACTGATTTTATTTTCCCCTTCTCCTCTACATGACCTCGCGGCATCTCATAATGACAAGAACCAGCCTTCAAGTTTGGTTTCACGTTCAGCCCAAGTTTGGAAGTTAAGATGGAGACTTTGCAATCCCTGTCTCGGGCAGAGAGGGAATGGAGAGAGAAACGAGAAAAGGAGGTGGGAAGACAAGAGGGACGGGTATTTGCAGAGGCAGACGAATTAGCAGCACCAGGGAACGTGACATGTGGAAGTGACCCTCGGGGAGGCCCTGTCCAGAGGTTCTCAAGCCTTTTCTTGATTTGTCTGTCTACCTAGCAGCAGGACTGTCCCCCTCCCCTTCCCAGTGACATCTTAAGCAAAAGCACCATATCTAAAACTGATAAAAGTAAAGTGCCTCCCGGAGCACCAGGCCTTGGCATTCCTCCAACCGTCCTCCTCCCGAACACCCGAGGCTTCTAAACACACCGTCAGCAAGCCACAGATCTAACCCACCTCTTGAGTTTGCCAACGAGGAAGTCAAGGCACGGAGAGAAGAATTAATTCATTGGAGAAGAGATGGAAGTTTCCTCCACGATGACACGGTAAAGACTGGGCAGAGACGGACCTAGAAACTTGGACGCGAAGTGAGGTGGGGGGCAGAGGTTGGTCGAGGCGGGGGTGAAAGAGCTGACCGTGACATGACCTTGAGGAGTTCACTGTGGATTGTGCAGGAGGCTGGAGACCCTGGATAGATTCCCCAAGTCCCTTCCTTGCTCCTCACCAGTTCTAATTCCTGTGTCTTCGCACGCAAATGGTTATAACTTACACATTCGACGGAGGGAAAAAGGCATACATACAAACGGCAGTGACTTTAGGAAGTCTTCCAGTCGTTAAATTAGAGCACCACTGCAAATTCGTTGCAAATGATCCCCCACTTTCCTTCTACGCCTCGTCCGGCATTGCTGACCCATCATAGCTCCTTTTCCTGTGGAGCTTAGATACAAGCTCAAAATTATTTCCAACGCGGCGCTCCAGACCGCCATCACCAGTTAACCAAGAGCTGGCTCTTAGGATGAAATTCCTTTGCTCTCCTCGGTTTGCGGATGTGAAGGCAAAGTCATTATCTCGTGTGTCCCGACGTCACGGCCACGTGCTTTGACAGCCTGTACATCAGAGGACAAGGTTGGAACTGCATTTCTCAGAATCCCTTTCCCTGTATAACTTCAAGTTAGAGTCTGCCAATGAGAGGCGCTCCTGCAAGAATTGGGAGGTGGGGGAGAATGGCCGGCATTCTCTGGTGCCGGATGCAGCTCAGAGGCCTGCGTACGACTCAGACTCTTGAGAATGGCCTGCTCTTGGTGCCTCAGGATCCGGGGAGGGTGGTGGCGGCAGCCGCTGAGATTCGGGGTCCTTTGCAGCTTCCTAGGGAGCTCCTGTAAATCACCCACCTCTGGTAGCTGCTGGCCTGAGCTTTGCTCCCTGGGCCCTTCCAGCCACCCTGAAAGTCTCCAATTGCCCTTATTTGAGCCTTTCCTTCTTGGAATACCTAGAGAGGCTTCCATTTTCCTGACGAACACCCCACTGCTGACTACAATAACATTAACACCTTGAGGGCCAGGAACAGGACATGGCAGCAAGATGGACATTCCCCACCTTGCTAACCACGAAAGTCAGATTCTTGTTGAGTTTGAACTTCCTGTTTTCTGCGTTATGTCTGTGGCCCACCTACACAGAATGCAGAAAAGGAAGCAATGAGAGAGAGAGTTCCAAAGAATCAGAATAATGGCAGCATAGAATTTGGAGCCGGAGGGACTTTTGCACAGAAGCATTTGGGTTCTCTTCATCTTACTGATGGGAAAAACTGAGGCCGAGAGAGGAGAGTTGCCTCCAGTTCATCCCAGAGCTGGGGCTAGAATCTGGGCCCGCTGACCTGGACCAGTCGTTGTCCTTGGCCCCCAGAGCCCCAAACAAGGGGACTCGTAGGAGCTCACAAGGAAGGCACGGCCATGCTGAGATGTATCCCATAATAGGCTGGCCACTTTGATGTGAGGTAGTAAACACCTGGCTGTAAAGGGAAGCCAAGGTGAGAGGAGCGATTGCACGTGAGTTTTCTACTCTGCCCAGGGGAGCCGGGAGCAGCATGGGGTAGGTCTCGTGACAGCCCAAGAACATGAAAACCACATTGCCCTAATCCTAACCCTACCATGGAAACCCTATCGTGTTGCCATCTGTTCACAGGCA
This sequence comes from Panthera tigris, assembly GCF_018350195.1. Lineage (NCBI taxonomy): Eukaryota > Metazoa > Chordata > Mammalia > Carnivora > Felidae > Panthera > Panthera tigris. The sequence goes on along the minus strand of NC_056670.1, from coordinate 69,086,776 downwards.
GCTCATCTTAAAGAAATTCCCATTTCTGGAGGCAGTTGTTGGAAAACATGTCACGGAATCAAAATGAACTGTGTTGCTCTTTAACCGTAATCACCCTCTTGCCTCCATTGGCTTTGGCGTTGTGGCTGCATCGGGTCAGATTCCTGGTGGTGAGCCACCGACTTAGCAGAGGAGGGACTGTTTGGAAGGCCAGGAAGGCAGCAGAACCACACTTGGGCAACTGCACCCTAGACGGTGGGTGCCCCCGGGGACGCTGCCAGGCCCTGGGGGCATGAGCTCCCCTGCTGGCACGGCCCCCGGATGCCGCATCCTTTCTAATGCTGCTGTCTCTGAACGCGGCCGGGGCTGCCACGGGCACTCTGAGAACGAATCCTTCACCACCTTTCTGTGTTTGAGTTGCCAGCTCCAGATTCGTTATCTGCTTGGGGCATCTGGAGAGGCCAGATGCCCACTTTCCCCTGACCTCTGGCAGCTCTAACGGGCTCTGCTGATGGACAGCTGCATGGCCAGTGCCCATGGCAGCTGCGTTCCATCTGAGCGGTGTGGCTTCAGAGGCCCCTCTTCTCTCAGTCTAGCACCACTTCCTTTTACCCAAAGGCCTGAAAGCTCACATCAATGGTGTTTCCGGGCTTAGCGCTTTGCCTCCTATGAAAATATAAAGACTAATTCTCTCCGTCGCTTTCTCCTCGGCGTGAACGAACAGCAAGTGGGTTGTTTTCCAGAACACCCCAGTCTAGCCCGCTGACACGGGATGCTGCACCGGCTTTTTGTGAACTGCACCTCATGGTGGAGTGTCACCCGCCCAGCGTCAGCCCTCGGGAGATGACACTTGTTTCCCTGGAGGGGGGGCGTCTGGGTCGGGAGATGCTCCCAGCTGTGGGTCCCAGAGTCTTCCGGCTTGTCTCTTCTTCCCCGGGGAGAGTCTTGAGGGGAAGACTGCCCCACTGAGGCTCCAGACTCAGTTCAGGGGGACCTGCCTCCCTGCGTCCTTCTGAACGGTTTTCTGAACCTTTGGCAACTCGGTCTGGCGGCCACACATTCCTGTCGTCACCACCCCTACTGGCCGCCAGTGTCTGTTTACAGCGCACTTCCTAGGTGCCAGGCGGTGTGCTAAGCATCCAACCCAAATTAGCTCATTTAAGCTTCTCCACTTAACAAAGAAGGCAACTGTCGCCTGAGCCACGCAGCCCGCATGGGCCTGGGATTTGAACCCAGACAAAACCCAGTCTCTTCCTACTGTCCCAGGCTCTTTCCTTCAAACGTAGCCCCCTTCCCAACCCTCTACACAACAAAACAGAAAATCATGTCAGGTTCACCTTCCCCGCAAGGCAGACGATCCGAGAAGCAGCTGATTCTTAGGGCACCTCGACTGCCTGACGTCTCAGGGTTCCGACACTCTCTTGGGTGGGCAGACAGTGGGGCGGCTGCCCAGCGGGCGTCTCGGTGGACGGGGAGGGACAGAACCTCCCTGAGCTTTACCCATTCGGTGCTAGCTAGGAAGGCACTGGGAGCTTTACATACATTTGCACCGTGGAAATAAATGAACCACCCAAATGAGAAAAGCGAGGCTAATTATTCTGCGCTTACGACAGCAAGGGAGTCAGTCCCCATTGCTTGCACCCTGGCAGAGACTCAAAGGCAGGCAGAGGAGTGGGAAAGCTTTACGGTGGGAAAAAGGCAGCTTCGAGAGGGCTCTAGGTGGAGACCACTGGCCTGGGGAAGCCGCAGGTGGGTTACCTGAGTGGTTGGTTAGGGGTTGGGGGACATATGTGGCTCTCTCTGGTTGGCTTGAGTCAGAAGCAGGGACGAGAACCAGGGAGGCCGTCAGTTATTAATCGAGTCCTGGCTATTTGGGGCTGACTGTCACAGACGTGACTGTTCAGCCTCCTGGATTGTCACTAGAGACAGCGGCCTGGCCTCCTGGGCTGGTCTTTGCACATGAGGCGCTCTGGACTGTGGTTCCAAGTCCTCTTTTTTCCATGTGGCTGGGCCATTGTACCTTCGCGTTGTCAGCATCTGCACACTTAATCCCCACGGCAGCCTATCCTCCTGATGAGGACACTGGGGTCCAAGGAAGTCAAGTAACCTGCCTGAACTCCCTCAGTGGGGGGTGGGGATGTAAGGCCAGGCCCGCCGGGTCCCTGATTCCATGTCTGTCCCCTGTTTAATCTGTCCCTGCACACCGGCCAGTGATCCTCACAGACCTAAATCGATGGCATCCTTCCATTCCCCGGCTTTAAGCCTCCCAATACCGCTCGCCCCCTCTGAGAATGAGACCCTGCCCGCCACCTGCAGATTCAGTCCCATCCACATTCAGGGCCTCAGCGCCTCCTCCCCGGGCTTCTCCGGGCTCTGTTCCAGCCTCCAAGGTGCCGCCCCAGGCCTCCTGAGACCCTGCTTCCCGCATCTCAGTGGTGGGTCAGGGAGGGAGCTTTGTTCTCGCCTTTCCCCCGGCCTGCCACCCTTGTCCTGGCCCGAGGCATCCCTCGGGACATGGCACGGGTATCACCTCCTGCAGTCTCGGCAGCTGGCCCTGCGGGTCAGGACCCTTCCTGAAATAGCAGGGACATCCAGTTCGTGGCTTATCTACCTCCTCTACCACATGGAAACCGCCGCCTGGCGAACTGACTTACCCTGTTCTGTTGTGTTCTCCGTGTCCGGTCCATAGTAGGTGCTCAATAAACACCTTGTGAACAAATCCGCCAGTCTTTGACTCCTTCCTCCCATGGCTGCTCTTCGTATTCCTGAGACGGTGCTTCAGCTCCCGCCCCGACCTGTGACTGACGGAAAGGATGACATCAGGGCCAGACTCAGGCTGTGACTACAGAGGCTGCCTGTGGCCCCTCACTTTGGGGTGAGCTGGGCGGGGGGTCGGCAAGCAGCCCCTCGGGGATAGAGTGGTGTATTTTCAACAGCAGGTGCCCAAAGTAACTGAGGGTCATATGGATCCTCTCAAATACCGGTGCCAGCCTCCCAAAGTCGGATTTACCATCATCCCCCTGTTGCAGCCCATGAGTGAGGCTCGGGGAGGTTAAGGAATCCATCTCAAGTCCCCGGCTAGTGAGGAACCGAGTCGGGATGTAACCCAGATCTGCCTGCCTTTAGAGAACGTGCTGCTACCTGACAGCCGAAAGCAGAGTGAGCTGCCGGGTGTCAGAAGCCTGCTTGTCCTCTGCCCCTCCTGCCCCTCGGGTTCCTCCTGTGCCCTCATTACTGCCCTTGAAGCTCACTGCAACCTGCCGTCACCTGGTGGGGGTAACAAAGGGTTGCCGAGTTCCTCCTCCCTCCCACCCCCTCCCAGCTGTGTATGACTATGAGGTGGGCGTCTCCAGGTGGTTTCAACAAAATATTGGATGCATTAAATACAGATTAGTTGAGGAAAGAAAATCTATGCTGTGGGATCATTCCCGATTGTAATCTTTACAACGTGTATGCCATAACCTTACGCGATTTATAAGCACTTTATTTTTCTGTGACTCAAATCTGCTTCCCAGCAGGAACCACATCCTGGTGTTTGCTCAGCCTGTCTGTGCAGGAGGCTCGGTTCCCAGGTCCCTGGGACTCCCCACAGCTGCTTGGGGCCGGCTCGGGCTCTGACCCGAGGAAGACCCCAGCCCCGTCCCAGGGTCTCCTTGGGGACTGGCTCCCCTGTGTGGGCCTCACTGGGAGCAGAACGGGCAGGGGTGAGGAGGGGCTCTGGCCTTCGAGGTTTTGCCCGGCCCTCTTGGGTATGTCCTCCCCAGGGCAGGGCTGGTCCAGGGGCCATGGGAACAGCCCAAGAGCACTGGGCAGAGGAAGAGGCACTCGGTGTCCGTGGTCAGGTTGCTTCACTGTGTGCCTGAGCCTTAGCGTAGCACTGACTTAGTTCCTTAACGCTGCGTGACTTCAGCCTCAGACCTTGGCCTGGCCTGGGCACCCCGGCACCCGCCCTCCCCCGGGGCCTTCTCCACCGCCACCCTCACATGCTTTCATTTCTTGATGACCCCGAGACAAACCAAATTCAGATGGTTGATCTGACCCTATTCAAAACCCAAACTCTACACGTCCCTGCAAGATCCCCAAATAGGACTTCAGGATTATCTGTGCCTGGGGATTATCCCTCTGTCTCTAGGGCCGTGGCTACGACAGAGCCTGTGTCTCTGAGACCAGCAGCTGCTCCCGGGAAGCTGTTCCGCTCACAGCTCTGCAGGCCGAGCCCTCCTGTTTCGCAGACCAGCAAACCGAGACCTGGAGGGGAAAGCGACTTGCTCGGGGCGCCCTGGCTGGGACAGAGGCAGGAACAGAACCCAGGATTTGAGGCCTGGGGTGGGGTCCTCTCCATGATGGCTGGGGGCTCTGATTTAGAAGTAGAGGGCGCGTTCCCTTCTCCAACACCTGGAAATCAGGGAGTCGACAGGCTTGTGGTCTTCAGGGCCCAGCTCAGTGAGCCAGCAAATCAATGACACCCGTGTGTTTGTGACGTCCTTAACTGTCCCTGTTTAAAATCTTCCACCCCCTCCCCCCAGATTCTTGATCGCTTTGATTCCTCCCAGCAGCAAACTTTTCAGAGACTGTCATTCACCTGGAGGTAGCAATGACTTGTAGCCACAGCTATGGAGTATGGCCGCTAGTCTCACTCAGGGGGGAAAGCCGGGATGGTGGAGACCGCGTGTCAGCCTGAAAGCACTGATCCCCACTACCCCCTTGAGGTCCCTTCTATCCAAAGCCGTTTTGCAACGGAAATTTGCTGCATTTTAGGTCAACCACGGGAAGAGACAGACCCGAGTCATGCTCCACCTGGCCCGATTCCAAACTTGAACTCTTGCTGATTTGTGCTGATGTCACCCAAGCAAGATTTGATGTGAAACTGCAAGGGAAAGCTGGGCCCGGGGAGGGAGGGGGTGGCGTTTGCTGTGAGGAGAGAGGGGAGGAAAAGTGAAGTTCTGTTTTATAACAATGGAGAGAGGAGCGGGAGGGCACGGGACCGAAAGTCAGGAAACTGCTGCTCTATTCTTGGCCCGGCAGTTAGCTTGCTGTGTGGCCTTGGGCAGGTCACTTCCCCTCTTTGACCTCAGTTTCCTCATTTTATAAAACCCAACGGAGGATCTCCATCCAAGGCCTCTTTCGGTTCTAAAGGGCCCGTGATTCTAGCTCGGTCCCTGGGCACGGGTGAAGAAATCAAAGACTTGGTTTCATTTCATAACTTGGGCCCCTTAAGCACTTCCCAGCTGGGGCTGGGAACGGGACCAGACACTCATTGGCCGAGCTCATCTGAGTTTCAGCGAGGGGGCCAGCAGCCTGGGCTGTCAGGAGCCTCACCCAAGGGGAGGACAGGGGCGGGTGCGGGCCGGACGAAAGCTTAGTCCGGCCACCCCAGGGCTGGGCTTGGCACCCCGGCATCCAGGCTGACGTGTCAGCTTCTGGAGGCTCAAGTGTCTTAGATGCTGCTTTTGATCAATGGAAAACTGGGAAAGCAACAAATAATAACATCCATTTGCTGGCAATTTCAGTCGTTTGTGGTATTTAATTAGCATAATTGACCTGAACCGGCCCTTTTTCTCCACCTGAATTTAAAAATACATCACTGCTCCCTCCACCCCAATACATCTGAGAAATTTTCTTTTTTTTAATGAGGTTTTAACTAAAGCCCAATATCAAAACACCATATAATACTTTTATCTCATTGAAGACATTTGATGCTTATTAAAATATTATTGCTTTAAGGCCTATTTTGATTTTTTTTGCCCAAGAGTGTATGCAGAGCCTTGCTACTCAGATAATAACAAAGAAACCTTAAACATGAAGAAAACACATGAAAGGTAATATGTTCCCCATTAGTCCCCGTATCATTTCCCCAGGATTACTGCTTTCCAAATATAGCATTAGTTTAAAAATAAAAGGCCGTTTACAGTAATGGGACACTTGCTACTACTTTGAGCATATGGGCCCTCCAAGGGGCTTGCACGACAGCTTCATGAAGAGGGACTTCAGGGGAGAGGGCTGGCTTTCACACAAACCCCAGGATGCCCACTCATAGCTCCCCCCAGACAGGCCACCGACCCTGACCCAAGACTCAAGTCGAACAAGCCTCTTATTCCTCTTTCGGAACTGCCTCTTTTGGTGCATTGTTTCTGCCAGAGATGAAAACATTTGGGAAGGTGACAAGTAATCAATTGGGCGCCACCTGGGAAGAAAAGTGACACCCCGGAACTTTGCATTCGGGCCTCATGAGGTTGAGAGTGTGGCTGCCCTCCATGGGAAGGGGGTCCTTTTGGGTTTGGGGGTGCCTTTTGTGCGGGAACATCCAGGGGAAGCAAACTCCAGATGGGAAGGTCTAAGTCATTCGGGAAGTACATGGGTCAAGGGCAGAAGTTTGGTTTATCTGACCCAGACTTAGAAATTTTTTTTTTTTTTTTTTTTTTTTTTTTTTGGCTAAGGAGAGCTCAGATCCATTTTCAGTGGGGTGAACTAATGCAGCTAAGGGACAGAGCATGTACACAGAAGGGCTCCCTCAAGTGCAGTGAGGGCCACTCCAGTTTGCTTCCATGGGCTGGCCCGTGTTGAGCACCCACCGGAAGCTGCTGGCCCGCTGAGGGCCCCTGAGGAGACTCATGTTACACGTTTGCTATTTTGGTCCAACAATGCAGGCTCCTTCCGGTTTTGGGAGCTGGTCTCCTGGCACTCATCAAGTGCCCAGCTTCGAGAGGCCCCAGAGAGCCAGGGAGCGAGCTTCCAGCTCGAAGGGAGGGAGAAGCTCTCCTGGTTTCAAATCCCCAACTAAATGCCAACCATATCTTGTTGTCAGCAGAGAGGGGAAGATCAAGAGAGGGCAACGGGAGAGAATGGAGGGGTGGTAACAAGAGCTAAAATTGATTGTCCTGAAGCCTGCGTTGTCCCTGGAGGCAGGTGGCATTGCCCGCTGGGTAGGGGCGTGCTCGGCCCCACCAGGCACAGCCTTTACCACAGGCAGGGTTCCCGGCGTGCAGCCAATTACAAGTTGGTCGGGGGCTGGAGGTGGTGTCTCGAGGTCTACTCTGGACAGTCACAACTTGGACCTCGTCGTCTGACCTCATCTCATTATTGCTCCTCATGCTCTAAATTCCTCCTTCGGGCCAAGAATCGCTCATTCCCCTTTGCACTCCCTGGGGCAGTGGCTGGCACCGAGCAGGCAGTCAGTTTGAGCCGACAGAACAGGCCCCCGTGGGTAACAGGCTAAAGGAAAGACCAGAGGCCTGGGGGGCGGAGCCAGCCCTCGGTTGGCTGGTTGCCTCCTGAGAACGGGGACAACTGTCTCCATTTATTGGGCACTCACTGCCGCCCGGGTTCAGAGCCAAGCACGTTATATGGGCTCTCATTCGATCCACACCACCACCCTGCCCAAGGGTAACCTCATCAGGCCTCACGTGCAGGGAAGGGGGCTGGGGTGTGGGGAGGTTGACGTACATGCTTGGGCTCACATAGCTGGTGGGTGTGGCAGCAGCCCGGCTCCTGCACCTGAGCCTCGGCCACCATGCTGACCGTCTCCCTCACCTCCCATTGGCTCACAGTCTGGGGTTCCCACCAGTGGCTCCAAAGCCCCCTGGAGCGGTAGCAGATGGAGCCGATCCCTTTGGAACAACGGTACCTTGGGGTCACGGCATCTTTCTAGGGACTCGCCTCCCTTGGGAGAGGATCACGTCGTGGGACTTGAACACGTGACCCGTAGGGAGTTCCTCCTTGAGGAAGTAGGGACTTGAGTGGGACCCTGAAGGAGAAGAAGCGGGCTGCCAGGGGAGGGGAAGGGAGGACCTCCAGGTAGAGGGAGAGGGGTGTGGGGACACAGTGGGCTGGAGGGTAAACCGATAGTACCCCCCCAAATCAAGTCTGACTGATGGGCAGAGGCTGCCAGGAATGCTGGGTTGAAGAGGATTCCAAGGCCGACAAAGAGCTGGGATCAATTAGCAGTGTTGGCCAGGAGCATGGGAGGAAGGAGGTGACCTCCTGCCACATTCTTGTCGTCCCTGGCATAAGGTAGCTAAGGGGACAGTAACACGTGTTAGCTCTTTTGACCTCCTGACAGCTCCTGATTTGGGGGTAAAGGGGGGAACGCGCTGCTACTTAATTTCTCTTTCGTGGACCATTTCCTGCTCACTCTGACTCACCTGGTGCTGATATCAGCGGGTTTCCCGCATCTGTTCCGCAGGACAAATCACCTGCCAAGGCCTGGCTGCCGGCCCTGTAGGGGAGACGGTGGGTCCCACAGTCATGGGGGGGGGGCGGGCAGGGGGAGTGCCACTACAAAGCTCCACAGGTCTCGGGAAGACCCTCTTGTCTCCTGCATTGCAAATGGGTTCCAGCGGCCACTGCTGGGAGACGCCACATTTCTGCTGTGTCAGTGCTATTTCAGACTCTACTCACCTGTAATGAGTGAGATTCTCCGGGAAACATTACCACATCGGACTTGGGGGCTACCCAGTAAGGCAAGAGGATGATCCGCAAGCCAGAGGTTATGACTTTTGATCTAAGTGTTGGCTTTGAAATATTTAAAACTCCTTTGGAACCAACCGGGGTCAGTGCTGTCCTTCACTCTTCTGAGAAAGAGAAAAAGCCAGTCCGGGAGGAAGGAGGCTCTGGGCCGCTTGGCAGGCTGGGAGATCCGTGGGGGTCTTTTGGCTCAAGTGGATGAAGCTGAGGTGAGAGCCGGACTACACACAGGTGACGGGGCGCAGGCAGGGTCCAGGCCCCCTCGGTCTAAATCCCACGGGGCACGCCTCTCCAGCCAGAGCGAGGGCCCCCGGCCAGCTGGTGGCAAAATGAGACTTCCCGGGTCCCTGGTCCTTTTCATGTTGCCTGCGTTGCATTTCCCCACCTTGTGAGTGTAATCTGACCCGCCAGCGTGGAAGGCTTTGGAGGTTTTGAACCTGCCCTACATCAAATACACCCCCTCCTCTACTCGGGAGAAAACCCCGGCCATTCTGTCACAGACTCAGAGGGCATTTGATTGTCTAGAACACATCAAACAGCCCAACTCGCCCTTGTAAAAGTTTTACAAGAAAATCATTGAAGACCAGAAGAGCTATCCTTTCCCTCTCCTCCCCCTTCAGTTTTAAACCTGAGCCGATATTCTGGCTTCCCACACTTCGGTGTCAGCTGGCCGGCGAGAGCGCTGGGCTGGCGGGCGTGCAGCCGTAGAAACCTCGGCCCCCGGATCATTACACTTGCAGGCCACGGCTTGTGGGATCTAGTGATTTGGACATATTTTATTTAACCAGCTTAGTAAAAGGTAATATTCAGCAGCTGTGATCTATAGCAGAATTACAATTTTCAGGGTCAAGGAGGGATTTTGATATTAGGAGGTTGGGCAGCATTGCTATGAAATCTCATGAGCTGTCTTTAAAAATAAATGAGAAAATAGGTTATCCAAGAGTCATTGTAAGGGAAAAATCAATAGGCAGTGTCTATTCACTTGGGCTATCAAAATCCTTGAAATTTGAACAAAAGTTTCACGTTTAGTGTACTGTAGGTTTTGAAATATCGGCGCTGGAGGCTCGGCGGGTACAAATTCATTGTGCTGTGTGCATCCAAACGAGGCGAGCCTTGCGAAGCCGGTCAGCTGCCTCCTAAGAGGGGGGAGTGTTTTGGTGACCAGATGAGATGGGTAAAAGGTGACTCCTGAAGCAAACCGGGGGTCCCACGGCAGGGGGCTCACCCGGAAGTGTCGAGGAGCATCTGCTGTGCCAGGAGTAGGTGTGGCCGGTGGCTCAGTGCCCCTGCCTCTTGTCCAGCGCGACGGTGGACACCACGCTCCTTCCCGCTCCACAGTCCACAGTATCTCTGCCCTCAGGTGGGGAACAAGTGATAATTTAATAGGGAACTTCCTGGCGGTGGAAATCTGATGGGGCAGGTCAGCCGGAGTGATAGAAGTTGCCTCCTATTCATTCGTTAGTTCATTCTCGATACGTTTTTTATTTTTATTTTCTTTTTCATCGTTTCAAAAGTGTCTTTTAGCTTCCTTCAGGATGGCGTACCTTGGCATTCAATAGGCTCCGATCAGCCCAACCAACGGAGACTGCCTTTCCTCTCCAGGTGGGTTTCGGTGACTCAGTTCCTTAGGCAGGTGATTGCCAGGTAACTGCTGGGTCTCTCCCACCAGCCTGTGAGCTCTGGGCAAGGCAGACTCTGGTTTGGGGTTCAAAGCTGTTTTCCGATCCCTGGTTCCATGTCTGACATTCAGTGTTAACAAATAATTTGAAAACATTTTTTTAAATGAAAAAAAAATGTTAATGAAGAACATGAAGATCTTCCTTTGATTTTTATTAATAGAAGGCATTCCCGAGGCATTTTAAGGCCATAATCATGAGCAATCTTTAAGGAAAACAAAATAAAAACACCCCAAGCTCCCCATCCTCAATATTTGTCCACCACGATGTTAAAGAGCAGCTCGTTTAACCAAGACGAGGGGATGGTGATTGTTTATCACATCCCCGGTGGTATCTTCCTATCAGTCCTCTGGGTGGGTGATATTTTCCCTACTTTACAGTTGAGGAAAGAGAAGCCCAGTGAAGACATGGGTAGATTATTCCAACTCACCAACGAGAGAACCAGAGCTCATGTTTGTGGTCACTCTGCAAAGCCATCTCTGAGACAATTAAAGAAGAAGTGGGGGTGGGGGTGGGGGTTGGGGGGGGGGACCGGCATTCAAAAGCAACCTTGAACATGATCCTTTCAAGTTCTACCATTAAAACAAAAAACTGACAGCGTCTACATTCACCGTACAGAAACTGTAGCAAAGTACTGAAGATTTATAACTCCCCTTTTTTTAGAAAGGGAATGGAAGATAAATAATTGAAATGCAAAGGGTGGGCATAGCAGACGTTGGATTGAGGCATTTTATTTAACTCATCAAATAATACAAGTCAGTTTGGGAAACAACAATCAACATATATTACTTGTACTAATGATATGTAGAACCGCATTTCCAAGAAATGTAATGAAAATAAATGCTGAAAATAAATTACTCCGTGGAATACACCAAATAAATAGTTTTGTTTGTTTTTTTTTTAAAGAAAATATAACCCTATGAATACGAGGGGGAAAAAGTGAGGGGAAGGAGGCATTGTGGAGCTGGGGGAAATTTGACCTTGAAACGAACGCCTGAATGAGATGAAGGAGCAGGACGGATCGATGAAAATTAACAGACGGTCGCACTCCTTCCCCTCATCCCCTTGGCTGTAGGCGCGATTTCTCCCCATCCCCGAGACACGCTCTGAGCATCGCTCCTGACACCCACCGTCTGAGTGATCCAGATAATGTGATCGCACCATCATTAGGAACCATGAAATTGCAATTCCGCGGGGAAGGAGCGCTATCGTTCAGTTACGCAGAGGAGAGCCATTAATTAGCAGATTTCAGTTTAAAGTGACTACGTTCTACACGAGTTCTAATCCCACTCTGGAGCGGCTCTCAGGCCTCATGGATTATCTGGAGGAGGTGGAGCTGGACCCAGAAGACGTCACTCAAAAGGAAATGAAGTGAAATAAGATAAAGTTGAAGGAAGAAAAAAAAAAAAAACCCCGCAAAACGTTAAAACGAGTGCGAGATCTTCCACTATCGGGGAAAGGCAGGAGAAGAAGTCAAACGGCCGTCCAAGTTTTCCTCTCCTGAAATGGCACACTGTTATGCAGTTTAATATCTGGGCTCCGTTTGAGGCAACTTGATCTAAACGGACTCATTCATTCATTCACTCATGCAGTCATCCCACCAAAGTTATCTTTTTTTAAAAAAATGTTCATTTTTGGGAGAGAGAAAGAGAGAGAGTGGGGGAGGGGCGGGGGGGGGGCCAGAGGATCCCAAGCGGGCTCCGCGCTGACAGCACAGAGACCCATACAGGGCTCGAACCCACGAACCTCGAGATGAAGGCAGATGCTTAACTGACTGAGTCACCCAGGTGCCCCCACAAATGTTATCTTAAAGTAACGGTACTTTTACAGAAGATGACAGGCTGCTACATGGATCCCTTGGACAGTTGAGTCCTCAAACATCAGGCAAGGCAGGTGGATAGTTGCCCTTGAAACTTCCATGAGAGTAGCCGGGGAAATGATTCTGAAATGCAGCTATCTTCCCCCTGGAAGTCTAAGTGGAACCAAGAGTTTTACCATTCTCAAGAAGATGATCCCTCAAGCCAAACCTGGTTGGCGCCTGCCTTCCCCAGTGCTGGTACCTTTGTACTGAGCTCTGAAATCCTGGCCTCACCGTTAAATAAAAGGGATGCGTGTAGAGACCAGTGGCCAGTCTTTGCACACTGTCAGGCCTCAGCCCTTGGGCTGGCTGACATCTTTCCATTTGACAAAATGCTTGGGTTCCAAATATGGAGGCCAGTCCAAATGTACGCCAGGGGAGAGGGGTGGCTTTTAGACTGGGGGTTTGGATCTAGGACATAATACCTAGGGACATACCTGGGGAAGAGACTGACTTGTCAATGGTGAAAGCTCCATGAGGGGGGCTGAACCCCCTTTTAAGAAAGAAGGGCCATGTTCCAAGGCCAAGGGTTGGCACCACACTGGTTTCTAAATCTTGTTCGTGAGTTTTTTCTGAGTATACCTTCATAATGTGCCCGTGGGCAAGGGAGGGGAAGCACAAGGTTAATGGTCTGGTTTCCTGATAGGGAAGTGGGTGCCCCAGAGGGAAAGTGACTCATCCAGGCAGGACGGGCTCCGTAATTGGTAAGATCCAAAGCAAAATGAAAATAGGGAGCCCTGTATTCAGAAAGCAGGAAAAAAATGCCTTTTCTTTTTTTTCCCTGGTCTCTCACTCTTGACTAGGCATGGTGTTTCAAATTTTCTAGTTAACGTCCTTCTAAGTAAAGTCAACTTTTTAAAACACTAGGATGAATTTTACTTTTCATTTTTATATTGTGTAAAGCCAGTTTTAAAGGTAAATAGCAGAACATTGATACGTGTGTGGAATCACCAGTTACACAACACGTTTTGTCACTTGTTTCGAGAGGGTGCCTCAAACTGGCTGGAAGAGACAAGCTGGACTCAGGAAAGTTGGAAGAAGGGAGAAAGGGCTCCCCGAGGCTTGGGGGTTCTCCCAGGGGGAGTAGAGAGCCCCATGGGTGCTGGGCCCTGCTTTGTGACTTGGCCAAGCACTTGTCCTCCAGCCTGGTGGTCAGGCGCCCTTCTTTCCCAGCAGCTGGACTGACACGTTGTGCCCCAGGCCTGGAACAGGGGGTCGAGCCAGGCATCTCCCTCTTCTGCAGGATCCCTGCCCCAACCCCCAGAAGATGGGCAACCCCAGGGGCGGTGCGAGCTTTGTGCCAGGATGCACTAGGTATCCTAGGTCCCTGTATTGGGGCAGATTAGAGGCCCCTCCCAGTGAGTCCTTCACTAAATGTGCTCTGATGCTGCCAGAGTAAGGCAGGAACTGTGGCCGTCACGCCCCATCCCCAAGATGCTGTGGGCTGCACATGTCCAACCCTTGACCCTCCCCATGCCTGAGCCCAGGTGGGGGACAGGCTGGCAGCAGTTGCTGGGTGGAGGTTGGGATGGGAAGGCCAAGTGGAAATGGGGCTCCAGGGGGCTGAGCATCAGACCCCGGAAGCAGGGAGGCAGGACTGCTTGTGAGCCCGGTCTCCAAGCTCCGAGTTCATGGTCCATTGGCTCGCTGGACTTCATTTGCAAAACACAATTACAAAGACAAAATTATCACAAATTTCAAGACAGTGACTGTAGATCATTAAGCACCCAGTGTGGGGCCCTCCTGAGTGTGGGGCCAGTCGTGCGTCCGCACCGGTCACGAGCCCATGCTATCGGCCCTGCATCCGAGACCACCCAAAAGCTCGGCGCACCAAGTCTCCTGCTCTTCCAGGAGGTTCGACGCACCCGCGGCTGCCATCTTACTCCTACGCCTTTGGCCCTCGCTTTATCAGGAACATTCCCTTTCCACTGCCGTGGATGACTGGAGTTGGCAGGGGCCTACCCTCCTGAGACTTTCCAAACGACTTTCCCATTTGCCAGATGAGGCACCAAAGCCCCAAGCAGGCTCTGATTTGTTATCATGAGGCCACATGCCAGGCTGGTGGCACGGAAGGGCCCAGAGCTCTGAGTACCTCTGGCCTGGAAGATGCCAGACTTTGGGAAAAGAGCAAAGCCTCGCGGGGGCTCCCTGCTAGGCTGCTCCTAGGGGTGAATCCACTGCTGCCACAACCACTAGAACTTGGAACATCATCAGGGCGTCTTCCAGCACGTTCTTAGCATCCACAGCCAAGGTGTTTGCCAGAGGCCGCTGTGGACTCGCCGTCAGGGGAGGGGGACTCTGATTCTCACTTAATTGTTTCTCACCCGATTCTTTTGGTGGAGACGGGGGTGGCTCGGGATGGCAGACCTGAGCACAGAAAGGACTTTGCCCGGTGATGCTAGGAGCTCAGCTGAGGGGACACCAGGGTGCCCGCTGCCGGTTAGTTCCTCAAGAGAGCAAAGATCTGACATTCAGGGCAAAAAAATGATCATAGCCGCCAGGGACGGACCTGAGTTTTTCTGTATGTGTTGGTTTAAAGACTGTAACTGAGGAATGTTATTCCCGTGGTCTGAAGGCCAACACTACCAAAGAGACCAGCGGTGCTGTAGTTGGGCCACGGCTTCCAGAATGTGGTGCTGTTTGAGTTACGTCTCCTTGTGCAGAGGAGGCTCGACTAGAGGCTGAAGATCCGGACTCCACTCCTGGCCTCACCACCCATCTGCTGGGTGCTCTTGAGCAAAGTCTCATTCCCTCTCTGAGCACCATTTCCCCACCCGAACAAGAAGGTTGGCCCAAAGGGCCCCTAAAGCCTGCAAAGCTAGAGGGTTCCACGAATTTGAGCCCATCCACCTGGCTCTTGGTTGGCTTTGGCTATCCAAACTGTCGTCGAGGTGGCCAGCACGGAGCTCAAGGGATGCCGGTCCCACATTTGCTCATTTCCAACCTCACTCTCTCTGGCTGTCCTTCGCCATGTGGGTTACGTCCCCTCACGGGAGCTCAGGGAGGCCTGTCCGGAGGCTGGGACCCGTGGCAGCCTCTGCCGGGATGCCCAGGCTCGTCCTGTCCCCAGATCAAAGTTTCTCCACTGTCTGGGGGAGGGTGACCAATCAGCCTCGTGCCCAAATCTGGATTCTGCTTCTATTTTCCCCTTTCTGCATGGGGGACAGAGAGAGGAAAAGAAGGAGAGAGAAGCCTTTGAAAAATGTCTCCTGCTCCATCGCTCAGCAATTCACCTCGCCGCTGAGCCCAGTGACACTCCCGTGGTGCACCTCTTAGCCACTCGGCAACTTTTTTCCCTTTTATGATATTTTGGGTTTCTGATTGCCTGCCAAGTCAAACCTTTATCATTTAATAAGCAGAAAAAAGAAAGAAAGAAAAAAGAAAAAGGAAAAAACCCCTCTAAGTCAGTCCCAATCTAAAGGGTCCCCATTCCTGTTCCCTGCCTCTCGGGGGCTGGTCCTGGATATGAAGCCAATGCTGATGGGGACTCAACCACTTGCAGGCAAATGTCAACCCTACTCTACTTCAGCGGGGCCATTTTGCACACGTAGTCCTGGAAGTTGCAAGAAGGCACGAACACACAGCACTAGAGTGCTTTGCGAGAATTCGGGGAGACGGGGCTTTAACCTCAGGGGCACCAGTGGCAGGTGGCAGAGGCATGGACGGTGCGATGTGCCTTTCAGACCCTGACAGTGACCTGCCTGAGATTAGATAGCAAGTCGGGGCTCTGGGAATGAAAGCTACTTTCCTACCCATGGCCCCCGGGGCCGTGGGACGACACAAGCTCTGTGTTCTTACCTAGCTTCTCCACCATGTGTCTTTGGGCCCTGGAACGGTAAGTAGATAGTCAATAAATATCTTTTGCCTAGATGAATAAATCTGATTACACCTCTCACACTTCAAACAGGGAGAGGTTCGGTTGTTCAGAAACCCTGTCGGGGACAGCAGTGAGCCCACTGAAGCCCCTAGCTGTCTCTTCGCTCTGTAGTTTCTTGTGGGGGGTGGGGTGGTGGTGGGCATGGATGAAGAAAAGATGGAAATCAAGCAGAGAGAGGCTCTGAGGGTCACCGTGTCCCTGCTATGCGGAGACCCCTGGATGCGGCAGTGTGGGGAGGGGCTGCCCGGGGCTCTTCCCCAAATGCCAGATTGTACATTGTGAAGCCTTGGCCTCTTCTTATGTCAGCAGGGCCGGTGGGGGCGGGGGAGCAGGCTGGAGCAGCTCCACAAGGAAAGCAATTGGCTGGAACCCCCTGCCTACTGTTCTAACTATCCCTCCACCACACCCCCAACCTCCTTCCTGCGTTCTCTCCTCCTCCTCTTCCTCCTCCTCACAAAGGCATTGCTGTGGGATGTGCCAGGGGACCCTCAAACGGTTATCTGGCCTTTGCAGGGCCCATGTGTCTCTGACCTGAGTGGTCCTGAGTCCTGGCCAGGATGTGTGTGGGCTTCTAGGGTTAGGCTGTGCCCCCGGCAACCCATTCATTACCCCACAAGGCACCTGATCCCAAGAGAAATCACCAGGCAGCCAAGGTCTCCTTCCCTTCTACCCTTTCTCCCAAAGATCACTAACTGCTCCCTCCCATGGTGGGTCTTTCCTCCCCTGGATCCGAAATCTGCTCTCAGGAGAGGGTCAGACAATTCACCCAGAAGGATCAGTGGTTGATGGGACCTCAGCTGACCGGAGGAAAAGGAATCTGCTTTTTTCCAGGGTTCGAGGTCAGACACCAAAGGCATGGGCTTTTAAGGGTGGGATTTCAGGTATCCACCAGCCCACCATGCACAGGGTGTCCCTGTGCAGAGACCTGGCTCATCGTACAACTGTACGTGGCTTGGAGGGCCAAGGCCTGGGTCACTTGCTGTGTCCAAAAGAGAAGCGAACAAGGAGGGGGACAGTGTGTCTGCAGCCTCAGGGTGTGGGGCTGGCGGGCTTCAGGCCCTGCGCATTTAGCATCCAATGGCTGATGCTTCTCTACTGAATTTAACAACAACCCCATCCCCCAAAGACATGACGGATTCTAGCCACATCCTCGGCTCCTCTCTTCTGATGGTGTTAGGACAGAAAATTAACAGGAACGGGCAGTCTGGCATCCAAAGCGCTTAGCCCAGTGCCCGGCATGCAGTAGGCCTCCGTACGTGTCAGCCGAGGGTGCCTCTGTGGCCTGGGTCTTTGGCAGAACCTTCTGGAGAGAAGCTGGAGCCCGAGGATGTATTTCATTCTCCACTCTGTGGGGCCTCATCATGTAAAAAAAAAAAACAAAAAAAAAACCATTTCTCTCTAACTCAGGTACTTTTCTCGGCAAAATAAGTCAAGAACAAAAACGTTGAGGCAACGAAGCAGCACTGGGCTGGAGAAGGGCCTTGGCCACCCCTGTTTCCCCCCCGCCCCCGTCCTGTCCCCTCCTGAACACACCTGGGGAGGCCGAGGAGGTGGGGGAGGGAGGGCGCTGCACTGAACGGTGCTGTCCTGCCCCCAGGAAAAGTCCAGGCAGCTCTCAGAGGAGCTGTGTGTGCAACAGATCAATATGGGCTTCGGGGCCGCTGAGCTATTATTCACGCCAAAGGGCCTTGTTTGGATGAAGGGAAGGAGGGGGTGCACGAGTTCACAGAATCACAGTCTAGAGCTCTGCTGCTTGGCATTTCCCCCTCTCTCTGTGATGCCTTCGTTATTTATGTAGCACGAGTAATGAGGTGATTCAGGATGAGGAAGTGCTTTTCCCACAGCATGCTGGGAGCTCCTTGAGGCATGACAACAGGGGTTGTGTGTGATTTGGGCCGGGGTCCTGGGAGATAGGCACCTTGCCTTTCCCCTCCTTTGGCTCCTCCTGAAGGAGGCCGATAATGGGCCCAGGGTGGCACAAAGCGGGGCCTTGATGCCCGTGCCCCTCCCTCTTGACTGCCCCCCCCCCCCCGGGATGAGCCCCCCTCACCATTGCCTCTCCCCTGGTGCTAGGAATCCATCCTTCACCTACGGACCATCTGTTCCTCACCTCCTCACACATTCCCAATCCCCTTGTCCTGTCACTTTGGGTCTGCCCCACCATCTTGTTTTTGCCCTACGTGCCTCTGGTAAGCTGGCTTTGGAACATTCATCTTATTGCTGACCTGGAATCCTAACGGACACGGCCAGTCTCTCTCGCCAATCCCTATGTCTTCCCTCCTCTACAACAGAAGAGGATGCTGACCCTCGTTCCATCACCTATTTCAGGACCCTGTATCCAGCCTTGGTTCCAATCACACACAAATATTCTCCTGCCTGTGCCGGTCCACTCTTGGTCTCCCTCCTTGGATGCACTGCTTGTGGCTTTAAAAAACTTCTCTGGGGGCGCCTGGGTGGCTCAGTCGGTTAAGCGTCCGACTTCAGCTCAGGTCACGATCTCGCGGTCCGCGAGTTCGAGCCCCGCGTCGGGCTCTGGGCTGATGGCTCAGAGCTTGGAGCCTGCTTCTGATTCTGTGTCTCCCTCTCTCTCTGCCCCTCCCCCGTTCATGCTGTGTCTCTCTCTGTCTCAAAAATAAATAAATGTTAAAAAAAAAAAATTTATAATAAAAACTTCTCTGAGCTCTCCACACGGTCACCTGCCCCATTTTAAAAAGGCTGACATGTTGTCTAAGAGCTACCCGACTTGTCATAAAATGTGGATGGCCCCTGGCAGACAGCACTGGTTTGAGCGCGATGGGTTACAGGCAAAGCCATGTAAGCAAGAATGTTCCCTGGAATTTAGTTTAAAGTGATGAATTATAGCAGAGGACGAAGTCAAGTTTGAGGGCTGGCATCTCATCTCAGGCAACCAGTGTCTTTGGGAGTCAGACTGGGGATGGCTTACCACAAAGCCTTCCTTCCTTTTGGAAAAACGACTTTGAGCGTATCTTTTGCTGAGGTGTGGAGTCCGTTCTGAAGGTGGCGAGTTGTCATGTGGCTAATTTGGAACAGATTGAAATGGAAGCTCGAGACCGCCCCAGGCCCTGGTGTGTCTGCTGTTTCTATGCCCACGGTGATCTATGAGGCTTAGGACTGGCCTCACGTGGCTCGTGCCTGCTGGATGAGCCCCTCCCATGCCGCGGCTCCTACTGGATTGTCTGTCCTTTGGTGGGTGATGCTGAGAGGTGGTGGCTGAGCGAGGGACATGTGCCGTCTCTCCCCTTCACATCCACGGAGCAGCTGCCCAAGGAGTCTGTCTTTCTGAGGATGCGTGGGTGGGAGGAAAACAAGCCGGCAGGGAAGTACTCCTTGTTCCTTGATATTGACCAGCACACCCCAGCCCAGACATACCAATGAACCAGGCCTCTGAGAGCGCTTCCCTGCTTATGTGAAACTTATCGAATCAAACAGGGTGACCAAAGGCAGCCGGCAGTTGCGGCACGGAGAGTGCCACGGACTTCAGACTCGGGATGAAGGTGCCACCTTTCCCCTCCAGCTCAGAGCCCACGGAAAAGCTGATGATCTCACCGGTGGCAAGTCCCAGAAAGGAAAAAAGACGGAAGGTCAATCCCAGCAAAGCATGGCTCCTATTGTCTACTAGGAAAGCAATGAGCTCATTGACTACACAGAGACGCCCCGGACACCCCATCACACCCTCCCCACACCAGCCGACTGGACACACAAGTGCTCCTTTAAGAAAGCCCTACTTACTCTCCAGACCACAGTCCTCCAACCACACACTCAGCTAGCGGAGGAGACAAGTGGACCAGAAACAAGGGACTCACAGAGGTTCCTCTGAAACCAGCCCCAGCCACAACCAACCAACAGTCCTTGGCTCTGGATGTGCATTTCTCCCAGGAAAGCCATTTCTCCCAAGCGCCAGGTGCCCTGCTAGGCTAGCAGTTCAAACCAGAGAGACGAGGAAATCATTGCTTGTAGTTAATTCTCAACTACGTAGACAAACGGCTATAAATATTTATGACGGGAAATTTCATTATTTAAAAATTCGGCTCTAAATTTCCAGCTAACTCCAGGAAGAATGCTTGCTGAACAGGTTGCAAATTAAGAACAATTATTTTTCTCTTCTGCATTTGAATAGAACTTACAGCTAAAGTCATTTAAAGGGGTTAACATCAACCTTAATTAAATATTAAAGTGTGCCTGTACCTGCTGCTATTGTTGCCCCTTCGAATAAGATATAACCTATTTTTGACAAGTTTTCATCTTTCTCTGTGGAAGACGCTACATGAAATCAAATCAGTGGCAAAGAGGAGAGTAATGAATAATCTATTTCATATTCCAACAGTACCCAGAGCTCGGAGTGGAAAAATATTCAGTCAGACGACGGCAAGAGGCTGCTAGGGTACCACATGACACAGCTAATGTTTAAATAATAATAATAATAAAAAGCGATAAACAAATCATTAGCCCTTAACAGTTGTTTAATGCAATTTGTTAATGAACGTAATGGTGGGGACTAATAATGAAAGAAAATAAAAACGTCTAAACAGGCGCCAAGTTGCTGGCGATGCGCAATTATTTCCTTGTCAAGTTTTTATGATTTAATGAGCCCCTCTGGGACTGACGGCTGTCAGTCAGTCGTGACTTTTTGACACCATTAGAACTTCAAATACAGCAGCAGGCAGGCTGTTTTCCTCGGATTTGAAATACTGAAATGATCTGACAGTTTTAAAGAAAAGATGTGCAAAAAAAAAAAAGGAGAAAGAGAAGGAGAGAAAGACAGTTGCTTTCTTTCTTTCCAACCCTCCCCCCCCCCCCCCCCTTCTTCTATGGGGTAGATAATCTCTGGATGCTGTTTGGTAATGAAAATCCAATCACTGAGGTCATTATCTGATGAGGTTTTTGGAACAGGCAGGCTTTTTTCCCCCTCTTTATTTCTTTACTTAATGATAACCCTCAATGGGCTTGCCCCGCATGGGACGGTCAGAGCTGCACAATTTTGTTCACCATTAATTTCAGCCTTTGAAGCTCAGGGCTCAGAAGCAGTAGCAAAGCAAACCCCCCACCAAGCTGGTTCCAAAATAAGACAATCCAGCCTGCCTTAAACAGAATAGCAAATGGCCTCCCAGCCCAGGCCTGGCGGCTGACGTCAGGCCCATCGCATATGCAGGCATTCGCCTTCAACACGGAACATTTAAAACTCTTTACAACTTAAGAGACTTTAATTAAATTGCTTTTGATTCCGGAGCAGGGTAGCATCCGCTTTACTTTATTCGGTCAGGGAAACTGTTTAGTCTGCATGAATTTTATATGGCCAGGGCCTCCTTCTCCTCTTCCTCCTCGGTGTTTCTTCGTCTTCACCCCCCACCCCACCTTCCCACTGAACCTCATTTTTTCAGCACAGGCTCTCAACTGGAGAACTGGTCCGCAAAGTCGACATAGGAAGTTCCCAGAGCCTTTCACAGATCTAGGACCTGCTTCGATTTGTGGGCTTTCTCCCTTCCCCAGTGGAGCAGGGGAGTGGGGAGAAAACCGTGTCTCCGGTCTCGAATTTCTCCTGCAGCAGCCGGAGGGCCAGGCGGGAATTGTCGGGACTTCAGACCAGCCTCCCACAGAGCGCTCACTACCCGGGTCTTGGGGGCCGCTCTCAAGGTGGGTTTGATGGGGCTGGTAGGCCAAGGGTCATCTGGTCAGATTCTCTCACTCTCAAGGTTGAACCGGGGCAAAATCTCAGGCAAGAGCTGATAAAGAGGTAGAACTGGAAAGGAAAAGCCATTGAGAGGCAAGCAGTGCCCCTGGCCCCCGCCCTCCACTTCATCTACTTCAACATGAACGCAAGGTGTTAGTGACATATCGAGGAGCCAGCGGGTTAGATGATCAGACCAACCTGGCTTGCTGGGTGGCCTTGGGAAGAGGCGTGAGGCGTATACAGCTGGATAACCGGTTACCCGCTTTAGCTGAGATCAACAGTTTCCAAAGAAGCCACCGGAGAGGTCGGTGTAATACTTCCCCACCATTAGTGTTTTGGAACGGGAAGGAGGTTGTTTGTTTGTTCCCCTGCTTTTTAATGGTTTCTTCAATGTGTTCAGCATGTACAAAATCCGTTATCGGAATAAAAGAACCTTGCTGAGATGGATCCCTTAAGCTGATAGGAAAATTAGCACTGCCTTCCCACTCCTTCACTGTCCTACTTCCCCCTGCCAAAATCCCATACGATCCCTGCAAAGTAAAGGCTGCAGCTTTATTTACACAATACTAAATGATTTATCTGGACACACGCAGGCCCTGGCCTGTTTTGCTAAGTACGATCTCTCCGGTGGATTTTGCCATTCTGCATTTCCTCTCTAAACCATAAAGGTTCTTCTCGGAGTTGGGGCAAAATATAAAATAAAGTGCCCCATCCAGGTGATCTCAATCTCTGGGCACAGGTGGTTAGCATTTTTTATGAAGAGAACAGGTCTGATTTTTCAAGGATTCAAAGCTTCCAATTACATTCAAAAAGATAGTACGGACCTTGTAAATGCCAATGAAGTCTTAAGAAAAACACATTTTGCTTTATGACTAGGGGGAAAATGACCTCAGCTTGGGCAACTTGAAGCCTGATCATAAATGAACTCATTTTGAACGCAATTCCCGGTTACCTCGGATAGAAAGAAACCAAAAACAATCACAAAGCATGTCAGAGGTTTGAATACACAGTGAATTCAGGAAGGCTGTGCTAACATTTTTTTGTAGAAAATCCAAGCCGTCCTTTGTAACACGCTGCAACCCCCCTATTCTTTTGAAGGAGGTTAGTGAACATTTTCCATAAAGTTTATTTCTAGTGAATCATCCTATAGGACTCTATGCCATATTTATAATCACATTTGAAATTTCACACTGACGGACTCATGTTCTTGCTCTTCCTGAAATATTCATGTTCTCTTTACATACTGGAATGGATGTGGAGGGAACCTTGTCAGACCTTTTGCATGTATGAGGGCTGCTTTTGGCAGTGCAGATATTAAAACCGAAAGGATACAGAGATGCTTACACAGGTCAGGGGAGAGGGGGTCACAATTAAATACCGTGCCAAGGCTTACTTTGCCAGCAAATTCTAGGGACTGTGGGATTTGGGGAAGGTAAGGAAATATTTCATGTAGCCAGTAAGCAAAGTTATGAAAAGTGGATCTTGGGCAGACTCAGCAAAAATA
Organism: Panthera tigris; assembly: GCF_018350195.1. Classification (NCBI taxonomy): domain Eukaryota; kingdom Metazoa; phylum Chordata; class Mammalia; order Carnivora; family Felidae; genus Panthera; species Panthera tigris. The sequence continues at coordinate 69,063,730 of NC_056670.1, read as the reverse complement.
TTCTTGGCTGTAAAAAAAAAAAAGAAAAGTATATATATATAAAAACAGAGAAAGTGCTAAGTCAATTTCCTGCACAAGTGACATTAAATATCCACCTTTACAATGAAAGCACTCAGGCAGGTAGACTATATTCATTATGCCTGGGTAGGAACAGGGCCGGTTTGCTGGAGTGGGTCACTGGCTGTGGCCTCTGTTTTTCTCTGCATTTTTATCCTTGGACATCACAGAAGGGCAATTTGGAGACAAGAGATGTGTGACAAACAGCACAGCCCATCAGATGCCCCACGACTGACTCATCGTGCCCTATCCCAAACCATGACCCCTGACACGTCCACGGGGCAAGGAAGAAAGTCACCAAAGCTATTTTGGTTCGTAGATGAAATTACCGAAAGGCAAATAAACATTCACCTTCTCCTACAAAAAACAAATCTGGGTGAAGACAAACCTAGAAAAGGAAACCGACCCACACGCAAGCAGGAATAGAAAATATTTTTACACTCTGCGCTTCAGCCGAACAGTGGTGAAAAGAGGGAGGGTCGTTCAGGGCCTGTCGGCGCAAAAGAATGATTCATGTGACCATTTTGTCTTAATTACTCAGAACAAGCCGTTGTTGCTGTTTATCAGGGAAGAGCAGATCCATCAGCGTCTTCTGACAGAAAAAGTGATCGCCATCAGGATGGTGACAACCAGGATGATGGCCAAGATGACGACCAGGATGCGGTTCTGGATGATTCTAGGAAAGAGCAAAGGAAAAAAAAAAAAAATCACAGATAAATGAAGGACTTTCTGACCAAGACCAGCCAAGACCAAGTTGGCTAATCAAACGACGGTTTCGCAGGTGGGGGTAGGGAGCCCCGTGTGGGGCTTGAGTGTGAACGCGCGTGAGTACCCACGTGCATGTGTGTGTGCACGAGCTTTTTGGGCCTACAAACGACGCACGAGGAAATGAACGACTCCGCGGTGACTGTCACGCGGCACTCAGAGAAATGCTAAAGCGAATCAAATGGCTTTCCAGGCTCAGGGTACCATGCGGTAATCTTTAAGCGATCAAGGGCCCCACGCGAGCTTCTCTTTTTAATTTAAAATGTGAGACAAGCCTCATTTTTTTTGCAGTGTTTCCCGTTAAAGTAAAAGACTCCAAGGAAACATATGTCAGTGAGGTACTTACCTGTACAAAAATACCTGGGGAAAAGTAAAAGAGAGATTTAGGAAGAAAAGGACAGGATTAAGAAGCAAGTGTCAAACTCGAAGCTCAGGCTGTGAAACCGTCATCTGTCACTGGGGCTCACTGCTCAGTTATGCCAGGAGGAAACGTTACATTTGCTCCGTAACAAAAAAAAAAAAAAAAAGATGGAAATGAGAATTACAGAGTACCCGAGCGCCTCATGTGCTTTGCTTGGTGGGCCCTCACCTCTGGGGATTCCAGGGGCCCAAATATAAGCCAATGTGAATGACGGGGAACTGGCAGGTCAGGAGGAGACCCAGAGTAGAGACACGTGCTCCAAGATGCTTGCAGAGAGTTTCCAATGAAGTTGCCTCACAGCGTGTTAGCTCAGTCTGAGAAAAGGGGTTGAGCCACAGAATGCTTTGTTGAGACTGTCAAAGGGGACCCAGGTCAAGTGGCCTGACACACACACATCCCCCCCCACCCCGCCTCCTACAGGACCCACCACAGCAATAGAGCGGCTGGCGGTAGAGGCAGCCATCCCTGTGCCTAACACCCCACAGCAAATCCCATCGGCCTGTTCCTGCAAATATCAAGCAGAAAAAGGTCTGCTGTCTTAGTCTCATGGAGACCCTGCCCTCCTATTTTTGTATCTCTGTGAAGAAACCTTTGGAGGGTGTTGGCAGGCTTTTCTAGCTTCCGGATGAGTTTCTTTCTCATCGGAAGGAAGGAAGACATCCTTGTGGCTTCAGTTGGATTTCTCCTCGCCCACCCCCTCCTTCTCCAAACCTAAATGGATGGATGGAGAGACGGTCACATCAGACAAGCCCCCTCCCCCGTGGGCCCCTGGAAGGACTAGCATCCTTGCCTCCTGACAGGTTACAAAATGATCACATTTGCTGACACGTCTTCCGCAAAACTGCTTTAGTGCCTGTGTCCACTTTCCTCGAAGGAGATGAATGGTCTGCTCGGTCCTCATTTATCACGGAAGGCTCAGCTAAGATCTGTCTCGTTTATTTCTTCCCTTGCCCACTAGAAAGGCTGCGCCCTGACATTAATTCTTCTGCCATGACAGCTAATTCAGACTTAACAGGCCATATTTACTCAGGAGGCAGGAAGATTCTCTGTCCCCCAAATAAATAAATAGAAACAGGACTTCACGCCTTGTTAAAGTGAGGCTAATTATGAACACTGATCGGTGCTACTTGCTGGCTTGATTTAAAACCCAAATTGATTTTTTTCCCCCTCTTCTCTGGAAGGGGGCAGAAGTCTTCAGAGCAGTCTCTACACATCCCGTTGGCCCAAGTCACTGTCACAATCTCTATTTACCACAGTCATCTGCGTCAGACTTGCAGAGGAAATCAGCAAAATTGAAACTCAGCAGTGAAACAGATTAAAAGCATGAAAACTCTTTAAAAGTCTGCCTTAAGTAATATACGGTAGTGTATCTCTCGGTTGACAACCATTTTATTTGTGGGTTGAGGGCCCCAAGGCATCCATGATGCTAATTTATAAAGGATTAACCGCGGGTGTTACTTGTTTAATCTGAAGCATGGTTAGCAAAATGAATACACAGGAATCCCTGAATCCTCAGCTCTTCCCTGGCTTCCCTCATCTCAAGGCCAACAGGGGTGTGATTCCCCCACAATCATTCTTCACAGCTTATATGTTTAATTCACTCAGCACATAACCGATCCCAGGAGAGCCTGACCTCTCTGCTGGGGTCACAGACATTCAGAAAGACCGAACTGTCCACTCACTCCTTGGTGTGTCCAGAGCCCGGAGCCCTCTCCTCTACAGCCCCAGCACACACAGGACAGTTGCTGGCACACCGCACTCAAAAGAGACCCACCCGAAGGATGATCATCAAAGAACGCAGCTCCTGTAATTGTAATGGGTCCATTCAAAGGTGAACGGAGGAGAAACCTGCGCAAACTCAATTTGCAGGAAAAACGCAGGGAGTCCGCACAGAAAAGGCTGAAGTTACAAGTTGAAGCAAACCCCCCAAAGAGGCAACTTCATGCCATATGCCTTCTCCGAGCGCTGCTGGGTCTTCTCCCTGAAGCTAAGAGAAGGAACGGTCCTCGCGGAACGGAGGCGGGCGGTGGAGGATGTGTGCAGGAGAGAGCACTTGCTTTCAAACCAAGGGCTGGCAGATCTTTAGGACAAAGCGTGTAGAAGGGGGGTGGGGGAAGAGTTGGAGCAGACAAGAGTTGGAAGTAAGCTTGACTCAGGCTAGCAACCCAGCTTTGGACCTCAAAGGTGTTATAGGTTGATATGGTGCCTCTAAGGACCAGAAAAGGGAGCTGCTGGGGCCCGTGAATGGATAGGAACCAGCCAGCCCGGAGCAGGGGAAACAAAGGCTGGCATTGGCGGGCCCCATCTGTGAGGAAGCCTGGAGTACAGTCACAGCCAGGGGCGGCTGGCAGGTATTGCTGTAGGCAAAGCAGAAAGGAACAGGGAGTTTGCAGAGAATGAGAAAAACAAGCCGGGAGAGGGGTTCCCAGCTAGTGAGCCAGGGAAGGAACTTTGGGGAAGCCCGAAGTAACTTCTTTCTAACTTTGGGCAACCGGGGGCTTTACGTTCAGCTAGGTCTGCAGCAAGCTGTCTTAATCTCCCTTTTGAAAATGCAAAGTGTGTTTACCCAGTAAATAATTTAAGAAAGAATATACACTTGAAAGAAGACATCCATTGAAACAGCCAGGCTAAATTGCCTCCGGGCAAAAACTTGTGCATTTGCATGCTGCATTCTATTAAGTGAGCACACTGTGGCTTTAAAAGAACGCAGAGCCAAATTAAAAGGAATGTGGGCCCGAAACATCAAGGATTCTCCAAGTTTACATTATGAATCACAGTGCTGTTGATACAAGATGAATTAACCATTTACTTTGAGGCTGAACTCACAAAGTACTATTGAAAATACTGATCCCCGTGTGGAACCCTGGGAGCGGCTAATCTTTCCATTGCCAGTCTCCTCCCCTTCTGGAAACAAGCTCCTGCGTGTGGCAGCGGGATCGAGGGGACTGGGTAGAGAGGGGGCAGGCGGGCGTGGCACGTGGTGCGGTTCTCTCTCCCGCTTGAGAAGCCCGGAAATTCCAGTCGCAGGAGGCGTCACCCTATTCTCTACTTCTAGGCACAGACGGCTCTCACCTGTCCCTTGAAGTTAGGTGCGGCCACGTGACTTGCGTTAAGTCAACGAAATGTGAGCAGAAGTGTTGGCTGTCAGTCCCATGCCAGGGGATGGCATCTGACTTGCAGTGTTTGACTCTCTGCTGGCTCTTCCCTTGCCGTTCTGATTCAGGAGGCTGTATGTTTCAGGAGTGGAGTTACAGGACGGCGGGCACTGCTCCTGCCTGGATCCCCGACTCATCACATGGAACACCACCGCCCAGGAGACTCCCCTGGACTCACAGCAGAGTTGTCTTAAGGCGATGAAAAATGGCTTAATGAGATGGGATGCACCCACGTGACTTAGGCCATTCCAACCGAGTGAGTCCCAGGAGCCTGGCTTCGAATGCTGCGTCACCTGGATCATATGGGGTGTGGATGTTAGGCCTGGATCTGCTGCAGCCGTTTTGTTTCCACAAGGGGAGCCATCCCGAGAAGCTGACCCGCGGAGGATAGCGCAGTAGAAAGAATGGCAGAGAAATGGAACCCTGGTCCTGAAAACACGGTGAAACCCTGTATCAAACGACCCTTCCTCTGGACTTTGAGTTAGATGAGAAAAAAGTTAACTTAATTTCTCCAGTTAGTTTGAGTTAGGTCTCCTGTTATTTGAGACCTAAAGGCATCGTTAGGTTGATTCACCCAGATTCCAAAACCAAGTCCTTGATCTACAGCGTGTCGTTCCCACTGCTTCCATGAAGAATTTCCTGACCGTGACCTTGTCTGACTCTTGTACTTCCCTGTGCATCCCTTATCACACAGTTTTATGATTTTCTGTTTCTGCACGGGTTTCTCCAATAAAAAGTAGACTCTAGGATCTGACTCTCCTTTGTCTTTTGTATTCCTAGTGTCTCAAACAGAGGTTGGCACAGACATTCTCAAAAATGTGCTTGCTGAATGCATGAAGGAGAGGCTCTACCTACAAGGGCTCCTCTGAAGGTTTATGTTGTGTGCTTCCTGGTTTCTAAGGGCTGCGCGTAGATGAGCACAGCTTTAGGAGTTAGCTATTAGCCACCCTCCCATTAAGGATGCCAGCAGTGTCCAAACTCTTTTGCAAGCCTGCATTCATTAGCTGAAGAGTGCCCGACACTCCATAGGTTCAGTGCCCCGTCCTGCACAGGCTTTCCTGCCTGGCCAATGGGCCTGAATAATGATGCCCCACCTCTGGGGTCTGACAGAACAGGAACAATGGGCAGAACGATTAGCAATCATGAGAGCATGGGGTAAACTGTGCCGAGGAGTCTGCACCTGTGTCTCTCTGGGAAGTTCTCAAAAACACGGGCCAAGGGAAAGGCTCTCTAAGTTCGATATCAAATTCAACGTTAGCATTCACCAGAAAGAAATGCAAACAGGAATAGGGGATATGGTTCCTTGTCATCAGCCTGTAACATTAACTTGAATTTGAAGCATCATTTTCAAAGCTGGGCACACGGTTGCATCTGAGCTAGAGCTGTATGGTTGTTCTGCCCCCTGATACGTGGCCATCCAGGGTCTTCGGTATTCTGCATCTTTGGGAAGTATCCTCAGCCTCACCCCTAGAGTTCAGGTAGGGTTGACCCCAATTCTCTGATTCCACAGGTAGACATATGACCCAGGCAGGCCCAGGTAATCACAGCTCTCTATTCCTTGCACAAGTATTTGTTCAGGAACTGGCACATCGCCGGAGCCAGATAGAGACCTCTGGGGATTTTTTTTTTTTTTTTTCTGGAAAGTCAAGAAAAAGGTACTCTCTTTACTGGGATTGATTGTAGGGACAATGGAAGCCTAGAACAGCCAGAGGCCATTCTTATCACCCTGCAGGATGGCAACCTGCCTGAAAGATGCCAAGATGGAGGAACACAGTGTCCAGAGATGAGGAAAAGAGATTGATTCCTAAAAGCATTATTTGGACCCTTGGATCCTGCTGCGTGCAGGAAGAGTCACACTGAAACTTCCCAGTCACAGGGGTCAAACAATTTCCTTTGGATTTCAGCAAGTTTGGTTGAGACTTCTCTCACTTCAACCATACTGATTTTACTGAGGTGCAGAGTCCCTCTCCACCCCACCCCATTCATGTCCACCCAGAACCTCAGAAGGTGACCTCAGTTGGAAATAGGGTCTTTGCAGATGCAATCTGTTAAGGATCTTGAGATAAAATTAGGGTGGTGTAGGGTGGGCCCTAGATCCAGTGACTGGTGTTTTTATAGGAAGACAGGACACAGAAAGACACAGGGAATAAGGCCATGTGAGAGGTTGGTAGCAGAGACTGAAGAGATTTGGCTATAAGCCAAGGAATGCCTGGGGCCACAGAATCTGGAAGAGGTAAGGAAGGATTCTTCTCTAGAGCCCTCAGAAGGAACATGGCCCTGCTGACTCCCTGACTTCAGACGTCAAGCCCCTAGAACTGTGACAATAAATTGCTGTCGTTTTAAGCCACTCAGTTTGTGATACTTCATTATGGCAACCCCAGGACACAGATACATGGGAGTTTTGGATCCAGAACAGGATATGGACCTGGCCATCTTGGCTTGGCCTTTCTGAGGACTGGTCTCCATGTCTCCACCCACGTTTCCAAGGCTGCATCACATATTCACTTTGGGACTGTACAAAGTCTTCCTCTAAGGGCAGGAGAGTCCCAGCCTGGTTCCTTGGAAATTTTGACCCGAGCTGTGGGGCCCCTAATCTTTAGGAGCTGTTGTTTCTTTCATCTCAGAATGAGAATTTCCATTCATGAACAGAGCGGGCAGCTGCCCAAAGCCACACGGGATGGGGGACCTGAGAGGACTTGTCTCATAAGACTCCTGCCTCTGGGATAAGGCATTTAAAACAGGAGGAGAACCAGGGCACCTGGGTGGCTCAGTCGGTCGAACATCTGACTCTCGATTTCGGCGCAGGTCGTGATCCCAGGGTGGTGGAATCAAGTCCCATGGCAGGCTCTACCCTGAGTGTGGAGCCTGCCTGAGAGTCTTTCCCTCGCTCCCTCTGCCCCTCTCCCCTGCTCGTGCATGCGCGTGCACGCTCTCTCTCTCTCTCAAATAAAAATAAATAAGTAATTAATTAAAAAAAATTAAAACAAAAATAAGAGGAAAACCAGATGTCATCTCTGGGCCAACTTACTAAGCCATCGCCCACCATTCATCGTCCACACTTCCTGACCTAAGACGAGGAGAAGTGGGTTATCCGGCAGCCCTGAGGGAACAGGGCACAGGAGGGATACATTTTGATAGGTGGAGAAAGGAGCACACTCCAGCGAGGAACCCAGGAGACAGGGACGGGTGCCTGAGCCCTGGCACACCTAGGTTAGGTCCTGAGTGAGGACCAGAGTATCTTACCCCCACTTCCAAATTTCTACTTAGTTCAACAGGGATCAGCAACTGTCTTCTTGTAAAGGGACGAGGGAGCAAATGTATTAGTTTACAAAGGACCACACACTGGGGGCTTCAACAACAGAAATTTCTCGGTCTCACAGTTCTGGAGGCTAGAAGCTAGAGACGGAGGTATTGGCAGGTTGGCTCCTCCAAAGGCGGAGGGAGAATCTGTTCCACGCCTCTCCCCTGCTGCTGGTGGTGCGCTGACAATATTTGGGGTGCCTGTGTCACCCTGATCTCCGTCTTGGTGATGGCCCTCTCCCTGTGCGTGTATCTGTGCCCGAGTTTCTTCTTTTTATAAGGACGCTATTCTTACCGCATTAGGGGAGCACCCTGCCGTAGTATGCCTCATCTTAACCAGTAACGTCAGCCTATTTCCCAATAAGGTCACGTCCCACGGTCCTGGGGTTAGGGCTTCGACACATGAACTTGGGGGGCCAGAGGGTTAGAGGAGAACACATTTCAACTCACGACACTAATATTCAGGCTTTGTGGACCATGTGGTCTCTGTTGCAAGTGCTAGCTTTGCCCTTTGTGGCGCGAAGGCGGCCCTAGACAACGTAAGCGGGCAAGGGTAGCTGTGTTCAAAGAAAACTTCCTTTTAGGAAATGGGAGTTTGAATTTCATATACTTTCCATATGTCAAAAAAATTATTTTGATTTTTTCAATCATTTAAAAACATAAAGGGGGGGCTCAGTCCCGGGTGGCTCAGTCGGTTGAGGGTCCGCCTTCAGCTCAAGTCAGGATCTCGTGGTTCCTGAGTTTGAGCCCCACATGGGGCTCTGTGCTGTCAGCCTGTCAGCACAGAGCCCGCTTCGGATCCTCCGTCCCCCTCTCTCTGCCCCTCTCCCGCTTGCGCTCTCCCAAAAATAAATATTAAAAAAAAGAAACAACGTAAAGTGATTTTGGTCCTGTGGGCCATACAAAACCAGGCAGTGGGGCTAGCTGCAGTTTGCTCGCTCCTGGTCTAACAGCTAAAAGCTACGGAAGGCTGGTCCTTTTCTGCTGGAGAACAGGGTGGTCCTCGGGCCACGCGCAGACAGGTATGGCCGGTTTGGCCAAGTCCTTCCGAAGAAAAAAGGTAACACGAGAGTCCCAGCCCTGTGGGAGCTCAGGGTGTCACGATGAGCAATCAATCACAGAAACCTGACAACAAAGGCCATCATTAGAGCAATGCCAGCGCAGGCCAATTTGTTGTGTGGATTTGCCTGGGGTGGGTTTCAGCTCCTTCCCAAGCAACTTCGGCTCCCCCAACCACAGGGAGAACGGGGATTAGTTCATTAAAGATGGTAAGGCACTTTGGAAGGTAAAAGCCCTTTACATGCGGGCGGTCGGCAAATAATTCTGTGAGAGAGGATGCCATTTCAGGAAAGGTGAGAGGCGGGAAGAAAGTTGTCTAGAGGTCGGAGAAGTTGCCTGGGAAACTTCCAGAGGCTGGTTGGGAAGGTGGAGGAAGGCAGCAGTCCAGGAAGCCGCCGCCTCCTCAAGCTCGCCAAGCTTCTTGTTCCCACAGGCTGGCGTCTATCTGGGCCTCACAGCGACACTCTCCCCAGCAGGGCTTCCTTCTCTCTGAGGTGGCCGCATGGACATCAAAGGCGGGAGGAGGGGGTCCCGTTGGCTGGCTCGGGGATGCCTTCCCAGCCTGGGAAGGCAGCCAGCAAGTACCTGTCAGAGCTCACTGATAAGACCGACGGGTTTTGATCAGTAATCTGCGGTTACGTTGTGCTCTGTTGCCAAATGTGGACATCAAATTTCAGTTTGGGCACCACGGCCACCGCCATTCTCAAATATGGACTCCACCATGGCGAGGGGCCTGGAGGGTGGCTTTGCTGGTGACTGGGCTTTCAGATAGAATCAAAGTGCTTAGAAAAAACTTGAAAGGAATGAAATAATGATGCTCTAGAAACGCATGATATACTTAAACCCTCACAGGTTTGCAGACTGCTAGAGCTGGCGGAGGTCTCCACACCCTGGGCAGGACTCTTGGTTACAGAGGTGAGGACCCTGTGGCCCTGACAGGCGAAGGGACGTGTCCAAGGTCAACCATTTGGGGGACAGTTGGGCCTTCAGACCCCCCAGACCCATTCTTGTTTCACAGTAATGCTCAGGCTCATCCGAGCGGCCAGGGCCACCGTGGCGATGGCACGCGATGGCACTTCACAAACACGCTGCTTCTGAGGGGGCCCGTTCGACAAAATCAAGGAACACAACCTGGTGCATGCGTGACGGAAGACATGGCTCCCCAACTCCAGACTGAAGCTGAAGCCATAAACAAAGAGTAACATGGAAGGCTCCTTCTCTCCGAAGATGAGATTACACAACTTAAAGGACCTCCCGTTTCTTTGATATTGTGTCCTGTCCACCGTTTCCATGTTCAAGTTCAAATGCCCTTCCTTTTACGGCGTGATGGTGATAGTAGATGGTAGGTTTTTGCCTCGATGACCCTATTGGGACATCGGAAATACACTCTCTCCTTGGAAGTTAGTCTCTCTTACTAGGCAAAATAAAAAGTGGACAATCCTCTGTCCTCTCCAAAAATAAAAAATAAAAAAAATAAGTCCCAATCAGAGAACCATGAAAGTTTTCGAATCTCGGAGCTAGAAAATCCGACCCGGCTGGACTTTCTGGGGATTCTTCCTCAGGCCTTGGCGGGGTGGTGTCCCTGGTGATGGGGGCGATGCCTCATCAAGGACTGAGCACAGACATAGCCACATCACACCTGCAGCTCGTACTCACTGGGCATTTACTCTGGGCCAGGTGCCGTTCTGGCCTCTTCTACACTTTGTTGAGCCTTCACAACAATCCTGTGACGTGGAGACTATTCTCATCCCCACTTTCGCCAAGGCCTCAAATCACCCCTCTAATCTTATCTTCCACCCCTGCAGGACACCCCAATACTATGGTGGTTATTGATATAATCGGTTTGTCTTACGTCTTCTACCAGACTCTTCTTGGTTGTTTGAAGGGCAAGTCGTTGAAGTCTTCATCTTTTTTTTTTAATCTTTTTTAATGTTTATTTATTCTTGAGAGAGAGACAGAGCGTGAGCAGGGGAGGGGCAGAGAGAGGGAGACACAGAATCCGAAACAGGCTCCAGGCTCTGAGCTGTCAGTACAGAGCCCGACGCAGGGCTCGAACCCACAAACCGTGAGATCATGACCTGAGCCAAAGTCAGATGCCCAAATGACTGAGCCACCCAGGCACCCCTGAAATCTTCATCTTTATGTGCTTCTCCATAGACAGAATAATGGGGTATGCTAGTTAATTTTGTTGAAAGTACAGAATGCTAATTAACCAAAGTCAACTCTTTTCTTAGTGCCCAGTGTAAATGCACAGTAAATGATTAAGATGATATTCATTTAAAAAAAAATTTTTTTTAAATTTTTTAACGTTTATTTATTTTTGAGACAGAGACAGAGCATGAATGGGGCAGGGTCAGAGAGAGACGGAGACACAGAATCTGAAACAGGCTCCAGTCTCTGAGCTGTCAGAATAGAGCCCAATGTGGGACTCGAACTCACAGACCGTGAGATCATGACCTGAGCTGAAGTCGGACGCTTAACTGGCTGAGCCACCCAGGCGCCACCCCAAAAAATTTTTTTAATGTTTATTTATTTCTGAGACAGAGAGAGACAGAACATGAGTGGGGAAGGGGCAGAGAGAGAGGGAGACACAGATTCCAAAGCAGGCTCCAGGCTCTGAGCTGTCAGCACAGAGCCCGATGTGGGGCTGGAACTCACAAAACGTGAGATCATGACCTGAGCCAAAGTCGGTTGCTCAACCGACTGAGCCACCCAGGCACCCCTAGATGAGGTTCATTTTTATTCAGTAGCATATTTCGTCAGTTTTCTTCAGTTATGGGCACACTGGCCATTGTCCTCTCTGCCTCTCTCTTCTAGGTAAATGCATGATCACCTGATCCCTCCTTGAATTCGGGGGAAAAGGGGAATGGCAATTGTCCTCTCACAACTGCCCGTCCCCCAGTGACCTCGAACAGCATGATTTTTTATTATGTCTACATCACCTACCCTACAGATGAGGGAATATACTCTAGGAAGATGCCCGATCTGCAGAAGATTTAATTTAATGCATCTGTTGGAATAGAGTGCCTGACAGAAAAAAGCAGGTGAGAGAATTAGCTAGACGCACTGTGTGATCTTGGGAAAGGTCTAAAAGTCTCTTTTCATCCGTGAAATGTAATAAAGGAATCTCTCCCAAGCATTCTCGGCACAGGGTGTGGGCAGCACACGGGACTGTGTTCTAGACACTCTTAAAAAGGCAGGGTGTCCTTTTGTGGTCTTGGATGTCTATTGCATGTGTGATGTCATTTAATGTTACAATGATCCTGACTTATGACAACCCAGATTTGGTGGCTCAGGCCTACCCAGGGAGAAGCCAAAGCCCACTTCAGGTGTAGCCGTGGTCAAGTTCTCAGCACAAGGCAGCCAACACGATGACAGGCCAGGATGACCCCTTTCCCAGCTCCCAGTTTAGGTGCTTCTCCCCCATGCCCCACCCCCTCCTGCTGGGTGCCCTGAGGTTCCCCACTCCCACTGGGTCCTGCCCCTGTATTGTGAGCAGCCTCACTGCCCTGCTCAGCTGGCCACCTGCCGTTCCTCCTGGCTGGGGGGCCCCCCACCCTTCCATCCTCCAGAGAAGCCATTTGGACAGAAGCTGATCGGCTCCTTTCATTTCTGGAGCCAAACCGCCCGGATTCGAACCCGGGATCTGCCACACACCAGCTGTGCAAGTTGCTTCATTATTTCTCGGAGGTTAAGTCCTTTTGCCACGTTTGCGTGAGAAGGTGAAAATGTTCTTATTTTATGGTGTGATGGTGATAGTAGATGGCAGTGTTCTTCCCAGTGTCCCTGCCTGGACATTGGGAATGTACTCTCTCTCTGGAAACTACTCTCTCCTGGCAGCACAGAACGTGGACAATCCTCCTTTGGTCCTCTACTGAAAAAGAGAAACAAAAGCACCAACGCAAGGAATCTGGAAGCTCCAAAGAACCACTGCTTCGGTTTCCTCATTAGAAAAAAAAATGGAACGGGGGTGCCTGGGTGATTTCAGCTCAGGTCAAGATCCCAGGGTCATGGGTTTGAGCCCTGCTTAAGATTCTTTCTCTTTCTCTCTCCCTCTGCCCCTCTCCCCCACTCGTGCTCTCTCTCTCTCAAATAAATAAATAAATAAATGGCCAATAATAGCAGTACCTCAACAAATTACATTAATAAATAAGTTAATTCCACATGAAGGTCTTAGGTCAGTGCTTGGTAATAGTAACTGCTCAGTATGTAAGTGTAAGAATTATTATTATTCTACTCTATTAGGACTCACAGATTTCCCCACGATGTGCCCTGCACCTCTTTCCTGTTTGGCTGCTCCCCCTCCAGTAGACAGCTCCCCCCCCCCCCCCCCCCCCCCCCAGGTGCCTTGGCCTGGAAAGCCTGCAGATTTCTCTCCAATTCCTGCAGGGTGCATCCTGCTGCTGACCCTGATTAGCTTGCCTCCGTGGGTCCAGGCTTGAGCCACGCTCCCGGTAGCCCCATCTTCAGCAGCTACTAAGTTACCCAGGAAGGTGGAGGCTGCCTCTTCCGGCTCTGTTATAGTTTCCCTGGGGACACCCCCTGACAGCCGAGATGCCTCTTTGGAAACATGGCTGGTTGAGATTGCATTGGTGGAGACGCAGCTGCCTCGGCTTTTGTGATGAGCTCTAACATTATTTCTCTGCAAGATATGATGTTAGATACTTATCTCCTAATTGTGATGGATTTACACCTTTTTTTCTTTCTGGATGTCAGGAGGAAGGAACATTTTGGCAGTGGTTTATCAACTACCTGTATCTCTGTCAACTCTTGAGGGATGTGGTTACAATTTCTAGATTATGACTTTTCTGTCTTGTCCACATTTGGCTCTGTGGCAAGCTGAATGATATCTGAATCATATCCCCATGGTGCCGGTTCTGAGGCTGCTTCTCCTCAGTCCTTTTCCCGTTCCTTTATTGCTTTTCTCTGCAGCACAGAGAGGCTGCTGCCTGCTGCCATGCCACTCTGTGTCGACTGGCTTCCCGCCGCATTCAGCCAATGGGAGGCACTGGGAGGACACAGGGGGCGGGAGGCAGAGAGAAGCCAGGGTATTCTTCCCTTTCTTTCTCCGCCTTCTCTGCAGCTCCGTTTCTACTGTGGCTCCTGGCAGGCCTCTATATTTCCAGCTTCCATCAGGTGACCCCAGTCTTGGGCTCCGGGCACCCTGCTCTGCCCCTGGTCCCTCCATTCCATTCCATTCCATTTCATTCCATTCCATTCCATTCCATTCCATTCCATTCCATTCCATTCCATTCCATTCCATTCCACCTCCTGCTGGTGCTAATCCCTGGGCTACTCCGTTTTCCTGGCCGGAGAGCACATGATGCCCCCAGAGAGGCATGCACTGTGTGCTCAAACTTATGACATGTCCTTCATAATCTTTTCCCTTACACTGATTTTTACATACCCCAGAGCAGCATTAATCATTTTAGAGCAGGGAAACTCCAGGTTAAGAAGGCCTCCTCTGAAGGCTTATTAACCATCAGCAGGATGGTTGACTCATAGCTCTTTGTGGGGGAGGAGGCTGGGGTGGGGTGATGATCAGATCGCAGGATCTCCAGGTCTGTGCCAGGTGAAGCCACGTCACCTGCTGGCCTGACAACACGTGTTATTCTAACTGAGGAAGGGGCCGAGGGATATCCAGTCCAAGGGCATCAGGAGTGGGGACTGGGAGAACCCGGAGTGCCTGACCGTTTTCTAGACTGGCGGGGCGGGGGGAGGTGGGGGGCGTGCTGCTCCTGCTTGCCACGGGGCTCAAAGTGGGCTTCGCACAGCTGGATCTTCTGATTTGCCAACAGAAGCCAGAAATTGTGTTCTTTCTGTGAAACCTCCAAGTTTTAAACATTGGCAACCAAGTAAAAGTTTTCCAAAGCACTGAGTGGCCAAACAAAGCACATCTGTCTGTGGGGCAGAGCGGGCCTGTGGGTGTTCAGTCTGTGACCTCTGGCTGGTTATTAAGGAACAAATGAAAAAGAAGGGGGTGGGTGAGTGAGAGCATCTTGCCCTACTACTGTACTGGGGATTCCCTTGGAGGCCCTCCTGACCCTGCAGAAGTGTGAAGTTCAACCTCGAGAGAAGCATCAATAACCAGGGTCTACACTGAGTGTATCCAGCTTAGCCCATAACCGATTCCTAACTACCGGGTCGAAGGCCAGCGAGAGGTCAACAGAAGCCACAAACCAGCTTGTGTGTGCCTTGCGGACCTCTCGCAGGGTGATGAAAAGCACAGGCAGAGGTCGGCCGGACCCCACATCTGCAGCCCCCTTGACCTTCACAGCCTGCAGAATGCACGGAAGAGCCCAGCTGGTGATTCTCATGGAGGATGGTGTACATCTTACATGCAACATCCTATAAGCCAGTAGGCCTGGGATGGGAAACCAAGCGGTTTCTATTGGAGGGTAAGTGGCAAAGAGGGACTTGCAGTCTACCGAGTGATCTTGTGAAAAACAAGTAAATGTGCCTCAGTTTCCCCATCTCTAAAACAGTGGTAAATATATGTGACCCAAGCACTCCTGATGCTGAGGACTATGCCTTTGGACTTGATAAAAAGATAGAACATAAATTGCTGAGGAGTGGCCTTCGAACATATTCTGAGGTTCTTTATTTAGCTGCAACGCAGAGGAAAACCAACCCTTACTTAGGAGGGATCTTTAAAAGAACTGAGCCAAAATCAGCCTGAATGTTACAAAGGGGGAGCCACTTTTTTTCCCTGTCATCCTTTGGAGGGACTGCCCTCAAGCTCCTTGGCCTTAATTTTCAAAAGTGGGTGGTGGAATCCACCCTTTAACTGGCTACCAGACAACACGAAGGCACCTAATTACCAATATAAGGCGGTGCCACCCAGGTCCTTGCCAGAGGGAACAACCTCAAATTTCCCTGCCGAACCTCTGTCAGAAGTTCAGCGGAGAGATACGGGGTTGATCGAGGAGCTTCATGGAGGGGGTCCATCTCTCCTGGAGACACTAGGGTCTCTCTCTGGAGCAGCAGAGCCCCCGGGAGGGTGGCCATCTGGATGGTGGTGTTTAGGTTCGCACATGCGCTCTCACCTGTTTCTTGGCGCGATGCCGCTGGCATGCACAGAGGAACAGTAAGAAACAGCCCTGTGGAGCTCATATTTCCTGTAAGGATGCTCTTGAACATGTTGTTTATTACCCTGCACAGCGTGTGTCCCTGCAATGAGGTCCCATGGGAAGGTGTTCTTTCTCGTCGGGGTAGGGGAAAGAGCCATGTTTTTATCTTATGGATATTGACTCATGTAACTGAAACCATCTTCCTCTTCAACTTGGCTGCCAGAATGCCTAGAGATAGATTTGTGGCCCACCTCTCACAAATGTATAGGCTGTTCCAAGTCTGTGTGCTAACTAACCTCACTCCGGGCTTCATTTTATATAGAGAAAATCTATTGTATATATTTAGGTAATTTGCTATAAATCCTTTTGGGACCAAGACAGGTTTACACACAGGCACCGAAGAACTAAGGCAACGAAAGGAATTCACATCCTCGTGGGTTGGCTACTTTAATGACTCTGGCTTGATTTTTCCTCTTAGCCCCAAACAATTCTATACCATGTGATACTTGGAAGGCGAGTTCGCACGTTTACGAAAACAATAGGATTTTTCCATTTTTCCCTTGAATCTCCTTTCGTGGCGAGCACGGGGAGATTTCCAGAACAAACCAACTTGGGACTGGGGGCCCCTGGGTTTCTCCTTAGCCAAGTGCAGTGGATCGCGGGTCCCTTTTGTTCTGGGATTTACTTCAATTGTCTTAACAACATGGACCTCTTTTGTGAAACCCGAAGGCGTTCCCAGCGAATGTTGGCTGCAAACACACGAGCCGAAATGTTACCACGGTCACGGCTCTTCCTTGAACAATCTAAAGCATATTTCTCTCTGTATATATTTGGTTTTTCAGATGCTTTCAAGCCCAGAAAACAATCATAGCTGAGGCCATTTCTGAGATGGCAACTAAAGGAACCTACTCGGAGACAGATAAAAATAATGAGAATCTTTCTGTCAGGAAAGATTTAGAAAATATCACTGGCATTATTAAAATTTAATTTTTTACTCGGCTTTTTGGTTCCCCTTTCCGGTGATAACGAGCAGGACTGCACACCTCCGCCTTGCTGGTACTTGTTTTGTGCAATAAATTCAGCCTTCCAGTCTGAAGACATTTCAGACAACAGTTTTGACTGCTATAGGCTTATTTTTTACCCTGTGCTCTGCTTTGAGTCTTCTTATAAAAACCAGTTCATGAGATAATTTTCCACAAGGCCAGTGGAACTAATAAAAATCAATTTTGCCCAACTGGTTCAGAGAAATCTTGGGAATAGCTAAGGCAGAGCTGGAAAAAAAAAAAAAAAGAAAAAAAAAAAAGAATCAATGTATTCACTAATGGTTTACTTGATAGAGAACTATCAAATTAGCTGACAGGAGATGCTTGGCTGTAGGGATTCTCCTTTCGGCCTGAACAGAACACCTTTTAAGAGTCTAGGAGAAGCTTTTCTTCCCAGTGGTTGAAGATACTCGAGAGCAGTAATTCTGAGCTGCCCATGCCTTGGGTGACAACATGGCTGACTTCAGGCCTGACAGATGGTAACCTCAGTTGCGGCCTTGTCAGACCCTCTTTTTATGCAGACAAACTGGTCTTATGAACAGGTGGGCTGAGTTTTACACAATTTTCTCCCAGGCTACAGGATCAGCGGGCTAGGGACCGAGTGCATTCGGATACATCGGGTTCTTGAGACAACCTCATTGTACCTCCGCCATGACCCCCGCGTTTGGCTTCTTGCCAATGGAAGTAGGCTTCCAAAGGGGGCACCTCTTTTATATTCTGGAAATGAGCAGCGTGGGGTGGCATGCAGAACACTTTCTCTGAAACACATGCCTTAACTACCTCCTATATTTCATTAGTTTGTGATACTAGTTGATATGGCCAAAGACAAATGGCAAGCCTTTGTGCAGGGGGGAAAAAAAGACTGGAAGGAAACGTAGCTAAGCGTTACCAGTGTTTGTATGTGGGTGGTAGGTGTTTTTCTATCTTTAGGTAATTGTACATTTTCTCCAACTGTTGATTATTATGTATATAATTATTATTTAAAATACCACTCACCTAAGAATTGAGTAAATTGAAAAAGGAAACATAATTTATTCACAATGTAACAAGAGAGGGAATGTGTGAGAAAAAGAAAAATAATGGTAAAGTTTATTTTTCATCTTTTTTTGTGCCTTATGGTATTTTAAGTACTTTACACAAATTCTTTTAAATCTCATAGGAGATCTATGACAAAGGTGTCAATGTTGTTTTCTAGAGGAGGAAACTGAGGCTTAGGGAGGTTAATTAAAAATTTTTTTAAAAATGTTTTTATTATTTATTTTTGAGACAGAGAGAGACAGAGCGTGAGCAGGGGAGAGGCAGAGAGAGAGGGAGACACAGAATCTGAAGCAGGCTCCAGGCTCTGAGCTGTCAGCACAGAGCCCGACGTGGGGCTTGAACTCACGGACCGTGAGATCATGACCTGAGCTGAAGCCGGATGCTTAACGGACTGAGCCACACACCCAGCCGCCAAAAAAAAAAAAAATTTTTTTTAATGTTTATTTATCATTGAGAGACAGAGAGAGACAGAGCGTGAGCAGGGGAGAGGCAGAGAGAGAGGGAGACACAGAATCTGAAGCAGGCTCCAGGCCCCGAGCGGTCAGCACAGAGCCCGACGCGGGGCTTGAACTCACAAACCGCAAGATCATGAAATGTGCTGAAGTCAGACCCTTAACCGACTGAGCCACCCGGGCGCCCCTTTAGGGAAGTTAATTTGCCCACGATCACACAGCAAGTCAGTGGCAAAGTTGGTATTTAATATCAGGTCTGATTTCAAAGACCATGTACCATGCATGGTGTGAGGAACAATCTCTGGCATTATGTTGCATCTACATTCTGGCTCATTTTGCATTTATGAATAAAATCAGGGATAACAACATCTGTTCTTTTTTTCCCCTACCTTATAGGTTCTTGTGATGTTCAAATTAGATCATGCATGTAAAAACAAAAAATGCAAAGTTTTGCTCAAAGGAATATGGTGATATGATAATATTTCATGTAACACCAGTGAATTGAGACTGGCCACAAATGTTATTCGGATACTGATAATTCTCAAAGAAAAAGTACGCTGGGGCGCCTGGGTGGCTCAGTCGGTTAAGCATCTGACTTCGGCTCAGGTCACGATCTCACAGCTCGTGGGTTCCAGCCCCGCATTGGGCTCTGTGCGGACAGCTCGGAGCCTGGGGCCTGCTTTGGATTCTGTGTCTGCCTCTCTCTCTCTCTGGCCCTCCCCCTGCTCATGCTCTCTCTCTCTCTCTCTCCCTCTCAAAAATAAATAAACAAAAAACAGAAAAAAAAAATAGTAGAATACAATTAATACTAAAACTACATTGAACAAATTTGTTCTTGATGATTCAGAAGGTGTCAGAGGATCTTGAACTATTGTACTCAGCATAAAGACCACCAATTTTCTTGCCCATAATATATTAGCTAAAAAGCAAAGGTTGTAAGTAGTGTGTATACTATGACCCCGATTTTGCAAAAAGAAAAATACACACATAAGCTTAAAGTAATGATTGCGGCTAAGTGTTGGGATCACGGAGATTAAAAAAAAAAAAATATCTCACATTTTCCAAATTAGTTTCCGTAACGAATTATGCACTTATTTTTACAATCAGACTCAGTCCCTGCATACATACACAAAAACATCACCTTCTTCCTTGGATACGATTGCAAAATAAATTCTGAGCTTTGTGGTTGTTTGAATTCTGGTGAAATAAAAGTTTCTTTGGAACGCATTTCAAATCTTAAAATGAGGAGGGTAGACACCTCGTTTTCTTTACCCAAGTCGGGCTCGGTTCTCTTGAGGGTTTCTGCCACATGCAACTTGACTGCGAATCATCAGAGGTCAAGAAACAAGAGACAACACAGTGCACTCCGAGAACAAGAAAACCTGCCGGGGACTGCCATGATGTTGACAGGACAGGAGCGCCTGGTCTGATTTCTAGAATGACCTGATCATCTGCATGGTGCTCTGAAGGGGACCCGGGCCTCTGGTCTAAGACACAAGCAGCAGCTTAGCAGAAAGGTGTCGCCCCGTTTGGAAAAACAAGGCCTGGTTCAGATTTCAAGCAGTGCCACCAAGGAAGCTATTTTTAAGTATCTAATTGCATTTGTAGCATCTGGCATTTTGCACGCTCCATTTTTATGACTTCAGCATGATCCATGTTCCCTAAGACAAACAAACAAAAGAAAGATCAAGTGTGGGACACTGGGAGTCATGTTGAATATTCCCAGTATAGAAATATTATAATATGCCCTGGAGATTATTCCAGGGCCAAATAAAACATTACCCAACGTACAGAACGTCAGAACGAGGACTGCTTGGCAGTGGAGGAGAGCAGGGATTTACTTCATTTATTAGGCCAGTACACAGCCTCAGATGCTAACATGCCCTGATAGGAAATGCCAACATTTCAACTTGAATCAAGACTGGAGCCCATAACATCGACACTTTGCCTTTCAGCAGAAGATCACAAACAGCACAAATCTGGGTTTCTTGTACTAATTGGGGAGGTTTTCTAATTTGCTTATGATAGCTGCCTCGTGTCGAGCTAATCTTCCTCCAGTTACCTCCTAACACTGTCTGAAATAATCCGCTTACTCCTGGTCTGTCCGCAGTACTTTATATCAAATAACGCTCGCTTCCTTCACGCAGCCGCAGCAAAGGCAGCCGCAGCCCCGGCCCTGGGCTTTTTCGCGTGTGACAGGGACCGTGGCCGCCTCTACAGGCAGGAGCGGCCTGGGGCCCAGGAACCAGGGTGCAGCAACGCTTTGGGATGAGTTACAAGGACGGGATGTGTGCTAAACGGCGCTAATTAACAACCAAAGGCATAACCTGATAACTGTTTCGAAAAGACTGCGGCTGATAATTTTGCTTTCTCAGACAGGCAGGCAAAATATTTCGGGGTGTTCACCAGCCTATGTGCTTACTACTCGCAACGTCCCAACTTGGTTTAAGAAAACCTTTTTTTCCCTAGATATAGCACCCCCCCCCCCTTTTTAAAGGTTCACATAAACACTTAATGATCGAGCCAGGAGGCTTCGCTGATATGGGTGGGCAATGCCACTGTGGTAGCATCACTGCCCTTGTCTGGACTCAGCTTTCATGTGTTAGAGTTTTAAAAGAATTTTAGGGATGGAGATGTTTTAGTTTTCATAAAGCAGAACGGCTTTGAGTTCTGAGGCTCGTAAAATATGCTGTAAGTGCACGTGTGTGAAAATCCCCAGCCAACAGAATCCGTGCTGGGCTGCGGGGGAAGCACGGTACCCGGGCGAGAGCCAGGCTCCCATCCCCGGGGAGCTCGGCTGTGTGACCTAAGGGAGAACACAGTCCCCTTCTGGGCCCCCATTTTCTTCTCCGCAAAGTGTTGGGGGGTGTGCAAGTGCGTAAGAACTGAGGGAATTCTAAGCTTCCCTCTGCCACTAAGAGTCTGAAGTCATTAACTGAAAGGTGTTTGCTCATTTTGCTATAAATGTGTCGATTCCAAATGTTTTTGGTTTTTTTTTTAACATTTATTTTTGAGAGAGACAGAGCAGGAGCAGGGGAGAGGCAAAGAGAGAAGGAGACACAGAATTAGAAGCAGGTTCCAGGCTCCGAGCTGTCAGCACAGAGCCCGACGCGGAGCTCGAACCCAGGAACCGCCAGATCGTGACCTGAGCCGAAGCCGGACACTCAACCGGCCGAGCCCCCCCGGGGGGCCCTAAATGTGTCTGTTCTAAACCAGCAGACCCAGCACGTCTCCCTCCCTTGTATGCAACACATATTTGAAAACATTTTTCCTCACATTTTCAGAGGTTCCTGAAGAGGGAAAAAGTTATATTGTTTAATCCTACTTTATAGGAGTTTGCTCTTTTATTAGAAAACAGACCGAGAACCGTGATCGGTAAGGTATCTGTACCCAAAGTGGGGGCGGGGGGGACGGGAGGGGAAGGAAAAAAGCGGCTTGCCTTCAAGTGCCTTGTGGAAATGTATAAAACAAGCAGCGAGATAGTCCTTTGCCAAACACTGTCATAAATTTTTTATTTGGCAGCTAACGTTCTCACTGGTTTTCTTGGCAGCAACTGGGACCTTTAGCAAGAAAGGTGCAGGAGAAAAATACCTTGTTTAGAGATGTTTTCAACACTTTCTGGGATTTTTCAGAACTTCTGCCTGCAGCACATTTTTACAACTATGGTCTCCAATCACCTGATGAGTGGGTGGTGGGGTTTAAACATTTTTCTTTAAAAAAAAAAAAAAAAGAGAATATAGAGAGAAAAAGTGAACAAGCAGAGGTACCCCCCTCTGGCCTTCCACTGAGCCCGTCTTTCTTATTTTTCGTGGTAGGCATTTCTGATATTCAAGTGCTTAGTCTTCTCTGTCTAGACAAAAAACTGAAAGTAATATCAGGATGTACCTTTTGTTGGGCCTGATACTATCTATATTGTATTCCCAGATGACAGAGATTAAATGAAAGTGAAACAAGCTGACAACTAGCCCATTTTTCTTCAACAGTTCTGTCGAAAACAGGTCCCACCTGTTGCCTTTGGGTCAGTTCATGGGCAAAAAGGCTGCCTTGAATTTCAGCGGGTGTAAGCCCACGCAGAGAAGACTTGGGGGTCAAACTCTAGAGGGTGGAACGAACAAAAGGATGAGGTCTTTCGTTACAATCACATCCTGCAGACTTGATACAAATACACATTTTATTTTATGTGCTTAGGTTTTTAAAGATCTTTTTTTTAAAGCATTTTAATTTTTTATTATTTTTTTAATGTTTGTTTATTTTTGAGAGAGAGACTTTGCACAAGCAGGGGCAGGGCAGAGACAGGAGACAGAGGATCTGAAGCGGGCTCTGTGCTGACAGAAGACAGCCCGCTATGGGGCTGCAACTCATGAACTGTGAGATCATGACCTGAGCTGAAGTTGGACGCTTAACCAAATGAGCCACCCAGGAGCCCCTTCTTTTTACGTAAACTCCACACCCAGTGTGGGGCTCGAGCTCACAACCCTGAAATCAAGAGTCACATCCACTGACCGAGCCAGGCTGGCGCCCCCAAACACGCACTTAATAGAGACTAGCAAGACTCCTTTCTACTGGGGGACTTCCAGCAATGAGTGAAGAGGTCGGTAAGTTCACTCTCCCTGAACAAGTATAAAACTGGACAATTGTTAAAACAATCCTCTCAGTGCTCTGGATAATGAGCAAAGGCAAAAAAGAAATTGAGAAGTGTTTATTCATAGAAAGCTGGGAGAACTTTGTGTAAGAACATCCTCACCGCTTCCCCTAGCTCAGCTGGCTAGAATGATGGCTTTGCCAGGGTGGGGCTGCCAGAGAAAGCGGACTTGACCTGGAGCAGAAGGCAAGAGCCAAGCCCAGTGGCACCGACAGAAAAAGTAGCAAACCTGATAGGGAACTACACAAGGGAAAACCCAGAGTTCCGCTAGCTTGAGGTCACAGTTTTGGTTTGGTGAGTGACAGATCAACCAAAAATGTGACCGAGAGATCCTGGAAATGAGACAGCCAGAAGGTGCCAGATAAGCTCTCTGCGCATCTCCTGTCGATCAGCAAAGTATGTGCACATGTTGGGGAGATCGGAGAGACCCCAGGAAAAAGTCAAAGTCACGGCAGCCTTGAGTGACTGACTCAAAGTGCAGCCTCTTTGAATGTTTTCCTCAACCTCCGTATAGATCGCTCGGCAGAGGAAGGAAGAAGACTTATGACTTTGAGGTTTTTGAGCACAACCCCTTCCCGGTCACTGGCTGGCCACTAAGCTGTGCACATAAAGGGGCAACCCCTAGGAAAGCCAGGCTCATAAAATAAAAATAAGAAATAAAAAAACAAACAAAAAAGAGAACAAATGAGCAGACTGCGGGGGAGATGAATCCTGTAGACTACGTTCAGGTGAGCTATTTAAAAATATCAGAACTCAGAGTTGTTACAGCATACTCTCCAAAACGTTTAGTTTTCAACAGAAAATTATGACACGACGAAAAAAGAAAAAGAAAACCAGGCAATCTACATTTAGGAGACTAAAAGCGGTCAATACAAATGGATTGTGAGTGGCTCTGATGTTGGATTTAGCAGACAAAGACTTCAAAGGAGCTATTATAAACATTCAAAGAATTAAAGAGACTGTTTAAAGAATTAACAGAAATGATGATGACAATGCTTCAACAAATAGGGAATCTCAACAGAGAAAGAAGAACTATACAAAAGTTCTAGAGTTGAAAAAGACATAAATTACACGAACAGGCATCAGTGAATTTGAACATTTGTCAATAGAAATCATCCAATCTGCAGGTGAGAAAGGAAAAAGATCGAAGAACAATGAGCAGGGCCTCAAAGACGTGTGTGGCACAGTGATAAACATATATTAACACATGTGAAATGGGAGTCCCAGGAGGAGGAAGCGAGAAAGTGGCAGAAAAATATATTTAAATAAATAAAGGCTTAAAGAGAAAAGCTCGAAAGCAGCAAAGCAAAAATAACTCATTATGTACAGGGCAAACAACAGACAGCATGACTGGTAGCTGACTTCTCATCAGAAACATGGAGGGACGGGGTGCCTGGGTGGCTCAGTCGGTTAAGCGTCCGACTCTGGTTCAGGTCATGATCTTGTGGTTTGTGGGTTCGAGCCCCACGTCAGGCTCTGTGCTGACAGCTTGCTCAGAGGCTGGAGCCTGCTTCTGATTCTGTGTCTCCCCCTCTCTCTGCCCCTCCGATGCTCATGCTCTGTCTCTCGCTGTCTCTCAATAATAAACATTACACAAATTAAAAAAAAAAAAAAAAGAAACAGTGGAGGGAGAAGACAATGGAACCATACAGTCAAAGTGGTAAGAAGGGTGGGGTGGGGGTAACCCGTCTACCAAGGATTCTATATCCAGCAATCCTATCCATCCCAAATGAAGGTGACAAAAAGATATTTATAGATAAACAGAGAATGAGAAAGTTTTTTTTCTTAGCAGACTTGCCTTATAAGAAATACTAAATGAAGTCCTTTAGGCTGAAGGGAAATGACCCCAGATGGCAACTCTACTCCACAGAAAGATATGAAGAGCAATGGAGATGGTAAATATGTGAGTAAATATAAAAGACGGCTTAGCTATATCTTTTCTCTTTTCTTCCCTTCATTTCTTTAAAAAAAACATAAAGATTGCATAAGCAATAATTATAATTTAGTATTTTGGGGTTTATAACATATATAGATATGACAATCATAGTCATATCTATGGCAAAGGGAGGAAATTGGCTATATTGGATAAAATTGCTAGATTTTATTAAAATTAAGTTAGTAATATGCTGAAGTAGATTGGGACACGTTGGGATATATATTGCAATTCCTACAACAAAAACTAAGAAAATAATAACCACGAACATAGTCTAAATATCAGCAGGTAATTCAAATGGTGCACACACAAAAAAATATGTTTTAAAAAAGAAAGCAGAGGGGCACCTGGGTGGCTCAGTCGGTTAAGCATCTAACTCTGGATTTCGCCTCAGGTCGTGATCTTGCCGTTTGTGAGTTTGAGTCCCGCAGCAGGCTCAAAGCGGCCTCCTTGGAATTCTCTCTCTCTCTCCCTCTCTCTCTCTGCCCCTCTCCTGCTAGTGCACATGCACTCTTTCTCTCTCAAAATAAATGAATAAACTTTAAAAAAAGAAAGCAGAAAAGGAGAAAGAGGGGAAAAAAGGCATGAAGCATACAGAAAACATAGCAAAATACAAAACATAAATCCAACAAGATAAAAAATCGTACAAATGTTATGGGACTAAATACCCCAATCCTATGACAGGTTGTCAGACAGATTATAAATTCAACTTTATGCTGTCTACGAGAGACCCATTTCAGATTCAAAAGCACATATCGGTTGAGAGTTATGAGTGGAAATATATACACCATGCAAACAGTAACCATAAGAGAACTGAGTGTTTACACTAATATCAGACAAATGGACTTTAGGACAAGAAATATTCCTAGAGACAAAGAGAGATAATACATAATAAATATGAAATGCACCAGGAAGATATGGCAATTATAAACATATACACACCTAACAACCAATTCCTAAAATACATGAAGCACAGACTGACAGATGAAAGGAGAGAGTTCAATAATTATACTTGAAGATTTCAATACTCCTCTCAAGAAAACCGATAGAATAACTAGACAAAAAATTAGTAAAGAGATAGAAGGCTTCAACGCTATCAGTCAACTTGACCTAATTAACATTTATAGAACATTCTACTTGATGGCAGAATATACATTCTTTTCAAAACTATATGGAATATGTCCCTGCCTAGACCACATATAGGCCATAAAGAAATTTCAGTAAATTGAAAAAAGCTGAAATAATAGCGTGTTCTCCAATCACAACAGAACTACATTAGAAATCCACAACAACAACAAAAAAGTAATTTGGGCAATCCCCAAATATTAGAAAATTGAGCAACACACTTCTAATGAACCCATGAATCAAACGTGAAACTACAATGGAAATTAGAAAATGGTCTGAAATGAATGAAAACAAAACGATCCATATTTGTGGGATACAAGTAAAGCAGAAGTCAGAGGGATATTTGTCTAATCAGGAAAAAAGAAGGGTTTCAAATCAAGAATCTAAGCTACCACATTAAGAAATTAGAAAAAGAGCAAATTAAGCCCAACACAAGCAGAAAAAAGAAGTAAGGGTTAGAGCGGAAATCAATGAGATAGGAAACAGAAAATAATACAGAAAATCGATGAAATAAAAAGTTGGCTCTTTGAAAAGATCAACAAAACTGATGAACTTTTAGCTAGAATAACCAAGATGAAAAGCACATAATTACCAACATAGACAATGAAAGAGGAACATCTCTACTAACTTGACAAATATTCAATTCAATGCAAGCCTTATGCAATCTTAGCAGGCTTTGTTTTTGTTTTTGTTTTTTTTTTGGTGGAATTTGAAAAGTAAATCCTTAAATATATATGCAAATGAAAAGAACTAGAATGGCCCAAACAATTTTTAACATAATAAATCGGAGGACTTCTATCACTGGATTTCAAACTTACTCTATAAAGCTATAGGAATCAAGACTCTGTAGTCTTTATTGGTGTAAGGGCAGACATATAGGTCAATGGAACCAGATAGAAATCCCAGAAGGAAACCTTTACATTTATGACAAAGGATCCAAGGCAATACAAAGATACTAGGAGAGCGGATGCCCATATTTTGAAAAAATGAACTTAGACCATTATCCCACACTATACACAAAAATTCAAAATGAAACATAGACTTAAATGTAACAGCTAAAACTATCAAATTTGTAAAAGAAAACCTAGAAGAAAATCTTTGTCATCTTGGGATCGGCCAAGTTTCCTTAGGTAAGATACTAGAAGCATGATCCATAAAATAAAGAATTGATAAATTGCCTTTGCCAAATTTAGAAGCTTTTACTTTTTAAAAATTCAACATTAAGAAAATAAAAGGCAAACTACAGGCTGAGGGGAAGTATTTGCAAAGCAACATCTAATAAAAGACTTGTATCCAGAAGTATAAAAATAAAAACTCTCAAAATCCAGTACTAAGAAGACAAACAACTCAATTAAAAAACTATACAATTAGAAAAAAGCTAAATAGACATTTCACCAAAGACTACATACAAATGGCTAATAAGCGTATGAAAAAATGATCAACATCCTTCGTCATTAAGAAAATGTAAATTAAAATGAGATAGTACAACTATCCCACTAAGTGACTTAAAAAATTTTTTTTTAATCTTTATTTATTTTTGACACAGAGAGAGCATGAGCGGGGGAGGGGCAGAGAGAGAGGGAGACACAGAATCTGAAGTAGGCTCCAGGCTCCAAGCAGTCAGCACAGAGCCCGATGCGGGGCTCGAACCCACAGACCGGGAGATCATGACCTGAGCCGAAGTCCAACGCTCAACTGACTGAGCCACCCAGGCGCCCCTCCCACTAAGTGGCTTTAATCAGAAAGACTAACAATACCAAGAACATGGAGTCCTCACACATTGCAGGTGAGAATGTAATATGGTACATCTACTTTGCAAAGAGTTTGGCAGTTAGAAAAAAAAAAGTTAAACATATACATACTATATGATCCATTGATTCTACTCCCAAGTGTCACCCAAAGGAAATGAAAACATATGTCTACATAGAGACCTGCACGCAAAGGGTCATAGCAGCGTATTCACAATAGCCCCAAACTCAAAACAATTCAAGTGTCTGCCAGCTGGTGAGTGGATAAACCGAATGTGATACAGGCAAACAATGGAATAATATTCAGCAATAAAAAGCAACAAACAACTGATACATGCTGCAATGGGAATGAAGCTCAAAAACATTATGCTAAGCAAAAGATGCTAGACATAAACGATTATATATTATATGATTCCATTCATATGAAATATCTAGAAATCAGACCAGTGATTGCTTGGGCCTGGGGGTAGGAGCAGGAATTGACTCAACGCAAACAGGCATGAGGGAACATTTGGGGGTGATAGAAATATTTTTAAAATAGATCACGGTGGGGGCGCCTGGGTGGCTCAGTCGGTTAAGTGTCCGACTTCGGCTCAGGTCATGATCTCATGGTTCGTGGGTTCGAGCCCCATATCGGGCTCTGTGCTGACAGCTCAGAGCCTGGAGCCTGCTTTGCATTCTGCGTCTCCCTCTCTCTCTGCCCCTCCCCCACTTGTGCTGTGTCTCCCTCTGTCTCAAAAATAAATAAACATTAAAATTTTTTTAAAATAAAATCCACCGTGGTGATCGTTGCACAATTCTATGAAGTTACTATAAATCATCGAACTGTATGCTTACAATGGGTAAATCTCATAGTATGTAAACGACATCTCGATACAACTGTTAAACACAAAGTCTGTAGAACAGCAATGGCTGATCTCGGTTTCAAGGCAGATGGTGTACAGATGAAATAGTAAAGGCAATCTTTCAGACTGAAATAGCCTACATTCCTGTCTCCCCTTTGAGCAATGGCAGCCTCTTTATTTCCTTCGGTCTGGAATTATTAATTCTTTTCCTTGACTGCCTCCTCTATGAAATGGAAGTGCATAAGAGCAAGGTGCATTGGTCTTTGTTGTAGCCCATTACCTATTCTGCTTGGCGTATTATAGAGATCAGCAGATATTTGATAAGGCGATGAATGATATTGAGAAAGAGGAGAAATATTTGAATTTAAAAAATCAACACGCATTTGCCTGGATTGTTTACCAATATCTTTATCATTGAACTTTACTCATTTCAGCAAAATTCACCTATCCTGTGCCAGGCATTATGTGCTTGATTCTAGGGCATGAGTCAGACAGACCTGGTTTGTGTCCACAGCAAGCTCATGGCCTGGTGGAAAACAAGACGTGGGGTTCTGACATCTAATGAGCATGAGTGTGGTGTGGCTCAGCCTACAGCAAATCTGGAGGAAAGGGGCAGAGAACCTCTGCCTGTGAGCGCAGAGGAGCACTGGAGATGCCGCTGAAAGGTAAACTGGCTCATACCCTAGGATAGCACCTACTTATTACAAAAGGACTTACGCCTTCTTGACTCAGATCAATGTGGTTTTGTAAATATCAGCCATATTTTAGGGCATGGTTCCCAAAATTGGTCCAGGGACCCTCTCAGGGGACCCATGAAATCAAAACTATTTTTATAATAATACTAAGATGTTACTTGCCCCTTCCACTCTCCTTCTCTCATAAGTGTACAGTTTTCTAGAGCGTCGAGTTTTCTAGAGGTTCGACATCATGACTGACATCACAACAGATGGAGTGCAGAAGCACATGAGACTCCAGCTGTCCTCCGTTAAGCCAGACATTAAAGAGATTTGCAATAACATAAAACAATGCCCCCTTCTCACTGATTTAGTTTTAGGAAATACGGTTATTTTTCATACAAATTTTTGTTCATTTGTAATCAGTTGATTGTCACAATTTAAAAGTGAATTCGAAAATAGAATTTTTTTTCTGTTTCAATTTCTAACACAAAAAATATCGATCGAAGTAGCCCCATACTTCAGGGCATTTTATTTATGGAATCCATCAAATTGGACACTGAAAGATATCAATAGGGCTTCAGTGAGAGCCACCGAGGACCACGGGCACTCACAAAGGCATGCAAAATGAGCTCACTGGAGGGAGTTTCGGAAACCTTTGAGTCCTGGGGATGTTTGTACTCGGTTAAACCTCAAAATGCAGCTTGGGGGTGCACCGGCCCAGTTGTCGGCTTACTCCAGCTATCAAAACTCTACAAGTGCGCTGCGGTAGAAAATGCTTTGGCACTTTATAAGCAAAGTAGTTCAAGAGAACAGTAAATTACTGAGCGTCAGTGACTTATAATGAAATCTTACACCCATTGCTAAAATATTGATGAGGGGAAGAGACTGTGACAAGGCAGAAAAATTTGAATCAGTTTATGCTAAAAGACAAGAGCAGGCATCGCCAGGAGGACGGACGATGGCATCATACGAGGTGGAGCGTGAGCCTTGCAGCCAGACTGCCTGGGTTTGATCCTGGCTCTCTGCCACTCTTCAGCTGCGTAACCTTGGACAAAGTCCTTACTTGACTGGGTTTCAGGATACTAATAATACCTATCATATCAAGTTGTAGGAAGGATTAAATGAGATAAGCCATAAGAAGTGATTAGCACATAGTGACCATTATAGAAGGAAAGGGTTGATATTATTACTTTCGTAACCATCCTCGTGTATGGTTTTGAAGGAGGGTCATATAAACTTTAGAGCTGCCTTTGTTGGGGAGGGGCTTCTCTGAATCAGCCCCCACGGTCACTGTGCTGACCAATTCCTCCAGGAAAGTGGCCGCCTCTGGGAAGGCACTTGGAGCACCCTAGTGAGGTCCTCACGCCCATCCACCACACTCATGAACCTCTGCCCCGTTCCTTCCCTTACTCCTGGGTCTTGCTTAGCTATACTGTTGGCATGTGTGGGAAAACATTAATGACCATGCTTACATTCAGGGCTGCGGAGGTCTTTCTCTGTGTAAGTTTACAGTGGAAAACAAGGAAAGGACTAAATTCCAAAGCCAACAGGGGCCAAGGGATCTGCCTACATCTTGGGTTTTGCCATGATGTGAAAACACATGGCTTCAGAGTGTAACATGAACAGCCCTGCGATCTCTCCAGGGTGGAATCTAGGTTTTCAGCTATGCAGAAATACTTACAACAAACCTTTAAAAAAGTCAGTGGGAGGGTGTGTTAAATGAAAATCAAGATAACCTTTCTTAGGCATGCTTTCCCTATAAATTCCAAAATCTTGCTTTTTGGAGGAGACTAAGAGTTGGAGAAATGCCTTGAAACAGGAAGCATCTATTTTTCTCCGACCTCGCTTGAGTTGGGCACCCTTGGGAAGGGGAGGGTTGCCATTTGTAGACAAGAATGAAGCCTTTTGTGAACAGCCTAAGTACACCACCGACTTGCTTTAAAAAGTGTCACAGGCTATTTTTGGAGAACATCAGTTCACTGTGCCAAACCGAAACATTGACTTATCGCCCGATTTAGCGTTAAAACATAAGAACTTGCAATTAGAACTCCTCTGTTTACGCCCAATGAGTTTGTCAACATGCTGCAAATATATTTCTGTTATCATAATGAAACCAAGAAATGGGCGGGAGCACTCTCTCGCTCTTGAAGGCCATGCTGAAAAGCACTTCAGAACACTGAAATTTGAGCTGCCCTATCCTATAGGCAACTTCTTTTCCCCAAAGAGCAAAGAGCGGATGCTGGGTACAGCTATATTTGTGCATAATAGGTTTATTCTCATTCACAAAATAGTAATTACTTTATGGTTCCAAAGTAAAACCAGTGTTAAGAAATACACCAGCAGATTTGCTACAGACGTGGTCTCTGACACGTACAGACTATTCATCACATGGTACGAATTGAACATTATAAAGTACAAGGCAGACAACCATTAAGTTCAAGGTCTGGATTGATAAAAAAAAAAAAAAAAAAGAGAGAGAGAGCGAGAGAAAGAGACAGAGGAGAAAAAAGATTAGTGTGCCCATGTCTGCTATTGTGTTTAAACGTATCGCTTTAAAAGATATCATTTGTCTCTTTCCCCCGACTTCGCCCCATTTTATTTCAAGGTCGGTCTGCCTTTTGTTTGATTCTTTTCACTGTGACACAGGTGACAGTTCTTGGGAAAAGTGCAGCCTTTCGGCCGTCCGGCTCGCTCGCCGGCCTGGGACAGGAATGTGCTTGTTTGGCATTTGCTCAGGAGAACGGCCACTCCCCGGACACCGGGGCCCAGGAGGGCCAGGAGCACGTGCGGGGCCTGCCCGGCACCTAGGCCCTGCAGGCCTTTGTCACCACCTGCCGCAAGGGTTAAGGTGGCCACGGTAATTATGCCAAGGCCATGCATTACTCTGACAAAGTAATCCATCAAATAATTTCTCACAATTTCAATTCACCCCTCGAATTTTCCTTACCTCCAAAGCCAGCTGGATATTATATTACTGAAGCTGTTGAAAGGGTGGAACACTAGCCATGGAGCCAAAGGCCACGGCAACTATGCAATGCATAAATTTTTATTGTTTGCTCAGTATTGAAATCTCATTAGGGTCCATAATTCATCTGAACACCGTGAACATTTACATCTGTTGATCATGAGAACTTAGAAGGAATGTACACCTTTGGCTAACTTGTTTTTAGAGAAGGCTGTGTGTGTGCGTGTGTGTGTGTGTGTGTGCGTGCGTGTGCGTGCAGGCACATATACTCATGTGTTTTCAGTCCTTGAACAGCTGTGGTTTAAATATCCCTTACTCAAACCAATTTCCAACCTGAATTTAAATATCCCAAAGTTGTTTTCATTTGGCAGCTTTTAGACAAAGACTCAGTTCTCCTCGAGTCCAGCTTAATCAATGTTGGAAAATTCCACTCATTGCGCATTGGCCTTAAAGCAACTCTGCTGTGTTAATTACATCAGAATTATCCCAAAGATTACGCGCCTTTCATTCAATGTATATATGTTTTTGTCTTCACTTAGCTATGGCTTAAAAATCCACTCGAGAGAGAAAATAAACCATGACTGTTTGTGGGTTCTAGGACTATCCAGATTTGTGTTCACTTTTTTTTTTTTTTTTTTTGGTGTGTGTATATTTAGGCATCTTTCCTAGCAAGTTCGACCCTTTGATCTGGCAGGTTTTTCATTTACAAGGCTCTTAGCAGTTCCATGAACACTATATTTTGAAGGTGACAGTCATAGAATCACAGAGTCAGGTCTGGAAGGGCAAGGGGCCTTTGGGGCCATTGAAGCAGGCCAGCCCCTCTCCCAAGCCGCGACAACACCCCTGACAAGTGGTCCTTCAGGAATGCATCCATTTTTGGAATGAACTATGGCAGCAGCTGAAAGGCTCTTAGCAAACTCTGGCTAGCAGTTCAGGGCAGAGATGAAGAATACTGTGTCCGATGAGAAATCCGGAGGGAATTTAGGTAGACCAAATGTAATTACCCAGCCTGGCATCTGGCTAGGGCGCCAGCTTTAACAGCCCCACCATAATTCCAGCTGATGGCAGTGACACCTTCTGATGAGAGTCTTGTCGACTGCAAGCTGCTCTTTAGCAGGACGTCACTAATACGCTGTGACGGGAAAAATCGGATACAGATGTTTTCACTCAGAAGGTTTTGGAAACGCTAAAGTCCCATCTTCTCCTCAAGGAGAAGGGGCATGCACTTCCACTCAGGAATAAAGCCAAAGGGCCTTAACGCAGGGGCCGGCCTGATCCGGGCCTCAGTACAACATCCTTTTCTAGGGTGCTTTCCAAGTCAGCGCTAGATTTCAGTGCCCCCCCACCCCCCCGCCCCACTCCGTGAGGTTTGGACAGCCCCAGCCTTCAACTGCCCACAGCTGGTGGAGTGGCCCTGGACACACAGGGTCAAGCAAGCCCCAGAGCAGGGCGATGGGGAGCGATGTAGCTCCAGTGCGGAGCACAAGTCTGTCTACTCCTGCGGGAAAGACAAGCTCCCCAGGTCTAGGGGATGCGGTGATGAGCAAACTTGAACAGGCGCCCGTCCTCGTGGAGCTTCCAGACTTTACCAAAGCAGTCACACCCACACAGTATACAGTGTCAAATTGTAAATAGTACAAAACTGCAGTGCTCTGAAAGGAACAGGCCCAAACCTATGAGAGGGTCTAGAGGAGGGGGCTGGGGTCGGTTGAGACTTCCAGGAAAGCAGCTGCTGAAATGGGAGGTAGGAGCGAAAGAAGTTTATTGAATGGTAACCCCTGTGGAAGATGGGCAGGGGAGGAGGCAAGATGGGGGGAGGGAAAGGCTTCAGACCATCCTGCAGATTTGACACCGACGAAAGCAAAGGAGAGCCTCAGATCACATCACCGATGTGACCGAGTTTCGGCCAACCCAGGGAAGAGCTCTGGGGCAAAGCCGACTCCAATCCATTAGAGGAAGCCCACACTGGGCCGAAACGGCCTGGCCCTGGGACCTCTGCTGTGCTCAGTCAACGGCTGGGGGCTGCCCCGGAAGAGGATGCCTCAGTTCTGATGCTGAGCCGGGTACCTGCATGTGCCAATACCTGGAGCGAGCGCATTCCTGGGAGCTTGCTGGCTGCACCCCCGTGGTGGCCACAAGACTCAACTCATCTCAGGGCCTGGAGAGGGAGTCCCAAAGGCACTGATGAGGAATGAAGGATGCACTGGAAGTAAAGGGGGAGGGTGGGAGCTGGGAAAGAGACTCCAGGCAGGTGCAAAGGTCATTTATCTGGAGTGGCAGGCTGGCGGGCGAAAGAGAAAGCAGTGTGTCCAGAGGGGAGAAGGACGGAAGGAGGGGAGCCGGGGGAGGGGGGAGGCAGACATCAGATCATGCTGGCCGTGTGGATCATCATAAGGATCTGGTTTTCTGTTAGCTATGTGGCTTTGAGTAACTAACTTAACTGACATTTAGTTTCCTAATATTGTTCCCAACGGGAACAATAACATATGCTTTGTAAAGTTAATGTGAGGATTAAGTGAGATTATACATATTGGGCTTTTAATCTAGTACTGGGTACGTGGGCAACACTTGATGCATGCTGGGTATTACAGAAAACTTAAGTGGAAAGGGAGAAAAATGGACTTGCTTTTGTATTTTCTTTTCAAAGGTTTTAAAGTTTAATATGCTGGCATTTGAACAAACTGTAAGTGAGATTTCTCAATTTCCTCCCCACCAAAAGCAGGGTACTACCCCAATCCTCAATTAATGGAATTTCAGGCATACAAATAAGTTTAGAACCGAACACTTAACATCAGCAAGTCAGAGCTGAATTCCTAATAGATAGCCTGTAACGGGAAAAAATGTCCAGGAGAAATCTACAGATCACAGGAGCTCTTAGGTAGAATAGCACATTACAAATGAGAATGTGGCCACACAGAGCAGGACAGCTTCTATAGAACAGCAATATTGAAAATACAGATATCTTCTCCAATCTCACCTGTTTATGTGAGTCATCCTTCAGACACCTATTTTCAGATGATTCCAGACAACATCACAACGTGATGAAAAATGAAAGCTGGCTGTAGTTGCTGAAACCAAGCTGACTTGGTTGCTATAGAAAAATTTTTCCTAGATGGTCATTTTCTTTCTTTCTTTTTTTTTTTTTTGAAAAGTAGGTGAGCATGTGCTAACAGACTAAGGAATATTTTCTAAATTCACATCCACATGATCTGAAATGGCTAAAAATAAGCCGAGGCCCTACACGACGGGCCTTGAGTCTGTATGAGTTTGGAATAACCCTCCCCATGGGGCAAGAGGAGGACAGCGTCTTGTAAGGGGATGTATTCACGATGGACTAGCTTCGTGGAGGGGCAGTTAGCAAAAGCACGGGTCACTTCACGACTGTGATGCCCCCACCATGCTTGTCACTGTGTCAAAATCCCGTCTCCCCTTAAAAAGATAAATCCTACAGCTGCTGTGTCATGAACTCACGCACGAGTCCTTTTGACTTTTCGGCATCGAGCAAATACGCAAAGCTATTATTTTCCGCTGTTTATCCCCTGGTATATTCCGTCTGAGATGATTCGGACTGCCTCCGACACTTAGGGGAGTGAATGGAGTGGAAAATATCCGGCCTCCACTCGTGGAAACCTTGAGATGAGATACTGATGATATCACGCAAAGGCACCGCAAATGTGCGCGCTCTCTGGTGTTTTCCCTTTTCGAGCTGTGATCAAGCAAACGTGAGGTTTCTACAGCCACCCAAACAAAAACATCTTTGAGAATTTGAAAGTCTTCCACAAATCAACTTAGATTATCATTCCCACCCCCACCTAAGCTCCTGAACT
Organism: Panthera tigris; assembly: GCF_018350195.1. Classification (NCBI taxonomy): domain Eukaryota; kingdom Metazoa; phylum Chordata; class Mammalia; order Carnivora; family Felidae; genus Panthera; species Panthera tigris. The sequence goes on along the minus strand of NC_056670.1, from coordinate 69,027,608 downwards.
TCTCTTGCATATTTCTTTCCTGTGCCAAAGCTTATCAACTCTTAGGTCATCTTGATTTGTCAGTAACTGCTTGGATCATAGGGTTGAACCGAAACAGATTGGACAGCAATTTCTTCATTCAGACAAAAAAAAAAAAAAAAAAGTCTGACGAGAAAGTTCCTTGTGTCTCCCAGTGGAATAGAGTGGCCCACCTTTGCTCATACGTTGTATGTTAGTATTGACTAACTTCTCAAAACAAATGTCTTTTTTTTTTTTTCAGAAGGGTTGCTACCCGATGGAATTGCTCTGTGCTCTGAACCTTTCATTACAGTGAGTCATACGGCAAGTAATTTTTAAAAACCCTCCCAAGTTTTCTGTTTTGCTATAGATTTGCCAAGAATTCTTTCAGTAAAATAGGAGTTAACAGAGAAAAAAAAAAGGCCTCTTAGTTCTGTGCAGAATAATTAAATTTGTTTAAAAATATACGGTTCTGTGCAAATGTAAGATTCTGTGAAAGACTTGTACTCAGCGTAGACTGGGTCGCACAAGGGTTCGTGGTTATTGGTGGCTCACTGGTTCACGCAGCCACATGTGGCAAGCTGAGTCTTGGGAGGTCAGGAGGGAGACTGGCTAGTGTTAGCCACATCCGGGAACCCATGCCATGACTTCCCGGTCCTGCACAGAAACAGGTTTCCACCACGGGAATGGCAAGGGCTCTTCCAAAGGCAAAAGAAAGACAGGCACTGATGTGGACTTTGATTTTGCTCTCTGTAATTAAAAACCCAATCATCAGGCATGTGAAAGTCAGAGTTTTGACCTTCTGCCAGGTAGGGAAGGAGGGCTTTGAAAGCCGTGATTGGTTTCGTTCTAAGCAAGCCTTATGAAAACGGTTTTTCAAATCAAGTCAGTGCAATTCAAGATTGGGAAACGCGAAAATCACAACGGTATGACTTCTACAGATGTTACGGTAGCTCCTGCCAGGGTGGTTAATGTTGAACGTGTTCTGGGAGGCACGAGGTTAGGGACAGCGCCACTGGCTATCACCTCACACGAATGGGCAGCCGGCCGGAGGGCCGGACGGATGACAGACAGCAGCGGTGAGAGAATCTCTGCGCTCACAACCATCTTGTTCCCGGGACGCAGTGTGCAACAGACCCTTTCGTGCTAGGCCACGGCCCGCTCCTGCACTCCCTTGCACCGGCCCCAGCTTCTGAGCTCCCCAAGGTCGCAGCAGATGTTAAAAACTAAAGTTGAAACCTTTAAGCTGTAATGAAGGAGTTCACAGGGTTCATAATCCCAGTACCCCACCCTGATTCTCCAGCGATCCCGCTGAAATCTTTCAAACAGTCCTCAGCACTAACACGGTGCAGGCAACGCGTGTTGAACACGCCGATCTGCCCATGATTACCCTCGGCTGCTGTAAAACAATCTCACTCCTCGAGTGAATGCAGGCTGCAGCAACAATGGTGTTATTGACTTGTTGCTCCGGCTCTATTTAGTTATTACCCTCGGGGCCACAATCAATAGACTTTGCACCAAGTCAGCCTAATAAATCCCAGGCTCTCACTGGAGGTTTGCCAGGAACGGCAAGAAAATCTATGGCAGGGAAACTCTTAGAGCGCAAAGAGAGAAAGCTGCACTGACAGCTGTATAAATTAATTAACAAGGAACTGTTTATTCTTCTAAAAGATCGGATCGCACATTTATCATCATTGAAGAATTCACAGATAGACTATCGCAAAATTATCTGGCGATCTAAAACACTCCTGCAAATTTGGATGCGCACACAAAAGAGAGACCCGTGTTCTTCGGCAGCTCGTTTCTGTCTTTATTATATTTTCATTTCCTTGACTTACACATTTGCCTAGTTTGCACTAGTTCTGATCAGCCTACCATTTCCAGCTCACTTGGAGAAATGCAGCCTGTCTTCATAATTCTTTAAGCTTATGGCGGAAACAGTCAACACAATGACAATAAAATGTTGATCATTAACGTTGCTGTGCTCCGGGGTTGGTTGTTGTTTTTTTCACCTGCTGTCGGGAATTTGAATCTTGCTTGTAATGCAACAGTGGAGGGAAAAATGCTTTAGGTGATACAAACACTAAAAGGTCATGGAAGTAAATGCCAGGTTATTTCAGATTGTTGTGAAAGAATTCTAGAGTATTCTAGATACCTAATAAGCAACTGGCGTAAAGATTCCGTGGCAAGGATTCTATTGCTTTAAGACACCTTGCGCTAAGCTTGGGTACGAGACAACCTTCTTCCATACACTGAAAACGAATGCACAAGATCGATGCGGCTCTTGGAGCGTATTTGCTACTGCGGTGGTACCTTCTAGAATCCTTACAGAAAACTTTTCTTTTTTCCCAATTCTGTCTACACTACTATAGAACCTGTAGCTTGATGGGAAAAAAAAAAAAAGTTTTTTTAAATGGTATGCGATTTCAGTTTTTAAATTCAAGGGTGGGAGTGTTAGAAATGGTCTTTAAACAGAATCACAACATCCAACCTCAAATATCACTCAGCAGATTGGCCAACGCTTGGCGAAAGTCTATTAGCTACAAGGCACTGAAATAGCCATTGACTGGCTGTGACACAGACATCATTGTTCCCAGGCGTGGAAAGCTTATTTCATTGCTTCGGTCTAGCCTGGGATATGTCAGCCCTACTGCATGTTAACACACTCCTGTGAACACAAAAGGGCACAGCAACCCCCTCAAACACGTACCCTTTAACTCCACAGGCCCTCAGGAGGTGGGGCGGGGGAGGGCACCTACATGCGCACACATGAAACCCGTTTTATTGTGGGACTGCTAATTGTGTTGTCCCAATAATTTATTGCCTCTTACAAATGGTTTCCAGGTAATAAGAGTTAATTGACTCAAGAGACTTTCATCCATTGCAATTATCTCCTAATATTGTACATTGGGCTCATGCACCTTCTATTCATCAGGTCAAATGTATCACCTGAATAGATGCATTAAAAAAATGGAACTTGAAGTCATCATCCCAAACTTATTTCTAAATATGCTCACAAAAGGTTGTTCATCCTCTGATGATTTACTACCCTAAGCACAATCTGGCCTTGAGCTTGGAGACTGGTCAGAGCCACCAGAGTTCACCCACTTGACTCCCGTCTCATTTTCTGTGAGAAGACCACGGTTCAGAAGGGTAAGCGGTGGTCCTGGGGAGCCCCTGGACCGTCAGTGGCAGAGGTGGGCCTGGGTCATAGATTCTCGCCATCTTTTTCTTGCATTCTCAAGTTTCAACTGAGACAGAACATAGTTACGAGAAGAACCTTTGACCAAACAGAGATACAGGGGAGCTTTTTCTAGCATTCATGCCTTTGCCTCAGCCCATTTCTGCTTCCCTCTCTCCAGCAAAATAGCTGTGCCCTCATCTCTAGACCTGAACATTCAGCCTCTTTTTGTGACACCTTCTCTAATATCCAACGCATTAAAATGTTTCAGTTCCAGCTTCCATGGCCTTAGAGCCCAATGGCATGTGCATTATGTACCTATATCTGTTGCTACTCATTGCCTTGCCTCAGCCAAGTCACTCATTGTCTCTGAGACTAAGATATCTTCTCTCCCAAATGAGAGAGTTGGAGAGAAGATTTCTAAGATTTCCTATCAGCTCTAAGACCTCGGATTTACGCCAAAGGCCACTCATGGGTTTTCATGCCTCATCATGTTTGCATGGTCCTTCTTACTGCTCCCAGTGTCTTCACGTTCACTAGCTCTCTGCTGCCTGCCCCAGGTGAGATGTTCCATCCTGGCAAAGACACTATGCCTTAACCTATGGGCAGAACAGCACTGAAAAGAATTTTGAGCCTGGGGAAAAATCTCAATTCAAGCTCTGAGGATCCCTCTTGGTCCTCTCTTCCAGCATGCAGGCCGTGCTAGATGGGCAGTCATTCACTCTTATGGCTATAGAGTTGTCGTTGTTTTTTTTCCCCCAATAACCGTGTCTTGCCAGGCACCAGGGGCACTTCTTGCCACACTGAGATGGGCTGAGGCCTGGGCACCTTCCAAGCATACCCTCAGCCAGGTTGAGGTGTGTCTAAGCATCACTTTTTTAAAATGTTTATTTATTTTGGAAGAGAGAGAGAGAGAGAGAGAGAGGCGCCGAGAGAGAGAGAGAGAGAGAGAGAGAGAGAGAGGGAGAGGGAGAGAGAGAATCCCAAGCAGGCTCCATGCTTGGCACAGAGCCCAATGCAGGGCTCGATCTAACAACCAAGAGGTTATGACCTGAGCCGATATCAAGAGTTGGACACTTAACCAACTGGGCTACCCAGGCACCGCAGCATTTTTTCTTCCATTGTTTAATGCTGTGGGTGGAAGGATGGGGCTAGCATAGGATAGTTTGTGGGGTGGGCTTGAGCCTCTGGAATTTGTTACTGTAGGGGACTGTAGGGTTCTGGCCTCTATGATCTGAAGTAGCAGACGCATAGTTCACTTTTAGCTTGATCCATGGTGGAAAAGGGAGAAGAACGTGATGGGAGAAAGCACACATCCTTTGTGTGGCAACTGGATACCAGGTGCCATGGACTTTTCCGTACAGGGGAATGCTTTTCTTTAACGCATTCAGTAACACTGGAAAGTTGGTATCATTATCCCATTTTAGAGATGAGAAAACTAAGGCTTGGAGAGGTTACGTGACTCATCTAAGGTCACATGGGTGGCCAAGGATCAGCTCCTTGTCTTTTGACAGAAAGGTCAGTCCTTTTTCTATTATGCCTTCCTTCTGCCCCAAAGGCCTGGAGATGGCAGGGAGGTAAGCGACAAGTATAAGTTACGGTGATTAAATCACTACCTAATTGGTTATTTTTACATCCAATTAATAGGCTTACTTTATGAGCTACAGAGTTACACCCTATGGCTTGCAGCCTAGAACTTCTGACAGATAAAGTGGCTCTCCTGCTGTGAAAGTTGACTCTGCCCATCCTGCTCTGATTGGTCAAGGGGCTTTCAAGGTGGACTGGGTTGAGGCGTGTCTTAGTGGATGACCACATCATTCCACAGTTCTTCTTCCTTTAAACACAGTTGTATAATTGGATACCCATATGCAAAACAAACAAACAAAAAAGAGAGAACTGGATCCTTATCTCACACCATATATAAACATTAATTCAAAGATGGATCAAAGACCTAGATGCAAGAGCCAAAACCATAAAGCTCTTGGAAGAAAACACGGGGGTAAATCTTTGTGACCTTGGATTTAGCAATAGATTCCTGGATATGATATCAAAAGCAAAAGAAAAAAAAAAGACCATACTGCATCAAAATGAAAAACTTTTGTGCTTCAAAGGACACCATAAAAAGATAACTCGCAGAATGGGAGAGAATATTTGTACATCATATAGCTGGTAAGCAACTTGTATCTAGACCTTACAACTCACCAATAAAAAGACAATTAACACAGCCACAAAATGAGAAAAGGATCTGGGTAGACATTTCTGTACAGAAAATATGCAAATAGCCAATAAGCGCATGAGAAGACCATTAGTCATGAGGGGAATGCAAATCCAAACCACAACGAGGTACCACCTCAGACTCATGAGTACGGCTATAATCGAAAAGATAACACCAAGTATTGGTGAGGATATGGAGAGATCACACCTTCACACACCGTTGTGGGAATACAAAATGGCACAGCTGCTTTGGAAAACAGTTTGGCAGGTCCTCAAAAAGTTAAAACAGGAATTACCCTTTGACTCAGCATTCTGCTGCGAGGTTTATGCCCAAGAGAAATGAAAACATATGTCCACACAAAAACTTGTACGTGAATGTTCGCAGCAGCATTAGTCACAATAGCCCAAATGCGGAAAAATCCCGAATGCCCGTCGACTGATGACCCAAATGCTATCAAGGATAAACAGAATGTGACATGTGATGCGGCCATAAAACAGAATGACATACTGACACCCGGTACAGCATGGGTGAACTTGGAAAACACACCGAATGAACGAAGCCAGTCACAAAATATCATATATTATATGACTCCATTTCTATGAAATGTCCAGAATGGTCCATAGAGAAAGTAGATTAGTGGTTGCTTCGGGCTGGGGAATGGTGAGATTAGGGAGTGATGGCTAAAAGTTACGGGGCTTCTTTACGAGGTGACAAAATTGTGGGGATGGTTACACATACCTGTAATGCACAAAAAAACCATTGAATTATGCACTTTACATGGGCGAATGGTAGCGTATGCGAATCATAGCTGAAAAAAAAAAAAACAACCCTTGAAACAAACCAAAACATGACTGTGCCTTAAGTACTGCAATCGGGGGGCAGCTCCTTTGCCGTGTAGCAGCCAAATCCTACCCTCCATCCCTTTCCCTGCTCCAAGGGGCTGCCCCAATGGGGTAGGTATGCCACTCATTTCAGGGGTGTCTTCTCCATGTATCCTTTGAGGATGGAGACAAGGAGCTACATGCTACTTGTTCGGCCCTATGCTAAGTGCTGTGCAGAGATGACCTCATTTAAATCTTACAACTGCTCTCCAAATACATATAGTTCCCATCTCCATTTAGACATGGGGAAATCGAAGGAGTTTAGGTAACCTGTTCAAGGTCACATAGCTAGGAAGTGGCAGCTCCTGGGTTTGAACCTGAGTGCGTGTGACTTCAGAACTGGGCACACGGGGGCCTTGGTTACCTATGCAAATGTGACATCGCCTGGCAAGGGGGCAGCGTGCGTTCACGGAAGCCTCCCCTTCCCTTTGGGGCTTGGGGAACCCCGAAGACCTCTCCATTCTAACCGACCCAAAGTGTTCCCTGGCAGAGCCAGAAACTTCTTTAGAGAGAAGCTAGAAACGTCTTTAGAGAGAAGCCCCATCCATCCCGTTTATTGCTAAAACAAGTTATTTAAAAATGGAGCGGGGTTCGCTTTCCCCAGCTGTTGCAGCTGACGGTTTGAACCCATCTTTACACGTATTTGTTTCTGAAAACCAGTTTGTTTGTGGTTAGGAAAAACATACTCATTGAATTTTAAGGAGTTATTTCTCTAAACATGTGGCAGAAGTAGGATGTTACGAGATTTCACGATGGAATTAATTTTCGTTTCCAGAAACATTTGGAGTTAATTACTCCTGTTCACGAGGCCGCGTCTTTTAGCCAAATTTTTGTTTTCGTGTCAAACCAGAAGAATCGCTATACAATATACAAGTTAACACTTGGATTCAGGTTGCCCATCTCTCGCAGTGTGATCGTAGGCCAGTCACTTGCCTCTCCGGGCACCAGCGTGCTGCCGGAGTCCAGTAACTGTGGAATATACTCGTCAACCACGTAATATGAGTGGTTTGGATCAGATCAGAGGTTGCCAACTGGCAGCCCGTGGCCAGATCCCACCTGCCAGATGTGCTGGTTTGGCCGGCTCAGTTTTTAATTACAAAAAAGAAAGCGGGGTTTTTTTTTTTCTTGCCAACATTTACAAACGGGGAGGTTTGTAATCTAAAATTCAGGCATTCTGGAAAACCCAGAAGGTCTGGCCTCAGTAGGCCCACATCACATTTCCCCCCTCCGGCAGTGGAATGGATTCGAAGGCGAAGGTGGATTCGAAGGTGCCATTTCAGCGAGGCACCTACTCTCCCGTTTTCCTCCTCACCTCTGTCCCACCTGTGCTACCTGCCTGGTTCCTAGGGGCAGCTGGGTATGCCCCCCTCTGAACTGAATCTTTTCTCAGGTTCCTGCCTGCTTTTCTAGGCTATGCTCTACGCTCTGTAGTGTTCCAACAAGAAGGTAGAAAGGAGATGAGACACCAGGACCTTGCTATCTACTTCTCCAAATACTACGCAGAACAATGGGATGCACGGATGGGCGCCCATGGCACAAGGCAAGAAAAGCCCCAGTGAGCACCACTTTGGGCCTCACCTTGACACCACACCTGCAGCAGAACCTTCGGAGACACCTGGAGGCCTTTAGCTCTGACCACAGCTCTACCTTGCCCAGGACCTCCAGCTCATGGATGGGTGTGCCTCCAGGTGTAAACGAGGAGGCTGCTGTTGCCTTCTCGCTAATGACGGGAAGACAGGGAAATTCCATGGTTTCAGCTCACGTTCCAAATGGACTTGGATTGCAAGTCAACTCATTTCCTTCCTTAGAGAACTGAAGACAGATCCTGCGAGCGAAACGACAAACCCTCGCCCGACACCATCAGAAGAAGCACACATCTTTCCATGCACACGAAGTCTTTGTTTCTTCGTTGCGGTGACTTCATAATGAGGCCCCTGAGATGGTCGCACCCTGCACGGGGCACAGGCAAGGCCCTGTGTTCTGTATTCTCAAGTCAGCAGGGCTGCGGGGGTGATCTGGGTTTTCATCTGGCTTGTGGATATAATTAATTGCCAGTTTCAGCTCTCCCGACTTCACACAGAAATTATTTGGAGTGTGCATGTTATTTCTTTTTTCTAGCCCTCCCAGCTTTTCTTCTAAGAAATGAGTAATTGTCAGTCCTACAAGGCCAGAATTACTTCCTAATGTGATTTTTTAAAACTTCTTATTTTGAAATAATTCCAAACTTAACAGGAAAGTTGCAAGAATAATCAAATGAGCTCCTATACGCTTCACTGAGATTTCCTGATTGTTATTATGTGGCCCCATAAGCTTTACCATTTTCTCTCTCTCTGCACATATGCATATTTCATTGGGGACCACTGGAGAGTCAGCTGCGGACGTCATGCCCCTTTACATTACCAGAACACATTTACCAAAATCAGGAAATTTAACAATCATATAATGCTAACATCGAATCGACAGCCTGCATTCTAATTCTGCCACCTGTCCCAATAATGTCCTTTATGGCTCCCCTGCCACCCTTGTCCCTGCACCAGGACTCAGTCTAGGGTGGTGCACTGCATTTAGATGTCTAGTTTTCACGTCCCTTTGATCTCCTTGAATCTGAAATCCTAAATGTGGTTTTAAAGATGTCTTCTCTATGGCACCAGAGAATCAGAACACAGAGAGGTGGGCGGTGGAAACATGCAAGAAAAGAAAAAAAACTCCCCAAATGTAACGGCAAACCGGTCAGTGGGGGAAGACTGAATGCTCTCTTAGGCTTTAGCAGTTGCCCAGGAATTGTGTTACATGCTTAAAGTCGACAGGGCACTTGCCAAGTTAAGAGTCTTCCATTTTGGTCGTATGCTTTCTTCCAGAGACAACTGCCACGTCCCGCACTAATCGCCCTGAAGTCTCTCCCGATAAATAAAGCACTCTGTGGAGCCTAATTACATTTCCAGGGTGACGGAGCAGCTACCCCCCCAGCCCTGTGTCTCACAAAGCATCTAAATCATGCCATTATACCACAACAATGGATTCTCACACTCGTCATGCAATTTGTTTTAATTATGTAAATCACTTCATCCTCTTTTCAAATATCTGCGGGGAGCTGTAAGCCACCGCAGGTCAAAATAGGATGTGGAACATGAGAGCTAGGGACAGAGAGAAGCCGAGGGACTCCTGGCATGGTCCTGGTGGTCACCCATCATACGATGCTGGGGCACCGAAATCCCAGAAAAGGTATCGAGATGTGAGGGGGAAGCGATGCGGAGTCCCCCTTCGGGGACAACGGTACCTCGCAGCACGTGGTGATGCATTTTATCTGCGATCTGGGGGACAGCAGGACCCCAACAGATGCCATGTCTTCATTCCACCACACATTCTGCAGCTGCCCCATCCACTGCTGCTGAGCCCGATCCAGTGACAAGAGAACCGGGCGTCACCCAAGCGCTGGAAAAGTCACCCTCTCCAAGGTGCCTAGTGATAAGACTGGTCCCTGGGTGCCCAGGACATCCTGGGTTTTACACCATCTAACCATGTCTTGTATGGACGTAGTGTTTAAAATAAGTAGGTTAAATGTCCCCCTGATTTTCAAACAATTTTTTAAATTCCTATGTTTTCATTGTAACTAAGAAAAGCGGGAGAATACGGAGCAACAGGAAGAGAGGAAGGAAGGGAGGGAGGGAGGAAGGCAGGCAGGCAGGCTGGCTCCCTCAGTTGAATACCTTGAAACAAACGCATTTAACCTTAAACGGTATTTGCTCCCATTGTTCCAGCACATTCTACCCTGTTGTGATTAGTTTATGCCTCCTTGCTCTCAGGACTAGGACAAATATATCTTGTATAACACACTAGAAGGTTTCTCCACTGTGCTTTGAATCTGACAGCTTGCACTGCACATTCAGCCCTGAATAGGCACTTGCTTCCTTTTAGGCACTGAGTCTGCAGGTAGGGTTTGTTGTCCCCACATAAAGGCAGGATAGCCAAATGGCTAAGAGTATGGGTTCTGTGGTCAGACCATCCGGATTCAGATCCCCAAATACCCTCTTACTAGTTGTATGACTTTGGGCCTTGGGTTTACCATCTGTAACAGGACAGGAGTACTTACCCCAAAGGTTGTGAGAATTAAAATAACACATATAAAAAAGTTGAGCACAGTACCTGGCAGATTGTAACATTCAGTGAATACTATGATTATTATGACAACACGGTTTGAAAAGTCAGTTTTGAGCCACAGATTAAGAAGCTGATAGATTTCCCTTTTAAAGGATAAAACTTCAAAAAAAAAATAAATAAAGGATAAAACTTCATACTGGAAAACAGCAGTTTTCAAGCTCTGTTTTGAAGGCTATGTAATACATATGGAGCAAGATTTAAAGAACTAATAACACCTGAATGCGATATTGTTATTTCTTTTTCACTAAACCACAAGTGGTGGGAATCTTGTCCCGTTTCCTTTTTCTCTTCATGGCTTCAAGAAAAGAAAATCCTTGGTTCCATCTCGTTTAATTTAACTGCCACTAATCCAGTCTCACGGCATTTTTTTTTTTTAATGTTTATTTATATTTGAGGGAGACAGAGACAGAGTGCAAGTGGGGGAGGGGCAGAGGGACAGAGAAACGCAGACTCGGAAGCAGGCTCCAGGCTCTGAGCTGTCAGCACAGAACCCGACGTGGGGCTCGAACTCAGGAACCTTGGGATCGTGACCTGAGCCGGAGTCGGATGCTTAACCGACTGAGCCACCCAGGTGCCCCCCAGTCTCACAGCATCTTAAAACACTTACACCTACTTAGAATATCTATGTTATCTTAAGTTTCTTTTTCCCAAAGGAAAAAGTTAATGAAGAGGCATACAGGACATATTTTCCAGGACCCTTTATTGAAAGCCATCACTCTCCTTCCTCGTTAGAACAGGGATCAAGTGAGAGGTTTGAGCACTTTTTGCTAATCTGAAGTTGGCATTTTTCTCCCCTCTTTGAAGGACGCCAACACTTTCTTCTTTCCAAAGGGAATCTGGGTGCTGGTTTTCCTGCTGCTATTATTTGAATGCAACGGTTTCCTCTCTGGGTGAGGCTGCCTGGAACAACCAGCAGGTAAGAATCAGATACCAGTCGCTTACAGAGACAGCCTCTTTCTAACCACCAGGTCTAAACGTGCATTTGAACCTAAGTTTATAAACCAGCTTGTACTGGAATTTAGTGAGGCTGATAAACAGAGATGTCAAGTAATTCTGTAATAATAATGTTTATCTTCGAGAGCACTAGTTTTTCATTATTTATGTAGAGTGCACACGCTTGATGCATGGCCTACAGTCATTTGTTAACTTCAATTTTTGTTGCTTTCTACAAAACAACTTTATTGCCCAAGGTTTCCTTTCATGCGTAACCTGCGCGGTCGTGTGCCAGCTTTCTGTAACGTGTTCTACGACATCTGTGTGGTCTGACCCTGGCTCCCAGTTCTGCCCGCACACCTCCTACTCGCTTCCTTCTCTTGCCTCTCCAGACACACTGGCCTAATGCTCCTCGATCTCTGCATACCACCTCCCACCACAGGGCTCTTGCATAAGCTGTTTTGTATGACAGGAGCATCTAGGTTAACGCCTTTACATCTCAGCTCAAGCACTGCTTCCTCAGGAAACCTGCCGGGGACGCCCTGTTCAGGTGAAGTCTCTAGAAGAGAGGTTCTCCAGATGTGGTCTCTGGACCAGTGTCATCAGTTCCAGCTGGGGTCTTGTGAGACATGCAAATTCTCGAGGCACCTGGTGGGGGGGCGGGGCTCAGTCCGTTAAGTGCTGGTTTTGGCTCAGGTTATTACCTTGTGGTTCGTGAGCTCGAGCCCCATATTGGGCTCTGTGCTGGCGGTGTGGAGCCTGCTAGGGATCCGCTCTCCGCCCCTCCTGCTCGCTCTCTGCCTCTGTCTCTATCTCTCTCGAAAATAAACATGAAAAAAAAAAGGCACATTCTCAGGCTCACCTCAGACCTACTGAATCAGAAACTCTGGGGTTACGGAGCCACACAGCCATCTGTGTTTTACAAGTCCTTCAGGCGATACTGCGTGGGAGCCATGGCAAATCCATTCTCACACGCGTGTGATTATTCGGTTAACGTCTGTTCCCCCACCGCGCAGAGGGCACGGACTGTGTCTTTTTTGCTCCCCACTGTTTCCCCAGCACCAGGCTGTGCTCTGTGCATAGCAGGTGCTCAGTTAAGTATTTTTCTACCAAGTAAGCATAAGCAGATGTAACCGCTGAAAGGACAAATATTGTAGTGGGCGATACGTGTTGAAGACATAAACAGGTGTTTTTAAAAAGAAGAAACAGGGGCGCCTGGGTGGCTCAGTCGGTTGAGCGTCCGACTTCGGCTCAGGTCACGATCTCGCGGTCCGTGAGTTCGAGCCCCGCATCGGGCCCCTGTGCTGACAGCTCAGAGCCCGGAGCCTGTTTCGGATTCTGTGTCTCCCTCTCTCTGACCCTCCCCCATTCAAGCTCTGTCTCTCTCTGTCTCAAAAATAAATAAACGTTAAAAAAAAAAAGAAGAAGAAGAAGAAGAAGAAACAGAAGGGGCAAGTATTTTCACATGTTCAGTGTCATCCAGGAAGCGAAGAGACTGGTCAAACAATGTGATGCCGTTTCCCCCACCCCCGCCTACCAAGTTAGGGAAGGTGAAAGGGAGTTAGAATACCAGCCAGGACATGGGAATAAGTGTTGTGGCACGAATGTACATCTATGCAGCTTTTCTGGACTGCAGTTTGGCATCATTCTGAAAGTTGAAAATGGCCCAGCAACACTTGGTCAATAACTCTATGGAAGCAGAACCTAGGTACACAGGTATACGGATGGATGAGAGTATACACTGTAACACTGTCAGGATAATTTTGGAATAATGCAAATGTTCCTCAAGTAGGCATTTGTATATGCAAACTGTGGTGCATTGAAAACTCCAAATGCTATGCAACTGATACTAATGATGATGTTGAGGGGCGTCTGGGTGGTTCAGTCAGTTAAGCATCTGACTTCGGCTCAGGTCATGATCTCACGGTTCGTGAGTTCCAGCCCCGCGTCGGGCTCTGTGCTGACGGCTTGGAGCCTGGAGCCCACTTTGGATTCTGTGTCTCCCTCTCTCTCTGCCCCACCCCTGCGTGTACCCTGTCTCTCTCTCTCTCAAAAATGAATAAACGTTAAAAAATATTAAAAAAAACGATGATGTTGAGATGAACTAATTGATGTGGGGCAATGATGACCACGATATTTAGTAAAATGAAAAAAGCTCATGTAATTAAAAATGTGTATCTATGTAAGTATCCTGAGGAAAATGTCTAGGCATACATCCAGCAGAAAGTTTTTAATAGTGTGATTATAAGTGATCTTTATTTTCTTCACAGTGTCCTATAGTTTTCAAATTTTTAAATACATTACTGTATATAATAAAAAAACTTAAAAGAGAACATTTTATTTTATTTTTTAAATTGTTTTAATACTTAATTTTTTTTTTTTTGTTTTATGATGATTATTTTTCAGAGAGCATGAGCGGTAGAGGGAGAGAGAATCTTTAAAAAAAAATTTTTTTTAACGTTTTTATTTATTTTTGAGACAGAGAGAGACAGAGCGTGAGCAGGGGAGGGGCAGAGAGAGAGGGAGACACAGAATCCAAAGCAGGCTCCAGGCTCTGAGCCATCAGCCCAGAGCCCAACGCGGGGCTCAAACTCACGGACCGCGAGATGGTGACCTGAGCTGAAGTCGGACGCTTAACCGACTGAGCCACCCAGGCGCCCCGAGGGAGAGAGAATCTTAAGCAGGCTCCACGCCCAGCACAGAGCCTGACGTGGGGCTCGATCTCAACACCCTGAGATCGTGACCGGAGCTGAAATCAAGAGCCTGACGCTTCACTGATTGAACCACCGAGGTGCCCCAAAATAGAACAGAATAAACACCGACTTCAGCGTAAGCAAGATAGAACCAGGAAGGAAAAGCAAGATAGAACTAGGTTGTTTTTTTTAAAACAACCAGCTAAAGGTAATTCTCAAACTATGACTCTTCTGCCTCATTCACTGTTCTGGATTAACCACGCCACAAGACCTCTCCGTTCCTACAGACAATCACGAGTTGCCTACAGCTGGCTACGACGACGGACACATCAAATACTAGACGCCCTGATTGGGATTAAATAGCTGGTGACCAACAAGCACGCATGCATGCTGAGTCCAAGAATTTCTGGCACGGAAGAGGAACAATCCCTAACCTTAACTAAGAATTCCGGAGGGTGCCGTATCCACGAGGGGGTGAGCACTGGTCCCTCGCGCCGCACGTTGACATCAGCCTGCGGGGAATGTCTGAATGTCCAGCAGTGGTGGAGACAATGTTATTGTCGCCTTTTGCGACCCTTCCTTCCGTCTTTCCCTTTTTCTCTCCCAAGAGAACTTGATACAATGCTCCAAAGTCCCACAATCAGTGAAGCAGTGAGACTGATGGCAGTGGGACTAACTGCCATCCAGAACATTAAATTCACTCCTCCAAAGCTACACGGACAAGCTTGCAGGAAAAGTGGCAAGAACTCAAGAAAACCCATCACCTCACTGCAGGTGGAGCGTGTAAAATTGCGCTTGGACATGAGACTTGTAGCAAAGGCCACTGGTACCAAGTCAACCAGGAGGCCACCTGCTCAGCCATTCATTCTCTACTAACCAAAGTGGCACCGCTAATGGGTTTCTGAGCCCTGTCCCTATGCCAAGTGGCAGGCAGTGTCTGGGTACAGAGTTTTCAGTGCCCGAGGGCAGGGGCGTTGGCTAATGAAAAACATCCTCTGGATGTGGCTCTCAATTCTTTTTTTTAAAACTAGCCTTCCCCTGGATCTTTTGGTTGTGATGAGCTGGACCAGTGATATTTAAATGTCTTGATCCATTACCTGTGTGTGAGGAGTGGTCCTGAAATTTCAAGGGCACTGCTGTCCAGGCCTGGCATTTCCATCAATTCTGGGGGCGGCCGGCAGTGAAAAGAAGCCCTGTTTTCAACTATGAACGTTCATTTTCAGCCAGTGGTGGCCTCATACTCATCAACTCTTTTCCAAGTAGATATTAATGAGAAATTCGTATACTGAGAGCTAATGATTGCATATCCTTTGCATAATTACAATGACCTGAAGCGCTTTCAAAATGCCAAATTAGCTGACTACAATCAGTCCTGTTCAAGTTATAAATCCTAATTCAAATCTCCTGCCCCAATACACTTGCAAAACCTAACTATATTTAAAGATGGATTTAGAGAGCTCAAAAAGCACTCAGTGCCTAATACAGGGCCAAAGTCACTTCGAATTCACTTTTAGAAGCCTTCACTATGGCTCCCATTCCAATTTATAGGAACCTCTGTTTGTCTTCCTGTTTCTGGATTGTTACCTCCTTTCCATTTCAGAAAATTAAAAAAAAGAAAAGCTCTCCGTCTAGTTTTGTCTAACTTCACCCCTGATTTCACTTTCTTGTTCTTTTTTTTTTTTTCTCCACTTTCTTATTCTTTTTTTTTTGCCTCTACCATTTATACCTTGCAGCCATGGAGGTGCGTGGAGAACAATGGCTGCAGTGTGACCGGCTCTAGCATGCCGTGTGAGCAAAGCCGCAGACATTGTACCTGCAACCCTTAAACAGACGAATGACACCTACGGCATCCATCACACCCATGGCTGGCCACCACCTAGCTAAAATCACATAGCCACCCGACACCAAAACTTTCTGATCCGTGTTATTTACCAGAAACTTTAGATAACATCTAGCAAGTTAAACTATAATGTACCTAGTGCAACAACCATCAAAGAAGAGCCATTTAACTTTTGCGGGGAGGACAACAGGAGAAAACCTAATACTGTATAGGGCCACAGTAAATCAATACATTATAAAAAAATTCTTTATTGAGATCACAGAGTAGATACCCAGAAAATGAAGTAAGATAGTTTCTTATTGCACGAATGAAATTGTTACATGTATACAGATACACACATATAAAGAGATATATACATATATCCATCTAACAGATTTAATTCATATAAATGGAGAGAGAGAGAGAGAGAAGGGGGGGGAGGGAGTGGGGGAAGGCACGGAGAGGCCATCAATGGTAATAAATATAGCAACAGAATCAACAATTTCAAGACTCAATTGTGTAGGATCGAACTTATTTTTCTAGCTTATAGGATTAAAACTGGATTTCAACCTAGAGGTAACACATTGCATTGACATTAAGAATAATGTCAGGCTGTGTAAATATTTTTTTAAAAGAATACGTGGCATTATTAGCTAGAGTAAGACATAGCTGTTATGTTTAAGGAAAGAAAGCCTTTATTTGTTCCCTATACAATCATAACTCAATCAACCAAACAAGGCTTCCCCCGTCCCCCCCAACCTCAAGTCTCCATTATAATGGCAGTTTTGTGTAAGCTCCTTGTTTGTACAAAAGCCTGACGATATAGTCTTGAGGGGTAATCCTAAAGCTGTTAGACCGAAATTAAAACAAATCTTACCGGTAGATCTGGGTTTTAAAGACAGCTCTGTTTAAGAGGGCCATGCTGATTATAGCAGAAGATAAGCCCCACACAATCTAAGAGTGATCACTTGAGCAAACACGGGCATGGTATTGTGATTTTCTAGTTTTTCGCCCTGCAGAAGAGCAAAGATCTCACAAGTACTTTCTCTAAAAAAAAAAAAAAAAAGCAGATTCCTCAAGACTTACAGTCATGGCATGCATTAGCCTGAGTAAGTTGACTTTATCTTTTTCTTTGACTTTAAAAAAAAAAAAAGACAAATTAATGCTCACGTGTACAATTGGGCCATGTATCACTAAAATAGAGCCAGGCTGACAAGGAAGGGCATTCTCTATGTCTGCATTCTTAAATCAAATGGGAACTTCATCACTGTTATGGATCAGCAAACCTCTGGATCGTTTCCAACTTTTTAGTTTTTCTTAAAATAAAATCTTCTAACTGTCCCCGCTCCAACTCGCACATACCAGTAATCAACACGCCATTGATACCCTGCATTGTGATGGTCTTACCACCACCTGTTGAAATTTTAGAGGGAACTCTTTAAAAACTGTAAAGCATCTACTTCTACCTCCCTAGGTTCTAGTTCTTCACACAGCCTTCTGCGTAATTTTCCTTGTTGGTCTCTTCACAATCCCTCTTCTTTATTCCTGCCTCTTTTCAACCCAGCCTTAGAAGGCTCCTGTATTCCCCGTGCTACTTTTCACACGCCATCTCTCGGAAGAACATTTTTGTTTGTTTTGCGTGAGTACAGCATCCACGTTCCATTGCCAGGCACTTCGAGAGTATCGGGGGTAGGGCAGACCCTGGAGATGCACCCCGAGCCTTCTGACCTGGGCGGCCCTGGTGTCGGGACAGTGAGGACACATGGGGCCATTAGTGGCGATCGGAGTGCGGGGGTGGGGGTGGACGGGGACAGGTGGGGGCTTCCGTGGGAGTAGAGCAGCGGGCAGTTCCTTTGAATCTGCTTCTTGGACCAATAAAACAAAATTCCTTCATACTTTGTGTAGGTGTTATGGTTGACTGGGAGGATTCCCTGAATTCAAATGGCTCTTTGCAAGCTTGAGCCTGGAGAAAAGAAGCCTTTTTGAGAAGTGTTTTGCAGTTGAACTGGGCCCGTTGTCTGTTTCCGACAGAAATACTTTCTAACCCAGCGTCACTAAATGTTGGTTCAGCGGGGCATGTGAACGAACTTAATACACTAGGGAAAATAAGAAATGGATTTTATTAAGTTTATTAGCAGCTAAAAACACGATACTTCAACAGTGGGAGGAAAGCGATCCACCCACACAATTTGAGAGGAATGAACATTTGGCTTTAACTACAGCTAATATGTGAAACCTAAAACCTAGTTTTCCGTCTAAAGACCTTTGGGGTCCATTTTTACACTACCTTGATCAAACCAGGAATTAAAGTTCCAGCTAGCTCCTCCAGTCCTGGAGGGTACTGGTGTTTCTCCAGTCACACCTCTTCACGTCAGCGTTTCCTCAGGCTTATCTTTCCCTCCACCTTAGCTTAGCTTGGCTCCCAACCAAGGATGCATTTCTACCAATCAGATGCCATGGCGCCCCTCTTGTGCCAGGAGGCCGAGGGAAGCGGAGCGGGCCCCGGCGGAAGGCATGGCCGCAGTCACCGCGGGAGGCTTGCGGGGTCGCTGGTCTCGGAGGCCACTTGGCAAAACGGAGTCTCGGCCGAAACGAAAAGCTAAGGAAGGAGGCCTACGCGCCGCTCACGTTTTAAAGAAGAATGACACGCGTGGAGAGTGAGAACAGCTACCAAAAACATTCCTGGGAGACTGCTCTTGGGTTGGGCTCAGCACCTCCGTCTTCCGTCTCCACTTCATCCTCACAACCCCTCTCGGAAGGATGTCCCATGACCACCCTTCTTTCACAGGCGAGGAAACAGCCTCAGTGAGCGAAGTGACCTGCCCAAGGCCAGACGGTGGTGACCGGTGTGGCCACGGTGCGCCCCGAGCCCTTGCTCTTGCCACTGTGCGCCCAGCATCACGACGGCAGCCTGCACCTGCTCTTGTGTCTTTGGCTCTGGGACCCCCTGCACTGGAATCATCTGGATGCCTGTTTCCAAGATTCAGATTCCTGGACCTTGCCCCACGGGTTTTGATTTAGCGGGTCTGGAAGGGGGTCCAGGAATCGGGTCTTTTAAACGTGCACCCCAGGTGATTCTGAAGCAGAGAAATGTTTGCGGATTACTGAACTGGAGATATAATGTAGATGTGGGTGACGGAGGAGGCTGCCAGCCGATGGAAAACAGGGCCATCCTTACGGATGCCCGGAAGAAAATGCAAGCTGGGGTTTCGAGACAGTCCACAGTAATACAAGACTCTGAAACACTGGACCACCCTACCTTCTCCACGAGTCTTCCTGTTGTGCTGAGCCCCCGGGAGCTCCTTGTTCTCCAGATTTATTCAGCACCACCGTGCGCGTCCCCTACTTTGTATTGTGTAGCTTTCCTTTATTTTATAGGTGGTTGTTGCATAAATGCTATTTGCACCTAACTGTGGGCATAGGAAATGTGACATTTCTTAACATACAAAGATGCTCAGGGCAATATTACTTATAATGGTGAAAAACTAAACAAACAAAATGTCCAGCAAGAGAAGATTAAACTGTGCAGACATTTTAAGCAATGGTTTGAAGCATATTCAATGGTATGGAAAATGTTCAAGTGGAAAAAGCAAAAAAATAATCCTATTTATATAATTTTGCAAAAGCCCAAAATAAAAGCAAAATATTGGAGGAAAATATATCTAAATATCAGAGTGGGTATCTTTCAGTGGTCAGACTACAGCTGATTTTAATTTTCTTTTTATATTATTCTGTATGTGACTCACTTTCATCAGAAACATTATTTTCATATTGAAAATGCCGCTAAAAAATAACAGCAGCAAAGAGAGAAAGTGAAAGCGAAAGAGACACTGCTTTTCCTGAAGGAACTTAAAATGTATTGCGGGAAAGGAGCAAGTCATGTATGGAGTAGTGACCCCTACCCCGTGCCCCCACCGGACCTTGACCTTCCCCTGCCAGCATCGGTCGTGTAATGATTCTGCCTTATGGAAGTTGTGCCTGCCTGACGGCCCCTCTGTGAGATGGTGAGGGCGGCGGCCGTGTCCTCCTCGGTCACTCCTGTACCCACAGTTCTGGCAGAGCCCCCCCCCCCCACATGGCTGCCTCCCCATACATATTTCTTTTTGCGTAACGAATGGATGACTGCGTCTCACCTCCCCAGTTAGGCTAACGGTGCCTGGAGGGCAGGGCTCACGTCATATATACTATTTCTGAATTTGCCCCAAACACCAGTGTTGGGCATATAGTAGGTGCTTAATAAAGACTTGTTTGTCTGATGGGGACTGCCCCGAAAGGAAGCATGCCCGCTGAGAGGAGCCAGCCTCCTGAATGCCTCTCCCAGAGTTCAGGCGCCACTCCAGGGTGAGTGGAAGCCAGCCTGCCTAACTAAGTGCCGCGTGGAACTGAAAAGCAGATTTTGTTTGCTGGGAGAAGCCCAGCGAACGAGGGCGCCCCGGATCTTTATCTGCAAAAGCAGTCATGCCTTAACACACTGCTCCACCCTACCCCTTTTGGAAAAAGATTGATAAGCATAATGATGATGTTTTAATGAGCTTAATTGCACATTCCTTATGTTCTTGCAGAATTGCCAACCAGCTACTTCAACATCCAGCAGTTTACTTGTAATAACTTTCCCCCTTTCTCTATGCCAGGGAGCATAATTATTCCTGTGGTAATCCTGTCGTTCGGCTCGCTCGCTCTCGATCTCTCTCTCTCTGCCCGCCCCCCCCCCCGTCCCCTCCCCTCCCTCTCACTTTTTCTTGCTGCTTTTTCCCTTTCTGGGAATTACTCTAAATGGGTATCTTTGAAAGGAGGGTGGCAGGCTGCTTTTGGTACAGTACTTACCAAGAACCCTTTCATCAAAGAGGCCCTTGTGAGCATGCTCTGGACGCGAGCCAATCAGATCATCTCCCTGTCTGTTTCTGCAGCCGACCTGACCCTGGTATGCAAGTCAAGCCCGGTCTGCAGACAGGCTGACTGCAGTCCTAGGCCAACCTGTCTTAGCTGACTGCAAAAATGCTGAAGGGAAAATTACCTGTTTGGCTCCAGACGGAATTAACATTTTTTTAATATATACACACAAGGATGTTTATTATTTTTTGTTTAAAAGCGTTTGCCTATCTAATATATTCATTAATGTTATCTGGTCAGTACTTGAAACATTTTGAAATATGTGCAAATGCAATAAGGCTACAAGGCCTGGAGGCAAAATAAGATGAATTTTCCAATTAAATGACAGAAAAACTGTTTGGGGATTAACGGATGGCAGTTCCGTAATCTGTTTATGGGCGCTGCTCTGTGCAGGGACACTCCGTCCACCTGCAGACCCCAGTGGGCTACAAGGGCCTGGATGCCAGGCCCTCCGACCCCCGCGCTCTCCTTCACACCGCAGTCTGCCGCGAACCAAGTACGGAAGGCAGCCAGCGCGGCCCCAGCCTTGGCAGACGCCGGCCCCTTCCCGAGCAGCGTGGGGCTCCGCTCACCTGCCCGGAGTCCCTTTCCCAAACAGACACCTTCCTGTCATGGTTGCTAAAGATACGGTGCAGAATTTGAAGCAAACGTATCTTCTGTGCAAAGTCCCAGAAACCCTGGCCTCCCAGATCATCTTACGAACACATTTTGACATTTCTAGACAATTCCAGAAAAAAGGTCACAACTGAGAACTATATTTTATAGTTCAGGAAAAAAGTACTAACACATTTCTTCCTTCCTGGACTCATTCTAGAGTGCTGCCTTCTTCTTCTACTGAGAACCCAGGTTTGTAGGGGACACACCTGCACCCTGAGCACTGGCCCAGCGGCCAACGCTCGGAGATAGATAAGGGAGAACTTTTGCCCTCAAGGAGAGGGGCTGGCCATCTCTCCCCCTGGTATCTGCGGGGTTAGTTTGGATGCTTAAGGAATAATTACAATTTTATGGCACTAACGTGATACCAGTGGCACGATATACAGGTGACAGAATTATTGTGCCACGTGATTTTTCTTTGTGCTTTTCAGAACTTTCCAAAATTTCAACGGCGAACTTTTACTTTTGTAGAGACTTCTTGGGAGCACTGAACAGGCACATTCCTGAATTACATGGAGTCGACTCAGGGACAATAGGCCAGGCAACATCCAGTAGTGGTAGAAGGGGGTCTGAATCAGAAGGGGGGAATTTTAATGAGCAGGGCAGCTTGAGAGTCACAGCTGGCTGGGCTAAGTTCCTGGAGTGTTAAATCAAGTAATAACAAAAATATGACTGTGTTTTACATATGAGATTTCATAACTTCCTGAGAAGTAAACAGTCCCTTCCCCCTTGGTTGTTCCCTCCTAAGGAATGTCTACGTTCTTGCCTTTGGCTCAAATTTTCCCAAAGTTTTCTTTGTCTACACAGAAGTGCAATGCCCCAAACAGAATGCCGGCCCTATTTTCTCTGTTGGTCCAGCTTGCACATTCATATAATAACAGGGCTTCATCAAGTGGCAGGAAGATGTTTGTGTGCTCCATCGTTCCCTGGCTCCTAGATTCCCACCTGTGCTAGGGACAGAATTCTTGTTACGGCTTCAGTCCTGGGAAGGACGCATGGAAATTCTCTGATGGTTTGATTCATTCTGACCTAAGGGGTTTCTTCCTGGAAGGGCTTTCTCCCTCTTTTACAATCCCCAGGAAGTCATGGATATAGGCTCAAATTGAAGCCTTCCCATCCGTAAGAGAAAGAAATACCAAATTATTTTCATATAGATATATTCACAGTGAAAATTCCCACTCGTTCCTGGCTACTTCAAGTGTGGGTAGGTAGAACATAAATCTGGGGGGGGGGTCTATTTTTGCCCTGCACAGTCTCTTGCCCCATACCAAGGGAAAATAGGTAATTTTCATGACCAAATTATATTTCTAAATGACTAAGGAAAAAACTGATGGAAAAAATTCCTTGCAAACAGTGCATGGCATGCTATGAAACTATTAGATAAGAGTAATTATAGGTTTTGTCTCAACAGCAAACAATTGCTCTGGAGGGAAAATGCTTGCTTTTTAAGTGGAATAAACTCTTTCTAGGATTTGCCTACTATCTACCATTCTGAGAACAGTAACTCTGAAAAAACAAACAAACAAACAAACAAACAAACAAACACCAAAACCAAACCAACATCAACCCACCACATTCCTGTTCCAAAGTTGAGAAAAGTGACTTGGGATATCTGTGCTTCTGGTTATGGGATTAAGGGCTGTATTATTATTATCATATTTAAAAAAGTGAAGATTCTTGGTTACTTTTCTCACGTATATAAACCTGGTGAGGGAATTCTCTTTGTAAATATAAGTTGTATAAGTCTAACAGATGATAATACATTTTAGTTTGTATATGTTATTAAGTAGAATGTCTATATATTGCTATCTTCTTAGGCAGTATCTATTTTCTCTAGCTTACTTTTTTAAAAGGTGATTTTTTTCTAATGTACAACTAAATTAGATCCAATTTATAAGAAACCTTCCGTAAGACACATGGACAAAATCAGGGGAAAAAATCCTTTTTCAGGCCACATGTCTTATTGATTTGTAGAATATGGTTTTACTGTCCACAAACTATAGATCTTTATCATACAAGAAAAGGAGGCTAAGAAGGGAAAAAAAAGTCCCTGTAAGTGAAACGAAGGACCAAAAAGAATCCTGTACTATACGCAAACCCCATAACTCCCACGAAATGGATTTGAAGCAGGTAAACAGCAGAACACCAACCAGGCACCACAGCTCTTGCCCCCCCCCCCCCGCCCCGATTCACTAATACTGGCGTGGGATAGCTCCCTACAGAAAACAATCCATTGTTTACTATGTGGAGGAGGTGTTCACCTAAAGCAAGCAGGATGCCACAGCAGGGGCGAAATAACAGTTTGCCGGGTATTTTTCCAAAGTATATTCCCACCGAGGGAGAACCATACCTTCGGCATTTTCCAGGATTTATCAAACAGCGTGAAGGTCAGAAGGTACTAGAGCAAACCAGAAACGCACTGGAAGAGCTCGGCCGGTTACTCTTCCAGCAACTGCAGCTGGTAAGATGGTGACCTCTCTGCAATTAGGGTATTAACTTGGCTTCAGAGTAGTCAACAGTGTAATTAAGAAGCACAAACCAGGAAGGGACACAGGAGAGGAACAGAAGACAAAACGGAGCCCGTGTGATGACAGAGGAGGAGACTCTGGTTGGAACCAGGCTGGGTCAGCCCCGTAGCTTCTGACCCTGGCCTTCAGCACAGCTCAATGGGCAGGAGTTGGCAATTAACACCTGCAGCCTCCTCATAACTGTACTCTATGGCTTTTCTGTGCCCGTTTCCAATTCATGGTTATTTACATTACCTGTGAATAATGGTAATTGTTGTGTCTGCATTATGACTTTGGTTCTTCTCAACCTGAGAAGAGAGGCCTGTCTTCTGAGTTCTGAGTTAAAAGACCTCTTTAGCTGCAGTTAAGGAGATGTAACCTGATAATGGCTACAGGTAAGTTCCAGCCATTACGGAATACTGCTGAGCCTCTGCCTACCCTACTGACTTGACAACTCATCATTGAGTAAAGGAAGGATGGGATGCCACCTGCAAGGGTTGAAATATCTTAAAATGACCCCAACCAATGAGATATAGATCAATATAACCAATGAGAGTAGATAGCAACGCCTCACCTTTGCAGGTGTGTGGTATTAAATTTATCCTTTACTGTGGCTTGCGTTTTGCACCGTTCGGTAAGTGTGATCTCTAGGATGGCGCTTGGGAGTCCCAGACATTTCTTCATTTTAATGGACACATGGACAATGTTAGACCTTTTATTGATCCTATGCACAAAGGTGACTGTAATTACCTCCAATGAGACTATAAATTTTAGAAGAAAAGGACAATATTTTAAATGACGTCTTAAATGCTCTCCCATCATGCCTAACAGGGCCTGAATACAGTTCATTTTACAACTGCCCCTCCTTTTCTCCCAGGATCATCTGAAGAGAAGACAACACCTCTAACTGCCTTTTGAGTTATTTAGAAGAGAATGTTGTGTCAAATCCAAGGAATGCTATGATTTCTATGCTTCCACAAAGACTTTTATTGGATTCACAGGGATACTTAACATGTGTTCCTCTGCCCCTCTCACTACATATCAATATGTCTTTTCATCTCTTAAAATGTTTTTAATATTCTCTCAAGACGCACACTTCACTGCCACACATAAAATTGCTTAATGCTAATAAGACTGCAAAAGGCTTTGCCCTAACAATTCCAATCATACTATTAAATGTAATTAATGAAATAGGAGATGAAAGAAATAGTTCCCAGAATTCAACCTAGGTGTATCTTGGGCAGAACATCTGCAAATATTTGAGGCCACGTGTTCCAACGGGAGGTACTCGGGCTAATAGTTCTTAAAGCAAAAATCTTGTGGCCAAGAGGATCTATATTAGAAATGTATAGGTACAACCAATCGGGCTTTCTTTTGATGGAGCAGTTAATCAGACTCTAGGAAATCACCTCGGGGAGGCAGCAGGTGGGATAGAAGGCAGTGGTTGACCAGCTGGTGTCTAAGATGGTGATTTGAAGGTCACATGTGCGTTAGCAGACCCCAAACACATGGGCTTCCTGTCCTTGCCTTCCACCGACCCTTAAGGGTACAGGCTACTTGGCAGGGTACTTTCCCCCTTCTACACTGTCTTTGGTGAACATTACAAATGGATCTCAACCAGACAGCAATGCTTATGAGAAAAAGAACCTGCCGATTCCGGGACTGGCCTGTCACAAGAGCTGCCTGGCCCAAAGTCTTACTACTTAGTAAAGGGCAATGCCCCTGCAGAGTTACCTGCTTAAGACTGGCATTTGGTAGGGATGGTCCTTACCCTGTTTGGGATTTGGCCCTCTCTTACTGGAAACAACACAGTACTGGGATTACCTTTCCTTACAGCCCAGGCAGAAAGCAAATTAGTGTGTCTTGTTTGGCTTAGGAGGCATTCGAAAAAAGCGTGGATGGAATGCTTTAAGATAGGTCACACACACCTTGGTTCACCCCAAGCCCTCTACTTCCTATTGTGTAACATCTGGCTGGCCTCACCCCTGCACGTTTATGTGACCCACCTGCTCCCACATGCATCCAACCTCTGGTCCAGAAGCCAAGGTGCACCTTGCGGCTTCTTTTCTTAGTAATTATAAATATTACTGTCTTCCCTTTATAGGATTAGCTAACCAGCTGGGAGTTAATGATTAAGCACCTACTGTGTGCCTGCAATGCTAGATGCTGGGGTCATTGAGGTGGGGCCACTCTCTGCCTTCTTCTAGAAGCTTGCTTTCTTGTTCATGTCCTGGCACGTCAGTACTCTCTGCTAAAACACAGACCACATTCCCAGCAAACCTTTCTTTAGTCCTTACGCAGAGAGTGACCGCAATCTTAATTCTGTCCTCTCCCCTCAAAAGATAAGCTCTTTACACCTTTACACCAGTTTAAGTATCGGCATCATTCTACAGGACGCCGAAACCCTCGGTATGCGCATTGACAGTCTAGACAGAGAAAAGAGGGGGAAAAACACCCCCAATCTAGGAGGCAATGGAAACAGAAGAGAACAAAACACATGTTCATACACTCACCCTTAAAAATAGGGGAAA
Source organism: Panthera tigris (assembly GCF_018350195.1). Taxonomy (NCBI): domain Eukaryota; kingdom Metazoa; phylum Chordata; class Mammalia; order Carnivora; family Felidae; genus Panthera; species Panthera tigris. The sequence continues at coordinate 69,001,149 of NC_056670.1, read as the reverse complement.
ACCAACTGGGAAACTTTCATTTTCTTCTTGGATGTCTATTTAAAAAAAAAAAAACCCATGTGATACGTGTATCTATGGAAACCTTCGTTATCTCAAAGATAGTGAGGTACTAAAGGCCCTTGTTGCCATGGAACAAGCAGTATTTGCTTTTTATTCTATTGCACAATATCTAATTACAGAGACCCTGATAAAATTATGCATTCCTAAGCACAAATTAAGGCCATTCTACAGGAGCCTCCATGCACATACTTTATTTGTCAAATTTCATTAAAAACAAAAATCAGGGATGACTTTGCAGAGTCTTAGGGATGAGCAGTCTAACCAGATTCAGCCCCTTCCAAGATGCAAATTCTCTGAAACCTGGAGCTGGGCTGCTGGAGGGTCCAAGGTGAAAGGGCAGCTCACTTGGATTATTCTCCCACAAAAGTTCAAGTTGAAACTCTAAAGCCCCTCTTCCCACTGGACTGTTGCACATGACACCTATTTAAAAATCATTCTCTTTGTTTCCTCTTGGAATACAATAATCAATTTCATGGCATTGAAGACTGAGCTGCTCTTTTGAAAAGATACCATGTTACAAATACACTTGATAACTCCTTCCCCAGTAGGTATGCTTCTGTCCTTGTTTTTATACTTTTACTACATATTTATGGATCTCTAAACATGCGTACTATTTTTAACATTACTCTATATGTAGCTTTGAAAATTATCTTTGATTGGATATATTAGTTTCAAGATGTGTGTACATGTGTATATAATTCATTTATTTCAACTGCTGTATAGTATTTTATCGAATTGACCCTCTCCCCTGTTGCTGAACATTTATGTTGCTTTTAAATTTCTGCTCTTCCACCTAAATGTCCATCAACTGATGAATGGATAAAGAAATTGTGGTTTATATACACAATGGAGTACTACGTGGCAATGAGAAAGAATGAAATATGGCCTTTTGTAGCAACGTGGATGGAACTGGAGAGTGTGATGCTAAGTGAAATAAGCCATACAGAGAAAGACAGATACCATATGGTTTCACTCTTATGTGGATCCTGAGAAACTTAACAGAAACCCATGGGGAGGGGAAGGAAAAAAAAAAAAAAAAGAGGTTAGAGTGGGAGAGAGCCAAAGCATAAGAGACTCTTAAAAACTGAGAACAAACTGAGGGTTGATGGGGGGTGGGAGGGAGGGGAGGGTGGGTGATGGGTATTGAAGGGGGCACCTTTTGGGATGAGCACTGGGTGTTGTATGGAAACCAATTCGACAATAAATTTCATATATTAAAAAAATAAATAAATAAATAAATAAATAAATAAATAAATTTCTGCTCTTCCAATGTAGCAATGAACATCCTAACAACTAACAACTAGTCCTATCACCGCACCTGCCACTTCCCTTATCCTGTCCTTTTCTAGAGCAAGGGGATTGCAAGACGTTTCACTACCTTTTGTCAGTTGTCAGTACCTGTAAGGCTTTCTCTTAAAGTCTTCAGATTGGAGTATAGCTAAGTTTAGGACAATCTGTTTCCAGATCCCTAGCTCCCATATGTGTTATTTGCTGAAACCAATCTTTTGAGAACATCCCTGTGATCCAAGCATCTTGCTAGCAGTTCTTTCTCTACTACCTTTCCTCAGTTGCCTTCTCCCACTTAATTAAGTGGCTTTGCCCCAGGCTGCTTTGCTACCTTCGGTAGAGGCAAATAAAGAGGCCATGTGGACTCATGCTATAAGTCGCTACAATGTTAATCAAGGACCAGAGATCCAGGTTGGAGCTTTGAGTTTCCTCCTGTTTTACACCCATTCCTAGTAAGATTAAAGCACAATGTTCAGCCCGTGCTGGGATGGTCCAAATTTAGATATATTGTCAAGTGGTGCAAGGTTGGAAAATTTTTGTCCACTGAAAATGTAATGACTTCACCTGTTCCATCTCCCAACTTATTTTCAAAGAATATAGCTTTCCTGAGTCTCGTGCAGACAAAGCAAAGATAGTGTCAGTGGGATGCCTTGATAGTGGCAGTACCTTACGCCCCTCAGGTGACAAATTTGCTCCATGCTCTACGCATCTACCTACGTCCTCCCTTCTAGCTTCCCACCTACCTTCGAATTAGAACTGAGCAGTGACTTGGCTGTCCCAGGGATGCGTACTAACACATTTACTAAAACAAAATATGAAATCAGACTGGTTCCATCAGAAAAGGAGTCCACTTTGGTGGTTTTGCTTGACAGTGAAGGGTGGTTTTGCTAATTGGGTTATCCAGTGGATCTTTCCATAATTTGAGTAAGCTAAATCTGTTGCTCCAGGGTTTTGATGAGAATATATTTAAAGCAAATAGAATATAAGATAAAAACATTTTCTAAAAAAAAAAAAAATCTATTGGTAAAGATGGATTGATGTGAAAAACTGTTTGATTTCCCCCAACTCTTTCCAAGTATATTTAGTGAAATAAATTACCTTGAAGAGGAAAAGAATAACAGGTGTTATCTGTGTGAAATTCTCGTACATGTGTACAGTCATCCAGAACATTTCTTGCTTTCAGAACAAGCAAAAGAGAATTTGCTGGGCAACCTCCCTGCATCTCTGCTGTGGAATATAACTCTGGAAAAAAACTTGATTGGCTCAGGTAATACGATAACATGGATTACTGTAGATGAGTCATCAACTATAGGAATAGTCTATTTACTTATTTTTTTTCTTTTTCAATGGCTTTTAAAGTTTTTATTTTAATTCCAGTTAGTTAACAGGTAGTGTTATATTAGTTTCGGGTGTACAATATAGTGATTCGACACTTCCATACATCACCTGGTGCTCATCATGACGGGTGCACTCCTTAATCCCCATCGCCTTAAAATCGTCTATTTCACGAGCTCTTTTATTGCTATACACTGGGAATTTAACCAGCGGAGAAAAAAGGGCATCGCTTCTCTTGGTAATCGGTCTTCTCAGTACAATTCTCAAATGCAAGCCCAAATCGGATCACTGGTTGACAAACTGACATGAAGTATTTAGGATGTACTGTGGAAGGTACCTGTCTGCTTGGGCGATGTTGCCCTGAGGCGGGCATGTCAGCAGTGATGGCGGAAGGAGTGTCTTCGAAGGAATTCTAGTGCTGGTTTCAACACAGCTAGCTGAGTAACCTGCGGTAGGTCACGTCCTCTCCCTGGGCCTCAGTTTCCCCATCAACAAAATGAGGGGTTGGAGCACATATTCTCCCGAGGTTCCCTCATGTCATCTTGGCCTTGGCCCATTGCTTCCGCTCCAATGTGACTACAAGCCCCAGACAGGGACTTCCCCCCAGGACCCTTGGTCTGGGCACTGCATTGCCACCATATTCTATGCCTGGACCACGTGAATATGGCCACCCTTCCTAAGAACTTTTCAAAAGCTTCCTGGCAGAGTTTTTCAGTATAAATCAGCAACATACTGAAGACTCTGTTTCAGTTCCTAAGATACAACCTCAGATACCTCCCAGTAACCTGAGTTTGCCAGAGAGAAGCAGTCACACTCGCTTTAATCCTCATCGAGGACTTCCTTTTGCAGAGCCTGGGCCTCCAGACAGGGGTAAAGAAGAATCAAGCATATATCAGTGCTTTCAGGGATCAATAAATACTCATTTTGCTCCCTTCCCAACATTCTTACGTTTTATTTTAGGTGCAATGAGACGGGGGGTGGGGGGGGGGCAGCTAATAAGGGCAGATGATACAAATAGCCCTTATTTGCTTTGCAATATTATAGGGTAACATTCAGAGAGTTTCTCAAAGCATGCCCCCTCCTCTGGGAACTGTCCAGGGAGGCAGGGTCAGGGTGAGCAGGGAGATAGCAGTAGGATGCACACAGATCTCTCCGTGTACAACAGAGCAGATAAGTGCACAGGCTCCCAAGTCTACTGCCTTGGTTTAAATCTGGCCTCTGGCACTTGCTGGCTGTGTGGCTGGGCTGGGTAAGTGACTGAATCTCTCTGAGCCTCATTTCCTTCATCTGTAAATTGAAACAGCCTCATCAGGTTCTTGTGAGGATGAAATGAAATAAACAATGTAAACACACCTAGCCCAGGGGACTGGAGCATAGTAAGGACTGGAATATTATGTTTACTATATTTTAATCACAGCATGCTTTAGATTTCAGGCATTTTGGAAAGTGATTCCATTGATTTATTTAGTAGAAAAGCCCAGCAGATAAGATTCATCATGGCAATAAACATTGAGTTTTCTTTCTCCCTAGGGATTTTTTTCCATTAGAAAATGGAAAGCCAAATCAAATTTGCTCAGCTAATTTCGGCATGAGAGGTATACTCAGGACCCTCAACATTTGCCTTACAGGTCAGGCTTATCAGTTCACACTTGTTAGTGTGGAAAACTCCTTTCCTATCACTGCTTCTGCCACTTCCCTTATCCTGTCTTTCTTCTGAAACAAGTGGACTTGGAAGATACTTTACCCTATGATTTGGCAAACACACTTGTTCTGAGAGAGAGTTCCGCCCATGTACATAAGCGAGGACTACAGACATTGCAAGGTTTATCGAAGAAAACCTTTCTTCTGCAGGTGCCAGGGCACTGAGAGCAGGGCCTCTGCTGGCTGTCCTCCTTCTATTTGGGACTGTCCCATCATTTCCGAACTATGGCTCTTAGGACACCAGAATAAACATTAAGAGGACTGTCCTATATTTATCAACCTTTGGGGCAGACTGAAGTATGTTCCCTGAATGAGGAGAGACATGATTTGTAGCACATGGTTGGAGTAGAGGTAGTGAGTTTTGTTTAGTACAGAGCGATCTGAAATTCCATACCATGATAACATTTATTTCACACAGAAATTCCAGAGTCTTAAAAAAAAAAAGTTGTCTCATGGGTGATTAGGAATATAGCAAATCTGTTTCAAGATCTGGATGCCTGTTTTTTATGTAGTAAATGCTGACCAACGTCTCTATGTGTGTGCTAAGCGGGCATACAGAAAGGAAAGGTATTGCAAAATCAGATGTGAATTAATACAATTTAGTAGAGTTTGTCCTCTAAAGACTATGTTCAAGTCCCAGCCCTGTCACTTGCTAGGTGAGTGACCTTAAGCATGTTTCCTGTGAAGTGAATGCAGCTTCTTACTGCCTTCTGGGTCAATCCCTCCCTTGTTTGGGCTCCTTCTAAGCCCCCAGAAATACATTCCTTTGGTCACATATCTTGTACAATTTACAAAAAGAAGATACATTAGCTGTAATCCACCCATCAGCTGTCTCTGCTCTGACTCTCTCTTACGTTGGGTAGCACTGGAGTGGCTGTGGGCCTTTCTGGAATCCAGCTAAAGGAAGTTTGAGTTGGAAATAATCTACTTTGGAGGCAGTGGGATATGTTTGGGTGTTTTGCAGTCATTTCCATGTTTGATTAAATTATCGCTAGCTGTCCTGGGCTGGTAATGGCCAACTCATCTAATGCTGGGACACAAAGGGGCAGGGCCTGAGGTCATACCGTGACATGAACATGTCTTACAGCCCCTGGTGTTAGAGGTGTGTGAGAGTAGAGAAAAAGAAATATATGGAGCCAAAAGCTAGTCTATGGGAACATTTACAAATCCTGCAGTGCATGTCTAGGAAGAAAGCGAGGAAAAAAGTGACAACAATCTTAAAAACTTTTATGACATCACTAATTTTGAGCTGTGAAGCAAAAAGAAAATTTTAAACACTCAATAATAATAAACAGGTTTAGCTCAAGCATGTTAGAGGAAAGACTCCTGTATCTTTCTAATCCCTCCATAGAAAATTCTATTATGAAATAATTGCTATAGGAAGAAATGGTCAAAGAATCTGCAGCTAAAAATATACAGAGAGAAGAATGGTAAATTCTGGACTTTGTGGTGTTTGCAGTATTTGCCTGTTTTAAAAGCTCTCTTGTGCTTTCTTTTCTTGACCCAAACAAACGGTAACTTTCATCACCAATTTTGAACTTCACCTCTCTGCAGCAGGGTAGCCCGAACTGTCTAAGCCTCAGATCCGACAAAACTTGGATCTGCCCCTGGCTGTCTCATCGCTCCTTGTGTGGCTGAAGGAAGACAAGCAATGAGCAGGGGCCGACTCTGCAATGCAGCCGGCTTGCTGTGAGAGCCCGATCATATACATATGCTTGTGGCAAGAGAGTGGAGGAGAATCAATCGGAAGGGGTTGAGAAATGAGGCAGGGCAGCCAATTCTGAGGCTCAGCTAATGATCTAGACGAGAGAAAACGTGGGCTGGATTTTGGTTTCCTCAGTGGACATTTGCCTTCCTGCTGTGAGGCTGACCACATCAACTGTCCCTTTTGACGGCTGAAAATAATTGCGTATCAGTGATCTCTTATGGGTCAAATATTTGGAATATAAAAAATGCAATCCAGAGAAGCAAAAGTGCAACCCCCCCACCTCCCCCTCCCCCCGCTTCCACGAGCATCATCTTGCTTTCCCCTCACAGGGTGCGTCTCAGTATTTTATCTGGATTTCTTCAAGGGGCTGCAGACTTGGTCTTATAAACTCTTCCTGACGTTGAATAAGGGCTTCCTTTGTATTTGCAAATTATTAATTCTTAAGCTTGTGCTGAGAAGAAGGGTGTTTAGTATGTGATGGCCTATAGTTTTCCTTTTTGAAATATTCGATTTAAAAAATGTAAAATAGATGAGGTGAAATAGATACAGGAGATTTAAGGTAGAAATGCCCAGTTATAAATGAAATAAGTCACGGGGATGAAAAACAAGTACAGCCCAGGGAATCCAGTTGATAATATCATAAGACTGTTGGATGGTGACGGGTGATGACGTCACTTATTGTGGTGAGCATGAGGAATGTATACACTTGGGGAATCAATAGGTAAGAAGAAAATGTATATACCAAAAGTCTTGTTTTTTTTTTTTTATTTTTAAGAGAGTACTTCGTTGAGAGAGAAAACTGACGGAAACCTGTCTGTCCCACTGTGGTGGGAAGATCATGAAGCTGGGGCTTGCCATGCAGGGTTTAAAGCCAACCCTCAGGAGATCCAGACTTTCCATAGGCAGAGAGGACTCCCTCTGAGTCCTCTAACAGGGACTAACAGGGACGTGAGTCCATCTAATAGGGTGCCTCCTCCCAGCTGGGGAGGAAGTGAAATGGCTCAGACACAGGGGCCGAGGATGTTGTTGTTAATAGTTAATGGTTAGTGAGTATTGACAACTTGCAGCGAGAAGCCACATGGCAGGACAGGTTAGCGCCAGCCCTCGACCAAGCACACGGCCAGCCAGAAAGTGGACGGCAATCCTTTTGTTACAAATGCCTACAGATGACTGAGTGAAATGATGAAATAAATACAAAGATGACTGAGTGAGTCATCTCTGCAAGCAGTAAACATTTTCAGGTTGACGAGCTTCATCTTATGTAAGAGCGAATGTGAATGAGGATGATTTATAATGGGTCTGCACATTGTTTCGAAGGAACGTTCATGGGCTTGACGGTGGGATGGTAAATTTAACCTCTGAGCCCTAATAATGTTCTGTTTTTCAGATGAGCTCAAGGCTTGTCATACTCTAGACCTGGAAAGCATAAATGGTATTATCTTTGTATGTACAAATAAAAATCAATTCATTTTCCAAATGCTTAACTCATTCAGGAAGAGACACACACACACACACACACGAATAGATCTCAGTTAAATCAACAATGTTAGCAAAGCTTTTTTCACTTAACAAATCAGGATATATTAGGTTCAATAAAGGTACTTGACTTATAAACCTACAAATAAAGTTATTTTCCCAAGCAGTATTTTGATTTATCATCTGAAACTACGCTTCCTGTTCATTTATAATGGCTTTTTGTAACTTGCCCCTTAAGTAGGGGGAGGTAGGACATCTGTAAATAAAAATATCTCAGTAAATTATATTCTCTAGATGATAAAAGGATAACATCTTCTTTTTTTGAAAATGATCACAGAACAGAAATTCTAACTAGAAGCCTTTTCTCCATGATATTTTTGAAGAGATACCAAAGATTTTACTTTCTTATGGACTTGGCCCCTTCAAAACACACTAGAACACTAGAAATCAACCTCCTAGTCATTTACTGCAAATCATTTAGCAGCTTCCACTCCTGGAACATTTCTGGCCATTTGTGGAATCACCTTCTCAAATCTACCAGTCTACTTCACACTAGAAGGAGGAAGACAATTTTGAGTTTCTTATGCCCTGTAAATACAGCCACATCTTGAAGCTGAGTTTCAGGCTCCCCCAACTCTTGTCCCCCAGCAACTCTGATAATCTGACCTGGCTAGGAAGGCTAGGAAGCTAGGGTTCCCTATCAGACTGTTTACTTAACACATGTCACATCTAAAATAAGGATTGCTTTAGCTAAAGAAGCAAGTCATTTATAAGTGTGCATTTATAAGGGCAAAAGTCAAGGCAACTGTGCAAACCACTTGTCAACTTATTTAGAGGAAATTGTGTAATCAACTTAACATACCAGTTAGCCTTTACCTGCAAGGTCAAGCTCAGAGTTCCTGTATGTCACCACCCTGGCCTATTAATCACTCTGCAGGAAATTCCACATTTTTCTTTAGATTAAACTATAGAAAGTGGAGTGCGAACAGAATAGAGAGGATTTCCTATTGGTTTCTTTGTTTTCTCTGACTTGGTTGATGTTTCATGATCTACGCTTTTTTTTTTTTTACTTGCTTGCTACAGATTTTAAAATAGGTTCAAAATGATAAATTTCAATATGCATTGCTGAAGGGAGCTTTATCACATAAAGGTAAACCTAGGTATGTGATGGCTGGGTGCCAGCTTACTGCTGTAGATCCCAACTAGAGATAGAAAGCGTCGACACTGTTGAACAAGTAACAGATCTTTCATTCCAGGAAAAAAAAAAAAGAAGGATATAAGCTATTAAAAAAAATCATTTCCCCTTCTTTCTCATGCTGCCAAAGCTCAGATATGTGATTTTTGAAGATATCCTAATTTGAGGCATGATTTTCTAAGAAAAAAATCACCTTCAAATACCTTTTAAAAAAATTTTCCCCCAAATGTCTTCAGTTTGCCTTCATTTTAAAACAGCTTTATTGGGGCGCCTGGGTGGTTCAGTCGATTAAGCATCCGACTTCAGCTCAGGTCATGATCTCATGGCTCATGAGTTTGAGCTTCATGTCAGGCTCTGTGCTGACAGCTCCGAGCCTGGAGCCTGCTTCGGATTCTGTGTCTGCCCCTCTCTCTGCTCCTTCCCCGTTCGTGCTCTCTTTCTCAAAAATAAATAAAACATTAAAAAATGTAAAAGACCCAAAATAACAGCTTTATTAAGGTATAATTCATATACCATGTAGCTTCCCCATACAAAATATAAAATTCAGTGGTTTTCAGTATATTTACCAAAGTGTACAACCACCATCACCATCAAGTTTAGAAGATTTTCCTTCTGAAAAGAAACGCGATACGCATCAGCAGTCACTCCCCATTTTCCTTCAACCCCTCTAGTTCTAGGTGACCAGTAACCTACTTTATGTCTCTGCCGATTCTGTCTCTACTTTTCATACAAATGGATGCATACAATATGTGGTCTTTTGGGACAGGATTCTTTCACTTAACATCTTTTCAAGATTTACCCAGTTCATATTAGCACGTCATTCCTTTTTATGGCTGAACAATATACTGCATTTTATTTATCCATTTGTTAATTGATGGACATTTGGTTTGCTTCTACTTGTTGCTATTATGAATAATGCTACTATGGATATTCACATACCAGTTTCTGTGTGAATGTGTATTTTCACTTCTCTTGAGTATATATGCCTAGGGTCAGAAATCCTAGGTCAGATGACAGTTCCATATTTACTGTTTTCTAAAGTGGCCACATCCTTTTACATTCTCCTAAGCAGTGCGTGAGGGTTCTGATGTCTCCACATGCTTGTCAACACTTGTTGTTGTCTTTTTTATTTTACCCATCCCAGCAGGTGTGAAGGGATATCTCACTGTGGTTTGAATATTTTTTAAAGAACGTGTTCACAAAAAATTTCTTCATTGTTTTCCTACAACCAACTATGAAAGCCAACCATTCTATGGTTGTGGTATCTTGGATATCAGACAGGAAAGAAGTGTAGAAAAAACAGAGTGCGCAAGAAGACCACCCAGAGACTCTGGGTGGTCAGGGTCTCATCTTGAATCTACCACATTCTGAATTTCTAGACATTTAAAAACACAAGATGATCGAAACATTCCCAAAGTCCATTCAAAGCCCTAACTTCTTTTGTTGTTGTTTTGGCATTTTCTTTGCACGATTTACTTTAGGAGAAAAACCTAAGCCTTAGTTGTGATGTGTAATTTTAAAAAATGACTGATTTTGCTTCTGAAGAGGCATCTGTAGCCACTGTGCTATTTGACTAGCTCCCATGCTTACGTTTCCACTTTCTGGGGGGCTTGGACCCAGCAACAAGGAAGATAATCCTCCTTTGTGGACATTCCCCCAGTTAACTCCACTCACATCTGGATGGCAGTTCAATAGTCCACTGTTATTCAAACAATTTGTAATCACACATACTGTGTGTCAGCTAACAAGCCAGGGTGTATGGCTTTTCAGTATTCCGTAGCATGCACCACGCACAATTTACAAATAAAATAAAAATCTACAGCAAACACAACGGCACATTCTTTGTTGAACAGCTGAGTAAAAAGAGCGTCTCTGTTGAAAGACAAGACATCACTTGTTATTTTGATGGTAAATGAAAAGAGGTTCAGAAAACCATATTTCATCTGCTAAGTCTCTTAACATGGGAAAGTCCCGTATCTGTAGCAATGAATAATCTTGGGCCATATGTTTCTTTAAGCTGGGCTTGAAGCAGGGATGGCCAAACAACCACCAGCAGTATGAAACGCAGCTGACAAAATTCTACAGCCTTGTCCCTCAAAGTCATGGTAGACTGGGGAGAACGGGAAGATGGACATCCTCACCACGGCCAATTGTTTTTCTCATTACTTTTGGCTGGGAGGGTGTAGGCAGGGAGGAGTTGAGTTTAACTCCCCAAGTGGCTAAGCAACGGTTTTGGAAACAAAGGGTTTGATAAGGCCAGAGGAAGTGAAGTTGAGCTTGTCCTGAGAAAAAAAGGACTGGAGAGTCTTTCCACACGCACAGCCACTAAGACCCCGGACGAGTATGACAAGGTGGCAGAAACGGCTTGCCAATGACCGATCATCATGGGATAGGAAGGTGTTGGAAAATGCAACCAGAGGTGCAGGCTCACAACATTCCACCTGCCTTGGCTGACTGGCAGCATGGTGGCCCCTGACCCTGAGGGTCTGTGTGCATTGCTGAGAATGCGGAGCCCATTCCGAGCAAGTTCAGGCTTTAGAACACACTGAGGCCTCACTGTGGGATAATTTGGCTAGGTCATCGTTTAATTCCGTAAGACTCAGGGACGGGATGATCAAGCATTCTTATCCATGAGGGTTTGCCCCTCCCCCCCCCCCAAGGCTTTCTCCACTGGCTTTTTGCCCACAATGCCATAACTTGACTCCTAGGCTCTGCTGAAAGCTTCTTAGTAGAGGACGCCCAAGTCCAAGGTAAACACAGTTCTGTCATCTTGTAAACTCAACAACCTTTGCAAGAAAATAACCATTAAGATCCAGGTGGCTCATGAGACGAAGAAACTGTCACTATTTTCAGAACTGGGGAGAAAAGATTAGTTTCACATTGAACTTCACACGTCTTGATTACTCTCCATCCATGAAATATTAATTTATTTAATATTTGAGATGTCTAATCATTTTCCCCCCAGTTGGTCAGGCATTCATGGAGAACCTATTACGTGCTGGGAACTGGGCTGAAACCTGGAGCCGTAAGAAAAAGGGAACACAATCCCTGCCCTCAAGGCTCTCGTGACTCCAGGGGAGAGTCAGGTCTGCAGAAGAACCTACAACACGAACTGATAAATGTGAGATCAAGGGAAGTGAGGAGGAACACAGGAAAGAACAGCTGTTCTGCCTGAGGTCCTGGGAGAGCTCCACTGAGAAGCTGGTCCATTTCAGCTGGACCCTGCAAGTTGAGTGAGCTCTCCCTAGATGCAGGGAGGTGCAGGAAGAGAGAACATCAGGGGAGCTTTGCCAGTGACCACTCCGCTTTCCATGGCCCAACTCACGCCTCCCCCGTGAGATAATAACTCAGACGGGCTAGACACCAGGTGAGGAATCGAAATCCCTCCCATACCCCATTCTCAGTACCCAGTCCCCCCAATAATTGGCAAAGGAAAGAACTGGATTGTGATGTAGTGACTAGTCCAAACTTCATTAGCCACACAGGACATTAATCTTGATCTCTGGACATCCGTGAACTCGTAGGAGGGCCTACATATCCGTGTCTAGATCTGCCTACTGGGAGCAGATCTCCATCTTGGGCTCTCTCCCCTACATCTGCTGGAAGGCACTGATTCCATGGTTCAGGTGTTGAGCCAACAATAAATAGGAAAAACAAAACGAACTGCAAGAAAAATGACTCAGCAACAGGAAGTCAATTTATAGGTTTTTTTTGTGGAGCCCCAGAAGTATGTCCCAAATGGAAAGGCGGCCGCAGGCAGCTTTAATTTGCCAGATTACTGTAGGTCTCACTGACCTTGCCAGTCACCTTCACACGGAGGGAGTGCTCTTGTTCTATTTTGGAGGTACCACTGCGTTTCACACGTAGAGGCTTTGCCTTGAGATCACAGAGCTGGACTGAGACCTTACATACTGTCCCTGCCACCCCCTGGGAATGCAGGCTCCTTGCTCACAATGTACCTAAAATACTCCATGCCCCTGTCTAAGGCATCCCAGGGAACAGAAGATGGGAAAGAGGCTTTTAAAATTCAGCCCTATTATTTTGCTAGTACATTTTCTTTCAGCGCATTTTTATCATTTTTTAGTTACCTTCTTATGGGACAAGATGAATAATCCACACCTCGTTGGAATCTCTCTTTTTTAAAATAATTGTCAACTGTTGAGCAGGTTTCTCTTTTGATCGTTACAGAATCATAGAGGTTTAGGGTGGGAAGGGCCAGACACGTCATCCAGAACCACAGCACGTCTTATGCCTGTATCCCCCGTGGTGAGCATCCTTGCCAAATATTTAGGCCCCGTATGTATGAATACATCCACCAGCACCACCTCACTACTCATTTTCCATTCAGGGCAGCTCTTTCAGTGAGAAAGTTTTCTCATGTTAAACCACAATATGTGTTCTAGTAATTTCCACCCGCTGGTCCTGGGTCAAGCCTTGGGGCCACAGAAACAGATCACGTCAATTTTCTGCAGAACAGCCTTCGTGAAAGTTGAAGAGAACTCATGGTAGGGCCCTTGTCACCATCTCTCACTGTGACTGCGCCCCAATCTGGAGCCGTGTCTCCAAAGTCACCATCTCTCTCTCACCTGTGGCTGAGCCCCAGTCTGGAGCAATGTCTCCAACTTTGGAATTTAGAAGAGGCTTTGGCTTCTTATCAAAGGAGCTGCTTTTAGAGTCATGCCCTTCCTAGCATTCAATTTGTCTTAACTCTGCTGCTTGTTCCAACCAACACAGCTTTGTTTCTTCCTCCATCCCTTTACTCCAGCTATTATTCATCCATCTACTCATCCACCTATCCACCACCCACGCACTCATCCATCCATCCATCCATCCATCCATCCATCCATCCATCACTTACTGAGAACTCACCATGTGTCAGGCACTATTCTAGGGACCAGCGTTAGAATAGTGAACAAGATAAAAGACGTATACCTGCCCTTGTGTAGCTTGCAAACCAGTGGAGGCATCTTACAATAATCAAGGAACTAAATGAAGAAAAGAGAATAAAGTATAACATATTCAGCAAGGTAGACAGGAAGAGTGTTTCTGAGGAGTGACATTAAACTGAAACCTGAAGGAAAAAAGGAGCCAGCCAGCTGGGAGACAAAAAGCAGGATATGACGGAATCTGAGAGGTATGGGAGGGTATGTGTATATTTATACATAAATATATATACATATATATTTTATTTTATTTAAAAAAAATTTTTAATGTTTATTTTTGAGAGAGAGAGAGAGAGAGACAGAGCATGAGTGGGGGGAGGGGCAGAGAGAGAGGGAGACACAGAATCCGAAGCAGGCTCCAGGCTCTGAGCTGTCAGCACAGAGCCCGATGTGGGGCTCGAACTCACTAGCTGTGAGATCATGACCTGAGCCGAAGTCAGACGCTCAACCGATTGAGCCACACAGGCGCCCCCATATATATTTTAAATATATTATATATAAATATATAAACATGTAAAAATATATAATATATATATTCAACTTCACGACTCAAATAGAGTCATTTGTAAATTCAATTTTACCCGCTTGCAGTGATAGCAAATCAAATTCGTCGATCCCTGTCTCTCTGTGGATCATGAATACTATATGTTGCTTTTCTCCAGAATTTCCATTAAGGAGGTCTTGTAATACATTAGTGAAGTGCCATAGGGGACTCAATGACCAGACTAACAGAGTATTAATTTCAACTAAATTGCGGGATTCTTGACTCGTCAAAGAACAGGGTATTTAAACGAAAAGCCAATTCACATAACTTAAGAACAGGCTTTGTGTATTCTAACCAATTACATCTCCTCTTCTAGTTTTTAACAGCTTTGTTTATGAAGCCCATATTGAAAATTAAATGTTTATTACCATTTTTTGAAGGTGAGGTATAGAACTTGGCAAAGTATCGATTAATAACTTGTGGATGGCTGGTGTAAAGAAACCAGTTTTGAACCCCGCTGTAAACAATGCATCAGCAGAGTGTTTCAGCTATTTGTAGACTCAGAGCTTGCCAATTTGTAATTAGTTGCAGATTTTCAATTACTTCTCAGCAAACAAAATAGTTTCATTTGCATTGTTTACTTGGCATTTAAGTTTAAAAGAATCCAATTGATTATTTTTAAAGACAGCTGACTTTGGAGAGTTGGGGTAAAATAAATAGATACATTTTTGAGTAGCCCTACATTTGTATTTTTGTTCTGAGTGATGTCAGGGTACAGAACTTGGCCTAAATTCAATCAACTCTATCACAGAATCCCAAAATGCCTCCTGTGCAATTTGTCAAAAAGATTTTTGGCAATTGCACATAAAACTGGAGATTTGTAATGAAGAACACAATCCAAGGCTGGGGGGGGGGGAGGCAAAGTTTCATTTTCTGCTAATTGAGACTGGTAAACCACTGTGGGCAACTTTAAATTGAATAGAATATCAAAATAATTACTATTTTAAATGGTAGTCCATGTTTTTTAAAATTTTTTTAATGTTTATTTTTGAGAGAGAGAGAGAGAGAGAGAGAGAGAGAGACAGCACGCAAGCGAGCATGAGTGGGGGAGGGGCAGAGAGAGAGAGAGAGAGGGAGACACAGAATCTGAAGCAGGCTCCAGGTTCTGAGCTGTCAGCACAGAGCCCGATGCAGGGCTTGAACTCACAAACCGTGAGATCATGACCCGAGCCGAAGTTGGATGCTTAACCGACTGAGCCACTCAAGCGCCTCCCTTTTTTTTTTTTTTTTTTTTTTTTTAAATCAGAGTGGTTCTCACCATGACTTAGGGCTCCTTCTTCTTTGGAGAAGAAAATTCAAATCATTCAAGAAAACATTTATTGAGGACCCACACGGTGGTTGGTGCTAGAGATACCACCAAATGAGTAAGGCAAGATTTCTGCCTTCAGGAAGATCAGAGGTTAGTGGGGAAGGGACAGAGATTTACACTGAACCCTCCATAAAGACTGGCTATGGTAAGTCTATGATAGATGAAAAGCCACGGGATTAGACAGAAAGGAGGGATTCAGTTTGACTAGCGGATCAAGGAAGGTGAGAAGCTAAAATGCAATAGATCGTGAAGGAGGAATGGATTCTCACACTTGGGGGGAGAGGAAGGACATTTTAGGGAGAGAGAATAGGAAGCAGAAAGAGCAAGCATGTGCCTTGATCACAGAGCCAGGGGCAGGCTCATATGGTTGGATAGATAACAGTATTTCAGGTGGGTAAGGAAAGGAGGGTGGGAGAAGCGGAGGAAGAGCTGTGGACAGCCTTGGCTAGCGTGATAGGGAGCTTGAACCCTGTTCTGAAGGTGGTGAGGGACAGGGAAAAGCACTGAGCAGGGCAGTGGCAGGACCAGATGGGTCTGTGCTTGAGAAAGATGAGCTGGGGGACGACTGGTGTGTGAAAAGGGGTCCGGGCAGTAAGAATATAAAGGAGAATCGATCTGAGGTGTTTCAGATGTGAACTCAGCAGAGCCTAGAGAGGAAGTAGACCCTAGGATGAGAGAAAGAGGCTGGGTCCAAGCTGATTCTCAGGCTTCCACAGACGGCAATAACATTATCCAAAACAGAACACATGAAGAGAAATCATTTTGAAGGGGCGAGAATAACAACCCTTGCCACACACACACCAGAAAACGCCAAAGTAAAACGGTATGGCCAATCTCGAAAACACGATGCTAAACAAATGAACAGTCATAAAAGGTGATATACCGTCTGATTCTACTTATATGAAGTCTCCTGGAGAGCAAAATCCATAGAGACGGGGCTGGGGGGGAATGGGTACAGGGTTTCCTTTTGGGTAATGAACTGATTTGAAACCAGAGAGAGATGATATCGTGAATGTTAAAATGGTTAATTTTGTGTTACGTGAAATTTTACCTTAAAAAAAAAAAGATAATAGGAAAAACAAATAAAAACAAAAACAAAACCAGAACCCCCAAAACATCGAGGCAGTCCATGGAACCCTTGTGTTCCAGAATTGCACATACCAAGAAGCTCCTCTTAAACACAAGCGGTAGCAACACAGAGAGAAACATAGGAGAAGGCGTGTTAGCGCCCCTTCACGGGGCTTATCGTCTGTTTCGTTCCTGGTGGACACGCTCCTTCTTACCCGTTATTATGCACACTTTCCTTGGAAGGCCTCGGCTGACAGCCTTGGGAATGCTTAATTGGCAAGAACCTTATTCCTCGTAGGTATAGGCTGTATTTGGGGACCATCCGCCTTTACTTTGTCAAACTCTGGCTGACCTGGTAATGTGAGTCGTCAATTTGTCATGTGGGAGACATGTCAGGGGGTGGGGAACAAAGAAGCAAAGCACATAGAGAGAGGAGCATGCAGGTCAGGAAACAGTAAGGAAAACTTTCTGGCATTCATACTGGTCATCAGTAGCCCTGGGGGAATAAAGGGCTCCCTGATGCTCAGTGCATCATCAGGAAGATTAATTAACATTTGTAAAGGCCACACACAATGTGAAAGGCCCAGTAATGGATCTCCAAAAGCTGGAGTCCCTGTTTTCCAGAAGGGTCATGAAACAAGGAGTGGAAAATATTCCCTAGAAGACAGAGCTGGGTGACCTCGGCCATGAAGAACATTGCAAAGAAACGACTGGGCTTGTCTGGGATTCTCTTCATTCTCAAGTTGAATCTGATCTGACAGATGTGGTGAGTAATTAAGCCCTTGTCCATTCAGAGTCTGAATGCCTGCACTGCGCAGAGAATGGGGCAGGAATAATGAGAGGCACAGCCCCTCCGGGACTATTCAGGAGTGCTCGAATTTGCATGGTCACATGAACCCGAAGGAAGTGGATTATGCCGGCTGGGCCAGGAAGTGGAGACCGCCAAAGCTTTCTGATTTGCATAAATCAGAGGGCTGGAAGGCAGAGAGGCTTGAGGGCTCTCCAAGGAGGCCAGGTGTAGCTGCCTTTCCTAGAACCCAGCACATTTCTGTAGCTAGATGCCTTCTCACCAAGGCTGCAGAGGTAATCCGACGTGTGATGTCATTTGCTCAGAAGTTTCGTCAGTGTGTACCATAAGGTTGCCACAAACCGCGACTTTTAGAAGCAAAGTTGTTGCACAGTCTTCGAATGAATAGATTCTTTGAATCACCTTGAATTAAAGGTGACTTGGTAAGGGGCAATGCATTTTATCATGATTACTGCTGTCAAATAATTTCTAATTGCATGACAAGGTGCTTAAGCAAAGGAATTGTTTATGGCTTTAAAAAACAGTTAATGCACTCTCAAAAAGGATTATTTCCTTTTTAAGTTTCAAACGAAGGCTACCGATTAATTAAGCCATTTACATAAAAATGTCTTGGATCAGCTACCTGCAAAGATAAAGGATGAAATCTATCCTCTAATTGGAAAAAGAAACACTCCTATATATGGTAATACACATATCGAAGTACTCTACAAAAAGCAAATAGAAATCATTAATTAAAACTGAAATGTCAAAAATTTTCATTTTATTCTACACAGTATTAAAAATGCTGGTGGTGTCATGTACTTTATTGAATAACTTTTCTTGAAATATGGCTTTCCATCTACACTGTTTTACTCAGGTTTTTAATTATTATTATTATTTTTTTATTGGAAGTCATGTCAAATTACATGATGGTTTTAGAGACTGGAGGTTCATCCACCCTTCAGCCCCCTTGCCCCCCACAGGTAGCTAACTTTGTATTATCTCCCAGATTCACAGACATCAGTCAACCAAGGTCAGTGAGAGCATTCAGAACTTGCTCACTTAGGTTCTGAACGAGTCCTACACTTGATACAAACAGTCATTACAGACCCAGAATGGAACAAAGAAGGCAGATATTTACTAGTGAAAAACTGAAGTTCCTTAATCACCTTAATATATATAATCAAATGGAAATGATACATTACTCAGGCTAATTATATATAATTTCTTGGCATTAGGTATAAATTATTCAGACTATATCAAGGGAAAAAAAATAAAAAAGATTCTTCTTCATAGCAGAATTTTCATTGTGAAATAGATCTCACAGCAAATCCCATCTTTCTGGTATCTCCCCTTTAGTCTTTGATGACTTAAGTTTGTTTTCCCCAGTTTTTTCCAAGCTGAGGCTGTGCTGTGATTTTGGTAGTTGGAATTGGTCTTTTCATGATCGATTCCTGGATTGGTCAACATGTGGCCCTTGAGTAAAATGTTGAGAAGAAAGTGGAAAGGGCAAAGAGGATGGAACAAAAAAGGTGAGCAGAAGAAGAAAGAAGGACAAAGAGCGGGGACAAAACAAGGAGGGAAGACAGAGAGAAGTTTAAAATCACCCAGAAGGTACACATTATAATAAACAGGATGGACAAATGCTCAGTGCCAGAGACTGACATGAGACGAACTGCCGATGTGGGCAGGTCACCTGTCAGAGGGGCTCCGTGTGTTGGTGAACTGGCAGGAAGTGACACTCAGGCACGCGGGCTCCGTGCCATCCCTCGCTCTAAATGAAATTAAAGGGACCTCTCACAGTTGCTCTTCGGGACTGACAAGTTCAAGCCACAAGGTGACGATCAGCTGGCAGGGCTCTCTCTGCTTTACAAAGGTGTGCCGAGGGCAGGGATTATCAATAAACTCCAAGAGATGCATTCTCGCAAGTAGAAATGGAAAACTCAAGGTCTAGCAAAGTCTTTAACGACGCAGAGACACGGTCGCAGAATGGAGGAAATCTATGGTCCATGGGTGGCTGTAATCTCTCTCCCTTAACAAGCCCATTTCCACCTTTAAAAACAACTCAGATAGCTCATATGTTCTTCTAAGGAGCTCAGTGTGATCTGTACAAATGGCTAGCATTGTTTTCATGCTGTTTGGTGAGAAATATGCCCTCTTTTACAGTCAGTGAGGCCCAGGCCTAGAGAAGCTAAATGACTCATCCCAGGTGAAGCTGCCGGAGAGAGAGGTCCTGGATCTGAGGTCAGCATGCCGAGCCCTTGGCCCTGGAACTTTCCAGGGGAGTATCAGGTTTACTACCCACACAGAGGGTTGGAGGAACTCTAGAATCACACCCAGACATGACCGTTGGCAGAAGTACTGCATCCCTGAGAAGACACAGGTCCCTTTTCGAAGTCTTTGTAGAGAGCATTTTATAGGTCTCTGGCCTGCTATCAGACAATCCTCAAATGGAGTGCTGACCTGACTGTATTTTATTTAAAACAAATTTTTTAAACGCTTATTCATTTTTGAGAGACAGACCGCAAGTGGGACAGGAGCCCACAGAGAGGGAGACCCAGAATCCGAAGCAGGCTCCAGGCTCTGAGCTGTCAGCACCGAGCCCGATGCGGGGCTCGAACTCACGGGGACCGTGAGATCATGACCTGAGCCGAAGTCGGACGCCCAACCGACCGAGCCACCCCAGTGCCCCTGACCTGACTGTGTTTAGCTGCCACGTGTTCCCATCAATGACACTGTGCTAGACCGTAGGAGGCGCTGCTCCTTCACCACTTGGCAGAGCAGAAGCATCAATTTGTGAAGGTCACTTGCAAGCGCTCATGAATCCGTGTCGTATTTCCCGCTACTTCTGTTGCATGGATTCGCTTTCCTGGAGGAAGAGTTTTTGTACAATTCTACACAGGGACATAACTTCTTCCCCTCACAGACCCTTCGTTTCTTCAACTGCAAGACCGAGACAACAGTTCCTATCTTTTGGGCTTGTTCACACTTAAAGATAAACACGTTGCCCGGCACAAAAAAGGCCCGCAACGAGTGGTAATTATCACAATTATTATCACAGAAAAAGAAGTGGGAGTGGCCGTTTAAGGCTATGAGAACACCTTTATTTTCATATTCTTCTTCCCAGAGGATTAAACTGCTCAAGTCTGTTTGCATTTTCTTTCTTTCTTTTTTTTTTTTGGTCCCTGCTGATATCAACTCATTATTTAAAGAGTGTTAGCAAAGTTAATCCAAGAGAAACATACATTCTGTGTCATTGATCTCTTTAAGTGACACTTTTTTCATTAATTATTACCTTTCAGTGATAGCGCTGTGACCAGTTTCTATTCCCTCTGGGGGCTTATGAGAATTCAGGGATAAAAAGTGGTTTGGAACCTTTCTGTAGTCAAGGAGTACAGGAGCCTCTCTTTTAAACTTGTAAGAAGAAAACAAAGGCAAACAAAACAAAATACAAAAACAAAGGAAAAATGCCCTAGAGGCCAGCATAATTGTTAAGGCTGAGAAGTTAGACCAGCTTGACCACTTATGAGGGACATGATCTGAGTAAGTTGTTTGCTTAATCTATGAAATGAAATCATAAAAACATTGATCTCTTAGGGATATTAAAGGCTTTTAAACTCCACTAGCAAAGAATAGGTAGCCTATGCCTGGTACATAGATGCACTCAAGAAATGGTTGCCATAATCATGTTCCTATCAATAAACCGTAGAGGAGTTAGGGCACTGGTGCAGAAAACATTTACTGGTAGATATTATTGGGGAACAGTAGGGGTAATAATGTTCTAGTAACATCTACCCCAGATTCCCCCCCCCCCCCCCGCCCTTTACATAGAGTGATTCTATTCCTTTTCTTCCATTTCAGGAAATTCGTTTGTACTTGAAAACAGTCATTAAGCTGAGCCCTGTGTGATGTATGTGTTTAAAAAATGTGGTGGTGACACCTGGGGTTATCAGTCTTTTTATTTGTGGAGACAAAGGTCATATCAGACTTCAGCGATTGTGCATTTCTGGGCCCACGTACTGTGGACACGCTCCTACTGCCCTCAGTAGCCTGTGCACGGGAGGCAGGACAAAATTTTTTCTGGAGGGGTCTTTCTTATAAGGAGATAGAGCAGACATCCTGTGTTATTCAGAAGGGATGTTAGAAAACAAAGTTACTTCCAGAAACTTCTGGTTCACTTAATAGTCATTGATAAATATGAGCCAGTTGTCACTTTGTAGCAAAAGCCCATATACCATCTCCTGCTCATTTCATCAGTTGTGTGGGAGAGTCTCAATTTTTCTACTTCAGTTAATATTTCTAATTCTCCTCAACTGAAAGGAAGGGGAGAAGGAAGAAAGGAAAAGAAAAATAAAGAGGGAACTCTGTCTCTTTAAGTGGGGTCTGCATCCATAGAATCTGAGACCCATCCTGAGGTAAAAATCCCTTTCTCTGGTAAATGAGACAGCTGGTGGCTTCCAGTTCAAGCCGCCTTGTCAGCAGCCTGTGTCACAGATGCACCGCGTGGTGTCAAGGAGGCTGCAGGGTGGACCAAGGCATGCTGGGAGTGTGGAGCGGACTCTTGCGGTGCCAGCCACGGTGAGGGTGGGGAAGGGCAGGGTCCTCCCTAGGCCTGTCTGTTCTCAGGCCAGGAGTCTTGAGAGCTAAAGGTGATGTTTCACGAGCCCAGTTTCTAAAGACAAGATTTTGGATTCCTTCAAAGAGTGGATTTTACTAATCCCGGATCCTCAGGGAAGATAGAAAGAGATGATAGAAAGGTTTGGGAGAAGGAAAAAACTGGGCAAGGAATATGCTACCCTTTCTTTTCTATCCTTTCATTTATGCCGTCTCATTCTGGAGATTAAATAAATTACGTTCTTCCCACCATCAGGGGTACTATACGCGAGACCACTCGAATTTTTCTGCCCTGAAAATGGGCCCCATTTGTTACTGACTTGTTAATTCACACTGAAATTAATTCACAGTGAAATGTATACACTGAAACGCATGCCATCCCGAAAGCCTCACGACTTCTGTGAGGACTACCTACTTAACGTTACTCCGCTTAGCTCATGTTCTGTGAGACTGTTCAGTGAATACCGACTGCTTATGATTTATTTCCTATCACGCTTCCTTCATGTAGGTAACTCCGACTTCTTAGGAATTACAGCAGTTTCCCCCCTCCCCCCACAGGGTTCTCATTAGGGAAAGAACGTGCCTTCTCTCTTTGGAGAGCAGTTTTGCTCAGCTCTGTCCTAGGTAAGCTTTATAGAGGTGGCCAGTGGACACAAATCCGAACCAAGTGCCAACAGAGCCACAGGCTAAAGCAACGGGACAGTAGGCTGAGCGAAGGTATTCTGGGTTTCCCTGCTGTTGCCTCTTACGTCGTCAGAGATGGAAGGACCAGGTTTTGCTTCCAGCCATTGTGAACTGATAAGGGGTCCTGCTCTCACGGCCACCACGCAGCTCCTGCCGCCTGCAACTCACCAAGCGCGCTCGACAGCGTCCCAAATGGTTTGTGTCCTGGTCGAGGAGACAAGGCCACTGACCACGTGCTTACATGTTGTAGCAAATACCACGTTGCCATGAATGTTTTTAAATGCTTACTCTCAGTTTTGACACTTAAGATGTCCCAGGCTGACACCAGATAGTTCACGGACCAGCGTGAGGAGTAGCTCTAGACCAAAGGATGAATAACGTTCGCTGGAATGTTTTAAAGCTGTCACCTTGGCACTAGATACGTGCCTCTCGTCCGGATTCTACCCGACCTCCAAACTCTACCGCTTCCAACAAGACAATGCAAATCAGGACCTAGTCCGTGAAAACAAATTTAACTCCAAGATAATCTGAATTCCTCGAAGCCAATGAAATTGTCTACCGAATCTTGTGTGTATGCACCTTTTTCTAGAAAGTCCAGATGGGTACATGGCCTAGAAATGGTTAAGAGAAACTAATGCCTCAACACTTTTTCATCACCTGGCAACTCTAGTTACAAATTTCAACAGGCAACCACCTAAGCTTCCCTGGAAAATACACACACCTGAGGGGACTGCTGGTTTTATAAAGCCTCCCCAGCTCTGGTGGGTGGGCTATTTCCGTGGTGTTTCAAAACACTGTTGTTCTGGGTTAAGAAAGAGACTGGATTTGTCTACCAAAGACTTGGATAGCGACGGGAGGTTAACTCTCTCCAAAAAATAAATTAAAATAGCCTCTTAAAAAAAGAGTGTCACTATTCTTCAGCATTACGGAAGTATTCCCTACATCGGCGTCTCAGAAGCTTGGAGGCAAGCGAGGCATCCAACTTAGAAGGGAGAGGTGAAAGTGTAGAGAAAGGAGGTAGGGGCTGCTTGCAGGACAGGTGAGCGCTGGCTGGTATGAGTGATGGGGGCGGGAGTATCCAGGTGGAACCAGAGGTCCACAGAGAGCAGGGCTGAGGACATAACCAGGAGGTGAAGTTACCATTCCAATATACACAGAACCGTTTTAAGAGGAAATCTATCCCTAGTGCCCAGACCATGGTCTTTACATACTATTTCCCACAGAAAGGAACCAGGATTCCTTGTAGAAACAGCTGATTCCATGTCTGGGTCAGGAATCCGGGGTATCTTACTCTGCTAGAGAAGAAAGCCTAGGGGTAATTATATTAAAAGGTGACCCGAGGCAACTAGAAGGGGCTCCTATTGATCAAAGATGGGACATTTGAGCATCAAAAACAGCACTTACTACAAGAGGCTTATGCATATGAAAAAAGATAAAAACCCAAGTGTTTATAGCAATATTCAGTGACAAAGAAGCCTCACTGGCCACAATTCCTCACTGGTGGAATTCAGTGTTTTGAACATTGATAAATGGAAAGAAGCATTTATGATGCTTTTCTTGTATGAACTGTATTTCAGAAGAACCAAAGAGTTGATAATGATAAGTTCTTCTAAATAGAAAAATAGCTAATAAATGCAGAAAGAATGATAGAATTGAAAATCACCACTTGTAACCCCTAACGGATGTATGCAGTGATATCAATGGTTGGTAAAACCATTAGGTTAACAGGTCCATACAGAATTTCATAATGGACGAATCAGGCTGACCATACCTGAACCCACTGATCAATCCTGACATCAACACAAGTTGTTCTGTGCCTCCTTATGTGATGCCACATAGGTATCCTGCATCTCATTCAGTTTTTAAACTAATGACTAATTTACAGGAACAATGGAGAAGAGAGGAACATGCTGCACAGCACAAGGAAGATGCAGAGGCCAGATACATAATGTGAACATTTTTACACGACAATGATCTGCTTTTCTTCAACAAATAAGTACAGTGAAAACTGGAGGAGGATCTAGAACAGATTAAAGGACACTTAAAAATGCATCAGCCAAATGCAACAGGTGTACCTTCTTTGAACCCTGACTTAAACTGCCCAACAGTATGGGGACATCTGTGAAACAATTAGGGAAAATTGAGCCTGGACAGGTTGTTGTTGTTGTTATTATTATTATTATTACATTTTTATTAAATCTGCGAGGTGTGATAAGGGTATTTGTGGTTAGGTTTTTAAAAAGTTATGCTTATATACTCTAGAGATACAAACGGAAATATTTACAGGTAAAATCAGATATCTAGGATTTGCTTAAAAATACTCTAGCAAAACAGAAAAGAAAAAGGGAAGGGAAAAGAAAGCAAGAGTGGCTAACTGTTGGTAATTGTAAAAGCTGGGTGTTGGAGAACATGGAGTTCACGACACTATTTTCTTTCTGTGTGTGTGTGTGTGTGTGTGTGTGCATATGTGAGAGAGAGAGAGTAAATTCCTGCAATAAAAGTTTTGTTTTCTGTTTTAAAGAGAATCTCGCAGAAAATAAAAAAAAAAAAAAGGACAGGCAAGCTGATGAAAAACACAACCCTTATCTACTGAGTCTTGGAATTCAGGCCCATACTTGCCCCAGCCCCGGGGTCTGTGGGAGGGTGAGCACAGGTCATACGAAGGAGTTCGGTCTCACTGGTCTCTGTGGGGCAGGGTGACTAGGTGCATGGGAACTCATGGGGAAAGAGCAAGCGTGCTGAATCCACAATCTTCAAGAGAGGCTGGGCCAGCCTTCTGATTGGTGGGAGGGAAGGAGGTGTCCAGGATCTACTCTGGGAGAGGCAAGCAAGAGGATCCCAGCCATAGTCTAGCTTCCTCTTTAACCTCATTCTCAGAGCAAATGCAAAACAAGTACCAACATAACATGCCATCTGGAATTCTATAATGCACTCCTGGCAACAGGCCATGGCAAGCAACCCTCAGAGCTGTAGACGATTGGCATATTTAAAGGCCACACACATCTTTTCTTCAGCCCTCTGTCTATCCTCTTATATGTTATTAATGCATTTAGAGAACTGTAATAAATTTGGACTTGGAAGGAGTTTGGTCAAAGGCAATAACACCAAACTTGATACACAAATGACCTATTGGGACCTATAATATCTCCATGCCAGCTTTTTTCAATTAAATGACCACAACTAGCAAACAACTATTAACATGGGGCCTGTGTGGGATACAAAGATATGCAGTGTCTGCAATGGTGAGCCACAAAATGCTTGTAGAAGAAAAGGGGAAAAAAACCCAGTTTCTCATATAAGTTCTTGAGACAAAGATGTTATTCAGCTTTACAATCCATTGGAGCTCCTCCCAGGAATATTCCACCGGTTTCCACAATTGCAATTGGAGGCTGCCTTGATGGAAACTGTGCTAAAGAACCTGTAATATCCGTGTAATGTCCACACCTGTCCTAAACCCCCAGAGAGTCAGGGACTCTTGTTACTCTACCCTTGGTGACTACAGCTACCTGAAATGATTCCTTCATCAACTGAAAACTAAACAGAAACTATGCCTGATTGTGCTGGTCTTTAGCTGTTTTCTGGGGCTATCCCATGTATTCAGACTGTGTTTACTTTTTTGCACCATTAGTCCAGGACATTGGTGTACCAAGCCATTGCTTCCTAGTCAATAGCAACCACGCTTTCTGAGCCACAGATCCAATCATTCAGCAGGGCGGGCCGCTTGAAATTGAGATTATCCTGAGGATTCAGGAGGTCAGCTGTCATATAGAGTGCATGCAGGTCCCGGTTATCCAACAGAAACTCAGCATGACCCTTCAGCCTAGGCCCCTGGGGTGGCAGAGTCCATTCTTAACATAGAATTAAGAGGTGGACAGAACGGCAGGGGCTTATCTGGTTTAAGCCTTAGCTTCTTGCAGAAAACTTCACACAGAACATTCTACAGCTCTCCCCTGACTTACAATTGGGGTTACGTCCCAATAAACCTATCGGAAGTGGAAAATATTGCGAGTCAAAAAAACATTTGTCACACCTAACCTACTGAACCACGTAACTTAGCTTCACTGACCTTAAATGTGCTCAGAACTCTGACATTAGCCTACAAGTTGGACAAAATCACATAATACGATGCCTATTTTATAATAAAGTAGAAATAATATGCTGAATATCTCATGTGACTTATGGAATATAAAATCATTGAACACAAAGCCTGTTTTATAATAAAAAATAAATATGTTGAATGTCTCATGTGATTTATTGACTACTGTAGTGAAAGTGAAGAACACAATGGTTGTATGGGGACAGGATGTTCATAAGTGTAGCCGTTTTGACCCTCACGATCGCGTGGCTGACTGGGAGCCGCCCCTGCCCAGCAACACGAGAGAGTACTCTATGCTGTGTCGCCGGCCTGAGAAAAGATCAAAATTCAAAGGCTGAAGTATGGTTTCTACCGGACGCGTGCTGCTGTCGTGCCACTGTGACACTGGAAATTTGTAAGTTGAACCGCCGTACGTTGGGGACCCTTCGTACTTCACTGGGAGGTTCTGAGTCTGAGGAAGGACGCTGATGACGTTGCAGCAGAGTTCTTCATTTACAAGGAAGGTCCAGTCCTGTCGGAAGCCCTGTACAGAGCGAACCATCTCCCCAGTAGTCACTTAGCCCCCAGCCCTAGCCAGACTACCGTTGCTGCTGCTTCTACTACCACTAACAACACAACAGTGGTGATGACAATAATTGCAATATCAAATATGTAGAGTTTTTATTTTCTTTTGGGTCTTTACTTCAGTTGTTAGCTTATAAATACCATCATAATCTCCACTTACACATTAAGAAACTGAGGCACAGAGAGATTAAGGGGCACCTGGGTGGCTCAGTCGGTTAAGCACCAGGTTCGGCTCAGGTCACGGTCTCGGGGTTTGTGAGTTCGAGTCCCATGTCGGGCTCTGTGCTGTCAGTGCAGGGCCTGTTTTGGATCCTCTGTCTCCCTCACTCTGCCCCTCCCCCAACTCGTTCCCTCTCTCTCTCTCTCTCTCTCTCTCTCTCAAAAATAAACATTAAAAAAAAAAAACCCCAAGGCATAGAGAGATTAAAATAACTTGTTGGAAGTCATAAAACTAGTAAGTGGACAAAGCCAGGCTGTCTGGCTCAAGAGCAGTAGTGTGACTCATTATGAGATACTGCCTCTTATCATACTTATGAGCACTGGCTCTGAATTAATAATCTGAATTCTGAATGGTGGCCTGACTTACAAAAGTAAATGTCCGGATTTTGCCTGAGCTCATGCTCAGACTAGACTCGTTCTTCTTACCTGTGGTTCCATATAAGAATCGCCTGGAGAGCTGTTAAGAAATACTGATGCTGGGAACCCACTCCTAGAGATTCACATTCATTCCGTCCAGGGTAGGGCCTGGTGACCTGTATTTTTAAAATGTTCTCCAGGTGATTCTTAGGTGCAACCAGAGCTGAGAACCACTGGGTGCGACTGAAGTACTTTGCAAAGGTAAAAAAATACATTTGACATTGCTGTATACCTTCTCTTCCCTCTTGGATTGTCACAGAGGACAATGGTGTATTAAAGGCTCTCATTCAAACTTACTTGAACATGGAACCGTTGTTGCGCATAGTGTCTAGAAATGTAGATGGGAACTGCTGTTCTAACCACTTGGAAACCAGCAACTTAGGTTAATAAGCTTGGTTTCTCTCTTTCAAACAGAAAACTCTGCACCTTTAACGTCCAAGATGAAAATTCATGAGAGTGAAAGTTTCTTTCTTCAATAAGGACACAGAAGATCCTTAAGCCAGCTTATTCTCTTAACTAAAAAAGATCCACAATCTCATAGTTGAAAGGGACCTTAAATGCCATCTAATTTCTCTTGGTACCACTAACACACACACACACACACACACACACACACACACACACACACACACACCCCAATGCAGAAATCCTTTCTAGAGCATTTTCCCAGATGGTCATCCAGCTCTAGCTTGAACAGTTCAATGACAAGAGACCTCACTCCTTCACAAGACAACACATTTCATTGTTGGACGGATCAAGTCTTCTTTATATGGGCTCCAAATTGCCTCCCTATAACTTCTACTTAGTCACAGCTCTGTTGTTGTCTGGAATAATGGTATAAAGTCTCTTTTTCTTTCAAATGAGTGTCCTTCAGCACATCATTAAGGCGGAGCATCGTACACTGGAGGGAACACAGAACTACACAGGAGCCAAGACACTCGGATAGGAGATGTAGGTCTGCCTCAGACCTTATCTTTCAGCAACTGAAGCACTTCAGGCATCAGTGTATCATGAATAAGAACAAAGACAATGAAAAACTTGTCTTGCATAACTGTAAGCATCAAAATAAAAGTCTAAGTGAAGGCTTTGTAACTGAAAAGTACTCTACAAACATGTTATTATATTAGTAGATAATTTAAAGTATTATATTTTTATACCTGAACAATTCTTCTGTCATTTGGCACATGTATTGTGTTTCCGAAGTTACGAACATTGGATTTGTTACCTAACTAGATTAACGATGGTGAAGGAGTGCTCCATGACGCCACCTATCTGTTACTTGCATCAATGATTTAGTGATCAGAAATCAAAGTCTTCCAAGGTGGCATGGGTCACAGTGCGCTGATGCTGTCCTTCAGGAGTCTGGCAGACCAGAGGAAACAAAGAGAACTCTGGACTTGAAATCAGAAGGTCTGGGTTTGAGTCTGCCATTTACTAGATAGGTGCCATTGAACAAGTCCATTAACCCATTTCCCCACACATAAAAAGGGAGGATGATAACATCAATCTAACCTATACTACACTTAGGATAAAGTAAAACAAAATGTGTTAAGTGCTCAACAATAAATGTTACTGATTCTCATTTCAGAGCATTTCACCATTGCCGTGTTTTTCAAATCAGTGAGAAGCCGTTTGAAAAGTCTATTATATTCTCTCTAAAGTAAATAGAACACTTGGTTACCTGGATTCCACCTGGATAGAGTTCCAACTCTGCCATTAATTCCCGGTGTGACTCACATATTAGGCCTTCGGTTTCCTAATTTGCAAAATGAATTAATTGGACAAGCTGATCTTTAAGCCCTTTTCTAGGTATGGTTCTGGGACCACCAATATTCTTACTGCAAATCAAATTGGAAAAGTTTCAGAAGTAAATTGGTTTCTGAGATCAATTTAGTTATTCCACAATCCCCAAATACTTCCACAGCAAAAACAACGTCTTCAGTTTGCAAGGCTGTTTGAAAACTATCCCCCTTTAGGAAGATATATTTGTTTCCAACTAAGTTCTGCTAGCCAGGTTCCTGAGGTGAGGTACCAGAATTAAAACAAAAAAACAAAACGAAACAAAACAAAAAAAACAACCCTCAATAAAACCAGACATTTCTCCAAAGAAGAAATACAAATGGCCAATAAGCACATAAAAACATGCCTGACATCTTAGAGAGTAGAGGGATGCAGATCAAAACCACAATGAGATAGTTTCTCACACCCCCTGGGATAACTATAATCAAGAAGACAGACAATAACAAGTGTTGGCGAGGATGTGAAGAAATTGGAACCCTTTGCGTGTTGCTGGTGGGAATTTAAAACAGTCCAGCTACTTTAGAAAACAGTTTGGCAGTTCTTCAAAAACGTTAGACACAGAGTTACCATACGACCCAGCCATTCCACTCCTAGGTATACAGCCAGGAGAAATGAAAACACATGTCCAAGCAAAAGAAAAAAACCAGCACGTGAATGCTCATGACAGTGTTGTTCATATAGCAGCATCATTCATCATGTCTCTCAGTTGACAAATGGATAAATACACTTTGTATATCCAACGATGGAATATTAGTCAGCAATCAAAAGATGTGAAGCACTGATATAGGCTACAACCTGGATGAACTTCGAAAACCTTACGCTAAGTGAAAGAAGCCAGACACAAAAGATCACATACTGTATGATTCCATTTAAATGAAATGTCCAGAAGAGCCAAATCCATAGAGACAGAAAGTAGATTAGTGGTTGTCAGGGGCCGCTGGGAAACAGAGAGTGGCTGCTAATGGATACCAGATTTCTTTTTGGGGTGATGAAAATGTTCTAAAATTGATGGTGGTGATGGTTGCATGACTCAGTGAATACACTGAAAGCTGCTGAACTGTACACGTTAAGTGGGTGAATCATATGATATGTAAATTATATCTCAATAAAGCTGTTAAAAACACTCAATAGAAGCACATCGTCATTAAGTTACCAGGACCAAGGATCACCTCAATTTAAATCGAAGCGCAAAGAACATGTGTGTTTGTGTAAAACTATTTTATGTGGATAATTGCTTTATATGTTCGACTGCTTTAAACCCATTTTTGCATTTGGATCATTTTTCAAGGAGGAGCTGAAATTTAAGGAAGTAAAATTGAATAAACAGGCTATTGTGGCACAAAAAGTATATTTCTTTTATTTCACTACCCAGGATTGACTCAGCGGTGTAAAATGCCATTTAAAAAAAGAATGACAAAGTTTGAATGAGAAAATGTATTTCATCGTGGAAGATAAAAGTCTTTCCTTCTCTACAGTGAATACAGGTAATTTCAGAAGCAGCGGCTCCTAATTATTCACTGTTGAAAAGCTAAAAAAAGGTTCATATTGAAAACAGTGACCTCCAGTTTGCTTCGTGAATGAAGGCAGACACAAATTCTCATTTTCCTAGAATCCTGGTTGATAACTGAGTTGGGAAAAGCATGCATTTCTTCATTACAGTGCAGTCGACTGTTCATTTAAATAACAATAAGCTGCATAAAAGTCACAAAAGCATTATCTAGCAATTCCACTGTGTTGAAATGCATTATTAGTGCTAACAATGCCAAATAGAGTAAATAAATGACTGGCTTCTTATTTTCAGCATTATTCCTGATTACTTAGCTTTATGAAAGGGTAGCATTATTATTAGCGGTGCATTCAACACCTTGGTCAACACTATTTGCTTGGATAACTCTTGAACTGGAAGGGATTTTAAAATAGAGCTATGTTTTTTTCTAGGTTATCCAAGAGCGAAAAAAACCCTCCAATCCACTGCTTATGTATCATACATTTTTAACAGAAAATATTTGAAGAACCCAACTTCTGTTCACTATATATGTGTAAAAAGTGGAATTAAGGTCCTCATTAAAGATAGCACACTTGCAATAG
The DNA here is from genome assembly GCF_018350195.1 of Panthera tigris. Classification (NCBI taxonomy): domain Eukaryota; kingdom Metazoa; phylum Chordata; class Mammalia; order Carnivora; family Felidae; genus Panthera; species Panthera tigris. Next base: position 68,969,254 of record NC_056670.1, on the reverse strand, counting down.
TACTTATTTAAAAATGTAAAATTTACATCAATAGTTTAACTTTACATCAGAAGATTTCCTACCAAGAACATGCTAATGCTTCCATTTTTAAACTTCCTGGAGTCCAACGTCTGGGCCTTTTTTTTTTTTTTTTTTTTTTACTTTTTTCTTTTCTCACTCCCTGAAATATGCAGTACTCCACAAAATGCCACTGATTAAACTTGTTACGAGAGCACCATCAATCGTCCGAGTGCATGGCAAATAAAAGGAGAGATTTCAAATCATTCACTCCTGAGTCTCTAGTCTGCTTTGGTTAGATGAAAAGAGGCATCTCAGTTAAAGATCTGAGCCATATTTGGCTTTAACAGTGCCTGATCGAAGTACGACTCCCCTGAAATGGGGCGACAGGATATATGCTTATAAAGTGGTATCATCCTAAGGGGAACATTGCACACCAGGGTGATTGACTCTCCTTCAGAAAATGGAAGTTTTTTGGTGTGTGTGTGTGTGTGTGTGTGTGCACTGAAGCCTTAGATTATGGTGTAGGAAGGGAGCAGGAAACACAACAAGGAGCACATTAATATTCAGGTAAAGGATTATGTGAGTAGAGGGAGAAATTCTTGAAGGGTGTGGCACATGATGTATTTTCTAAAATTGGCTGCAACAGTACTTCCCATCCCATTGGTTTTCCACAGCCTTGCCCTCCCCACATCAAGGGATAGAGTCTGGGTCTCACCCTGCTGAAATGTGGTGGGTCCCTGTGACTGTCTTCATGAACAGAATGTCCCAGCGGTGACACGTATGACTTCCTAGGCTAGGTTAGAAAAAGCCACGCAGCTTCTGCCAATCTTGCTCTTGGAACGCATCTTTGGGGCCCTGTGGTGCCAAGCCGGAGGCCGCCATGCTGTAAGGAAGCCCAGACTAGCTCCTGCAGAGAGACGACCTGGAAAGGCCTTGAGACAACGAAGCAATGAAGGGCCCAGGCAGTCCCTAGCTGCTACGGGATCTTGTCTCTTCCCAACTGTTTCCGCTCCAGGCTCTGTCTGAAGACGATCTCATAAGAGACTTGGAGTCAGGACACCCAGCCAAGCTGTTCCTCATTTCCCGACCCACAGAAATTGTGAGTGATAACGAAGTTATGGCTCATTATTGTTGTTCTAAGCCGCTACATTTTGGCGGGGTTACTTACACAGCAGTAGACAACTGGGAGAAGAGGAAAGGAAACCTGAATGAAGACTCCTATCCTAAATAACGCAGAGGGCACGTATGAAGTCTAGTCTTTTAAACCATGACTTTTAGCTAAAAGTAACAGAGAAAGACTCCTTGTAAATCAACAAGGCAAGCCCCAGTTCAGTACTGATTCAGAGCTTAGAACTCCTCCCCGCAGTGGCCAACGTCCCCACAGTGAAAGGTCTAGATTCCCACACACAGGAAGGGCAGCAGGGGTGTGAGGAAACTTACCTTGAACTACATTTATGCAGCAAGCACAGTCCTCTGACTGTTTGCTTGGGGTGGTCCTGGCTGTGATGGGCAGGGAAGCTACAGCCCCTCTAAGACACCCACTGGTACAACCACTGATTCCTGCCTTGCTTTTCATGCTGGAGTAAAACTGTACAGTCTGCAGTTCCCGAGCACAACATATATTTTAACGCCTCCATGTCCCTCTTTTCTCTTATTTGGCTAACTCACACGTACTCTTCAGAACTCAGGCCAGGCATCACCAACCCCAGGAAGTCCAACAGGGAAAAGAATTGTGTACACTTATTGTTACATCGTATTAAAGTTTATGAAAACAGTTCTTCTTAAGGTGTGTTTTCTCACTAGATTGTGTATATTGACAAGGAGATACAAATTCTTTACATTTGTATCTTTACTACCTAAGGCCTCCCTTGGTCACAGCAGCTGGTGCTCAGTAAACGGGTGTGGAAATGAACAGGTAAAGGTAAGTTGGCTTCAAAGGACTCCTTTGGTGACAATGTCTCTAATGCATTTCAAACATCCCATGCTCTGCCCTGATCTCGTTTGGAAACCTCTGTCTGGTAAATTCCTAGGAGAACACTGCATCAGAATTTCGTTCGTGGCATTTTCCTCATCTTCCACCCTCATTCTCCGTACCTTCTATCTTGGACCATACTGGCGTGTATTCCTCCTAGGTCCACTTTCTAGATGGTCCACTCCACAGTGGCCAGTTTCTATCCCGAGCACCGAGAATGGCGGTTCACATACTTGGGGTTGGCTTGGTAAAGCAGTGCATCTTCCCTGTGTGAGTACACTTTTACAAAGTCATGACTGACTTAGTCATCTCTTTTCTGGGGTTAGCAACTCTGCCTCCAACAAGTCTGGAAAATGCACGAGCCTTAGACATGTTCAACAGGTGATGTCAAGATGCACTCAAATGATTTAAGGACAACCTGCCAAAGTCCTCAGAAGCTTACTGTGCCCTTGAAGTAGGTCATCCTCGGGAGCGGTTGCTTTTCATCTACCCAGCAGGTGTGTGTCATCAAATAAATATCTTAAAATGTCTTCCAGCCAGGAACAAATATCTGGCAGGAAAAAGGAAGTGCACAGGCTCACTGACTGGAGGTCTACAAGGAGAGCATGAGCCGCCTTTATTCAAACATACGAAAACTATATTTTTATTAACAGCATGGTTCCACCCCTCCCATTTATTGTTCCCTGTCCAGTCACCTGCCCTACTCCCCCAACTAAAAGGCTTCCCAAAAGAAACTAGTCTCAGTTTTTAAACTTCATTGATAAAGGTTTTAACAAAGAGGATCCCTCAAACCTGGCACCACAAAAGCATATTCTTCCCCCCCCCCCAATAAAACTGTGATTTTAATAACAATCATCATAATAGGTAAGCAATCTTGGCTCACTTGGCTCTGTCTATCTCCTGCCCTCTTTCTTTTCTCTTTTCTTTCCTCTTCTTTCTTTCTTTCTTTCTTTCTTTCTTTCTTTCTTTCTTTCTTTGTTTTTTTTTAGTGTTTAAATTAGTCATTAGTTTTATCTTCCTTCTTTTTTGGCTCGGAGATTCAGGAGACATTAAAATTCAGTAATTTGTGATATTTCATTTTTGTAAAATGAGGAAGAACTTAAATAATATGGCACAATTTGTTCTTGAATGTTCCTGAGCCCAGTTAGCAGGTATCACTGGACCCAAATATTTAAAAAAAATTATTATAAGAAAACATAAGCCTGTGGTTTAACCCTGACTTCAAAGTTACGGGAACAGCTTAAAAGAGGAAATATTTGGGCTCAAATGTGGATAAGTTTTGGTTTTAATTTTATGCACATAACTCCCAGAGCCAAAAATAATTCTAAGAGAACCATGAACACGGTGCACATCATGTGAGATTGAAAAGGCTGGCTCGTAATTATTTCAAGATGAATTGTGTAGACCACTGTAATTTTTTATTCACATGAAGGTTATCCACTAATATAATGGTGGATTTTGTGAGATCAGGGTTTTCTGAACTCACTGTGTTTTCTAGACACTCAAATACCGTTTTCCTGACTTTACCATACCTGAGCATCACCTGAGCTAGTATTTACTTAAATGTTTTCTTTAGATCAACTCTAAATTGTCCTTTTAAAGAAAAAAAAAATCACCTCATCTTAAGCAATAAGAACAGTAAAACCATGTTCTTAAATTTGCTCTTTTGGGGAAAAAACTGAGTTAAAGTAAAAGCTGCCTCTCTCAGAAGAAACATAAGTGGTTGATCTTTCCATTGATAAATATTTATTAAGCACCTACTATGTGCCAAGCCCTCTTGCCGATGCTGGGTTTACGGCAGCAAACAACACTAGGTTGCTGCTCTTGTTGGGCTTATATCCTCCGGGAGGAGATGACAATGAACAAACAGATACATAATATAATTCCCAGTAGTGACATGTGCTATGAAGAAAGACAGCAGGGAAAGGGCACAGAGCAGTGACAGGGGTATTTGAGCAGAAATGCAACACAGCATGGAAAACAGTGGCCTATTCTAAACAGAGGTAAAGGTCTACAGAGTTCATAATATTACCTGTCTCCATTTTCACTCTTATAAAACTCTGTTATGCCCCAAGACTAGGTCTGAGTGTGGTTTACCTTCCTCAGACTGCTTTTCCAGTCATAGAGACTACTGTGTCTCATAGGCTGAGAGTGTTCGCTGGGGAATGCCCTTCTGGGACAGGCTGGCCTGGATGCAACCGGTTACAGGGGGAGATTCAGACACCAGAACGGGACCACGGTGCTAGGAAGGGAAGAATAGAAGGAAAGAGCTGGGCACCAAAAAACCAAAGACCTGTTTGGCCATTTTGCTATTTTGCCTGTGGTCTCAGGGTAGCAATCTCTATGTGTCATAAGGAAATTATTTCTTGTGCCAACCTTGGCACACATATGTGGGTTGTTCAGGCCCACGGTGGCCCATGCTCCCCAGCTAAGGTGGGAGGAGCTGGTAAATACACACCTTAAGTATTTTCTGAAAACTCTGATTCTCAAGTTATTGACTGAAAACATCAGTGATAATCTAAATGAAGCATTTGAATAGTTTATAGTTAATAGTTTAATAGAAGCTTAGTCTGACCTTTTCTAAGTTTATTTATTTGAGAGAGACAGAGAGAGAGCACATGCAGGGGAGGAGCAGACAGAGAGGGGGACAGAGGATCTGAAGCAGGCTCTGTGCTGACAGCAGAAAGCCCAATGTGGGGCTCGAACTCACGAGCCACGAGACCATGACCTGAACCAAAGTCAGAAGCTTCACCAACTGAGCCACCCAGGCGCCCCCATAGTCTGATTTTTAACAGGCATTTCAGTTTGACCACATGCATTACTTATGTTCCTTGGAGGCTGACTGCATGATGAGAACCCAGCTGGTATCAGGTTTCAGACAAGGAGAGCTGAGCGCTTAAGGCTGATGGACAGGAGTAGCTGCAATCGTGGCTGAGACTTGATAGTTGTGTGACTTTGTGCAAGTTACTGAACTTTTCTAAGCCTCAGTTTCCTCATCTGTAAAAGAAAATAATAATGCCTCCCTTACAGATTTGCTCTGAGGGTTAAATGAAATGAAATTACGTAATGATTATAGAGCACTTGCCATGTAAGTGCTTTTTTTTTTTTTTTAACGTTTATTTATTTTTGAGAGAGAGAGAGAGAGCAGAGGAAGGGCAGAGAGAGAGGGAGACACAGAATCGGAAGCAGGCTCCAGGCTCTGAGCTGTCAGCACAGAGCCCGACGCGGGGCTCGAACTCATGGACCGTGAGATCATGACCTGAGCCGAAGTTGGATGCTTAACTGACTGAGTTACCCAGACTCCCCACATATAAGTGCTCTTAAAATAAATGGCAATTAGGATGACAACAGCAATCATGACAATAAGTGTTAAGAAATTTGTGGGGTGCCTGGGTGGCTCAATCGGTTGGGCGTCCGACTTTGGCTCAGGTCATGTTCTCATGGTTCGTGCGTTCGAGCCCTGCGTCGGGCTGTGTGCTGACAGCTCAGAGCCTGGAGTCTGCTTTCGGTTCTGTGTCTCCCTCTCTCTCTGCCCCTCCCCCACTCACACTGTGTGTGTGTATCTCTCTGTCAAGAATAAATAAACATTAAAACAATTTTTTTTTAAAAAATAAATCATTCGCTAGGTACTTCTGGTTTGGAAACAGAGGAAAAGACCTGTTTTCTAGATTCCGAAGAGGCTTAAAATAACCAACAGTTTTGCAGGTGACCGCAGGTACTCTGGTGGGCTGGTGAGGGCAGCATGGTGGTCAGACAGAGACAGGAACTGGGGAGGGAGGAGTTATCCACAGGGACCATGGCCCAGCCTCCAATCTAAGAGGTTCAGAATGGGATGGGGAGTGGGGGCCATTCCAGACAGTCTCGGGTAGACATGAAAACATGGGAGGGAGCTCTCTAGAGCTAGGACAGGGGTCCTAGATCAGAAACAGGAGACAGAAGGTCAGTGGAATGTGTCCTCTGCATCTGGGGCTGGTTTCAGAGGCCTCCTCGTGGTGGCTGCAGTATTTGCTCCACTGAATTTGAAAGGTGCTCGGCTGGTCACCCTGAATTTAAAAACAACAGGAGAGCACATCCCGATGGTCTGAATCCATTCAATCTGCATACGGGCACAGTGAGATGTTATGTAATCAAAACCCCTTGAACCTGCACCGGTCTCCATTAGCAACAGAAGCAAATCAGTTCATGTTTGCGGGAGGGAGCAGTGGAAGTGAAAAGCGAATGGAAAGCCAAGGTGGGCAAGTCTGTCCTGTGTGAGATTTTCCTTAACAGGTCCTGTGTTGCACTGTGCACGGCTTCTCTGGGAAAGGAAATGCCTTTCTACTCAGTTTCACACCGCCCCCTCCATCAACATATATTCTTTTTTCTTTCTTCCCCTCTGGGTTATTATATATTTAATTGGATTTGTATCATTGACATATGCCTATGTGTTTGTGATATAATATTTTATTTAATATAGCTGGATTATATCATTCAGTCCACATATAGTTATTGAGTCCTACTGTGTATCTGGCCAAAAAATCATTAAGAAGACGAGCATTTCCAGGAGGACTTTAATTTTTGTACTCCACAGTTACGAGCTTTTGCCAAGAATACATGTCAGGCCTCCAATTTGCTTCTATACCGGTCCAGTGAGGGCAGAAATGCAAGAATACATTTTTAGTTATGAGCTGGCCAGTCCAATATAATGTGACACTTACAACTTTCTGGCTGGTGAGGGAGGGTGATAGAGGATGACATTCAGTCTCGATGTACCTGAAGTAGGTAGAGCAGTGTATGGGGGGGGGGGGTGGTGGCATGAACAGAAAAGCAGACTGGGAACCAGGAGATCCAGGTTTGATTACTAATTTGGTGCCTTGTCCAAAACTGAGGGAGTAGGGAGGGGCTTAAGACTTCTACTTTGAACTTACTGGAAGGCTGGGAGGATTGAGCAAGCAAGGCTCGTAAGGGATCTCTACCTCCCCGAGACTATGTGTCGGCTGTCTTCAGCTGAAGAATGGAGAGAGAATTGATTAGGATAAAGAGGGACAAGGATTAAAATAGAGAACCACAAAGAGGCAACTGGATTATAGGGTGGACTGAGATGATGCCTGCCTGGGGGGATTTCTCTCAAGCTGTAGCGTCAGTGTGTTTGGAGAACTCATCTTCGTTGTCGTCCCAGAGGATAGTCTATGGAGGTGCAGACGACATGGCAGGAAATGAATGACTCAACAGTCGCCACATCGTTGGCCTATTTTCCACTTTGTCCCCAACAGGATTCAAGGTGGTTCACATGAACACACACGAGTGGCATGTGGGAAGTCACCGGGCTTGGTCTTGGCCAGCTCTGGTTCCACTTCCTCACTGTATGGCTGGAGAGCGACCATGAAGCTCAGCAAGTCTGAGGACAAGGGCACAGGGCAGTGATTTACCAATAAAAAATTTGCTATGCAAATGTAAGGGGAGATTTTATTGGTAATAGCAATGCTTTCCATTTATATAGGCTAATTAAAACATGGTAAACACACACAACTAAGGAAACAAAAGCATGAAGTTTGACCTACCCTGACATGAATCCCAAACCTTAACAGTTGAAAGTTTTTCTCATAGTAAGCAAAGCCATGGTCTCATCCTAAAAAAAAACAGTACGTTTGTTAACCTGAAAATGCTCTAGATGACTCCTGGGTCTGGGCTATTCTGCACAATCTGATGATCGGGGATTTCATCAAATTAATGTCACTAGATAGGCCTTATAATTAGGATAAAATATTTGAAAAGTTTTAAAGATGAGGCTGTTCATTAACTCATTGATTTTCCTACCAATTGGGAGCCTGAATTTAAATGATACCCAAAAATATAACTAGGTGTGCTCAAAGAGAGAGCTAGTGGTGAGTCTTTAAATGGAAGGCAGAAGTTTAAAATGCTATTACTATTCAGATTCTCTGAGAACATTAAAACTGCCCATTAAATGAAAACTTAATAATTGGCCCTACTGAATTGTGACATTTTGTAACCTGTTCAGAAATGCAGAAAATTGTGGAAGAAAAATTCTTTTGAGGCAGAATTTGATTTGCAATGTAATATTATTCCAAAAGCCAAGGTCACCACGCACGTACACATAAAAGAACAACAATGCAGACTGACTACCAAAGCTGAGGAAGACTCTGGAAATCAGAGCTAAGGCATATGGCTCAAGACTTCTAGGTAAGTTATGCTACTAGTCTGGAAAAAAATCAACAGGCAACAGCACGAGCTCAGAGTTAATATCAACATAGAATTGACTCCTCTTTGGAGAGTGCTTAAAGACATGACAGAGATAGGTCATTTTTGTCCTTCTATAGAAACCATCACAATTTTTAAACTTACTCTGCAATGTCATTAAATAAATACAACGTAAAGACATTAACTGGGGGGAGAATCAGTGGTTTCACATCAGAAGGCTAAAAATTCTCAAGGGCCGATGATTAATGAGCACCTTCCGGGTGTAGGGAGCTGTGTCCAGTGCTTTTGAGAGTCAAATATGAGAGATACATATTCCTCGTTTTCAAGGACTTTACCACGTAGTAGAGTGGAGGAGACAGACACTGACCTAAATAAGATACATACTTATCTCTGAAAGATGGGTAGGGTTTTGATGGGGGAGATGGAAGGTCACTGTCCAGGCAGGAGGAAGGGCAGGAGCAAGGGAAAGGCTTGAGACATGTCTGGGGAGCAGGGAGGAGGTTGGTGTGGCTGGAATGCAGGTGAAGAGAGAGCAGGCCAGCTGGGAAGAACACTGAGGGAACACTGAGGTCTGCCCAAGGCGTCAAAGGGCCAGTTCCATCAGAAGACAGACACTGTTAGGGGCACGGAGAGCGAGGGCAGAAATCTTCATCCATAAACTATCTACGAAAATATCGGGCTCCAACTTGTTATCCCTTCACTGAAGTATCTGTTAGCAAAGCAACCAGCCACTGACAAAAGACGAGGCCTCCCCAAAAGGAACCAATTACTGGGAAGAAATGGTGGTTAAAGGGAATGAAGACAAAGAATAATCAGGAATTAAAAGGCAGAAGGTGAGTGAGATAAAGGAGAAAATGTGCTGGAGAGAAGATGGTCTAATCAGGGACATGATGGAAGCAAGGAAGGGGATGAACAGAGGTCCCTCTCATCACCTCCCACCCCAGGCTAAACCCTAAGTAAACTTACTACAGAAATTTGAGGGCAAGCATGCTGATAGTTTAGAAGCCACTGGAAATAATGGGGACTGCGTGAAGTTTCTGGATGTGGATTTCCACCCGTAAATGAATTGCTCTCTGCATTCCTATGAGAGGAACTGTAAGAAACATCCTTTTAGGAAAATAATTAACGTCAAGGGGAAATGGTCACAGCAAATGGCTAAGTGCAAAAGCCTACAAAATAGACGTATGTACAGCCTGATTTTGTATAAATGATGAGTAGCATTTATTGTATTCGGCCATCAGAAACTACATCACTGAATGGTGGAAATATTTGAAAAATGCCATGTCATCAGAAACGTTTATTCTTACTTGGAATACTCAGTGACTCTTTCTGTTGAAAGTACTGTGCAATGCTTCCATTGGTATGTAGAACACCTCCCGTTAGAAATATCTCTAATAAGAAGAACAATTAAAACAAAGGATCTTGGGGAAGATGTGGCCGGCATGGCATTAAACATTACAGATGAGGGTTTCCACGTTTACCACTTCTAGGAAAACAGTCCCTTATGTAAGGAATACACAGGGCCATACTTGAGAAACACAAATATCCCCAAGCTTACATTTGCTCTCGTAATCAACGCAACTTGTTTACACAGACTTGTTACTCCATTTATCTAAACATGCTCGTGTATAAACTAGGCGTACTCCACGTCAGTCTCTTTCAAAATACAAATGTTTCTGGGTTATTGTGCATTTCAACAAGCCCATGCGAATACACATACCCTGCATACACTCCAGACTCATTCTGTTTTGCATGTGAGATGATATATTTTATAAATCTGGCTCACACAGTGGAGGGACTGGTCCATTTATAGGAGAGAGAAGGAAGCAGTGACTTCACGTTTAACTTCTTGAATGTTAGCAGGATAGAAGTGTCTGACAGAAAAGAAAGAAGAAACTTCTGTCCTTGGGGTGAAGGACTTTATCAACCTTTTACCTAAATAAACTTCGCCAGGAACAGGGGTGAAAAAGTTGACTACATACTTAATAAAGTGCAGCCAGGACTGCAGCTGTTAATTTTGGTTTGATTCTTTACAGCTGAACGGAGAAAAAAAACCCTACAAGGCAACTGCGTGAGCCAAAGAGACTTTTACAATGTATAAGCGAAACTCAAATAAATAATTTTGGCAGATTCTATGTTCTTTACGTTAAAATACATCATCTGCCAAATGAGGACAATGACTTTAAAATTTTCATTCATAGTAACGGGAAATCACAGCCAGGTTTCTAAAGCTTAAAATGCCAATGAAATATTTAATCGTTTCTATGTAAAACATGCATGGAAAAAAGATGGGAAGAATATGTATGAAAGTGCTAACGATGATTCGATGGACGATGAGGCTTATGGGGAGTTTTATTTCTTTCCTCTACACCTTTCTGAAGCCTCAAGATATTCAACAATAAACGTGAAATTCATATTTTAAGAATTTAAAAATTATGAATAGTTCAACAAACCCACCTTTTTTCTCTTTTGGGGTGAGAAAATGATGCAAAATACGACAAAAACGAAATTCTCTGAAGCCTATTTTAAGCAAGTGAGAACAAACCCCTTACAAACATGCCTGTGGACGCGAAGACAGCTTCCAGCACTTTAAAGCACTGTTGGGCTGCCGGGCTATTTGGGGGCTTGGGATCTTGACTTGGCGTGACAGGTAGGGGTGAGGTTAGGCCATCCTGAAAATACAGGAAAGATGGGGAAGTCGTGGACTCGACGGCAGAAGTCCAGGTTTCCTCAGTGCGTATCGGCTGTGGATCAGAGGGCAAATGGCCACATATGCCGTTCGCGGGCAGGTGCTCTATAGGAAATGTAGGGAGAGAGCTTCTCACCCCAATCTTTTCCTGAGGACCAATCTGGGTGGCGGTAATAGGGCTGTCTCTCCCCTACTTAATTGAGAGACTGTTTCCTTTCCATTTTGTCTGCATGGTGAAATGTTGCAAGTAGGGAGACCAAGGTAGGGAAGACTGACTAAGGAAGAGCTCTCCACCATCTGAAACAGGCATTGACGCCATAGGCACAAAGTTATTTAATTAGCACGCATTGATTAATTTAACCTTGTGTAACCACTGTCTCCCGCTACTGCTAATTTTGTTTTTGAAGTCCAATGAAATAAAGTAGCTGAAGAGTAATTAAATGTGTCCAGTCCCTTCATCCGTATGGCTATGGTGACTGGGTAGCCCTCCACTGTGGGGGTTTTCTGAGAAGATGTCGGAAGGGCTTTGAAACAACTCAAAGCCGTGTTCTCAGGAGGTGGTGACTTCACACTAAAAATCCTAATTTAAATGGGCCTGTCAGCAGCACTTCCCTGATTATTTTCAAATATTGGCTAAAAAAAGTGACGGTGTTCCATCTAAAAGCTTGCTTTGGAAAGAAATGCTGGGCTATATTTGTTATGACCTGTCCAGCACGAAAGGGAGCAGGCAGAACACTGAGGCACGTATGCAGGTTAGCAGTAGTTTGAAACTTTTTAAGAGACGCAAACGTGCCAAAAAATGAGAGCACTTTTTTTTTTAACCCAACCACAGACATACACACTCAACAGATGACCCGAGTAACATGGAGCTGCTCCAGATGAAGTCCTGCCTGCTTGGTCGATTCTTCCTCCTTGGCCAGCTTTAGGTGGGCGGGCCAAATTTTAGGGCTCCTTGAAACACAGTTTGAGAATCACCGTTCCACAGCATCCCTGGGAGGAGGGGTGCGTGGTAACTGCACACTGGCTCCTTCCATACAGATCTGCATCCCTTTTAGCAGCCGTCTCTGAACGCAAAGGCTAGAAAGCTAAGAACTAAACTGATGTGTTGGAGATTCTCTTGCGACCAGGTTCCAGATGTGGCCCAGGTTTTGTGAGGCAGACGTTGGTGCAGAATTTAGAAAGCGGATGTGAGCAATATGACGCAGCTGCATGGGAGGGGTTGGGTACCTCTGGTGAGAGAGAGAGAGAGAGAGAGAGAGAGAGAGAGAGAGAGAGGGAGAGAGCATGCGCATGCGCGAACGCGCACAGGAGAGGGGATTGCATTTGGTCTCTGGGGGACAGCTTTGGCAGAGACTATGGAGTACAGTTCCTGCATCAAAGATGCCATGTGGTCCATGACTGTAGCGGTGAGCTCTCCTGGGCAGTGGGGTTGAACTCTTTGGCTACTGCCACGTAGCATCCAAACTAGCTTCATCAGTTTTCCCAAGGAGCCTATATGCTATTCTAGCAAATCTCTTCCTGCTTAAATTAGCTAGAGGATTCGGTCCTGCCAAATCTAAGAATCTTAACCAACACAGCATCTAAAAATAGACCCCAATTACCTCACTGTCTCATATGAGGTATCCCCAGCATCACCCCATGTCTGTATACCTGCTGAACCCACCACTGTTTTTATCATGTAGATACCGAACAAATGTTAGTTAAATCACATCGCTATGGCCATAGTATTATGCTGGACTAATTGTAACATCATTCAGCTACTTATCAGACAGTAAGACGAAGTCTAAATAATATAGGTAAGAAACACCTCAGTAATCCAGGGGTTGAACCACTGTAATTTTTAACTTTGTTTACTTATCTGGGTAAAAAAAAGCAAAGCATTAAAAACAACAGTCTTGATTTCTCGTCATTCGGAGGGGAAGACAGAAACAAGCCAAAAGCAATCTTTTAAGATATAATAGAAAAAACAAGAATATAAAATTATTATGGTAATTAGCAACGAACCTCAATTTGATCACTATAGAATGACATGCTTAGATTTGCATGTCTTATTGAAAAGTAAGAAAAAAGAGGAGCGCCTGGGTGGCTCAGTCAGTTGAGTGTCTGACTTTGGCTCAGGTTATGATCTCCTGGTTGGTGAGTTTGAGCCCTGTGTGCATTCACTGCTGTCTGTTCAGAACCCGCATTGGATCCGCTGTCCCCCTCTCTCTCTGCCTCCCCTCCCCTCAAAAATAAACGTTAAAAAAAAAAGAAGAAAAAATGGGCCCTTTATCTTTAAAAAATATATTGTCAGCATTGTGTCATACACACACACACACACACACACACAATCTAAGTATTATTATTATCTAAGTATTATCTAAGTATTTGATTACTGACAGCACAACCAGTTTTCTTCATTTAGAAAAGACTACCTGAAAGGACTTCTTTTTCCCTGGGTTCATACACAACCTTTATTTCATTTTCTATAAGTGGTTAGACAAAGGGTCAAATGATAACTTTAAATATTTAAGCTGGTCAATGACAGTCAAGCAGTCAGATATTTCTCTAGTTTATTGTTAAATATGGATTGCCTTAGAGGTAACCTCGGGTACACTGCAAGGCTTCCTAATGAGTTATTAGTTATGAAACTATGAAGTAATTCTGAATTTTAAATAAGACCGAAGAATAGACTGGGGTACAACAAATTAAAGGCACCATAATTATGCAATATCATGAGATGTATTAGATAGTCACACTATGCGTATATCAAAAAATACATTAATAAACTGAACATATTAATAAAAAGCTAAGTCTGGCCCTTCAAGACCTCAACACTAATTGGAAAGAATTTTGACAGAACATCTTGAATAACTTTCATTATCAATCTTGGCAAGGTATTTTTCAGCTACCTAAATAATGATTATTTCTACACTCCACGGTGCATCTATTAAAACCTAAGATCTGAAAAATATCATTAGTGAGGATGAGTGAGGTAGCAAATGTTCAAATGCCACAACCTGAATCTGAATTTATTAGTGTGATGTAAATGATATGTAAGTGTTTCATTTCATTTTCCTGTATTTTACTTTTACAGTGTCCATGTAAAGTATATCGCACATTTGCAATTACATAGCAGATGTTAATGACATATCATGCACTATTTTGCAAATTTTGGCAATATTTTTAAGATCATGCATCCTATCACTTAAAAACTTTTTTTAATGTTTATTTTAGTTTTGAGGGAGAGAAAGAGAGAAACAGAGTGCAAGCGGGGAAGGTGCAGAGAAAGAGGGAGACACAGAATCCGAAGCAGGTTCCAGGCTCTGAGCTGTCAGCACAGAGCCTGACAGGGGGCTCAAACTCACAGACCACGAGATCATGACCTGAGCTGAAGTCGAATGCTCAACCGACTGAGACACCCAAGTGCCCCACATTCTGAGCACTTTAAAAAGCCTCCCAAAGTGTGATTTAATGGATTTAATTCTTAAAGAAAACATTTTGTAGCAAGGAGGATTAACCTCACAATGAAAGCAAACATATTAGTAGCAGATATTGGTGAAAAGTTATAAAAGGTAAATTTTACCTACGAGAGCTTACTCCTGTAACCAAAACACAGATTTATCCATTTTTTCTTTGTTGTTGGAAACAAAGTTATTACTAAAACGAAAACAACATCAGATCACTATTTAGTTTAAAATAAAAAAAGTCTAGGGGCTCCTGGGTGGCTCAGTCAGTTGAGCATTCGACTTTGGCTCAGGACATGATCTCGCAGTCCATAGGTTCGAGTCCCGCATTGGGCTCTGTGCTGACAGCTCAGAGCCTGAAGCCTGCTTGGATTTTGTGTCTCCTCCTCCTCTCTTTCTGCCCCTCCCCTGCTCACGCTCTGTCTCTTTCTCTCTCAAAATAAATAAACATTAAAAAAAGAAAAAAAGAAAAAGAAAAAGGGTCTAGCCAAAAAGGGAGTCTAATTAGTTAATACCAGAGCACAAAGCACCTATTCTAGGAATACGGTTTATTAAAGTTAAAGAAGAAAATGGAGCTGTGTGACACATTAATAATGCCTCTACCTACTCTCTCTTTTTTTTTTTAATGTTTATTTATTTTTGACAGAGAGAGAAACATAGCATGAGTCGGGGAGGGGCAGAGAGAGAGGGAGACACAGAATCTGAAGCAGGCTCTAGGCTCCGAGCTGTCACCACAGAGCCTGACGCGGGTTCGAACTCACGGACTGCGAGACCATGATCTGAGCCGAAGTCGGACACTCAACCGACTGAGCCACCCAGGCGCCCCAACCTCTAACTACTCTTGCTTTTCATATTAGATTTGGTTCCACTAAAGATTCTCCCCTTGAGGTGAAATGTCTGCTATGTGTATCTTGTTCATAGATGGCCATAGGCACCCTGTGTATTAAAGGATATTATTTTGTGAATACCTAGGCTTTAAGTTTCACTAAAATGGGAGGCTTGCTCAATAAATACTTGCTCCAGGTCATGAAGTCAGATATTAGAAAAGAAGGAAGAGATTGCTGCCCGAGTTGACTGCTGTACCCCACCTCCCAATTTCCCTAGACAAGGAGGTCTTTGCTTCCTGGTTCTTTTAGTTGGGGTCTTGACTCATGGACTTCTTATGCTCGCTTTTCCCTTTCTCATTGGAATGAAAACACTCATACAGCATAGGCATGATGCACGATCACGCTGCAACAGTACAAATGAAGTTTATGAATGACGTCCTTCACTTTACTGCCCCTTCCTCTCACACGGGGAGATCCGTAACTTACTAGCTATAGGACTTCCAAAGCTGAGTGATTTGTAATGTAATACTTCTTGAATCTCCAGAGCAATTTCAGCATTAGTTACAAATAAAAGTTGGCTCTCTGCATCTCTTAACCTTGGGAACATGAACCTTTAAGACTTGGAGATCAAATACCAACATTCCCCTAGGACTGCTGTGCACATCTGCATTTCTGGACATAGGACTTTTTTTGTTCCCAATCAAGTATAATCTCACTTCATAACTTCTAACTTTTGGCTCGGTGCTACCTAGATTTCCAGGCAAGCAAAGAAATGAAGGCTGAGGATTTTGTGCTTAGAGGTTTGGAAATCTGGCAAATGCTACATTAAAATGCAAGTATTTGATCTTGAACTTCAACATAGTGAAATGCAGTTAAAATACAAAGTAACCAAAGGGAGGCTTTATATATTCCAAATCTGCACCTGTATTCCGATGTTGCCAGGTATTTGTACTAACAATTCTGTGTCCCGGGCAAAATGGAATGGAGAGCCTCCCAAATTGTCCTCTGGGATCTTCCAGCCATTCGAAGTAATCACTAATTCCTGCTTACATGTTCAAGCCAGGCATCCAAGGGCTGCTATTCCTGGCTGATTTTGTTGTGTGTTTAAATGTTTAAATGGTCCGATTGCATCTGGGTCCAAACTAATTTAACATGGAAAGTTAGTTCAAGGATTCCAGTCACCTTTAAGTTATCTTTGAAGCCAGCTATGAAGATTGCTTCAGTTATTAATGTACAATAATAAAAAAGCACCCTTCTGATTCACCAGACTCAAGGGTTTGTAAGGTCTCCTTAATATTGACCTTTAGGATCCAATCAGTGAGGTAAGAATTTATTTTCAAATAATTTAATTTAGCATCCATTAGCACTCTTTGGGACCTGAAAGTCACAGAATTTAACTGATTCTTATATTCAGATAATCGTGAGCACAGGTTACCTGTAAAATGAAATTTCCATGAAGATTTAGGCAGGCAGCACATTTTATAGTCCTGAATGTCATTAAGGTAGGGGTATAGACTAACAGGATTTATTCTACAAATGCTCTCCAACAATATCAGTAGCTTCAGTAAGTGGAAGCTATCTTTCATTTGTCAGTATATTTCCACTTCTGCAAGCTCTTTGATGGGAAGGGCTCTTTCTGGTACTTCTCTGTATATCATATAGAACTCAGCCTTGCAACATGGTGGGAAAACACACTGCCTTAGATGCCAGGAGAGCAGCATTCAGCATCCAACCTCGCTACTTATTAACTGTGAGATTTCTGGTGGGGTTATTATGATACATGGGTCTTAGTTTGCCTACCTGTAAAGTGGGGACAGTGTTTTGCCTCACAGTGCTCTGACAGCAACCTAAAAAGTATGGATTAAACATATTTTGTAAACTGGAGTATTCTGTTTAAATTTAGGTTTTTGTCCCTATTTTATTCTACTCGAATTAAGAGCTACTATTTTCGAGCACTTACTATGGACTAGACACTGTGTACGTGATATATAAGGGTTGTGCCACTAAATCTTTACGACAATTCAATAAGGTATGTTCCATCAGGACTCCCCTTTGACAGATGAGGAAACCTAAGTTTGACTCAATCCCGAGCAGTCTGGCTCCAAAATCACCACTCTAAACTGCTGTCACAGAGTGAGTCCTCTGCTTTTAGGAAAAAGATCTCACCTTTATGAATCTACCAATGGAAGGTTTAGGTGGTCAGAGTGAAGAGGAGACAGTCACCTCGTCTAGAGTGACCCCAGATGTCACAAGGTAAAAGAAGACAGAGGATCTGAACCATCAGACTCGTGGCCAGAGGTTTTCCATTTATGTTCAGATTTCTGCAACACAAATATCTCATCCTGCTATGCGTATTTTCAACTGTACTAAAATCACCAACTGAGGCTTAAGAGGGGGGGAAAAATCACCTCAATTCTACATCCAGCCGTGAGTAAAACGCTGGAGCTTGGGAGTCTGGGAAAATACAAGTGGACTGGCCAGGGTGGAAAACAATACTTTGTGACCTGATACATCCGTTGCTGAAACAGCTGACAAGCCACCCCTCAGGGGGTATGGTAGACACAAACGACCATGGTGGTGGTCACCTCTGTGAGGATTCCCTTCTCCAGACGGACTGAAGAAAAACCCAACAGTGGAGGTCACCTGGCAGGAAGAGAGGTTACTTTCCCAGGTACCAGGCTTTGGCTGGCTACCAACCAACGCACTGCGAGAGAATGAGACCCAAGACAATACTCTGCCTGTGCTCAACAATGAGTGCACAAAGGGTGTCAAAGCATGTGTTTAAGCATATGTGAACAAAGAACATAAAGATGTGTGAGAGGGGTGTTAAAACATCAGTTCAAACATGTGTTTAACCATGTGTGAGCAAAAGGGTGTTAAGCCATGTGGTAAAGCAAGTGTTAGAGCATATTCTATTACAAATGTTTCTCATTTGGGAGCTTAAATTATTTTCTGCCTAATCCAGGGTTGCTAAGCAATAGTTCTGTGTTGTCCTAACTTAACACAATAAGTTATTAAACTGAAAAAAAAAATTGAAGTTAGATTTCTTTTTTCCTGTCTCGGTTTCATCACGAAGAATTTACATCTATAGTTTTCAATAAACACAGTGGTAGTGTTGTGCTAGTGTAAGCAAAGACCGGGGTAATGCTCCAGGTGGAAGAAGGCAACAGCCAGAGACTAGGGAAGACCATGCTCAGTGTAGTGAGACAAATCCACAGTGTTTGGAGGCTACGGTGGCATATCACACTAAAGTTTGATACGCTGCATGGTTCACCGGCTTGGGGCGACTGTCTCATCTAGGGAAACTTAACTGCAGCTAGGACTCCTTTTGTTCTCATCTTTGAAGATATAAAATGCTGTGCCAGAGAGCGAGGGTTTTGACGGTGCTTATTGGCGGTAAAATGTGATGGAGTCAGACTTGAAGGTTTGTCTGACATTATTTGCTAAATATATTAGCTTCTGAATCTACAATGGTGCTGGGGTCTTCTGTTCCGAAGCAAATGAATCCTCTTATTTTAAAGGGTGAATACAGAATTCTGGACATGACTTTAAAAAGAATGGAAGTAGACCAAAAGCAGAATGTGCTACTGATGCCTTCCTACAGGGTAAAGAAAGAGACCTTAAAACAAGGGCACGTAGGGGCGCCTGGGTGGCTCAGTCGGTTCAGCGTCGGACTTCGGCTCAGGTCACGATCTCACGGTTTGTGAGTTCGAGCCCCGTGTCGGGCTCTGTGTTGCCAATGCAGAGCCCGCTTCGAATCCTCTGTCTCCTCTTTCTGCCCCTCCCTTGCTCTTTCTCATTCTCTCTCTCAAAAATAAAGAAACATTAAAAAAAAATTAAAAAAAAAACCAACCCAAGTGTACATATACTAACAGATTAAAAAAAAAAATTCAGGTAGCTACCTTATTTCTTATCGTGAGACAAAGCTGTAAACAAAATAAGCCACTAAACCTATTTAAGCCCACTCATTTCTCTGCTGGGAGAGGCTATTTCATCAAATATTCTTTTTTAAAATCCCAAGAAACAGAAGAAAAGCGAAAGATCGGCAAGTTTGTGCTTAAATTCCATTTCCTATACAGTAAATTAATATGGCCCTTTCTGCTTCACTGGAATGATTTGTGTATAAATGCTATTTGATTATACCTAGGAAAATACTTTTGATCATTCTGAATAAAGAACAATCGATACAACCATTAAAATCAAAATATTGCCTTCCCAATCACCTTTTGCCTCAAGACCGCGGAATGTTTCGTTGAAACAAAAACTGGCAAGAGAGAAACAAACAATTAAAGCTAGAGTCTTCTGTCGGCCGCCCTTGCAGCAAAGGTCAGAGGATTTTTGACTACTTCTCTCTGCCTGTTTGCTTGTGTCACTTAATGATTTGTTCATGCAGTTCGGTACATACTCAAGAAAATGCAATTCCTCAGCAGGATAAAGCATAGTTTCTGGGTGTTGTGACCTGACTCTTTGCTTAAACAAGTTCCAGAGCGTACATTGACAAAGCGGGTGATTATTTTTTCTTCTTGGAGACGCGGCTCAAATAAAGAAAACTAAGAAAACAGAATCCCGCCAAGGAAACACTAGAGGAAAGTTGTGCAGAGGCTTTCCTAATTTATGTTTGGTCGTTTTACTGTTGACCAAAACAAATACACTGATGAGCCAATTCATTTTCGCAATCCCACGTTTCTTCATTAGTAAGGCATTTCACTTTTAATAGTGCCAAACGAATATAGAATGCAGACCATTTATTTTCTGTCAGTACGAAATACACTCTGATAGCACTGAGGATAGTCTCCGAATGCACGTAAGTCAGGCTCAGCAATAACGTCTGGGCTGCAAAAATGAAGAAACATCTGTAGATCTCACAAGCTGAAGGAAGAAACTATAAAGGAGTACGCTCTGAGGTCCTCAGAACCAGCTGAAATTGTTAGTCGGGGCTAGTTAACCGAAGGTTCCCCATTTTCAGTCAAACAAGCATGCAGACACACCCCACTTTGTAGAAAACAGAACAAGACAAACAGCCCTGATGGAGATACAGACCTTGAGATAATACTTCTGAATTTCTCTGGAGGTGCCGATTTGAATACATATAATCATTCTCCTTAATTACATTTTTCTCTAGACATGGAATACTCAATAAACAAAACACACTGGGGGCAAGTAGGGGCAAGAGGCTCTTTCTGTAAAAACTCTTCCCTAGAGTACTCTGCACAGGGTTAGGCAGCCTAATGTGGTACACAGTAAGTCTTGCATAACAATTTGCACTTTTAATCAAACTTTTCAGAAGGCAGCAAAAATAATCAGAAAAATAATTTTAGCCTCTTCTGCTTTCTATTTGAAGTGACCATCATTAACCTCAGTGGACAGGTCACATGCGGAGGGAAAGAGCTCTTGAAGGAGTGAGTTTTCCCAGCTTTACAACCATGGGCATTTTGCTCTCGGGCTGTCGGGTGAAGGAAAGTGCTGGCCACGGCATCCTGAACATCCTCTCTGCCTCCTCTGAGCTCTGTGACTTTCCTGGAATCAGCCTGCCAGAGATCCTAAACAGGGTAGGAAGGAACTCTATCGTAAACTGGAGCCATATTTGCAAGTGTGTATTTAAAGTAAGCTAGAGAACTTTCACAATGTCCCAAATCGAGACTGGGCAATTGCCTCTTGAGGTTGGCACCACTTCCCTTTTTATGAACAAAACAACCTCAGCAATTATGGGAAAAAAGGCAAAACCAATGCAAATAAACCGACAAGCTCGTTTATCTTTTTCACCTTAAACACTAAAAAAATACAGGTTTTCTTAAAGGCTTAAGAAAATTAAATGTTTTGTATGTTCGAAACTTATCCCCCTTTCTTCTACTTAATGTTTCTTACAAATGCTTATGGAATCACTCCCACATTAGAAATCTTGAACTCTTAAAATACTTTATGTAATTCAACGCAAATGCTTCAATCTGAAATGACAGCAGTAAATACCAGGTAGAAAAGTTCAAGGTAGGTACTGTTTAAGATAAATATTTCTCCAAATTCCAAGTTTTCATTTTTTGGAAACTAATGGAAAGACAGACCTCAAAAAAGTTTCACGTGTTACACTTCCTATGTAACTTAAAGACAACTCAGTGAGCAGAAGCTGAATTTGTAACTTTTAGTCAACTGATTTCCTTTGCAACATTTGCTTTCTGAGACCAACTCAGACTGATTATTTTTTAAACACTGAATCATCAAGCTTTCTTCGAAACAGCATTAGCAGTAAAAATTTACCCCCCCCCCCCAAATGAGACTCACTCTGCCATCCACAGGCATGTTTCTAGACGTGAGAGAGTTTTAAATGTGTTTTTTTCCAGATCTTTACTAAAATGCAAGGAGTTAAGTTGGCAAGGTTTATATAAACCAAAGTCATAACTCACTTGTTCTTTTGGGATAGCTCGTTCGTTCATTCATTCATTCACCCACTCTTTCATTCAATCAGATATTTCCTGAGTGTCCGTTCTGTCCCAGGAGCTAGCAGGGCACAGGGGGTATAAAGTGGAATAAGTTTTGGTCCTGGCCCTTGAGCAGCAAAGGGCTGTGGGTGCCACAGAATAAAGCAAGCAAGTATGACACTGAGCTATGAGGTGGCGCTAGGGGTGGGAGGGGAGAGTTGACATGAAAATAGACCCGGTGTTTTAGGTCTGTGATCAGGAATGCCTAGTTGGCAGCAGGACAGAGACTGGACAGACAGCACATGTGATCTCAGCGAGACTGTGCAGATGTCCAGCACCCATGGGCCAGAGTACCTCCTGTGTCTCCAAGGGTGGCACTCAGGGACTTGGAGATCCCTTTTTGTACCTCCTCTGGGAAGCTGAGATGATAATTTGATCACTGCTTAAAAAATAAAGAAAGAAAAAAGAAAAGAAAGGAAAAAGAAGAGGAAAAGCCTCTTAACGTTCTTTAGCTATTCCCTTGTGTTGGTGCCTGGAGCCCGTGTCAGGTAAGTTTTTATTAAAAAACAAACAAACAAACAAAACATCTATAATTTTAAACCACTTAACATTAAAATTGCCTACAGTTTTAAATTCTCTTCAGCTTTAGGGAAACTGAATGGATGATGCTCCTGTCCCTTAAAAGGAAAAAAAAAAAGGTTTCAGGAGGGCAGGAAGACAGGTGTCACTTCACTTATATGTGTTTTGGGACTTCTTACGTTTTGGTCCCATGTTTGAGCCCTGAAGTTAGGAGAGATTGGGAATCAAAGTGAGAGAAAACAGAAAATATTTCTATTTGCTAATGGTATTTCGCTAGTGATAGGGAGAGAAACATTTCTTCATCAAACATTTATTGAGTGCGTATTATGCACCAGGCACCAGGCTTACTGACGTGGTGACACAGAGATGAAAGCCAGTCCTCTCCCCAGGGACACACGGTCAAGTGGAGGGGATGGGTGGGGACTGACGAGTGAAACACAGCAAGGGTCTCACGGCACTGTGTGCAGACCGCTGGAGACTCGAGAAGCTCATTTTAGGCAGGACAGAGATGATTACCTTTTATTTTAAACATTCATAAGCACTCGACAATTTATTTGGGATAGTTATAGCACTTAATATGTAAAACAATACATAACTGGGACATTTGAATCATGATTACATGGATAATTCTCTGTGAAATAAAGCGAGAGGTATTGAAGCAAGAGTGTGCCAATTTAAAGAGAAAGAGTGGTAGAGGTGTTAGGCAGGTGGAGCCAGGACCAAAAGTGTGATGGTATTACTCAAACCCCTGAAGTTTGGGAAATAAGGCAGATCGGCGTGGCTAAGTCAAAAAGGATGCCGTTTTACAAGGGTTGGACTCCTCTTTGTATGTTCCCTGGCTCAAAATAAGATGCCATGAAAGAGGCACAGATGTCTAGGAGAGCCCAGGGAAGGGAAGGGCACTAACATGGGCTGGGGGATTCAGAGGGGTTTCCAGAAAGAGGAGACCAAGGATGACAAGTTATGCTGAGAACAGTATTAGGACCCTGGTATGTCGAATGGTGGAATCCTAGGTTTGGATGGAACCTCAGGCATCATCAGTTACATTATCTGTAATTAACTATAAAATACTTCTGTACAGATAGCGTGACAGATATGTGTATATTAGTTAGTCTTAATCCATGCCCTTGGGTAGTGAGTTTATAATTGAAGGGGCCTAATGGGAATACACACTTCGGGGTGTTGAGTTCACATTTAAAAGACTAACGAAAAGCCATATTCCAGAAGCAGCTACTGCAAGTGTGGCAGCTCTCTTTATCTTATTAATTAGTTACTCTTAATTAGCATAACGAATAATTATTAATGAGGGCATTAGAAATGGCACTGAGGCTCTGTGCACTGGCTAGAGGTATTGTCCTTGGCACTCCCACAGGGTGCAGGGAAAGGGCATCGAATCTAGTGACCCTGGAACGGTGCCTTCCACTCAGGATTCTCAGTGCTCTATCCATCACTCAGAGGAGTCTCTCACCTGACTCTGACTAGAAGGTTAGCCAAGTCCTTTGCTAGAATATTCTCACATCTGCCTCTAGCGATCCTTTCAGGCACACTGCTGTTCACGCCCTCTCCCATCAGGACAGAGGATAGGGACTCATTTCATCCAGAGGACAAGATGGACGGCTGTCTGTGCTCCTGTTTGTGAACACGTGTTTCTAGATGTGGCAGATTTCAGTCTGGGGTTTGCTTTCATTTTGACATATTATTTGGGAAGCAGGCATAGCCTTCAACCACCTCCAACGCATCTGTCTCCAACTGTAGCCAATGTCGACCATGAAAAACCTAGTAATCGTGAAAGACCAAATTTGCTAGAGTCAGATCTAAGCTAAACTTGCTCTCTCAGAGAGGTTAAGGGATTTGCTCAAAGGCACATGGCTAGTTAGTCATAAAACTAAGCTTAGCATGCGGGGCTCTTTGTTACCATCTTCCTGGTCAACCAATGGTTGTTGGCCAGGGATGCTCATCCCAATCATCTGCAGAACTTGTAAACCACGCACATGCTCAGGTCCAGCCCAGGAGAATGTGATTCTGTAGAAGATCTGGGAGTAGGGGCACAAGTTTCTATGTTTTCTAAACACCTGTGCAGGTTACATTCTGATGTACACACACAAACATACATATGAGAATCACTGGACTATCCCATGATACTGATAAATGCAAAATGTATAATGTCTATTGCACAATTTCTATGGACCCGGCCCTGTGCCAGGTGCTTAGCATGCTCTATGTTATTTTAGTTTTAAATAATCTCTACACCCAACATGGGGCTCGAACTCATGACCCTGAGATCAGGAGTCGGATGCTCTACTGACTTAGCCAGCCAGGCGTCTCTCTATTATTTTATTTTTACAACAAATCACTGAATAAGATATCCTTAGCACTTTACAGATGTAGAAATTCATGGTGCAAAAGTTAAGTAAACTGTCCAAAGTGACAGCTTATAAGTGGCGAGACACAGATTCCAACCCGGATTTGCCTTTCTCCACCAATCCGCTCTTAACCATGATGCCCTGTTACACATCATGGGACATAATATTGCTGGGAAAATATCTAATGCAGGGGTGAAGAAGGACAGCATAAATGAGCAAAATGGGCCAAACAGAAACTGGGGTGAACCAGAGACCACGTGTCTTTCTAAAGGGCTCTGCGTTTTGCTTGATGGCTATTCTGAATGTTTTAAGAGTAACTATACAGAGCAACTGGAAGTCTCATACGTTGCTATGGGATGCAAAATGGGTCAGCCACTTTGGAAAGGGTTTGGAAAGGTTTCTTATAAAATTTAACATACACTCACCATATGACCCAGCAATTCGACCCATAGGTATTTACCCAAGAGAAATAAAAACCTCTGCCCACAAGAAGATATGTACACAAACGTTCATAGTGCCATATTGATATGTGTTCCAACCTGGGAGCAGCTTACACCTTCATAAACTGGTGAGTGGATAGATAAATTATGGTGAATCCCTACTGTGGTATACACTCGGCAATTAAAACAAATGAAATACTAACACACACAATGACAGATGAATTTCAAAAGCTCTATGCTAGGTGGAAGAAGTTATACACGAAAGACAAAATACTGCATAATTCCATTTACATAAAATTCTAGAGAAGGCCAAACTCTAGTGTCAGAAAGCAGATCAGTGGCTGCCCGTGATGGGTGAGAGAGAGGGGAACTGAGAGCTAAGGGCCCAGAAGGAACTTTCTAGAGGAAGAGCACTGCTGTGTCCTGATGTGTTGTGTGGGTTACACAACTGCATACCATGACCTGAACTCCTCAAATTCTATACTTAAAAGGTGTGATTTCTACTGTATGTAAGTAATACCTAATACCTCAATTTTTTTTAAAGAGCAGCTCATCATTTCTTTTTTTTTTTTTAATTTTTTTTTAACGTTTATTTATTTTTGAGACAGAGAGAGACAGAGCATGAACGGGGGAGGGTCAGAGAGAGGGAGACACAGAATCTGAAACAGGCTCCAGGCTCTGAGCTGACAGCACAGAGCCCGACGCAGGGCTCGAACTCACAGACCGTGAAATCATGACCTGAGCCGAAGTTGGCTGCTTAACTGACTGAGCCACCCAGGCGCCCCCTAATACCTCAATTTAAAAAACATAACTGCCAACCAAAAAAAAAAAAAAAAAGCAAAGGAAAAAAGTTCTGCACGTCACTTATGGCCCATAGCTTGCGGTTTTCAACCTCTGGTCTCAGTAGAGAGATTCCGTTTTAGATTCCTGAGGAAACACAACAGATGACAAAAAGTCATCCATCATCCTCCCCGAGGCTGGGCTCAGGAAAAATGGTGAAGCTTGCGTTCATCCCCTTCCTCCATTTCTCCTCCTCCAACAGGTGCAGAACGCTTCCATGCTGCCCCCTGGCTGTTCAGCACCTCCTACCACGGCACCCAGCTCCCATCTCCTTCTGGGGCACCTCTAAAACCACCCTGCCTTTCAGCCCTTCAGCCCTCCTCCCAACCTCTTTGACTCAAAGACTGTTCCTCAGTGCTCTGTGCAAGGCAGAGACAAAACCTGGCTAACACATCACCAAGTAGGTGCCACCATCAACACTGATTAATTCACCACGTAGGTACGAGCATTTGACAAAGACGATGCATGGAACCCTAAGCTGAATGTTCTTTCCTTTTAGATAGTTACAGAACGCTTTGGGAAAAGGAGGCTATTTCTGGAACCCTCCACATTCATCTCTACCAGAGAGTGGCCAGCCTGTTTGTTTATACATATGCTTTGTCACAATATTATCATGAAACACCTTCAAATGAATATACGCAAGAGGTCTGTGTGGATAGTATAGAAGTTATATGCGATGATCATACACAATTATCAAACTCATAGCGCTCTTAAATATCAGGCTGAGGAACTCTAAGACACAGTAGAGTGAGCCCTTCTGTTTTCTGAAAAACCAGTGAATGCCAACCCTATGTGGCTGGGCTTTCCTGAACCTCTGTGAATGTCCTAATAACTTGATTAAAAACGAGAAGGTGACAATAATATCCGATTGACTACAGTAACACAAGCTATCATGTTAAGTTTAAAAGAAAAAAAGGCAGAGGGACTTAAAATTTGTATTAATGCCACATAAAGGAAAATGTTAACATATGAATAAATACTAAAACAAAAAAAGGAAGAAAAGATCATTGTGGGTGTATTATCAGTGATTTTTCTCCCTTTCCTTTTTAAAAATGTTGCTTTCTTTTGGGGCGCCTGGGCAGCTCAGGTGGTTAAGTGTCCAACTCTTAATCTTGGCTCAGGTCATGATCTCTTGGTCATGAGACAGAACCCCACATTCAGCTCTGCGCAGACAGCATGGAACCTGCTTAAGATTCTCTCTCCCTCTCTCTGTCCCTCCCCTGATTGCGTGACGCTCGCGCACACATGCACGTTTTCTCTCTCTCTCTCTCTGTCAAAATAAATAAATAAACTTAAAACATATTGTTTTCTTTTGCTTTGATAATACTATCTGTGTAATAAACCCACATCAGAAGAGGAAAAAGAAATCACCCAGACTGGATCACAGCCAGCACGGTGTGCTGACCTGTCACCCATGAACTAATGTCTGTGTTGACTGTCCACACTTCTTTCTCTTTATAAACTTGAAGGCCGAGGGATTTTGGTAGTAGAAACATACCAGTCACATGCAAGTATTTTATCCACCCTTTAGTCATGCTGATGAGGACAGCCACTTCTTTCAAGGCTGTCTGCTAAGGATCCCCATTTGCAAGTGGAAATAATAAAATCCAGAGAACTGATTAATAAAGCAGCTGTGTACCTAGAAAGAACCCCAGCTCCGGATTTGACTTTGACTTGGAAAATTTTTTTCAATGATATCTTGACAAGACACGTGGTTAATACCTTTTCCCCCCAAGCAAAAACTGGATTAAAAATTTCAAGTCCTATGAAAGCAAAATTGTTGCTTTAAAAGCAAATAAGCAAGCGGACAAACAAAAAAAAGGTAGTATCATGGCCAGGCCAGTTGCAGTCAATGTTGTTAAGTTTGATTTCAGCCCTTCCAGACTCTGACATGTGACCTCCTAAGTTCCTCCAGGATCCGCCTCTGCTCTGCTCCTGTATTGACCTACTTCTAGGGAAGAATCTGATTATGTCACATGCAGAGCTGAGAGAACAGGTTACAATAGTGCCCACACAGCCTCTAAAGAGACAACCAAGTCTGATGATTAAGAGAACACGCTCCGTAGGGAGGATTTGGGGGCACTGGCTCCGGATGGCATTTTTGATGGCATGGGACTCCTAAAGAAAAAGCCTATCTTTTGGTGGAGGTCTATTCTGCCTACACACATAGCCACCTGTACTTGTAACACCTTTCTAAATCCTTAGGAAAACACGGGAAGTAGGCATGTTCAGGAGGAAATAACCCATGAGACAAAACTTATTAATGGGCTACATGACAACTAGGGAAGAACGTGGTCTTTTCAGAAGGTTCGTTCTGCCTAGAGCACATAGTAGGTGTTCAATAAGGAATAATGATGGTGAAAAAGGTGCACCGTAGGTTTTCAGGCCATTGTGATTTTGCCAAGCTTTTATCTCCTCAGTGGAGGGGAGGGTAAAAATGGGAAGCAGATGACAGTTGGGCACAACTGTGAACATGTTGTGAGATGACCCACATTCTACTGTTGAAAGGGGAACATCAGAAAATGAAAGGCAAAAGTCATAAAGTTGACAATGTAGAGCTGATTTGAATTATCTGCCATACCTGCCTTGCAAGATGCTACCTCCCTGTTCGTGCTGTTTCTTTAGCCTGGAATCCCTTTTAACTTTGCCGAGGCAAATGTTACCCTTCCTTCAAGGGCCATGCCATCCATGAAACTCACCCGGATTACTCCAACCTGCCGGTGATCTCCAGACTCCAGGAACTGTGCACTGAGGTCTGTGATCACCAAACATCTTGAGTTAGCCCTTCTTCTGCCCTCCTTATCTCTTTCCGACTAGGGTGTGGGTTTTCTGAAGGCAAGAGTCATCTTGATACATCCTTACATACCCAGGAAACCTCTTTTCACGTATTTGTGGAGTGAATTACCATTTTCCTAATAAATGGTTCCCAGGATAGGAGCATTAATAGGGGAAATCGGTTCCTGTAGGTAAGTAGTCTTTATCGCTGGAGATTCGAGTTTTCCCCAAGAGGGACAGAGAAAGGAAATGAGGAGTAAGGAAATGTGTGAGGATGCCTGGCTTACAGTAGACAGGCTTGTGTGAGGCTGTCATGATGGCCAGCACAGGCAAACAGGCCTTGTCTTCAGGATGCATCAGTAGACGCCATCAGTGAATAGAGATGCCACGGTGGACTTTTCCCAGGCAGTATTTGGAATGACCCCCTAAATCATGCCTCACTATATTACCGAGAGGGACACTTAAACCTCAAAGAAGATTCATCTAAAGAAACTGGCACGTGGGATTTCATTTTCCCTAAGGCTTCCGTGCCTTATGTAGTAAATCATCAATAATTAAATAGCAACAGTTAAAACAAGACCACCCAGGCATACAGGCCCAAGGGTTGAGCTACAGAAATGGTCCCCTTATCTAGGGCAATTTTAAAGATCACTCATAGTTTCCAGTTTAAAATGGTGCCTGGTTGATGGCTCCTGATGTTGCATCTATCAAAGGACCCATTAAATTGGGATGGAAAAATACAAGATGATAATTTACAACACCAAAACTGACATCACAAATTGCCAGAGCCTGGAAGGATTTTTCTACCACTATTAAAAAAAAAAAAAAGAATTGGGCTGAAAAATGTAAGCAGTAGTCCACCCTCCACAAAGTCTGCTACTAGGTGAAAAATGCAACGTCTGTAACAAGCAGAAACTGAGCAGTTGTCTCTCTCATGAGTGGATGCTGCAATTTAGGAGGTATTTGGGCTGTCGTATTCATTCCTCTTCCTCCATGTTCCGCACCTTGTTTCTCTTCTACAGCCAGTAAGAAACTAGAGTTCCCAGGGAAACAATAAATCAACATTGAATGGCAGTAGGAAAGGTATGGTGTAAGGTGCTGAACCCTGGGAAGTGTGGCCTTCCTAAGTACAGTGTGCCTATATCTGGTGGTGGAGGAGATCGCAGTTGAGCATCCACACACTAGACATTTTTTCATCCCAGAGTCATGGAGTTGGGGAAAGAAGAATTCCCATTTCATTCCCATAAAGACAGTCCCGACAAAAAGGACTATCTTTAGACAGAGCTGAGCATATAAAGCTGCCATCCACTTGCAGATCCAAGAGAGGGTTGGTTTTAAAAAGTAACCAAACCACACAAAAACTCACAACAACACGAGGACAATGGAAAAAAAGATCCTACAAAACAAGGGAAAGAAAATGAGACCTTAAGGTTCAGAGGAAGAACGTGATTCTTCATATACATCCGAATCATATACTTATCCTGAAAAAGTTACTTGAAGAAATATCCCCACTGACTACAAAATTAGATCAAGGGTGGCAAAGTCACCAATGAGATAAACACTGATTCTCTTCAAGGATGCCACCCCAAGAAATTAATACACTCTATGAACGCAGACACATAGCATCAGTGTATAGCAGGAGTCGGAAAACACCTCCATGTTTGGGGCGCCTGGGTGGCTCAGTCGGTTAAGTGTCCAACTCTTGCTTTCAGCTCAGGTTCATCTCATGGTCTGTGCATTTGAGCTTCACATCGGGCTTTGCACTGACAGCGCAGAGCCTGCTTGGGAATCTCTCTCTCCCTCCCTCTCTGCCCCTCCCCAACTCTCTCACTCTCTCAAAATAAATGAATAAACTTTAAAAAAAAAGTTTGAAAATCTTAAAAAAAAAAAGAAAAAATCTCCATGTTTAACGTAAAGGAAATAATCCTGTGAGAGAATATTATACCACTGTTATAAATAAGGATTACAGAGTTTTTTATGGCATGGGAAAATGTTTTTAATATAATCTTAATGTATAGAGTGGGATATAAAATTGTGAATGTTGTATGACCTCAATGACAGAAATAAAATACACAGGAAAATACATAGAAAAAGCTTGGAATGAAATATGCCAAAACCTTAGAGTTCCTATGTTTTCACCAGTGTGATTATGGATGACTTTCTTCCTATTTCTTGATAAATTTCTTTCTCTACAAAATAAGGGGCTTTAAAAAAAAACTTTTATTACTAGAAAATACTTTTTTTAATTAGGAAAAATATATAAATATGTGAAGACAATGTAGAAACAGAAATATGTGTAAGATACAATATCAAGTGAGAAAAGCATAGAATATTATACATAGATCATGACTGAAAAACTGCCAGGGAACATCTGCATCAAAGAAGGTAGTTTGTTTCAAGGTGGGGGGCTAAAAATGATTTTTTATTTAAAAAAATTACCTTTATTGTTACTAGTTTGTGTTTTACAGCAAAAATGTAATTTAAAAAGAGTGCCCCGGGGGCGCCTGGGTGGCTCAGCAGGTTAGGCATCTGACTCTTGATTTTGGCTCTGGTCATGATCTGAGGGTTGTGAGTTAGGGATTGGTTAGGGCTTTGGATTGGCTCTGTGATGACAGTGCAGAGCCTGCTTGGGATTCTCTCTCACCTTCCGTCTCTGCCCCTCTCCTGCTTGTGCCTGTGTTCTCTCTCTCTCTCTCTCTCAAAATAAATAAATAAACTTAAAAAAAATAAAAAGAGTGCCCCAAATAAAATACGTTAGCTACATCCTCAGTGTGGCAGCATTACAGAAAAGAAATCTCTGAGACCAGCAACTACTTTCTAGCCACAGTTTCCCAAAGACCACTCAGGTTCACTTTCATGTACCAACCGATGACCGTTACTACAGCTTAGGCTAAGCCCTTGGCTTATACTCTATGGATAGAATGCTCATGAATATTTGGTGATGAACAAATGCATGAAAGAAGAAAAGCTTATTCCACTTTATAGACACAGCCTTTGGTAAAAAAAAAAAAAAAAGATTCTTTACATTCATTCAGTTTTTACAGTATCTCCAATGTTGAAAACTACAAGGATGCTTTGCTTCAGGAACACTCATTCATTCATCATAGATTACATGCTCCATGGAAATCCAGTTGGAGCCAAAACCTGGTGCCATATTTTTATTTCTCTTTTTCCATTTCAAAAGAAAAAGCTGTAGTTAATTCTAATTTTCCTGCAGGCAGAAGGAAGGGGAACTTTTTATGTATGTGAAAGAATGGCACCCCCCCAGCCACCTGAGGACAGTTCCTCCCAGGAACACCTGTTTGCTCCAATTGAAGCCTGTCCAAATTGAGTCCTGGGGATCGGAAGCTTGCTCTTCAAATGTCCCACCATTCTACAATATTTATTCCCCACCTGTCTGATGGCCGTGATAGCTTGGGAATGCTCCAGCCAGGGAAAGCTGTTTCTTGGCCCTGACATGGCAGAGCTAACAGCAGCTAATGTTCACCC
This sequence comes from Panthera tigris, assembly GCF_018350195.1. Taxonomy (NCBI): domain Eukaryota; kingdom Metazoa; phylum Chordata; class Mammalia; order Carnivora; family Felidae; genus Panthera; species Panthera tigris. Next base: position 68,937,223 of record NC_056670.1, on the reverse strand, counting down.
AGAATCTGGTCTGAATCCAGTTGCCCCAGAGTTTAAAAATGCCTTTTTTTCCCCCTCCTTCTCCTTTTCATAGTCTACCAGGCTTAGCAAAAGTTCTTAAGGAGGAAGAGGTAAATAATTTTTCATCTTCATACCAACGCATTGCAAAACCAAGTTATACCTTTCACTCTTTGTCTGTGAAATCTGACTTTTGGGTTTTCCACTCCTAGTCATATTAAATAGCTGCCCAATACTAAAAATGAAGATTAGTAAATTATTTTCTCCAATAAGAGAACTATTAAAACCCAGAAGGTAAAATTTAATAAAGACGATCTAGACACATAATTTAACATGTAACTCAGGGAAAGAAAAAGATGCCCACATCAAACTCCAATTATAGTAGTGAAATAATGTATTATTTAAAAAATTCTAGCCATGAGAAAACTGTACATTTGAAAAGCTTACATAAAGCCTTCTAAAATAAGAGACCTTTTATCTCTTCCACATCCATGAGCTTGAAAATACTTTATCTATGCAATTTCAAGGCACATAAAAACCTCAGTGAATAAATAAAATGTTCTTTTTTTCCTTTATACAGAAGCTTTAAAAATTATCCATATAAATAGCTTGGCCTTGAACAAACAGATTAAAAGACCTAACAGGCTATGGTTTCAGATCATGTATACAGAACAGAGAATGAATGCTTTTCTTTATTGGCTGTGCAAGTTTCCTACTAACTAAATTTCTAGAAGCCCATTTGATGAGAAAGATTTAATTGGAATATATGAAAAAAGTCAGCATTTTAAAGTGACATGCTTTATTATTTTATCAAATAATTAATATACCAAATAAAATAGTCATTGCACTCTGCCAAGTCTTTGCATCTACTTGTGGAATTTCAAAGGTTGTAAAATTTTATAAATATGTGATTTTAGCCAAGTGCATGAAAATCTTCAATATCTTTCTAAAACTGGGGTGTCACACGTGAAGAGGTTTTTCACGAGTGTCTAGAAACAGGATTGTTTAGGTGATTTCAAGCTCACCTTAGCTGCTTGAAGAAAATCTTAAACTTCGTTGCAACTAAAAACAATTCTCACTACATCTTTGGATCATAATTATTTTATCAAAGAGCACAGTTACAGGTTGTTGGTTAACTTCCCACGTGCCCTGAACATGCTGGTAGCCGAACACCGGCCCAGAACATTCTAACTCTGTTGCTGGAGTTACAACCTTAGAGCTGCCATGGAAAGGGAAACAGCAAACCCCACATGTGGGTTGAGAATCAGGTAGTAATTTTCAGACCCAGACACCTGCCACCTCCTCTATAAAGTCTCCCAGGGATTTCTCTTTTCTGTCACCACCTACTACATTTACCTCTCAGTTACCATACAGCACAAGTTACTATGTATTGTTGTTTCTAAAAGATACTGAACTCCCTGCGACTAGAGTTCTGAGTCTGTTGAATCTCCAGTGTTAACATATTCCCTTTACACGGTAAACATTAAATATTTGCTTTTGAAGATGTTCTGTTGCTGTTACTGCTAAAATGCTGCTAAGAACATGGCTTCTGTGACTAAAACCAGGATATGGGACCAAGTTCTGCCCCATCTGGGTGGAATGACCTTGGGCAAGACTCAACTATGGCAGGAGTCAATTATCTGTAACATAAGGATAACAGTGACAATACCAATCCACAGAGTTCTTTCCAAGATTACATTACATGAAATAATGTATGTGAATGGGCCTTATAAATCATAAGGCCATATATAAACTTTATTTGCTGTGACTATCATTAAGGACATATTTTTGATACATGATCTGATTTCCCGGGGAAGACATTCTATAAAGTTTCTTGTTAAATTTTGCGGAAAATTCAAAATAAGCACATCTGGTAGGTCAACACATTTCAAATATGTGAGAACAGAAAAGTAAGTAAGTGGAATTTAGTGAGGGAATTGTACACAGTTCTATTACCATGTATCATTTCTCAGTTCTTTGGAATTGGTTGTGGATTCCTGGAAATCTTGTGGAAAATTCCCAGAAAGATACATACACATGCATATGCAAACATGTTCAAGAAAATTCTGGTGGTTCAGAGACTCTGTGAAGTCCACCCCGGGATAGGGGCTGTTGCCCTGGGGCTTGAGACAGACGGTGTGATTTCATGAAGAGTACTCGAGGACCCAAATTCAGACGCCTTTGGCTGATTTGGGAATTAAAAGGCTGATAGTTTTTTCTTCTTCATCATAAAATCATTAAGGCATTGGAAGTGGAAAGCAGATTTGTTTTTTTCTAGGTAAAATGTAATTTCACAGGAGACAAGAGTGTTGTTGTTAAATAAATTCCAAAGCCTCTTCAACCCTCTTTGTAAATTTTTAGTAAAATTTATCATTCTGTCATTTTCTCCACTGATACTCACACTTTAGTTCCAAAGTTCTTTACATAACTTTGCAAAGAAGTCACCAGCTTTTTAAATAGGGCATTGAGGCTTAAAAAAAATGATGATGCCTCGTCTCATTTCAGCTTCTATCTTGTCCAAAAGCGTTAGAGACAATTTAAAATGAAAATAAAGACAAATAAAAAATAAAGACAACCTCAACTAATACCAGCCACCTTGCTGGTATTTCCTAAACTTTTGTAGTTTAGGAACTGTTTTAATTATACTTTAGGATATTGAATATATTTCTTTACAGTGTTTTTTTGTTTTTTTTTGGTTGTTGTTTTGTTTTGTTTTCCCCTTAAAAGCAAAGAATTCTTTCTTAATACCTAGATGACAAGGTCTCAAGATGTACACAGTTGTTTCTTATTATGGCTTCCCTGGAAAACATTTCTGGGAAAGCACAATTCCCAGCCACTTACTTTGTTTACAACAGACAAGACTGCTTGTGTGGTATAAATAGGAGTCTGTCCTTAAATGTTGTTGAAAAATAAAATGGAACCATGAAAAGGAGCCATTTCCTGCCTCAAAGGTGGCTTAAAAAAATTCTTAGCTACTTTAGGAACAGCACCAAAGCATAAATAATAATTATCAATCACCACACAATAAAAGACTAATTTTACCAAAAAAAAAAAAAAAAAAAAAAGCAGGGGGGCGGGGAGAGAGAGAGAAAGAAAAAACAACAACAAGCTGCGTATTCCAGAGATGCCCTCAGAATTGTCAGCATTGGAAGGTTCTCTTATCCCGCAAGATTATGAAACCCCTTTTTGTCCTCCTGCATTTGTGATGTATATCTATAACTCGTTCTTGTTTGTGCAGATAAGCCTTGCCTTGTCTCCCTAACTGCACTTTCAAAAGGAGCTTCACAGTCGTTTGACTTTTGATCTGGGTAGCAGCTAGCTCGACCACCTGCACTGTGCATGAGCTGCTGCTACTGAGCTGGCTTTGTCCCATCTTCCAACACAGCGAGCCTTTTAAAAGTGGTGTGTGAATACACTAATTTACAATGTGAGCGTTCAAACAAAAAAATATGGTGGCGGTGGTGGCGGTGATGGCGGCAGGGGCAGCGAGCAGAAGGGGGAGATTTGTGAAGGGAGAAGCCCCGGACACTCGCTTTAGAAAGTTCAGATATTGTTCGCTGCCTCTGGCATTTAATGAAACAGATGGCCAAAGGCCTCCCTCAACTCACAATGGAGCAGACAGTGGTGTAATGGTGCGGGGGCCTGGAATTGTAAAATGCTATTTGGTGATGGTATATGTTAATAAATAGCCATTTACAAGGGGGGCCGAGGGCTCCATTACTTGTTTATAAGGAAGGCCTAGGGCTCCTTGCTTCGAGTTAACAGCTCAAGGCTGCATTCAAAGAAGGCATTGATGGTGAAGGTGAAGTGCAGCCTTCATATTCTACATAGCGCTCAAGAAAGGCGTGTATCCTGGGGAAAAAAAGGAAAAATCATAAAAGAAAAGTAATTCAAGAATGAGGTCAAATTGTGGCTCACAACCAAGGAAAATATAAGATGCTTTCCCATTGTGATTAAATAATGGACAGAAATATTGTTCTTGTGATGCGGCTTATTTTATCTTTGAATGAACATGTTTACGTGGTCACCGAAGTGCAACAGATCAAAACCTGCAGGGTTTCAACTAAATGATCCCCCGTGAACCTACACAGCAACTGTGAAACTATTCTCAGCCCTTTTTCCAAAGGTTATTCACCAATCGGGCCGATGCCAGGGTAACGTGACCCTGGGCTAAATGTGATGAGGTTCCTGACTGCAAGTAGCTTAGAGTCCAGTCCTAAGGAGCGTGACAAGAGCTGGATCTACAGAAACTCCGCGTTCCCTTTAAGGCGGGGATGTGCCTGGCAACTGTCACCACCTCCCCAAAACCATTCCTTCCAGGGCCCATCTCTGTGGCAAGAAAGGTTATGCCTGACTTCAACTAAATGTTATTTTCACCTTATAAAACACTGTGAATCCTCGGACAGTGCTTTCTGCTTTGCTCTCAGAGAGGATTTTCTACCTGTCTGGATATCTGTACAGGAGTTTGTTGAAAGTCTATGCTTAGGCGGCACTTTATTTCTCTTTCACTTGGATTTCCCCCCCGTATTTGTTTCAGCTGTTTGCACAATGTGGTGGGGAGCTGTAGAAAATTCTTTGAGGGAGGAAGTAGGGGATAAAAAAGGTCTAGAAGAAAATTAGGAGGTGTAAGACATACAAGTACAATAGACACAACGCAAAGCAGAAGATGTTAATGCCTTGTAGGAATAAATGACTGTGAAGAATCAGACCGAAGACAGATCATTTCTGGCTGAGAGACTGATAAAGGCTTGATGGACAGAGCGGTATTCCAGGTGAGATACAGAGTACAGATAAAAGTTTATCTAGAATATTCTGAAGATACTATCTGTTGTTTTTACTTACCCAGTTTCTATTCCCCTTTCTAGTAAAAGTTCCTGAATTTTTCTGAGGAAACTAGGCTTTGTCTATTCTCAGACCGAGTGTCCACCCCCTGCATGAGGTCCCAGGTCTAAAATGACAAATCCTAGATCAATGGGATTTTTACCCAACCAGAGCGAAACTAGAACCAGGAAGACTCCATGCTATGACTCCTATTGGAACTAGTGAGGGGAAAAATGGCTACGTTCAATGAGTGTCGCTGAGAGGGCTGGCAAAAACTGTCTCTATAAGAGAGACCCGTGCACAAGACAGCCAGGCTGAGAGATGGAGAGAGCAAGACCCAGTCCTGACACTGCTATCAGAACCTTAGATTCCACTGTGTTTGAAGTTGCTTCTGCCCTTGAACCATTAAGATGTATGTGGTATATGTTTCCTTTTTGTGGCTTATGGCTAGCTTGATCTGGGTTTCTGTCACTTTCATCCAGAAGATTCTTGACTATAATAGGTGAGAAAAGGAGGATATCCAGGTAGAAGTAACAGAAAAAACAAAGATATAGGATAGGTGAATAACCGGTTAGGGCTAGTTTTGGAGATGGGAGGTAATTAACTTCAGTAGAGACATGGGTCTATGCAACAGGAGTAAAGGCAAAGGAAGCGAGAATGTTCACTGAAAGACCTTCGGGGTTAGACTAAGGAGGACATGGGTCAGTGGGCAGTGGGGAACCGCAGGAGATTTCTAGGCAGAAAGGAAGCAGTGCTAGTTTTGCACTCTGCAAGATAAACTGGCCGACGGTATTTAGAAGAACCTAAGAAGGGGAGAAGAAGCATAGGGACCGACCAAGAGGCTCCCTTCTCTAAATAGTCCAAAGAGAGGGAAGGATTGAGCGCAGAGGATCTCTCTGCTCTGAGCAGTACCCTAGCGCTCTGGAGTGGTTCAAGCAGCACTGCCCGGTGACGGTCACAGACTGGGGGGTGGGGGGAGAGCGGGAGCACCAGCACTGAGACAGGCATAGTTTTATTTCTATTATTACTAAGTTTTAATTTTATAACAATTATTTGGGAGGTCTGGCAGTGGAAAAAACGATAGTTTAAACATATCCATTGGAAATTCACTGACCTAAAATAACTACTAATTATCACGTTGATTTCAGAGTTTGCCCCCAGGCTTTTTTCTTTCTTTTCTTTCTTTTTTTTTTTTTTTTTAGCAATGATGATGATGACAACAAACATTTTTGCATTTATTGAGCCCTTACTATGTAACAGACACTGTTGTGTGTACTTTACATGTATTGACTCATTTAACGCTCATAACAATTTGTGAGATAGGGACTGTTGTCTTCCTTCTTTTATAGAGGGGGAAACTGAGGCATAGAGAGTGGATTCTTGTCAAAGGTTCATAGCTAGAAAGTGGCAGGTCCAGTGTGGCCACAGAGCGTACCCCTTATCCATTGAGGCATATGCCTCTTGATGCAAATGCAGGAATTTCGTTTTGAATAGTCAAACAAAACCAGATTGCTTTCTCCAGTGAGGATAAGGCCCCAGAGATATAAGGTGAGATATATGACAAATTTCCTCGCAATGATACTTGCAGAATACTGGAGGTAAGGGAGATTATAGATTCATCTCTAGTTAAGGCCCCACAGTCTGTGGTCAAAAATAAAATAATCTTAAAGGACTCCTCAAAAACACACCCCCCTTGGACGCCATTGGTACACAACAGCTTCCCTGTCTACAAACACCAGGCCCATCTTAGCTGGTGGGGTCTGGTGGGGTTTGTTCACTGCTTTCTGCTCATCTAGCAAGGCTGTCTGACTATCTGTGAGCAACAGCTGGAAAAAACAGAGAGAGACAGAGCGTGAACAGGGGAGGGGCCGAGAGACGGGGAGACACAGAATCCGAAGCAGGCTCCAGGCTCTGAGCTGTCAGCAGAGAGCCCGACACGGGGCTTGAACTCACAAACCACGAGATCATGACCTGAGCCGAAGTTGGACGCCCAACCGAGGGAGCCACCCAGGCGCCCCTCTTTAAGAAAAAATTTGTTTACTAAACAAACATTTTTTTTTTTTTTTTTTGTATTTCAATTGCTTACAGATCTTGTGTTGGTATTTCTGGTATGCTTACCCTTATGGATCATTTTGATAGTACATTTAAATTTTCCAGATGTTTTACCTGTCATTCTACCAAGCAACAAAACCATGTTTAAAATGAAAATGTGACAGCGATAGTAGGTGGCAATTACTCCCCAGACTGGCTCCAAAGTAGTTCTAACAAAAAAATACATGTAATAAATAATAACACATGAATAGTGCTTGCTAGGCCAACAGCATTTAACACTACCTGGTTTGTGTAGCTTATAGATTAGTTACAAAAGGCCTCTCACCAGTTACATGCTTTAACAAGTTACTACATGCATTCTGGAAGAATAAGCAAGAATTCACTGTTTGAAGGAAACATTGTTTTTATTTTTTAAATTCAAAAAAATTGAAAAAAATTAAAATAGTAGAGGCACACACAGGGAGCGGGTGGGAGAGAGGAAATTATTTGATATTAAGGTAATCATATAGAAAAAGATGTTTTAAAACTATTACATATGCCATTTCTTTTTGTAAGCCTTTTGTCAGCCAACATAAACTTGTAGAGTGCCCTCCAAATTTATGTCAAAGGAGATCTCAAATTATAACTGTTGTATTCCCAAGATACTTTTAGAAACAAATATACTGTTACCAATAAATTATTCACTCTTCAGAGGTAAAAAAAACAAAAACAAAAAAAACCCCCAAAAAGCCAGAATCATGATGTCTTTTGTTTTCTGACTGAAAATGTCAAAAACTGCTATTTTTATTTTCACTGATTGCCCACTCTGTTTGCTCTTTGACTTCCCAGTCAAATGTACAGGAAATAATACACACACAAACGTGCATATACGTGCAAGTTTATGAAGAGCAACATCTAAGCCTCTCAGTGTTATTTGTGACACCTCAAGACAACCCCAGTTGCAATAATCACATTTTGTGAGAGTCCGTGAAAAATTCATTTCTTCGGCTCCAGTCACCACACGAATAGCCATTTGTTTCATGACCATTTTCGTTATTATCTGGATAGCACTTTATTTAAAACTCTGTCTATAGGGTCAGGAAATGAGCCGTTTGTCCCTAGCCAGCTCTCTATCTTCTGTCAAGACAGAAGAAAAATTACTTTCCAGGAAATCAGCTATATCTGTGTTCTGATGTCAAGTTTCACTATCATAATTTTGAATGGGCCAATTTTCTCCTTTGCGTTCTCCTTTTTGGTAATATAGCAACGTTACAGGAAGAACAATTTATTTATTTATTTTAGTTGAATCAGCTGCTGCTTCACTAAACTAGGTATGCCTCAGTGTTTTTTGCCTGGTTAGTTCCTTTCAAAGCTTGTTTATGATTCTATAAATCTCCTACCTCTCTAAACTTTTGAAACGTACTGGTTTTATAGCTAGTTAGATGATATTTTCTATTGGTTATTTGTTTCCCTGGCACCCTTTTTAACGACCAGTAAGCATTCGCTGGAGTTAAGGAATCCTCAGAAGTTTCCTTGAGAAGGAGGTAGTTCTAGGAATTCCCACAGTACGGATTCTCCAGCAGGACTGAGGGCAAGGATCGAATTGGTTTCATCTGAGGATTCCCCAAGGCTTTGTTTCCAGGTGTTAAGTATTTACTGAGGAAGTGAATAAGCAGAAAGGAGAAAGGAAGGAAAGCAGGAAGGGAGAGAGAAAAGAAGGAAATAGATTTTTTTTTTTTTTACCTCATGTGATGGTAATAAAACATTAAAAAAGCATGAATGGTGGTGGCTGTCACTTACTCATTTTTACTTCCCTATCTGCTTTCAGTCCGTCTTGCAGATAACCAGGTGGGTTTATATACAGACTTTGACATTGACGGAACATCGGTCTCACCTGTCTTCACCACAGGCTAAACAAAACAAAATGACCCAAATGAGGGGCAAAGGCCATCATTCTGTATATGGAACGTTACCGTTCCATACAGAATTGAAAGCAACTTAATTTAAAAAAAATAAAAATAATCAGCAACCTTTCCTCTAAATAAATTAATTCCTTGGTTTAGTATGTTAGTAGAATATTCTCGGTCATACACAATTCATCACATGCAAATAAATAAGCTCGTGTTATCTGGAGGTGGATGCCGACACTGCACGAGGAGCACGTTCATTCCCTTTACACACTTGTGAAGGTGACAGATGGGCGCGTGGCTTGGTATTACACCTTAACTTAAACGCAACTGCTGACGCACAACGTCGCGATGTGGTTTTGGTAACAGAATGTGATTTCTCTCTCTGAATTAAAATCTCACCAGTGCTGGAAGGGAAGTAAGTCCCTGCGAATGGGAGGGATGTAACAGAGGAAGCAAAATCAGAGTATTCAATAAGAGACTTGGGGACATAAAAGCTGGTCCCATGTCTCTAGAGACTGTTTTTCCAGGGAATAATAAAAATAATGGAGTGAAGAAGTTGATCAAACATTTCTGCCTTTTCCCAAGACCAAAATAAACCGTATATCAGGTGGGATAAGTAATTAGGAACCAAACAAAACCACCATCTGCCTTTGGTTCCCCAGAGACTCAGTGAAGGTACAGCATTAAGAGTATCTGGATCCCTTGGCTGATACCAAGATCCTAGCTGAGTCTTGTAAAAAACACGATCGCTGCTATGCACAGGAGGGCCTCAGAGTTTCCTTGGCTCATCACAGCAAGGTGACGTCCACCTGAAGATTTTTATTTCTATTCACTCTCTAGACAGATCCCAAAAGGAGATGAGTCAGTGATGGACTGAGTTTACCTACAAAGAGGACCCCAAGTGGGTTTCGGAGGAGTAATTTCCCTCTGTAGGCTTATGAAACAGGCGCGTTAGTATGACTGTCCTACAGAAAGCCCAGTCAAAGGTTGCAGGATGTCTGCGCTTCACCCTCTCTAAATGACTTGCAAATTTATTCAAACACAATATGAGGAGATGCTTTATTTGCTGAAATAACTGTCTGCAGTGTCCTGCACAAAAGGGTGAGGTACATCAAGCAGAAACATGGACAGAAATACATTGGTTCAGAAACTCATAAATCCTTATTTGAATCTGCCAACCTGAAAGCCACGTAGAGCCCGCAGAAACTATTTTTCCTAAATGCTACATCTGATTAAGCCATACCATTAAATGACAGCTGAACTTTAACATTAATATGATATTATTTAAATAACCGCATGATTTTTTTTACACTAAAAATGATGAATGATTTCTGGACGGCTCAATTGACATAAACTCTTTAATGAGATTTGACAAAATGGAGACATAGGCAGAATACTCGTTACAGCTCACATCGCAGGGGCCCTCCCAGGGAAGCAATAGAGGATTTTTTTTTCCTTTTTTTCATTTTTATTGTCTATAGGCACTGAACCCTTCCTCTCAATTGCCACTTCTCTGTGGATTTTGCGTTTTTCTAGGTCATTTATGTATTACTCTTAAGCAGAGGATTCAGTGGCTTATGGTGCTGAATTGGGACTGTGCCTGCAGGAAAATCAGGGGCCTGTGGAGTTAGGCCAGTGTTGGTTTGGAGTGTCCCAGGAACTTCAGGCTCAAGACCTATCAGCCTGATGGAGACCAAGCAACCCTACGACTGGGTCTTGTGCTGTCCATCACGAACACAGCAAACACACTTCTAGCGAATTCTTACGTACAGATACATGATCAGAGAAGACTTTCCTTTCTCTAAATTAGTTGTCTCTATAGTGTCCATGCTAAAGGATTTCTTCTTTAAAATTCCAATTAAGCTGTTGTGGAGCGATTCTCAACCTTTCTCATTCACACTGCGAGCTACAGTTCTAAACCGAAGGCTGTGCTAGATGATAACCTTCCTTGGTAGATTCCGAACGTAAGAAAATGCCATGCTAAATACACCTACGTAAAAAATGTCTCTGACTTTCAGAACAGTGAAAACACATTTCTCACTCCCCTCCCCCAGAAACATAGAATATAGAATATTACCCATATTCATTCACTTATTTCCGCATACTCTCCTGAATGTTTTCCATCAGTTGAAGGTTAGTCGCACACATAAAACATTAACATCTGTTCGCGCGCACATGTGAATTCATATTATTCAGATAATCTTTAAATTGTAAACATCATCTTTAAGTATATACACGATTGAAATGTTTCCCCAAACAGTGTCTCTTAAAAAAGAAATGAAAACAAGGCAACAGGGAGAGAGCAAAGCTAATACCAAGTGTGCTCATGATACTGGCAGGCCCGCATTCCTTCTAGGAGAAGGAGGCTATTGAAACAGAAAATAAAATCAGTCTGCTCCTGCCATGGGGACTTCCTCAGGCTATGAAAAAGTACTTCATGTCTAACCCTAATTTTTTCCATAGCTTGAGGTAAACCCCCTAGCTCAAACCTTCTCTCTAATCTAAGTTACTCAGTATGTGTCCCTGTCCAAACAAGAGTTAATATCAGTGCTCTGTCATTTCAAAAGGGTCTTGACACAGGGTACTAAGAGCAGAGGCTCACATGCCTGGAAAGTGCCCAGTTGCAACTAGATGAAAAACACAGTTTCAAAAAAGGGAGAGAGAGGAAGATAGGTCCCTACCTTGCTCTTACCTTCGCAACATCCCCGTCAGGACCCTGGAGCTTTTCCCCAAGTTAGCATCTGTTTCTCGAAGCTAGAAGGAGAAAAGCAGCATTAAAACAAAACAAAGTGAGACTTCATGTAGTTGGATTGTATCGAAAGTGCACTGGCAAGCAGGAGTTTTTCTCACGGATGAAAATCCAATTAATGAAAAAATACTTAAATACACTAAAATACACCTTGTTACCTACACAGTCTCTGAAAATTCTTTGATTTAGAAAATTACATGTAATAGATAATCCCAGGAGCTTTAAGCTGGATACTTGAACTGGCTATAAAAGCAAATGTCTTGCAGGCTGATAAAGTTGAATAAACATCTGGTAATTAAAATCCAATTTCGAATGTGCAAAGTCCTACAAATATAAACGGTAACGAAATGAACTAAGTGAAGATGAGACATCATTATGTTTACAGCTTTCACCCTGAAAGACTTGACATACTCCAAAATCTCCCTCATGACCTTCTCAGTTATAGAGCTAAATAAAATATCTACCTGGGGGCATTCTGGGATGGGGAAAGAAAGAGCATATTCTTTCTCCATTGCACACTCTTTTTTCTCTTCTCTTACTCGACATCCCTCATCCACCCTTGCCTTTTTTATACACACTTGCATTTATGTCACTGTTACTGTCTATGCATGTGCCTTCTATGCCTTATTATTTACTGAACTTCTGAAAAAAACGGTATCACTTTTACTTACTCGTTCACGTGCTCGCTGTATCTTTTCTCTGTCGTGACTGAGGTTTTCCAACATCTCCTGGCCAATTTGCTCTATGGAAAAGGAAAGTTGGGTGACGAAAGGCAACTTTGGGTATAAGTGGGAACAACCCCCAGAAGTACCAAAATGGCAGCAGGCCCAGAGTTAATGTTCAATAACTGTACATTACATACTGGATGCATAGTTCAATTCATGTACTTGAAAAATATTTAGAAAGTATTTAATAAATTTACCTGTATATCTTAGATATGATTAGATAGGATTTACAATTCAACCTATAGAACATAACCAAAAAGGTGGTGACGATTGAGGTGATATGTCTTGCAGAAGGCCACCTCGGCATATTTGTTATCCACCGAGATGGAGAGCCCAGGTTCGGTGGTCTTCCTATCATTTTATCAACATGGAATCTAATCTTTGGTTTTGCAGGTTATAACTAATGTTGATGATTCTACTCTACCTCCCCAGCTTTATTATTGCACTGCTTTGCATAGGTAAGTGAAACTCCATTTAGAACAATCTGATTTTAATGTATTTGCCCCACGTGCACAGTCCTTGTTCTCTCAACTACTTCAGCTTATTGTCAGTGGAACTCTCTCCAGGCTTCTACTCTCTGGGAGCAAGAGCTCCTTTAGCATGTTCTCAGCCGCTGTGGATACTTGAGTCACGATGAGGTGCACTTCACACATGGTTGAGGAGCTGTGTGAAGCTCAAGCTGCAGACAGAACTCCCATTTATACAGGAATAGGCAGGTTAGAACATTCGTTAAGAAGCACACTGCTGAGCTCCAACGAGGTTTTCCTCTGCCATGATCATCCCATTTGGTTGGCACTGGTTGGCTCTCCTCCTTTGACAAGACTGTAGGTATGTCCTAACCTGACAAATATGCAGCTGCCTTGAATAATTTCTTTTCCAGACTCATTCTCCATCACCTGGGAGGTACCTTAGTCTATAACAGAAGAATGACAAATCTGACTCCCTTGTAATGTTGGCAACCCACCTGACTCCTACATTCTGACAATCACATACCCATATTTCCTTTTTTTTTTCTTTTGTATTGTCTTTTCTCTTTACCCATAACCTATAACAACAGTTATCTCTGGCTTATAAATTTGTTGAGACACTCATTAAGAATCTATTACAGTGATAGCAAATAATTTAATAAAATCATTAGGAAATCACCATGGTAGTTATTTGGCTCAGCTATGTACATTAGCCAACTTTTTAGAGGGACATCCTAAAAAACTGTGGAGCAGTGGTTAGACCATATTGAGAGCTTGGGCTGGGAACTCACACTGCTCGAGCCTAATCCCCAGTGCTGACCTTGCATACATCACCTAACCTCGTTGTGCTTTGGTTCTTCATCTCTAAAATGGAAGGAAGATCATTTTATGTCATGGGGCTATGTCATGGCAAAGGTTAAATAATTCAGCTAAATTATTTAATACAGTGACTGGCCTATAATAATAAGCATTTACTGAATGATGATGATTGATATTAAAAAAACCAATGGACTGTTATCAGCTGGGCCCCCTCCAATCTTAGGTCTACCACAAACCACTTGAACTGGGTATCACAAGATAAAATATCTGTCCTACATTTCTCACAAAATTGTTGTAATAGTCAAATGAAATTAACCTAAGTAAAAATGTTTTGAAAGCCATACGATACCATACAAATGCATGTCATAGTATAATACATGGGAATCAATGCACTCAATGAAAAATCATAAAGTTCCTACTCTGTGCCAGGTGTAGATGCTGGGGACATGGGCAGTAAAGGAGATCAAGTTCTGCACTCATGAACTTTTGTGTTACGAGTGAAGATTTGGCAGCTAAAGGGCAAATACTACACTAGAGTTTGTATTTCGTGGCACACCAGAAAAAGGACTGTATATTCATTTTTTAAATGTTTATTTATTTTGAGAGAGAGAGGAGCATGTGCATGTGCACAAGCTGGGGAGGTGCAGAGAGAGAGAGAGAGAGAGAGAGAGAGAGAGAGAGAATCACAAGCAGGCTCCACGCTGTAAGCAAAAAATCCGACTTGGGGCTGGATCTCACGAACTGTGAGATCACGTCCTGAGCCAAAATCAAGAGTCGACACTTAACCAGCTGAGCCACCAAGGCACCTCTGTATATTCCTTTCATGACAGAAAATCCAAGTAATAAAAAATGCTTAAATTCAATAGCATAAATATATTTTTGATACCTATACAAACTCTGAAAATTCTTTCCAGTATAGTGTCTTCCTATTATAGTATTTCTTCTCAGATAGATGTTAGCTTTTCATTGATTCCATTCAATTGACACTTAAAGTAAATTGGATCAGATATGTGGCTCCCGGTAGAGGCACAGTAAAAGTGGAAGATGATACCAATAATAAAGAAGGAAAAAACATTGGAGCTAACTTTTTCCTTTTTTTGCATATGAACTACAATATTCAATTCTGTTATACTATTAAGTGTTGCATTGAAATCCTTTAATAGAATTTAGCAATTTTAACTCACTTTAACTAAAAATCTCAAATATCTATGGACACCATCAATACCTTAATCATTTTAGCAAAATACTACTTACGTAATATTTTCTCCTATCAAGATTAATGGCATTATAATATATAATTTCAAACAAATAGGAAATAGGTTATTATCATGTGTCTGTCACCAGCATAATGTTTCCAGTAAGTGTTTGTGGAAGGAAGCGATGAGCAATTGAAAAAAAGTACATGGATGGAGTATATAAAGTGCACGAAAGGTTTGCGATATTCTTGCTCTCAAATCTCTGGCTTATAAATTTGTTGTGTGTGGCATCGGAGAAGTCAACATTGGAATGAATGTAGGTAACAGATCCACAATTCTATCAGGTTTGCTAGGGGAAAAATTATTCTGAATGGATCCACAGTCCGCTACTGAAGGAATCAACAAAACAAGGTAAAGAGCTCAGGCCTTATTCACGAGCTGTTAAATCACTCCCTCAACTCTCCTTGTCTCCTGGGAAATATCTCAGCATCCGAAGTCTTAACCCATCTGGCAAGAGAAGAGACACTGGCAAGACTGCACACATCTTGGTCTTAATACACAGGTACCGTCCATTTGTTGGAAACAGAATTCTGTTTTTCATTTCTTACTTGCTACCTTCAATTTTATTTATTTTATGTTTATTTACATATTTTGAGAGAAACAGTGACAGTGTGAGTGGGGGAGGGGCAGAAAGGGAGACAGAGAATCTCAAGCAGGCTCTGCACTGTTAGCATGGAGCCTGACTCAGGGCTTGAACTCATGAAACCATGAGATTATGACCTGAGCCGAAACCAAGAGTCAGATGCTTAACCAACTAAACCACCCAGGCGCCCCACTACCTTCAATTTTAATGCCCCAATAAAGAAAAGTCCAGGCCAGGCACATTAGAAATGCCCACGCTTATAGAATGAAAGGAAAAATTCAAGCAAAGTGATGTACGGTTTCTTCATTATGTGTTCTCCTACCCCAGTCAAAGCAAGACAAAGATGGAAAGGATTATTCTTATTTTTAAAAATTTTTAAATTAAAAAATTTTGAAGTTTATTTATTTTTGAGAGAGAGAGGGAGAGGGAGAGTGAGCATGAGCAAAGGAGGGGCAGAGAGAGAGAGAGAGAGAGAGAGAGAGACAGAGAGAGAGGGAGAGAGGGAGAGAGGGAGAGAGGGAGAGAGGGAGAGAGGGAGAGAGAGAAAGAAAGAGAGAGAGAGAGAGAGAGAGAGAGAATCCCAAGCAGGATCCATGCTGTCAGCGCAGAGCCCGACATGGGGCTCGACCTCGTGAACATGACCTGAGCTGAAGTCAAGAGTCTGACACTAAACTGACTGAGCCACCCAGGCACCTTGGGAAAGGATTATTTTTAAAGTAATTTTTTAAACTATCTTGGTCGGAATAGTATTAGACATTTAGGGATTATTTTCTTAAAAAATTAGTAACACTGTTAGGTTTACTTTTCTTGAAAAATTTGACTGAAGATACAAGCATTCACCAAAACTCTAATAAAGAAAGGGCACAAGCTTATAGGCCTAAACAAGTGCAGATCTGATATTCCCAGTCTATGGTTTTCAGTCCTTGAAACTTTCATAGTGCCTTTAGAATGGGAATAGCCACGCTGCCTCTACTGAGATAACTTGAGAAATCATAAATTTTATAAATACTGCACCTGTTGACTGTGAGGATGTTCTTGAGAGTAAGAAAAAATGGGAAGCATAAAGAAAAATAAAAACTGATGCCACATGCTGGAATTCTAACATGTCAATATGAGCATGACAAATGAATTCCTGGAAAGAAAAGTGCCTTTCCTCCTCTTCTATCCTGTCCACAGCGGTCCTGGGAATTATCCTGGGAGTGTGGCATTCAAACTTACAAAGTGAGTTTTTGTTTTCAGAATTATCCAGAATGAATCATGTCCTTGGTCTATGGCCCCTTTTATTGGATTACAAACTGCAAAATGTGTTCTGGCTAACACTTCCTCTGTTTTTCAGTATATTTGGGGTGGGGTTGGGAGATATACACCGGGCATTCTACACTTTCCTGCCTCATGAGGGAAGAGGCAGGCAGGAAACTACAAATCTAGCAAGATACTTCCTGAAGGCCTGGTCTGGCATCACAAAAGATAAGACTTAGTTTGAGGAACCCATACCATGAAAAGCATCATTACTCTTCATTCCAAATAATAATGCCACCTGTACTATCATAAGACTGGCAATGGACAAACTTTAAAAAATAATTATTGGACTTGTATTTTGGAGATGGGCTGATTAAAATATTCTTATATGAAGGCAGAATTGACTCACATCATGGTATGGTATAAACATGACTGAAAGGGAAGGAGCTGCAGATGTAATTCATCAGAAAATGTTCCACTGATAAATTCAAAATACTAAAAAAAATTTTAGTCATTATGCTACAAGCAGTACACTCGCCAGAAAAAAAAAATGATCATTTTTCATCACACTTACATTTAACTCTCTTGTAGCAAACTTTATTAAGGATGTTGTTTCCAGCAAATTATTTTAAAAAGTGAAGACATCCAGTTGAGCTTACTTTAAAGAACTAAGATAAGGTAAGGTTATTTTCTGGTACTCAAAACTTCATTAGCAATTTCAGTAACAGGTAGAAGGCATTCATAATTATCCAGCTATTGTGGGCATATGGGGACTTCACTAAAATGCAGGACTGCATAGAAATACTGTAAAAGAACTATTTTCTGGAGCACGTGTTTTCATATGCACACTGCAGAGCACCAACCAGACAATTGAAAAACACAAAGTAATGTTTCCCAATAACTTGGAGTACTGAAATTTGGACCTGACTTTGGAAATTCTGGCCACCGAGTCTGATAAGAGCAAAAACTTACTGCTTTGGGAGAGCAAAGGAAGTCACACATAGTTTCCCAGGAGGGAGTAGCTCATGGGGTGGTTACTGACTCCGGTATCATGCCCTGAGTGTGTAGGTTATCCTTGGTATTGATGTCACTCAGATAGGTATAGTCTTTTAAATTCCTGACACCTGAAAAGGTAAGGAATCTTACCTTACCTTACCTTACATGATCTTTCATTATTTGACAATTCAAGACGTGTGAGGAACTTCTGCCTCCAGTTAGGATGTAGAAAGATGTAAATGACTCTCACAGAAACAAGAAAAGTCAGACAAAATAATCACCATTGTTGAATGGGCAAGCCCAATGTATGCAAGGAAGCTTTGATAGAGTCTAGAGAGAAACAAGCATCTCATATGTAAGTAAAGAGCAATGGCAATGTTCATACCTATGGTGAGTGCCTGATTTAAGTACAGGACTGCCAGGGAGAGACTGTTCAGGAATGAAGAGAAATCATTCCAAAATTATATGAAAATGTCGGTGTGTGAGACAGCATGAAACCTAGATGAGCTGTAGACACAAAACCAAATTGCTTGGTCTGGTAATTCTCCAATCTCCAAATATGCCAAGGAAGGGGCATTACAGGAGGGACTGATTAGTAAAAAGAAACATCACATATTCCCACGTATTCTTGTGGTGCTTGTATTCTGAGACACCGTCAGAGTTAAGCCCAAATGTGAACCAAAAATATGGGAAACTGCAGACCAACTTACTCCCAGATCAAATACCGATAATATTAAACAACAACAACAACGACAAAGAGCTTAGACACAGGTTGGGGATGTACTAACCTCAGATGAGTACAATCTAATTCGAGATTCAGCTCAGCATCAACTCAATTTTAGAAAGAATCTGATCAATCCACTGATCAAATATAAGATAAAATGCCTTCAGAGAAAAATGAATTCATGATGTTTGTATTTCAGACTCTACTGTACTTTTTTATACTATGTCTAGAATACTATACACATTCCAAAGCATGAAAAAAAAATAAATAAAAAGGGTGGAAAAGAGAATAATAAAGTGAAAATACAGCCTATGGAAGTAGACCAACAGATGGCTTAGTTATTAGAGTTAGCAGATAAAGATTTTAAAACAAGTATCATAATAGTGTTCAAAACTATATTGGAAAATATAAGCATAATAGGTGAACAGATGGTTTTTTTCAGGAAAGAAGTGGAAACTCTAAAAAAGAACAAAACGGGGCGCTTGGGTGGCTCAGTCGGTTAAGCGTCTGACTTCGGCTCAGGTCATGATCTCACAGTTTGTGGGTTCGAGCCCCAAGTCCAGCTCTGTGCTGACAGCTCAGGGCCTGGAGCCTGCTTCAGATTCTGTGTCTCCCTCTATTCTCAGCCCCTCTCTCACTTGTGCTCCCTCCCTCTCTCTCTCAAAAATAAATAAGCGTTAAAAAAATTTTTTTTTAAGGGAACAAAATGAAATTCGAGAATAAAAAGATATAGCATCTGAAGCCAATTCACTGGATGGACCAGAATATCGTTCACTATACAAGAAAAGAGTCATTGAACTTGAAGACAGGTTAATAGAACTTATCCAGAGCATCAACAATTTGTGTGCTAATAACAGGTCGTCTTCTATACATACAATCAGACTCCCAGAAAAAGAGATTCCCCTCTGGGGAACAACAGGATGCAAGCATTATTTGAAGAAATAACCGTCAAAACTTTTCAAACTTTATTATAAAAAAAGTCAATCCACAGATCAAAGTAGTTCAACAAGCTCTGAGCAAGATAAATACAAAGAAAACCATACCTAGTCACATCATAGTCAAATTTCCCAAAACTCAAGATAAATAAAAAAATCTGAAAAGCAGCCAAAGGAAAGAACAAGACGACACGTGGGAGGGCAGTGGGAAGAATGGGGGCTGGATTTTCATCAGAAAACGATGCACGAAGATAATGGAGCAGCTTCCCAAGTGTGTGGGGGAAAAAAGCCATCCTACTCTTCTGCACTAGTGAGAATGTCCCTTAAAAGTAAGGTTCAATAAAATTAAGTTCAGATCATTTAAAACTGAGAGAATCATCCAGAAGCACTGAGCTACAAGAAATGTGAAGGGAAATTCTTCAGGCTGAAGGGAAATGACAGTGGATGGAAATTTGGATCTACAGAATTCAGATCCAAATAAAGTAAAAATAATAACAACATATGTAGAATTAAATATTGAAAACCAGAGCACAAAGGATGGAGAGTAGGTAAACAGAAGTATACCGCTGAATGGTTTTTAAGTTATATGTGAAGTGGCGTATTTATTCAAGGTAGACTGATAATGGTAATCCCCAAGCTTCTCTGTCCAGTATAGTACCCACGAGCCACATGGAGCTACTTAAATACTAAAATTAAATAAAATTTAGGGGCCCCTGGGTGGCTCAGTCAGTTAAGCGTCCGACTTCGGCTCAGGTCATGACCTCTCAGTTCACAAGTTCGAGCCCCACATCGGGCTCTGTGTTGACAGCTCAGAGCCTGGAGCCTGCTTCAGATTCTGTGTCTCCCCCTCTCTCTACCCCGCTCCCACTTGTGCTCTGTCTCTCTCTCTCTCTCTCTCTCTCTCTCTCTCTCAAAAATAAATAAAAAACATTAAAATTTTTTTAATTTTAAAAAATGAAATAAATTTAAAATTCAGTTCCTCTGTAGCACTTGTCACATTTCAAGTGCTCAGTAACCACATGTGGCTAACGGCTGTTATATTGGAGAATATGGAAATACCATCCCTGGAAGGGTGTTCAAATTCCCCTTGTCTTTAAGACCCACTTAAAAGAAAATAAAGAAGAATCCATTTGAACTTTAATTTAGGTAAAACACTTCCCTTCTCTGGGCCTCAGTTTCCTTAAATGTAAAATGACAGTCTTAACCTAGTTCATTTGCAATGCCCCTTCTGGCTCTAAAATATTAGAACTCAGTAACTCTATAAAACCTTAATGCCTCCTTTTCTCTCTAGAGCATGTAAACCAACTGAAGTACAAGGGCCAAATCAGGCCCACAGATATATTCCCATCCCCTGAACACCCCCGCTCTGGCAGTGTTAAAAAAACACACAAAACGAGAAACAGTCAAACCTAAATGCTTTTAAGCAAGGCATATACTCTCCAGATTGACCGAGTCTATAACACTGGACTGCTTCATACAGTAGCCTGCTGGGCCTCTGGGGACTTTTGAATTTACTATGTAATATAAAATATTTACAAGCACTTGGATGATGACATTATTACAGAAAATTATACATTCATATAAACCAAAGATAAACTTAGGCACTCTTAGTAGAAATACAGCAAAGGAGTGTGCATGGCCCAGGTTTCTTTTTCAGCAATTACGATTTAATATTGCCTCCTTAGTGGGGGAGTATAGATTCTATTTTGCTTGAAGATGACCAAATCTAGGGTCGCCTGGGTGGCTTAGTTGGTTAAGTATCCGACTTTGGCTCATGTCATGATCTCACGGTTCATGAGTTCCAACCCCGTCTTGGGGCCTGTGCTGACAGTGTGGAGCCTGAAGCCTACTTTGGATTCTGTGTGTGTGTGTGTGTGTGTGTGTGTGTGTGTGTGTGTGTCTGCCCCTCCCCCCTCACGTGCTCGCCGTCTCTCTCTCTCTCAAAAATAAACATTAAAAAAAATTTAAAAAGGTGATCAAATCTATCATTAAGCAATTAAAAAATCATCAGTGCTACTTTCGTCGAAGTCATAGTAGCGGAACCTCCCCTCAGTTACCTGGTTTGCTGCAGATAATTAACAAACACTATTCCCAGAGCCCTCAGACATCAGTCAATGAAGGTGTGCCACCAATAATGATGCTCTGGAATGAGCAGGTACTATGTAAACTGAACTTGTTAAACAAAAGGAGCCATGTTAATTACAACTCCATTCAAAAAAGAGAATGAATCTGTTCTGTTCTATGAAACAAGACCAGAGCAGCAGGAAGGACATCCCTTTTTCACAATTCAATAAAGAATGTAAAAGCCAGGAGATGAAGCAGCAGAAAACCCGAATGGGCAAAATTGTCAAAGCACATTCCAAAGGCTCACTTGTGGAATTTGCCAAACATGTATTTACTTAGCAGACAAGAGAGACCTGTTCAACATCATCCAGATCTCCAGGTGGAATGAATTACTCACTCTAAAAAACAAAAAACAAAACAACACCCAAAAAGTAGAGTAAACTATGACAAGTGACTAGAAAGTAAGTAGAAAGCCTCTTTAGAAATCATTACGGGCAGAGTTAATCACTATCTATACCCTTTGTGAACTATATACACGTCTATCGTTGAATGTATAACATTCTAATTATCTGCTTATTCAGAAGTCACTATTGGGTACACTAAAGAAGTTGTTCAGCCAGCAAACAAACATGTTTTGCTTTTAGGAATCACTGCGTAAGCACTTCTGAACTGGTTAGCAACAAAACATTTTTTTTTTTAAACAGGAGATTTCATATAAAAAGCTGGCCTTCTCATTTCTTTTGAAATTTGGAATCTGTGGCAACACTGAGTCCCCATTCCCACAGGGTAAACAGGCTGGAATTGAGATACGGCTGTCTCCTGGAGAAGAGCCAGGTACTATGGAGTTTGCTACATCCCCATCTGACCTACTTCACTCAGTTATGTGCCTCCTTTGCTGCTATAGAATCTGAGTTTGTGACTCCTCGCTTCTATGTTCTTCTTTCCCCATTACCTTATAAACTCCTTTAAAGATGAGGCTGTTTCTTATTCCTCTTAGTCTAAAGCAGCTGCTCAGAAGATGTTTGTTCATGGGAGCTGCTGAGCTGGAAAATACAGTCACCTTCTATAAATTTACAGCAACAGAAATACAGATTTTTAGAAAAAACATGAGTCTTGTAAGTAATTGCACAGATGAGAAAAGGAGGGTGCAGGGATTCAGGGTGGGGATCAGCCGTCATGCTGCTAATTATCAACAGAGCTACAACTGTGACCCAAGCCTCCTGAGTCCTATGTCACTGATCTTTGTGGCAAAATGAATTTGTTTGTTTGTTTATTTAAAGTGTCCAGTTCAAAATGCATTACAATGTGGGTGATAAGGAACTCTAATACTTTAGTACACTTTTAAAATGTCAGTGCCCCTGGGTGATCTATAGAATTGTTGAATAATTATATTGTACACCTGAAACTAATATAACACTCTATGTTAACTATCCTGGAATTAAAAAAAAAAAAAACAAGCAAAAAATAAAATAAAATGTCAGTGCCCAAGAAAGGCCTTTCCAATAATTTGGGCAAGAGTGGGACAGAATACAGTCTGCATACTTCTCAAATATTCCCCTGAAAGAACCACAGCACTCTACAGAGAAATATGCTGTGATTTCATGGTCTTGATTGAAATACTTTCTGTTCTTTACAAATTATACAAACAGCAAAAGAAGTATTATAATTACCCAAATCTTTTAGCTTTAGTAGATTGTTGTATATTCCGTATATTTTTGTTCTTTTAAAATATAAGGGGCCAATTCTCATACAGAATCATAAACTGTCTATCTCACTGACCCCTTTCTCCCTTCCCTATTCACATTGGCAAGTGAATTTGTTATTCTTAACAAATGAATCCGG
Source organism: Panthera tigris (assembly GCF_018350195.1). Lineage (NCBI taxonomy): Eukaryota > Metazoa > Chordata > Mammalia > Carnivora > Felidae > Panthera > Panthera tigris. The sequence continues at coordinate 68,914,065 of NC_056670.1, read as the reverse complement.
GAGGTGGAAAATTTAATACATTTAGATTGTTCATTCTTGCTCTGAAAAGCAGGAAATTGGGAGATGACATTCCAACCTCCCCCCCTCACACACCTACACCCTCACAAGTGTACATTCATGGAAGAAAACATATTTACTTGGCTTCAGACCTATGTTCAGAGCATAAGAGGAGAACACTTCACTCACTGTTCTAGAACGGAATCAGAGGCAGATAAAATCACTGAAGCTCAATAGTCATATGTGGATAAAAGATGATACTAAAGTTTTTGGCCTTGCCATTCCTTTTCTTGATATATTTTTTTCTGGACTTAATTCCATTCTTAATACGAACTGAAGCTAGAAGGGGGAAATGGCCTAAAGGATGGAATCACTTACCTCCTTTTGATTTGGATACGTCAATATGTAAACATATGATTAATAGACACACATAGCTTGGGATCCTCAAGATTAAATACTAAAAATTATTTAAATCACATCAATTTGAAATAAGAACTGGCTTCTCTCACTTCCCTTAATGTTTCCAAGGTTCATTCATGTTGTAGCAGGTATCACTTCTTTTTACGGTTGAATAATATTCCATTGTACAGATAAACCACATTTTGTTAATCCATTCATCAGTCTGGATATTTTGGTTGTTTCTACCTTTTAGCTATTGTGAATAGTGCTGCTATGAGCACGCATGTACAAGATTTTCTAGGCATAGCTGTTCTGGGTATATGCCTAGGAGAGGAATTATTGGACTATATGGTAATTCTGAGCTTGACCTTTTGAGAAACCACAAAACTGTTTTCCATGGTGCCTGCACCAATTCGCATTCACACCAGCAATGCATGAGGGCCTCAATTTCTCCTTGGCCACACTTACTATTCTCCATTTTTAAAACTTATAGCCTCCCTAGTAGGTGTGAAGTAGCATCTCATTGTGGTTTTGAAGGTACTTCCCTAATGACTAATGATGTTGAGCATCTTTTCATGTGGCTATTGGCCATTTGTGGATCTTTCTTTGATAAATGTCTACTCAGGTCCTTTGTCCATTTTTAACTTGGCTTGTCTTTTTGTTGTGGAAGCTGTCAGAGTGTTTTGTATATTCTGGATACTAGACCCCTCTCAGATATGTGATGTGTAAATATATTTTCTTATTGTGTAGGTTGTCGTTTCACTCTCTTGATAGTATCTTTTGATGTTCAAAAGTTTTAAACTTGAGTGAAGTGCAATTTATCTGTTTGTTGTTGTTGTCATTGCTCGTGCTTTTGGTCCTATCTAAGAATCCATTGCCAAATCCAGGCCCCAAAGATTTATCCGTACGTTTTCTTCTAAGAGTTTCATAGCTCTGGTTCTCCCACTTAGGTCTTTGATCCATTTTGATTTAATTTTTGTTCCTGGTATGAGGGAGGAGGCTGCGGAACTATTTTTGATTCACACTACAATTCAGCATTCATCTGGAAAACGTTACCTTCTTCTTATATATCTCAAATATTTTTATCAAATCGAACTTATACCCTAACTCAGTGTTATATTTTATACAATACTTTTTCATATGTTGACCCTTCTGAGCATGCTGAAAGCAGACACAGGTTAAAACAGGAGGAGGGAGCATGGATATATTGGCTAAATGGAAAAAGCAAGTTACTGAACCTGAAGTAGCACAGGACAGTGGGTACAGGCAGTGATTAGGCCTTGAACGTGAATGCTGCTGAATTTTAGTATTAAGAAACACAAAATATTGACCTAAAATCCTCGATCAACCTTCAAGAAATATCAGGCAGGAAATCCTGGTGGAAGTTTACGGGGAAAGACTGAGAAAGTGAGAAGACTGATATTAAAAGTTGGCTGAGAAATTAAAGAAACGATTCAAGTTTGGAAATAAAATTTCAGAGGGGTGAAATTAGTCTCTTTAATTTTCGACAAAATGTCGTTTCTGCTACCCACATGTCTAGTGTGAGAGACAAGTCTACAGACATACACCATACGGGCTGCCACTCTGATACCAAACACTTGGAAGATACTATTAATCAATCACATTGCCCCTGAATATGCCTTGTAACTACCCCTCTCTTCGCAACGCTCCAGGCAATCAGCTCCAATTGATTAGAGTGGGCACAGGGGATAAGACCTATCTGCTATCCTGGATCTATATAGCATTGGGGTCTTTCTTCAATTGACAACAGAGAATGCCCACTTTTCAGCTTTCAGCTAGTGCTCTCTTTCTTGAATTTTCTGCCATTTCTTTCTTTCAAAAGCCTGAGGGTGATGACTGAAATGCAGAGGGGATAGTCAATGACAATCTAGTAGCATGCTTCTTTGTTTCTGGACTAGACCTATTTATGGAACTTTTAATAAACAGAGTTGTGTAGGCCTCATTCTAGGCTGATTAAATTAGAATCCCTGGAAATGGGGTCCAGATATGCATATTCCTAAAAATTTCTGGGAGTCGTGTGAAACTCTTTGTCAAGGACTTCTAGCCTTTATTCCTCAACATTCTCTAGTACTACATATCTGGCTCCGATATAAATCTTTACCATTTCAACTCTGGGTCTTTGGTGCTCATAAGATTTATTTAGGAAATTATGAAAAAGGAATATTTCTATACTGTTTTAATCAAGCTGATTTCAACTATAGGATTCATCACATTTCTTTGTCTTAAAAACCACCCCCACACTTCCTTCCCTTTCTGATTAAAACAAATTTTTTTTTTTTTTTGACGGTACAGGAAATAACTAATTTTGTACTATGGAACAATATAAGCTATGTAATCCAACATATTTTCTTCTTTGGTCTGAATCCTAAGAAGCTCTGGGTGAGTTGAATCCTTAATTATAGGGCATTTCTCTAGAATTTCTTCATGGGGCAAACCTCTCCTCCACCCTCTGCCCCCACCTAAATCGGCCCTTTAATTCTTGGCTTCTGTCTTCTGTCCTCAGTTAATTTTTTCTGCTCTTGATATACTTGTCTGATCTTTTATTGTAAGACATTTCTTTTTGTGAACGTAGATGGGGCATAGGTCAATCAATGAAAGTAGTCATGTTGTTAAAACAAATTCCGGGGTCCTGCACCCACAGTTTCTGATTCAGTAGGTTTGAGGTGGGGCCCAACAAGTTGCCTTTCCAACAAATCCTCAGATGATGCTGATGCTGCTGGTCCCCTGAGACTATGTTGTGAGAGCAACTATTCTAGAGTAGAACTCTGCGAGGGCCCTTCAGCCAGTTGAGCCCATGGCCTGTTTTTGTAAATAAAGTTTAATTGGAACACACACAAACACACAGAAGTAATCCAGAGCAATCTACAGAGGACTCTATAATCTAAGGGGGAGAATTTAGACTATATCATAAAGAAGACAAAAAGACAGAGCCGTTTCATTCCTGAATAACTCCAAGCAGAAGGGCCTTGAATTTTAGACATTGACATTTAGAGTGGTAGAAATTAATGAAACTCAAGGTAATCAGTGAGCAAAAAAAAGGATGGGTGATTTTATGGAATATTATAGCAGAGTTTTAAGGTGATATGACCTCAGTATTATTTCTCAACTTGAGATGTATAGCTGATAAAGATCCAAACTGAGCTTAAATTATTGTCTTCCTATATATATATATATATATATATATATATATATATATATATATATATATATAAAGATATATGAGAGAGCTAAAGATTTCTTAATATTTATGCTATCCTTCTGACATTAAAGAAAAGGCTAAATAAATATGGATTTTGATAATCTAGCTCATCAGATGGTAACTGCTGGTCAATGTCAGGTGAAGAACAGTAGAGAATCATTCAATTTTGTAAACTGAAATATCAGTTTGACCTTAGAAGGACAGTATGTTCAGAAACATGCACTTAGAGACTTCTTTTAGTGAAACTCCTAAAAAAGATACTTTACTATTGTTTGCCTTTCTTAGCAAGCGCTATGGCATTGGGAGTTTCTAAAATGTAGAATAAAACAAAGCCACTGTTGGTTCTAAATACAACAGAGAATTTATGAGGCTTCATTGGCAAGGCTGTATATTGAACTTATTAGCATAATTCTAAGTAGAATTTTTAATGATATCTCAATAGGCTCTGTTAGGGAACCACTAAAATTGAGTGCTTTACCAAACTTCAGTGTAAGAGTATTAACAAGTTGAGATAGGACTTTTCTGAGGGAAAAAAGGCATGCAGGCTTGAACCCTTGGTGATGGAAAATGACTTCATTCATTCAATATATACCCAACAAAAGTTTATTGCTTACAGGCTGTGTGTAAAATACTGCAATGAATGTTTCCCTCCAGGGAGAGTTTTTTATTTTGGGCCACTGTTTATTGACTGCTTCACTGAATGCCAGACACTGTGCTAAGCACCTGACAGATACTGCATTAAATCTTCACAAACAGCAGATGAAACAGATTATTATTAACCCCTTCTAAAGACAAGGAATCTGAGGCTCAGGGAGGTTAAGTCATTTGCCATGGCTGGCCAGTATTCAAAACCCATCCCGGCATCACTTGGTAAGAATTAACCCTTTTGAAACTAGACTTAGAAAAAACAAAAGAAAATAAAACCAAAAAAAGAAACCACCCATGTCTGATTGATCCTCAAGTGGATGGTTGTGGCCAGTGGCACACATACACTTTCACCACCCCATAAAAGGCCAACATCACAGGAATCCTGGCCGAAGCAATATGGAGCAACACTTTGGACAAACACAGAACAAAAAAGGAAGCTAGACATTTTATGACTTCCTGAATGTCATAAATCAATTATGAGGATGAGAATATAAGGAAAAATAAAAATATATATATTTAAAATGACTCCTAGCCAAATGAAAGAAAAGCAAGATGGGTTTTCTAAGGCCCAAGAACCACACAGATTACGGTCAACTTCCCAGCTGGCTTCTTTTTCCAACTCTTTCCTTTACCCTCAATATCAGAGTTTCCAGTCCCTCTCCAGCACTGTGTGCATTTTGTTCTTTGTGAGACATGCAGTGACTGCACGCTCACTGAGGCAATATTGGCTACCACGTAAAGGCCATTCGTTTCTGAGGACTGAATTATCTCTCTGGTCTGTTTTCACCACCCATTTGCACTTGGGAATATCTTCATGGCGTTATTCATGAAGGTGGTAGGCTTTGATTTCGGGGGGGGGAACGTTATCTACACTGAAGTGCAGACATTGTTCTAAGTGAGCACCAGCTCAACCACACTCCTGAGCCCCTTACATATCAGCTCTGATTCACAGAGTTGGTGGGATTTTTTTCCACCTGAAGCAAAGAAACATCCATCACTACAGAATTCTCAAAATTCTACTACACCCCACTGTAAACATCCAGCTAGGAGTCATGGCAATTTCTAAATGGCCAGAAATCAGGGTTCTAAGGAGGTTTCAGGAAATATACCAAGTAATAGTCCTGTTGCTAAAAACCTCCCTTTGATGAAGCAGGAATGGAAAAAGTGGACCTTCCCAACTCTTTTTCAACCTTTTCTTTCTTGAAGAAACCATTCTTGGAAATGGGAAGTCCAAAGTCCATTTATTTTTTTCCGTGGTATAAGTCTGCTATCAAACAATTATTATTACTACTACTATTATTATTTTAATATGGACATCTATTTCATCAAAAAGAAACAGATTATTAACTATAAGAGCGGTTACTCCATTAAGAGGATGCCAATATCTTTTCTACCCAATTTACACATTGAGATACTACAAATTATTTTGCATGATTATAATCTCATCCGAAAGTCATCTAATGGGCCACTTAAGCACCAAGGAATTCTGAAGTCAGGGCTGCTCCCCTGTGTCGACCTTCTAGAGCTACGGAGGACATCATCCTAAATATAGCGGAGCACAACAGACGACTGGCCTTGAATGTTGCTTCGGTCACAGAGCAGCGCTTAAAAAATGATGTTTAATATAAAGAGAAGAAACATGGGTTAGAAAGTCAAGCTTAGCGGAAACACAAGAAAATATCTTCTATGTATTTAATGTAAGCCAAACTTCAGGAAATAGTAAGGGCTATTTTTAGTTTTGGAAATCTTCACTGGGAGGACATATTTAATGTGAAGGCTTTTTCTTTTGTAGCCATATTTGAATTTACAGAGACAATACTTGAAGAGGATTATAAGAACACATCTAAAACCTCTTCTAGCAGAGAGTGTTATATATATATATATCTGTATCCCCCCACCGTGTGCAGCATGTTGCAGAGCCCATAGTAGGCACTAAGTAAATAGTATACGTGATGCCATGTAATAAGCCACACTTCAAATTACTGGTACCAATCCAGTTTTGGGGACCAATACACCTTGAGAACCCAGATGATGCCAAAACATAATGAAATTTCTTTTTTTTTTCCCCCCACACAAACAGAAAGCTCATGAAGCTGGTGAACAGCTCAGTAACCTAAAAAATGGCTGTGCAGAGCACTCTTTGAATACGAATTAGCAGTGGGGAATGGCAGCATATTTATGAGGTCTCTTGCCGGGTCCTTTCCTCCTGTGAATGCTGTATAATTCATTGCGCGCGCCCTGACCCCAGTGCGCTCCTGTTCTGACAAATCATACTTGATTAAGACAAATCTTTATTAGTTAGCTAGTCAACTTCCCCATTTATCACTGGCAAATCCCATTCTCCTCTTCAAGTGCAAGAAAAGTGACGGAAGCCTTAAACACACACACACACACACACACACACACACACACACACACACCCAAACACCTAAATACAAATAAAATTATTTGTTATACAGCAAGGAAAACCAGAAGTCTCAAAGTCTTAGCAGATGATTAAACAAACTATTTAATAGGTATATATTATACCCACTGACAAACTCAAACCCAGTACACATTTCACTCAGGCTGAGAGATTGTTAATTAGGGATTTTTATCTTCTACTAACTCTCGTTTGAAAGCAAATGCCATATTTAAAAAATGTATTACAAAGTTAGAGGCTCAGAACCTGAAAAAAAAAAAAAAGAAAAAGGAAAAAAAGGACTGCTGAGTAGAGAGAATGTTTAGGCTCCCACCAAAAGAATAACAACAACAAATCTTTGAAAAACGGAGACAGAATAAGGCAGAATGAATTCAAAATTATTCTTGATTCTTCAGTACCATAGGAAAATGCATCTCTTTTTGAACTGTCTGCAACGTTTTTCATGAACTTCAATGTTGGTTTACCCTAAAGAGGATTTAAGGTGTTTACAGTGGATGATACTCATTTTAGAGTCTGGTGCGCTGAGTCTGGTGCCAGAACTGTTCTCAGAAACCTGACGATGAAGCCATCAGTTACAAAGAAGCATGCCATGTCCTAGGACTGCCACTGAATATAATAAATAGCACCTTCTGACAAGTTTCAAAAATTCTCTAGTTTCACAGAGGTAGGAGTTGGCATAAACCATTAACTTTCTTCCCTTAGTGAGAGCAAGATGGAATGAGGATGAATATGGTTTGAGCTGATACGCATTTCTCATATTTTTCCTCTTAAACCCTGATTCTGATGAAGGTGGAGAATCTTTTCACTTTTTCCTACGAAGCTACAAGTCCATCCAGGTATGTAATTCCCACAGAGGTGAGCTCATTGTTCCCTTTAAAAACAATGTAGAGACAATGTGTAATGTAGGAATTATGTTACAAGTTTCTACATGAGATCTTAAACATTCTGCATTAATGATGAATGAATCTATATGTAGCTTACGAGGAAAACCCATTTTTAGTCTCGACAGCCTTAATGAAATGCCAGTTAACATTGTATAGTCCACATATCATACTTTACCTTATCGATGCCCTTAAGTGTTAAATGGAAAGTAATATCCAAAAGCATTTTGTATGTTAGGACTGCCATATATTTGCCAAAATCTCCCACTTAGACATTTAGAAAATGTGGATACATCTTGAAAAATGAGGTCAGAGCTTGGTATGACAGACTTCAAAAGAACACCTAGTACAGTGGGAAATAGTGTGTTGATGATTTTATAAGCAGACGGGCTCTGATTGTATCTATGGATTCAGAAGGGTTCACACCTCGACATTCCCTCCCCACTCTACAGGTCTTTCATCACAATCTCAAAGCACTGAAAAATATTCTGAAAGTGAAAATTGCCATGGTCACATTGGAGAAGCATGATTTCATTTGGGAGTGGGCTGGAGAGTTAGGTAAGTAGTTTACAATATGCCTGTGCAGGTAAAGGAAAAGTCTGCATCAATTTCATTTGTCCGTGGGTTCGCTGTCCATTTTTGCTTAGAAATCTTAAGTAATTTGCCCATGGAGACAAATTTGACATCAGAGGTAGGAGGAGAACGTGCTTTGGTGCCAAATTCTTGAGAGCCAATTATTGTGGCAGGCACAGTGAAGATGTAAAGAAGAATAAAGCATGCCCCCAACAGGTAGCAGCTCACGCTTCTGTGGGGTGGAACATGACTCACCACCACTAGAGCTAAGGGTAAGACATCGTACAAGTGCTAAACAGAGGAATGTGCCAGATGTGTTCGATCAGTTAATTTGTTCATCGTCTTTGCAGGTCTCCAAGAAGCCACATTTCATGACTTCCACTCTAGGCCTCTCTCAAACCCCCATCATCATCTGCCTCACAACCATGTGAATATCTTTGGACATAATTTAAAAACTGACTGTCTACTGACAACCTAACTGTAACTGATACTCTACTGTGCAACTCATATTTCTTTCCAGATCTTAGATGACAAAGGTCAGGAGCTGTGATGACAACGATTCCTATCTATACGTATTTTTCACTGTAGCTTCAGATTCAGAATGGATGTAATACCAGAAACTAACTGCAAACAATAAACATTGAAAACAATGGTTTGGGCAGTTGGTTGATTTACAAGAAAGGGTTTATTTCTAGCAGTATTTGCAGGCAAAGATGTTGAAAGTCATCTGGTCCGGCTACTCCTACTTACAGACACATATCTATCACCCAGTGGCACATAAATAAGAGTGAATGATGAAAAGATAGTATTTTCTCCCACCAAGAAGCAATATATTGCTACTCGGTGTAGTTTCATTTCTACATAATGCCCTGCACATAATAGATGCTTAATATTATAGATGGAGGATGGATAAACAAATGAATGGTGGGAAGGTCAAGGGAAACAAAGTAGGGGTGAAAGGAAAAGTAAAAAGGGAAGAACATTAAAAGTTAGAGAGGCTAAAAGGATAAAGTGGTAGAGACTTACTCAGAGAGCTAGACACTGATCAGTAGAATTCTAGGGTCTGCAGAGATTTAAAAGTTATTTATTCTACTCGGGGGGTTGGATTAGATCACCTGGAGAAAAGCAATTTTTCTAAATGCCTTCTCAGGCAGAGCTTGGATTAGAATCCAGACTTCTTAACTCTTCATTTCATATCCTATGTAACACATAATACACAAGCAGAAAGTTCAAGACCATGTAATCAGTGTGGACTCTTTCTTATTAGAGTCAATGAATGGCCCTGGGGCATGGCTCCTTAAAATAGCCCTATCACTCCTGAAATCGTGGGTGAAATGCTGGAGAGGCAGATTTCCACCAAGGAGAATCCCACACAGCACTGGTCTAACTCATCATTTTAGTGATGGATGCTATCTGAAACCAGTCAGAAATACCAAATATACCCATTTATACCCTATAAGGAGTTACTGGGTCAAGGCAGGTGGCAGAGGGGAGAGGAAATGTACTTTTTCCTTATACTTCACTCATGCAGATTTTATTTAATTTTGAGAAAATAATTCAGGTAGGTTACATACTCAGCTACTGTGAACTGATTACTCATTCATTCAACAAATATTTACTTTGTGCTTATAATGCACTCACCGGGCATAGGAATAAAAACCCAAACATGCCATCAGATGATCACAGTGGGTTATTAGGTGAACAATGGTTCTTTGAAAGTAAAAGTTAAGAATATACAATATTACAAAGTCCTCTTATGGAATAACAGCAACAAAAATCTTCGGTTGAACAGTTTGAGGTTATTAATAACCTACACATTTTAACGAGATAGTTTCATATTATGAGTGCTTTTGACTTGCAAACACATTCCTAGAAAGCAAAATAAATATCAAGTAATTGTACTGTTTTGTTGCTACGTCTAACTACTACTCCTGAAATCGAACTAGTCCTCGCCAAAGCATAATTTTGCTATTGTGTTTAAGGTTGGTAAGTCAGTATCATCAGATATTCTAATGCAAACACTCAACAGAGAAACCCAATTCTGCTGCAAATTTTCAGAATGTGTTAAAATTGATGTCAATGTCTCAGTAATTTCGCAGTTTAAAAAACAGTTAGAAATGTAATGACTACACTACACTTGATTAAAGCATTTACAGCTCTAATCAAAAACTGACAGCAAGATCAAAGATGTTAACTTAAATCTCTCTTCTAATTATGTTTAAAATGCCACACCTCAGGCCTGTCTCTCCTCTTCTTTTTCAAACCAAATTCTGCTTAAGAAAGATCTAACACTTCTTAACAGTTCATTATCCAATAAAACTATTCAAAGCTTAAAAGCAATCTACACAATTAGTCAGGACCTCAGGGAGTCCACCGGTAGTCTTTATTACAGGACTTCATATTAAAACACCTTAATTATATTTGTCAAATGGATTTCATTAAAACCCATCGTCACGTTAATTTTCATATTTTGACAGTGCTGGCATAGGCATTATTACCACCTGCCAGGCTAGGAACTACAACAAAATTGTCAAATTCCTTCAAATCCTAAGCAGTTTCTTTTGTACCTGACTGATAGTTTTCCCTGTGTGGGGAATCTATCACAATTAGGAGAATTAAAATACTCCTACTTAAATTCGACTCTGAATATATATGTTTCTTGCAGGTGCAGGGAAAACAAACTACAGTCGTGCCGGGTTGCCAGGTGCACTTTGCAGAGAGGGTGATGCACATACTTTGCAGTGTATCTGAATAGCAAAGCCCAGACATCAAACAGAATGCACTATGATTCAATCACATCAAAACCATCAGGACTTGAAAGCTAGGACATTTTTTTTTTTTTTACCTCCTATTCATTATGCTGCCATATTTCATAAAATATACGGTGTTTCTGGCCATTCACTTGAGATTCAATTGTATTTTCATTTGCCACTGCGATTTAGACTATTGAAATAGCAAATGGAAAAAATACATACATCCCTTTCTTTCCAGCTATGCAACATTCAATGTCAACAGAGATGCAATGTTTATAGCACTGCCCTAATTTAGTTAGTTATGCAACTTTAGGAAAATGAGTATGTGTACACTAATAAGCAGAGCACTTTTGTCTATTTTTCTCTTGATTTTCTAAGTCTTTGGTAGCATACGCGATACAGAAAGAGAATTCCTCAATCATACTCCCTTTAGATTGTGCACATAAAATTCTATTTTTCAAGTATCTAAGATAGAACAGGAATAGCAAAAAAGGATAGACTTCTTTTTTTTTTTTAACCTAACAGACTCATAAGATATAACAAAGGAGAGAGGTTTCTGGCCTATGTCTAACACACTTCAGGGCTTTGTACAATGGTCTCAAGAGTAATAATCACCTTGCTTTATGAATACTTTAAATCATAGTAAATGATCTCGGACTATTTTCAGTAAAGCTGGAGTTTTAAAGATTTACTTACAAAATCACAAGATATTTTAAAAATTATAAATGATCACTGACTTACATGTCTCATAATATAATATAATAGAAACAGAAAACATGCACAGAAAATTATGCACACGGGAAATACATTTAAATACAGTTCCAATGTCACCACTGCCTAGAAGCCTTTCATGATCAACTTCGCTGGCAACGTTTCTCCCACTTCTGGACTCAGATCAATTTACTATCTGGACCGCTATTATGGCACATATCCCAAGGCCTGGGATTTTGCTCTCTCTGTGCCCAGAGCCTAGCAGTGTGCCTGGCATTGTGTCCACTGTGCACATGCACCAAGGAATGACTGACCATGCTCCTGCCCATCTCTCCTCCCAGACCGTAAGGGACTCCCCCATGGCAGGGAAAACCTTAGTATCATTTACTCCCCCACCCTCACAATTCCTCATAAATGGCAGTCATTTGGCATCTCCATCTGTACATAGATAGACACAGAGAATCTATCTGTATGCATAGATATACAGAAATATATCGATATATCGATAGTATGTTTATGAGTGTGTATGCATGAGCCAGTATACTGAATTCTATTGAAATTTATAAAAAAAAAGTTCCAAAACTCTTATATTAAAGAACATAAGGATCATCGACTCCTTTTGAATTTTCACTAACTCTCAGGGGCACCTGGGTGGCTCAGTTGGTTAAGCGTCAGACGCTGGCCCAGGTCACTATCTCGCAGTTTGTGAGTTCGAGCCCCACGTCGGGCTCTGTGCTGACAGCTCAGATCTTCGGATTCTAGGTCTCTCCCTCTGTCTTCCCCTCCCCTGCTCATGTTCTGTCTCTCTCAAAAGTAAATAAACATGAAAAAAATTTAAATTTTTATTAACTTTCACTACAACCTTGAACCACGAAGCCTTCATGTTTGTCTCACTTTCCCTTGTAACCCCTTCAGCAACTCTGTGCAGGTGGACCCTGGTGAAGTAGATGGGTCAGAGGAACAATTTGGACACTGCAGTGGGGACCAGAGTTCTTTTCCAGAGAGCTCCTCAGCTGCTCAAAAGCATATTCCATTGCAACCAGTCAATAATTTATTTGAAGCCATTATTATTAATAATCACAGAACACATGGATTTTTCTCATTAGGAAAAAAATTGGAACAATCTACTATTTTAGAAATGTTCCTAGAGGGACACTTCAAAAATGAGGCCAGATGCGGTCTACATTCTGCAATATTTGAAGTTTATTTGATATAAATAGAGGCCTACGGAAACCCTGCTGACACAAAAGTCGCAAGGCACATATAAGTTTATAAATACTGCATTTATTACATTTTAAATGCAATACATGTTAACTGGGTACTCCAAGAGTGATTTTGGTCATTTAAAAACTTTTCTGTCTTAACACTGTGCTATCAATTTCTGCTCAGTGGAACCCTGGCCCTGGTCATTCACAAAGGCTAACATGGTTCCCCTCTCTTTGTTGTCTGTCTGTGTTCAAAGGGGTGCATGTGCCGGAGTTGGTTTTTATACCGAAAACTCTATGTGGTTTATACAATGCATCAACACAGGGATGTGTCAAATGTGGGCTGCGCATAAAATACAGCCTGAAGTTTGGGTAATCTAGGGCTCCTACTGGAAAGGGATCATTCGGAATGGGAGAAGGGCATCTAGAGGGGCCAGGGCTACTAAAGGTAATGAATGGGTAGGGAAGATCATTTAAGGGAGAGCTCCCGCAGGTGCAGCTTTGGTATGAAGGCTGGGACCCTCACCATTGCTCTCTGGAATCTCTGCCTGGGAGCATGTCCACACTCTCAAGACCGCTAGGTCACGTCCCCTCTTGAGCCCACGCAATCATGCACATCATCACCTGATCACTTGCTATGGTCCCTGCAAGTCCCTTCTAGTCCCCCAGTTTCAGAGCTCGTGAGCCCTGGCGAGAGTCCTCAACCTTTCTGAATCAGGCAAAATAAGAAAAGCGGCTCTTGTGGCTTTTCTCTCATAAACAGCAAGCATGGTGTGTTTGAGGCATGGGGTAGTAGGGCGGTAACGTGGGACATATGGGATCACGGGAGCCTGCAGGAGGACTGAAAGGAGAGTTGCAAAGGCTTTCGAACAACAGTGTGATCAGAGAGAGAGCCTGAAGTGCCCAACTGACAGCTCTACAAGCCTGCTCAGATATTGCTTTTTCCAACAGGAGAAAATCCGTGACTTTTGCTGTTTTTCCCCCCTCCTTTTAGAATGATTACCTTGAAAAAAAGCTATTGCTTTTTCTGTAATAGTCAGAAGACAACAAAGCAGTATTTACTATTCTTTTGAAGTTATACAAAGACAGCCAATGAGAATATGCCTGATTGTCCATTCTCGGCTAGAAACTGAGACTTGTGCCTTCATACTGAGTGGTTTGGATGCTAAACCACAGCATTCATCAACATCTTTGTGGAGCCCAGACAATGAATGACACCAAGATCTGTTTCTGGATTGAGCCCTGTATTCTGCATTCAGACTACCCTCAGGGCTACTACTCTTTTTTTTTTTTTTAAACATGTATTTATTTTTGAGAGACAGAAACAGAGACAGGGGAGGGGCAGAGAGAGGAGACACAGAATCCGAAGCAGGCTCCAGGCTCTGAACTGTCAGCACAGAGCCGGACGCGGGGCTCGAACTCACAATCTGCAAGATCATGACCTGAGCCGAAGTCGGACACAACTGAGCCACCCAAGTGCCCCAGGCTACTACTCTCTTATACACAAAAGAATACTGATTCTCTTTAAGTAAAACAATGACTGACTAATCCAATCGTTGCCAAATGATGGGCCAATATTAAGATGCTTTAGCTATATTTTTCTTTTGGGATTCAACGCTGTAGCCCTTAACGTGGTACACTAATAAAGGCCAACAAATCACTTACAAAGTAGAACAACTCGATCTACTTAAATATTGATCTATAAAAGCGTGTGTGTGTGTGTGTGTGTGTGTGTGTGTGTGTGTGTGTGTGTGTGTGTGTTTTCTTGGAGTGCTGAGATTTCCCCCTACCCACTTCCAGGCTCTGCAACTCCTGATCCGCAAAGAAGCTGGTCTACTGGTTCTCCACCAGAGGTGGCGGTGGCGTAGGGGTGAGGCGTGGGGGCAAGCTATGGGCAAAGTAAGATTTCAGTCAGGTTCAAAGACTGACTGCTATAATTCTGGATAACTGGGGAGGTTTCTATTTATTTTCTTTTTTAAACTGTCAGGTTTCATTCCTAAGCAGTGGGATTTTATGCTTCATAGGTAGATAATATTCTAATGGCATTTGTAGATATTGCTGTTTAGAGACATACTAATATGACATTTTTAGCACCTCTGCAGCGTGTTTGCAAAATAAACACAAAATAAATCGTTTTTAAAATGATATATTTTTAAGTGAGCATTTAAAAATAAAAATTATTTAGGAGATATTCTCATGTTCTATGAACTTGATTCTCTGGGTAAAGAAAAATAATTTCATCTTTTTATTTTAACTCCAACTGGCCCTTTCATTATTACTCTTCAAAGTCCCCAGCTGAAGGTGGCAGGCAATGATTATTCCTAATTTCCTGGTGAAGAAAAGCTGCACAAAGGAGTTAAATTACTTTTCCATTGTCAAAAGTGAGGAACGAAATCATGAAATGATACTTTGTCTCCTGCTCTGTGTTTTAGTCTTCAAAGCACAAAGCCAGCACAAACCATATTGGGAATATGTGCAGTTTCTGGAAATTTGTTAGGTTTTAGCCTAATGTGGAGGGTTGATGAGGATTTCAAGTAAACCTGTCTTTTAACAGCAAAAACAAAGAATTAGACTAAGCTGGCCTTTGTTGTTGTTGTTGTTGTTGTTGTTGTTGTTGTTGTTTTACAAAAATCCCCATATTCTGTATATACTTCTTCAATGTCCATAAGTTTCTTAAATCTTAACATCAGTTCAGAGGTAAACTGCCAGGACTGGCTGTTTCAGGGCTTGTAAGTCCAAAAATGTCACAGAATGTCAGCTCTTGAGCACTTCAGTGAATAAGGTAGTTCTCTGCATATGCATATTTATTGAATTTCATCAGTGAGTCAGCTCTGTAACTTTTAGGTATGAGGAGGCCAAAATGATGATGTTCATATGAGGAAGGCGATACAACCATGTTCAAAGACCTACTCATTTTGAAATTTTTAAAACATCACTGTTACAGAGTAACTATCCAATTAGTAATTGTCTATGTGATTCATCAAAAGAATAAACATCAGAAAATCAAAGTCTGTAAGTCCAAAAGCTCAGTATTTAAATAATCTTTTGCTTTTTATAATCATGTCAACTTTGATTATGCATTTTTAATTGTCAATGAAATTTGGTAATAGAAAGGGAAAGCCTTAATTGAAATGCTTGTAAAATCCTCTTACTTGGAGAGTTTGTGTGAGTTGATTAATTAAGAGACGTTCACAGTTTTCATATTGATTGCCTTTGTGTTTCTGAACTTCCTGTCTGCTGCTCACGTGCAGAGTGAAAGTAAGAAATCCTGGATACAAGGAGATGTAGGATTTTTTGAGATAGGTTTCCATGTTGATAAACGGGGTGGTTCTTCCCCCCGGCTCCCTTTTTTGGAAGTATTTCTCTGTTACCCCATTTTGTGGAAAGAAACAGCCTTTTAAATGCTGACACTTTTGCCTCAATGTCATAATTTCACCAAATATTTTTGGGAGATAAGATCTCGTATGGTTTTTATTTATTGTATTAAACTTGAACAACAGACCTGGAAAACAAATAAACAAGCTTGTTTTGCTGGGACCAAGACAAAAGACAATGTTAGTATCTCTATACTAGACTGCTGTAGCAGAAAATATTAAAGAAATTGGTATTTTCTGCCTATATTTGGGTGCGGAAGTACATTGGTGCTATAATTTTCCAATGATCCTGAGAAAAGGAAAGGTTTAAAATACAGGGAGCTCAATCTACTTAACAATAAAGTTAAATATTTCCCTATCCTTTACAGTATCACTGAAAAGTGTTTTATGCAATTTTACATAACAGGTTGCATTTCAAAATAATGAAAATAAAATTGATCTTTTTTGATTAGTCTTTCCTCCTCCCATTAAATATTTAGGAGGGCATTGTGAGATAAAATAACTAAATATTTAGGGCGTTGCCACGAGGTAAAAGAAATTTTTAGGATGCCATTGTAAGATAAACTTGAAAATTTTCTAGTTTGTTTGTTTAGGAATTTTCCCCCTATAGCAAGACAAGATACTTCTCTCTTCTTTTGAACATTTCAGCATATTTGTCCAGCATTATTTTTTCATTCTCTTTTATCCCCGGGGCTCTCAATGTTTAAATAGCTCCCTCCCATGTAAAGCTTTGCACCGATATCGATCAGCCTAGGCTGGAAGTTACTATGAGGCATTTTCAATAATCAGCCCAGCTGTTCAGAGAGCTTCTTGAATATAACCCTTAGGTAAACAGCATAATACACTGAGAACTCTGCCAGCAACCAGCCCTTCTTGGCAATCTCAAAGATCGCTATTAATGCTTCACTAAACAAAGAACTTAATTCTGATTTTAACAATGGAGGCTAAAGGGTAATTCAAACAAATCCCATCTTTGATTCACATATGTAGAAACTATAAGGGGTCCCCCCTGCCCACATGCTTGCATATCTGATTAATTCGAACACACGTGTGCCAAGTCAACCATTTTTTACAGAACCAAAAAGCAACTGCATGCAACGCAATTTTTTAGTATTACCATTTTACTCCTTAATCCTCACATGCAGATTTAATTTCATTCTTTTAGATCTTTTGGGGCAATTATATTATCTACCTTTATGTAATGTACAGCAAAGAAGTAAAAGTACAATTATTTATACTTTTACCTTACTTTTTAATTTCCGCTTTCCCTATGAGTGAAACGCTAAAGAAAAAGAGAGACTTTTACATAACACTCCTGATTGTGATCTCCTGCTGACATGCAACAAGGGAACCTTAAAGGAGCACGGAAAAAATGGACGCTATATATATATAAAGTATAATGTAAAAATAGCGGGAGGTAGCCATGCAGTGAAACCCATAATGTTCACACCCTTCAGTGGGTGAAGAATAAACATCATAAAAGTAAACAGCATTCCAAAATAGATGGCACCTATAAAGTCTTGTGAGTCCCCAAATTGTTTTGCTTTTAGAAAAAGAAAACAAAACCAAATAGAAGTTAGGGATAAACAATTCCTAATGTTGCAATTGGAACCATTCAAAAAGACTTTCAGTTCATTATTGAAGTCAAATTAAACATATCTGTTTGGTTAAGGCTATTCTGAGATGCGGTTGTCACAGAGGGCTCTAGGTTCTGGAAAAAGAAACTAGTCTTCTGATAAATATGAGATCTGAAATGTTTCCTCTGGTTTATGACCCACCCCAAATAGCATATCCGTGACAGTAAATCAGAATGACCCTGTTTTTTGTTGGTTTGTTTTGTTACAGTTGTTTGTTTTCCCTTTATTTGGGGAGAGAAGAATTATTCTATTGCATTTCATTTATACCGACTGGGCCCTGTGGTAACAGGCCAAAGAACAGAAGACGCAGTCTCTGCCCTTCAAATCTATTTGAAAAGATGGGACTCCGCCCTCACCTCCACGCACTGTTTAATGGCAGAAAAAAATTATCCACCAATTACCACAGGTACCAGTAACAGGACCAAGCAACATTAATTACCATTGTGTAGCCCTACACAGTCCTGATACTGAAAAAAAAAAAATTAAATACATGAGATGGTTAGCTCAAGATTCCTGGTCTACACAACGCTACTACACAAATCTCTCCTATTAAGGAGGTGTGGCCTGGACTTGGGCAGCTATTCATCCACACGTGAAGCTGTGCAGCCTGCCTACTGGGGGCAAAGCACTGCTGCTGGATCTTTCCTCTTGCAGGTGCCCGTAAGTGCTGGCAGTTTGAGTGTTCTTACCGCGTGTCTCTTCCCCACGGTCTCCAAAAAATCTCCTTCGAGATGCTCATTCATTTCCATGGCTTTAAAAATATCACTTCCATTTTTATGCTTAATCTGTCTCTTAACCTCTTCCAAGTTTTATTCCCTATTCCCTAGCACATGCTGGCTATGTCACCCTGCTGGTCTCACCAGCTCCTTACACTCAGGCATAAAACAAAACTCCCATCTTCTCACTGTGCCTCTCGCCATCAATCAGTGAAGGGCAGGCGAATCCAGGGGTCTCCCAGGACTGACACACATCAGTTCATTTGGAATCTTCCTTTATTTTGTTTCCCATGTTGAGCCAGGTATCAGGTCTTTTAAAATCTTCCCTGGACAGACCTCTCATATTTGTTTCTTCTTTTTCATTGCTGCCGCTGTAACCTCTCACACAGACTCGTGTCTCCTTCCTGACTTGTCCTCGTCTCCAATCAGCAATACATCTTGATTGCTTAATCTCCCTAAACCACCAGACTCGTCATGCTCAGAACGCTTTAAATGCTTACCAAGCAGAGTCCAAGGCTTAAGCTAGCATTCAGAACGTTTCAGAATGGAGGCCTCACTACTTTCAGGCCTCCCTTCTCATTCTCTCTGGCAGAGAGTTGAGGCGCTGGTCCAGGGTTTTCAACCTTGGCACCTATAGACATTTAGGACTCAATAATGCTTCACTTGATCTTAGCCAAAAGCCCGAGAAGCAATGGGCTGGAAAATTCTTTGCTGGAGGGGAAGGTCTGTCCCATGCACTGTAGATGTTCAGCGGCATTCCTGGTCTCTACTGACTAGATGCCATTAGCAGCCCCTCTCTACCAGTTGCGATAACCAACAACATCTCCAGACATTGCCAAACGTCCCCTGGGGGAGGGGGGCAAAATCAGCACTGATTTTCAGACTGAACCTGGGCACTCTGAACCTTTACCCATGTGGTTTCCTGTCTGACATGCCTCTTACAAACTACGATTTATAATCCCCACTTGTTGGTTCAGCTAAAATACTGCATCTTTTTTTTTTTTATTCTCAAGTTATTTAACATCTCAGCAAGTGCCCTCCTTAATGCCCATCACCCATTTTCTCTACCCTCATCAACCCTCAGTTTGTTCTCTGTATTGGAGAATCTCTTATGGTCTGTCTCCCTCTCTGGTTTTTGTTTTATTTCTCCTATCCTTCCCCTATGATCATCTGTTAAGTTGCTCAAATTCCACATATGAGTGAAATCATATGATATCTGTCTTTCTCTGACTGACTTATTTTGCTTAGCATAGTTCTATTTCTAATTTTTTGAGGAGCCTCCACACTGTTTTCCAGAGCAGCTGCACCAGTTTGCATTCCCACCAATAGTGCAAGAGGGTTCCCCTTTCTTCACATCCTCGCCAACATCTGTTGATTCCTGAGTTGTTAATTTTAGCCACTCCAACAGGTGTGAGGTGGTATCTCAGTGTGGTTTTGATTTGCATTTCCCTGGTGATGAGCGATGTGGAGCATCTTTTCATGTGTCTGTTGGCCATCTGGATGTCTTCTTTGGAAAAGTGTCTATTCATGTCTTTTGCCCATTTCTTCACCGGGTTGTTTTTTGGGTGTTGAGTTTGATAAGTTTTTCACAGATTTTGGATACTAACCCTTTACCTGATGTGTCATTTGCAAATACCTTCTCCCATCCTGTCAGTTACCTTTTAGTTTTGTTGATTCTTTCCTTTGCTGTGCAGAAGCTTTTTATCTTGATGAGGTCCCAGTAGTTCATTTTTTCTTCTATTTCCCTTGCCTTCAGAGACCTGTCAGGTAAGAAGTTGCTGCGGTCGAGGTCAAAGAGGTTGCTGCCTGTTTTCTCCTGTAGGATTTTGATGCTTTCCTGTCTCACATTTAGGGCTTTCATCCATTTTGAGTTTATTTTTGTGTGTGGTGTAAGAGAGTGGTCCGGGTTCATTCTTCTGCATGTCGCTGTAAGACATTGCATCTGATATGAATTCTTGTGCATTTGTCTCTGCCAAAGAGATCTCTTTCTCCTCAAGCTACCAAGCGCTCTGTCTCACCTTACCTGGATCCATATGCTTGCATTATCCTGTCTAGCTGGGTGAAAGGTGTCTGAAAGCAGGAGCTGGGTTATCTTTTATTCCCCAAAATGATCAGCACAGTGCCTGGCTCATATTATGAAGGAAGGCAGCTCCAGCTTCAGCTTCCTAAGCCTTAAAGTTATAGGACAATGGCAAGGCAGTACAACTCTGGCAAATGTCCTTACAAGAGTCACAGCACTAGCTTCTGTGATGTTTCTGCTTGCCTAAGTCAAAGGGCAAGAAAGATACAGAGCAAATCTTGACCAACCATCTAGAGCCCACCCTTCAGAGAAATAAGCAGGTAGATTATAGGGGAAGCAATGGGCATGGAAGGTTACATGGAAGAAAACCTTAATGGAAAACGGACAAGCCAGGGTAAGAAGGCTTAAATGCCTTTCAGAACATGGCAGATATATAAAACAAAGTCATGATCAAGTTTACCATAAAGAAGGTGGAAGACTGAGAGTCAAAAAAGCTAATTACGTGGCAGGTTTTTAAACAGCCTAATAGAGAAGTTGAGTGATTGAGACAAATAGCTTGGCAAGCTACCTGGTCACAGGGACATAAATCTGAAAAAGCAGCAGATTCTCCATATGGGTCAGAACAGATCACATTTTGTGTTTAAAATGGAGAAAATATGAAGTTTGTGCGTAAGGGTGTGTGTATGTGTGTGTGCATAGTAATTGGGAGGGAATGATATGCTATTGATAAACTTTGGAGAAAGAAATCATCTGTATTGGGAAGTGACTTAAAAGTTGAGGCATAATCCAAAGTAAGAAGAAAATAGTTCAGCATAGTGCAGTCAGCCCTGTACGAGAGGGTGCCTTCAGGGTAACACACACTGCTGCTAGAAACACCAACCAGAAAATGGACAATCAGGATCTCAAAAGAGAGGAGTCATCCAGAGGGCCTCTGTAGGACCAGCTTCGTTCCTTAGCCTTGAACCAATGTGGTCTCGCCACAGGCAAGGAAAACACTGCACTCCTGCCCAAAGTCGATTCCAAATACATAAGCCTCCGAAGCGTGTTTCTTATGGAATGAAGACCGAGAACAAAATAAAGACTCCGTAAAAAAGCAAGAGTGTAACACAAATGTTAAAGTAGTCAATCTTGCAAAAATAATTGCAAGTAAAAGGGCAGACATCTCCATGACTCTGGAAAAAGGTGCCTAGATACACCACTAACAAAGGAAGCCTGAGAGAGACATTCTTTTCTAATTTTGTTTGGCTGTGGTTCTTTTTTTTTTTCCTCGCTGTTGCTAACTGGTGGTATACTCTAGGGTGGATCCTGCTGACCTTCGGGTTTTTCTTTTGGCCTAGAACCATCCTGATAATGCTAATCAAATACATTAACTGATTGAACTACCAGCTGCATAGTCTTATGCCCATGAAATCACAGAACAATTGGGAGGCCCAGGAACAGGGATAAAACGGGAAAGGCATGTACTAAAGTTTGGCTAAAGAGACAGGGGAGCTCTCTCCATGACGCATTTACAGTTCCAATGTTCTCTGAATGGGGGAGTATTACTTTCAGGGGTAATGTGCTTTTCCTCACGACTACGTTCCTCCAATCTCTTCTCTGACTTCCTACTCAGATGCTCAAGTATCCTGTGGTGTTATCCCCATCCCTGGGCTTCGCCCGCCATCTCCTTACAGTGTTTGAAGACTGTCCTTTCTTAGCGGCTAGAGTGGGGTCTTATTTCACAGTCACCTGCTGACATGGGGTAAACAGAAAGTACGGGAACCACTTTTCCAAAATGTCTGAAAAAGGACAGCAGCCCTCACTTGTAAAATGGAGAATTCAGGGGCGCCTGGGTGGCTCAGTTGGTTAAGTATCTGACTCGTGATTTCAGCTCAGGTCATGATCTTGTGGTTTGTGAGATCGAGCCTTGCCTCAGGCTCTCTGCTGACAATGTGGAGCCTGCTTGGAATTCTCTCTCCCTCTCTCTCTGCCCGTCCCCTGCTTGTGCTCTCTCTCTCTTAACATAAATAAATAAACATTAAAAAAAAAACTTAAAAAAATGGAAAATTCAGAGGTTTCCTCCTAGGCTTCTGGTCAGGCATAGCAGAGAATTTACTTACAGGGCTTGGCTCAGCGCCTGGCACATAGGGAGAGCTTAAAAACTGTTAGCTGTATTCTTTCTAGTGTTATTGTGTAAATCCCTAGAATTCTCTGTGACCTACTATATGCTCTGGATGGTGCTGAAGACCTAGAAAAAGCAGCTTTCATTCCCATCAAACCTCCTTTTTATAACAAATAGTTTTTCAATGTTCCTTTATCATCTTGAAATGAAATTTAGAGCTAATACAATCTATGGACACATATAATTTAAAGTCAATATAATGCCCTTGCTGTAAAATACAGGAAACATACAGGAAAGTAGTAAGATGTATTTCTACATGGAAATGTGCAGGCACTGCTATACTAGCAAATACAGCATAACTTGTACTCATATGTAAAATTAACATAAATGTGACAGCTACACATGCAAATCAATACATGTACATTCTAATGATGACTCAAATACTGCAGGGGGCATTACCATGAACATTGTATCGCCAAGCTTCCCACCTGCTCCTTGTTCCCCAGCCCTCTGTGCTTTGGAGGGACTATATCTCAGTTCTGGCCATGGGGTTATAGATGTGTCTCACTTTTTGGGCAGAATCCCTGAGGAGCTAGTGTGCAAGTCCCTTCTACCCCTGCCTAAGGTGGCTGGGGACACCCCCCATGGTGGAGCCAGTCGTGGACCCCCGATTAACCGTGAGCACAGCCTGCTGCCAATACTTGACGGATTTGTAGCGTAAACAGAAAATAAACTTTGTTGTGTTAAGGCACCAGGATTCTTAGGCTAATTTGTTTCTGCAGCATAGCTGTGCATATCCCTCCATCATGAGCGATTCTTTAAAAATATACCCTGATTTGGGGCACCTGGGTGGCTCAGTTGGTTGAACGTCTGACTTCAGCTCAGGTCATGATCTCACAGTTCAGGAGTTCAAGACCCACACTGGGCTCGTTGTTGTCAGTGCAGTGTCCACTTTGGATCGATCCTCTGTCCCCCTCCCTCTGCCCCTCTGCTTGTGCTCTCTCAAAAATAAAATAAAACATTGAAATATATATATATATATATATTATATTTATATTTATTATATATACATTTTATATATTATATTATATTTATGTATTATATTTAATATATTTATATTATTGTATATTATTACACACACACACACACACACACACACACACCCCGATTTTACACAATTGTTGTATACCTGGAAATTTAGTAGATGCTAAAACCATGCAAAAAAACTTTGTGTTTATATGGCAAACTAGGTTCAGATAATTATACACAGCATTTTCACCTACATAAATGACCAGTAGGATATTTGAGAGTTTGTGTAGACCAGGGACTGTCTGTGTTGAGAAAGAACGTCCACTGAACTGTAGAACATTTATTATCCTTGCCTCTCATCACCGGGATAGCCAAAATGCACCTGCACAGACTATAGAATGTCCCCTGGAAGCAGAATACCTCTGAACCAATAACCTAGAGACAAGATCAACATGGACTCGACTTAGCCAAGCTGTGCATTGTGGGGTTTCATCCATGAGTGGTTCATAGATTGGAGAATCTCAGAATACTAGACTGTGTTCCACAAAATGAAAAGAAAAAAAAAAGGCAAAATAAAAGTTCTCGGGTCACAGTTTGGGAAATTCAGGGCTAAAGAGTATAGAACAGGTTTCAGAATCTTTAAGGCATGGAGCACGGCAAACCTCCACCTGGGAGATACAGCACGCACTGTTCCCCGTGCTTCTGGGAGCAGGCCGGCCTTTTATTCCAGAACTTCCTGAAGAAGTCAGGTTCTACGGGACACGCAACCTCTGCTTCACAGATGAGCTTGCCAATGCCAAGGCCCAGAGAAAGGGAGAGGCCTGTGGCAGGTTTTCAGTGAGTTAGTAGCAGCGCCAGGCCTAGAACCTCACTTAAAAATCAATACTCTCAACCATAAACAGGAATTAAGTGAGATACATGCTCCCATGTGGAAGAACCTCAAAAACATTACACTAAGTGG
This sequence comes from Panthera tigris, assembly GCF_018350195.1. Taxonomy (NCBI): domain Eukaryota; kingdom Metazoa; phylum Chordata; class Mammalia; order Carnivora; family Felidae; genus Panthera; species Panthera tigris. The sequence goes on along the minus strand of NC_056670.1, from coordinate 68,889,418 downwards.
AAGAGGCCAGACACAAAAGGTCACATATTATATGATTCCATTTACATGAAGAGATAAATCCATAGAGACAGAAAGAAGAACGTTGGCTGCCAGGGGCTGAGGGAGCACGGGAAGGGGAACAAGTACTTGATGGATACGGGGTGTCCTTTTGGGGTGATGAAAGTATTTTGGAACTAGATAAAGGGGGTGGTTGCCTAACGCTGAATGTACTAAATGCCATGGATTTATGCACTTTAAAATGGTTAATTTTATGTTATGTGACTTTTATTAAGAGTGAATAAATAAACAAGGTTAAAAAAATAATATTCTTTTCTCTATTCTATGCTCTTACCAATTTGAGTTGTCCAATACACTAGAAAGTAGCACAGCGGTATGATCTTTTCCATATGCTTTCTCATATTGTTGGTACAAATATGATTTTATTACTTTTCATTTTCTGGTTATTGTGTAAGAAAGTGGATGCCATAAACCTACAGTGAATAGAATTTTATGGGGATTGATTATAGCCTGAAAAAGATAATTCAGCTACTTTGAATGGAGTAGAGTGGTTTTCTATCCATTAGCTACTACGAGCTAGAGTCTGTGTTCTGCAGAATAGAAATATCAGGGAACTGGAGTTGGATGAACAGAGGTTCAAATCCTGACTCCATTACTTCATAGCTATCCAGTTACAGCAAGTTACTCAAATTCTCTGACCTTCGATTTCCTCATGTGTTATGCAGCAGTAACACCTACAACACAGTCACTGGGTCAGTTCGTTGCAATGACGTAAGTAAAATGTCTAGAATGGAACCTGAATCCATAAAATGAAATCAACCCAAGTTCCGGTATCTCCAAGTGTGCTATTCTCCTGGAGAGCGGACCAGCGGGGCCTCAACTCTCTTTCAGAGGGCCAGAGAGCTGCCTCGATCCATGCTAGGGATTTTCCTTCTGAAGTTGAGGACATATTTGGCTCCAGGAAAGAAATTTCAGAGTGAAGATTTTCTTTGTTCTCTGACTCCATGGGCTGCTCTGTTGTACTGTGCAGATCAGAAAGTGGGAGTATTGGGCAGGATATATTATGCATATGCATGTGTTTATAAAATAACAAGTATCTCTAGAAGGGAACCCCTACATAATCAAGTCTGTCAGAAGAAAGACTCTCTGGAACCTTCATCTTTTGATCAATTGGGAACTAAGTGGGCATTTTAAGAAAAAAACAAACACCTGTAGGCACAATTAATACGTTTCTTTAATACGTGATGGTTCCTTTCACCTCTACTCAGTTTTAATGGCGTAAAATGGTATTTTAGAAAAAAATGTTGAAAAAGTCATCTTTATTTTATAATAATGCAGTAGCCACACAATTGTGCACTGTACTACACAGAAGGACTAACGAATTGTACATGGCAGGTTGGGGAGATTTGGTTCATATGAGGACGGAGCACACCGATGGCAGTAGATTTACCTGCATCTGAATCACCAAATCGGTGCCATCATCTCATTTTAAAGCAAATAAGCAAAGTTAACTAATTCTAGTCACTGGAACTCAGCAAGCTTAATTCAGTGCTGCTGAAGCCATTCAGGAAAAGTGAGGAGTAAACGAAAGCATTTCGAACTGCTGTTACAGAACCTCATTTCTAAACAGTAATTGCTGCATCTAATAAACATTCACTCCCAAATCACAGAGTGTGTTACACTGGCCCACTGTGGGCTATGCGGGAGCCCGAAGACAAGCAGCCCTCTCCTAGGAGCCTAACTGGACAGAAGGTGAGTTAGCTCCTATTTTTCTAAGATTCTGTTTCTTAATTCCAAGATCAGGGAAAACACAAATAAGACTCCAGTGAAAGGCCAGCTCTTCTCCCAGGAGTTGAGTGGTGGTGAAAGAGAGAATGGGAAGAGGGAAGGGCACAGGATCAATCACATGGGAGGAAATCCTTTCTTTAAAACAAAACAAAACAAAACAAAACAAAACAAAACAAACAAAAAAACAAAGCAAGCTCCCTCAGGGCCTAGAATTGAGAAGGGGCCTAAGAGGACTTTCTGGCACCCTGTCTCCAAAAAAGAATGTGAATCATAGGTTCAAACGTTCCCCACATGTACACTGACCCAAAACTCTAATGACAGTCCTTGAGCAAGTGTCCAGGAGTGCTGAGCGTTGCCGTTACATCACTTGCCACGCAAGAAGCCATTCCTTGGCGATCTGCAAGGTGCATCTATTCGACTGACAATACAGAGAGAGTCTGCCGGGTGGTTCATAATAAAGTGAGTAACCAGCAATAGAAATATGAGACAGTTCATGGGTCTGTTCCCAGAATGAATTATGAGATAGTCTGCTGTATTAAAGACAGTCACTGGAACTCAGTAGCCCAAAATGAAAACTCAGATCTAAATAAATAAATGAATGAATGAATGAATGAACGCAAAGATGTGCACTGAAAAAGAAAAAACAAAAAACAAAACGGAAAGATATTCACCAAAAGTTTAACAATGATTATTTCTGCGTGATACAGTTTTATTTGAATTTTATAATCATGGAAAAATTTGAATAAGAAGTTTGGATCAAATACTTTGGGATCAAAGAACAACAAAAAGGCAGCAGCACTGAAGAATAAATGGATGATCCAATATTAAGAAAACAGACATAAAAATAAACCAGTCCCAAAGTATCCCAATCCAATGACTGAGAATCAGTGCATAGGCAGTAGGCTGAATAACTTAAAACACGGAAAAACAGTAAAAATATGGTCTTTTATGAGAGAGACATGATTTAGAATTCTTTGATGGCCCAATTTAAAATAAAAAATGACTAAATGACTCTTACCTATACCTGTAAAATGAGTATTATACATTTTTGTGCCCCAAGGTCTGGTTCCTGTATTCTCGAACAGTTATTCTGTATTTAACTGATATGATCTAAATATTTAAAACAATCTCACTTTGCAATAGAACTAAAGTATTAATCCTATAATACCTAAATATTAAGATTATGATCCATACACCTTCATGCGGTATTGTTTGTAAAGGTAAAATGTAAACAAAAAAATGTCCAATAATATGTGAAGAGTTAAATTATGGCACAGACATATTACGGAATACTAAGCCAACCACTAAAAAAGAGTAATTAAGATCCATATATATAGACACTAGAAATCTGTATATAAACCATTGTTGAATGGAAAAAGCAAGGCACAGGACAATATGCATAATATAATTTTATTTTGTTAAAAGGAGAAATTGTGATTTTTGCACATAATCTAGGAAGAACTTGACCTCCTCTTCTCTAATACACGCACAGAGCTCATTCTCTCCCTTCCTTCTGGACCCTCCCTAAAAGTCATCTCAGAGAGTCTTGTCCTGACCGTGAGATAAAACAGAACCTCCTGGAATTCTCTACCCCTTTATCCTACTTTTCTTTATATGCATCACTACCACATTTAATAGTACATTTTTTATTGATTTATTGACAATCTCCCTATCAGAATACAGGTTTAATGAGGAGCGGGACCTCATCTGTTTGGCTACTGTTGTTTTCTTAGCACCAATTCCTGGTACATAGTAGATGCTCCAATATTTATTGAATGAATGAATAAATACAAGTATGTATGTGTGTATATATATATATATATATATATATATATAGGCAGATGGTATATGTCAGACAGGTATTTATACACATAAATCTACACTTACATACAGATGAAATGCATAAATACATAGGAGAAAAATCCCAAAGCATACGTACCAACTGTTAATAGTGGTTATTCTTAGGAACAGGACAGATGGATGGGTAGGGAGGAGGGCCCTTTTACTTTTTACATTATTTGCCTCTATCTTGTGTGAATAATTGGCAATAAGGATGAATTCTGTTATGATAAAAAATACAAAAAATTTTTTCACATAAAGACCAGCATAATTGCTTTAAAATATGTCTGGTGATTACAGTGAGGCATCCAGTCTCTCAGCCGGACTGATCAACTAAAGGTATTTTAATCAGTTATGATTTCACTCTTTTTACCTTAGGCAGTGGTTCTCAAACTTTAGTGTGCATAGAATCATCTGTCCAGTTTGTTAAAAATACAGAATCTCAAGGTCTATCCCCAGAGATTCTGAATAGGGGTTGGGTAGCAGGAATTTCCATTGAAAAAAAATATCACCCAAGGCGACTGACTGAAAGCCCACCATTTGAGAAACTGGCTCAAGGTAGAGTTGAGACAGGGAAGATGGAATCAACATATATTTAACGAGGACCGATTATCTGCCTGGCAATTGTGCTTAATTAACATTAGATAAGTTTAATTAATTGGTTGTTAGTGGATGAGCATTTCAGCTGGCTGTATTTGCAACTAATTGGTAAGTGGTTAAACACTCTAACAGCCTGAATAAAACAAAATACCTTGGAAGTGAAACGTTATGATGCAGGTTTTGTGGTTCCATTTGTGTGAATTTTTAAATAATATTAGAGTTAAAAAATTTATTACATTACGCCTTCATCGACATATGGGGGATGGCAAATGCACAGTATCTGAAAAAAAAAAAGGCCAGCGAGTATATCCCCACTGCGCATTAACAGTAACGGACTACCAGGGTGGCTGGGTGGCTCAGTCAGTTAAGGTCTGACTTCAGCTCAGGTCATGATCTTGTGGTCTGTGAGTTCAAGCCCTGCATCGGGCTCTGTGCTGACAGCTCGGATTCTGTGTCTCTCTCTCTCTCTGCCCTTTCCCCACTTGCACTGTCTCTCTCTCTCTTAAAAATAAATAAACATTAAAAAAATTAATAAAAAAAAAAGTAGTGGACTACCAGTCGGAAAACCTTATTTCTAGCTCCTTTTGACCATCACATATGTCCCTTCCCTAGGACTCAGGTTTCTTATTAAAAGTTGCTAGAGTTGAACCAGATGGCTATAAGATCTCTTGTGGCTCTATCCATCTATTTTCCAGTACAAACACATAGCAGCTTTTCCTTTGTGTTACACATGATACTTCTGTGAAAGGCGCTTCCATGTGAAATGGCTGCTGATGCACTCCCACAGTCTTTTACACACACACACACACACATGCACACACACACACACAAATATAGGTAAATACTAAAGGTTTCCAGTACATTAAACTCAAACATGCATTTAGCCCTTATTCTATTATAAAATATCTATTACAGTAAACAATTTCAATAGTCTAAGTGAAAAATAACTTTGGGATGATTTGGTAAAAAAGGTATCAGAAACTACTGACTTAATAGACTTAAAACATAACAATAGCAGGAACAAACTGGTGATAGGAGACTACGAAATTCTGAGTCATTTTAAGTACCCTAACATTGTATCTGGAATTTTCGCCGTCTGCTATCATATTTATACTTCATTGACAAAGACTTATCCCAGTTAGACTGTTTTACAAGAAAACATAAAAACGAGAAGGTATATTAAACAAACAAACAAACAAACGCCCTTCCCAGGAATCCTAGAGATCTCTAGGTAAAATGACTCAACAGCAAATATATCAGCATCCACGAAGATATGAAAATAACATCTTGAGAACGAGGAGACGCAATGGCTCATTTCATACATTTTTCCCTTTCACATTTCATTCGGGACTAATCGGGGGCTCAAACTGCCCTGCTGCCAGAATAATCCATATTCCACTTAGTGTTGCTGATGACGGAGAGGAAGGGAATGAAAGGAAGGGGATGCCTCAAGAGGACGACAAAGAACAAGATCACAAGGACACTGACTGCTAATTAGCAACATATTGTAAAGACGGGTAAATGCACTAGTCTTTCAACTCGCGAGCCCCTAAGTTCATATCTTAGACGGAAGTGAAAATGTGTTTGTCAATACCATGCTGGTCTCTTTCTCGAAAGATGACGGACAACAAGGGGCTGGGCTGAGGGCCGATGTAAATAGATGTGCTACGGCAAGAGGTGCCACGGTTTAGCAGCAGGGGCTGCCTCCGACCAGGGCTGATCTCTCCTCCCTCGGCAACTGTTTATCATCAGTTCTTCCGAGCTTAAAACGATCTGTTCTTTCAGCAGGGGCAATTTGCCCCCTTTCCCCGAACAGTGCCTAGATTGTTCATCAGCAACGGAGAACCCTCACTGGTAGTATTTTTTGAGCCCCTCCTGAAGCACTGAAGATTTTGTCTGAGTCAGAGGAATCCTGCAGGAATGGATTAGAAAGCACCTCCAGGCTTGGGTACTAAGTCCCAGTGCCTTCTGGGAAGCAGAATTCAATCAATTTATAGCCCCAATCTCTTGCTCTAAGACCTGTTGGGGAGAACATCCTCTGGGCCACACAGGAGCCAACCCTGTAGCTGTTTAAGATGACGGGATCCAAAGAGAGTTCTCAGCCAGGAGGCTGAGGATAATGGCTGAGACATCAAGTGGTCCAAAGGAAAGAAAAGATTCAGGGAGTTCTTTTTTGTTTAAGAGTTATTTTAATACTGTTTAGAAGAAAGAAAAATATATCTACACACACACACACACACACACACACACACACACATACACACACACACTTTGACTTTTTTGGGCTGCTCTAATAAAATGGGAACGTGGTGTTTTTAGTCTTCTCTTAAAAGCCTCTAGCCTGTCTCTTTCCTGCTGGATTTACAATGCTAAAAAGCAAAATCCCAGAAACCTATTTCTGTTTACTTAAGAAGGATAAAGTGTTACCCCAAAACAGAGGGTCTTTTACAGAGATTGGAAAACAAATGGTTTAAGAGCATTAAGATCTACATATCTCTCATGCCAGCACATTTAAGGTCATCAATCAAACATAATCCTGAACATACAAGGTGCAAAAGTGCTAAAAAGGCCCCATTAAAATCCAAGCCTTTTCAGGTGTGCCACCCAATCCTGAGAGTTATACACAGGCAGAAACGGCTCTGGTTTATACACACAATACCATTAGGGACAATTTATCATGTCTTTAAAAGTGATCTATGGGACATTGTGAAATTGCTTATTAACTCCAGAAATAACAAACCCAGCTTGTGTTAATGTACTTGAATACCCAGAATTGGAATTGTGAAAACTTAAGTTAGAACCTATTCATATTTACAGCTTAAACTTTCTATTAACCTACCTCCTAACTTGCATTTCAGATTTTCAATTCATATTTTTCAATTAGCATTAGATGCTAGAGCTATTTTGACATAAAGTTTTAAGATGTTTGAAATAGATTTGCTTCACCAAATGCCTCAAAGAGCCAAGGTTACACGAACAAATTCATTCTGGGTAAAAACACAAATTATAGGACTTTATAATTTTATCCTTCAAATCTTATTTTCTTTTAAAAAACTGCCACTCTGCACTTATTTCCTGATTTTTCTTTAATCCATTATAAAGAAATACGTATGTGACTGTCCATAGTCCTGGCTCATCTACCTGACTTCATTACACCTTCTTTTAAAAGGTACTTTTTGTTCTATAAATACAAGATTTCATACATAAAAATAGCACCCGTGGTCTGCATTAAAATCTACCAAAGCTAAAAATTGTAGAAGTAAAAGGCAGAGGAAGCTCAAAACCAAGGACAGACCTGACTGTATCTGGGTGTGCCTCATGCCCATTTAATGTTAAACCTGTAAAAAAAACCACAGATCTTCCTCGACTTATGATGGGGTCGTGTCTTAATAAACCCTTTGTAAGTTGAAAATGCATTTAATACACCTAATTCAGCAAACCTCACAGCTTACCCTAGCCCACCTTCAACATGCTTACAACACTTACATTAGCCTACAGTTGGGCAAAACCATCTAATTCAAAGTCTGTTTTATAATAAAGTGTTGAAGATCTCTTGTGGTTTACTGAATACTGTAGTGAAAGCGAAAAGCGGAATGGTGGTATGGGTACAGAATGGTTGTAGGTATATGGACTGTGGCTGACGGGGACCTGTGGCAGTAACTGCCTGGCAGCACGAGGGAGGATCGCTCGCCATATTGCTGGCCAGAGTAAAGATCCAACTTCAAAATTCCACGTGCGCATCCTACTGAATGCGTTATCACTTTCTTGCCATCATGAAGTCAAAAGATCATAAGTCAGGACCATCTGTATATTCTGAGGCATCTTCGGTCAGCCCAGGTCCTGGTTTCCGGGTTGGCTTCCATTCAGGTATATAGATTGGCTCACTACGTGGTGTTGGTACAATTTTGTGCTCGCGCTTTGATAGGACAACTGTATGTTTCTGCATCAGATGACTGACCAGCCTACGTACAGAAAATATCACCTTCCGTGTTTTTTAGCAAGCTGACCATTTCGCACAATGAGAACCAGAGCTAATGAACGTCCAGTTCTCTCTGTGTTGACCCCCACACCTGAGAAATGTTCTCCTTCCAGTGCTTATTTAGCAAACAAGCACTGATACTACGGGGCAAGAATTGTGCTAGATGCTCTACCTACTAAATGTACACCATATTTAAGGAGTATTTAGCCAGAAAATGGAGGCAAGTGTGCAAAAAAAAAAAGTATAATGTTGCCAGGGACTCTGGAGTGGTCAGTTCCACATGGAAGAATGTGGGTCAGGAAAGGTGCTGCAATGTTGGTATTAGGGACTTAGGGCTACATGCTATCACTGGAACAGTGAAGGCAGAAGCATATATTTAAAATTTTTGTTTAAAGTTGATTTATTTTTGAGAGACAGAGAGAGACAGAGCATGAGTGGGGGGGGAGCAGAGAGAGAGAGGGAGACACAGAATCCGAAGCAGGCTCCAGGCTCTGAGCTGTCAACACACGAGGCTCGAACTCATGGACCATGAGCTCATGACCTGAAGCCGAAGTCAGACGCATAACCGACTGAGCCACCCAGGTGCCCAGAAGCATGTATTTTAAAAAGACTCCTACTAAAGACAGAGTCCGGAACCAGTTAGGTTAGGAGACATTGGTGCTCAGTGAAGTGATATACGTGAGTCGAGGCAGTAGCACAATGTGGTGAAATGGTTCCCAGGCTAGGAGAACTTGGATTCACAGTTTGGCTCTCCTCTTGGTCTGTGAACTTGGAAAAGGTACTTAACCTTCGGTCTTCACCTGAAAGATGGGAATAGCAATGCCTATTTTGTAAAGATGTTGTGGAGACTTTGAGAAACGTATATAAAAACTACTTACAAAGTGTACCTTAATCCACCATTTCTCCAATCTTGTTTTGTGGGATATTTGCTTCTCAGAAGCACGACTATGCGAATGTATAACCTGACTCTTCAAGAGAGAGGTGCAGTGGGTAGCAGCGCACAGACACTTGACCATGAAGCCCTCATTTGGTGGAATACCTACTTCCATAGGGAGACACGCCTGGAAAACAGCGTCTTTTGTCTTTAAATATATATCTACTTAGAGTTTATAAGTGAATATTAGAACAGATGGCACTTATTGGAAACTACCAAAAAAGATAATGAACGAGAATAGGTCATTTCCCAACAAATTCCAGCTGTGGCCAGCAAACAGCAACCGACTGGGTGTCTGAATTCTCTGTCCATAGAATGGGGAAAATCATAATGCCCTATATAGAATTAAGCCCTTGCGTACCATCAAAGGCTTCTGACACTGGCCCTGGCCCAATACAGGGCGCTGACCATCTGTACCCCTACCCTCACTTTTGAGGTACTCATGCTCCAGGATCCCAGCTTTCCTTAAGGACCACTCATTTCTCCTATTTCTCAGCCATGACTCAAATTTCCATTTGCAAAGCATTCCTTCACTCTCTCCAGTCTATCTAAGTCCAACTGTTCCTTGAAAGCCAGGTTTAAAACTGACCCCAAGCGGAAGTCTTCTGAGTTTTCCCCAGTGGAATCCATTTCTCCCTTTCCTATAAACCAATGATAAGTGGTGTGCACCTCTGTTGTAGCTGTTAGCCTAGCAAGCAAGCCTTTCCCAGAGCTATGCTTCATCTGGGTCTCCACTAGACCGTATACTTCTCCAGAGCAGGGCTGTGTCCTTCCCCTTCCTATCTCAGTGCCTGGTACAATGTATTACACAGAAATCAAAAAACACTTGTTGGATCAAATGACTTCACTTTTGCTCAGTAAAAGTAAGAGCTCAAAGCATAAGAGACTACAACCCAATAATGAAATGTAAATTCTACTGAAGTCCAATAATAATTAATGAAAGGAAAGACATGTTAATATGACACGCAGTTGCTTACCAGGCCTAAAAACACAGCGTGCTTTTACCTGCCACAGAGGTTTCCACATTGTTGCCAGAATTATTTTAACGGAGAGTTTTAGAAGTCTTAGGAACACTTCCAGATTGTTGTTAAGCAGTTTCAAAACTAAAAATACAGTCCAGGGGGTCGAGGCCTCCCCGCGCCCCCAACCACTGGGATATCTGTATTCCTGTGCAGGATGCCCTTTCAGTGATGCCCTTCCCCAGCTGGTGTCTCCTTCTCTTTCATTCTAACTTCCATCTTCCCCACCTGATCCCTCCACTCATGAGTTGGCAAACAAAGCACTTCCACTGTCAGGTAGAAGGTAAGAAAGACCCCCGTACTCTTTATCCCAAGCCTTACTAACAAGGAAGGAAGTTAATTAAAGTCCCATGTAGCAGACAACATTCTTCCCCCAGCTGTGTCCAGTCGTGAGTAGAATGATGATTATGTGCATCTGGGCAAAACATTAAAGAGGAATTCTCTGTCAAAATTAGGTATGGTTTGGAAATAAGAAACAAACATAGGCTGTATATTCTGTAGAAACAACATTAAACTAGCACCAAGCCAGCTCTGTAGCCTGGGTGCCTCCAAGGTGGAGGCAGGGAATGGTTCAGAGAAGAGCTGTGCGGGTGTCAGGCCAGCTCCTGAATGAGAATGTAAGATCTTTGAGCACCGGGCCCACATCGGTTCTAGCAACGGAAAGCTCCCCCACCCCCAAGCCGGGCTGTTCAGCTCGTAGCCTATGGACAGGTACTTGAGTCAGAGGAATTATCATCATTAGCATATCTGCCCTATTTCCACATATTTCATTCCAATAAGCCCCCTTCTACTGTTTCTCCCAAAAGAACAATTTCATTCCAGATGCAATGGATTGGCTCAGACCACGCATACATTCATCCCTTCAATCATGGGAGCCAGCCGGAGGGAAAAAAAATAAACAAAAACCAAAACTAGTTTAGTTTGACGTGATGTTATCCTTATGACAGTTTTCTGAACCCACCGCATGGTATACATTAGTTCTTTAAGAAACAAAGAACAACAAAAACCCTGTTTACTGATGTGTCAGGCAGTATTCCAGAGGCTCTATTTACCTTTCCTTAGAGATGCTCCTCGACATTTACCTGTTATCTGACAGCTAATTAATATTTGGCTTAGTGTCATTGTGCGTTGTGCTAAGAAAGCTCACTCTCATTATTTCAGTGTACTTTGCTAACCTATGCTTCTGACCTCATCTCTTCTCAGCCAGCCGAGCTGGACTACCCTACCCCTCTCATCCATCATGCTTTCCCACCTCCCCACTATTCCCCTTGGATGCCCTAATAATATGCAGTCAACGTAGACTAAAAAATGCATGGTAGGCTCAGCATGCCCTTGGCCTTAGTGCCCCACCAATGGCATACATATTCTAGATATCTACTGATAGTTTTAAGTTTTCAGGCTCAACTTGAAAATCATTATACTCCCTAAATTGAAATTACGTTAGATATTTTTTAATGGTTTATTATTTATTTTTGAGAGAGGGGGAGAGAGAGAGAGAGAGAATGAGAGAGAGAGAGAGAGAGAGAGAGGGAGGGAGGGAGGGAGGGAGAGACAGAGAAAGAGAGAAAGAGTGCCCACGAGCGGGGGAGGAGCAGAGAGACAGAATCCCAAGCAGGCTCTGAGCTATCAGACCAACGCAGGGCTCAAACCCACAAACTGTGAGATCATGACTTGAGCCAAAATCTAAATTATAAATATAAATTTTACACTACTTGTTTATATTTGCATTTAGGTTTCATAATTTCCTGGTTCACTTTTACTTCTTATACTTTAGATCTTCCTTCTGGAGTCATTTCCCTTCTTTCCGAAGTACTTCTTTTAAATTACAAGTTCCTTTGGTGAAAATCCACAGATGGGTTTTCTCTCTTAGTCTCCGTGTATCTAAAAATGCTGTTTTGCTCTTACTGTGGAAAGATACTTTGCTGAAACAGTTCTAGGCGTGCAGTCACTTTTCTCTTACAACTTGGAAGCCATTATTCTACTGTCTTATGCCTTAATTCTTGAGATGCCTATTTTCAATCTAACTTCCCCTTTCTTTATCTGCGACGTGTCTTTTTACCTCTGGCTGCTTTTACTTCTTGCTGGTTCTGGTGTTCTGCAGTTTCACTACAATGTGTCTAGATGTGAAATTCTTTGTATTTATTTTGGTCGGTATAAATTGTGTATTTGTTGATTTAAGTCTTCTGCCAGATGTGAAAATTCTCAGCTATAACCTTTTCAAACGTTGCTCCTCTAACTTCTCCTTCTGGAACTCTGATTTGATGTTTTCTAGATCTTCTCATTAGATGGTATAGGACTCAGTATCTCCCTCATGTTCTCTGTCTCATTTGTTTTTGTGCTTGGTTCTGCCTAATTTCCTTGAATATATTTTCCACTTCACTAGCTGTCTCTTCAACTTTGTTTAAACTGTTTTTAAACTCATTCATCCAAATTTTAATTCCAAACATTCTACCTGGTTCTGTATGATCATTTCAACAGTTTCATGTTCCTTGATCATTTAAAAATTCCATAGATTTTCTGTAAATATTATATACACACTCCTATTCATAGTCTATGTTGATAATTCCAATACTGGAGAACCATGGGAAGCCAAAATGTGTTGTTTGCTATTTGACTCCTATTTATAGCAATGATTTTTTTTCTTTGTATGTTTGGCAAATTTTTTATTGTAAGCTCATATTTTATTAAACTTAACCTGTAGGAATCCAGACAGCCTAATACAGGATGCTTTTCTCCAGAAAAAAAAAAAAAAAAAAGAAGTTTTTGTTTTACTTTTTCTGGAAGCCAGCGATCTACCCAGGACTATTTTAACCCTTTGAATTGTCCTGGTTAAAGAGAAGAGTTCCAAGGTTAGCTCTCCCACTTTGTGTATTTGGGTGTGCGTGTGCATGTGTATGTGTGTGCATGCTCCACCAGTTTGGGTTCCCAAGTGCAGTGCTGGTGGTCGCATTTAGTTTCTGGGCCTCTTAGGTTTTCTGCTTCACTTATAGCTCACTGCTCTCTATTCTGATTTTAGCTTACTGTTTCCCCCTTTCCCTCCTTGGAGGTTTCCCTCATTTTCTTGAGAATACTTCGGTGCATCAAATAATGTGTTTTAATTCATCTCATGTCCGGCTATGTCATAGGTTCAGATACCTCATCTGTCTCAACTAATGTAGCTTTTAAGGCTCAAAAGTTCTAAGGTTTGAGTATTCAATAAAATCACTACCATTAGTTTCATTGTGTTCTGGAGGTATGCATTTTACTTTTTATTTACAGAATAATAGACTGTTAGAGTGGCAAGGCGCCCAAGTGATTATTTAACACAGCATTTCCTATGGGAGGCACTGTTGGCATTTTGGCCAGGATGATCTTCTGTCCTATGTGACTGTCCCAAATACTTTAAGGCATTTAACATCCCTGACCTCCACCTGCCAAAGACAGGTAATTGAAGTGATTAAAAATATCACTCATTTCCAATAGCCTCCTAGGTTGAGAACTTTGATGGTTAATCCTTTCATTTTACAGATAGAAAATGTCTGCTTTTAAGATAAAGAATAAAACCCAGAGATGACCCATGAAGAGGCTACATGGGATCCAACTCTCATCTGTCTCTGGGCTCACCCCACCACATTGTCTCAGTTCCTTGGTGTGCCATACTCCCTCCTGCCACAGGGCCTTTGCATTTGGCTCATTCTTCTGCTGGGTGGCCTGTTCCCATCTTCCACTCTTTCCCACACACTTGGCCTACTACTACTCACCTTTCCGATCGCATATCAAATGTCACTCAGTAAAGTTTCACTGACCCACCCCCTACCCCCAGACTAGGATCAAGATCTTCTTTTCCATGCTTTAATAGCCTCCTGGACTCCTGTCAAGCCATTTAATATGGTTTAAAATTTATATACTGTAGCGACTATTTCCACCAATAGACCGTAAAGTCCAAGAGGGGTAGAAATCGCTCTTTTGTTCACCATTGAGTCACCTCTACCAAACAAGTGACTGCTACATAACAGGGGCTCAAAAGTATTTGTTAAATACACGAACAACCTAAAAAGTCATTGATGTGTGACCCATCTAAACAAGAAGGGATGTGATCTCTCAGAAAAGTTAAAGACACTATCCATCAGGACCTGAGGTATAAAAGAGATATTTCCAAATATTAATTTAAATTGCCTTTTCGCTGCCATCTGTTCTCTAAATGGAAATCTCTTGATCTAGAGTATCTCAGAAAAAAAGTTTTCTTTGCTCAACTACTGTGACAGTTGATTCTTGCAAACAATGTTTATTCAAGATGTTCAATAACTTCACATTTAATGCTAATATACAGCTTTCCTCTAGAAAGCCAGTATCATGGACTGCCACAGTCTTATTGAAAATCCTTAGCTTATTGCCAATATGAACTTTGGATAATTATGGATTTTTAACTTTTTCAGTTAACAATTTCAACAATCATCCATTTGCCATATAATCTGGAAATGTGAATCCCACTCTCTACTTCATCTGTTTTCTTGAACTGATCCATCAATAGGATTCTATTTAAAAGCTATTTATCCATGCTGGTCATATACTTAAGAAAAAGGAAAAAAAAAATACCCACATACTTTTTTGTCCACATTCTCATCCGTGAAACTGACCTTGCTTTCCACTCACTGTGAACCCCTTCTGCTGTCAGAACCTCAGAGGATTTACATTGTTGTGATTCTTTCATACTGCACCTTGTGACCAACATCTGATAACAGCCCCTTTGGTTAATTTGACTTTACAAACTGACCAAGCCCATAAAATCCCCATAAATCCTCAAGACGCCCAACCATCTCAATGTCTATCGTAATGTCTATTAAAGCACACAGGACCTCTTTTGGGTGCTCAATAGTTATCCAGAGAAAAGAAAAGAAAATTCTTCTCAAAGACTCTTACTTTTTGAGGATGCTCTCCAAAAGATAATTTCTCATGAGACTAACTTGGTCAACCATCCACCCAGTATGATGAAGCCATGGGTGGTCTTTTTGTTTTTCCCATAAACTTTTGGTAAACCACAAAATAGTGAACCAAATATAAACTACTGCTGTCTACATTTTTTTCCCCTTCAAGTGTAGTAAGGTTTCATTCTACTCTTAAAAAAAGCAAACCACCACCTCCTTAGATGACAAGGGCATGAGTAAGCAATAGGTTGTGGAGAAAGAAGAGAAATACTTCATCGTTTGATAAAGCTGGATGCCAATGCCCCCGTAGTCTTAAAAGGCCCAAAGAAACATTATTTCATAAGACTCAAGACCCAGCTTGGCACAGGTACAAAATGTCAGGGAGGGTTGCCTATAATTCCCTCCCTTAAACAGCAAACTCAGTCAACTGAGCATATTTCCGTGAGTTAAATCAGCTTTTTGGAACCTACATAGAGAGCTTATTTCCTCTAAAAAACATTTCTCTGTATAAAACCAAAAAAAACAAAAAACAAAAAAAAACCGTGACAATATTTTCACCAAATGAATCATGGACTTCTAGAGAGAGTTGAATAAACAAAAAAATGGAAGGAGAAAAATGGAACAACAACAAAAACGATGGCTAACAGGAGGCTGTTGCATTTCCCAAGCAAGCAATATGAGTTTAATTGAGGCTGACGCATGACAGACTCGCATGTGCAGTATCGCCCAGGCCCCGACTGAAGCTGCTGACAGAGGGTAAATGGTGCGCGGCGGCGGGGCCTGCCCTGGCCTGGCATGGCGACGGAAGTGCCCTGAGCCTGTCAGGAGATAGCATGAGGGCTAATGAAGGGCAGCCCTTGTTTTTAAAATTCTTCTCACTTAGTTTTGGATCAGACTCTACACCATAAAGCCTTCTCAACCTTTTAGTGCTCAGTTAAGGATATGTGACACTTATTTAAAAATTAATGCATTCTAATCAATTTCAAGTTAGACAGCAAAGAGTCTGCAAAAGAGGGGAGACGAAAAGAGAAAAAGGCAGAAGAAGAAGAGGGAAAAAAAAGCAAGAGAGAATGAGCTCTATAAATATGGAAGGAGGCAGAAGGCATAAGAAATACGGCATAAGAAGTACCTAAGTGTTTTTGGGCATCTTTGTAGAAAGAATTTTGTAGAGACGGGCACGCCAACATCAGAAGTCGGTGGCAGGCATTGGTGGGGGAGGGGGGGCAATAAAAAATTCTTCATACATTCTCCCAATAGTATAAAAAGTCCAGGAACCAAAGAGTGAAAAGACAAATGCAAAAGGAAATTTTAACATTTGTAAAAAAAAAAAAAAAACAAACCAAAAAACCAAACACAATTGTAACTTTTTAAAAAGACCGACTTTTTTCCCCCCAATCACTATGAGATTACTGCATATCCCATTACTAAAAATTTTCTTCAGAGCCCCATTGTGGAAAGCCTTCCAAAATGATTGAACATGTGTACTGAATATGTGCTTTAATAGAAACAGTAATATATATATATCCCATTGAATAAATGTTATTATTAAAGAGAAATTATCACTGGTTTTAAATAAGTATCCAGGCATGCAAGCATGAGTCTATATTACCTGTTTTATTTATTCTTTTGCTAATATAGGTAAGTGCTTAATTGTGAATTTTATTTACATGTTTTAGGTCCTTGAAAATCACACATATGTAATCCGTATTTTAGAGATTATTACCTACAAAACAGACTTCTTTAAAAAAGTGTTTGCCATTTTAGTGTAAGTAGTGGAAGGTCAAAAGAAATCGCTCTGGACTATAGGTATAAAAGATCAAATTTATGTAATGAAGACCACAGGTTAAACTGGAAACTCTGTCACCTTATTTTCTATTAATCCTAACTAAAACCAAACTTGCCTTTCTAGACCTTTCTAGGGGACAAATCTCTACCTAACTAGATCAGATCTTGATAAGAGAATATGAGAAAACACACATTTACAGTCACATGAAAATCCTGATACCTGTTTTCAAGCTCATGATAAGACTTTTTTTTTTAATTTAAGGGAATTCATGAATCCATAGGTTTGTACCCAAAGAAAAATAACTCTTTAATAATAATTATCTTTCTCTCTATATATGCTGTACCAAAAATGACCATTTTATCAGATTTTAAAATAAGCCTCTTTTTTTTTTTTTTTTTTTTTGCACTATCTAGATTTGGTTTTTGTATTCCAAAGATTTCAATTTAGGGTATTAATTATTTTTCTAATGACCTCATCTTGATTACCTCTGAGTAACAGGAAAAGCTGTCTATAGAATCTCATGCTCACCCTTACAATGTGCATTGAGAAAGGTCATGCACATGTAGAATTTGAACAAATGACCAAAACAGTTTGCTAAATTTGTAGGAAGCTTTTAAGGAATTTACATGCTGGAAACATGGGCAACCAATCAGAACTTCTGATCTTTTCACAAGTTACTTGCTCAAAAATAGCATGATAATGAAAAGAAGAAGAATGACAACAGGGTGTAGTCAATAAAGCTCAGCAGATACACCTCTTACTCTGTTTTACTCACGTCTGGCAGGAGATCTTATTTGTAATTCATTCCTAGAATCACTGGGCTTTAGCCAGAGCAAGAAACAATTACGCCATTACTGTCTCTTACCGAAGATTGGTATTTGTCAGTGTTATCATGTGGGGTCAGCTTTCATACAAATGGCTATGATTAAGAGCAGTTCTTGGTTTCTTTACAGTGAGCATAAAGCAATCTATGAGGAGGTGAGAGTCAGCCATATGGAGAAAGTAGCAAAAATCAACCTGACAACAAGTGACATTTTCATTTCGTGTGTTTACTGGACAGTCTAGATAGTCTATATGCATCCTAAAATGTAAAGAGAAAGAATTCTCAAATAGGTGTTTCGTCTACAGTCCTAGGTGGTAATAAGCTATCAAAGGAAAACGAAAGAAATGGTGACACAAATTCAATGTTTCCTTTTGGTCCAAATTATTTTATTAGTTAGGTTGTAATATCAGAGTCACTCATCTAAGAGATTTGGGTGGGAGATAAAAATTGGACTGGATGACTTCAAAGATCCTTTCCAAAGCAAGGATTCTTTGACTTTATGCCACAGTTTGGTTGGTGTTTTGGACTAGGAGATGCCCCTGAAAGGGGAATGAGAAAATAAGGCTCAAGAGATTATTGATTTGGGGCTTTTACCTAGAGCATCAACAGTAATCACTGGCCCTTTTGAAGCTCTTACAGACTCTACTGGGGCTGCCTGTGTTTTCCAGAGGCTTACTCACAGAGCAGACCCAAGCGGATGATCTTGAAAAAACCTGAAAACAAAATGACTAGAGAAGGATGCATTTTCTGACTTCCTGACACACTGGAGATGATTTTAACCAGAACAAGACCAGTTAAATGTAATGCTCTCTTTTGTATACCGAAACTAATATAAGATGGTGTGTCAAGTCTACTCAAATTAGATAGATAACATATACACAAATAAAATGAAATAAACTGATGCTACATACATATAACAAGAATTCATTTGGTCTAGCACATCCCAACCCTATATATCTTTATAAATTCAGTATCTGTGTGTGTGTGTGTGTGTGTGTGTGTGTGTGTGTGTGTGTGCGCGCGCTTGGGGGGGGGGAGCAGCTTTTTTTTTTTCTTTTCCCATGTTTTGCAAATATTTTACATAAAAGCTGGGATACAGTGTCCTAAACCGTCTAAGAAGAAACTGTCATTATTTCATGACGATATGGCCAGCTTCCTTTCACAAATGAGATTCACAGTCCCGTTCAGGATAGAGTGACCTGCCTAAGGACTGCCTGGGTTCTCTCCGGCAAGCCCCCTTCTGTGTGGACTTGGGGCCACTGCTCAGTGGGGCACCAATGAATCTGCCAAACAGAACCCCTGTGACTCACCAGCGTGATTCCATTATTATTTGAGAGAGAGAGAGAGAGAGAAAGAGAGAGAGAGAGAGAGAATGGGGGAGGGGCAGAGGGAAAGAGGGAGAGAATCTTAAGCAGGTTTCACGCTGAGTGTGAAGCCCGATGCGGGGCTTCATCCCATGACCCTGGCATCACGACCTGAGAAATCGAGTCAGAAGCTCAACCAGCTGTACCACCTGGGTGCCGCTAGTCTTTGCTTTTCATGGAGGGATGATAATGTGGCAGGGACAGGTGAATATTAAATAAATGCTTAAGATAATTTCATGATGACAGAATATTCAGAAGAAAGACTAAGTATTAGGATGTCTAATTGTTAAAATGAAAAACACGGCTTCTATAGAAAAATAGTCATGTAACTAAATTAGTAAAACCTACCATATTATCATCTATCTTTTTAAGATTTGTTGTTGGTCTACTATATTCCAAGTGTTAGATTCAGGAAAGGCATTTTAGTTATTTATTTACTTAAAAGTTTATTTATTTAAGTAATCTCTGCGCCCAATGTGGGGCTCAAACTCACGACCCCGAGATCAAGAGTCGCACACTCTTCCGACAGAGCCAGCCAGGTGCCCCAGATTCAGGAAGGGCGTTTTAAAAATTAGTAAGTTATAATGCTTGTCCTCACAGAGTTGATACTCTGTGTGAGTAACTGTAATTATTTTTAAAGCTATTTTTAGCCACCCCTGAAGACATTTTTGTGTATTTCCAGTAATCTTTTTCTAAAGCTGAGGCCACCTTCATTAATTTAACCATTTAAAATGCTTGTTCAATATTACTTGCTTCCTTTACTTAGCCTAAGTTTTGATTTTAATGAATTCTCTTTCAAAGAGCAAAAATATACTTCATCACTTAATCCCTCCCCAAAGCATATACCAAGTTTTTCAGGAGCATTAAGCAGCATAGTAAAAGAGGAACTTCTTAAAATTTACTGATATATAAATAAGTTAAGATCCACTAAATCTTTATCACAACCATATATTTCACCAAAAAATTTTTTTCTTCTGATGAGAATTCTTTCTATAGATTTTCACTTCCAAGCCCAATTTCACTAGTTAACCTGGTTAAGACGGTTTCTAAAGCACAAATATTTGACCAAAGGCATAGTGACTGCAAGAGCTGCTACCCTCCCGATAGTTACACCAACCGACAAAGTCGAATTAAAATGCAAAAGGAGTGCAATCACATCCTGGTCATTTCACATCAGTTTCCAAGCGATGCGGAAGGAGTAGAGTGAGAAACCAGAGGTGTGGAAGATTTTATTTTTCTGACCAAGAAAGGTCAGATATAGTGCATCAGCATGCTGCATCTTAAGAAAATCATTATTTTAAATGCTGAGATCCCAGTGAATAGAATAGTTTTCAAATATTAAAATCTCTGTGGTAGGCTCTGACCTCAGAATAACAAGCAAATGACAGGCGCTTGTTTTTCCACATATAAAAAGGACACTTACTTTAAGGCTGTTGGATAAAAGTCCCATTACCCCCTCATGAAATAAATAATCACACCACCAATTCAGCACGTTTGCCAGCATGTCCACATGTGGTTTAAGTAGTTATTTCAATCACTTAACTACAGAAAAGAACTAAAATCTACAAATTTAAAAACTATGGTCCAAGAGGCCCACAGTCCTCATGCATCACTCTTCCCTGGAAAATCACTTTCACTGCTTCCTCAAGAACCCTGTACGTGTTCTATTTATACACATGGTGCTTTACTGATCACATCCAGAGGACCGGGTGTGCTTTGTTTTAAAAAGTAAACAGTTGGTTATACAGATATATAACTGTATTGTAAAAATGATGTGGAAGTCGTGTCTAATTCTGCTGGAAGGGTGCCTTCTTTAAAAAATTCTAAAAGAGGTTAAAATGAAAAATTTCAAAGGAGGAAGATATGAGGTGACTATTTGTATTATAGAAATGGTTTCCAATGGAGCGCTGTGGTAGCCAGCATCTAACTTCAGCCCCAGTGATTCCCACCGCCTGATATATAGTCCCTGTATAGCCCCCTCCCACACTGTATCAGGGTTGGTCTATATGACAAACAGAATACTGCAGAAGTGATGATATGTCATTTCCAAGATTGGGTTAAAAAAGACATTAAGGCTTCTGTGTTGGCTGTTCTGACCTTCAGTCTTTCTTGCATCACGTGATCTGGTAGAAGCCAGCGGCCATGTTGTGAGTACCCTCAACTACGAAGAGGCCCCAAGGGGTGGAATAAAACCCTGAGGTCTCCAGACAGTAGCATGAGTGAACTTGGAAGCAGATTTTCCAGCCCCAATGGGGTAGTGAAAGTAGGAAGATTTGGTGAAGAAGGGGAGACTCAAGCTGGTAGGTAAGATTTAGATCAGAGTAGCACATCATGACTGGAAGGCCGACAGATAAGTTTTGTTTGGCCCACATAGTTTTCTAAAAACTGGCAATTTCCATGATAATATGTGAATCTCTAGCTTTGCTTCAGAAGTCGGACCATCTAATAGCTTCAGATTTACCCTTCATCACAGCCACCCCTTCTAGGGACATGATACATGCCCACCACTCCCCTTTGTCCTATGCCTGATCTACATTCCTCATTTCCCTTACTTGTCAGGCCCTTTTTAAGTAAGCATTACTGCTGAGGCAAGAGTTACATGGGACTGCAGACACTTGCTGGACATCACTAGGTAGGTATTAGTCTTTGCTCTATTGTTTTTACCCTCTCTGTCCTGCACACGTGTATCTCCTCAGTGGCCTCAGATATTTGAGTTACAGACTCCTGATGTGGATAGACAAGAGAGGTGAGCATCTAGCGTATATAGAACTATCTTTGGAAGCAGGCAGGTCCATGCAAGTAAAAGCAGCATGTTTGGCCAGTGGCTCAGGAGTAGGTGAGATCGTGGTGGGGAAGAAAAAAAAAAAAAAAGGCACTATGATCCTGTCCTTTTCCTTCTGTCTGGAAAACTGGAAGGAACCAATTTTCCTTTCTTCCTCTACCTTCTAGATTACTTGTTTACCCTCCTGTATGTTCCTTCCCCTTTCAACGCCGTCCCTAGCACACACTATGGCCCAGACTCCCCTGGGCGAATCTGTCGGGGTGAAAGGAGGAGAAGGAAACACTGAACAGTTTGTCCCATCTCTGTTACCCCCAGGAGCCAGGCCTGGATCTGTCACGCTCCTGGATATGAGGTGACCTGGAGAGGGTAAAATGAAAACCTATAGAAGGTGAAGCTTGAGTGTGGTGAAGGATCAGGTTGGAAAGGCAGCTGGGGGACTTTGTGGGGGTCAGGAACACAACTGAAACCAAAAATAACTGAGCTCCATGGGGGAAAGGTTGTAAGATACCCTAAAAGTAATTTCTGTTGATTTGCACAAATTTTCAGAAAGGGCTCATCACAAGCGAGGTATAATATCCAGACAAATAGATGGACACAGTTATATATTTAACTAGTAAATTAATTCAAAATGGATAACTTCTATGTGGTGAACCTGCTTTACTTGAGAACAATATCCATTTGGACACATTTTATTACCTTGTTCTAAGTGAGAAGAATATGTCATTTACCTAAATGGGTAAATGATTTAGTGATCACTGCTGTATACTAAGAAAGGTCCTATTAATTTGACAAGGTCATCAATCACGAATTAAACATGAAGATTCAGAAATTTGATGTTTTATATCTCTTTAGCTTTTAACTATCACACGGTTTTTTTTTTTTTTGAAGTTCATTCCTTTATTCTCTAGAAATAGCCTGATACATGATGATATGCCCAAACAGCTCCATAAGAAAGAGGTGATATGTAGAACCAGACTGAAATCCAGAAGCAATGTAATCAGTAGTTTCTGTATGTACAGGAATGTCAAATTATCTGAAAGCCTCAAAGGCATGTCCAAGGACTATGATGAGGCAAACATATACATACACCATGAAGCCCTTTTAACTAGAATGCCGGATTTTCTCTTTTCTTGAACCTTCCGGTTTACCACATTAACATTCATAGGCAATCCCCACTTGTAGAAATATTGCATCTGGTGGAATGCCAGCTTAGCAAGGTGCTCTGTAAAGAAAGAGCTTGTGATCAAATAAATCTGGGAGCCCTGCCTTAGTCCCATATTTGTTTGCCCTTGAGGAACAGTAGGAAGAAAAAGGTTGAAGACATTGTCCATCAGATCCCATGGCATCGCTGCAGTGAGAACCCATGACAAGAATGGCATGTAAAGCTTGGGGTTAAGGAGAGCCGTGCTTTCCCAAACCAACGGGTATTTTTTATGTTTTAGTTACTTTGATTCTTATAACTGATCAGACTTTTGTCTTTGGCCAATAGAAAGTTCAGAGGCAAATTTATAATCCAGTTCCAATTAATGAATAGGGCCTTAGAGAGTGCAATTCTGACCAACTTAATTTTGTTATTATTTTCTCTTTGCCCTGCTTTTCTTTAATCCTAGTGCACCTTACATTCTCTCTAGAAGAAAGAGAAAACAGAAATGGAAAGAGAGGAAGATGGTGGGGAAGGGGGGGGGAGAAAAAGAAGGGTGGGTGGGGGAATAGACTTAATCATGATGTACCGAGATCCTACTTTGTGTTAGGTGTTGTTCTAACTCTTTACATGTATGACTTTTAACCTTTTACATGTATAATTCTTTACATGTATCTTCTTAACAACCCATGGAGTTAAGAGCTCACAGACAACACAAATGAGGCATAAGGAGATGGGATAACCCACCTAAACTAACATGGTTGGTGGGGTTCAAACCCAGGGAGGCAGGCAGGCAGGTTCCAGAGCATCCATTATGCAAAATTCATGAATAGATTAAAGGCTTTGACCTTCGCTCTATATTCAGTTTACTCTTATCGTTGAACCTTTGGTTAAGTCCCAGACCAAAGAATGAGTTTATGTCTAAAGCATGTTGAGCAGGCACTGACAGCCCCCAATCATAAATGGTCACGCACTGGGTAACGGGAGATGCTACAAGAAAATTGTGAGCCAGGATTTGATGTCATTGTTTTTAAGGGGGATGAGCTCATGAAAGTTTTGCTATTGTTTCTGGACATTGTCAAATGCCAGCGGTAACTGTTTTCTCTTTTATAGGTAACTGGACACGTAGCTAGGCCACGTATGTCTGGTACGGTGGAGAATGAAGGGTGAGGTAGGAGGTCAGGGGCAGTAAGGTTCGTGATAGAAAACTATTCTTGTTTATCATTTACTGAGCTAGTCTGAAGAAGTAATGCCCATTTGACTAAGAAATCTGCGGGCATCTTATGTAAAGGGAAGGGATTCTGGAAACTCCTACGGCATATTTGAGATCCAAAGTGTGAAGAAGTCAGTTTGAAGTAAAATAGCATCTAGCTCCTATGGGGAAGACACGTGAATGAGACAAATCTTGGCAATGAAGAAAAATACTATCACTGTTGAAATGGTTCAAAACCAAGCCAAGTCAAACACAAAACAAAATAAAACAAAATAATAACTTTTTGTACTCAGAAATAAAGACAATGAATGCTATGCAACAATTAAACGAAGTCGCCCACGCCTCTGCTGTACATCAATGGCCAACAGCAGCCCCATACCCTTAGGCCCGAAAGACTTCTATGGACAAATGTTCCTCAAAGCCTTTGTGGTATTAAGAAAAGTGCTCTTAATCTCATTACACTGTCAACAAGTTCCCAGTTAATCAGTTGTCCACATTCATTTGGGGTTAGCCTGTTATACTTATGCTTTTGCAATTAAATGCCACAAGGTCCAAATCAGCTTAAACGAGTCGTGCCCCCTCCCCGTATGGTTGAGTTACCAGCCTGGCAGTACAGCTTGGGCAAAATATATCATAATTAATTACCAGAAGCCTGAAGAGAACCCATTCCATAAGTCTGCACAGTTTATTTAACGGATTAAAAGTAAAATGCTATGAACAATAAATACTCCTGACCCTAAATAACTATTTAGCTGACATTAAAAAGTGTTACAATCATGTAATGGGTTTTTCAAAAATTAAGCAGCACATTTGCTTAGCAGACTGTATGGGCCATATTATCAAGTACTTCTATGTGACCAAATGATTTTTAAAAAATTGATCCTTGATGTGTTTCTTCCATAAAGGTGTTTCTCTAAAGCCTAGTCAATCAGGAAAAATCACCCAAATAAATGTTTACAAAATTAACATAAATATTGATGTGAACTAGCTTGAACTCTGCTGTTTTACTGTTTGACATTTGACCACAATTTTCCAGCTTATGCATCCCTTATAAACACATGTTAGTAGCTGCTTCCTAAAGGCTGCCTGTTAGTAAAGACTCTTAATTGTAAGTCCACAGGAATGTCTTATAAATCCATTAGCCCCAACAGTTCTATATTAAAAACATAGCAATCAGAATTTCACAGTTATTTGAGGCATTTCAAAATTTGTTATCAAAAGGTATTAGAACTATTTTAGCATTTAAAGGGTTTCAAAATTAAACATAAACTTTTCACGATTAATGATCAATCTGAGAGAAAGCTTTGATAAGTCTCCATCCTCCTTAATTTTTCGAGTATTATTCTTTAAGCCCTGGGTCGCCTCAGCTGAATTTCACCAAACTTTTGCATATCAATTGCTCATTTTCAGCAATATCCAGGGTATGCCCCTTGCCATTTGTGGACCTGCCTAAGCAAAAGATTTGAGGAGAAAAAAATTTTCATTCGCTCAATGAACATTAAATCCTGGGCACTGGGCAAGGTTGAGGTCAAAGGGTGAGTCAGACCTGGTCCCTGGTATAATTACTCTTAATTAGGAAAGGAATATGTTAGAATTAATGATTTAATTTTCACTTTTGACATTCCATTGCTCATGTTAACTTTAGAAATGCTCACATTAGAAAAATGCAGTCTATGGAATGAATGGTCTGCTATTTAGAGTGACTGTCACGTGAGGAACGAATGCCTTCATTTTTTCAGCTCTTCCCAGTCTTAATGGCCTTTAAGCCCAGCAATCAGAAGAATGTGGTTCAGACCCCATCCACATGCTTTCTTAAGAATTTATGGAAATGCACTGTCTTTATCTGTATGTGAATAGTTCCAAGCCACCAAAGGACCCTAGATGTGATCATTATTATCAACACCTAAACTCAGTTTCAGATGTATTTATATATTCAATTTCACAAAGCCCTTGAGAAAATTACTCATAAAAAGGCTAAATTGTGGACAATTCTCATTAATTGATAATGATACCTTATGGCACATGTCACTTCCCTTTTCGATGATATTTGATACAGAGAATCCTTGTTTCATGACTGAATAACTGGTGAATTCCTATTGCTCATCAGCTTAAAGGTCAGGAATTATGCTGGTTTGTCACACTTATGAACACAAACAGGGCAGATCCCCTCCTAGGATGAGGCATGGAACAACTAATAGAATTGACCAAATGCCCAAGAAACAGTAAATAAAGAGTGTTGACAAAGCATGGAGCACCCGGTTGGTACCAAATAAATTAGGCCAGACACATTTACAAAAGTTTCCTTATAGAAACAGATATTTAAATACAACAAATACAGTAAATAATTTGGAGTCAAAATTTCAGTCCAGAACATTCTGAATATTAGCAAAATTGTTTATGCATGGCAGACATGCCAACTGGTTTTTATTGAACGTCAATATTTACTGTCATTGGGTATTATTGACTCTGGTTTCTTGTTGGTCAATATTTTCCTTTAGAAAAGCACGGTGGACTTTCCTTCCTCTGTACCTTCGTTTAGGTGGTTCCCTTCACCCAGAATACCTTGTCCTTATGTTCCACTTAATACTACTCACTGTCCAAAACCCAGGCCAATATTCAACTCTCCTTTCATGAAAGTTTCCCTAATCCTAGCAACTAGCTATGAATGCTCTCTTTTTTGACTCCCATCGAACTATCCTTGCAACACATGGTTACAGTATTCAGAGTCACGTTGTTATACTTGCCAGCCCAACATTTACTGAAATTCATCTTTATTAGACTGTAAAGGCCTTGAGAGCATGCCAGGAACTGCACTTTATTCATAGTTGCCTATTCAGAAGTCCTAGCATGAGGAATTGCACACAGCAAACGAAGTATTTTGCACCCACATTTGCATGCTCCAGATGAAAGAGTGCGAATAATTGTCAGGATGTAATTTACACCAAACACGAATTTTAAACAGTTGTAAAAATTCATTCATTCATTCATTCATTCATTCATTCATTCATTCATGATTTTTTGAACATTCACTCTTTCCCAGGCACTATGTTAGGAGCTAGAGACCCAGCAGGGAACAAAACAGATCTTGTCTCCTGGACTTTACACTGTGATGGCCAAAAAGACGATAACAACAAATATAGACTATGAAGTCTAGGTAATGAGGTGTAGAATAAGGCAAAAACGAAAGAGAATTTATCTTAGAGTAGTCAGGAAAGAGCTTTCTGAAGAGGCCACACTTGAATGAAGTGCATGTGAGCTATGTGAATATCTGGGAGAGGGAAGAGGAACTTCTGGGTAGAAGAAATAGTGAAAACAGAGACCCTAGGGCAAGAACATGCTAGGCATTTTTGAGGAACACATAAAGAAGACAAGTAGAAATTGTGGTTGGAGGGAAAAGTGGCCACATAATAGGAGGCCCTCTGGGCCACACACAGTACAGATTGGATTTTATGTCAACTAGGCAGTCTGATCAGAGGTTGACTTAATCTGAGTTAAATTTTCAAAGTGTCCTTCTGGCTGCTAATAAGGACAGAGAAGACTATTCTGGGATACTTGTGGAAGGGGGAGCAATTAGGAGGCTACTATGGCAGCCCAGGGTGAAGGTGTAGGTGGCTCGGATCAGAGTGGAAACGGTGGTGGTGGAGACAAGTGGTCAGACTTGGAACATCCTTTGAAGGTGAGTCTCTAGGATTTGCAGATGGATTGGATGTGAGGCTTGATATAGATGGAGGAATCCAAGCTGGCTCCAAGATTTTGGTTTGAACAGCTAAATGGAAGGTATTACTATTAACTGAGATGGAAGAGATCAGGGGGAGGGTAGGATGGTGGGGGAAGGGAGAGTTCTGTTCTGGACACATGAAGCTTGAGCTGACAAAGAGCATTCAGTTGGACATGCTGAGTAGGCAGCTGGATATATGTCTGCAGCTAGAGATATAAATGTGAAATTTATGGGAATATAGCTGCAATTTATACATATATGTGCTTTTGAAGCTATAAGGTTAAAATTAACTGATGTACTTTTAAGTCTACTTATAACCTATTAAAGCATACTAAATTTTAAAAATAAAGTTACTTTAATCTGTTGCCTACCACACCAACAGTTGACCCTAATCCCAAGGGCATAAATAAGCATGCACATTTGGGGCAAACTTTAATCATAAAAAAGAATAAAGTATATTCTACCATGAATATTTCAGCAAATAGTCATGTGAAGGAACATGAATGTTTAATTTAGACATCACCTCTGTCACTGTATGTTAGACAGTATGTCTGTGATATCCTCTGGAAATTCCAAAATGCAGTCAAGTTTTTCCACGTATAACTTAAAGTGATATTTCCCCACTATGTAGCCATCCTTTTTTCTAAATTCCTTGTCCCCTAGTCCCAAGCTGTAGCACATAGAATGCTTAAAAGAATAAACATTCTTAAAGTTTTTTTAAATTAGAAAACAGTTTAGTGGCGCCTGTGTGGCTCGGTAGGTGAAGCATCCGATTCGATCTCAGCTCAGGTCTTGATCTCAGTGTCATGAGTTCAAGCCCCACGTTGGGCTCCCCACTGGACATGAAGACTACTTAAGAAAAAAAAGTTTATACTGTCCTGGCCAGCTCTGTGCCACAGACTCAATGGAAAAACCAGCCCAATACAAGTACCTATTCAATGTCATACAAATGTGTGGTAGAAGAAAGATTTGGGGAGACATGAAAAAACATCACTTTCCCCCTTACATAAAAGTAGCTAATTCTGCCGATATATACAATCCCCCAAAGAACAATTCCTCTCACTTATTTTCAAGTGAGGCTGTTAAGAAGAAGAAACAAGAATGGGAAATTCACCTGTCCCAGTTATGACTGGTCAACGCAAAGACCATCTATGTTAGGAAGGAAATAAAAAGTGAAGAAAGGATACAGTTCCAGGTCACCTGGGTGGGGGGGGGTGGTTGCAGCAGCCTTCTCAGTCTCACTGTGTGGATTCATTTTGTATTTCACTGCTGGACCCATCTTTTTCGAGCACTACGTGTGAGTATCTTATTGCTACTGTAACAAATTACCACAAACTCAATGGTTTAAAAAAACACAAATTTATTCTCATATAGTTTTGGAAGTCAGAAGTCTGAAATGGATCTTACTGGACCAAAATCAAAGTGTCATCAGGGTGGTGTTCCTTATGGAGGCTCTAGGGGAGAGTGTTTCCTGACCTTTTCCAGCTTCTAGAGGTCACCCCCATTCCTTGGCTGTGGCCCCTTCCTCCATCTGCAAAGTGAATGGAACAGTCTCTTCAAACCCCTCCCTGTCTGACCTCGGCTTCTATCATCACATCTTCTCTGACTCTGACACTGTTACCCACCTCTTATAAGGACCCTAGTGATTCTATTGGGACCACCCAGACCATCCAGAATAATCTTCTCATCTCAAGATCACACACAATCATATCTGCAAAGTCCCTTCTGCCATGAAGATAATGTATGGACCAGGACATCTTGGGGGAGGAGGGCAATATTCTATCTACCACACATTGTTTTCAAATAGTTCATATCTCAGAAGTGTTTTGCAACTGTGGTGGTTAATAACTAGG
This sequence comes from Panthera tigris, assembly GCF_018350195.1. NCBI lineage: Eukaryota > Metazoa > Chordata > Mammalia > Carnivora > Felidae > Panthera > Panthera tigris. Next base: position 68,859,678 of record NC_056670.1, on the reverse strand, counting down.
ACTCTGGAGTTAGTCAGTTATGTATTTAAAACCTATTTCAGTACACACCCAGCTGTGTGACCTTGAACACGATTCTTACTTTCACCAAACCTTAGTTTCTGATTCTATAAAAGGAGGAAAACAACAGTATCTACTTCACAATAATGACATAGTATAATTAGGTTTTAAAATACTTACACATAGCATATTTAATTTTTAAAATATTTCCTCGAGTTGACCTCTATGGGCCAGGCCCTGTGCTGGGATATTATTGTTCTTTATTCTTTTTAAAAAAATTTTTTTCTAACGTTTATTCATTTTTTGAGAGACAGAGAGAGACAGAGTGTGAGTAGGGGAGGGGCAAAGAGAGAGGGAGACATAGAACCTGAAGCAGGCTCCAGGCTCTGAGCTGGCAGCACAGAGCCCGATGCGGGGCTCGAACTCACAAACTGCGAGATCATGACCTGAGCTGAAGTTGGATGTTTAACTGACTGAGGCAGGCAGGCACCCCATATTCTTTATTCTTTTTGAGTATAGAACAAAGTCTCTGGTATCGAAGGTACTCCACAAAGGTTTTCCCCTCCTGGGCTTATTGGCTCTTCACTTATTGACATTCATCATGTGCTGTTTTGTCCTAATATTTAACTTTGTGTATGTGTGTGTATATACACACCAAGAATATTTCAGCAAATAGTCATGTGAAGGAACGTGAATGTTTAATTTAGACATCATGCACATACATATCCATACACACACACACTCACATACCCTAAGCCCTGGCTCTATTTAAAACTAAAAAATAAAGTCAGTCCAGTTTGACTTTCCAACACCCACCCAACACCACAGGGGGTTATATTCTGACCACCTGCCTTCTCTAGCCTAACCCAGACCCCTCCTTGTGGCCTGTTTCCTACCTTACTGCAGCCTCACGGATCCCTGAATCCTAGCTGGCTGCTTCACATTTCAGGCCTTTTCAGGCATTCAAACCTTGGCTCTCTACAGTGGCCTTGACCTCCTGTCTCTCGCACCCTTGTTTCTTTGGGAAGTTGCGAAGAAAGGGTGAATGGAGGACCGAAGGAAAGAAGGAACACAGTGGAATCTTACTGTGATCCAGCTTCTTGTAATTACTAAGTCAGATATAAAGTAGGTTGATTCTTTCCTCTCGAAAGTAAAATCATTTCACAAAAGCAGAGCCTGAGAAAACCAGATAAGCCAATTCACGTATGAATATGTAGCAGGCCTTTCCTCACATAGCAGCATTACCAAGAGGGTATATAGTATATAGGAAATCAATCATGAGTCCACGTTATTTAAAAGAATGGAAGCTTTTCCATCTGACACCTAATGGCGGAGCAATAATACAAAATAAGCTTTTAAAAATTGTTCCCCATTGTTCTCCATTATTTGGGTCTTTGATGTATCCTACATTATGAGCTATCAAAGCAAAGGCAATACATCCAAGGGAGGGAACACCGCTAATGAAGGAAACATTAAAAGGTTATGCTTTCTCCCCATTACTTTTGTCTTCTTTGCAAATGGTTTTAAAGGTCATTTTAAAAATAGCCTGCAAGGCCACAAAGGCCTCTAAATATTTAAATAACACAATGCAGTTTATTTTTACATAGTGTTGTAAATGCACATCACAAAATGCTTCACAGAAATGTCAGTCAAAGGCTAAAGCGAATAGAAAGGTACATTTGAAGACTAAACAGAGGGAAAACAGTGGTTCAGAAGAGAAAGAAGAGGCCTTTCAATAAGTGGTACATAAACTAGTTGCATACATGAAAAATGCAACTGTACCCTTTGGAGAATTAGAGAGACCTCAGGGACCAAAGAGAGAAAAGGGTTAAACTGGAGACAGTCCAAAATCAAGGTGTCAGAATTTACTGGAGGAAACCTGACTGAGAAATGGTCTTGGATCTTTGAATGCTAGCCTGATAATGCTATTCTGAAGAAAGCAAGTGGAGGAAATGACTTTTTTTTTTTTTTGAGCATTCACTATGTGCCAGGCCCCGTGCTCAGTATTTTTTTTTATTTTTATTTTTTATTTTTTTTATGTCATCACAGGCTGGGTTATACTTGTAACACTTACAGACAGAGAAACAGATCCCCAGAGGTTCAGTCAATTCTCACAGGTAATGGTAAGTGCTGGAGTCCAGACTCTCTTCCAGATCTGTCTCATTCTCAAACCTCCAATTCAAGTTCGTGTCAAAGGATGAGAACCAGACAACAACCCAAGAAATAAAACCATAAAGGAATTAGAAGGAAAATACGAGTTTCTTTTTGATCTTAGCTATGGCAGGGAAGGCTTCTCTCAGCAGAAATTCAAAGGGAAAAATAATTTTAAAAAAAATTTCATCTGATCAAATTTAAAATTTCAGTACTTCAAGAACAGAAGAAAAAGCCTACTGACAAATTTGAAAAAAGTATGCCACAAACATGACACACAAAACAGTTACTAGAAGAGCTCTTATGTAAATCAAGGAGAAAAACACAAACACATCAACAGAAAAAAATTAACTTTCAAAGAAAAAATAAGCAAGAGAATTACAACGATTAATAAACATAAGAGAAAATATCAGCCTTACTTGTGATAAAGAAATGCAATAGAAACCACAAACACATTTTCACTCAGTGTGAGCGAAGGTTTAGGAAAGAGAATTTAAACTATTATAGATTTATAAAAGATAGTTGGGTATTACATATAGAAAATCGTGAAAATATTCATGTTCTTTGGCCTAGCAATTCCACTCTTGGGAATATACCATTAAGAAATAACCAGAAATTTATGCAAAGAATTATGAACAAGTATTCCTATTGCAAAATTAGAATAGCAAAAAAGTTACAGTCAGAAAAAGTCTAGTTATAGGGGTCTGGTTAAATAAATTTATGGTATACTCATAGGATGAGAGAGTAGACAGACATTGATTTTTATTTCTCAATAGCATATTTGAAAATAAGGAAATATCTTCATATTCTATTAATTTTTTAAAATATTTATTTATATTTGAGAGAGACAAAGATAGAGTGTGAGCGGGAGAGGGACAGAGAGAGAGGGAGACACAGAATCTGAAGCAGGCTGCAGGCCCTGAGCTGTCAGCACAGAGCCTGACATGGGCCCAGAACTCACAAACTGCGAGATCATGACCTGAGCTGAAGTTGGCTGCTTAACTGACTGAGCCACCCAGGCGCCCCTATTCTATTAATTTTTTTTAAAGCTGGCTTTAAAAAACGTGATCTACATTTCAGGGGTTACTACCTTAAATGCATTCCATTGGTAATGAATGTATGGTGTGACATGACCAAGTTTTCAAAAGGGCAGCCACATGTCCTGTATGAATGCATTCACACATCCACACATCCAGCAACCTGTGACCCTAGAATATTTGTCAAAAAATACTTAGAACAGTTGGTGGAATTATGAGTGAGTTTTACTGTCTTCTGTGTGCTTTTCTATTTTTCCTAAATTTTTTTAATATTTATTTATTTTTTGAAGGACAGAGAGACAGAGCGTGAGCAGGGGAGGGGCAGACAGATAGGGAGACACAGAATCTGAAACACGCTCCAGGTTCTGAGCTGTCAGTACAGAGCCGGATGCGGGGCTCGAACTCACAAACCGTGAGATCGTGACCTGAGCTGAAGTCGGTTGCTTAAGCAACTCAGCCACCCAGGCTACTTTTCCTAAATTTTTATATGAAAACAACAACAACAACAACAACAACAACAACAACAACAACAACAAAAAACCCCCCAAACCCTTCACTTTTATAATTAGAAAAATTCTAATCGATGTTATGGAAAAAAAAAAAGACGATCAGCTCCGGCCGGCTTTTAGACAGAACCGTTGACCCCAACCCATTTCAAGGAGGCTTTTTCTAAAACAAAAACAAAAACAAAAAAAAGGAGGCTTTTTCTATCCTAGTTGGAGGGCTCCCTCCGAGGAGGGGGTTTTGTTGCCCACATTTCACAACCTTGTCTATCCTCTGACCGTGACATCTGAAAATGCACTGAAAATGCCAAAATAGTGGTTCTCAGTCTTCACTGGCATCAGAAGTAGCTGAAGAGCTTTTAAAAATATTGTTGCTTACACCTCACCCTGGAGATTCTGATTCAATTGGTCTGGGATGGGGCCCAAACATTACTAATTTCTGAAAGCTCTTCAGTTGATTCTAACGTTGAGCCAGGGTTGAAAACTCCAGGTCTGACCGCAATTCCTCAGACGTGCACCCCCGTTTCACTCCTCACTGCTCCTTTAAGAAGATGGGAAAGATCATCCTCCCTCCTGATATGACAGTCCCTAATTCTAACCTATTTGCAACCACTGCTATGCAGTCTCTCCTTTAAGCCGAATAATCTGAATTGTTATTTTCTTTCTTCAGGTACCATACAGTCCCTCGTTTGACAAACACTTCGTTATGATCTACTGCATCACAGCGCTATACCCCTTTCCTTCACGGCACTTAACCAAGTCTCTAATTTTAGGCTTACCTTTCGGGTTACTTGACTAATGTCTTCCTTTCCTCCACTGGCTTGTCAGTTCCATGAGGGTAAGAACCACATCTGGTTTCATTTCCCATACAGCTCAATAATTTGCAGACTGAGTAAATGTATTACGGGCGCCATTCACGTTCTGAGGATGGGATTCAGAATGCAGCATTTATGGATTGCGCACCTACTACGTACAAAGTACTATCTGAAATAATGTGTCCATACAAACCAAAACACAGATTCCAAGTGCTGTGATTTAGTAGGGAAGAGATGGATGCAAACAGCTAAAGACGACACCAAGCCTAATGAAGAAATGCCATCAGACAGACAGAAACCCAATGGCATCAACAGATGGAAGGGTGATTTTTCTGAGTGGGACTTCTATGGAAGCCTTCACAGAGGAAATGCCACTTGAGTTAAGAAGACTCGGAGGATGAATAGATAATTACAAGGATGAAGAAAGGGCATTTGCCGCTATAAATAATTACCCCACAGGGCACCGGGGTGGCTCAGTCGGTTAGCGTCTGACTTCGGCTCAGGTCATGATTTCACAATGAGTTTGAGCCCCACATCAGGCTCTGCACCGACAGAGCCTGAAAGCTACTTCAGATTCCCTGCTTCGGATTCCCTGTGTCTCCCTCCCTCTCTGCCTCTTCCCTGCTTGTGCTCCTCCTCTCTCTCTCTCTCCAAAATAAATAAGTAAACTTAAAAAAAAAAAATTACCTCAAATTTAAACTTAAGGCTTAAAACAACACAAATTTATGATCTCACAGTTCTAAAGGTGGGGGGGGTGTCTAGGTGGGCATGACTGCTTCTGCCGTGGGTTCTACAAGGCTACAATTGCAGCCTGGGCTGTGGCCATTTCTGGAGGCTCTTCGAGATGAATCCATTTTGAAACTCATGCAGGTTGTTGGCCAAATTCCGTTCCTGAGGCCCTTGTTTCTCTGTTGGCCGTTAGCCAAAGATCTCTCTCACTCAGCCCCTTATGCTCTCTGTCCTCCTCATCACCTTGCCCCCTCCGCCTTTAGACCAGCAAAGATACGGTGAATCCTTCTTACAATTCAAATCTTTCCAACTTCTCTTCCGGCTGAATCTCTTCTGCCTCTAATCACAGAAAGTTCTTTGCTTTAAAGAGCTCATGGGATTAGACTGGGTTCACCAGGTTGAGGAAACTCTCCCTATCTTAAGTTCTGTAACCTTATTTACATCTGCAAAGCCCCTTTTTTCGTGTTTATAAAATATTTTCAGGGTCCAGAGATTAGGCAATGGACATCTTTGGGGGCCACTCTGTCTCCCAGGTAACGTGTGGGATGGCTGATACGGTTGGAGCACAGATGTTGGGAGATAAGGGGAAGGAGCTTGGGGGCCTTAAATACCAGCCTGAAATGTCTGGATTTTATCTTGCCAGCAAGAGGCAGTAAAGGCTCTGAGAAGGTAAATTTCATATACTAAGAAATACAAAGTTGTTTTTGAAATATAACCCTTATAACATAAATCTGAGAAAACAAAAGGAAGCTGAGTTCTTGGGGTTCCCATGCACAGCACATTACATGCTCCTACGATTACAGCCCGAAGCAGAGATATGTTAGCTGAAGCTAATTCTTCCTTGAGTTGTGGCTATCTTTCTGTACCCTATTATTCCAGAATCTTCTGTTCTTGCTTCCAATCTCTGGTCTAATGCAATAAATAAATCTTATATATTTATATGTATTCCCAACACTCTACGTTCCCCTTTAGCACTTTCTCTGATTCACTGAACATATATTTCCATTATAAGCTCTGAATGAGAAAAAAAATTCTTAATATCAATTCACCCACATACAAGCTTTTCAGTGAAACTCACGCTAAACATCAAGAAACATGACTAGGACCCAAAATAACTCTAATAGAGATTCAGTAAAAACATCTGACTGGAAGAGTTACTGAGTTCATATTTTAAGTATAAAAATATTGTGTCATGAAAACTAGAAATCTACACTTAAATAGCACCCTAACATTAAGGTTTGGCCCTTCAATCCCTATACACATTAAATCTATAAAAAGGCAGAAAACTATAAATCATCATCTTTAAGGAAATGCACATTGCAATTGTCATGAAATAAATCCGGGCTTCTGTAACAGAACTTTCTCTCTTCTGACTTAATACTTGTGTGTGTTGTAATAATTTCTGGTCAAGAATGCAGATTCTGATGTCAGACTGCTAGTTTAAATCCCTGTTCTACCATTTTCCAGTAGTGCTGTGTTTGGTGAGTTACCAAACTCCCTGTGGCCTCCTCACTATAAATGGGGGCAAAAATAATACCTCCTTCAGAGGATCGTTAACACATAAAGCACTTAGAACAATGTCTACACATAGTGAGGGCTTGGCGAATGTTAGCTGTTATCATTACTATTATTTTTAGATATGTCAGATGTTACTCTTTGCAATTCATTTCCCCTCCCTTTTCTCCCATTTATTAATGAAGACAAGTGAGGATTTAAAACGTTTTGGGAAGACAAACCAGTTCTCAGACACCGTAAGGCAAACAAAATAGTTCTCTTTGAAGTAAAGATCATCAATATTCGTAACTTCATTTTTATAGAACTTTGAAAAGAAACAAAAGAAGACGAGGAAGCAAAGAGTAGAAATATGTAGGGAAAGTGCTTACAGGAAACTGCACTGATGCATTCGACTGAAATAAATACTTCCATCTCTGCCAGGAACTGTGTTCTGCAAGTGAGTGAAGGTGTCGGGAGAGGTAAGAAAGCTGGACAAAGCCTGGAATCAAGGAGCGATGTGATTAAACACACTCATGACGCAGCGATGACGCACACGGAAGTTAATGCTGCCAGTTGAGGGAAAGTGTTGAACGCACATTACGGTGCATGAAAGCCCCACACAATGAGGGCCTATGTGAGGGATACGGGCTTGCAAAGCTAATAAAACTTACCTTTCATGCATTTCTACTCCCCACTACTTTCTACCTGCAGTTCTAAGGCAGACTCGGGAAAGAGCCTGCCTTGAAACCATCCGGAGTGAAACATAGCCTCATCCTTCTTTATGCTCTCGATTTGTAAGGGGGGTATTGTCATTCATTTCAAAGAAATTGTAGAATCGCTCCACGCTGAATAGAGAAACCGAATTTTCAAACATGTGACAACATAGTATTATCAGTCTTTCACTGAATGACTTGAAACATTCAACAAGTGTGAACACGCTATCCTGAAGTAATATTCTGAAATTGTTTATATTTACTACTTTTAGTACTGATTTGCTTTAGAAATTAGTCTTTTTTTTCAAAAGGAAAAAAAAACTTCATAATGATACAGCCTAAAATACAACTATTTTAGAGGAAATGGAAAAACTATATTTATTGCTGTTTGCTCCAAGCCACTCATACTTCCATTTCTGTTGCTTGTCTACTTTTTTCCTTTCGAACAACCAGGTTCACCGTGGAGATGGTGAACACACAATCGCAGCTTAGTTCAAGTTAGAAGACATCGCACAAGCTCCTTTAAAAGCCTCATAAAGTTTTCTTTACACAATTTTCCTGCCTAAATCCACCTCATTTTTCTTTCATGACATCACAGCAGCAGTGGTTTTTAATTTCATTTCGGTGGAAAAGACTTGGCTTTTAAACCTTATTTTACTAAAACCAACAAAGCACAAGTTCAGCATAAATACACACACACACACACACACACACACACACACACACACACACACCCTTCTGATTAAAACAATGCATTAAGAATGTAAGAAAACATCAGAAGCACTTAAAATAGTTCAGGAATTTGGAGGGAGGGGGAGAAGAAAGGAAGTCTAAAAGTCATTTTCTTTCTTAACCTCGAGGGAAAAATAACCTTCAAAAAATCCCATTACGTTTTTGTAATACATTTTTATAATTCCAGTTATGCCACTCAGAATCTAATTCTGAGTATTAGGGGTATTTGTACATTTACTAATTAATCCATTCAAAATATGGGAATAGCCTAGATAATGTGCTCATTGCATTTAGTTCTTCAAGAAATGTAACTTAATAGAAGTAAATTTTCAAAATTTTCTGCCAAGGTATCTTTTGATATCGAACGTCAAGGAATTCCATTTAATGTAGCCACTTCACATCTGCTTGTTCATCAAAGCTTTATTATCTTTTCCTTTTTTCCTCTTCATTAACGTACAACAGTTAGAGCTAGGTCCTTTTCTCTTGACTTTCTTTCCAGTTCCTTCCCGAGTCACTCTCACATTTATTCTCTGAGGCAGTCACCACCCCAGCTCTTAATTTGGTATTGTTTAACTCTCCTATCTATGTTATAAACTCTTGAGAACATGTATTATACTCCTCTGAAGTTTCCACAACTGCAATGGTATGTACATGGCAAGAATTAAATTTGTTAAATGAATCTTTGGAAAATAGTGTTCACTCAGAACATTCATAGAGCTAAGCGACCTTGAATATACTTTTGGAAACACCGGAAACAGAAATAGTATTTCCCCACAAATTTTTAATTTAATTGAAGGATTCTTGCAACAACTGATTTTAATACCTATTGAAAGGGATATGTATTCCATATACAGCATCCAGACCCATTGAAACATGTGACACTTTCCTAAGATCCTACATCTAATGCCTAAGAAAGACAAACAAATGACAATGGGAACTTACATATATAAATGGATGGTGCTGGAACAGGGCAAGTTTATGCATGTGGAATTTCTGAGTTTAAATTTCAAGGTCCCTGAAAGAATAAAACATGTTTGCTGCTAAAAACCACTGGCCATTTTTAGACAACTAAATCACCAGTGGTTACCCTAAAACTAAGTGCCATAATAATAGGATGTGCAAAGTGGAGATGTTGGAAATGAGAAATTGTGAATTTGTTTACTTTGGTCTTTTTTACCATGGCTATGAGAGAAACTATTTTGACTTCCGACTCTGTTAACCACAATTGTTTCGAAGGAGGTTGGCAAGGGAAGGACAGGCAGGGCAAAGTGACAGGGATGGAGAAAAGGAAAAGATGAAAAAGGGAAAAAAGAGAGATAAGAAAGTTGATGTTAAGAACTGGTAATAAAATTATTCATTCCTTTTGAGATTATAGGTCATATGCCATCACATTATCCATGATCTTAACTGGAACTCGCATGTCTCTGTTGAAAAGAATCTGCTTTATTCAGAGCACTGCGGGAAGACAATAAAGGGGTTATTATTTTTTGCATCTCTTATGTTCACTTCTTATTCATTTCTAACTAATAATGTAAAAACTTATGCTTCCCATCGTGATTAGATATTTTATTGGCATAGCAGTTCTAAGAAACAGCCTTAAAAAAAAGTAGTTTATTTCTCATTTTAAAATGAGATGAGTTTATGCCGATAACGTGAAAGGTCCAGAATAAATAGCAACTTAGGAGTACAGAGCTTCCTTGAATGCTTTTTTGGCTGCGAAGAAGAATGTTGCCACAAAAATCTGTTTTGCATCATCTAAATGCTTGAAACAAGAACACATAATTTAGAAGAAGAAAAAAAAAAACGGTGGCTGCCACTTAGCCATAAAGAGCAAAGTCGTGTTAGAAATAGCTTTCCTGTGATATTTTGGTACATTTCTTGGTTTTTTCAGCAATCGACGTAATTATGTGGTTGGAGGGGGCAGTGTTTATCCACATTACCATTTATACACTGTATACAAACAGAGGACTTGACTCCAACAGTCTGAGGAGCACATGGGTTTGTGGCCACATCCTTGACCTCAGCCGCTGAGGAAACCCAGGTGGTTTTATCAGACGTAAGTGCAATCTTTAAGCTACAGAATATTGATCTCTGACTCCACTTCTGTCTGTCCAAAACACCCAACACTTTCCCTGCTTGAGTGCTCCATTACAGCTGTGGAATACTGTTTACATGCAGCATGTCAACATGCTAATTCATTCCATAGTTACTGACATTATAATGCAGAGGCGGAGGAGAAAATCCATAATCTTTTGTTGTCTCTTTGTACAACCCGATGCCAGAAATAAACCCCTCTATCTTTCTCCTTGGCTACTCTGCAAACTTTGGGATAATTTCTAGGAAGCAGAAAAAGGAAACTTCTGCCTCTTAGAATATTCAAGCTTATCAAATCATTGCATATGTTAGGATGACTATAAATGCTAACTTTATTGTACAGGGAGTTCTTTCGTGAAAATGACATTCTTTTTCAGTTAAGAATGTTCATATGTCAAAACTAGTGCAAAGAAAAGTAACACGCTGTAATAGCTGTTCTACACAGCAAAGTACAAAATCATGTTTTAAATACCATCCAACTGCATCTATTCAGTTGGCACCCTTGTAAGTGACACACCCGTTTCATTGGGCTGATGGCCAAAGCTCTGCGTGAGTGATTCAGAACAGTGGCGCACCTCGCCCATTCACACATGTCTCATACTGTCTGCAGCACTATTTACACAAGTTAAGAGACATGAATCGACATTTTGTGGCATAAATTTTCTTCTGTGTGGCCCTTTATTAAAACTGGGCTGGCTCCCAGTAGCATTATATACTCTACACGTAAAGTTTCATAACGGACCTAGTTCATGTAGCTCATGCTATTAAAATGATTTGTGGGACAAAATGCTGATACTTCATTCCATGATATGCTTCTGGAATCTTATGACTAATTTTCACGATTCAGTTTCCAAAACGTTGTAAACTATCATTACAAATACATCATGGTTACTTTGTTCTAAGACACTAGAATTAAGTATGTGTTTGTATACACCAAAGTGTGTGTGTGTGTGTGTTATCTATATATAAACACACACATAAACATGGAGAAAATGTGAAAACATCATTCCAACTCACCGCATATAAGAAGGCTATGGGAACTCCCCGATCCTCTGTTTCCTTATCTGTTGCATGGGGATAGTAATTCTACCTATACTCCACAGGTTGGTGCAAAGATTAAATGTGGAAATGCTTATAAAGAGCCTAGCACCTTGCCTGGCCCATAAGAAGAAATCAATATCCAATCTGGGAAGAGCACAGTTTGTGGTCAGTCTTTACTTGAACTGGGACAGCAAAGCAAGCAAGAGACAGGTAGAGGAAATTCCTGCTTCCAGCGACTCATCCTGTATTATCCCTGACACCACAGGTATGATACGCCTGACGTCGTAAGTGGATCATGCATCAATGCAGGCAATCTGACATCCTTCTGGGAAGGAAACCCAGGACACGTTATTTGGGGATGCTAAAGTCCTCTGGGTGCATTGGATCCTTTTTTGTCATGCTTTCGCTCATTCCCTTCTCTAATATTTCTCAGTAGTGCCCTGAGAAACAGCATGACATCACAAGTTCTTGAGGTAAGCTGAAAATATGCTTCCTAAATTCTTACTGTTAATTTCTGTTACCTATTCTGATGCCAAAGTTCAGCCTTAATTACACAGACTGTTATGATGCCAGAATTTTCAGACCAGTAGCAAAGCAAAACCATCCATGATATTCAATAATACTAAGGAGAACAGAAAAATTAAGAGGAAAAGGACATATGAGTAGACATTCTTTCTGAATCCATGGTTATGCGCTCTTTAGATACTGTTGCAGGGGGTGCCTGGGTGGCTCAGTCAGTTAAGGGGCCCAACTTCAGCTTAGGTCATGATCTCACAGTTCATGAGTTTGAGCTCCATGTCGGGCTCTGTGCTGACAGCTTAGAGCCTGGAGCCTGCTTCAGATTCTGTGTCTCCCTCTGTCTCTGCCCCTCTCCAGCTTGTGCTCTGTCTCTCAAAAAATGAATTAAACATTGAACAAAAAATTAGATACTGCTATAGACTGTAAACAAGCGGTTTTCTCAGACTTTAGTGCATTTGTCCCCTATGCCAGTCAGATCTGAACTTTGACACAGTATGTGTTTACATATAGGGGAAGAAAAGAGTACATTATATGTGACTGCCGCATGACAAGGCAACTTTGAGTATTTTGAAAAGAAGCTCTTTTGGCAGTAGGAGAAAGTGCTGGCAATGTGCACCCACATAGCCCGTCTGTCACTTTAAGAGCTGAAACAGGAAAACCTGTACCATTTTTGTACTTTTGTTCATTCTTTTCAACTCATTCGAAGTTGCCCCCTGGGAGTTAGCCCTCCACCAAAAGTCTCTTTCAGTACACAACTAGCTCTCTCTATTAAGCGTACCCACCCCTGCTCCACTATAACACTGCTTCCTTTGTACTTGCCTGGTGAACTGACCAGCCACACAGTACAATGGCCACAATTACTAAATTACACTGCCTGTCACTGCCTTTTGTATCACACCTCTAACAGGTGCCATTACCATGATAGGCAAATTGTAATAATCCATTCACAGCATCCACTGCCTTAATAATGTATTTTTTTATTTTACATAATCTGTGTGTGAATACCGCAAGGCATCTGAATAGTTAGTAAATACAGGAGGCTGAAAGACCGAACTGCATGGAATGCGGCTACAAACAAAGGCGCTTAGGACAACAGACCTGAATGCAACCACATTCCTGATAAAGCGGACAGACACATAAATATATCCAATGGAGAAATGGCCTCCAGATTTGAGAGGTTTCGAAAATCCAACTTAGAGAACCGAGGGAGCAAAAAACAAGACACTGCCAAACTCAAGTTGTTATCCCAGGCTTAAAACTACATATGGCGTCTGGGTTGAGTAGAGCCTGTTGTTAACATCAGCACCAGGGCCAAAAAACACAAGAGGATCACAAAACCAGGAGTTGAGCCTTGGGAACTCTGCTCAAGATCACTGCTTACCCTTTTACCATCCCCCCTCTCCTCCTGAATCTCTACGCTATGCCTACCCACACGCACCCAGGACATGAAGCATGAAACCAATGAAGCGATTTGTGAAGTTTACAGAACTCCAGAGAATACATGTGAACACATGGGAATAAGTGTGTTAGCAGAAATGCCTTCTTCCTAAGCATCACGGTCAGTGGCAAACTTGAGTGGGCTCTTGATGAAGATTTAAAGGGCCTTACTTGCCTAGAGGCTGCAACAGATAAGATACACTCACTGGTCTCCCTCAAAGTCTGGTCCATGATGGTGGTCTCCTGGTGGCTGGCCTTGCAGAGGATTCATGTTCATAACATGACAAGGTCTACACTTTTGAAAAGTGACTAAGAACACTTTCAAGTTAAAAGACACTAAGCATGTGTATGATGGCATTATTATTATGGGTTAATAATTCAGAACACTTAGCCAAGTCTAAGTATTGTTTTGTCAAGTCCTAACAAGTGAAAGAAAGTAAGAGTTTCTGAGCTCCTCCTCCACCAAAGTTGTTTTTGAACCAAAAAATTTTAAAAACCACTACTTTTGTGCCACTTCCAAGGCACAGCCATGCCTTCAAAGGCTTCCCAGTTAGCCACGTTATCAGGAGAACCAGAGAAGGCTCCAGTCAAGAGGACCAGCATTGTCTCTACCATTTCTACACTGGGTGGCCACTCTTGGAAAGAGTTTGCCAAGGATATGGGTCAGGGAGGTTGTCCTGAAGCTGCATTTGCATATGAAATACGCTAGTTTTACTTCCATTGCATGTAAGAGATTCCGACTGTAGTGTAGAGTACTTTGTATATTTGGTTTCTTCTTTCCATAAATTATCAATCTCAAGTGACTCTGGCAGGAGGGTCTGATAGAGATTGTACAGGATTTGTTTTTTTTTTTAAAGAGATTATAAAGGTGGCTAGAGTTTCTCCTTCTTCAATTTGTCCCTTCAATTCTGCCACCTACGAGGACGCATTAGGAAATACTACTCGCAGGGCACCTGGGTGGCTCAGTCGGTTGTGTCTGGCCTTGGCTCAGGTCATGATCTCGCTGTTTGTGGGTTCGGACCCTGCGTTGGGCTCTGCGCTGACAGTTCAGAGCCTGGAGCCTGCTTCAGATTCTGTGTCTCCGTCTCTGCCTCTCCCCCACTTGCACTCTCAAAAATAAACATTCAAAAAAAAAAAAAAAAAAAAAAGGAAATGCTACTTGCTAATATAAACATTCAGTCCCTGATCCATAGATCTCTATAAATCTATAAATGGATGAATGGAAATTCCAGACTTTATACTACATCATCATCACCATCACATCATCATCATTTATTAAGAGCTTACTAAAGGCCCTGCATTATGCAAGGATTTTACATGATCACATCTAATCCTTCTACCCAAGCTATGAAGTAGGTATTATTATTATCTCAATCTTACAAATGGGAAAAGTGAGGCTGAGAGCCTAAGTAATTTGCCCAAGGTAATTTTTATCGGAGTACCAATAGAAAACAGATCACATAATCAAATTGGGTAATTTAAGTAGACTATAATAAAGAGACTATTTAAAAGTGTGGGAAACCACAAGTCCCGGCACATTAGCCTGGGGCAAGTAACAGTGGGCAGGTTACCATCCCTAGGCTTGAAGATGGGAGGGGAGAAAGTGGTTACCGATGTTCTCAAAGAAAGAATGATGCAGCCAGCCCACTACAATCCCACAGGAAGAGAGCCACGATAACCTGTACCCCAACCTTACTCTCTCCCTGTATTCTATGTTCTGTCAGGGCTCCCTGCTGGGTGAACCTAACTGGAACCCAGAAGGCAAGAAAGCCCATTGGTGTGGTCTATAAAGAGTTGGTCATCCAAGGAACAAAGCAGAGTGGATGTGGGGAGGGCAAACTTATGTCCAGAGTGGTCACACTGTATAAATGCTAGTCAGGCTTGCATTTAAATCCAAATCTATTGCTATTAACCACCAGGCTACACACTGCCTTCTGGAAAGACATATATATACCTAATTCTGGGACACAGTTATTCCCAAGTCTTCTATTTTTAAAATCTCTAGCAATTCTCAAAATCTCCACTCAGTCAACTGGATTCCCACATTCCTTCCCTTTCCTCTTGGTTCTCTGCACACTGTGAGTGTCAATCACCCAAGGCCCCCCTCTTCTTCCTGTCCGTCATCATGATTTGGCCTCCTATTGCCTCCCCATCTGGCCTACCTCCCACAGTTCACCATTTCAACTTTGCACTCACTACTACCCTACAATCACTCTCCTTTGTTCTCCTGTCATTCCTACTCTGCCAGTTCTCAACAGGCATTGACTTTCCACTGTTTGCTTTCTTGGCTCCTACTCCTGGTCTGCCAGGCAATCCTGGGGAGGCCTATGAAATCATACTAGTGAACTCATGCTCCCGAAACTCAGCTGGGCTCCTGCCTAGTTCAGCCATTTCTGACCCTGCTCATGTTGAGTCTCCTTGACATTTCCTATGGCAACTGTTTTGAGCCTTTTCCACACTCTTCCTAAGCCCTGGACCCTGTCTTTCACCTTTAGGGAGTAACTCGGCTCCCTGTTTGGAATCATGGTGATCCTTCCAAAGTTCTTTCATTTCTAACTCAACACCATTCAAAATCTATTCTAGCCTTCCTCTTCCCTCACCTCTGCTTCTGAGGAAGTGTTTCTCCTTTCTAAGGTTACATCTTCAACTTATGGTGTTGGTTCCATCTCTCTGCACATCTTCTGGGCCTTAGAATGATCAACTATTCTCCTTCATGATGACATCACTAGCTCTCTGCTAAAACATGTTCAGGGCCCTCTAACCTGAACTTAAGGAAAAAGAAATTAATTCTGATTCTTATGAAGAATCACCTTTTTAGTTCTCTATTCACTTTTCCTTAAACAGCAAAGTCTAGGATTAACCCTCCCCACTACTCAAGCTCTCTTAATCCTGAAAACTGCCATTTCTTGTCTGTTTGAATACTCTCCAGGTCTTCTGAACTATTTGATTGTTCTAAGTTACTTCTCTTTCTTGAAAAATCCTTCCTTCTTTGGCTTCCATGACACTGCACCGCCCACAGTCATCCACTAATCCTCTTCGGTTACTTTCTTTGACTCCTCTTTGTCCCATAAAATGCAGACTTTTCTCAGGGTTCTAAGGCTCTTTTCTTCTGTATAAATATTCTCTTGGTGATCTTATTTATTCCTCTGGCTTAAATGTGATTCCATAAAGTAGTATGTATGAGATGACTTTCAATAGCACATGAACTGACGTTTTTTTTATTTGGATACTTTGTTTAACCTGATCTTGGACAGCATCCATTGTAAGAAGCACCATTTTTTATATACTACTTAGAAAATGGCTGCCAATTTAATTATGACACATGGCTCTCTTATCTCTTAATATTTTTGTTTTATACGTATTCAAAGAGCTCTGTTAGATTACTCACTCATAGAGATTGTCTTATACATCATTCTTGTGCATTCAAAGAGGGAAATATAAGCAAAACAAATAGGTTACAGTTTTCCTAAAGTTTTCTCACATTGTCCAACTCTTGTGAACCACTTTTCAACTCAGAGGCATCAATATCCTCCCAGCCATCAAGGGCATCAAGGATGCAACATTTCTTAAATGGCTTCAACTACTCTCTCTAGGATTCTCTTCTGTGTTGCCAATACCCATTCTGCAAGTTTCCGTGTTGGTGTTTTTTTGATTCTACTGGAAGGTAAGGTTTTTAGACAACAATTAAAACTTATGTTCTTTTCTCTAAAGACTTTTCAGTGGTCTGTTGACTGAAATGTTGAGAGGTTGTGGGCTTTACTCATGCCATGGGGACTAACAACCAAGATGGCTCCTGTGTTGGCAATGACAAATACATCACCACTATAGTTGGTAAGATGCCATCAACTGTAAAACACCCTAATTTCAGAAACAGTAACTCGTGAAAAGATGTGCATCTTACAATCATGAAATATGGTCATTATGTATTTGTTATTTATCCTAAAAGACTATCACAACAAACCCAAGAATTCACAGATATCGTCTACAACGGGGCAATGCTTGAAAAGAGTGACTTAGTTTATAGTATATTTTAAAATATTGGGGCGCCTGGGTGGCTCAGTCGGTTAAGCATCCGACTTCGGCTCAGGTCACGATCTCGCGGTACGTGAGTTCGAGCCCCGCGTCGGGCTCTGTGCTGACTGCTCAGAGCCTGGAGCCTGTTTCAGATTCTGTGTCTCCCTCTCTCTCTGACCCTCCCCCGTTCATGCTCTGTTTCTCTCTGTCTCAAAAATTAATAAAACGTTAAAAAAAATTTAAAATATTAAATAAGAGTATCAGTATTGTTCAAACATGGCAAAAAACTTACAAGTAGGACTCAAATGGCTAAGGTTTAGAATACAGAGGCTTTAATGATCATTACTCCATGGATGATTTATGTTTACACATCCAACTCTAACTTCATTTTTAAGCTTTAATTCTCACATTGCAATTGCCAGCTCAGTGATATTACCTGGGCACCTTGCTGATACCTTCAACTCAGTAGCTTTTCCCCACAACCTATTCCTCCTCCCAGGTTTCCTTTACCATTAATGGCATACATTCCACCTTGAAACATGTTTTATTTTCTGCAGATTCCGGAGTTTGTATTTTGCGAATGGCACAGTTCTGAGACTATTAAATATGGGTGTTACCTGCACATTAGCACAGTACCTAGTGCCTATTAGGTACTCAGAAATGATCTGATAACTAAATACACGCTAAAATAGCATGTATGTAGAACGTATGTTGGAAAGAGCCACTGATGTATAGAAGTAGATAGTTTGGGCCCTTTTTAGAAGAGGCGGGATAGAAATGGGCAAAAGATAAACATCGAATGAACAGAGAAAAATCACTAAGAAAACCCTGAGAGCTTTATGTTTTTCTATACAATAAACAGATAACTGTAAATGATTCACTTTAAGAAGACATCATCTAAAATAATGTAATAGCATTAATTTAACAGAACAATTTAAATGCTTAAAAATATGAAGTCCATTAGGCAAAATGACTCAAATGGCTCCAGTGCTGCCTAGTAAATAAGGCAATGAAATAATTTTATGACTGTATCATTGTAAATAACAAGAAAAACAGAGTGCCATCCTTCAAGTCATATATTAAACATTAATTAATTTCATAAAGTAAAAGATAATTTAGTTCTGTAATTACTTTAAAAAATTTCTAATTTAAATGAAGGTGATATTAATTCGACTGAACTATAAAATAAAGCCAGCACGATTCTCTGGAGGGCACACACGACGGGGACGGAGATGAACCAAACATTCTTGAAAACATGATGGACGTGAACAAACGTTTACCGAGGAAAGAAGAAAACCGCTCCACCTCTGGCTGTTATCAAAACCCACTCTTGCAAAGAGAGGATGAATATCGGTGATATTTAAATACACATGAAGAATATGTTGATTTGTACGTTTATAAAAACATCTACAAAGACTATAATGAAAAGACCCATAAATTAGATCTGTGTATCCGTAAATCAGACACTGAAAATGAGCTGCAGGAACACTACCAACTTTCATCAGTTTGCAGTGTCAGGGGAAAGACATCATTAGGTGAGGGAAAGCAAAAAGAGTTTTAGGCTGTGAAATCTCAAGAGGGAAATCAATCATTCATTCCACAGATATTTATTTAGTGCCTACTATTAGCAACAAAGAGAGACACAGTAGTGAGCAAACCATACAAGGTCCCCGCGGTCATGGAAATTGCATGTGAGTGAAGCAATGTACAACGATGACCTGGAATCTAGAGCTTTCTTGGCCACTAACTGGCTGTGTAAACATGGCCAAGTCACTTCATACATTACTCAATTACTTTATCTGTTAAAATAAAATGGTGAGCTAAATCATTTCAAGGAGAGAATGCAGATATTGGGGTTTATGAGTGGGGCCCACCATTCAAACAGTTCAGCCACAGAGTCTGGTAGTACCAGCCAAGTCCAATGCATCTAGCATTTTCCTTTGTATATCTGGAAACTTCCATAATTAAACCAGGACATGGAAGGCTTCCCTGACCCAGTACATCCCTCTACATTCTACTCACTGATTTCGTTGTCCTGCCTATTTGATTTATGCCCTTCCTAGTGACTAATACAGTACTTGTCACTTGATGTCTTTGATTTGATTTTCTGAACTCAAATTTCTGGGAAACGATGGTTTAGAATATGCAAGGATTTAAAGTATTGTAACATAAGCAACTAAGATAAAATGGAATTAAAACTATAGTATGTACTAGGAAACCACAGAGATCTATGAGGATAAAAGGTTACGTTCAGAAAAAGAACCTAACGCTTTAACAATTTATTTTATCGTACCCTGAAGCTTCTGGGGAACACTATTAAAGCACAAAGCCAAAGTTAAGGTAGAGTCTGGCCTTAGTTCTATTCCATGTTTAAAAAAGAGAAAAAAGAAAAGGGAAGGAGTTTTATTGTTTATTGGAATAAGACTGCCTCAATTCTTTAGGCAATTTTTGTTCTGAAGGGCCCTCTCCCAACCAGAGCTTGGCTATACGTCTATTACCATGAATTTTAAATGCATTACCCCTTGCTAGAAAGTATGGGGGCCTCCAGGAGAAGTAAGAGGAATTGGAAAACGAATGATTTTCCTAAAGGCACACAGACAGTACACGAAGCTGGAGTTAAAATTTGAGTCTCTTTGATTTCATGGTTTTTCCACTTACACCACATTGCCTCTTGGGTAAGTAGGACAGATAGCAGCTAAGTAAATCTCCTCTGTGATATATTATTACCTCTTCACTTCCTGGCATTGAGTATTTTCACCAAACATGCAAAGATACTATCCTTTTATGTCTAAGAAGGAAACAATTTCATGGATATTGTTCGGTGGATTTCACGAATATGGATTCTCCCAACAACCGCACCCTCTGCCATCAGCAAGAGCTGTAAAACCACGGAGGACAGGGTCCTGGGCAGGAAAAAGGGGGTGATAAAGAGGTCTAAGCCTTCGTCTTCACTTCCAAAAGGTGCTTAGAGTATTTCAGGTAATGGGGCAGATAGTGCACCAGGTGAACATGCACACAGCCAGCGAGCATTAAGGGACACGACACAGTTCACTCCAAGGCAGCCACTCTGGGCTGGGTACTGGCTCCAATCACATCTGTTTGGCCAGCACGATGTTTTTAAACACCACATGTGTTTAGGTGGGGGCGTGCTCCCTCACGTTCAGTCACGGTAAGCACAATTCACTATATTACACGTGTGAACCTCACAGCCTTGGTGTCTGTCACCCCTAATAAACTTAAAGCACGACAGGGGTTGGGTACCAGCTTATTTATCTGGTATCGTGGTAAAACGAGGTGTTTCAGGAAAGAGAGCTTTCCAGACGATTAGAACGGATTTAACTTCAAGCAACATTTATTTGATTAAGTAATGAGAATCTTCTAAAATACACCATTAGCATACACTTCTTCGTCTCCTTAAACAAAGGATAGAGAACACTGCCATTTTTAATTGACTTAAAGTTATTATTATAAGCAGCCATTATTTGATTGTTTAAAAAACAGTTTTACGACGCTTTATTTGATGGGAATTCTCTTGTTCTATGGTGTCTATCCTCCTTCCTTTAATTTAACCCTTCTGTGGAGGGCTGAGGAAAAAAAATTAGCAAATAACTAAAGAACCGTAAAAACAAACATTTTCAAGGACTTAACTGTAGGAATAACATCAACAATGCCCACCACCACTAATACTATTCACTGAGAGCTTACTAAGTACACAAAAATACTACCATTAACTTCATTTGACTGATGTTTGAAACTCAGGGGTAGAGAGATCAGTTTTCCCAAAGTCATACTGCTAGGAAAGTGGTAGGGCAGGACACAACCTGAGGTCTAATTCAAGCACATGCTCTCAACAACCACCGTGTAATGGATGTTTTTGTTGTGGGTTTTTAAAAAAATTTTTTAAGGCATCCTAAGATATCTTTCCATGTCCGTGTTGTCCCCTAGAAAAGAACTGTTTCCTTAAGATGGACCACTGGATACGTGGGATATTTACTAGTCTTTTCTTTGGAGTATAAACAGAGAGAGAATAAACAAGATAGGAAGATATTTTAAATGCAGCTTAGGACAACCATAAAGTAGAATGGGGAATCAAGAGGCCTGGAATCTCTAATATCTACAAGTTACTTGTCATTTTAAATAAGCCACTTGGTCTCTCCACTTCAATTTCCTCATGTGTGAAATAAAGATAAATACCCAAATACCACAAGTGGAAAGCTTTGAAGATTAAGATAACATAGGGAATAGCACAGTATAGTACCCAGCACAGAGAACACGCTTGATAAATATTAGCAGCATTGGTTGCTGGTTTTCTCATCTGTACCACGAGGATACTAATAATACTCAGAGGCAAATGTTTCAGAGGCAAATGAAATAATCTACATAAACTCTTTAATGCGGTGCCTGGCACACAGTAACTGCTCAATTAATGTTTACTACTGCTGTTATTATTAGCCTGTTATTTGTTAACTGTCTTAACTTCAGCTCTTACAGCAAAAACTAGGAAGGAGGGATGTGGAAAAATTCTAAGATAGACAATAACTTCAATGAGATAAAATGTGCTGACTTCCTATACTGACACCAGAAATTGGTGAGAAAATGAATCTGAAAATTCAGCTGGCATTTGAGCCTGCTCAGGGAAGCACTGTGGCATTAAGATACTCAGGATGTTACATGAACAACACTTCACTTCCAGATTTAAACTTTATTGAAATACTTTTTTCCCTTAATTTAAAGGTGCTGCCTTTTTGTTTATGTCTCAAAGTACGCGCCAATATTCACTGAACTTTTAATCTGAATATATTGTGTACTAATTTATCAATTGAACATTACAATTTCCAATATTCAAAAGATTACAAATTCCAGGCACAATCTTTACCAATGGAATGCCAATGTTAGGCTTTCTTTTCTCTTTTTTCTTTTCCTCTCCTCTCTTCTTCTTCCTTCCTTCCTTTCTCTTTCTTTTCTTTTCTTTCTTTCCTTCCTTCCTTCCTTCCTTCCTTCCTTCCTTCCTTCCTTCCTTCCTTCCCTAGGTTGCCACAGGGTTAAAATGAAGGAAACAGGAAAACTGACTTTATGCAATCTTCAGGCAGCTATCAGTTTCCAAACTTAAAAAAAACATTGTGTACTCAGTAAGAGTTTGTTGGATTTCCAGATGTATGCCCTGATTTCATTTTTCACAAAAGATAATCTTATATTTTAAAATGATGCTGTTCAGGGACGCCTGGGTGGCTCACTCGGTTAAGCATCCGACTTTCACTCAGGTCATGATCTTGCAGTTCATGAGTTTGAGCCCCGCATTGGGGTGGGCTCTGTGCTGACAGCTCAGAGCCTGGAGCCTGCTTTGGATTCTGTGTCTCCCTCTCTCTCTGCCCCTCTCCCAATCTGTCTCTGTCTCTCTCTCTCTCAAAAACATACATTAAAAATAAGTAAGTAAGTAAATAAATAAATAAATAAAGTGATGCAGTTCAGGGCAACATTCACTTCGTATTGAAAAAAAGGACCAAAAAGTAAACAAGCCATATAATTGTATGAGATACCATGCAGTAGGCCTTAAAAGAAGAAATCCCTTTAATTATGTCTTTGTGTGTTTGAGCACCAAAATGCAGGGCATTGGTGGTACCAAATGGACACTTTGCACAGAAAAGACAATTCTCTAGAGAAAAATAGACTTTGCAGACAGGCACGTGGGATTTCAAAGCATAGGTCCTCCAAGGTTCACACATGCTTCATACATGAAAGCAATAACAGTCGGAAGTTAGTATGCTTCAGAAGCACCTGGAGTTACTTCTTAGAAGTGAAGATGTCTAGGCCACACTCCCAGAGATCTGGTTCTGGTCTATTAGCACTGGGGCACAAGAAGCTGCATTGTTAGTAAGCACCCAAGTGGTACGGATACAGGTTTTTACCCACTTTCCGAGGCATGCTCATAGCAACATCACATCACCACCTTCCAAAATGTTCCCTGGATACCCTCTTTGCTAGTCAGTTTTCATGCTCATGAATGTACAGATATCTGCCAGCAGCATTATAGATAACGCTGCTATGAGGGTTGGCTTAGGGAGAGGGCAAAATGCCAACCTCTGCCTTCAAAGTATTAATTCAGGAGATGTTCCAACTTGCCTTTCAATTCTGTTTTCTACACTAGAAGTCAATCGGGATAATTAAACACTTTATCTTTAGCATGTGCTAATGAAAAAAAGGAATGGATATGACTTCAGGTGGGCCTTCACTTGGATTGGGTACTTCTCTGAACCTCAGTTTTCTTATTTGTAACATGGGAATAATAGCACCCACCTTCTGAGATAATTGTGAAGATCCAATGAAGTGTACGCTTGGCACTCAACAAAATTATTACTAGGGTTTCTAGAAAGCATATAATTAACCTATTTGAGTTTCACCTCTTGAATGGGCCTGCTCCTTGGCAGAAAAGCACAAAAGCAGAGAGGTGGTCAAAAGAGAGTTCTAGGAAGCAGGAGGAGCCTTGATAATCCCCAAATTGAATAAACAATACAATTAAGTAAAATATGACCATTTAAATGAATTTCAAGGAGAGAACATAATTGTAGGTGGCAATTTTTAGCTGCTGGGTGGTTGCTATAGGATAAGACCGGGAATCTTATTTGGAACTGTCCAACCTTTCAAAGGAAAATCATTTGCCATCATTTGGTAAACAATTCTCTTGGCTCCACACCTGGAGTGTGGCTACATTGAGCTGCTGATATGAAAAGCAGCTCCATCACATCTTGGTGTGTGTAATGCCTTCTGGGATTTGTAATTTGGTGCTTATATTTCAAACCACACACTTTCCCCCCACTCTGTCCACAGTATCCTAATAGGTATAGCATATTTCTCTTGATATCTAGGTTTGAGCTACTCTGAAACAGCTATGAAATTATCACCTTGGCACCCATAATGAATTTTGGGTACATTACGTAGTCTTACTTTAAGTGAGATCACTTTAAGTGATGATCACAAATATAACCACCAAACAGGGAAAATCCACCTAGTCGTTTTCAAATGGAGTAACATACAAACAAAGGCCAATCTAGTCCTGTGTACTACATAGATGTGTGCCCTATTTAAGTGTTAATTCTTACTACTCCATTTCAATCCAAATAGTTCTTCTTTCCAGAAAGACCCATATAATCTAAGGTTTATTAACAGAAAGACATGTCATTAACAGAAAGGCATGTTCTACCACACCTTTTGGAATAACTGCTATTCTCAGCTTTGGACAGGTTACCAATACAGCCCTAAACTGTCTCAAATCATACCACAGAGATACTCTACAAGTAACAGCCTAACAATATCAGTTATCCAACTTGGCAGATTCCCAATGCAAAGTTTAAGTTACAAGCAGAATCATTTCCCCCAATTATACTGCTGATGCTTTGATGCCATTATGCACTCTCAGAAAAAAATTTGATTACATAAAATACGCTAGGATATAAAATACGTGTTAGTCTAGTGCTGTAAATTTCAAATCACTCTGTTAACCCTAATATGTTTATTTGATATCACAGCCTTATATTTCTTAATAGCATTACGATGCTAAAATGGAAGCGATAATAAATTTTCACATCATACAATTCTTGGTAATGAAAAATAGAACTGTGTGCCCGGAATTCATTCATTTATGAATTCATAAAATTATAAAAATTATACCCCTAACAAGTTACATTTTATAAAGTAAATTACATTATAAGCTATAAAAATGATGTCTTACAAAATATATATTGTACTACATAGAATAGATTTTTACTAGCTGTTAGTTAAGATTCCTTTTTTCTTATGATAAACTTAGGTATTATGTCCAGATTGGCTGTAGGTTAGCTTGAGTATAAATAAACATTGGGAAGACCTCCCCAACACAGAACCGGTTGAAGAACACACTTTCTATAAACTCTTCCCTGAAGATTTGCGTATGGAGCCATGGAGTGTTCACGAGGAGGCATTTATGAGCGAGAGCGTGTGGGGCCTTGAATGCTGGGGATCCGAGCAAGAGCCACATCTGGCAACAACACTAACACTTTCAGAACTTGTACCATGGGTTAACTATAAATATCACCGCTTAAATTTTCAATCACAAACTTCTCTGCTATTAGCAAAGAGTAATATCTCAGTTTTCTCAAGAAGTCTGACTACTAAATATGAAAACAACGATTTAAACACGATGTATTTATGCAAAGAAATGGTCCCAGAGCACTGTGCTTCCAGAACGTGTAGATCTACAAAATGCAAAGACCAAAGAATGGTGTTTTACGCTGCACGTAAAGTTTAGTTTTCTCATATATTTAACAAAAGCACTTGATTACACTTAAAACTTATTTTCCAACATATAAAAGTTAAGAAATATTTAGGTTGATGTGTAATATAGTTGTAAAAATTATTTTAAATCTACTATTTTAGAGAATTCCTAAACCAAAGGGTAAAAATGTAATAGAGACATTACTACAGTTTTTATATGTCCATCAGTCTCAATATTAATGGAAATTCAATGTGTATTCACAATAACAAACTAGTTCTTAATTTAGATTTATTGAACAGTTTCTTATATTCCATCAGAGAAGAAACAATATTCACGTTGACTACACAAATTTCTCATGCAGAAATGGAGGTTAAATAGTTAGATGTTAATGTAAAATTTCTAAGCATTCATTTATGTTAATTATATTTGACACTTCAAAGTTATTTTAAATAGCATATCTTTTAAATTACAATAAATTTTAAATAATCTTCAGTCACATAAAAATATTAAAATGACATCACATGCTTAAATGAAGCATTGTAGTTCTTGTAGATTTATGTTTTCCTTATACATTTTCTAATGTCTGTGGGAAGAAATAAATAATTAACACTTGAAAGAATAAGTGTTTTAAAAAAACATTAAATTTAAAATTATTAGGAAATATCTTAAAAGATCGAAAAATGTTAGCTGGGTATATCAAGATAGGCTTTTTTTCCCCCTGTGTTAATTTTGGTAACACATTTTTAAAAAGCTGAAAACCAGTCCTTTTCACTCCCGTTTACTCCACATTTCCATTTCTCTGTACTGCAGGCAGCACAGGAAATATTCCTTTAACTAGTGGCTCAATGGCGCCGCCTATGTGTAGAAAAGTAGAACACAACGTTAACTGATGCCCCAACTACAGTCAGTTGTGTAAGTTTTAAGCAGGGTTTACAAAGACAACATAGTTTTTAAAAATGATAGCTACACATGAAAGAATTCAGTTTCTATTGCATAACTACTTCACAGCTATTTGTGAAACTGAAGTAAATCGAGGAGAAAGACAAATAAAACATAAATAAAGTCCTTTTCATTAAACATGAAGCATTATAGTTTTTAACTCATTTTACACAGCCTCCAAATAAATGTTAAAACTTTCTATTTCCTCCACTGCCAACAGTCTAAAGAAGCACAGTGTTACGTGGCTGAGTTAATATTTCCATGGTTGTTTTCTGTCAGGTTAACTATGACACTGTGATTTGTAATCTTTTTAAAACAGTCTTCTCCCCCAAACACTAAATATATACATTATGAATTTTAAATCAGAAACATTTCAACTTAGCAATTGTATTAAGCTAATTAATTTTGTGGTATAGGAAGGCTGAATAAAACCTGTTCTGCTACCTCGTGTATGAACTTGATAAACACGTTACCTTCCATAAATCTCCTTCAGTCAACACATCCTATGGGTCTCCAGTCAAACATAGAGGGGGAGCTGTTTCTCTTTACGGTAGCACATAACAATCATCTCTGACAACATTTTTAACATTAACATACAATGAGGGGAAAAGATATGTATGTGTATACATGAAAATTTAAACTAGCTCATCTCCTCAAAAAAGAAAAGCAAGAAAAGAAATAAAAAATTTGGCAAAGACCTATAGATACTA
Organism: Panthera tigris; assembly: GCF_018350195.1. Lineage (NCBI taxonomy): Eukaryota > Metazoa > Chordata > Mammalia > Carnivora > Felidae > Panthera > Panthera tigris. Next base: position 68,832,505 of record NC_056670.1, on the reverse strand, counting down.
CTAAAGTCTGAGCAAAGTCAATGAAATTGTTTTTAGACATATGACAAAAGCCAGCATCACATTTTCCACAATTAACGTTCCTGTTATTTTTTGCGAGCGTCTCCTTTAAAAGGCTAAGAGCCATCATCTAGGGAAGTCCTTTCCATATGCCCCCAACTATTCTCCCTTTGTGCAGAGCAGGCTGTGAATTCTTGCAAAGAGAAGAACTGGGTTCAAAATTTGCACTTATTCCTCTTCCCAATTAAAAAAAAAAAAAAAGAGTGACCCTGTAAATTTATTCAAGTTGTTTAAACATGGTCAGAGTGTAATAACTTAGCCTCTGTGGCAAAGTGAGTGTGATCAGAAAAACTGTTTTAGAGGCATTACAACTTAACCATTTAACTGCACAATATGAGATGTTTTTAAAAAAAGTGTACTTCAATCACACAGCAGAGGTCTGATCAATTTGACATCGACTATAGAAAACTAAACTCACAGTGAAGACAAGCACAATGCACTGAAAAATGATTTCTATTTGGTTCACTCTTATTTCATCTTTTCTCTCTATTGCTTTTGGTATAAACAGATCCTCAAAGCGCTGAACAAAATTAAAACAAAAGCCACTCAAATGTTTATTCTGTTTTCAGTCACTGCTAAACTATTTAATTCTGAAAGCTCTTTTCATTCCATAAAAGTTATGGCTGCATTTTTTTTTTCTCCCTCAAGGTCAGATTTGTCAATTAAAACACACACAAAAAAACAATAAACTGGTTTCAGGATGAAATTGGGATTTTTTTTCCATTCACCGTTATTTCACAAAATAGAGGTTTGACAGTTCTCAGCATTTCAGTAGATGTTGTAAAACAAACTTTATGATATCTAATGTTCAAAACTATATTGTAAATGTACTGACAATGTACAAAGCTGAGAACCAAAGTGATGTCTTAACGCCTTGCCACGAAAAATGACTTGTCCAAAAACAATTCACAGATAGTCTCATTCAGGGTAGTCAATCCACATCCAAGGGGTTATTCTGCTTTGAAATAGAGATATGGATACCCTAAGAATAACCCCATGGAACAAATTAAAATTAAATTTGCCAGCAGTTTCTACCTCAGTGATTTCTGAACTTAATTGTGTAAAAATATCTTGGTGCTAATTTGACGTTAATAAATTAAGACCATTAGAGATAGTCTTTCATTGTTGGCCTTCAACAATTGTCAATGACACTATTTTCTGTTTGCATTTCCTCAAGCGTGTTAATGTATCTTTGTTTAGGCTCGCAAGTCGAACGGTCAATGTAAACACAGTCAATGAAACATCAGCACTGGAAGACAAGTCTACTGAGAGGGCCTAGAGAAAGACTATTGGTCTATGGCCACGTATGCAGTAAGGCGACAGCATTGAACGGCTACTTTAAAATTTTTTTATATGATGAATAAATTAGTCTTTAAAAAATTCTCCAAATTCTTTGTTTTGCATACAAAGTCCATCCAGGATGGAGGTGGTCTGCAAGTTGAACTTAGTGCAATGTGGGTTATAGTCTTTGTTTGCAGTCTTAACTGGGGATTGTACCTTAGCTACCGCAGTTCAAGCGTAAAAATACTTTGTCTGTAATACTATATACTGTTGCCAGTGACCCTCTAAATCCTTGAACCAACTGTGTCTTCTGGTGTCACAGAAGATAATGCCAATTTATTGCAATGTGTGGCTTTTTTAACTGATTAAAATTAAGCCGTAAACACGTGACAATGGAATTAGCACATTTAGAGAGTCTGTTTTCCCACATCCCATTTTGCGCTAGTGCGGCTGGTCCCTGCAACTCTACGCGGGTGCAATTTTAATGACTTTGCTCGGTTTTGATGTTCTTATGAAAAAAGCACTGCTTGGTGTTTGTGGAGAAGGTAGATATGGGGGCTGAAGAGCTGTGATTGGGAACATGGTGACATCGTTTCTGTTTTCCGATAGGATCGGTGTCATTTTCCTCTCAGCGATAAGACACCTCCACTGACAGTGCCCGATTAGGGAAAATTTTATTATAAAATTCACTTTTATCGAATGAGGATAGAGTGATAAACAGTTCAGCCTCAGGGAAGGAATAGGAACAGACTCCCCCCCCCCCCTTTTCAAATTCCACCTTTTCCCTCTTCTCTTTCTCTCCCTTAAAAAGACGATTGTGTTTTAGTTATTATTAATGGTACAAAAGAGCTCCCTACAACATGTGATTGCTATGATAAAACTAGCTGAATCAAGAGACACTTAGATGTTGTTATAAAAGAAAATCTATTTTATATAGTTATATATATGCACGCGGGCGCACATGCACACACACACACACACACTAAAAGGTAAAACTGCCTTCTAAATCCTCCCATTTCTGAAAGTTACCTGGTATTTGTTACTTAAGAAAAATATCTTAAAAGAAAATCAAACTAAGGTAATATTGGCTTTATTGTCCTAAATATACTCAATTTTACCCACCTTCAGAAATAAACATTTGTCTAGCAGAATTGCAAGGTAAACATAAAGAAACAGAAGATCATGGCCCTCTAATCCTTGAACAAATATTCACGTGCCAAGGAAGAATATGGAAAGAAACCAACAACAACCCACATTTCTTTTTAAATCATAAAACATCATTGCTTTTGAATTTTGGTAGTTTAATGATGATACTTCAAACTTCCAGTGTCCAATAGTTATGTCTGTTTACTCCTGATAAACCAGGACTATTCTGTATGACAAGTACTTAAAGGTCATTTGAGAAGCAGAAAAATAAGCATTTGATATTATTTATTTACAAATTTTTTTTTTCCTGAAGAAAAATTCATCAAATCGCTCAGAATACTCCTCTGCCTTTATGAAATAAGAAAGTAGTGTCTCAGGGGCTAAGAATGTCTAGTGACATTGGTAAATTCTGGTACACTATAGAGTGCAATGATAGATGTTTAAATTTGGGGTGTGTGTGAAATGATGATAAAAACAACTCAAAACATATTTACTAATTGATGGAAAATACTTCTGAGGGGCAAATTAGGGACAGTAGTCTTTAGTTTGTGATATTCTTCCAAATATTTCTAGGGTATCCCTAAATTCTCTCTTTAAAGGCTTTTTTTGGAAAATGCTTTGTCAAATGCGGATTGTCAGCATGATCTATTTTGGTGTATAATTCCCTGTATTATTTCAAACAGACTTTTTTTTAGTATTCAGTGATCAGAGAATGATGTTAAAATATCTTACTCCCTTTTGAGCTCAGCTTCTAAATTTACAAACAAACAACAAAAAAGTAATCCTCCAAAATCATTGCTAGGAACTGAAGATGCTTACAGCCTAATGTTGAATAATTTCAGGGTTTATCTTTATAAGCATTAAACGAGAGATGGTTATGTGTTCTGCTCATCACATAATAAAGGGGAAAACTGAGGTTTCCATAATGACAAAGCCACTATTAGCAAATGTCCCTTAGTCCAACCATTTCCTACTATACTCCTTGTTTCAGGATTTCAGTGAAACAAACATACGTTTGAACTCATGGTAAGTCAACGTGATCATACTGCAACTGAATTTTTGCTATTAATTTCGTAGCCTAAAAGCAATTACCAAAGTGAACTTATGAAAGTATAACTGGTAAATAGTAGAGAAAAACAAAGTTAACAACTAAAGTATGCAGTCAATGAAAAAGGGAATCCAGATTCATTATTGGCTTAAAATCTTTACCACCAAATGCTTATTAACGGGTATATACCAGCTGCGTGGTGGACTAACTTAAATAGGGTATACTTTTCTTAATTACCACTTTGCTGAGTAAAATGTTTTTTTTTTTTTTTTTAATGCACAAAATGGTATTTTGGAGAGAACTACTTGAAAGTATTAAGAATTTCAACGCAATTGAGTGACAGATACAGCCAACTCCTAAGATGCCACAAAGCCACAGTATATCTCCTTAAAAGTGGTCTGGGAAGAGGCTATGATTATTGCAATGCTAAAGGTTACAGGGGAATTTTTGGAAATAAGCACTTTTCTTTGAAATAAAAAAATACAGCTGCCCAATTCTTTCAGTCACTCAAAAAAAAAAAAAAAATGTCCCTCAGGAAGCTTACATTCTTCTGGAGCAGATGAGAAAAAGTGAGTTATGGATTATCCTGATTTACTATTAATGCTATGAGGGAAGGGTCTGATAAGATATGAGGACAAAGCTGCTTTCAATGGAGTGGTCAGTAGAGTCTTCTCTGAAAAAGTAACATTAAGCTAGAAACCTAAGCAATGAGAAGGAGCTTATACAGAATAGAGAGACACCGTGTCCGACATGTGAATGTATCAATATATATTTTTAAAAAGGTATTTCTGGAAAGTTGCATGTTAACTATTATAAAAAAAAATCAGTGAGCATTCTAAGACTTTATTGAGGGGTGCCTGGGTGGCTCAGTCAGTTAGATGTCCGACTTCGGCTCAGGTCATGATCTCGCAGTTCGTGGGTTTGGGCCCCGTGTTGGGCTCTGTGCTGACAGCTCAGAGCCTGGAGCCTGCTTCAGATTCTGTGTCTCCCTCTCTCTCTGCCCCTCCCCCACTCACACTCTGTCTCTCTGTCTCTCTCGCTCGCTCTCTCAAAAATAAAGATTAAAAAAATAAAGACTATTGATATTAATATAAACCCTGTAATAAAACGTCTTAAGGCAAAGGATCCTGAATGGAAAATCTATGTATATTAAAACATAGCTATGTTTAATCTTTCCTACAATTAGGAAGGCACTTCAAGACCACATACTCTCTGGAACAGGCTCATCATGGCCAATTACCCCCGTCTGGGTCAGTAGAGAACCAGTGACAATGTAGTTTTTACTATCTCACATGTCTTAAATGCTGGACACATTTTTCTAGGTACCCATGAACACATTCACACACGTATGCATGGCACACACACTTATGTAACAGTGTGTCCACTCTGGCTAATCAGTATTCTGTGAAATGGAATACCTTTTCCACTTCAGACACTATTACTAGTCCTGTCTTCATCTACTCAAATTTTTGTTTTTCTCATAGGACACCCAGTAGAGGTCTCCAAGTCTGGGGAGCGTGGATGCCTCTCTGTTCTGTGACAAGCAACATCTAGAATGGCTGTGTGGATCTGTGTGTACTGAATTCACATTTTACTGAAATGAGCACCAGTCTTTCCTAAGAGGGCTGCCTGATTGGTTAGTGGAAAACGGATGGAATGAAGGGAAGAATAGTTGATAAAGAGATAATCCACTGTGCCACCGTGGCCATGCAGGATTGCGGCACCGGGGGGGGGGGGTGCATGCAGGGTGAGGGGGAGAAGAGGAAGGGCTCCTTTCTGTTGTTGCATTTGAAGTGGGAAGGAGGCCTGCAGTGAGCAAACTTCAGATGTGAAGAACAAAAGGCCAGGTTTTCCCCCTACACCATGGCTCTACCTTTTTCTCAACACTGACTAGATGATGAGGTCTCAAGCTGAAGCCCTACAGAATTCCATTTTGACAGCCTATATTCATTAGTCAAGTTTATCTTCCAGATATATAAGGCAAGGCAGTCATTATTCTGTATAAAACAATTAAGTGAAGCAACGCTGCCCATCCATAGTTGGGGAGCATTTTGAAGTATCTCCACTCTTTACAAACGAATCGGGGTACATTGGTATATCCAATAGATGTTACCTGCTCATGCAAAATCTTAAATCATTAAAAAAACTAAATAAAACTTGTGGTCGATAAACATTAATATCACGTCGGTCAATTTAACATTTTTTTCCTGCTCCTCTAAAGGAATAATTTGGAGAGGAAGGTAGTTCCTAAGCTGATGGTGGATCTGAGGATGCCAGTTACGGGAGCACTTAAGCGCCCATTGGCACAGCAAGATTCAAAGCCCTGGTAGGCTTCAAAGAAACACTTTTTTTTTCTTCTTCTAGAACTCTTTGCTTTCTAGTAAAGCTGCAACCACAATGTTCTCTCTCTTAATGCCACCATAAAAAATCAAAACACTTTAAAACAAATTGATGTACTCTTTAATACAGTCATCACATCATCACAGGACCCTTGCACCCTGCATGGCGACAACCGTGGGGATGCATACCACACATCTCTCTCTTTGTTGCCTGCTTCAATGCTTAAAGAAAAATGGAGAGAGAGTGTGTGTCTCTCAATTGAGATATGGGCACCTTTGATTGACAAGACCTAATCAGCTTATCTCCACACTAATAAAGTTGGGGCCTGTGGAGCTGGTCTATGCCCAGCACCGAGTGAACTTTTCCGAGCCAAAGCCTCACGGGCCAGGTCTCAGGCTCTGCTTCTCGAAACTGGTACAGATCAGTTCTTAATGGGCTATTTTCATCTTGATAAACCTCCACAGTCTTCATTCATGATGGCATTAGACTCCATTTAGCTGGATGAATTGCCTAAAGTAATGGTTACATGATAAGCCTATGATAAGTATTTATATACACTGAATCAATAAACTATCTCTTCCAAGCTGCCAATGGGAAGGAAAAAGTAACTTCTGAATTATTATTAATTTTTTTAGGTTACTATTTATTGAAGGGAGTGGCCTTTTTTTAAATTAAAAGGTGACAGGATCCTATGCACATCAGGATCCCTTTAATAATTTCTGCTGTATAATACTATTAGATATTCAATTCCTTGGCATGAAGCCAAAATGGTGACCCAGCCATAATCTGTCTCCACCATTCTGGTATCCTGTATCCTGTGACACCAACTTGCTCATATCAGACACCCACTCAACATGTCTTGACTAACTGGTGGAAAAGAAGAGCATAAGGCCAGAAACACACATGAACTGTGGTTCCAGAGAGGGGGACGGTGGTGAACACACATGGTCATGTACACACACATATTGTCTTCTCCAAGGTTCCTTGGCCAAGTCTCTTTCAAACCAAGGACCTTCCACATAATTTAAGAACAATATCTTTGTGCTTACCTGTTTGTAATTGCTATGTGAAGGCCAGACCCAAGAGCTGAGGTACAAATCAAGTTATTAAAGGACCAGATCCTTTTTCAATTACACAATAAAGATCTGGAGCAGAAGTTCCTCTTTACATGTGCCAAGCTGAGAGTGTAATACACCATGTGTATTTTCATCTTAAATTTTATATGCAGTTATCTAAAGAGAGAAAGGCTCACTGGATAAAGCAAGCTTTATAGAAAGAACTCCAGTAATGGAGACTTTTTGAAATGATAACAATTTCTCAAGTATGAAAAAATATATACATATGTATATATACATACACACATATATATGTATGTATATTCACACACATATATCAATTTGTCCCTCTCACCATGTATAAATGGTCCTGAAAACCATTCCGGAATGCTGCTTTCAAACTGCAATCTACCTTAAGTATTATACTCACCTGTATAAAATGAAACCATTTTAAACATATCCCCAAATGAAGTTTTCTACAGTTATAGAAAATCTTGAGCAATGTTTCTCATTCAGATTGTGGTCTTCATGCTGTAATTGCTTTATACAAAATCCACTCCAGTCTTATCACTCAATATTATCTTTACTGCTGAACATCGGAAGATAATTTTGCAATAAAATTTAATTTACAGAGCTTATTTTCCACTAATCTCCTAGCAGAGGAAGACTGAAACACACCAAAGTACACACTCCAAGCTATGACCCTGATAGCATTTTTTTATTTCTGGAATAGTAGGACCCTAAACATATCAATTTTATCATATTGAAATGCTGGCATATTTTAATTGTCATAACTTACATCTTAGAAAAGGAAATACAACAGGCTATTAGGAACACATATGAAAATAAGCCTCTTCAAGTGATAAAGTTCCCCTGGGGAAAGCTCTTTTTCCATAATAAAGGAAATACTTAATATAAAAATATGGGGCTGGTAAAGGTATTTTATTTCAAACTATTAATATGCCAGCGATGGTCAACGGTATTTGAGATTTTTAAATAAAAAATTAAACCAGCTAGCAATAAATAGGGACCAGGAATCAAGATTTAGTTTTCTGTGTAAAATGACAAAGGCAGGTTTGTCGCCTCTAAGGCTCGTTCCAGCTCTAAAATTTAAAAATTTAAAGGTACAGATGCCATGCAAACTTTAGAAGAGTAAATTAATAGTTGAAAGTCGACTTCTACCGGCCATTTGGCCTCTATTTATCATTAATGTCCTAGAAAGCCTTCATCTTTTGAATAAAGCTTTTTTTTTTTTCAAAAAAAAATACAGTATTGAGAACTCCATGACAATGAACCAATATCACAAAAGAGAGTAAGATAGAAGCCAATCCTGTTGCTGAAAAATGAAATAGCTTCCTTTTTTGTACTGGTGCAAAATACTGAAAGGATCCTCTTTAAAACTAAAATTCTTCACAAAAATGGTTACATAGGTTTTTAAAAAAAGATTAATGATCATTAATGAGTTGAGAGATTAGTGCTTTAAGCCTGGACTACCCCTTCCTAAACCAGATTTAAATCTCTCTGCCTCGTTTTAAAGCTGTATCATAACAAGGCCAAAGTGATACTGAATCATTTATGAGGTTTTTAGAGTTGAAATATCAGAGTCATATATGTGCAGAAGTATTGTTCTGACATTTGAATTTCAGCAATAGGCAATTCTGAGACATTTCAAGTTATGCAAAACTTGACATTTCCATGTTAATATACAAAACAATGATGATGTGAAAAGTCACTTCTCTACCAATACTTAAAACTTAAACACTTAATAAAACTTACAAGCACGGGCCTCTAAAATTCAAACCCACACATGAAGTACTTACCTAAAAGCTTTTAATGTTTATGCACATAAAAAGTACCTGCTGAACATTCATCTGCACTGATCTTTTTTATTTACACATGGAAAAGGGAAAAACATCATTAATTGCTTTTCAGACCACTTACTTCCAATTTACCTTTTTTCCATTTTTCCTATATACACGTCAGAATATTCCTGTCATGAGCTATATATCATTTAAATTGTTTCTCGAGTGTTAAAAACTACATTAAATAAAATACAATTAAAAGTGTATTTCACTTTCCTGAACAGCATGAATCTCAGCCAGCTGTAGTTTTATAAGAAACTGAAATGAACTACTCACAAATGACCACCATACCCAATGATTATCTTCTTAAACAACAAAATTAAAATGTTTTGACAAGATGATCTCTTGGTAGAAATGCTAAAGACATTTTTTTTTTAAAGGTTGAAATAAGTAGGGTAATAATGAAGAACAAAATGTATAACATTTTCAAGCTGCAAATTAACAAGCAGATATTGACTTTTCTTTGAGGTCAATAACAACTCTTATTGATCCAAAAAGTTAATACCTACTAAGGTCAATATAAGATCTCAAGGGTCAAACAAATCTGGATTCGAACTCCCACTTCCTTTCACATACAAATACTGCTGAAATGGGTACAACTGTGTTCAGAGATACAAGGAAATCATCACTATGATGCCAGAATAAACCTAAGAAGTAGGCCAAAAAAGTTAAGAACATAGTTTTAAAAGTCAGTTACTATAGAATTTTCAGAGACATTGACCTTTAGATGTAAATTCTAGTATTACACAATTTGGGCAGTTACATATGGAGAAACAAAAAAAAAAAAAAAATAGAAAATTAGGTTTTTACAAGCATCTTGCCTCTTCATGGTATTCACAAATAGAATCTCTCTTTTTCTCTCTCTTGCTGTTATGTTTCGAGAGATTATGATGAAATAATTTTTCAAGAATAGATTTTAGGCACTTTTATACACAGATAAAATTCTTTTTTAATTTTAAAATTAAACAGTAATATTTTGGGAAATTCAGAAATGGGAAACTTATCTATAATGTTAATATTCTTACAAAGTTATTTCTATTGTCCTCACATAGTCTGTTTTACTCTTCTAAACTGAAAGAGAAAAAAAAATATTGACCACCATTCTTCTAATAAGTAAAATAGTCTACTCCTTCTTACACATCATAAAGAGGGCCCATGAGGCTGAACCACATGAACACTGGGACCATGCGCCCATACAATGTATCTAGTATTTCCTGGTGTTGTAAGGTGAAGTAATTTATTAGTCTGATCTTTTTGATAGCCAAATAAAAGTTCACATCGTTCCTTTCGGAATGACTTAGAGGCACCAAGGGAGGAAGAGCGAAGAAAGAAAGAGGAAGTATCCATTACTAGGGCATTTCCAGTGCCAAAACCTGAGCAAGATGCTTTCGACAGACATGGGTCCTGTCAGTTACTGGGGAGGCCCAATTATTGACAGTGGTGACATAAAAGTTAGGAAGGAGAAGCCAGGTCTGCAGCAGTGACAAGATCACACTGTGGATATTTAGCAAATATGGAGACTGCTCTGATAGCAAGGTACTTAAAAAAAAAAAAAAAAAAAAGCTTATTTTAGAACAGTTTTAGATTTGTGGAAAAATTAGGTTAGTACGGAGAATTCCCATATATTTAATACCCACTTTTTCCTATTATCAATACCTTACATTACCGTAGTACCTTTGTCACCTTTAGTGAGCTAATATTGCCGAGTATTGTCAGCTAATGTCCCTACTTTATTCATATTTCCTAGTTTACGTCTAATGTCTTCAGACATTTGTCTGATGTTTCAGGATACCAGGATCCATCCAGGATACCATATTACATTTAGTCACCATCCCCTTAGGTTCCTCTCAGCTGTGACGTTTTGCAGTGTTCTTGAAGCACATACTTTAGAAATGGTATAAATAAATTTGCTGACTTGTATCTATTGTCAACACTCCAGATGAAAACACATGTAGCGGAATTATCTTTTGTTACAGATCTAAGGAATATAAATTTGAGAAGTGAATAGCGATAAATGCCTGCTAGAAAAGAAAGCAAATGATATTGACTCTTTCCTGGGTCTACTCACAGAACATAGATAAGAGAAAGTTTCATTTGTCAGAAATCCTAGATTACATCCACTGACCTGACCCATAAGCCCTCTACTCCTTCACCTCACCCCATTGTTTTCTACCGGCCAGGGCTTTTTAACTGATTGATTATGAGGCAGTAAAGCGGGCAAGGAATAAATGATACGGCAGGAGGGGAAGCTGTCCACGTGCGTTCGTACGAAGTTGTGACTGGAAGGTGGTTGTCCATTTGGAACCAGGGGTCCTATTCCCCTCACATCCGGGTGACACCATCCAACCAGTCCTTGCCAGCAAAACACACGCAGAAACGACGTGCGTCGCTTGCTGCCGACGGAGGTGGGAAAGTGGGTGGGCCTCCTCCACGCTGGCTTTGCCCGGTCGCTGGCAAAACGTAGAGGACTCCGAAGCCTCCGTGCAGGGCAGGGCCACGAAGCGGGAGAACCCTCGATTTCTGAATCGCCACCTGAAAGGCTGTCTGCCCACTAGGAACACTTGCGCTGGACTGTTCCAAGCAGTGAGCAACACGCTTGACTGCAGCCGGCCACTCGGGAACCTGGGGTTTACTTGTCACAGCAGCTGGTGCTACCCTGCAAAGCAGCACAAATGGCAACTACCATTTCTGAGCACCTATGGTGGACTTAACAGGCAATGGGTGTTTTGTACAGTTTGCCTCATTTAAGTCTCACAGCAACCTCCACGTAGAAGACCTGCAGAAGTTTTGCGTGTTAGGAAACGGAGGCTAGACAAGTCTAAGGAACTTGCCCAAGGTAACCAAGTTATTAGGCGGTAACCAAGACTTGAACTTGTCTAGTTACAAAGCTCCACGAACATTCCAGTTTGCTTCACTGCAGGTGAAAGACAGGTGATCTGACTTGGCTCTTGGATTAAAAAGTAATTCTTATGCATTTTATATGCATAGATTTTTTTTTTTTTTTTAGCCTCAAAGGAGAGCAAACATTATACATGTGGTCACCCTACTTTTTGTGTGTTAGATATGAAGTCCTATTTTATAAAGGGTGGGTGTGAGACGATTAGTTTGCTTGAATTTGTTAGCATTTTCCATATAACCAAGACGCTGTTATACAAAAATGCCGAAGAGAAAGATACACTTTGCCTTTGTAACCTGCTGATACTCTTACGGTGTTTAATTTGAGCAGAGTCCAGGAACTCAGGGAAGGCACGAAAGAGCTGTTCCTCCATGCGGTATACAGTTAACAAAGGAGAGAACAGAAAGACTGACTTGTTCTCACAACAGTATGAATTTAAAGAACTATATGGGGTGTGTATTCTACAGGAAGCCCGAGTAGGAAGAAAAATGAAACACTATACCTTGCACACAGCAATAAAAATGAGGGGACTCATTGTGGTAAGAAAATTCACAGCTGGCAGGCGATATCAGTGAGGCAATAGATACTTGGTCCATCTTCAAGCTTACCTTTTAGGGTCATAGTGTTTTAAAAAAAGGTCTCCTTTTTATATTAACAAAGTCACTCCAGTCAATCTCTTTAACTCATCCCACATGAAAAATCTGGATGACTTTGTAAAAGTTCTGTGCTTACACCAGGGAGAAAAACTGGTGCATCCTTTAAAGTTGTGCAGCTTTCTTATTATGAGAGTTTTGTTTGTTTGTTTAGAGAATAGGTCCGGGTCTGAATCATCCACAAGTCTGTCCAGAGCATTGAACAGTATAGATAATTATAGACAATTTATAGATATGTTAATGAGGAAGAGGGACACAAAAAACATTGATTCCTTCATGAAACCAAATGAAACTTAATATCCACTCTGGTTGGTAAAAATAGATAGCATTTGGGGAAGTATTCAGGGGAACAGTCAACTCAGCCTGAACCAAAATTTCCATTCTGGATAAATTAATTTATCAATTGATTCAATGAGATAACAGATGTAAAAAGAGTCTGAAAATTTCAAAGTCAATTATACAGTGTTACTCTTAATATGAGCATTATTTTCAGCACATAATAACAAAGTATTTAAAAATTACAAAATTGGGTTAAAAATGACCCAAGTTTATAATTTAGAGCATTAAAAACCTCCATATTATATTAAAAAAAATAATTACACATCTGAATATTAAAATGGATGGGGTAACTGGGAAGGTTACTCTGAAATAATAAAAAGTTTGAGGGAAAATGTTGTCAAAACAAATGTTACCACTTTCAAGTATACTTAATAACTAAGGTGAACGTTCGATACGCCATAGGACACACTCTAGAAATTCTCACAAGCCATGTATTTGCCCAAAGACTGATTTTGCTCATGCTTTACCCACTTCTCCTTCCTCCTTCTGTATTTATTCCATAAGGTCCATCTCTCCCAAGTCTTTCCCTGACACAATGAAATGGAGTTAATTACTTCCTGCATCTTGCTTTGAAAACACGAATTATGCTTATTATGGGGATTTAGAGCTATGTATTTCCCTGGTAGATATTTTGCCAAGATACTCCAGCTTATTACAGAAACTTACTATTCTAAGTGCTTAGGACAGTGCCGCGGTCTGTTCCTTTCTAAATTATATAAAATCTGTTTTCCCTTTCAGGTGGGTTGAATATCTACCCTACCCTATTCCCAAATACAAATTTTGCTAATAATATTAATTGAAGTCAGTATTTTCTTGCTATTTCAGAGATCAGCTTAGCTCAGTCCAGGGCTAATGAACCCTGACTCTAACTTCTTAGGGCCCAATAATTGTTTTCTGAATAAATGTTAGGGCTCTGCTGTGCTCTTTTCGAGTGCCACATATTGCAAAGAGCATTGAAAGTGGAAATAAACAAAAAGAAGGGCCCCTGGGTGGCCCAGTCAGTTAAGCGTTTGTCTGGCTTTTGGTTTTGGCTCAGGTCACGATCTCACAGATCGTGAGTTCGAGCCCCACGTCGGGCTCTGCGCTGACAGTGTGGAGCCTGCTTGGGATTCTCTCTCTCCCTCTCTCTCTGCCCCTCCCAGGCTCATGCTTACACACATGCTCTTTCTCTCTCTCAAAACAAATACATAAACTTAAAACAAAAAGAAATTGGAAATGCAGAAAACTAGCTCCATTTTAAAGGCGTATTTTATGTGGACATAAATATCCACCTTTTAATGTGGATCAGGACCTTAGGCAATCAATTGTGATGAGACTACCAACGTGGAGAATAATGGCAGGATTCTCAACAACCCGCTTATTTTTCCTGCAAAAGGGACAGTCTTCAAAAAACTTCCTCGTCTGGCTTTAGGGTGGTTTCGTCTCTCTAAATAAATAGATATTTATTTAACTATGACTTAGAGTTTATACCTCAAGATGCAAAAGGGCAGCACAGTGCCATACATGAATGGTGACCCACCATGACAGTCTCTTTGATAATGACTTTAGCTGGAAAAATATATTCTTCAATAAGAAAATTATTTTTTAATGTTGACTTTGTTCTCTTTCGGCGATGCTGGAAAACATTGTAGCCCAACAGGAAATACAGGCAAAAGCTTCAAATGTAGAGCACACACACAAAAAAAACATTTTTAAAGCTCATGCCCATCAAGTTTTCCACTTGATATAAGTCGTACACAAAGTCTTAGTCCAATGTGAACCCATGCTGTGAAAATTCTGTAGCACCCACCTCAGAAAATTCTGTTAAATACATAAACACTGCTGAAAAGAAAACTTCTGGGCACTAGAAGTCAGACTCAAAGGGAAAATAAACCTGATTAAAAAAAAATCCCAAGGAAAGTTATATAAGTACAGTGCAACAAGGTCATAAGCTTAACGGTCTTCACTGTAATATTTGAAAGTAAATTGGCATTTTAGCGATCTGCTTTGGCCGTCATTCTTTTTCTCAACTCAACAGAGATGCAACAGAATAAGAATGGCTTCACGTGTCATCTTACAAACCAAATGGAAAAGTTATAGGCATTATGGGGTAAGACACCTTTAAAAATGAGTATAATACTTTTTAATGGATTAAAAATGAACACTATGAATTCACTTGGACCACCTAAGGAGAAGGTTCTCCAAATAGGGTATAAATGACATCCTTTTCTTAACCACTATGGAGCTCACCAATATTTCAGAGAACCTCACAAAGCAAATTTAAGCGTAACTCGAAAATATTCTTCAAGAGCTTCACCCAAATGACAACCTCCCCTGTTCTTTTCAGAGCAGAACCACAGCTTTTTGAGATGTTGGACTTTAACGGGGTTGTAATTATAAAGTAAGTGACAATGGCACATTAAAAGTGATTATTTTACCACTGGGTAGACTGCTTAAAAACTTGCAGGACGTGGTCAAGTAATTCCTATCAGCATTAAAAAAAAAAAAAATGCGTGTTCAAGCAAAGGGATCTTGAAGATTCTGAGGGCGTAACCACATACTCCAACAACCAAAACAATGAATTTCTTTTTCTTTTTTAAAATTTTTTTTAACGTTTATTTTTGAGACAGAGAGAGACAGAGCATGAACGGGGGAGGGGCAGAGAGAGAGGGAGACACAGAATCGGAAGCAGGCTCCAGGCTCTGAGCCATCAGCCCAGAGCCTGACGCGGGGCTCGAACTCACGGACCGCGAGATCGTGACCTGAGCTGAAGTCAGACACCCAACCAACTGAGCCACCCAGGCGCCCCAAAACAATGAATTTCTAGCGATAATTTTTTTCTGTCAAAAAGTAAAATATTTCTATAGAAAAATATTTTCCCTAAAATATTTTTGGGGATAAAGTAGATGGTTAATATCAATCCAAATTTATAATCCCATTTTAATTATAGAACAATATACAGTGTTAATTTCATACTGTTGCAATAGTATGGACATGGGAGTGCCTTTCTGAATTCCAATCTGTGCCTACACAAAACTACTTAAATTAAAAAATCTGAATCGGTCTTTATAGGTATAACATCATCTATTCAGATAACCCAGCACTGGGATATCTTGTCTTTCTAGTTCTGCATCCCTGAAGCATCTGATACTCTCAGCAGAGCTCAATGAAATCCTGTTAAAAACGTGAAATACAATGTGCACCTTCTTTTATATAATGTATATCATTCCCACTAAAATTACAGAATCAGAAATTTATTCTTCTACCAACTGATAACAGCTCCAAGAGCAAGAAACTTACAGTTAATACTTTTTGGATCTACTTTCCAAGAAGTCTTATAAATGACTTACCAGTAAATGGAGACAGAGACAGAAAAAGAAAAACTTTCTTATCTTTTGTGCAGGAGATATTAGCTCAGTTTCAAGCTAGCTTACAACTTCAAAAATAGTTTTATGTATTACTTTGTATTATTGTGCATTGTTTTATCCATCAATCTTTTCTGTAGATGATAAATTAATATATTTGATGATCTGTGTTTTTGAATATAATTATTACACTGTACCCAGCAATGAACACTCAAAAGATTTCTTGAAGAGAATAAGGGAGGAAAAGAGGAAGGAGAAAAGAGAAGAAAGAGGTTAATAATAACAATGAGGAACAGGTAGAAGATTAAGAAAATGTCAAGAGACATGAAAAAGAAAACCCTGAAATGATAAAGAAAAGGGCTACCTTCAGTTTTATAAAAAAACTTTGTTTCAATAGATACTTCCAAGACTGATTAAAATTTCAAAATGAGGGGGTGCCTGGGTGGCTCAGTCGGTTAAGCATCCGACTGGCTCAGGTCATGATCTCATGGTTCATGAGTTCTAGCCCCACGTAGGGCCCCATGCTGATAGCTCAAAGCCTGGAGCCTGCTTTGGATTCTGTCTTCCTCTCTCTCTTCCCCTCCTCCACTCACACTCTGTCTCTGTCTCTCTCTCTCTCTCAAATAAATAAACATTAAAAATTTTTTAAAAGTTCAAAATGAATTCTACAGTGAGTTGATTAAAATAATAGTAATAATAATAAGGTAAATTGAAAGACAGTATTAAGAACCAAAAGACAGAATGTGATAAAACTGCAGTATTGTGGACTTATACTTCATAATCCTCCTATAACTCCTTGAAACTCTCTGGAAAACTCCATCAGTAGTTCAGTCAAGACTCTGAGACAATCAAAGATGCAGAGGAAGGGACTGCATATCTCAAATGCATTTGTTCTGATTCTTTTAAAAGTTCTGAACACGAAACACATTTGGTTTGATTTTTAAAAGCTAAGCTGATACTTGATTGATTGCTTTTCCTGTATGAACTCAAAAAAAGATGTAGGCAAAGTAGACAAAAGTGGTGTACATAGCTTATCTTATTCTTATGAAAATGCTATAATTCTAAGAATTATTTGTTTCCCAGAAGAAAAAAAAAAAAGTGCTCCATATGTTTCTCTGCCTTACTCTATTAGGACAAATATATTCAGATTTTGATGAGGGAAAATCATAAAAAGCAAAAATAACCTGAAAATATCATGTAAAACAGGTCTGTGGAAGTATAGTCCTAAAATGGGGACTATCTGCAGCTTAAAACTAGGTAAGTATTACATAGTTTTGAAATAAAATCTATTTTTTTAATTAAAAAAATATTTGCAAGGGGTATAAACTTTGGAAAAAGGGCACAGACCGTCAGCTACAAAGTGGATACGGCTTGAAGATCTACCAATGGTGACCACAGTTGATGGTACTGTATTATATAACTGGAACTTGCTTTTTTAATATATATATAGAGAGAGGAGGTAAGGAGGGAGACAAATATGTGAGGATGTGTTAATTAACTAGATGGTGAGAATCCTTTCACAAGAGAGAGAGAAAGAGGGCAAGTGAGAGAAAGAGACAACAAGAATCCTCATAGAAAAGAACTAGGACTCCAAGAAAACCCTTGAACAGAAATGGAAGAATCTCCTGTGTCACTTCTACAACAAATATGGCCTGGATAGAAAATATGTATTTTATGAAAATAACTTATAAATACATGAACATTGGTAGTATGCTTACGCAGAAAATCTATCTTTGCATTTCCCTGATAAAACAAGACACACAGGAAATTGTGATGAATATACCATTCGTTTAAAAATGATGTAAGTAGTGTTAGGGGCACCCGGGTGGCTCAGTCAGTTGAGCGTCCGACTTCGGCTCAGGTCATGATCCAGCGGTCCGTGAGTCCGAGCCCCGCGTCGGGCTCTGTGCCGACGGCTCGGAGCCTGGAGCCCGTTTCGGATTCTGTGTCTCCCTCTCTCTCTGACCCTCCCCCGTTCGTGCTCTGTCTCTCTCTGTCTCAAAAAAATAAATAAACACTAAAACCAATCATTTAAAATAAAAAAATAATAAAGTAAAAATAATGTAAGTAGTGTTAAATATAGGGAAAAATGTATTTTGAGAAAAATAAAGTGTCATAATGAGTCTCTTTTGGGTTAGCGGATAGGTTACTAGCTGTTCTAGTTGCCAAGGAATGCCTATTCGTATTTTCCTAAACAAAGTAAGATAAAGAATTATTACAGCTCCTCAGTAAGACCCTCATATACAATGCCACCAATATTAACAGACACTACCATATGTATTACTCCACAGGAAGTGTAGGTGTTAACTAGACATAGCTACCTGCCTAAATTTTTCCACGCAGGTTTAGATATACATTATCTACGCATGTATGTGAGATTCAACGACATGGCTATTATCCAGTTCAAACAGGCACAGACTAAATGCTAACACTGGTAAGTGGACATCGAACTTAATTCTGAGGTGCACAAGTGGCTTGGCTGATCTTGTTAAAATGTAGATTCTGATTCAGTAGATCTGAAATGGGACCCAAGATCCTGCGTTTCTAACAAGCTCCCAGGGGCTGTTGCTGGTGCTGAGCCCCACTTTGGGTAGTAAAGAACTAATACATTTCCTCTTGAGACTATACAAGATTAAGCTAAGAGATAATGTATGTTTATATTCAGAACCTACCTAAAGTGAAGATTTCTAGAGGAAAAAGAACCCATACTTTTGTGAGATAATTTTAACAATCTTTCTACATACATTATTTCATTTATGCCTTGTGTAAGCTCTAGGAAATAGGTATCATTATCATCTTTTTTCAAATAACATATCATCAGAAACTTGGTTTCAAGTTCAGATTTATAATTGCAGTGTCCACCACCAATAGCACAATGGACTAGCCATTGGACCTGAAGCCCACCCAGGTCCAAGAACTAGTAAGTCTCCATTTGAGGGGACGTGGTATCCTTAAGAAGGAATCTTTGGGATCTTATGCCAATTGTTAAGGAAGTTAATGACAAATTTCAAGCTACTTGCCCCTGAATGGCTTTTAAAATGACTTATAATTTCTCCCATATCTTTACCATCAACTCCTTCTATTCATTTCAATTAGTAAAAGAACCATATCTGGGATTACTGTAAACATTTCCTAACATGTCTCCTTGTTTCCATTCCTTTGCCACTCGACCCCTACAATCCCTGTTTTCTACAATTCAGATCAGGCCACTTGTCTGCTGAAAGCTCTCCAATGACATCACACTCTAAGAGTCAAATTCAGGTTCCTTCCCCTGCCCTGGGGCCCCACAGATTCTGCACCCCATCTGGCTCGGACCTAATCACGTACCATGACTGCTTGCCTACTTTGAGGCAGCCGTCTTGGTCTTCTGTTGCCTGGACATCCCAAACATCTTCTCATTTTAGAGTCTTTGTGTTTGCTTTGCCCTCTTGGGATCCTCTGCCCCAAGTCTGCTTATGGATGGCACCTTTGTACTGTTCAAGACTCGGCTTACAATGCATCTCTCTGGGAAGTCTTTCCTGACTAGACAGCCTAAGATAGCCTTCATCAGTTACTCTTCAGTACCTTGCTTCATTTTGCCACTATCTGAAATGTACTAGTCCATTCATTTATCAGTTCAACAAAATGCCTGAATCATTCTGCCCCCAAACCCTGTCTCCATACATAAGTTGCCTGGGAACAGGGATCTTGGCTATCTCGATGCTCCTGTGTCCTCAGCACATGACACACAGTATTCAATAGTTTTAGAATACGTTATGTGAAAGGGAACTTAATAGATGTGAGAACATGACATATTTGGACTACAACAGATCACTTTGGAAAATCTAGGTATGCGGGACCCATTCATATCTAAGTGCGGTCTATTGGTTAAGAGCATGGAATCAGACAGTCTGACTGTACTATTTCCTAGCTTGATTATAAGTGTGGGCAAATAACTTAACCTCTCTGTACCTGTTTTTCTATCTGTAAAATGAGAAAAGAGTAATGACTGCACAGGGTTGTGGTGAGGATTAAAGAGATAACGAAAGCAGAAGACTGAGAAAGAAAACATTGCATTATTTCTACGTATATCCAATCACTAGTCCATGGTGGGGAACCTGCAGGCACCTGAAGGGAGGATGGAGTACCTTTTTTTCACAGCAGAAGACTGGCAAAAGTAGAGCACCTTGTAAGGAGATCAATGACCAAATGGAACACCAGAGCTGGGTGGCTTGCTGTGGCTCCCGGCTGAAGGAGTGCTGACTCATAATACTTAGATACTCAGGGATGGCAAGAGCAAGGTTAATAACTGGTACAGCCTACTCTTCAAAGATGTGAGGCTACTAACTGTAGGAAGACACTCTCATGGTTCCGGAGACGTACTGGCAGGTGCACTTGGGCCCATTTAAGGTACAGGGTGGGATAGTCATGACTATCTCCAACTATCTGCTTACCTATTGAAAGGAAAGAGTGAGCCTTGCATTTCTGCCCTTGTGTAATTTCTCTTTCAACCTATTTTGTTTATTAACCATACAGTGTCCATTAGTTTTGTGCCTTTTGTAATTCTGGGATAATTTACTGCAAAGGAAAGAAAAATCATATTTTCAGATTAAAGGGCAGATGACTCAGAGTTTTAAGTCCATTACCTCAAACAAAATGGTTATCTCCACAGCTAAGAGGCATACTTGATTATTAGCAGGAAATGAAAAAAGGAAGAGTCCCTTTTTATTCACAGATTTTAGGACAAGAACTTATAAGAAATGTCAAACCAAGTCAAGCCAATGGCTCATACAACCACCATGGTGTTTCATCTTTGATGGTCACTCTTAAGGTAGTTTGTTAATGAGTCTGATAACTGTCCCTCTTGATATTAGTCTTAGACTAACATGTCCTACCATCAGCTCTTTAGTTTAATATCATTTACTCTCCCATCTGCCTCTTTTCTAAATAGAGCTGTTCGATTAACTTGTAATCTCATAAATTTTCTCAAAAAGGAAGGGATCCATGAAAGAAACTTGATTGGTATTAAACTCAATATATATCAAGGTATAAACGGCACTTAGAAATAATCATGTACTTTTTCTCAGACCAAATGCATTCTGGACATGTGTTCCTCTGCCGAGTAGCTGTTCTTAAAGTCACAATAACTGCCAATTTGACAAAATAAATGATTCAAGAACTGTAAGAGATGAGTTTCATTATTTGCTAGGAGGATACTAGTGGTCAAACTAATATGCTTTCCATTCTATTTACATATAATTGATCATATATAATAATCGAACTTTCTCTTATGATATTTGCCAATAATAGTCATCAAGTTAATGAATAGAAAAGTTTACAGATTTTTGTTGAAATCTCTTGCCAATAATTTTGAAAGATGACCATTTTTGCTGACAGTAACATATAAAAATGATGACTTTTACAGAGCCCTCGTTACTTTCTAAGAACCTGAATATATATGATCTCATTTTACTTTATAACAACCTTCTGGGATTCATAGAATCTGGTGTCAGGTTTCCATTTTACAAATACAAAAACATGCACAGAGAAGTTAAGTGGTTTCTCAAAGTCACAGAGCTGATTAATTACCAGCCCAAATGATGGAGTTGTTCCCTCTTTCTCCAATTCAGCCAATCAGACAATAGTTCCTAGATTTTGTGGAAAAGTAAAATTTCTAAAAACATTTCAGAGGACCCAAATAGCATTGTCAATTTTGTTATTTTTCTGGGTAGAGAGAAAATAAATATATAACTTCCACCTACTATTTATATCACATCATAAAACTAGCCTGTCTTTTATCACCCCAAAATAGAAAAAACATCATCTGAGAAAAAGTGTAGTCCTTTAAATTAATAAAATCTGCCTTATGAGAAAATCACTACTTTGTAATTTTTTTCTCATTTTGCTGTGGCCTGGTGAAAACTCCTTTTGTGGCCAAAGAACTATTAGACCAATACTTGGAAATCATTCCCCTCTTCTCTGCTCTTTCAAGTCATACTAGCTTTTCTACTGCTTTTCCTCCTTGCATTTCATAGTCTTTAAGAAAAAGAAACCAATACATACTAAAAATTTTTCCTTTTGAAAGACGTTGTTCTACCAATACTATAACAAAATGATCAGCATCATAAATTTACATCACAAGCAAAACATAAAACTGCTGGCTGACTAGGCCTGACCAGGCTGAGGGCTACATGGGAACCAGTAAATGCAGAAAGAACATGGCGCCCATCACAATGACTTTTTCCTCACGTTACTTTAGGAAGATGCAAGGACAGGACAAAGGCTTTGTGCCTGCCTTTGTGCCTGCTTTCTCATTTCTCACTCCACTTTCAAACTCAAGAAAATGAATTATCGCGATGACTCTTATCTAGGCAAAGGCTGTACCATATCTGTCATTACCCACAAAGCCCACCCTGGTCTTCCTCCCAGACTTGGTTTTATAGTCTGCAAGAACTTCCCAAGCGTTATATGACAAACAGATACCTAATTTTACAAAACTTTATAATCTACCATTGTATTCTACCAAAAAGTCCAAGGGGATGGAGGTAGGTTTTGGGGATACTCTTAAAGTGACCTTCTTCCATGTTGACTACATTGATAAGCTGATGTGAATGTTGTATTTTAGCACACATCAAAAGGAATCACCATCAAATTCCATTCAATCTTATCATCTCGATCAATGTATGATCCTCTAGTATCTGTGATCTTCTTTGATAACTTCCTTAAGCTTTGGGATGGAAATACATGAATGGTATAGTGAAAGAGAAAAGGTTGCCCAATCAGACAAATCAAGCCCTGTGATCAAGTGTCAAAGCAAGAATATGCCCAACCCAACCCAGTCCCATGTGGAAAGAGACTCACCAATGGGATGTTTTGTCAAAGAAAGTCCTTAGATGTTCAGAATGCACAGGGATACCTTCCCCAAAGATGTCAAAGTAACAATTTTTAAAAATTCCTTAAATGTATACAAATTTTAACCACAATAAAATTTTTTTCTGCGAATAAAGTGCCTGTATATCATCAAATGACTACAAATTAATATAACATTTATATTTGTATAGTTTTATGAGTTTTATGTTATATAAAACATTTTCACATATGGGATCATATCTTAGGATTTTTTTGTTCTGTTTTGCTTTAGAGAGAGAGTGTGCAAGTGGTGGGGAGGGCAGAAAGGGGGGTGGTAGAGGGAGAGGGAGAGAATCTTAAGCAGGCTCCACGCCAAGTGCGGCCCAACATGGGGCTGCATCTCACAATCCTGAGATCGTGACCTGTTCTGAAATCAAGAGTTGGATGCTTAACCAACTGAGCCATCCAGGCACCCCTTATGTCTTAGGAATGTTCTGAGACATATAATATTATTTCCATTTTACTGAAGTAGATACTGAGACTACGAGGTTATGTGAGTTGCTCAAGGTCACACACACAAGAGCTAGAACCAGTCTGGTCCTTTGACCTCACCTTCAGGGCTCTTTCTGTTATTGACATTCTTCACCAGGGCAGTCACTTCTAAAGTTGAGCCCAAGGACAAAAGGAACAAGTGAAAGGTGGTTTTTATTCCAATCAGGGCAGAAAGCCAATCTATTAATAATGTTAGAAAGAAGGGCTGCCCCACTGTTAATGAATCTGGAAGGGTTACAGTTTTTTTTAGTATTCTCACCATTACCATAATGCCAATGCCATTTGTTTTGTTCTGATTCAGTTCCCTAGACCTCATCACATAGTAATAAGCCAATATAGGATAGCCATGAACCCAGGTCAAGAAAAAACACCAGCCATTCACAAAAACAAATCTTTGGAATTATTTTCATTATACCTGCTCTTCTAAAATAAACATTTTCATAACACTAAATGTAAAATATCAATGGAATTATTATTAATCACATATTTTTGGGGCTTACATACTAGCCAAGAGCTATCCAAATTACACAAAATAAATTCTATACAATATATATTTCACAAAACAAAACAGATAGCTAAGTTATAAGAAATGGATGACTTTGCAGAGGTTAACAGATATTTATTTACTGTATAAAAAAACACAGTCATTGCATGAAACACTTATAATAAAAAAGCCTGTCTATCTTAAGTAGACAAGTCTTAGAAGTCAAATTCGTGCTGCATTTTCTGAAATTAATAACTAGTGTTAACACAAACCAAAAGTTTGGACAGTATTAACTAATGCTAATAAGATTCCCATGAACATTAGCCTCGTTGCTCACTATGGCTTTTCTTTTCCCACATCTGATTATGATTTTTTTAAAAAAAACAAACGAAACAGGATCATTAGGAATCATTTTCAACACCGGGACAAGAAAGCAAGGTAAGCTAGATTTTGTTACTGCTTTTGCCCCTAGTTCGCATCATTTAGACTGATTAAAATGTTAATTTTTACATATGTGAATGAATGTAAAGGGGCAAACAACTGGAGGCCGCACCGTGCGCCAGCAATCATTGCGGGTGGGTAAACTGACAACATGTAACTGCATATTAAGACAAATGTAGAATTTAGACAAAGTATTCCATCTCTTTTCAGATGTATACTTTTAAACCTCAGGAACTGTTTTCGGTAGATGTCATGCCTTTTAACTTGAAAAAAGATAAGCGCAAATAAGCTCCCAATTGTCTCCCCAATATGTAAACCACATCTCGGGCTGCTGTCTCTGCTACTCCTTTGAAGTTTCCCTGAAATGTCATGTGTTGTGAAGACTGCTGTGCATAAGCAAGACAATTTGCTCACTCTCAGAATTCTTACCGGTTTCCACTGCTATTTGGTATCCAGCCTCTAGTCTCCGAGATGACCTTTCCAGCCTCTCTGTGTTATCGAGCAGATGTGCCCTCTGAAAAAGAAAAAGGGAAAAAAATCAGACGGTCGTCTACAATGTTCTTTTTTTGCCTTAAAAAAAATTTAATGCCTTCCTATGCTCTAACATTTCTGGGTGGGGGGGGGGGGAGTCACTAGCCATTATAGATAATTTTTAGCAAATCTCCTATGGGCAGATTTCCAATCAATCATGTATGGACTATCCGCTTTTTTGTTTTAAAAGGCAGACTCATATTGTATGTGGCCACATGAATCTTTTTCCCAAACACTGAGAAATGTACGAAGATAAGAGCCAACTGGATCTTTCCTATTTCAGCAGAGCAGACGCATGAGGCCCTCGCATAGATAGATTTATGATGCCTATTTTGTATTTATTTTTTATAAAATGCAATCATTTAAAAAACTCATTTGTTCTTTTGATTCCTGCAGATAGTAATTTTTAAAGAGAAACTTTATTTTTAAGAGAATGCCGCCCTTCCCCTCTCCCCCCCCCCCCGCCCCCCACCTGCCCATTTGGGAAGTGTAGCAAGATGCCATATAGAATATTCGCTATTAAAACAGAATATTAAATGCTGTTCTAGTTTTAAGACAACTTGGGGTAACCACCAAGAAACAAGAGAAGCATGTTTCTCCATGCACAGATACTCAAGAATGTGGATTTATTTCCAAATATATGACATTGGATTGAAGGTGGACTTTTGACACCTACTGCTTTAGACTGTGAACTAAAAGGATAATAATTATATATATTCTTTTATATTGGATGGGATAATGAGAGGATTTCCCCCAAATTCTCAACTTCTCAACTTTCTTTTCTGTACTGAGGCTGTTTTGTTTTGTTTTTTAACCATAATGATCAGCCACTAGATCTATTCAGTTGACCAACAGATTTATAAACTAATCATGGCTGTGAATAAGTAAGAATATATGCACGCACATGAATGTGTGTGTGTGTGTGTGTGTGTGTGTGTGTACAGATGCACATATGTCTGGACACTTAGAAACATATGAATATGTGTATCTGTACATTTCTGTGTGTCCATGCGTACAAGTATTTGTATAAATTAGTACTTTTCCCCATCAAATCAGTTTTGGTATCTGGTCAAACAGAAAGAAAAAATGCAACCACAACTCCTATAACTTTGTGTTGTTGACAGATGTCATTTAAAATCGAAGAAATGCTTTCTAATAATAATAAAAAAGGAGGTGCCACACGTATTATCTGAGTGGCTGTCGAGCGAAACGATCTACCTTGCTCTAATGAGCCCCCATGGATTGTGGAGATGCAAGCTGTATTGACATGCACACTTAAGCTAATACACCTAGACCAGTGCCTCCAAGCTCTAGCAGCCAGGGATGCTGACAGAATATCTCGCTTCCATCTTCAAAGAAAGGAAGTGATTAGTATGTTATCATTACCATTCAAAACGTGATTTCCTTATTCCCTCCCGGCATAGGTGACACATCTGAGATGCGGCCAGACGTTGGAGGCAGCTAAAGCCACATCAAAGCTTTCCTTGAAATTTTTTTGGGGGGAAGGGCCTGGGGGGGCGGGGGGAGGAAGAATCATTAAAACAATGCATTTAGAACAGAGAGATAGGACCTGATGTGAAGGTCAGGAAAGCTGCAACAACAGTCTATAATAATTAATAGAGTTGTCTAATATACAGTGGAGAAATTAAGAGAAAAGCTGCCCCTCCCTCTGCAAAAAAAAAAAAAACAACAACTAAATAAATAAAAGGGAGGAAGGAAAGAATGCTTATATCATGAAAATGCTAAATCACTAAAGGCTGTAATTGAGAAAAAGAAAAGCAGGGGAGCTCTCTGTGTTTGGCATATATGACTATCTTTAAAGAAAATTAAACACTTCACTCAGCTTGTCAAAAATAGCTTTCTTCCTCCTAATTTTCCCTGCATACAGGTTTTGGGCATAGGGATTGTTCTTCCCTTCTCTGAATATTGTTTTCTACCTTAACAAAGGACTTAATTTCAAACTGGTAATTCTCTAAAACGATACCAGATTTGTGAAATCAAGAGTAAATGTGAATTTTAATTCAGAATAACAGAACAAAAGTTTTTGGCTCATTTTCATATTGGATGAAATCCCTAAATTAAAAGAGAACATTTAGCCGCTGCAAATTAAAAAAAAAAAAAAAACAAAAAAAAAAAACCAAAAAACAAAACCCAAAGATCAGTACTGGAAATGGACAGTCTAATTATATGATAATAGATAATACAAGAAAGAAAGCATTTAAATGTAAGATGATTCTTGGAATTCCATGAAAAGGAGACAAAACAGATTATGAAGTGTATGGCTCTAATGAGGAGCAAATTTCTAAAAGAACTTAAAAAAAATGCATATTCCTAAATCATGAAAGTAACTCTTCTTCAGGACAGTTCAATTTTATCGGAGTAAATCTGCACACAAGAGGACTACCAGTTTACCAGCAGCTTTCCAGCAGGACCTCACTTTGTATTTTGGAACCTCTTCACTTAAGTCAAGCTAAAATCAAGTTCTTGTAACAGCTGTGCTATTTACATTGTTCCCTTAGTTGTGCATTGCCCCGGTCTCTGAAAATGAAAGGAAATACACTACAGTAGCAGCTGAGGCTTTCAACTTGCCCCCACACTCCATCCCAAACTCATTCTCTCACCCTCTCCTCAGCCCTTTCAAAGCAGGTAAGTGAAGCTGTGCAGGAGCTTCAGACAGAGCTCAGCTCGCGTGAGGAGCTACGCAGCGTGGAGAGCTGGAGATTCAGGATTCAGACGGAGGGCTCGGCACGGCCAACATCAGTTCTGCTCCCCGTGCACACCAGCCTGCCTTCAAGCACGCTCAGTCCCCAGAACTGAGCCGGAAAAGAGCATCACAAGGAAGGGATGGGGGCATACTCTGTTTCCAAACACAACAAAACGTCCTATTTTGAAACAGATGCGTGCTTGTCTTCTCAGAAGTATAAGGGGGAAATCTGGGGTACACTCGCTGATTACTATTAGAATCCTGACTGAGAAACAATCATCTCTTGAGCAAACCATGTATCAGTGCACCGTCATCATCCTAATCTATTTTACAAATATCGATGCTACATCCATATCAAAGACTGGTAAAAGAATATTCCAGAGTATATTATTCTATTGGTTGAATGACCTCATTCTTCCAGGTACAATTCCATTCCAGGTTACAGTTTTGGAAACATGCAGTCCAGAACCGTTATTGACGAAACAGTTGCTATAGGCACAAACAAAAGAATTAAGCCATAGAATGATGATAGAATGTGTTTTAAAGGAAGTGCAGACATGACGTTTTCAGCTTTTAGAATTAAGATTTCTATGTCCACACAATTCAGCTTAACAAAAATAAATCTGTCAAAAATGCTGATTGTAATAAGGCACAATACTTTATTAATTATATTCACTAAATTCAGGGGCAAGAGCTTTGTGCAGTTTCTTCACCAGAGATTTTCAAGTCTATTGTTAGCTCCATTAAGATCTGAAAATTCGGATTCTTCACCTAAGCATGGGCATATGCAAATACACACAAGCAGGTATTCTGTCTTGCAAAAAAATAGTGTTGAGTATCACTCACCTCAAGAAAAATCTCATATATCAAAACTGCAATTGATTATATTCATTTAGTATATACATCTACTTCCATAAAACACACAAGAAGGTTGGAAGGTAAGGGTTTTATATATTTTCACCTTTTAATTTTTTTATCAGTATTGCTTTTACTAAGAGATGATGGCACTAATGCATCTTAAATCAGAAGAGTTGTTGAAAACCAGTCTGCAGCCTCTCATTTAGCATTCATATCACCTACAGAATGATGACATACCAATAAAAAAAAATTCTAGGAAAATCCAAATCAATGCAGTCAATCTAAACTCAAAAATAATTCACAGTCCTCCTTAGAAGCAATCAGACAACTTTTAAATTGCAAAATGGGCCATTATCTTCTGCCCTAGTATAAAAGTAACAAAACTCAACGTCACCAAGTAAAAAAAATATAACTGCTTTTACCTGTGAAAAAAAAGTATATTTATTACATATTTATTAAGTTTGGCCTAATTAAAAACAAACAAACAAAAACAAGACCAGAATCATTCAGCATCCCTCAACGATACTGGGATAAAATTATAAACATTGCTGTTAATATTTGCTGGGCCACAAATAGGTCTGGAGCTGCATTATAATACAGACCGGCAACTCAGAAAAATGAGAACTCACGTGGGTGCTATTTCCTACAAAAAGGAAAGTGTTTAACAATGAGGAGAGCTTTGGCTATTCTTAAGAATCTGTGTACACAGACTAGTAGAGCATTTATAACATATGTGTGTTTCCCTAAAAGGAAAACAGATTCATGGTATCTCGTGTTGGACCTAAGAATCTTGGGTGAGGGAAAAGGGTATATTTAAAAAGAGTTTTCAGTAAATTGGAATGTCAGAAAAAAAACATTTTAATCGTATTGACTTCTTTGAGAAATCAATACAAATAAAACAAATCTGAAGTCAGTTTACATTAAAACCACACTTAGGTAAAGTTTTAAGACAGCCCTTTATATTTTTCCTCCCTTTTTTGGCCTTTAAAATATGAATTTTCTCCAGATACCAAGCAACAACAATGACCACTGTCCTAAGCATGATTAGAGTTTACTTGTTTTTTAACAGATAGTCAGCAAAGAACATTTCTAACAGTATAATCAATACTTTTGCTATGTGTAAATTTTCCTGGAAAAAATGAACCCAAAGATCTTACTTCAGATTTAGAAATTCAATTTTATAGGGAAAAGCAGAATTAAAAAAAAAAAAAGCAAGCTAGGAAGTACTCACCTCTTCACGTAATTTTATCAACTGCAACATGAATGCACACAAAAAAAAAAAAAGATAAAAAGGAAAGAAATGGCAGGAAAGAAAGATCAGTTGTGTGACAGGATACAGAATTAACATTGACAATTTATCTGTTTACATGTTTAGCATTTAAAAATCACAGACAAACACATTAAAAGAACCTAAACAGAGACTACATGCAGAGTTTTTTGAACGAATAAAGATCACTTTCTCACACTGTCACATTAAACAAAGAGAATAGTGTGAAATTCTCTTTTAAAGTACATCTAAGACACCATCATGAAATAAAGGGGAACGACTTCATAGAAGTCTATATTATAAAGAAAGAAAACAAGTTTACTGTTCCTCTCTTCTAAGAATGTACCACTGAAGAGGTTTTGTATATACAAGTTTTCAGGATGTTTCTCTATTTTGAATCTTGACAACTGATTTCAGATTTCCTGTACAAATAAAAATGATTAATAGTTCATGCTTTTGTCCCAATAAATATTTAAAACAAATAATTTTGTTAGTTAATATCATAGATGGGCCCACTCTAGTAATACGATTGTATTTGGAGGTGACATTATTTTAACTGAGAATAAAGCATGCTGGGAGAGATAATATTTAGGACATAGTATCAGAAAATATTTCACTATCCTTAGAAATACTGTGTATATCTGAGTTGATTTCTAGGGTTTGTTTTGCTTAAGAGGCTACTGCAATCACATGGTGGTTTTCTATTTTTTTAGTTTTTGAAGTTTCTTCATTTTTCCATTTTCTTCATCTCGTAAACTGGGCCATCTTAAAGCCATGTTGTCTGTTACTGCAGTGTGTTCTCACTGAAGTCAAACCAGAAAAACCACTCTTTACGTGCTAGTAAATTCCCTGGGATAAGGTTTTAATTCTCCTTTGTAGGACATTTTTTATTTGCCTTCAATCTAGCAGATAACACAAGTTACTTTAACTCTTTAGAAGCTAGAAAATGGACACAACCATGTATCTGACTCATTTGTGCGTGTGTGTATGTGTGTGCTGGGGGTGTGGATGTATTTCACAGTATTCTAAATCAAATATCGTATAGTTGAGATGACTGCCATAGTTTCCGCGATGAAGAGAAACTGAAACCGATGTTATGAAAGGCTATAAACCACATTCTAGGTCTAAAATTTGCATCCTCGGCAATTCAAGTCTACAACGGATAATTTCTAAACATCCAAATATCTGTAACATCTGTTACAACACTTGACATATACAGGCCAATCAATTAAATTATTGCTTTGGGAGAAATGTGCCATGAATTGCTCACTCTAAGTCTCTCTAAAAGTATCATGTTTACTATGGCCCGGCTCTCTCGATGCTTAATGCTGTTTTTGTCTCCAATTCAAGAAACGCAGTATGCATTTCCGCTCATTCTGTTGTTTCATTTGTTATGTGTGAAAAGTATTTCAAGTGCAAAAGAATGAGATTTCAAAATTGTTATGAATCTTTTATGAAGAGGGTGCAGAATATTACATAATGTCTCACAAGGCATTTAGTGAAAATGAAACTTTTAGCATTGTCCTTTCACACCATACTGGGAGTTGTAATTATTTTTAATTAATATACTCATTCTCTCAGCCACCGACCAGTGTCTATGAGTCAAGCATCTGGTTTCATGTGAAAAGCTACCACATTCTTCCCAAGAAAAAGTAAAATTCGAAACTAAAATACCTGGCCTAACATACATAGGAATCTTTTCTCTGCTATCTGAACATCATGAGAGAAAAAGGCAAACATTAATTCTCAGAAACAGACGATCTGGGAATTGATCACACAAGCTATCTTTTCTTTCTGGGCGCACCCTTCTTCAGTTGACTATGATACTCAAAGGGCCAAAGTTTAAAACTACTCCTCAGCAATTGAGACCATTTGGGGCATGCCACCCTGCCATAATCAATGAGTGTTTAAAAATGCTACCCATTTGTTTTTTCAATAGGTTCCAAACAAAAAACGTTCTATCTTGTTTGTGCCGCATGGCTGCATTCAAGCTCTACACGGGATTTGTAGCTAAGCTAGGTAATGGGAGGGGTTTTAATCTTTATCTTTTTTTTTTTTAAGTTAGGCTGGGAATTTTCATTCAAGTAAACAAAAGATGGTCTATGTTTGAAAACTAACAATGCTTACTTAGACTAGACTGAAAGTCGCGATTTCGTATTTTATGGAGTTACTAGCTCCATCATAGGCGACTTGAAAATGTGCCGTGCCACCATGTTGGGTTATGATAATCAACGTCTTTTTTGAAACAAAGATTTTTTTTTCCCCCCAATGCAGAATTTGATACAAGAGGTAATCTGTTCCTTTGTGGGCTGAAAAAATCTGGTTTACGCTGGTTTGAACCAGTGGAATCTCTTGTGGTTAAGCCTTCTGCTGTGGCTAAAATCAAAACTGCACTGCAGAGCATGTGAGGGTTCATGCGCGCGCGCCTGTGTGTGTGAGGTGTGTCACGTGACCCCCAGAACTACCGATTTTTTTTTTTTTAAAGCTGATAACGCCACTGCCGTCTCTGTCCGCATACAGATAACGAATAAATGCTGAACTCTATTAAACGCCCTTTACACATTATCGTGGGTCGAACACACAATTTTCTGAACTTATGATGACAGTCTATTTATTTTGCTATAAACCCTCAGCACGTAACGAACAGATTTGTGCCTGGTAATGATCTGCTCTGCCAGGGCTATATGAAATGATACCGACCTTCTTTAGATCTTGGGGAATTAAATTGACCGACTTCACCCCCTGGTCTGTAGCTGAAGTTTGACACACTTTATGCACAGCAAGCCCAAATCGGAACTTAAGAGAACCTCGTATTAAAAAATTAAGCAATCATATGTGCTAAATATTACTTTACCACAAAAATTTCGGCACATTTAGGAATATCCTATTCCTTAGATATGGATTTGAACCTTCTATTTAGGATTTACGAAAATTTCATTTACTCACATTTATTCACCAATCAATATCATTGTGTATATGGAAATTGAGAGACTATTAGGGTTCAAAAATAGAGTCTGGAACATTTTGTGTGCCACATCATCATACTCCACTATAAAGAGGATTAGGGGATTTAATTCTGTAAGATTTTTTTTTTCTTTCCCTTTCCTGAGAGTGGTTTTCATGAAACTGAATCAAGGTAATAATTATTAAAGTTTCCACTCTAAATACAGCACTACTACATTTCAAAAACTCAACTCTCTCAAAGAATTAAAATGTTGCCATATGGAATGGAAAACATGGTATTTTAAAATAATAGAATGATAATGCCTAAGACAATAGTCCTTGGAAAGCTGATGACCCACCAAGACTCAAATGTGCAAAGTAGGTGATTTTGTTCCTTCTTTGTAAACTAGGGACAAGCCATATTTGATTGTGTGAGATGGCTATGAATTAGAAATGAATTTACACAAAGCCACTAATTTGGAATTAAATAGAATTGTATACTGTAGGAGGGACACTGAAGACGCACTTGAAAAATTCTTAATTGCTGAAATCTTGAAATTTCCAATGATGCCAGAAATGTTTATATAAGAGTAAATTAATATACTTTATAGTTAATTGGCAGATTATGCGTATGAACTATCAGGTGTTAAATGCCTAAAAAAATGCATTACAAATGGCCAGAATGTGAAATAATAGCTATGACGTTTACATTTGTCTAAATCTCTACAAAGAAGCCACTGTAGGGAAGATGTGCATGTTGCATTGAAAATAACTAGTCAGTAGTCAGTAGTTATTTTTATCTATTTGTAACCATTGCTATAATTCTTTATTATTTTCCTTTTCTGATCTATAATTTTTAAAAATTGAGATATATACCAATTTCAGTGAGACAAATACTGCTTCTTTGTCTCATTTTTTTATCTCAAAGATTCCTCTCTATATTAAAAGTTTATCTTAACTACTATATGGCTAAGAAGTCCTGAAAAATCAATTTATCAACAATTAACTTGAGGATATACTTAGTTTTGGGCTGACAATATTTTCTTATGTAAATGATAGGTAATCGTACCCAGAAAAGAAACTATCTTCATAGTCCTTGAGCTACAAAAATATAAAGAGACAACTTAAAATCTTTTCTTCCTTTAAAGAAAGGGCTTCTGTTTTGATTCCGTAGTCTGAATGAATACTGATGCAGAATAAAGAGTTATTCTCAAGTGACCATTCCTGGCTGAGAGATGTGTTTTAGTTTGAGGGATTTTAATTCATACATTATGATAAAAAGCCCCCAAACAACATTTAATGACTTCATTATGGTATGGAAATTCTGTTACAGTTGGCAACAAAATGTCCAAAAAGTTAAGTGTGGTCTCTTTGAACTTTCAAACCTAATTCGAATTTTGGACTGAAAAGTTCTCATAACTAATAATCTAACAGTAACATCGTCTCATGACTATAATTTATCATATTGTATTTATTGAAATGACAGCTCCTTATAACTAAACTTCAGGTTCTCCAAGCACATTCAGAATTTGTAAGTTTGATTTATGCAAGTCCAGAGGAAATCTCTGCGAAATCACTTTAAAGTGACAGGAATATAATTTGAAAAATTCAGAAAATATGAACTCTACCTATTTTTGCAGAGTATTTTTCTTTAGGCATAAAAAAATCACACTTGTATGTGTGTAAGGCAAATGTTTTAGGCACATAAAATGTCCATTAAGAGAAGTGAACATGCTTTAAAAAAAAAAAAAGAGAGAGAGAGATTCCTGTCACAGTACTACAGCATCTATTATAATAAAGGAGTCTGAGTTAGACAGGAACACCCCCTTCCTTTCTATTTCCTCTATATTAAGCAGTAGTTTCATATGAGGGAAAGATCTAGAGCTTTCTAAAAAACTGACATGGGAACTATGCATTCACTTTTTTTGCAAAAAAGAGAATGCTTTTTTTCGCAGTAAAGATATGAAATGAAATTATGATTCATTCATTCGAGAGATATGAACAATCTAAAACTCACTTTAAATAGGAAGACAATATTTTTTCTCTCATCCTCATGTTATTTAATCTATTATGAGTAAAACCCTTTATCCCACCACCCTTTTATGTTTGTTGTGCTCCTTGTTTGTTTGGTTTTTTTTTCTTTCCCCCTTAGCTGTTCTCACATTCCAATCAGGAAAGCTGAAATCCCAAGTCAAATCTTAACATGTTTACATTTCTAAATTCAAGCTGATAACATCCAAAAAGTGGCTAAGGTGAGATCTTTCCCAAAACAAACATAATCAGCTTGGTGACTCTTCTCCCCTTTTTGGGGGGTTGGATAGATGGAGGCCTTAATCCCATGAGTGTCATCCCGTTTACCATATTAACATTGGAGTAGATAGTAATATAGTTTCAGCATATATAGACCTATAATATAATCTATTTGAAATGGTAAGTACAATTATGCAAGTTTTCCACTGTGTGCCAATATCTTATGTTTTACTATCTTATTAAAGTTTTGGTTTACTCCATGAATGATTTATGTTCATTTTTATTTAGGCAGAGTAAAGACCTTTACAATACTTACCAAAGGAATATGAATAAACACGCTCAGGTCTTGCTTCTGAAGTTCCCATCATTTATTTTCTCCAAAAGTGTCAAAGAGAGGAAGTCACTAGTGTTGTTTGTGACATTTTAAAAGTCATCTCTACCCTGAGATGACTTTTTTAAAAAGTCATATACATTATTTGCATGAACTAATGAAGTCTGCAGTATTAATTCAAAGAAAGAAGTGGGACATTAATTAGACTCATCACACTGCTGTGTGATCCAATGAGAAATGACAGCCAAGTTGTAAGGCCCTTTTAAGAAGAAATTGCATCTTATTTTTTGCCTATGCAGATATTAAACTGTAGAAGAGACTTTTCCTATTCTTCTTCTTATTTGACGGAGGCCGGACCTCTGAGTATCTGAGCTCCACACTGGTGCTCACAGTCTGCATTTTGGTGAATGTATTTTAAGCAGCTCCACAATAGGAGACTGAGCTGCCCTGTTGAATTTTGAAAGCTTACTTTCATTTGTTTTGCTGCAAGTGTTGATTTAATTATACTGCATTATTATCAAAGCTGCATTATGTACTTTTTTATTCCTTTTACATGTGTTTGAGGTGAAGACCTTGGCTTTGTCTGCAAACAGTGTGTTTCAAGTTATTCCTTAAGTACTAAATAATAAAGAAAGGAGAAGAAAAGATTTTTTTAAAAGATAGCAGACAGTGATCACAAGGTAAAGGGTTAAATGTAAGATCTCCAAGAAACATTTTGAAGTTGATTAAGACTCCAGCTTTGCATTAAACAGTATCGCTTCCACATGAGTTGTTGCTAATACTGTTAAGGAGCAGCTTGAGAGCCCAGTGTGCCAGTGACCTCCTTCACCCTCCAGCCACCCACCGGGCCTTCCTGATTAGCATTCTACCTGGTTCTCTGAGGAATTCCCATCATCCCCTAGGAGCTCATTCCGTACTTCGTCACTGTAGGCGATCCGTGACCTTTTCTATAAAACAAAACAAAAAGGGAGAGAGCGAGATGAACGTTAGAAAGTAAAGGCTTCGAAGCATTATTGGTATCAAGGCTGATCATCTCAAACCTCGAGAGCCCCCTAATGGAAACCTATTTGCTAAAATCTGCAAAGCAAAGTTGTGTAGAGTTCTTGAACTTGAGAAGTTTAATGTAAATTAGAAGTTTTTCAGATGCCACTAATGAAAGAAAACTCTGCATTGTGTAAGTACTCCATTAATATTCACAAACGGATCAGAACTGGTATGTTATTCCATATGTAGCCATACAAATAAGACCACCAAACTGAAGGAAATACAGCTTTATAGCTGTATATCTGCAAAACTCACCAGATTGTAATTAAAACAAGTGTATATGGGGGTCTTTAAAATTGTGGCAGGAAATGAACTATATAATATAGGTCTTTTAAAATCTCTGATTCTGGGATAATATAATGACTCCAACTGAACACTGGAATGCTTAGACAATAGTTCATCTATATTTCCTTCATTATTGTGATGTTAGTAGCCAGAAAGAGATGGAATTTTAAAGTCTATCCCGTTTCCAAACAATAACTTAAAGGTCTCCAAGCTCTCCTCAAATAATAGCTGAAGGAAAAGTAATGGGAGTGTGTGTGTGTGTGTGTGTGTGTGTGTGTGTATGCGCGCGCGCGTGTGTTAAAACAAATCAAATTTCCCAATCCCAGTACATAAAGGCAAGTAGGCTACGAGTCAACTTTTCTCAATCCCAGTAAATAAAGTGGGCTATGAGTCAACATTTCACTCAGTGAAATTCTGTTTTACGGGAGTTGACCTTTACCTGTAAAGTCAGAGGGACATGTCTATAAGCAATTCATGGATTATCTAAACGTACACACATTTGGAAAAGCTAAAAGGCTCTGAAATTAGTTGCGAAGCTAGGGCGCCATCCTCAGATCCTACTTCAGCATCACCGTTTCAGACTCAAATGCAGATTTACAGGTTACTTGGCTGCCTTTTTTTGCTTCTGGACTAAGCAAAAAGAGTGAATTTAAAAATGGCAGCTGGGAAATAGTAGCCTATTCTCACTTGCAGTCTACAGTTTAGGCCTTAAGATTTCATACTTGTTCAACTGCGATCTGAAAAATTAATGTAGTTTAAAAAGAACTATTCAGAATCCTCGAGCAGAAGTCAACAAGATTTTTAATTAGATTTTTATACTAGTAAACAGCACTGCTTTGCTACATAGAGATCACACCGTCTTAAATGTGAAATCACACTAGGATTTAAAAGGACTTTTAGCAAGAAAAGCCAATAGATTTTGAATCATTTTCGAGTCACAGCCTTTCTCAATTAGGGTTCCTTATCTGAACCACAAAACAGAAAATTATTTTAGTGACTATTTTCTCAATCTTCCAAGGAGGGTACATAAGAGAGAGTTCATTACAGAGAATAGAAGCCTAAGGGCATTAGGGCTTAACTCTCTGGCAGAAGCTAGTTGAAAAGTAAACAAATCTAGATATCCCTTTATTATTTTAGGAAAAAAAATCAGTCTTATAGAATTCTAAAGATTGCTTTGGTTAAACTGAAACTAGAACCTACACTCATTCTAGCACAAAATTTCCTCCCCATGATATTATCCTCTGAATGCACCCAGGAAAAAGATGCAAAAATTGCAAAATGTTTCAGCAGAAAGGAGATGATGGCCTCCCTTCTCTGCCCTGAGTCTCTACCCCAAGTCCCCCTTCTTTGCTGCAAGGGTGTCTCTGTACCTGAGCAGATGTAGCAAGTCGGTAAATAGATAAATAAAACCAACAACGTTGCCGAGGACAAAGTACCAAAGTTAAGTCATTAGCCTGAGGTCAGTAATGACATCTGTATCAGATGTCTTAACAATGCAGGAGCGAGCCAACTCATTCATTTTGTGAACACGCCAGACTTCTCACCACCACAAACAGCATATATTAAGCCCGCTTCTCTTATTGTATTTACTGAACCGACTGTTAATTATTTCGATTGACTTCATACAGAATTATCTCGAAAAATGCGGAACTGCAATGTCAGTCCACCTCATGGCCTTCCTACAATATTTAGATGAAGCCAAACCTTTCTTTTGCCCATTTGGAGATCCCCACTACAGTAGTTCCAAACTAGCTAAGCAAAAGTATTTTACAGCATTAAAGGAAATGAGAACCTTTAAACAGGCTGTGGTATCAGAGCTGCCTTTTTAATTATTCATTTTATCACTATGGGTGACTAAAACATTCCACAGTATGCGAGAATATCATACGGAGATTGTTTTTGTGTTTTCCCCTTTCACCAAAATACCAACAAATTGGCATAGATTGTTCAATCACATTATATTCTCATTTTGATTTGCTGAACTTCAAAAGAAGAAGAAAATTACAAACATGTATCCCTAAATATCTAATCTTGTTTTGGTGAGAATTCATTGCTTTTGAAAACCAGCAATTAAGAGTGTACACACTCAGCAACAGAGGAGACATAAGGATTTATCCGCAGTTGAAGGGTGGTCTCTATAAATGTCAGTCTTTACTATTGGGACGGTAAACATTGGTCATTTGGACGGCTTTCTGGATGTAATTAAGCAGATGATATGCTGAGTTTATGAAATGTTCTCTGATCGAACTAACTTCTCTTAAAGAATAAAAAAACTCATTCCCAGTATCAGAAATAGTTCCTCATGAAAATGACACAGTCGGTGCCGAAAATCGAACTCTTTACCCTCGAATATCATTTTACAAATATATATATTTTTAAGATCAAGACTGTTTTATTGAGAGTTGCATTTAAATGCCTGACATTGGTATTTTCTCCTAATGTTTTTGTGGTTTGAAATTTTAAGTAAGCTGATTGTAATCAGCCATAATTTAGCCTGCAGGATCATCACTAAACTGACTGAATACCAAAAAAGGCAAATTCCTTTGAATGACAAACTGCTTATTGTACCGATAGTTTCCTTCCAAAGCATCAATAAATAATTTTACCTTTGGTGGAATTTTTAATAACCTCACTCGACATTACTAAGTACTATGAGTATTTTAATTCAGATGATTTAAAGTTAATGAAACTGAAACACCTACTGTATCTTGATTAACTAAAATATTTTTACTTTATTATCAGTTGTATAAAATCTGTACTTTAGCCAAATGCGAGCATGAGAATTTGAGCTGGAAATGTCACACACTCAGCTACAGTTTGAAGGAACCCAATTCATAATGCATTTTATAAATAGTTAATGACTTCTATACATAAGCTAACCAGGCAAATCAAGAAATTGTCAACATTTTTAGTCTTAGTTGTCAGTTACCACTGTCTACTGGTGCTTTATATGTGGCTTCTGGAGAAGACAGAAGCTCTATGCAGTTTGTAATCTATTGCAATTTCAGGTCTGTACCATAAGGGTGGGAAGCTTCAACTGACAATTTTTGCCACACACACAGACACACACAGACACACAGACACACACACACACACACACACACACAGAATTAAATATAAGAGCATTCCTCACTTTTAGTTGTGTGTTTTTGTAAAGCTTATTCTTTGTAACTTATATGTTACACTTAGGTGGACGAGATGCAGTTGGGCAGAAAAATCTACAGAATTAGAGGAAAAAATACGGCAAATTAACAATTGATTATTATCCCTAAAAAGTCAGACACAGAAAGTTTGAATGCCTTTTATAAACTGATGACAAAAATGAGTCTTTGGTTATGAAGGTGAGAATTTCAAATTCCAAGCAGTTTTCACTTGGTATATGCATACTGATTGGCTGATTTTCTTAAAGCCAAGTTCAAACAGATACACTTGCCCAGCTCTGTCTGGAAATTTGGCTTGAAACAATCTGTCTACTTGACCCAAGCCTTAATGTTTCCCAACTGAACTGAATATGTTTCTGGACAGGCACTGCTAAACTAGAAACAAAATGAATTAACTGAGCTGAAACTAATTAAGAACTAGGATCTGTGGTGCAGCCCCCTCTATGATTCTACGTGTGAAACAGGGTATATACATAGTCAGAGTGAAGATTCTACAACCCACCACTAGCATAAGCATAACAATGCAGTTGGTTTATTACTAAAGTGTATATGAGAATTTAATTTCCACCGCGTGCACATGGCAAAGCAATTGCTTAAATTGCCTCACCTGGGAATTTAATACAATGTTATCATCAGACCAGCCACATTGTAAATAGATTTATAATGCTTTCCATGTGCTGCACTCTGTTGCATATGAATTAAGTAATGATCTGGTATTACAATAAAATCAGCTAGTTCCCACACCTGGCAGACAGGATATTTCACTAAATTAATACCCATACAGCTACATCACAAGGCACGGGAGAGGAAACCATCTCTAAGGCATTTGACTTGAGTTTTACATGGAAGGCAAGCACTCCATGGCCATGTAGAATGTCACTGCGTTGAATGGGCTGCTCAAGACAATCTGTTTCTAACATCTGTATCACAGAATTAAGACTTTCTCATTGCCATTCATTTTTGGCCTAATTTTCTTCATTCAGTACTTTAATTACTAATCAGCAATCCGCAACATTCACAAACACTAAGAAAGCCCTTTATTCTAATCTATGTGCTGCAGACAGCCAAATAATTGATACAAAGTGCAGTATGGTTTGGGTAAGTAATGAAAGAACAGCTTGTCCTACTTCCTAATCAAATTGGTCTATAGAAGAAATGGTTAATAGATTTCTCCATAGGTCTAAAACAAATTACCCAGTCTGGCCAGACTTTTCCATTGCTTCTACCGTGTCTTCCAATCCAATCTCCATATATTTAATAATGCCCAAAGTTACCAGGTGATTAAAAACTGTTATGCTTTCATAGCCAAAGAATTTAACTGGTATAAAGAATTTAACTGCTCCTGTTACAATTAACACTTAGGGATATCTTACCGAATACCATGAAATTATATTTATTAGCTAGTCATATAATTGCTGGCATTCATTTCTTGCTGAATTCTAGCTGGTTTGAATTAAATAATAGCATACTTCTGTAATGCCCAGATGGCATTTTCGAAAATGCATCTATCTTTGGCACAAAGCGTTCCATTTTTAACCTCACTTCTATTTCTTCATGACCAATTTCAGCTTTTCATACACACTCCACCCCTGACCCAGGACTTAAAAAAGCTCATCAATCCAGGACAGAAAACTTAACATTTTGGAGGAAAAAAAAATGAAAAGAAAGTTATGAAATTTCATTCATCACAGTGTTCGCTGTGCTGCATTAATTTCTAGCAAAGATGATTTAAGATACTACGTGATTTAGGTAAAGGCAAAGTATACTGTTAGGTAAATGTTAGGTCCTTGGGAAGTAGTTAGGATGAAAAAGCGCAAGGCACTGAACACAAAGAACAGAGATAACATTTTAGTATGTGATCTTGGTCAAATTAAGTTTTCTGAATATCACTTTCTTCAATATCTAAAACAGTGACCATATTTATTTCTCAGGGCTGTTGTGTGAATTTAAATATTATGTACAAATGGAAGCCTCTCATAATACCTGATATGTGCTAACCTTGTGAAAGATGTTCAACTAAACATTAGTTGGTAATATTGGAAAGGATGCAATAAAACCGGTACACATACAGGGCTGAGAGTACAAATTAGCGCATCTTCCCTAGAAAATGATGTGCCAATATACACCAAAAGTAACCTTAAAAAGCTCATATTATTTAACTAATAATTAAAGTAATTAGTTAAGTAATTCTAGTATGTTTGTTTGTTTCGGTTTTTTTGCCCAATTCTCTATTTTATGATGCTACAATTTGTGGATGATTTTCAGTGGGAAAAACTTTACTGCATTTCTCTAATGTTAGCAGAGAAAGTAGGTTCCAATCTGTTTTTTCTAAGTAATCATTCCACCAAACACGGCTTGCTCTTGCTCAAGGGACTGTTTTGAGTCAAAG
Organism: Panthera tigris; assembly: GCF_018350195.1. Classification (NCBI taxonomy): domain Eukaryota; kingdom Metazoa; phylum Chordata; class Mammalia; order Carnivora; family Felidae; genus Panthera; species Panthera tigris. Next base: position 68,790,416 of record NC_056670.1, on the reverse strand, counting down.
GTCAAGCTCATTCACTGGAAAGTGCACAGGCCACATGTCACCAATACTGTAGCATTAATAAAGGGAAAGCACACTTTCTATCTATCATAAACTCATGGCCAATGGACCATATGCAAGCCAGCAGAGGGAAGATGCTAACATGCCCTGCTGCTGGGCTGCCAACAGTTGAAAAAGCAGGTTAACATGAGAACGCTGAAATAATCCATGTAATACCAGGAAAAGACATTTAAATGTTTTTGAAAAACAAAAAACAAAAAATAACTAGTGTCTTTCTACTATAATCACTTTCATTTATTATTTTTGCTTATACTTTCAAAAACAGTTTACATGTTTCAAATGGATATTTATGTTTTGGCTGTAAATAATGAGTTACACTCTACCCCACTTTTATTTTTTTTAATTTAGCTATTATGAATATGTGAATATTTGTATGCATATAATGAGGTTATATATGTATGTATACACATCTAGACTCACGCAAACTCATATGCAATCCATATGGAATAATAAGTCTACTTGTGTCTCACAATGCTAGGATAGACTTTTCTTTATACTAGGAATTCTGACCACATTGCTGTTACATCATTTAATGATTTGCAAAACGGAGAGCCCAGAAATCATGTAACTGTACCTCTTCATTTCCTCCTCCAGCGATTCTAAACTTAAGCTTAAAATTTAAGTTTAGCATTGGTGTTTCAAAATGCAACGTGAGTTAGTATCATGGCCCCACTTGCTTGCACATGCTTGCAGTTTATGACTTTCACATTGCTATTGAACATGGTGTGGCTGTGTCTTAAATCATGTTAGCTTGTCAATCAATAATTAAGTTACTTCATTCAGAAAATCAGCTCATGATAGAATGCCCAGGTGTTGTTGTCAACATCTGGAATAGTGTAAATTTTCAGTGGAGGAAATCTAATTCTTTAAAATCTTTCTGAATATAAAATAAAACAACTCCATAGACTATAATTGAAATAATCAAAATGTCAAAATATTTTCTTGTTTGATAATGACATACAAATACTCTATGCACTACTAGAAAAATGATACTCTGAAAAATGGATGCTATATAACAGACGCTTCATTTGTATTTCTAAAAGAACTACTGGAATAAAGTATGCAAAAGATATAATTAAGTTGTGTGTAGGTTTCCCTACATAATCTGCCTAGCATTAGGAAGGAAAGGCAATCGTTCATTGAAAATCTGTCCAAAGCCATAATTTCAAGTGATCTAGACATCCAAGAGCAAATGATCTCGATGATTCTGTAACTGACACTGAGATGTCTCAAAAGTAACCGAATCCTACAGTTGACGGTGATATGAGGCATCATCTAGACCAGCCTTCCATATTTAGAGATGAGTAGTTCTAAGCCAGATGAGTGATCTCCCCAAGGCCACACACTTGGGAAAGACTAGGTAGAGGAAGGACAGAATGTGTTTCCCAATGTCAGTGCTCTTTTTAATTTACCATACCACCTTTCATTTTACCAAAACATTACGGCAGGCAGGGGCCATCCTATTGCTCCCCGCCCCCCCAAGGCAGGTCTGGCTGCACCATTCACCTGGTTCTACAAATTTATCGTCAACTACAAAGTTGATTGTTCGTAGATTTTGTTTCTTGTCACTCTCCTTCAAAGTAAACAAAAATAAGCCTTTAGTTATACACTGTTGTCGACATCTGGAATATTGACAATAATAAATTTGAAATTTCAAAGGTGACAAATACTTAAGGCAGAATATTTTATTTCATAGAATAAAATGTCTGATTTGAGGGCGCCTGGGTGGGTCAGTCAGTTAAGCTTCTGACTTCGGCTCAGGTCATGATCTCCCGGTTTGTGAGTTCGAGCCCCGCGTCGGGCTCTGTGCTGATGGCTCGGGGCCTGGAGCCTGCTTCGGATTCTGTGTCTCCCTCTCTCTCTCTCTCTCTACCTCCCCCACTTGTGCTCTGTCTCTCTCTGTCTCTCAAAAATGAATAAATGTAAAAAAAATTTTTTTTAAAAACCACAAAAACATCTGATTTGAGGGTGAGTCACAACCACACATATGGTAAGTCACATATGGAACTTAGATATGTTTTAAGATTAATCTTCAGAGGCTCCACCATAAAGCAACAATAATCTGCCCACATGGCAGGAGAGGTCTTGAACTGGTTATTAAGATGTGTTAAGAAGTGCTTCCTTATCCATGGGATCTAGTGACTCCCTATACAGTTACTCTACAATTTTAGATTGGAACCAGCTATCTCACAGGCAAACAATTTTTACAGTATTTTTTCCCCTAGTCCTTCCTGTTGAATCCATGTTGGGACAGATTCTTTATTACAGTTACAGTTCTCATAATTCAGAGATGCCTTTTAATGCCTCGTGAATATAGCCAATAAAACTATGATGTTTAGGCAATAAAACAAAGTTCTTCTAGCCCACATTCTCTATGGAAACATTGTAAAGATTACTTCCCTATAAGGGTGACCCCCAGACTATAAAGTATAATAAATATTCATACCTGATTCATAAACAACACATTCCTCCTAGAAGACTCTCCATCTTCAGTTGAATAGAATAAAATCCTGCCTACTTAGGGACTTTACTCCATCAGTTAACTGTTGTTTCTCTTATATTTTCAGCATGTCACTTTCTACTGGTTCTTTCCTTTCAGAACATAAACATTTTTTAAGTGTACCCAGCTTTCTATACTTCAAAATGTTATTTCCACCAGTACTCTACTCCCCAGCTCATGCCCAGCCTCTTTTTATCCTTCCCTTCCTGGCCAAGCCTCTTGAAAGAGTATTCCATGAGCATTAACTCAATTAACTTATTCATGACCCAGCCACTTCTCAACTTCCAACAAATTTGATGCTTTCCTACCATGCCACAGGATTCCCTAGGATCACCAATATCTTCCGAGGTGACAAAATCATTGTCCATGTTTTTGAAGTAAACTTTAAAAACTTTCAAACAGTTGTAGATTTATTAAAAAGTTGCAAAGATAGTAGAGTTCCCAGTAACCCACACTTAGTTTCCTCTATTTTTCACATCTTATAGGAGTGTGGTACATTTGTTACAATTAATGAATCAATAGTTCATTATTACACATTTTTATTAACTATACTTTTTTCAGGTTTCCTTACTATCCAAGGTTCTTTTTCTGTTCCAGATACCATCCAGGATTCCATGTTACATTTCCTAGTCATGTGTTCTTAGGCTCCTCTTGGCTGTGACAATTTCTCAGACTTTTCCTTGTTTTTGATGATTTTGCAAGTTTTGAAGAGGATTGGTATTTTGTAGAATGTCCTTCAGTTGGGATCCTTCTGATGTTCTTCTCCTGACTAAACTGGGGTATTATGTTTTGGGGAGGAAGACCAAAGAGATAAAAGTGCCATTTGGTTCAGATCATATCCAAGGTACATACTATCAACATTGATGTATCATTAATGATGTTGCCCTTGATGCCTGGCTGAGGGAGTGTTTGCCATGTTTCTCCACTGAAAAGCTATTCTTTTCCCCCTTCCTACACTGTACTTACTATACGCAGCCCACGTTTAAGAAGTGGGGAGTTATGGGGTGCCTGGGTGGCTCAGTCAGTTGAGCATCTGACTTCAGCTCAGGTCATGATCTAATGGTTCACAGGTTGGAGCCCACGTTGGGCTCTGTGCTAACAACTCAGAGCCTGGAGCCTGCTTCAGATTCTGTGTCTCCCTCTCTGTCTATCCTTCCCCCACTCATACTCTCTCTCTCTCTCTCTCTCTTTCTCTCAAAAATAAATAAAACATTTAAAAAATTGAAAAAAAAAAGAAGTGGGGAGTTATGCTCTACCTTCTTCAGGGACAGGTATCTTCATAAGTCATCTGGCATTCTTCTGTACAAAAGATCTGTCTACTCCATCATTATCCGATCATTTATTGGTATCAGTATGGACTTATGGACATTTATTTTACACTTTCACTTTTAATCTAATACGATGTCATTAATTGTGTTGCTCCAACTGTACCAAGGTTCGCTCCAATGGCCACCTTTCAGTCCTGTTCGCATTTGATCTCTTGATAGCATCGGACGGACATTGTTGCCCACTGTCCCCTTAGCATTACGGCACCGTCTTCCACAGGAGTTCCTCCCATTCGTCTGGTCTCTCCTTCTCAGTCTCCTTCATTATAGCTTCTTTCTCAGTCTGACCCAGGTCTTCATCCTCAGATCTCTTCTCACTCATCTGAATGATCTCATTTTTACCCATGGTTCTCACTACTACCTAGAAGCAGGCAAAGACGTGTTTTCTGCATATTCTACTTACAAATCTAATCCCTTCTGGGTACCTCAGATAACCTGAAGGCATCTCAGACTTAATGCAGACACATTAGGGCATTTTCCTTCTCATATACTGCTCCTCCTGTTTTCTTTAGTTTGATGTATGGTTTTACCATGCACACAGTCTCTTCAGATAAAAATGTAAAAATTATTCTCAAATCCAGTCCTAAAATCCAATAAATCACCAAGCACTATGGATTATTTTTCAGAATATCTACAACTGGGGCTCTTAGCCATATTTCCAGGATGTCTGTTACCTTATGAACTAGTCCCAATTCCTTCCTTATTACGATTGTTACCATATATTTCATCCCTCTTTTTATACATGAATTATGTTTTAGAGATACCTGTATAGTAAGCCTGACATGTTTTAAGGAAGAGAGAAAAGGTACAAATTTTCAGTTCCTCATCTTGGGAGGTAAAGGAGACCCCTTCAGAAACTACCTCTTGTAGAATATCAAAAGTATGAAAGAATCACTGTCTAAATACATACTTTATTTCAGAACAGGCATGTTAAAATAGAAAGCAAAAAAATTTGACAAAAGCCAATACAGGTGTACCTTGCTTCAGGAAAATTCACATCATGACACTTCAGTTAGAGGCCTACCTTAGTATCTGTTTTTGCTAACCAGAAGAAATCTGAAGACGATTTCTGACTTTATAAAAAAAGGCGAAAAGAGAAGAGCATTCACCATTTGTTTTTCAGTGAGCCATGAGGAAGGCAGCTCGCACCCTGAGCAGTGAAAGCGGCCCTGACCAGCTCCTTCCCCAGGAAGAGCACACAGCATCCGGGCGTCAAGCTGTCAGAGCTCTGAACTGTGTCTGGGAGCCTCTGTGCTTTGCCTCCATTTATTCCGCGTGTCTGTTAGCAAGATGTGTCCTAAGGTATCGGAAAAGCCTAAGAGAGGTTATTCTTTGGGTCTGGGAGTGTTAGAAAATTTTTCCACATAACAATGATAATTGCTTCTTTCGCTTTACATCATTTCAGCTTACGAAAGGTCTCCTAGGAACACGCAACTTTCTGATAGCGGGGGAAACCTTATACGATGGGAAAATGCTAAGCAACAGAGCTCTCTCCAACTTATAAGTCAATACCCCATTTCTCTTTCATTCCAAATCTAGGCGTAGCTCGTACGAGGTAGATTTTTGTTCTCCTAAGTTAGATATTCCCATTTTTTATTATGTAGAAGCTAGAAGCCCACCATTTCAAACGATATGACGTGCATGCGCATTTCTTCTTTGTTGGTCTGATTTGTGTACCTCAGGAATATGGATTACTTCTGTTATCTGCATGGAGAAGCTCTGTTACAAGCCTGGCATTCAGTTTGCTTTTATCTCTGAGACCCCAAATTGTACCGTTAGGCAACAGAGGGCACTTATCTAGATTGAACTGTCATACAAATAGATTTTTGTCAGCCATTCAATTTGTATTGGGGAACATGCCAACAGAAACAAAACCTGGCAATTTAAAACAACAAACCTATCCTCTACTGACAGGAACAAATTGCTGTATTTCAAATGAATAAGAATTACTAGAGATCACACATCCTGCGTGTGGGTGCTACAGAAAGAAAAATATTCTTGAAACTAATTCTGTCTTGTTTTTCTGACAGTGGTCTAACATAAAGCAAGCACGTAGTCTGCTTAATACTAATAAGCACATGAGGAAAAAAATGCTAACAGACAGGATTACATGTCATCAGAGGAGAATGAGGCTTTCTAATAAAATTCCAACTCAAAATTCAGTGGCTACATGAAGAAGGCAACATTGTGCTGCATTTTGAGTTTGTTGCCTGAACTATGGTCTTTCCAGGAATACAGGTGTCTCTGTCCACAAAATATTCCACTTGAGGAGTAAGACCATCATTCCCCCTGAGCCTAAATTGATTCTGGCTCTGTGTCTTCAACATTCACTGAAAATTGTAGAGAACTGACTTCACCACAGTTACACCTCTTCCATATCTCCAACTATTTGGATATTCAGAGTTCATCTCTGCAGACTTGGTTTTAATCTCAGACATTAAAGGGATTGATAAATTACATCAGTAAAAATAGAGTAATAAAATTTTTACAACTTGAAAATAATTTCAATTTGTTCATCAGCACTTAAAATAGATTAACCCCCTCCCCTCCTATTTTTGTTTGAATGGAATTTCATTCCCCTTTCCAGAAGCTGTATCTTCATTCTGGATCTCACGTAGCCACTCTTTCAGTGAAATCCAGTCAGGGCCTGTGGAATCATAAGCTATTGTGAGGGAAATAAGCAAACATGAAAATTTAGCCCTGTGAATCGACATCAAGCTGAAATGGAAAATATACAAACTTAAAGGTAAAAAACCATGTAATTTTACCAAACAGAGATCTAATTAGTTCTGTTATCCTAACACATGTATTTACATTAAAAAAAGAGTTTTCTTCAATAAAAATTATACAACAAGAATTTGGCACTATAAGAGTCTGTAATACATCACATGACAAAGCTATATATTATATTATATGTTGTGGCAACAAGTGTCTGTGTCAGGTCTTCGGATTTTATTAAAGGACAATCTGAAAAAAATAGTGTATTCCAGATACAAGGCATGAAAAGGACCTCATGAGTGACAGTTAAAAGAGATAACAGGACAAAAACAAGGTGAAATATGATAGTTCAAGTTGCCTCTACATTTCGGTAAATAAATAGAGCTATCTGAGAAAAAAAAATTTTACTTTAAATTTTTTTTTTAATGTTTGTTTATTTTTGAGAGAGAGAGAGAGAGAGAGAGAGACAGAGTGAGCAGGGGAGGGGCAAGAGGGGGACACAGAGTCTGAGGCAGGCTCTAGGCTCTGAGCTGTCAACACAGAGTCTGACGCGGGGCTTGAACCCACGAACGGTGAGATCACGACCTGAGCCAAAGTCGGATGCCACCCAGGCACTGCCCAAAAATACTTTTACTTTGAAGAAAGGAATAAAATAACATTACTTTAAAAACATGAACAGATGCATGATGTGTGCAACTTACTTTCAAATGGTTCAGAAGAGACAGACATATATGTAGAAAGGAAAAGATCAGTAGAGAAAGCATGCACAAATGGTAAAGCAAATGAACAAAACGCTAACGGGTAAATCTAGGTAAAGAGTATACGTATGTTCTTAGTACTATTGTTCAAACTTTTCTGAAGGTTTGCATTTATTTCCAAATAAAAAGATTAAAAAGTGTGAAATGATTAGTGGGGTTACAAGAAATAAAAAATATGAGACCATTCCTCCTTACAAAATCAGACAACTGGGGCACCTGGGTGGCTCAGTTTGTTAAGCGTCCGACTTCATTCAGGTCGTGATCTCCTGGTTTGTTGGCTCAAGCCCCGCATCGGGCTCTGCGCTGACAGTGCAAAGCCTGCTTGGGACTCTCTCTCTCCCTCTCTCTCCACCCCTCCCCCACTTGCACTTTCTCTCTCTCTCAAAATAAATAAACTTTAAAAAAAAGTCAGACAACTTAAACTGTTAATTTTTACCATATATGATGGACTTTACCATTTTTTTTCCAGTAAAAATACGGAACTTTATTTGCTAGTTTTAAATTAGCAGTGTAATTTTTTTGGTAGTTCAGCTGTTAGAATGGATTAAATCTAAACCAATCGCTTCTCGGCCTTTTGGCTAAGATCAAGTGTGGATTGAATTTAAATCATCCGTGGGCAGAGAAGTTCAAAGTTATCAAGTTAATAATAACAGAATATTATCTACCACTTAAAACAGTTCAGCAATAAAGTACAATTCTTTTCCTTCATTCCATTCTGAATTAGGAGTTTTGAGGATGATAATTCGAAATTAGGTTTGCTTAATAGACACTAAGAAAGGATTCCTTATTATTATTTCTTTTTACAAAAACACCTAGAGGAACCTAATACAAGTCTCAGTGGAGGGTTTTCACACTGAAGATCTTTCACCGTGCTCTTAGGTCATTCTCTAATTCTTGAAGAGAATACACATTCTCAAATAGTTAGATGTGTACCTGCTAACCTTTGACTTGATTTGCTGATCTGTCTAATTTTGACTGTGATGGCCCTGGACAGTGACTGAATGCAATTCTATTCAATGAGAAGAACACAGTCAATTTTGGTGCTCTATAAATATGCAATAATAATAGAACCTTAGGGCAAAAAGGGACCTTGAGAGTCCTCCAGTCAGCCTTGTTCCCTCACATCATCACTAAATGCACCTTATAAAAACCTAAGGAAGGAGGTGCCCTAACTTTCAAAAATGAGGTTTACCAAAAGTCACTGGCTACTGTCAGGAACTATTTCCCTACATTAAACTTAAATCTATGGCACTATCGTTCCACATACAGTACAGATCAACAACACCTGCTGCCCATACTTGGCATAACAGTTCTTCACAGACTTGAAAACGCTTAACAACTCCACAACTTTCCGTCACAGGAAACGGTCCCAGGACCTTTTTTCATCTAATTTTCCAACTGTTAATCATCTGAGGGGCCCACTCCAGAATTTTCTCTGAGTTACTATTTTGGAATGGTAGCCTTAATCACATGCAGAGGTAGATGTTAGTAGATTCCTCCAAAGGCTAACATGAACCAAAGTGTTCCCAATCTTATTCATACTACGTGAAGCTGAGAAGGTCACTCTTTTTTCCGTTCTTCCTTATTTCTGCTCTGTATACATTTAATATTCTTTATACATGTTAATTTTTGAGTTTGGGGGCTAGTTTCTATTACTCTTATTCTCTTGTCCTTTGAAGAAACAATATGGTAAATCGGAGAGACCTCCAGATTGGGCATCTCATGAGTCTGGGTTCAAATCCCAGCTCTGCCCTTTTTTCTAGTTGTGATTACAAAGCAAGTTTTTTGAATCCCTATGTACCTCAGGTCTAAATGAGATAAAGTTCATGAGACAGCTGCTACAGTGCCTAGCATGTACTAAGAATTAAGGAAAAATAAGTGCTCTGATTATAGTAACAATTATTATTGAGAATCCCAGCAATCTATTCCTCCAGTATATAAAACTCTGGGTTTGCTGCCTCAGCTCTTTAAGATGACCTCACACACCTATGGCCCAACATGGCCATGTCAGTTCTGCTCCCAACTGTCACCTGAACTCCTGATATAAAGATTTGATTGCCATTCCATTCCAGTTCCTTCTGGCTCTCGGGGCTCAATTTTGCCTCTTATTTTTGGTCTCTTTTTCTTTGGACTCTTTTTATTATATCTGAACTTAAGTTCCTCTGCTTTGAGTCTTAACATTTTCTGAGCATTTAGGTTCCCATTCACTCTTTTACTCTGTCTCTAGAAGAGAAAATACCTGTATATGTTATCCCAAGCCCTAAAAAGAATTCAGGCAGTAATATAAGATAGAAGCTTCAAAGATAATGTGCTTCATTATCAGCACATTATTTAACAGTATGAGTTAAACTAACTATGATTTAAATCCCAGTTTTGCTCTTTATTATCTCTGTGACTGCAGAGAGGGTGTCTAACCTTTCTGAGTCTCGGTCTGCATATCCACATAAGAAAAATAAAAATGCTTTGTTGTAATGATTACATGGGACTTGCAATAAGAATATCACTGCATAAGTTAACAGGTTCCCTTTAAGTCATCATTTTCCCTCTCCTTCCCCTCTAGGGTGGGGTAGGGTGGGTGGGTGGGTGGATGAGAAACAAGACTCTGAATATACTCTGAATCCTCTATTCTTGGCAAAACCAGACAACAGATATTCATAGATCCCAAAATATGTGGAGAGCTGTCCAAAAGGAGATGAGATCATGCAGAGCCACTTGGTAGAAGGTGACAAAATGCATGAAGGATAAGAGGTCTCCACAACAGCTGGGCTCAAAAAGAGCCAGTGAAAATTTACTTCCTAAAGGTGGGAGACTCGTTCTGAAGCCTAAATCTATATGCTTTGTTTGAAACAATGGATGGATGTGGACACAAGTGTAAGTGAGCTGCTGGCAGAAGCCTTCCTAGGCATAGTTTGTTCAAAGAAGAAGAAGAGGCAGTGGTAATTAAAGAATAACACAGGACTTCTGCTTCCTAAAGAATATAGAAGGTCAAAAGAGACGATTGGTTTCACATTAACAAACAAAGCAAGCTGGAGAAGTTACAAATTCATAATTTTTAAAACCTATCAGAGAGCTGATGACAAAAAGGCACTTAAGTGAAACATTCCAGAAAATCATAAGCATTTTATAACAAAGAAGAGACCTATGGCTACTCTCATTCCTGGAGGAGTAAAATAAGCCTCCGCAGATGTAGGTAAGAAGAAACCTGCCAAACTTCTAACAAACTTCTAAGGTCTGCATCAGGGCTGGCACATCATGTTAGGATTTCAAGGAACCTGAGCCACAGAGTGAGATATAGGGTCCACAAACCAATGCTTTCCTACGGGTCATCAATGAGTGCTCGGGGCATGGTAGAATTGCTGAGAGAGATGCTCCCCTGGGCTATGCAAAACCTCCCCCAAATCTAAGGCAGCTGACCCTCTGAAGGCAGGATGCAAGGCAGCGGAGCTAAAAGAAGCCCATGCTAAGTGCTCTGAGACCTTGCATATTGTAGGATAGGGACGGGACAAGAGAGCTGATAGAAACCTATCTGAGGCATTCCAGCATTTCAGCCACCAAAGGTTGGAGTGGGAGAGGGGAGCAGCAAAGCTGGGAGTAAATCCTCTGAAGCATTTTGGATCTTCATAGAATGTAAGGCAACTAATTTTCTGAGGCTTAGTTTAAGTGGAGCAGAGAGAAATCTCCCAAGATAATAGAAAGTCAAGATCAGGACTGGAGAGCAAAGAGAACTTCCCAGAGACTCAAAACGTTAGCAGTATAAAGCAGAGAAAGAGATCCCACAAACCAAAAAGATGGTGGCTTGGCTGAAAAGCAGAAAGAGATCTCTGGAAATTCACGAGTGCTCAAAGCTCAAGCACCACTGAGAGGAAAAGCCTACAGCTGTGAATTAAGCTGAAACTGCAAAAAAGAAAGAGCCTGTACACAGCTCAATTATATGTTACACTGACCTAACCACTTCACATGGAAGCCTAAGAGAGTGGTGTTTTTGTTTATTTTGTGGGGTTTCTTGGATTAAATTTTACTTACTTCCCTCTCTATTGCTCTTTTTATTTACAATATCCAGCACACGATCAAAAATTATAAGACACATGAAAAAGCAAGAAAATGTGACCCATGGTCACATACTCAGAGACGATCCATGTATTGGAAGTATCACACAGGGTCTTTAAAACACCTATGATAAAAATGCTAAAGGACATGGTAGAAAAGATGGACAATATACATGAAGAGGTGGGGAATTTCAGTAGTAGATTATAAAAATGAACCAAATATGTAGAAATGATAGCACAAAAAATATGGTATCCAAATGTAATTTAAAATAATATTAAAATCACTTAAGAACATCCTGGAAATAGCAAATAAAAAACCCATAAACTTAAAGGGAGATCAATGAAAAGTACCTAAACCAAAACACACAGAGACAAAAAAGTGAAAAAAGAAAAGCAAAGCCCACAAGAACTGTGGGATAATATTAAATGGCCTAAACCTAACACATATTTGCAATTGGAGTCAAAAAGGAAAAGATGGACAATGGGGCAGAAGAAATATTTAAATAAGTAATGACTGAAAACTTTATAAAACTGATGAGAGATCACCTCATAGGTCCAGCAAGCTCAATGAATCACCAGCAAGTTCACACCTGCTACAAAGAAACCACTCCTAAGTCCAACATAATTATCCGCTGAAACACAAAGGTAAATAGGAAATCTTAAAAGCAGCTAAGGATAAGAGAACATTCATTACATACACAGAATAAAAATGACATAAATGATGGCTGACTTCTCACCAGAAACAATGGAGGCCAGAGGACAATAAAATTATAACTTTAAAGTGCAGAATGGTAGCAAAATAAACAAACTGTCAAACCCAAAGTCAATGTCCAGTGAAAATGTCACTCAAAAATGATAGTGAAAATCCTTTTTTTTTTCCCCCAGAGAGATACAAGCTGAGAGAATTCATCGCCAGCAGAACTGTCCAACTGGATATGCTAAAATGAGTTCTTCAGACTGAAAAGATAAGACACCAAGTGGAAATTAAGAATTGTGTGATGGAAAAAAGAGCTCCAACAAGTAAATATCTGGGTAGATACAGAAGATTTTTTCTAAGTATACGTCATGAGACTCACAGCATTTGTAGAAGCAAAATATAAGACAACAAGGATATAAAGGGTGGGATGGAATTCTACTATGTAAGATCTTGACACTGTCCATGGAGTAACATGACACTGTTTGAAAGCAGACTGTATAACTTAAAGATACACACTGTACTCCCTTACAGAAACCACTAAAAAATAACACAAGGAGGTATACTTAACAATTTAATACAAGAGATAGAACATAATATTAAAACTTTGTGATTTATTCAAAAGAAGGCAAGAAATAAGGACCAAAGGAACAAAGAATAAGCATACTATATATAGAGTCACATATGTCAAATATATGTCACCTACATGTCAAGTATACCTCAATAAAGGTGATTTTCAAAATAAAGAAAAAAAAAGTGAGCACTGATACTATTAAATAACATTTTACTTAAAATACTAGCAAACATAATTAGACCAGTGAGAAGTATAACATTAAAGGAAAAACTATCACTACTTCCAAATGATGTAATTGTGTATCTCAAAAATTCAAGAAACTAACCTGAAATTGCAAATAATGAGCGATATAAGATAGCAAGCTGAAATATTAAAATACAGAAAACAATTCATATATACAAACAACAGCCAGTTAGAAGATGTAATGGAAGAAAGGTTCTCATTTAAGGTAAAAACATGAAAGATAAAACAACCAGGAATAAATTTACCTTAGTTCATTTACAACCCCATGGTGAAAAAGACTTTCTAACTATGATTCTAAATGTAAAACTGTAAAAAATAGATGATTTTAACCACACAAAAAATAAATATTTTTGAATGGCTAAATATAGAACAAAGATAGAATAAAATTAGTGTTTGAACAAAGTCTAAAGACAAACTATAAACTAAAAAAAAATTGCAAATTCTATTTTGAACTTGGGCTAATCTTCAAGACATATAAAAGTTACATTTATACTATATCGTAGTCTATTTACTATGTAATAGCATTATGTCTAGAAAACAACGTACCTACCTTACTTTAAAATATTGCTAAAAATGCTAATCATCTCAACTTTCAATGAGTCATAATCACTGATCATCATAAAAAATATAATAATAACGAAAGGGTTGAAATATTCAATTAATATTGATAATTACCAAAATGTGACACAGGGACACAAAGTGAGCAAATGCATTTTGAAAAATGGCACCAACAGAATTGCTTGACATAGAGTTACCATAAAGTTTCAGTTTGTAAAAAACACAGTATCTTTGAAGTACAATAAAATGAGTCAGGCTTGTATAAAGAATTCTAGAAGTTAATATGAAAAAGAGCAGTCCCCTCCTCCTTACCACCCCAAAACTGGCACAGGATAAAAACAGCTTCTGAAAACACTCCATCTCACTCATGAGAAAAGTTTAATGAAAACTACTACCCTTTTACTCCAATCAATCTGACCAATATCCAGAAGTCTGACACTTCATGTTGTAAGTGAAAATTCATTTTGTGAGTAAACCAGACCTCTCATGCACAGCTGTAGGGGAGTGTAAATTGGGACATCCCCCATAGAGGGTATTTGTGAAGGGATTATCAATATTGCAAATGCACATGCTCTTTGAAGAAGTAATTCTGTTTTTTATTTTTTTCACATGAAAAATGACAAAGTTCAAAGTCATTCATTGCAGCACCACATGCAATACCAAAAGTCATCTACATAAGACTGATTAAATAAATTTGGTACATTCGTACAATGGAATACTATTCATGTATCTATATCTATATCTATATCTATATCTATATCTATATCTATACCTATGACTCTTTTGTGTATTGCTCTCCAAGATCAATTGAAAAGTGAAGAGAAGGCAGAGAATAGTAATGTATAGTTTACGTTGTCTTTTGTATCGTATGCCATCTTGTTGATATTTAAAGGGGGTAGAGAGAAAAATGTACATTTGTATTTGTTTGTATATATACAAAGAAAAGGAATTAATAACAGTAGTTACATAGGTTGGGGACTTGGGGGAGAGTGGAATGGGGAACTGAGGTGGACAACAGAGGTGGAAGGGAGAATCTTCCCTGCGTAAATGATAATCATCTTTATCATTATCAGCACCATTATCCAGTGAAAGTTTTCCAACAATGCAACAAAGAACTTCAGGTTATTTAGGACTTTTCAGCATTGGCCTATGAATACCTGGCAGGATCGTTTAAATAATAGGGAAATTTTAGGCCTGAGATCAAGAAAACTCTAAAATGGTAAGAACTTCTGGACCATGGCGAAGTTTCCCAAGGGAAAAGAGAAGGAATCCCCATGTTGGCTCATTGAATGAAGTGACTTGGGCAGAATGCTACACAGTGTGCCACAGAATGCAGTCATGCTTTAACCCCTGTAAGAAGGAATAAATAATCCAGTACGTGTCTCTATTCATAATCTCTGCAGATCTAGGACGTCACACCTATGTGCAAGGGTAAAATAAGAAATGGTAACAGAAGACCGAAGGGATAACAATATAAATCACAATTTCACATGGATAACAACACGCAATAAAACTTTCAAAACCAGGCAATTAAGTGATAAAAGATGATTTCTATCACACACTCCAGAAGAGTTAAACACTGATAAAAAGCTGTCCTCTTAAAATCTCTCTCAAAGGCACAATTCTGTCAGTGGAAGGAAACTTGGAAATTCTACTTAAACCATATGATCAATATAAAACTTTTTTTCTAATTTTAAGTTTTACTAATTACAGTGTTAGCACCTTATCAAATGGGAATCCTCTACCTTCTTAGGAAAAAGAATAGGCAACACGAAAATTTGTTTGCTTTCCTTCAGGAATGAGATAAGGCCAAGCAATTTAAATTAAAAACATACTCCCAACTTCCATAAAAACTCTGTTTTGTTTGTTCCTAAGGAACCAAGATGTAAAAACATGAAAATCAGTTGCTTTCAGGATACTAACACTAGAAATAGAATAACGGGAAAGAAGTCAAGTTCGTTGTATTAAAAGAAATAAAAAAAGTAGGTTTAATTCTAAGCTATCAATAGAGCACATATAGTTTTTTTTTTTAACGTTTATTTATTTCTGAGACAGAGAGAGACAGAGCATGAGTGGGGGAGGGGCAGAGAGAGAAGGGGACACAGAATCCGAAGCAGGCTCCAGGCTCCCAGCTGTCAGCACAGAGCCCGACGCGGGGCTGGAACTCACAGACTGCGAGATCATGACCTGAGCCGAAGCCGGACACGCAGCCGACTGAGCCACCCAGGCGCCCCTAGAGCACATAGAGTTAAGTTAGATTCTACACTCTCTTGAAAAGGTCAAGATTTCCCTATTCCTGAGCAAATCCCTGGAATTTTATTCCAGGGACTAGAGCCAATGTAAATAAAGACAGGATCATGCTATTGATCACAAGCAAGAGTTGGGGAGAAAATGAAGAGATGCATACAAGTCTAGTCTCAGTTTTAGGAAAATAACTAAAAATACATGACCTGATGACAATAGGTCAGCAGGCATGTTCATAGGAAATTAACACTTGTAAAAATCATACGCAGGCATCCTTCTAATATCCCACATTTATCACATTGGTTAACCATTCAACTCCAGTTGATTTATGGAAATTATTTTATTTTATTTTTTTATTTTTGGTAATGATGATTGAGTTGGAGGTCACAGTACAACTGCAAATATTTATCTCTGACTTATCTAGGACAGGTAAAAAAATTATACTAGATTAAAAAAAGTAAGGATTCTAGAATACATTTTGCTACTTAACTACAAGGCTGGCTAATGACATTACATTTATTTGAGTGCTTTTGTTTTTTGTTTCTGTTTGTTAGTTTTAAGATTCTATTTTTAAGTAATCTCTACACCCAATGTGGGGCTCAAACTCACAAGGCCAAGATCAAGAATCACATGCTCTGCCAACTGAGCCACCACTCCACCACCTAGCTGGGTGCCCCTCATGTTTATTTGTAAAACAGCAAAGAGAATATAAAATCACAGAAATTAAAGGGCATGAGATCATAGAAACTGAAGTAAATATCTACTTTAAAGATCTCCACATACACACTATGCTCAACACTACTCTAAACTCATGCAATATCCTTTTTAAGAAAGCTACATTTTTACTTGATATCGTTTTAGAAAATAAGATACTTAATCCCCAACCAATAAAACAATCTTACTATTCAACTTACAGGTAAACTTTTATGTGAAAGTTTTAGATTTCTGGGGAATAGAAGGATAGCCAAAAAAAAAAAAAAAAAAAAAAAGTTTTTATTTTCATTAGTAACTAAATCATGAAGTTCTTTAAAAATGCAACTATCGGGGCTCCTGGGTGGCTCAGTTGGTTGAGCTGAGCGTTCAACTTCGGCCCAGGTCATGATCCCACACTTTGTGGGTTCGAGCCCCATGTCAGGGCTCTGTGCTGACCGGCTCAGAGCCTGGAGGCTGCTTGGGATTCTGTGTCTCCTTCTCTCTCTACCCCTCCCCTACTCTGTCTCTCTGTCTTCCAAAAATGAATAAACATTAAAAAAAATTTTTTTAATGCAACTATAAATATAGTATTCTTTAACATATAGTATGTTAAAATATTGATCAGGAAAGAAAAGAATTTTGGAAGTGATATTTATTACTTCTTTAATTTCTCTCTCTCTCTCTCTCTCTCTCTCTCTCTTTTTGTTAATGCCTTTTAAGAACCTTAATCTAGAATTTAAAATTTAAGAGAGAATAGGATGATTTTAAGTTCTTAAGAGAGTTTACCATAAAAGACCAGAAATAAGTGAATTAATTACGAAACTGAATATGTTATAATGACATAAAGTAAGGATTGCTACTAGTTTTTAGAAAAATTCAATGAAGCCACACATTTTATTGAGAATCTCATCTCAGACCAAAGAAGATAACAAGACTACAGGCATGGAGTTTTGCACCCTTCATCAATTAATCCATTCATTTCTGCATTTATTTAACACTTTTTAAGCAGTACCACACACCAGGTATTATATTACTAATACAGCAGATTCCGGGACCATGAGCTCCTTAATGATGTTGGGGGAGGCAGACATGAAGATATGCACAAGTAACTGCAGTAAGCGTAAACCTGGACTATAAACTGGAGGTTTATATTAGTACAGTGGAAGAAAGGAAGGAACCAGCCTGGTTTGATCAGGTCAAGAATGGCTTTACAAAGAGGGAATGGGACCCTGGGTTTACATGGTGACTCGTTTACCAAGTAGAAAAGAAGAAAGAATAACCATTGCAAAACAAAGAAACAGAATACGTACAATAATTAAGACCTAAAACATGATGCCCAACACCATAAACTGGGGTACTTTGACACGTCTGGACAAAGGGTGAAAGGGGAAAGACTGTTAGAAAAAAGTAGTAGGTAGAAGGGAAGGGATCAGCATAAGAGGCCTTGACAACCATGATCAAGAGTTAAAAACTGAACAGTTAAAAGCTTTCCCTCTAAGATGATAAATAAGGTGAGGCTGTCCGGTCTCACCACTTGTATTCAACATAGCACTGGAGGTCCTAGCCAGAGCAGTTAGGTGAGGAAAAAGTAATAAAAAGCATCCAAATTGGAAATTCCAAATTTGGAAGCAAAACTGTCTCTGTATGCAGACAACCTGGAAACGCCATGAGAAAACGGTTAGAGCTAATAAATGAATTCAGGAAAGTTGCAGGATACAAAATCAACATGCCAGAAATCAGTTGTGTTTCTATCCACTAACAACAAACTAACTGAAGAGGAAATTAGGAAAACAATCCCATTTACAGTAACACCAAAAATAATAAAATCCTGGAGGCTGAAAATTACAAAACATTGATGAAAGAAATTAAAGACCCAAACAAATGTAGAGACATCACATGTTCACAAATTGAAAGAATTAACAATTTGTAAATGTCCCTACTACCCTAAGTGATTTATAGATCCAATGAAATTCCTATTAAAATCCCAATGGTGGCTTTCACATGGATGCAGGGAAGACTGGCCTACAGGAATGATCACTAAAACCCACAAAGGAGACCTGAGCCTTGGCGTCCTAGGGAAAAAGAAGAGAAAGAAGGTGGTGGTCAAAGAACCAGAGACTCAATACTCAGTTTTAAACAGTGACAATTATTCCACTAAGATCTGTCCCACAAAAGCCACATGCCCCTCGAAGAGTGTGGTCCTAGGGCAGGCATCCAAGATGCCTCTGGTGAAGAAAAAGTAGGGTCACAGCAACTTCTGAGAGCAACACTTAGAACCTGAAATCACATTATGTGCTAGATGGAGAGAGAAGTCACCCAGACCCAGGAAGCAGGCTCTTGGTTCATCTGAGTTCCATGGTAGGGAGAAGAAAAAGAAGAGGAAGCCCTTATGGCCTCTGGTCATGCCCCTTGTCTTGAAAGTGAAGACCTCCCTAGACCCCAGGCAGGACAAGGAGGTGACCAGAGTTGGCAAGAAGCCCAAAAAACACAAGAAGGAGAAAAATACCCAGGAGGCTATAGCCTTCTCAGCTAGCGACCCTTGGTTCTGTGAATCTGGGGATGCTCTATACATTGCTTATACGTGTGTGTGTGTGTGTGTGTGTGTGTGTGTGTGTGTGTGTGTGTGTATGACACTTTTTATATACCATACACAAAAATCAACTCAAAATTGATTAAAGACTTAAATGTAAGATCTGAAATCATGAAACACACACAAAAGAAAACATAGGGGAAAAGCTTCATGACATTGATCTTGGCAATGATTTCTTATATATAACAAAGGAAACAATCAACAGGGTAATAAGGCAAACTATGGAATGGGAGAAAATATCTGCAAGCCATATATCTGAAAAAGGATTTGTCTCTAAAATATACAAAGAACTCCAAAAGCTCAATAATAATAAAAAACCTAATAACCTGATTTAAAAATGTGCTAAGAACTTGAATAAATATTACTCCAAAGAAGACACACAAATGGCTATATGAAAAACTGCTCAACGTCATAGGTCATCAGAAAAATGTAAATCAAAATCACAGTGAGATATCAACTCACATCTGTCAAAATGGCTCTTATCAAAACAAACAAACAAACAAACAAACAAACAAAAACCCAGAAAAGTGTTGGAGAGGATATGGAGAAATTGGAACCCTTACATACTGCTGGTAGGAATGCAAAAATGGTAACAGCTACTATGGAAAATAGGATGGAGATTCCTTGAAAAAACTGGAAATAGAACTACCATGTGATTCAGCAACCCCATTTCTGGGTGTTCACAATAATTGAAATCAGGAAGATTGAAGAGATATTAGCACCCCCATGTTCATTACAGTACTGTTCACAATAGCCAAGACGTAGAAACAATCTAATGCCCATCAACAGATGAATGGCTAAAAAAAAAAAAAAAAAAAAAAATGCTAGACACATAAAATGGAATACTGTTCAGCCTTAAAAAAGAAAGAAATTCTGCAATATGTGATGACGTGGATGAACCGTGAGGACGTTATGCTAAGTGAAATAAACCAGTCACAGAAAGACAAATACTGCATGCTGCCACTTACATGAGGTATTGAAAATAGTCAAATGCTAGAATCAAAAGGTGGTATGGTGGTTGCCAGGGACTAGATAGAGAAAAAATGGGAAGTTACTAATCAATTGGCATAAAGTTTCAGTTAAGTGAGATGAATAAGCTCTAGAGATCTGTTGTACAACATTGTACCTGTAATGAGCAGAGTATATTTATGCACTTAAGATTTGGTAAGAGGATAAATCTCAGGTTAAGTGTTCATATTACAATAAATAAAATAATTTTAGAAAAAAAGGTATGAGGGGGACAAAAGTATGTCTACTCAGGGTACCCAAAACATATCTACCACTTGAAGCAACATCATTTCTAAAAAATTTTCCATCTGAATATATGATACCTCTTGGTAGTCACATGAAAAAAAAATAGTGGTCAAAATTCTAACTGTAAACTGAGGTCTACTCGATCTTTATTTGACTTAAGTTCTATATGAGTAAACTAAAATATAGCCAATCATTGGAATGAATATATCCCATAAGCATCAGCTATTCTGTTCTCTGTAGTTTAAATACATTTATAAATTATAGTTATTAAAAAGTATCACCTAAAAATGCTGGAAGAAAGGGAGGGAGGAAGGAAGTTAGGAAGGAAGAGAAAAAGAGAGAAAGAAAGAAGAAAGGCTTTAAGGTTAGATTTAAAAAAAAAAAAAAGGAGTTCAAAGCTAACCCAACAGAAGCAAATGCAGATGCCCCACAGGAGACAGGCCAACATCAAGAATGAGTGAAATGGCAAGTGATCATGGGGACCCAGATTCAATATGCTCCACTGAGTACAAAGCCACTACTCAGTGATAGCTGTTTCCAAAATTCTAGATCTCCTGGAATTTCAGAAGAAACCTGAAATTTGGATGTTTCTGTGATATCTCTCAATGTTTTAATGTTGGCAGCATATTTCAATACATTAAAAGCACTGAAGAGGCAAAACATTATATCTTTTAGCTCGATTTGATTGTCAGACTGAAACTTTGTGACCTATAAGTACTGGAAAGTCACAAAAACAGAAGTTTGACCTAATCAGATTTACATTTTTATAAAGTTTCCTCTAGACTCAAAATGGAAAATAGTCCAGAGAAGAACTAGAGTGAAGCAGAAATTTCAGGCTTGTTCTTAAAGGTTGAGAGAGACCATGTGGTCCTCGGTGAACAGAACAACAGTGAGGATGGAGGGGAGAGAGACCGTGGAGGTAGAATCCGTGGGTCTTAGTGACAATTAGATGTGAGATCAAGGCAAAGAAACAAGTATGACGTGTCTCCCAGGTTTCTCACGTGAGTAACTGAATAGATGGTATATTGACCAGCATAACCAACAGACAAGCATTAACTAGTATAATGAAGGCAGGAAGAGAAACAGATTTGGAGGAAAGACAGTAAGTTTAATGAGTTCAGGTTGGAACACTGTATTTTAATATCTGTAAAACTGGAACATGTGCAATAGATAATTGGAAAAAAAATAGTACAGTGTGCAATGTGAAAGTCTGGGCTAGAGGCATGATTTTGAAGTCGTCAATATATAGGCATTAGTGGAAGCCATGGGCATACATAAAATTAAGCAGAGAGAACACTGAGATGACAAGTCAAAGCAACAGTGACCTGCAAACACAAAAATTAAGGGGAAGACAGGAAAAGAAAATCCAATGAAGGAGACAGATAAAAGAGCCAGAAGAAACCAAGCAAGTATGGTATTAAGGGAACTAGTTTCAAGAAGATGGGAGTCCATCAAATGCTACACAGGGGGAAGACAAGCATGATAAAATGGGAAAGGGACCTCCGAAACAGGGGTCATGTGTGACTTTGGCAAAAAAAGTTTCAGAGGTATGGTATCTCTCATAGATGGAAGCAATACAATTTAAAAAGTAACATATCCAAACTTTTCCTTACACATATGGTTTTAAATGCAATATCTCCCTTTCTCTCAATGTTGGAATATTTGTACAGTATAGAGACCAGATAAGGCCACTTTCCCCGAAAGCTGGTTATTTCTTCATTTGCTTTAAACCTTTCCTGACATCTAGCACTTGAGTGATTGATTGTATCACCACCTCCACCCCATTCTCTTTGGACAAAACTCTACTGGATAATATTTTAGTCCCTGTGGTGAAAATAGAATAATTCAGGTAGGCACACTTAGGATGGAAGACATTTGTTAAACTGACAGGTTACCTGAACAGAACACCCACCACTTGAAGCAGCAGCATTTCTAAGAAAATTGTCCATCTGAATATATAATAACCCTCGGAAGTCACATGAGGAAAAAAAAAAGTGGTGGCCAGAACTTCTACTGCAAACAGAGGTCTACTCAATCTTTATTTGACTTGAGCCCTGTATGAATAAACTCAAAAATAGCCAAATGGGGTGAATATATCCCATAAGCTTTATTTATTCTTTTCTGTCTAGTTTAAATATATTTGTATATTACGGTCATTTTGCTCCCCTACTCACAGCATATTTTATAATGTTTTTCTAAAAAAGCATTTTACTAAAGTACTGCATTCATTAGTGGTGGTTGGGGGGGAAGGTTGTTTCATGTGTGCTTGGATTCTGCAGATAAACCAGGAGGCTAAAGTATCGACTTTCAAGTGAGATAAACCACCTTAAACAATCTTATAGAATAAAATATCAACTTCATAAACATTTTGTGAATCATCCAATAATAGCACTTCCGAATTATAAGGCTCTTTGAGAATAACTTAACCTCATCCCCCTACAGATGAGGAAAATGCAAATTATGGTATAATAAAATAGAAAGAGCAGTTCTTTGGACAGTATAAATCTGGTGGTGCTGTTGACAAAGACCTGCTTCAGCTAAACTCAAGTTCACTCTGAATGCCTGGACAGAAAACATTTATATTGAGTACATAATCCAGTGGAGGAAGGACATACCAGGTAACATCAAATGTTCTGAATCATAATGGAAATTACTTAGGGACGATCTATTACATTATTTCATGATATTTACTATAAACAATGACTGAAAGTGATGGTGCGATTTCTTGGTTTAAGAACCATAAATTTTATTTTATTTCATTAAATTTATTGTCAAATTGGTTAAGAACCATGAATTTTAGAAGAGGATAATTAAGTATCTCTCATCTTTTCCTACATATAAAACTGGGACTCGTTTATGTGAGACTCTACATTAGAAACAAACTTTAGCCTGTTTACATATTCATCTACATCTATTTTCCAGAGCTAGAAAATACAATTCTGGTAAATTGCTGTGGAGTCAATAATTAAACGGGGTTAGCACACTGGGTAAACACATGTGACTTGTGGGTTTACAACTGAGAAAAGTCTTGTGCCAGAGAAATTGTTTCTCTGGGGGATTCTGGCCTAATTTAGATTATGTTTTACTCTGGAATTAAGTAAATGTTATTTAAAAATCAACCTAATTTGTGTTTAAAAAAGATAATAGCTAATATATTTTTTTAGCTTACTATGCATTACTAACCATTATTCTGCTGTGTGTTTGTGTCTGTGAACTCACTCTTCACAACAATCTCAAGGTAGACACTATTATTATTTCCATTTCACAGATACAAAAGCTGAGGCAGAGAAATTAAATAAGTAAATTGTTCAAGTTCAAACAATTAATAGGTGTCAGTAAGAACTTAAAACCAGGCAAAGCTTCTAAAGTAAATCATTTTCTATAATCAGTCCAATCACATTTACTCAAATGTTTCCTTTCTTTCACTACCTCCCTTCTTCCATTGCTGAAGAAAGAATAGCCAACGTGGTTTTTTGTTTTAATTTTTTTTATTTTTAAAGCCACTTGTTTTAAATGTGCATCCAGTTGGCAGCTATATTGGTTGGAAATAAAATGAGTATAAATCACTACTAAAAAAAACTTGTAAGTGGTCATGACCACATATAAATGCTCTGCCCAAACATTCAGAATAATTTAGGTTCTTAGCTGAAACAGGTCTTTGTTAGCACAGCCAGGATCATGGTGACCAAAAAATTGTACTGTCCTTTTTATTGGAACACAATCTACATTATCATGGCCATTTAAATGACTTAAAATTGATAGCTAAGTGAAATGAACTTAACACTGAATTTGTTTAATAGAGCAGTAACTGTGCTTTAATCATCTTCATATACAAACATTTCAATGATTATGGTTGAAAGTGACCAAGTCAGGCTTTCAAGGGATTTGCTGAATCTTAGTTCTTCCTGCTACTCAACCTACAAGTTCTTTCAAGGTCAATAGCAACTGTCATGCTGACAATCTAGTGGGCACTCTTTCATGTCCTCATTTTACTCAGCTTCTCAACAGTATTCAATTTGGTTGGAATGTCCTCTTTCTTTAAATAGTTTCTTCTGCAGAAATGATCTGGCTTTACTTCTACCTCACCAGCTGAGCTTTTTTTTTTTTTTTTCCTACTTCAATTCAAATCATTCTCTTTTTGAGCTAAATGCTATAATTCCTGTGAGCTTGGTTAAGAACCCTCTTCTATCACTCTCTCCTTAAGTATTCTCATCTATTTCTAAAGCTTTAAATACTGTCTATATGCTGATGTCAAAATAGATCTAACTCAAATTCTCCTCTGAACTCAAACTTGATGTTTTCAAGTGGCTATTTAATTTCCTCACTGGGATGTCTCATAGGTATCTTGAATTTAAAACATAACCATTCTATAACCATTCTCCCACTAAACAAAGAAAGAAACAAGAAATGACTTGTCCTACACTAGTCTTCCCCAACTCAATAGATAGTGTCATCCATTTAAAGACCTAGTTATTCAGGGGTGCCTGGGTAGTGCAGTCAGTTAAGACTCTGGCTCTTGGTTTTGGCTGGGGTCATGATCTCATTGTTCGTGAGTTTAACCCCCGCATTGGGCTCTGTGCTGACAGGGCAGAGCCTGCTCAGGATTCTCTCTCTCCCTCTCTCTCTGCCCCTCCCCTGCTCGCTCTCTCTCTCTCAAAATAAATAAATAAAATAAAATAAAAATAAAGATTTAGTTATTCAAGCTAGAAACTTGAGAGTTTATCCTTGATTCCTTCTTGAGAAACATTCATATATTAAACAAATCAAGGAATCTCTCTCTAAAAGAGACAGAGAAAGCAAGTGAAGGAAAGTATTACCAGTTGCTGAATTTATTATTTTTTTAAATTTTTTTTTAACGTTTATTTTTATTTTTGAGACAGAGAGAGACAGAGCATGAACAGGGGATGGTCAGAGAGAGGGAGACACAGAATCTGAAACAGGCTCCAGGCTCTGAGCTGTCAGCACAGAGCCGGACGTGGGGCTCGAACTCACGAACCGCGAGATCATGACCTGAGCCGAAGTCGGCTGCTTAACCGACTGAGCCACCCAGGCGCCCCCAGTTGCTGAATTTAAATAGAGTAACATAGGTGATTTTGGTACTCTTCTTTTATCTTTTCTATGTAATTGAAAACTTTCAAAATAAAGAGTTGAGAAATTTTTTTAAGGTACAGACAAACAGACTTTGGTAAATTATTCCTTTCAGTGAAATAGACCACTGGCAGGTGGCCCATTATTGAGCTAATGTTCTTAAAGCAAAAGCACCATGGCAGAACACTCAGGCCTTTTCACTGCATCTAGAAAAATCAGCTTGTGAATTTCATATATCTTTAGAAATTCTGGATACCTTAAGAGCAACTGACTCAGCATCAGGAAAAAATGAACAACAACAAGAACAACAACAAACCCCCAAAAACAAACAAAAAAACCCCCGATTCTTAGCTTCCCAAGCCTATTTTAAATTTTATTTTTGGCTTAGCAATATTAATCTGGAAAATAATATGGAAAATGGCCACAGGTTTACATTTTGAAAAAGCTGGTGAAGGGAAATTTAGTGCTTCCACAGTTCTCAACCCCTTCCTTAAGACCAGTACTACAATGACGCCAAAGCCAGACAAAGATATGACAAAACTGTAGACCAATATCCCTCATAAACATAGATATAAAAATCCTTAATACAGAATGTATAAGCCAAATCTGGCAACACATTAAAAAGATAAAACAATTTGACAACGTGGAATTTATCCCAAGAAGACTGGCTTAACATTTAAAAATCAATTAAGGTAATACATCATATTAATACAATAAAGGACAAAAACCATAAGATCATCTCAGTAGACACAGAAACAGCATTTGACAAAATCCAGCACTTAGATCTATAATAGACACTGAAAACAAACAAGGAAAAAAGGGAAATTCCTCTACCTGGTAAAGCACATTTATAAGACAGCTGTGGCTAATACCAATCTAATGGTGAAAATCTTAATGCCTTTCCCCCTAAAAATGGAACAAGGCAAGGAAATCCATTCTCACTACTTCTATTCGACATTGTACGGGACTTTTTAGCCAGTGTAAAAAGGTAAATTAATTAATTAATCAATTATAGGAACACATATTGGAAAGAAGTAAAACTGTCTTTATTCACAGATGGCATGATCTTTAATGTAGAAAACCTAAAAGAATCTACAAAGAAAACTACTTTAATTATTAAGTGAATTCATCAAGGTTGCAGGATACAAGATCAATATACAAAAATCAATTGTATTTTCACATACTACAATGAACAAACCAAAAACAATATTAAGAAAAAATTCATTCATGACAGCATCAAAAAGAATGCAATTTTTAGAAACAAGTTTCACAAAGTAAGTATAAGACCTGTATACTGAAAACTGTTAAAACATTGCTGAGAAATTAAAGAACACACAAATAAAAGATTAGAAGACTAAACTTTGGTTAGATAGCAACTTCCCCCATATTGATCTATATTGACTCCATTCAATGAATCCCTATCTAAATCTCAGACTTTTTCATAGAAATTCACAAATCGACTTTTGAAGTTATATGGACATGCCAAGAATCTAGAATTTTGTTGAAGAAGAGCAAAACTGGAAAATTTACACTACGTGATTTCAAAACTTACTATAAAGCTACAGTAATCAAAACACTGTGCCACTGGCATAAGGATAGATACATAGATCACTGAAAACAGAACTGAGACTCAAAATACAAACAATTGCATAATGGTCATCTGATTTTCTACAAAAGTGCTGAGGGAATTCAATGAGGGAAAGGTAAGTCTTTTCAACAAATGATATTGGAACAATTGGATAAACATATAAACAGAAAATAACTGAGATATTTTGTTTCTTACCATACCAAAAAAATTAACCAAAATAATCATAAACCTAAATATAAAAGTTAAAAATGTAAAATTTCTAGAAGAAAACCTTTGTATCCTTGGGTCAGGCAAAGATTTGTGAGATACAATACCAAAAGCACAATCCATTAAAAAATTAATAAGTAGAACTTTATCAGAATTTAAAACTTTTGTACTTCAAAAGATATCATTAAGAAAATGAAAAGGAGGGGTGCCTAGGTGGCTCAGTCGGTTAAGCATCTGACTCTTGATTTAAGATCAGGTCATGATCTCATGGTTCATGGGATCAAACCCCATGTCAGGCTCGGCACTAATGGCACAGAGCCTGATTGGGATTCTCTCCCTCCCTCTCTCTGCCCCTGCCCCCTCTCAAAATAAATAAATAAATAAATAAATAAATAAATAAATAAATAAACTTCAAAAAACAAAAAATGAAAAGGCAAGCTACATACTGGGAGAAAATATTTGCAAACCATACATTTGATAAAGAATTTGCATCCAGAATACACAAAAACCTCAATCATAAGAAGGTAAACAACCGAATAAAAAATGGGCAAAAGATTTGAAAATATATTTCACCAAAGATATATAAATGTCTAACATGCACACAAAGAAATGCTTCATATCATTAGTTACTAGGGAAATGCAAATTAAAATACAATGAGATATCTTTATATATCCCCTAGATGGCTTCTGTCAAAAATACCAAGTGTTAACCAGCATATGAAGAAATTGAAACCTTCATACATTGCTGGTGGGAATATAAAATGGGTATTGTCCCTTCAGAAACAGCATGGCAGTTTCTTAAAAAGTATCTATTTACCATATGACCCAGAAATTCTGCTTCTAGGTAATTTCCCAAGAAAAATGAAAGTATGTGTTCATACAGACTTGTACGTGGACTTTCACAGCAGCATAGTCATGATAGTAAAAATCTGCAATCAATTCAAATGTCCATTAACTGGTAATAGGATAAATAAAATGTTACATGTCCATACACTAGAATATTACTCAGTAACAAAAACAAAACTATTGATAGTCCTAGAATATAGATGAACCTCAAAAATTATATGGTAAAAAAGAGCTATATAGAGAGAAAGCAGATCAGTGGTTGCATGGAATTCGGAATTGGAGGCTTCACTAAAATGGTCATGAGGGAACCTGTAGGAAGGGTCATAAAACTGGATTGTGGTAATGGTTGCACAACTGTATAAATATCCTAAAAAGCACTGAATTGTACACTTACAATGAAAAATAGTAATATGTAAAGCATACTTCAATAAATCTGTTTTAAAAAAAGAAGTTGGAGGGGCACCTGGGCAGCTCAGTCAGTTAAGTGTCAGACTCTTGATTTCAGCTCAGATCTTGATCTCAGAGTCATGAATTTAAGCCCTGTGTCGGGCTCCATGCTGGGCATGAAGCCTATTTAAAAAAAAAAAAAAAAAAAAAAAAAAAAAAAAAAAAAAAAAGCTGGACTGTAAGGATATGAACTTTTATCTAAGAAAGAATACAATTTAAAATTGTATCAAAAAAGTAATACTGATTAACTGGAAATTGCCTACTGCAGAGAATTTTGGAGATTATAAAAGGCTCTAAAAGTGGCAAAGTCTCCTCCTACATCTTATATGATTTTTGTTGTTGTTATTGTTCTGAAAACACTTCAGTGTTTCTGTTAAGTATCACATTCCTATTTTTAACAGAAGAAATAAAATCTATCAGTCTCTTAGTTTATTATATATTGGGTGCCAACATTTTGGATCTGATCTAAAGATTCTATATACTCCTTTTTACCAAAAGAGTGGGGTAGAGAAGTAAAGGCCAAGGTTACATAAGCTTTCTTGATGGCAGGGAGCCCATGAAGTAAGACACAGCTGCATTTAGGAGCATTATGTCTAGGGCAACGGTCCTTAATCTTGACTGAACATTGGAATCACTTGGGAAGCTTTAAAAATCCCTGTGCCCCGGCTATACCTAGACCATGGGGATCCAAGCATTATTTTCTAAAGCTCCCTGGGTGTGTCCGGCCAGAGTTGAGAACCACTGGTCTAGGGGAAGAGGCTGCAGCTTAAGAACCTTCATATTCATGAGCAATAGCTCAGTGTTCATGTTCTGGGAATGTGGTCTGAAATAGCTGCGCTGTAGCATCTAGAGCTGCTGTCCAATATGGCAGCCACCAGACACGTGTGATTATTGAGCACCTGAGACATGGATAGTCAGAACTGAACTGTCTGTATAAAATATGCACTGGATTTTGCTGTCTGTATAAAATATGCTGTCTGTATAAAATATGCACTGGATTTTGAAGACTTAGTAAGAAAAAAGAATGTAAAAAAAATCTCATTAATAATTTTTAAAATGTATTACATATTGAAATAATATTTTCAATAATATCTATTAGGCTAAACAAAATATATTACTAAAATTAATTTCACCTCTTTCTTTTTTCTTCTGTATGTGATAACTAGGAAATCTGAAGTTATATGTGTGGCTGCAATAACATTTTTATGGGACAGTGTTGATGATTGTTCGTAAAAAGAATCATAAATTTTCAGAGATAAAAATGACCTTTGAACTCACCTAATTCAGTGCCTTCATTTTACAGCTAAGGAAACCGAGACCCACAGAGAGTGACTGGCCCTACAACACACAGCTAGAAAGTGACATAGCAGAGATTAGTCAGGTCCCCTGACTCCTGCTGTCTATGGCTATTTCTATCACACTTCCTCAAGGATTGTTAAAACAAAAATGCTCTATCATCTCCTCCCAAAATAGAATGTTTAATTTAATCAACTGGTGCTGAAATACGTACTTTTTATAGACTGCCTTTTTCCCCTCTAGGATGTTCTATGTAAGTCTCATGCCTACAACTTCTCCTGACTTTGGTGCCATACATCCAATGTACTACTCTTGGTGTCATCAAATAAACCAAGAAAAATAGAAAAAGATCAAATCTCACATTCTACTTTATACTAGGAAAGGTTACATGGCAAAGGGCACTAGCAGAAATACCACAAAAATAAACTTAAGGGAAAGAAATTGGTAGGGGAGGGCAGGCAGGGGGGTTGAAACACAATGAAAATAATACTTTGTGTTCCTATTTTAAGTGCCTTTCTCAATGCTATATGCATAGCAGCTAGAGGCAAGCTGGAAAGCCGCCAGGTCCTGGCTGCCAGCAAAAATTTTGTCACCTCCTTTGAACATCTGAAGTATGTTTACCCAATAGATTTCATTAAATTACACTTCCATTAGGAAGCATACAATGTTGATACTCATCTCAAAGATCAAAGGGATCGCTAAGAGGCATGCCATCCTGCTCCCCAGCTGATTGCTATTTCTGGGCCAATCAAGGAAAGGAGCCAGAACAATACTTAGTTAAAAAAAAAAATTGCAGCATCTCCCCAAGGACTATAGACTAAGAATCTGCAGCCCCATTATCAAAATGAGCATATCATTAATGACAATACTCATACAGTGAGTTATTTTAATACAACTCCTCCACAACAAACAAGCTGGATTTGGGTCATTAGCTGAATTTGTAAAGCACTGTTTCTGAGGGCTGAAAAACTCTTCAGTAAAAATATAAAGTTTAGAAAATGGAGAAAGTCCCATTTACAAGTGCAGGTGACAGATCCAGTTTTTATTAATGTCATTGTGATTCTAAATAAACCAATAGGTGAGACTGGAGAAGGTTAATTTAATTACTGACAGGTTGTAAGACTTTTTTTCTCATCTCGCTAATTTTTTTGATGGGTGATTTAAAGAAACACCATAAGTGCATTTTTTTTTTTTTTGAAGGTAAAACTATTCCAATGACTTGTGATGAAAACACTTAACTTCTAGTAGCAAGGGCCACTAATTTCGAAGGATATAAGATTTGGCCATTGAAAATTAGGACATAAAAACAAGTCATTTCAACTGGGAATAGAAATAATGTAGGTTTAATGGAAAGAGTTAAATACATATGTATACGTATACGTACACGTATACGTATATGTATACGTATATGTATACACATACATACACATATGGTACAGGAAAACAGCTACAAACCCCAAACCCTTTATTTGGTGTTAGAAATTTCTAGGTAGTTCAGCAATAACAGCTCAATGTTCTAAGCCTGATTTCAGGCAGTGGAAACTCTTCTCTAGTAATTTTATTGTGGCAAATCTAGTAATTTGCCCAAAATGGGATGAAAGGCAAGGTTCAGGCAAGTGTTCTTTCTACCTCTTTCTACAAGCTCTGGTGGTAAAGGTAAATCACCCATCTATAGCCACAACCCAGATTTCAGCTGTTCTCTTTCAACGTGTAGTCAACCTCTTAGTTGCCCGTATTTGACACATCATATGAACTCTAATTATCTATCTTTTGCAATTAATCATCTCACAATTACACTTCCTGTACTTATAAGCATCCAGCTGGGAACTGAGTTTTGTTCTGAGAGAAAAAAAGAGGATTCAGGTTTCTAACAAATTACTTCTAATTAACCAGAACCTTTTTTAGTCATTGCAATGTAAAGATGCCTACAGCTAGTCAAAGAATTTATTGTTTGCATTCTTAATGATACTTTAAATTTTCATTTAAATTCCCCCAAAAGGCAATTCTGGAAATGCATTGCACTAACATTAGTTAAGCAAACATTCTGTTTGGCAGTACACAAAGAATGGAGGGGAAGAAAGAAAGAATTTCTAAGGAAAAGGAACGTGCAGCATGACCAGAAAGGGCACCCAACAAAATTAAATAAAGCAGAGACTCAAGGCACACATCTTCAAAGTGGAAGATACAAACTATTTTCCAGTAAGCCCGGAAATTGGCAGAGCTGAGTCATACAAATTTTAGAGTTGGAAGGGCCTCTAGGAATCATCTACTCCAGTGGCTCTCAAAGTGTAGGCCCTGATGCCAGCTTCAGCAACCACCTGGAACTCCTTGGAAATTCAAACCCCCAGATCCTTATGGGGCCCCACCTACGCCTTCTGAATCAGAAACACTAGGGTGGGCACAACAATCAGCCATCCAGGTGATTCTCATCTGCTGGTCTAGTTCAGGAACTACTGATAGTCTGACCACTTCACTGTACAGGTAAGGAAACTGAGAGCTAAAGATTAGAGGCAAAAGTTTATACACAAGAACAAAATTAAAGAATGATCTTGAGGAACTTACTAGCATCTATCTTTCATTTAAAAAAAAAAAAAAATCTTGGGTGGCTCAATCGGTTAAGCATCCGACTTTGGCTCAGGTCACGATCTCCCAGTTCTTGGGTTCAAGCCACGTATCAGGCTCTGTGCTGACAGCTCAGAACCTGGAGCCTGCTTCGGATTCTGTGTCTCCCCCTCTCTCTTTGCCCTTCCCCTGCTTGTGCTCAGTCTCTCTCTCTCTCTCTCTCTCTCTCTCAAAAATAAATAAACATTAAAAAAAAATCTTTGTTTGTATCTAAGATATAATATTGTGACCTAGCACATAAATTTTGGGACTACTAATCTTTGGGATCCCCAGCAGCCCTTTCCTTTCACAGTATACTGAGCTCTTGAGCTCCTGGGACCTAAAAACAAAAAGACATCCCTAGAGTATTGGTTACAATGTTCCCGGAGACATAAAATTCCACAAATATTAAACCAATAAGAGATGAAGACCAAAATGAACACAAAAATACAAAAAACAGAGAGCTGCAAGAATTGCATTTGGAAGACAGTGGTGGTATGTTGGAAAGAATAATGGATACGGAATCAAAGAATCTTGGTTTCTCATTCTTGCTCAGCGAATCACCTTGGGTGAGCCACATTACGTCTCTTAGGATGTGGCTCCACATCTCTTAACACCTACTTCTGCAGGGCTTCTGTAAAGACAAAATGCAAACTGCCTTTGACACAGCTTTTGGTGCATAATGAGCACTCAATAAACATTAGCTCCTTCTTCCTCTTCTTTTTTAATTTACAGAGGATGCAGATAGAAAGTCATATTCCCGGCTTTCCTAATTTGTGTTCTGAGAGGCTATCTAGCTCCATTCTTGAAATGTGTGGTTCTTTCTAAACATCAACATGTTCCCCATTAACCCTCAGCCTGGTTTCTCTCTATCCTCTCTACCAGATATCCAGAAAAGCATTGAAGGGCTCACGGGTTGTTTTTTTAATATTTCAGAAAGATTAAGAGTGATCATATATTTAACCAGCACAAGACTACATAGCTTAATCAAAACCTCAAGTTTGGTTGTTACTGTTGGTGTTTCGTTTTTATTTTTGTTTTTGTTTTGGGCTAGAATATATGAACTTAGTTCTCTCATACTGATTTAACAAGCCTTGACTTCTCTCATATATTTAAAATTTTATATCCTTAACTTTTGTTAATAAAAAAGAAACATAGGGAAATCAACACTTCCTTAATAACTGTTTTTGATTGGTTTCCCTGGTGGTGAAAAGACTGGGAAACATTAACCTAATGGCTTTACTTTAAAGATTTACATGGTAATCACTTGGGACCAACTCAGTTCTGCAGAACCACACTCTCCCAAGAGAGTACTTGATTTGTGGTTGTTTTTGCTTTGTTTTGTTTTGTTTTGTTTTTCCAAATGCCACAAAGACTTTGATTGAGCACTCCTGGCCCTTAACTACTGCTAATCTGTACTGTCTTCAGTACTGGAAAAGGAGGAGCCATAATCCTGACTTCCTAACTGTGCCTGTCAGCTGCCCAAATGGACAAGGATGAAGGCAAAGGCAGTTGGGATTGGACAGTGCACCCTGTGAATTTAAAATTATGGGTGCCAATTTGTGAATAGAAAGGCCCTTTTACATTCACCAGTAAGAAAGTGATATACTTTCAGAAACAAAGGAAGAACTCAGAAGATTTCTAGTAACTTAAGAAAGATGGGAACAACACACCCCACAGGGTATTTCAAAACAGATACTGTTCTTTAGGCTATAAGCCTAAATTTGTGTTGTGATTATTTTGTTTTTTTTATTTTAAATGTAGATATGAGTATAAAAATGTACTATCTTATTTTTTTTTAATTTTTTTTTAATGTTTATTTATTTTTGAGACAGAGAGAGACAGAGCATGAATGGGGGAGGGGCAGAGAGAGAGGGAGACACAGAATCGGAAGCAGGCTCCAGGCTCTGAGCCATCAGCCCAGAGCCTGACGCGGGGCTCGAACTCACGAACCGTGAGATCGTGACCTGAGCTGAAGTCGGCCGCTTAACCGACTGAGCCACCCAGGCGCCCCAAAAATGTACTATTTTAAAGGAAAAACTTAATCTTTTCTAGAAACCAAAGGGCATGATTACACTACTAATGCCTTTGGTTCTGATTCTGGGTTGACATGGGATAGCAAAGTCCTATATTTTAACCAAGAAGAATACAAGCATTTTACCCAAAGTTAACAAAGCTCCACACTGTGATGTATGTTTCATAATAACACAGTCCAACTTGATTTCCTCACCACAGAGATTAGCTAACTGGACAACTATGTCATCTTTTCCTGGAGTATCAGATTCGCTATCCCTACTCGTCCATTCATTCACAAATATTTATTTAGAGTTGATACGCTTACACACAGCACGATAGGTCACAGTTCTTATTCTAAAATAGCATATAATGCAGGCTAATTGTGTGTGGGGAAAAAAGCCAACACTAAGGCAGTGTGGTTTAGGACCCAATAGTGCAGATACTGGCAGAATGGAGGACAAAGCCATCGGAAACATGTTGGAATTCCACCGGAAATAAGTGTTCTGACAGTATCACAGTATTCCTTCACTTTATTTATGATAACACTTTGAAACGTGACCCAATAAACCAAATCACCACCCGAATAGTTCTTTGAACATTTCTTTGGGTAATTACCACCCCTTATTCCTAAGCAATCAACACAGGCAGAAAATATAAGGATCGTACCTATTCATCACTCCCCAAATATTTCCACAGACTTAAGGTAAATTTTGAGATGAAGGCCAATTTTTAAGTACGTGGAAAAAGCATTGTCTTCCTTTAGGTAAATTCGTTACAAAAGGAATGTGGAGCAGAGGAGACTGCATCAGGTCAGAAGGACTCGTTGGAGGGATGATTCTTGAATCACATACTAAAGGCCACAGGGTGGGAAGCAGGAGAGAATTCCAGACAAAAGGGCACATATAAAGGCAGCTAGGTGAGAATAAGTGGCATGAACTTGATTAGGGGAAGCAAATAAAGGCAGTTGAAGCTTGTAAAATGATGAAGCTTAGGAATCAGGGAGAATGAGGAGTAAAATGAATGCTAGAATGTGAAATGTGGATTGGATCCAATAGGCAATGATAAGCCCATTATGCTCTTCAAACAAGCAACATGGGGGAGACCCCACACCTCTTTTTACAAGTCCAGCTCTGTCACAGTGTTTCTCAACCCAGATGCACGGTTTATAAAACTCACATGCCTAACACTATCCCCCTATTCTGAGGTCACTTTACCCCTTAAGAAAGTGAGATTATCTCTGATATTTCTACTGTCTTCACAGACCCTCACACAAGGCGCTGGAACAGGAAGAGATTTAATGTAATAAAATCAAGGATATGCTGTAAACAGAAGAATGTGGCTATGGAAATTCAGAAATGATGTGGCCTAGGGATTGGCCACAGAGTCAAGAATAAAAGGCCTACGTATAGGTTCAGAAACTATGGTATCTGAGTCTTTAATCTGAGTGTGTTATTATAGAAATATTATGGGCTATTTGGTACCTGTACAATCTTTGGACCTGTGATATTACTGTATGCAACGACTATGAAATCTCATGATCTTGGACTTAAAGATTTCCAAAAGTAGTCTTGGATAGCCTTTAAGCATTGGACTACTCTTTCAAAGACAGAGAGAGTAAACGAGAAAAGGAAAGCCCACAAAAGGGTACCCTGTAATAAGGATCTTCTGACATGTCTTTTCCATGTATTTTCTAAAAATACATTTTCCAAAACATTATTATGATGCATTATTTCATGCTTAGCTAGGTAGAACAGGTATCATTAGTCTCATTTTACAAATAAGGAAGGGAAGGGATGACCCTAAAAGGGAGGAGACCTGAAAAACTTCTCAAAGGTTGGTGGTGGCCAAGGCAGGATTGAAACCTAGACCTCCTGACCAGAACACCCAGTGCTCTTCTCGGCCCCTCCACTGCTATCCCATTTGAGCCTCTATAAGCCAAAACTGTTTCAAGTGCTACGTGACACTTTCAACTTAGATCTTAGCACAGACATACATGTGGCAAAGTGTTATCAGAAATGCTGTAATATAAAGTGTGTATGGGGCAGGGAGGGGATTCGTAATGCTTTCTTCAGGTTCTATTGTTAACCCAAAACACTTGTATAGGTGAACAGAAGGATGCTACGAAAAGATTTGAGAGGTAGAAAATGAACATGGACAGTAACATACTGAATTAGAAAAATAAATACATCGGGGCACCTGGGTGGCTCAGGTGGTTGAGCACCTGACTTCGGCTCAGGTCATGATCTCATGGTTCGTGGGTTCGAGCACCACGTCAGGCTCTGGGCTGACAGCTCAGAGCCTGGAGCCTGCTTCGGATTCTGTGTCTCCCTCTCTCTCTCTCTGTCCCTCCCCCGCTCACACTCTGTCAATCTCTCTCTCAAAAAATAAACATTAAAAAAAAAAATTAAAAAAAGAAAAAGTAATACATCTCGTAGATGGGACTGCTTAAGTAGGGGCGCTACGGAGGAAAGTTCTCAAGAGTAAATCTCATGGCAGCGGCCGCTTTCAACAGCCCACGAAACAGTAGAGGGAACAGGCTAAAAAATAACAAAAACTTTAAAACAAGTTAAAAGATGCATGTAACTTTAAACTAACATCTTTTCCTCCACCGAAAGGTTAAATTGTGAGGTTGACATTTGCATCTGTTCTGTTGCCAATGCTTTCTGTCTATCGGCGTGTGTACAAACAATATCTAAAGATGTCATCTGCATATTTTTACCAAAGGAGCTTATAAACAGGACCTGTCAGTATATTTTAACACCCTTCCAAAACGTCAGCTTTCATCAGATGTAAACACAACATGTTTAATTTGTTAGTGTGGCCTTAATATAAAAAGTTGACAATCATATGTCACTATAAGTATTGATAAGGTAAAAATGGACTACAGGAGAATGTCAAAGACTTATTGAAATGTTTGCTGAAATACTACATCAAATTGTAACTTTACCAGCTCTTCTCTGCCAACGAATATGTCATATTTTCCTATGTATGGCCATTCCTGAGAAGATGTATCCAATGGAACATTGCAGAAACGTCATTCTTAAAGCATCTTAAGTCCCAGGTAGAAGAAATTTAAAAGGAGTCAGAACACAAGGAAACACATATCGTAACACATGGCATTATTATGTTGCTCCGCAAAAGTTAAATAGAAATTGTGCTCAAAGAACAATTCATACTAGATGTAATTGTTCGGTTAGAAGCCTTAGGTTTTGTGTTCCTACCGCTTACCATAGTGTTTCCTCAGAAAAGTTTGCTTTAAAATTGTGAATTCTTGGGGCTCCTGGATGGCTCAGGTGGTTGAGTGTTTGACTTTCGCTCAGGTTTTGATCTCATGGGTTGTGGGTTTGAGACCCGCGTTGGGCTTTGTGCTGACAGCAGAGTCTGCTTTGGATTCTCTGTCTCCCTCTCTGCCTCTCCTCCGCTCACACACTCTCTCTCTCAAAAATAAATAAACATTAAAAATTTTTTAAAATAAAATTGTGAATTCTTAAACTAAATTCAATAGGCACTTACTGAACACCTACTATGTGCTACATTTTTTTTTTTTGAATACTTCAGAAAACGCGAAAATAGAAGACCCAGGCTCCTTGCTAAAAGATCATAAGATCTTTTGGTTGGAATGATAAAACATAAGTAAGTGAAAATCAATAAATCATTTCAGCACTGACATGGAAACACTGTGTAAGTTGGTACAGGTTATAAACATAAGTACCACGGCGAATGGGAAGTAAAGAAAATCTATCATGACAGGAAAGATAATTACAAAAGACTTCACAAAGGAAGTGAGTAAGGGGCAAGCAGTTGTAGAAACAGAAGACATATCAGTATGAGACTAATAGATTAAATGGAGCCAAAAGTTCCAAAGCATGCCTGTGATCCTAAACTGCATGTAGAATGGTTTTAAAGCAATTTGAAAAATTCTGCTGGTCTTCAAAAGCCAAACATTCCGATTTTCAACACGGTTCAACAACAGAGCTCGCTGACCTCAGAGAGCACAGAGGTTGCCCCTGCGTATTAAAGAAGTGGAGACACGGACTTGCCCAGTGGCACTCAGCGAGTCAGTATCAGAGCTGACACCCAAAGCCAGAGCTCTTGACCCTTAATCCAGTGCGCTTCCCACCGCATCACACAGCCTCTCTGGGCTAACTGCCTGCCTGAAATAAATGTAGGATGGTTAGTGAACCAAATCTTCTTTACACTCTACACACTGGAACTCACAGAGACTTTAATGGCCTTAAAGATAAGTGCCACAAAGTGGTATGATTTAGTAGCTTTCGAGTCAGATAAATCTGACTTCAAGCCATGGATCCAAATTCTGAGACCTTGGGAACGTGTCTGAGTTTTTCATAACGTCACATGTTTGAATTATAAACTGGCTATGAGAATTCATGATGCACTGCATGATGTCTAGCTTGTTACAGGTCCTCGGTTGTTACTTCCATTTCCCTCTCCCTCTCCAATCCCTATCAGTGATTCTTCCAGACTGAGGAATTTCCAATCAGCAGTAACTTTGATTCAGAGGGAAATACTTGGAATATCTAGAGACATTTTTTGATTGTCACGGCTAGAGTGGGGTGGCGATGGTCTACTGGCATTTGGTGGATAAAGGCCAGAGATGTTGCTAAATGCCCTACAAGGCACAAGACAGCCCCCCCTAACCCTCAACAAAAAAACTATCCAGCCCAAAATACAACAGTACTGAGATTGAGGATTTCTTTGGTCTGTTCTAGACCAAAGAGAAAGACTACCCATGATCACCAGTGTTCAGTTAGAAAATAGATCATATCCTTTCTGCTCCCCAAGACAAACATCATAACTTTACCAAAGTATCAAAGCCAAGGTAGAAATGTACCAGATCTCCAAGTTGGGGTATATAGAGGACGAAAACGGAATTGTGTTAACATTCCTTGCTGTATGGATTCTTCTGTACATGCAAATCTGTATTTCCAGACACGTGGAAAGATTATTTCCTTAGAATCTCCTTGAAGGATCAATAATTAGTTAAAAAGAAATAAATTTCTGAATATTTATTCATTTCTTTTTTTTGTAAACGTTTATTTTTGAGGAAGAGAGAGAGAGACCGAGTGTGAGCAGGGGAGAGGCAGAGAGAGAGAGAGGAAGACACAGAATCTGAAGAGGGCTCTAGGCTCTGATCTGTCAGCACAGAGCCTGACGCGGGGCTCAAACTCACAAACTGCGAGATCATGACCTGAGCCGAAATGGAATGCTGAACCAACTGAGCCACCCAGGTGCCCCAAGCATTCCTTTTTTTTAATTGGAGGACTGGAAAATTCTTTAGGCAAATTTGAACTTAATGACAACGTCAGTTTGTACTTTGAGATATTTCTTGGTACTACCTAGATTCTGAAAAGACATTAAAAGTATCAGGATACAGCAGGAGTAGGCAGATCATTGCATGAGTCCCACCGAACTGGCACC
This sequence comes from Panthera tigris, assembly GCF_018350195.1. NCBI lineage: Eukaryota > Metazoa > Chordata > Mammalia > Carnivora > Felidae > Panthera > Panthera tigris. Next base: position 68,750,634 of record NC_056670.1, on the reverse strand, counting down.
CGAGGCCATTGCTGCTGGCATCCTCACCCTTCTGGTGTATACCTGGTACCTTCCCACCCTTTCTCTTACACTTTTATTTTCCCTGACTCCTATTTTCTTTTCTCTCTTTTTCTTTTCCCTGCTGTCTATGCCTCTTGTCACTTGCCAGTGACAGTTGTTTAGCCCCAGTCATGACAGAACTCAAAAGACAAAACGCTTGATTTAGTGGGAAGGTTTCAAGAACGCTTTCTGGGAGTTAGGAAGGGGAGAGAACCGGGAGTGTATTTTAATTTGCGTTCTCTAGGCGCTGTACCTACAGAAAAAAGATTTTGCAGAGGTAGTATTAAAAGAGCCCCCATTTTACATAAAACATTAAAAAAAATTTTTTTAAAGGGGCGCCTGGGTGGCTCAGTCAGTTAAGTGTCCAACTTCGGCTCGGGTCATGATCTCACGGTTCGTGAGTTTGAGCCCCAGGTTGGGCTCTGTGCTGACAGCTCGGAGTCTGGAGCCTGCTTCGGATTCTGTGCCTCCCCGGCTCTCTCTCCTCCCCCGCTTGCACTCTCTCTCTCTCTCTCTCTCTCAAAAATAAGTAAAATATAAAAAAAAATTTTAATTAAAAAAAAAAGAGCTCCATTTGAAAAACATTATCAAGGGCTCAAGAAATACAGTTGTTCAAAATCTATTTACTAATATTAAAAAAACAATATTTCCAATTTTGCTGGGTTTAAAATCATTCCTCTTTAGAGTAAAAAATGAACTCTTAATACAAAGAGACTATTGTAAATGAATTTGGTGTTGGAGATTTCACTCAGAAAATGCCACAATATGGTATATTTTAAGTATCAGTGTGAGCCACAGTGCCATCTATGGCCATTTGAATTAGAAAGCATAATTTTGCTATTTTGACTATCTCCAAAGACTAAGAAGATAGAAACTGTTCTCTGCTATAGAAAGCCTTGGCAAAAATCTTGCCCTACATCTGTATTTTCAAGATACATAGAAAGATTATTTCCTTAGAATTTACCTGAGGGAGTAATAATCAGCTAAAAAGAATAAATTTGCGGATCTTATGACATAAACATTTTGAAATTACATACTTTCATGAGGATAATCTGACTGTAGAGCCTATAGCAAAATAAAATACCCATAATCCCTATGCTTCATCAATTCCCTATGCTAAAAAAAAAAAAAAAAAAAAAAAAAACCTGAGAAAATAACAATTATTTTACTTTAAGAAACAGAATGGATTTTAAAATAATAATTAAGACCCAAAAGGATATTTTTTCTAATCTGAGTCTTTTTTTTTTTATTGCAGTTCAGAAATAGTTTAAAAGTGATTTCATAATCAAAAACTCTACCATTTGATATGATAATCGTCAGATTTAAATTGATATAAGCTATGGGCTATATGAAATCAGAAATTTTTCAACCTGGCCACAAAAGGCACTTCAATTTTCTCCCTAAACAAGAGAAATCCTCTAGTAATTCTACTATCGAGTTGTAAGTTATTTTCCCCACACCAAGGCACAGCTATCATCGTTTGGAACCAAGTAGATTTGCTCTCTTTCTTTCTGTTCCAAATTCACTCGGCTTACTGCCAAGAGAAAATACAGACACGGGGGAGGCAAAGGGCAATTCTGTTAAGATCAATGAAGATGTTGGCCATAACAGAATCCTATTTATCCATCACATCCGTACTTCTTTTTCTGATTAGAGATTACTAGCAATTTCTTGACAATTCTTGTACAAAATTAAGTTATAATCAGTCTTGCAAGACTTCACAAGGGAAGGAAAAATTATATATATATATATATATATATATATATATATATATATATGTATGTATATATATATATATCTCCCAAAACAACACACACACACACACACACACACACACACACACACACACACAATCCTTTATAAATATTCCATTCTTAAAAGGGGTTTTAATATGCCTATTTCTAAAGCAGTTAAAAGTAGGTACTTTACAGACAAAAAATTCACATAAAAATGTTCTATTGGCACTGGCTTAAGAGGTCAAAGGTACAGTCTATTTAGTAGTATGTAATTAAAGGCTGAGGGTTTTGTTTTGCTCTAAGCTCAAGTGAAAATTTAAAATGCTCGTTTTGCCACCTAGGGAGAAAAATGATGCTCTCCTATGCTGTGGTTATGGCTTCATGCTATATGGCTTCTCTGTTTTCCCAAAATAAAGGTTATCACAGCACATACTTTTAAACCAAAAGGAAATTAATTTTTAGGCAATTTCTTAATGGCTACAAAAGAAATATGGGTAGCTGTCACTGTAAGATACTGAATTTGCCAGTGCAAAAACTGTATGTAAAGTAATAGCATTGAAGATGTGAGAGAAAAAAAAGAAAAAGAAAAGAAGTTAAAAGGCTCTGCAACTCTCAGGAAAGAAGAGCTTCATTGTTTCAAATGCTTCATTTAAACATAAAGCAACCGCATTACCCAGCAGGAGTAGTCTTCCAAAGGCTTCCAACCATAAATGCGATAAAGGGTGAGTTCAACTTAATCAAGGTTTCGCTGAGCTCTCAAGCTTGTTGAGCTCTGATGCCCAAGTCACCCCATACCTCTTAAATCACATTGTCTAGGAGTGGGCGCTGGGCCTCGGGATTTTCTAAAGTCCCCCAGACGACTCAATGTGTAGCAAAGTTTGGAGCTAAGGCTCTAGCCCCTTATTGTACACCTGATGTAGTATCGAACACTCTTCTTCCCTTCCATTATACTACCCTCCCCTTTGTCTACCTAGTACTTCCAATCTGAATAGACCCTGCTTCTCGTAAATTTCTCCTCATCCTTCAAGGTCCAGTGTGGGTATGACCTGTTCATGGGTGCCTTCATTTCTGCATAAACACCCAGGCTGGATGCCCGTCCCTGAAAACACACCCTTTCACATACTACCCCATCAGAGCCTCCATAATTTCACTTACCGCATTATCATAATTATTAACACTATGAACTCTTTTTTTAAGTTTATTTTATTTTTCAGAGAAAGAGTGTGAGCAGGGGAGGGACAGAGAGAGAGGGATACCGAAGATCCGAAGCCAGCTCTGCACTGACAGCAGTGAGCCCGATGTGGGGCTTGAACTCACAAACTGGGAGATCGCGATCTGGGCCAAAGTTACATGCTCAACCAACTGAGCCACGCAGGCGCCCCAAGACGATAAGCTTCTTGAAAAATAGGTCTTATTCATCTTTTGGCCACTTACTCGATGCATGATACGTAATAGATACTAAATACATGAGGTCTTTATAGTAAACTATACCAAACAACAACACTTTGTTGAAAGCCACCAAAATGCAAACTAACTTTAATAATGTGAATAGAAAGAACAGCCGCTTGAAAGTTCTCTTCTTCAGCTTCCTCATTTGTTTTTAGTTTGAAATTAATTCTAATATTAATTGTTTTACTACTGAAAATTTGATTTAAATCATTTCAGCTCCCACCCCATTCTTTCTAGTTGTGTATTATCTTGCCTTATATATTTGGGTATATTCTAAAAAAATTTTTTTAATGTTTATTTTTGAGACAGGGAGGGAGAGAGAGCGCGTGTGTGCGTGTGTGTGTGTGTGTGAGAGAGAGAGAGAGAGAGAGAGAGAGAGAGAGAGAGAAAGAGGGGGAGGGGCAGAAAGAGAGGCAGACACAGAATCTGAAGCAGGCTCCAGGCCCTGAGCTGTCAGCACAGAGCCCAACATGGGTCTCGAACCCACGAACCGTGAGATCATGACCTGAGCTGAAGTCTGGCACTTAACTGACTGAGCCACGCAGATGCCCCTGAGTATATTCTAAACCAAATTATCAGTATAAGACAATGTTTGGAACTTTTAAATTATAAAGCTATTTGGTTGTCTTTAGGCATGCTAATGTCAATTCTTTGTTGATATTAATGACAATATTTAACAGATCCCATGGAATCTTCCCCCTTCCCCTTCTCAATGCTGGTATGTTAGGCCAGTGACATAACAATGCAAAGACAGTGACTTCTAAGAGTTTCTCAGAAATGTCAGGTATTAGAAATTAGGGAAAGAATGGGAAGGAAACCCAAAGTAAATAACTCAACATGTAGTTTTAACTCTAAGTGAAAAACTCAGTACAACTGTAACTCTAATTAGTAATATGATACATGTAATAAAATGATATAAAATAATATATAGTTCCATTATTCTTTTTACCTTTAATTCTGAATCTACAAAGAGAAACCGCTTGTATAGATTAGTTTCTAAGATGTTTTTTACAAAAAATGATGCACTGGAATATAAAAGCCATGCAACTTAGAAGGTCATATCTGAGAATAAGACGGGAGATTTCAAGTCTCAGTCCTTTGCATACACAGCAGTTACTCTACTGAAGCACTAAGAAAGAAGGTTTCATTTTTAGGATATTGAAGAAATCTTATGGCTTTAACATACCTTCAGCTCTAAACTCTTGAATTCTAGGATCGCTGCTCGTGCACAGCAAAGTCACTGACTAAAAATCAGTGCAATGTGCAAAGTCCTTGCACAGTTCTTATTTTCTTTGACATTCATGTTTACCTATTAGGTGGGCAGAACTGATATGATGATGTAAATTTGCAGACACGGAAACGGCAGCACAGGAAGAACATGCCATGTCTGAGGTCTCAGATCTACAATTCCTGGGCTGTTCTCACAATTTCATACTTCCCCTTCTGACGGAGTGGTCCATGACCAAATTTAGCTTGCACACGATATTAGAAAAACATGGGTGGACCATTTCTAACAAATGTCTAACAACATATACATGACTTTTTTGAAGCGTAAATAAAGCCGTCAAATAGGGGCCCTAGATCAGACAGCATTTGAAATGAATAGCACTGAATCATGTTCTTTTGTAGAAAAAGAAAAATTTAAGCTTCGCTGAAACTAAATAGAATATAATCTGTAAGATTCTAACCATGGAGATCTTTTTCTCCTTCCTATATTTTATTTTAAAAAGCACACATGTCCTTAAGTAAGATAACCCTAGTCTTACTTCAGTTGAAATTTATTTGTAGGCTAGGTTTATATAAAAAGATCAAAATAAGAAAACAATAAAACAAAAAAAGCCAGTCATTCAATACGCAGATAGGCAATGTTCCATTGGGAAAAATAAAAAAGCATCAGGTAAAAAATTCAGAAGAGATTCGCAAAGGGTACTCTTGTTTTAAAGGATAGAACACATTTTTCAGAAACTCATTTCATTTCTGTAATCAGACATTTCTCACCAAGGCCCATGCTCTGCAATGTAACTTTCCAAACCATAAAGTCTGACACTCCATTTTAAATGCAATGACAGGTCAAATTCTTCATAACCAATAATACGAATTTCCATTTTCATAGGAGATTTCTATCTAAGTCCTGGACAGAGATAACTTGTTTTAAACCATACTTAACAGAACCAAATAGAGAACAAGAAAATTTGGACATTTCTTTAGAATCTTCTGTGATGGAGACTGACCTACATCGTGGCTTTTGTAAATTTGCAAAGATATGAGGAACTTCAAGATCCAGTAAAATACACGGAGGATACAGTCCCATTTCTCGATGGTCCCCGATTTGACCACACTTAAGCATTTCGGAAGGATTCCTAGAAAAGCTTAAAAGCTTCCATGATTTTACGAACTTCTTAAAAGCCAAAAGACCAATTAGAGTCCACATTTGTTATTTTACTCTTAAATATGATTCTTCCATCTTGGGGAACTAAAACACACAAAGTTAAACAAAACAACCTAAGCAAAAAATCAGACCATCTATTTCCTGGTAGGCTTCCAAGGACTTGGACTCTAGAGAAAAGTCTCTAGTGAAATCTCTTCTAGCCCCACTTTAACATCTTGTACGGGAAAGCTTAAAATAGTTGACATGGCAAAACTCTCCGACTTCTATTACACAGTTTCAAAACCTTCACCCTAGAGCTCAGTTCTGGCTCGTCTTCATCACAAGCAGCTCTATGCTCCTAAAAGCTATATGCTAAGTCAGAAGTGCCTAATCTGTTTTAAGTTTTGTTCTGAGCCTCGCCAATGTAGAACTAGATAAAAGACAATAAGAATGGCATAAAGAGCAAATGAGGAGTCATGAAAAAAGAAATAAGTAAAAGGCAGGACCAGGATGTGTCATTTCCAGGTGTTAATTTGCCTCAGTGTAGCAAAGCACAAAATTGACACACTTTGTTCCAATCTTTTTGTAACCCTAGGGCTTAAGTAGGAAGCCTTTAGTTCAGTGGGTGGTGTTACATAATGCAGTGGTGAGTTTCAAGATCCCTAGAACATAAGCTTTAAGAGGGCAATGAACCTGTGGGCAGTGGTCCTGTATTAGAGCCATGACCTTCAGATTTTAGGTTACTCTAGCATCGTCACCACCAGGAGCATGACTGTCCCACTTTAATGCTTGGCACTGACCAGGAGAATGACCAGCAAATGCTTTGATAAAAAAGCATTTCATTTAAAAATCAATTAGCTATTTTTCTGTCCAAGGAAAGTACACCACACGTGAAAAACGGGAAGGCAAAACCGAAGGCAAAACCAAGAAAAGGCTTGTCTTTTAAACTACATGGTGCTTTTCCCAGAGAAATTAAACAGGGGTTCCGTGACTCTCAATAACACAGTCTCTAACGGTATATTTACAGAATATCAGACCATTTTTGACCATGGGACAGTTTATAAGCAACCAGTAAAAAGTTTACTATTTATGAGCGAACAATTTAACATTAAAACAGAGCTGGCTTTTTGACGATGGCAATTAGCTTCTTCATGTTCCAAACACCAAATAACATTTTCCCATTAATTTTTAAACCAATGTGGCTTTAACTTAAAATAAACTGTACATCAAAAGAATGGAAAATAAACAGCCAGGAACACAATTTGACGAATTGGATTTATTTAGTTTATTTATCTAAACAGGGACCATTGGATCTCTTTAATAGGCTGACAGTTGCACTGGGCTGGTTAATAAAACATTCAACAGTGTCTTCAGCCAATATAGAAATGCAAATCCCATCAGAAATATTTTATTCATGAGGCAGTAATTTCAGTTACTGCCAGTTCCTTAAAAAAAAAAAAAAAAAAAAAATGGCACTCTGCAAATAAACAGTGCCATCTAGTGACTAACAATGAAGCCAAATTTGCCACAGGTTCATAATTAATCTTTAAAAATCTTACCTGTTTTTATTTTTCCTCTTTATCTCTTAGGTAAGATCAAAGAGGCTACGCAAAACGAGCAAACAACAGAAAAGTCGATAATAATTTGTTAAGTCATTTAAGAAGGATTATAAGGAAAGACAACTACATTAAAACCAATAAGCTTTATATTTTTTTTTGTTTGTTTTAAAGCAATTTAGCACTGTCTCCAGAAAATATATACTTCATCTGCTTAGAAAATTCAAACTACTGGAAACGTCGTATGTCATGACAAGCATTTACTCCTTCTGCCATAAAATGGCACTATAACTTTAATTCCAATGATTTGAAAAAATATATATATTAGTAAGTTTAGGTAGAAAAAAATATTCCAATAAAATTGCAAAGTCCAATCAGAGACCTGACACCAATTTAAAAAATGACTCATACACACAGATAGATATATATGTGCACTTTAACTTTGCCAATGACTACAGTGGAGATGGAAGTTATTATTTGAAGGTCATAAAACTCTACAGAAGCTAAAGGCAATGGTCTAACGCCCAAAACAGTGATCAGGAAGAAAAAGGGACACTGGAAGAAAGTGTCAGAGCTTCCAAAGTGAAGAAAATCTATTAAGGCCAACTTCAAATTCAGTACGTAAGACCAAAGATAAAATATTCAATACATACTACTGTTCCATTCAAGTATACATGGTGGGGAGAAGGGTCAAGAACATGAACCTTTTACAGCATCTTGGATTAGGAGACCAGAGTGAGACACACACACACACACACACACACACACACACACACAGATCAGCCCCCAGAAGGCATCACTATGGCTGAAAATAGATGTTTGGTTTCTTCCCTATCCAGTGGGTCCATTTCCTGTGTCAGCCTCTGTATTATTGGAGGCTCTGTGAGTAGAAGATTTACCAAGGTCAATGCCTGGAATGAGAATCCTACAAACAAAGAAGGCCACTTTCCTGATTTTTTTTTTTTTTTTAACAGTTTCACATAGCAGGGCCTTAGGAACAACTGTCTTAAGAAAATATCTGCAAACAAGGAAAATCATACATGTGCACATAAATTTGGTGTCACTTTCTCCCTTCAAGGCCATCGTCATAGCAAGATAACTAAAATAGTCTTTGGTTTCTGATTAAGAAATACTGAAAATGTAAAATGAGTTCAGTTTGAGACCAGATATGGAGAGCCTTACCAATATTAATATATCTTCTATGAAAGATTAGCTTAGAGAAAGAAATCTCAGTTATATCTAATTTTAGAGTTGTAAAATCTCCATAATGACAGATAACAGTATACTTCTCATGTAATTGTGGATTAAATCAGTAATGCATTTAAAGTATTTAGCCCCAGTCTGCTTATTATTTTATTTCTCAAATCACATTCTAACACTGAGAAGACACTGAGAAAGTACAACAAAAATGATCTGATGAGTCACAATAAAAATGTAATTCCAAGCTCTTATTTTAATAAGAGCTATAATATTGTTGAAACCCTTTAACGTGATAATCTGCCCTCTGAGAAATAACCCTGTTGAAATAATCCAGCTCTAATATGTTCATCATAGCACAAGGAATTACAGAGGGAATATATGGAAACATGTTACAATTCAATAAAAGAGGAACCAGTATCATTGACTGAAATATTATGCGCCCACTAAAATGATTCTGAATTTACAGAATTGAAAAATACCAATGTTAGAATCCTGTGTTGAAAAAAGGTGGAAAAAACGTGAGTTGAGAAACATCATTATTATGTAAAATAAAACAATAAATTATGCAAGGGAAAGGGGAAGGGAAGACTGGGAGAAAACAAATCAAAATGTAAAATGTGGATCTTTTGGGGTTATAGGGATACGGTGATTTTCTTTCTCCTTTTTACTCTTCTTTACTTTCATAATATCCTACAATGAGCACGTATGATTTTTACAGAAAATCAAACAACAAATACAATTTTTTTAAAAATGGTAAGCATGGTTATTAAGTGCATGCAGTGGAGGAAAATTTCTTTTCTGGAACAGTTCTGCCCAATCTGGCTGTCTGATTTCCTTCCAGAATGCACTTATATTCCTGCAAGAAGGATAAGCTGATGCTGTAATTACAACACATTACCACTGACACTCTCTAAATCTCTAAAACATGACTTCATGGTTTTCTACAGCTTCCGCAGAATAGAAGTAAAATATCCCAGGGAGTCATAAGAACAGAAAAGATAAAATGTAAACAGAAGCATCAAGTTCGTGACCTTTCAACAAAAATCAAAATTTAAAAGAGTTCAGCTTTCTCATTTGCACTTCTTAGACTTAAAAAAAAAAAAAACAGAATACAGCTACTGGCTTCACTCATAAACTCAGATACTCAAGTTGTCCATTCACCTGTTAAAAGAGAGAGTGCAGGTAGTAGCAGTAAAAGCTTCAAGCTGTTCCACAACATCCTTTGAACCCTGACCTAAGGGACCAACTCCGATAGTCTGCAGGTAGTTGGGTTTCTAGGACCATTCAGCCTCACTGCTGAGACTGTCAATAGAAGTGCCATTCTCTGATGTAGACAGCTTTGCACTAGGAGCTGGTCTAACAATCACATCACATAGTCTGCCAAACAGGAAAAGGACAGCATTCGGGCACCAATGACCTGGGATAGAAGTGAACTTGAGACTGGGGCTAAAAAGCTCTACTTCTAACACTCATTACAATCAATTCCTCCTCCCCAAATACTGCACGTGCGTGTCCGTCTTAAAGGAAGTTCAGCTTTGTTACAAGAAAAAAAGAAATATGCAACTATACAAATACACCACAAGATGGCGCCAGCACCACAGTACAATATCAGAGTTACACAAGGCATTCCACACACCTTGTCCTCCTGTTAACTTTTGGAACCTTTTCCTGGTACATCATGTATTTGCTCCTTCTTTTTCTACTTTCTGAGACTAAGTCAAACATTTTACACAATGTTAGGATTTTTTGTTTGTACACGTTTAGGCGGGTTTTGCTTGATTTTATTTTCTTAAGAAACAATAATCTTAAACTCAAAAAATCCTCAACTACATATTCCCCTCCTCTTGATTGGTTCGTGTTCCTGGAATACCCTGACATGACACTTCTCTAGCGAACCTTACACCAATATTGAAGAAAGAAATTACAAGAACAATTTAAATATTTGAATTCTAATTAAAAAGATTGTTTTCAAATAAAGAGGATATTAAATCGATTTGAAATGAAATGTGAAGTTGGAGATGGGGGAAATGCAAAGCAACATGGAGGAAACATGTGAAAGTGGGTTTCACTTATTTGACTCGCTCTGGCTTTAAATTTTTTTTTTTTTTTAATGTTTTATTTACTCTTGAGAGAGACAGACACAGAGCATGAGCGAGGGAGGGCAGAGAGAGGGAGACACAGAATCCGAAGCAGGCTCCAGGCTCCGAGCTGTCAGCACCGAGCCCGACGCGGGGCTCCAACTCAGAAACTGCGAGATCGTGACCTGAGCCAAAGTCGGACGCTCAACCGACTGAGCCACCCAGGCGCCCCTGACTCTGGCTCTGGCTTTAAACCAGACATTAAGGCAAGTCATTTGGTCTTCCTGGTCCTCCATTTCTTCATCAAAAGATAAGATGACCTGATTTTTAACTCCTCTGGACCTAATATTCCTAACTTACACTGAAACTATGAGAAGCCAAAAGTGAACAAAGGAGGCTAGAAGAGGCCAAATGTCCAGGCTAACAGAGTCAGGCAAGTGAACGGAATCAGCAGGAATAGCAACAGCATAAAAGAGAACACAATGATAACTACTGCCTTCCTTTAACTGCCTACAATTATGCATACAGATTACAACAGGATTATTAAATCTTTTAAGTGGTTACTTATTCAGTTACAAATTAAAATCTATGACATGGGTCACTGTAAACAGCAGACTATTATTTTTATTTTTTATTCTCAGATGCACCTGGCTACCTGCTAGGGACTAATAAACATTAAAAGTACACTGAAGTTTTATGCCAGCTATGACAGAGCAATCGGTACAAGACTAATCCTCCCACTCTAAACAACTATAAAAATGGATGAAACATATGAAGTAACTGTTTTTAAAAACTGGACAACAGGCAGTGTAGAAACTGCCATCCTTTGGAGAAGAGAAACACTTGAAAAGAGTCCCACAGTTGCCATCGCTCACAGCCTGCAGGTACTTTCCAGACTACAGCACGTGGGGGTGGAGCCAAAATGGAGCACAGCATGTCACTGAGCTTAAGAGGCAGACACTGGAGTTTGGGACTGAGATGGAGAGAATTTAGCAGGGTAACAGAGAGGAGGGAGCTACACAGAGAAGGGGCTCCAGAAATCTAAACAGGGGCCTCCTTCTGTCTGTGGCTGAAAATGAACTTGCACACGCAGAGGACAAGATCCCACAAGGTCTTGCAGAGAACAGGTATTGGGGGGCTATGGGCGGAATTGAGAGTCTGGAGGTCACCCAAAGCAGGGAGACAGAATTCTGACCAAACGTAAGGTAGAGCATTCACTGATGCTCCAGTCACTCAAGTGGAAGCCAAGAAAGGCCACACCTCAAAAGTAGGTCTACTCTAGACATGTCCTAAAAAACCTTAACAATAAGCCTTGAGAGGATCGATCTGACCTGTTAGTAAGTTACCTGCTTGCCCATATAAAGCTCATCATTCTCTGAGGGGTTCCTGGCTGGCATGAGACCACTGATCTTGGAGTTGTGAGTTCAAGTCCCATGCTGGGCACAGAGCTTACTCTAAATAAAAAGAAAAAAGAAAAGAAAAGAAGAACAGATGAACAAATGAAAGAGAGAGAAAGAAAGAAAGAAAGAAAGAAAGAAAGAAAGAAAGAAAGAAAAAGAGAGAGAGAGAAATCTCTAAAGCATGCATTGTCAGCAGAAGTTATATCATGCCCATGGAGGCAAAAATTAGTTCTTGGGAGGATGAACAATTTACTACATTACAAAGACATGGGCCCTTCAAAGGGTCATAGTACATGGACAAGTGTACAGATATACAGTATATCTGTAGTATCAAAATTTCATGGGGTAGGAGGACGAAGGGACAATTAGGAAAAAAAGTCTAAAAAGATTCCTTAGGGGGGGCAATAATGAAAAAAAGGTTGAGATGCACTGCTCTAAAGGAAACCAACAAAACCTAGGCTTTTAACAATGTATGATCCACAATACCAAGCATATGATAATACAATTCCTAGACGTGTGAAGAAGCAATGGAACAGAATAGAAAGCCTATAAGCTGACCTGGATTTTATTCATCAGGCAACGAGCACTCCATGGGATTTTGTGGAACAATATGACATATTCAGATCAGTGTGTTGGAAACATCATTCCAGACTGGTGCAGAGGGTGGTGTAGAGCTAGACAAGAACAGAAGGAGGAGAGGCTACTACAAACATCAAGATGGAGAAACATGAAAGCTTCCAGCAGTGGAGATGAGAGTAGGAGATATTTAAGTGGCAGGATTGCTAGTTCTCAGTGATCAACTGGAAGCACAAAGTGCTTGGAGAGGAAGAAATTAACGATAACTCTGAAGTGACTAGTGCTTGTCAAGTTTAAGTGTTTGTGTTTAAGGAATGCTGGGGTAAAGTAAGTAGTGAGAACTATGAATCTCGGGGAGCCTGAGTGGCTCAGTCAGTTGAGCATCCAACTTTGGCTCGGGTCATGATCTCATGGTCTGTGAGTTTGAGCCCCGTGTTGGGCTCTGTGCTGACAGCCCAGACCCCAAAGCCTGCTTTGGATTCTGTGTCTCCCTCTCTTTCCGTCCACCCCTGCTCGTGCTTTGTCTCTGTCTCTCTCAAATATAAATAAACATTAAAAAAATTAAAAGAAAAGAAAGAACCATGAATCTAGAGCTATAGAGATCTGGTTAGAAATGCAGGTGGGTAGAGATGCCATCGTGGAAGCCATGGGAGTGGATGATGCTACACAGAGATAGACAATGCAGTAAGTGGAGAAGAAGCCCGAAGGACCCAGTGTCTAAGGAACAGGCACAGGAAGAAGAGGAGGGGCCAAGGAAAGATAACAAGTAGATAATGAGGGTCAAAAAAAGTATCGGGCTGTCCTCTGCCCTTCCTCATTGGTACAAATGACCCCCCAAAGTCTCAATATTACAAGGGGAAGAACAGATCTGATTCATTTGCAGTTAAGAGCAGCTGTGCTCTTTTTTCTTGGGGTTCAATGGTTCTAGGTACATCACCATGAGAAGGTTGTCAAATACCTTTAAGAAGATACTCTTTGTTCCTTTAAAAATAAAAAGCATTAAATATACAAAGAAAGTAGGAATCAAAAGGGAATTACATAAATATCTTCCACACTCATTCAAATCCCTCCTGAGACGTGTGGGGAGGGCAAGTGAGAGAGCTGTAAAGCAGGAGTCAAAGGACCACTCACTTCTCAACGGCCCCCAAGGGTTTCTCTTCAACCCAGAGTAAACGCCAAGGTCTTTACCAAGCCTACAGTGCTCTTGTAGGTCTTTCTTCTGCCTCTCTCTGTAAACAAACGTGCCTCTTCCTCTTTCAGTCAAGAGGCTGTCGTTGACAGCTACAACCACTTTGCTAGCCACTTTCACCCCTTTACTCACTTGATTGTCATGGACAGTATGTATCACTACCTGGAATTGTGATATCTGCATATTTGTCTATTTGCTTCTTGTCTTTCCCACTAGTACTTACATCCCATGAGAGCAGAAACTTGATCTTACTCACAGCTTTTTCCAAGTACCTAGGACAGTGTCTAGAGACAGCAGGGCTTGAGAAAGATGTGGTGAATGGAATCCAGAAACGATCTGAACCTCCTGGTTCTATCATGTGTAAATGGGGAGAGTCCTTCACATCTCCTCTCTCTACTCTTCATACAGTGAAATGTAGTACACATTAAGGCGCTTTATAAACCGTTAAGTCACTAAACAATGGAAGGGGGTGGAGGTAATGGTGAAGGATGCTCCCTAACACAGGAGAAGAAAGTTGTGTGAACTATTATACACATAAACACATGAATTTTTAACGATGGCCGGGAGAATAAATGTTTAGCTCATAGTTACTGGTTCTGTTTCACTTTATAATAGAAAATATGCCTGAGAAATACCTACCCAAGTATATAATATCCAAATACTTAAAGGACTCTACCCAGGATTATATTCTTCAAGAGACAAAAAAAACACTGAAGATTGAACTGGCTGACTTACAAGCAATGAAAGCAACTTAATTTCTGAAAAAAATTTTAAGAAGGTAAGATTACAACTAAATTCAGTGTTATGGGTTGAGTTGTGTCTACCTCCAGATGTTGAGGTCCTAATCCTCAGTACCTCAGAAAGTGACTGCATTTGGAGAAGAGTTAATTGAGTATAAATGGGATCATCAGTGTGGGCTCTAATCCAATGTGACTGGTTCCTTATAAGAAGAAATGAGAACACAGACACAAAGGGAAGACCATGTGAAGACCCAGGGGGAAGACGGCTGTCTACAAGCCAAGGAGAGGGGCCTAGGGAGAAACCACACCTGCTGACACCTTGACCTTGGACTCTGAGCCTCCAGAACTGTGAGAAAGTACAGATCTGTTGTTTAAACCATCCAGTCCGTGGCACTGCTTATGGTAGCCCTCACAAACTAATATAGTTCGTTACTTTAGAAACCAAGAGAGAAATCTTCGTAAAGGAGTTTCATAAAGATGAGGTTAGCAGACTAAAACAATCCGCATAAATGTTTTACTTTACATTCATCATTTATATTGAAACATTAACTTTAATTAGAGTTGTCTGAGTATAAATTAGAGTGGTCAAATTCTTAAATCAATTTAATTTTCTCACTATATCTCCTATTCTTGCTAAGATAGCCTACCTTTCCCGAAGCAGTCAGAGAAGCTTTCACCTAGCACAGAGCACAGGAGCTAGGCAGCCACATTTCTTTTCTCAGTTTAGGCCCATCATGGATTCTGATTTTTTTTTTTTTTTTCTCTTTTTGTAATTAATAGAAACACAATTTAAAAGGCGATTGCATCAGAGCCACTGACATAGCCTATCTCAACTCCTCAGGAAAATATCTACTAAAATATCAAATAAACATGCATAACTGCGAATCACCCAATCTCCAGATTCTAGGTGGAATTTCGACTAGGTTTGGTACCACTGTAGTCTAGAAGGCACAGCCTTCATAAGTAAAACACCTAAGGCAGGAAAAGAGGTGGAAAGACCCTTATTAATTCTGGACTTTATGAATTTGAACCCCAGGGTCGGAAGTGAAGTTGAATCACCTGTCAAGACATGACTCCTCTGTCACTTTCAGGTGAAGCTCAGATCTTTCTTCATCTGTATCTTTATTTTTTTTAAGCAGTAAACTACACATAAAATATGCCATCTTCATCATTTTTAGGTATACCGTTTAATAGTGTTAAATATATTCACGTGTTGAGCAACCCATCTCTAGAACTTGTTATCTTGTAAAACTTACACTCTACATCCATTAAATAACTGCCCATTTTCCCCACCCCACCCCCAGGTCCCGGAAACTGCCATTCTATTTTCTGTCTCTTAAATTTGAGTCCTCTAGATACCTCATATAAATGGAATCATATAGTATTTATCTTTTGTGCCTGGCTTGTTTCACTCAGCATAATGTCCTCAAGCATGTCATGTCATGTCATGTCATAGCATATGTCAGAACTTCCTCCATTTCTAAGGCTGAGTAATACCCCATTGTACACATGTACCATGTTTTGTTTATTCATTCACCTGTTGCTGGACACTGAGTTGCTTCCACCTTTTGGTGTTGCGAATAATGAGGCTAGAACGTGGATGTACAAATAGCTCTTTGAAACCCTGCTTTTAATTCCTTTGGATAGATGGCCAGAAGTGGAGTTGCTCAGCTGTATCTTTTTATTCACTCATGACTTCCTAATTACTAACAATTTCAACATTATACGTTTACATTTACATTCTTAAATTTGCTCTAAAGTGGGCAGAGTTGACAGTCGGATGTATAGGAAGAGAAAGCTAAATATTGTCATGGAGCAATTGGTGGAAAGGATCACTTGTACGAATGATCAGCTGAATTCCTGTTGTCCTTTTGATTGGAAAAGTGTAATGTATCCTTTTAAGACTCTAATAAAGTCTATGGTACCCATCCCAGGAAAAGAGTGCACAGCGAAGTGGATATCCAAAAATACCTATATAATTTCAGGACATTCATGAGTCCCTGAAGTCCATCTGTGAACACGGCATCTTAAAGCCTGCAGACTATGAAAAGGCCCAAAATTCGGCTTAAAATTCTAACAAATGCCAAGTGGCAATAAATACTGTCTAAACTCAGAGGACCACAGGTTTTGGATCTACTTGTGAGTCGTGAATCCAGCATCCCTCATATTCCGTCATTAGCTAGCTCTTTAAGCATAAAAAAAATTTTTTTTTAATGTTTATTTTTTTAAGAGAGAGAGAGACAGAGACAGAGACAGAGACAGAGACAGAGACAAAGTGCAAGCAGGGGAGGGGCAGAGAGAGAGGGAGACACAGAATCCAAAGCAGGCTCCAGGCTCCGAGCTGTCAGCACAGAGCCCAACGCAGGGCTCGAATCCACGAACCATGAGATCATGACCTGAGCCAAAGTCGGACGCTTAAGCGACTGAGCCACCCAGGCGCCCCAAGCATTTTTAGACCCCTAAGTTATCAACAGCGAAAGCTGTGCTTTTCTCTGGCACAAGCTCCTAGAGACAATGCGCGTCATGCTAACTGAGGTGTGTGGAGGAAACAATAAAAAATACAGGTGAAAATTCAGTGAAAGATTAGTAAATATGACAGAGGGTAGAATCTGACTCACAAAATCTGTTTCAAGTTTGCCCATTTCTTGCTTGTAGCTTCGCATCCGGTTGCTGTACATTCCTCGACTTTGGGGTGGGATCTCTCGGACTTCCAGATCCATCTGTTCGAGCTGGAAGGGTGAGAAGAACACATGACTTATACCATATGCTTGCACTTTATTTCGCCAGACATCTAGAGTTGAAATGATTTAGTCCCAATTCCTCATTTTCCACTGGAGGAGCCGGGCTGAGGAAGCTAGCTGCCCATGATCAAGTAACAATGGGAATGCTTCTGTGCTTAACTTTTGTTTAGGTCAACAAATAGTTACTGAGTTAGTCACACACAGAGTGACAAAGCATTCACTTTGCCAAGAATGTTTTTTAGAACATATGCATTAATCCAAATATCCTCAATAATAACAATTTTAATACCTTCGGTGTGTCCTATCATTCAATCCAACCCAACCTGGTTGGTCTTTTGACCCCAAACTACCAGGACTATGGGAACCTAAAACAAACCATTATTTCTACCCTTTCTATAAAAGGCCAGCCCAGACTTAGTCATTTGGTGAAAATTCTTCTGGAAACTCTTTTCTGATTAGGGAAATCACATGCCAACCAATATGTGATCTCAGCCTCCAGCCGGACTCCTACTTTATAACCATGTTGATAATAGAGTTAAATGGATGCAGTAATATGCTAAATTACACAAAGCTCACTGAAATTACAGCAGCATACTTTTTAATAATCTGTCACTAATAACACTTTGGAAACAACACATGAGCATGTAAAGAGAGGTGATACAGAAACAGGGTGATGATTAAGAACACAGGCTTTTGATTCAGATGCCGGTGTCCACATCATAGGCTCCGCTATTTACTAGTCATGCACCTTTGGACCGGTTTGTTAAGTTATCTGGGCCTTACTTTCTCATTTCTATAAATAGTATGTCTTCTGTAGGACAGCTGTGAAGATTATAAGGGGTAATTCTCATAATGTGCTTACAACAGTGTCTCTTGCTTGATAATCGCCAGATTAATGTGAAGAATCATAGAGGTGATTACTGATGAAGAAGAAGAAATAGAGCAAGTACAACACAAGGTATCAGAGGTAGCTTCTTTATACTTGGCATTAAAAAACAAAAACCAACGACAGCAGCAAATTGGCTCCAGCCATGTCTAATAAACTCACATCCAAAAACGCTGCTATATATTTTACCTTTTCAAGTATTCTAGGAGCGCCTGGGTGGCTCAGTCGGTTAAGCGTCCGACTTCAGCTCAGGTCATGACCTCACGGTCCATGGGTTCGAGCCCCACATCGGGCTCTGTGCTGACAGCTCAGAGCCTGGAGCCTGCTTCGGATTCTGTGTCTCCCTCTCTCTCTGCCCCTCCCCTGCTTGCATTCTGTCTGTCTCTCTTTCAAAAATACATAAACATTTAAAAAATTTTAAAAAATAAAGTATTCTAATGAGTTATTTCCCTAACTACTATAAGCTTATCACTTATATACCCCTTACTCATCCAGCATTAGGGACTGAATAATAGCAGCACTCAGATACCCAGAATACCATGTTTCAATTCACAGGCCTTAATTTTTATTAAAAAAAAAAAAAAAAAAGAAAGAAAGAAAGAGAGAGAGACATAGTTTTAATTAGGGTTGACTTAAGTGGTGACCACTTAAATTATTACCATATCTCTACGTAAACGTGAAGCACCAATAAATTAAATAGTTACTCAGCAAGGCAATTATTTCACTTCTCTGAAATCATTATTAAGTCCTTAGTGCTTACAGGGTGAGCAGAATCATCCAAGTAACTGCCAAAGTACATGTATGTGAAAATCCAAGAGTTGACTTCACTTTTGTTTAAGGCATTTTATAAAGACACTGGAAATGAAATTAAAAGGAGGCAAGAAAGAAAAAAAGGAAACACACAGCAAGCACTTCAAATGACACCAGCAATAAGGCTAACGTGAGCTTGGCTTCATGTTGTCACAACATTCACGTGGCCAACATAAAGCGGGAGACATGGTAAACCCAAGACTAGCAGTGTCCGAGAGATTAACACAGACCGATTGTTCAGCAGAAACACAAGTAATCCTGATAAGCAAAATCAAAAACAAGTGTTTCTGCCAGGGTCCTCATCCAAAGGAGAGAGTGTAATACACTGAGAGTATCCTTAACAAGGGTCATCAGAGTTAAGTAAATTCGCTGTCTGATCATTTTCAACAAACAGAAACACATATCTTAGACAGAATTCTTTATGTTAGTTATAAGCTCCATGAGGTATAACCATGTTTTATACTTCTTGGTACAGTAAAATCTTGGCTCTTAGGAAACCAGCTTTCTAACATCATTAAGTAACTTGATGGCTCCAAAAGAAGGTCAACAAACCAAAACACAGTTTTTGATGCAAAAGAACTGCTCCTAAGAACTCAACACTATAAGCCGTCAACTCAGGATCCAAACAACTGACTACTTGTACAGTTCCATTCAGAATGCGCTTGCCAGCTGGAAGGCAGGACAGTCCTGACTCGCAGCTACGCTGTGTAGAAGGTCAGTCTTGTTACACGAAGGCCAGGAAGCATGAGAGAAAGAGTCGAATATAAAAAGAAAAGAAAGTACGGGGAAAAGCATTTGAGAAAAGGGGGCAACTTTCAAAACTGAGGCAGACATTCGAAGCTGGAGTCGGACGCAAAGCTGCTACTATAGAGGCAGTGACAGCACAGCAGAGATGAGAAGTTGATCTTGCAGGGTCCGGAGAGCATCCGACACTCTGATGGCTAGAAAAGAGCCAGCGACAGAGAAGACAAAGTAGCGGCTGTGCAACTCGCTGCCTCTGCGCTCAAAGTCACGGAGCAAAGGTCTGCTGTGCAGTGGGGAATGACAGCCACCTATTTCTTCAGACCCTCTAAAACAGCAGCCCCTTGTGTATGACCCTGTCAAGAAAAGTAACTCAATTGAATAAGTCTGGAAATGCTCCACACTTTAGCTGGCCCCTATAGTCCCTTCTTAGAGATCCATAATGCCTCTTAGCCTACTTAAGGGTCCAAGAAGATTCTGCAGAAAAACAACAACCAAAAAAGATGCCACCCTCCAATTCTATTTAAGCCAGCTAGTTTCCCAAACTTATTTGAACTGGCAACAGCAGTCACCAGAAACACACTCGGGGAACCTGTTGTAAGGATATTAGCAAGCAGGTACTGAAGGAACACCAGGCAGTGCCCTTCAGTATGTAGGGAAGCAACACTCTCATTTAGGACCCCATTGTGGCCACAAGCACAGTCGCACTTGTAAAGCTTGGCTTTAAAACCCCAAACTGGGAAACAACACCTTTTCAAACTTTTTGTTCCTTGATTTGCAAATATATTTATATCAAAAAGTAGAAGATAAGCCAGAGCTCTGGGTATAGCCTGTTTAAATACAAGCTCTTACCCCACCACTTGTGGCGTAGGACCTCAAAGTTACATAATCTTTCGGGGCCTCAGTCTCCCCACCTACAGAACGGGAACAATAATGGCACTGAGAATCACTCCTCTGTGGGTCTCTCACATTCCCACGTGTCTTGCTGGGCACGTCAGGAATACAAGGCCCTGACTGCTCCTTTCAAGCCATTTCTCAGGGTTGTATTTATAGGGAACAGCCCTGGGGGAGGAAATAATGGGCCCCTCCGGGACAAACAGCAGGCTTGCTCACAGGCTGCCACAAAGCAAGGCATTTCCCAGGCTCCAGGTTCCTTTCCCGGAAGGTATTCTGCTGTGGGCAGACGTTCTTCCAGGCAAACCCGCATCACTCCTGTGGGAACTGGGGCTCAGGGAACCGAGGCAATTGTGCTGAGACTCGGGTGGCACCTTTTGCTGTAATAAAGTTCTTTTGCCTCTGACCGAGGAATCTCATGTCTTCCACCAGCATCCATGACACTATCGCAAACTTAGCTGTCACAAAGCAACAGGGGAACATCTCAGGTCCTTAACACTTTTTGACAGACAGCCTTTGTCTCACAGCGCTTGTGTGAACATTAAATATGATAAAGCAAGTAATGTGTTTAACCCAGTGCCTGGTACTGAGTATGCCTTTAACAAGCATTAGCTATTTATACCTATTAGGAAATGTATTATGAAGGAAAATAAAGGGGAGTCACTTAATGCATCACCTTCATTAAGAAGAATAAAATCCCAAGAGACTATTAAATTCTCTTCAATGTAAAAACTGATGACTTCGGAATTATAAACTGCTAATCGGAAATGTCTCACATTTCTACAGTGTACAAAGCAGACTAGAGGAAGGCACCGGCATAAACAGCTCTGGGTTGATGTGAAAACATATCACTGAGTCTGCACATACCAATTCTTTCGCTTCTTCGAGCTGTTTCTCCACGTGGCCAACCATCTGCTTCTTCTCATCTGAAACAAACAAGAATACCAAGGAATTGCTAAGGATACACATCAACTTTAAATTGTATTAACCCATGAGTTAAATGGGTGATGAGTTAAGGAGGGCACTTGTGGTGGTGAGCACTGGGTGCTGTATGTAAGTGATGAATCACGAAATTCTCTACATGAAACTAATATTACACTGTATGCTAATTAACTAGAATTTAAATAAAACTTGAAAAAAAGGTACATTAAAAAAAAAATTCCTAAAACTGGGTGTGATCTTACAATCCTTTAAAAGATCATACTTGTAGGCAGCATGGGTGGCTCCGATGGTTAAGCGTCCGACTTCAGCTCAGGTCACAATCTCACGGTTTGTGAGTTTGAGCCCCGGGTCAGGCTCTGTGCTGACAGCTCAGAGCCTGGAGCCTGCTTTGGATTCTGCATCTCCCTCCCTCTCTACCCCTCCCCTGCTCGCACTCTGTGTTCTCTCAAAAATAAATACACATTAAAAAAAATTTAAAAGTTAGTACTTTCATTACGTATTGACTGTAATGGAAGAAATATTTGAAGTCAGAACTATTGATTCTTTTATTTTTTTAAATTGTTTTTTAACATGTATTTCTTTTCAAGAGACAGAGACAGAGTGCGAGTGGGGGAGGGGCAGAGAGAGAGGGAGACGCCAAATCTGAAGCAGGCTCCAGCCTCTGAGCTGTCAGCACTGAGCCCGACGTGGGGCTTGAACCCACCAACAGTGAGATCATGACCTGAAGTCGGACACTTAACCAACTGAGCCACCCAGGTGCCCCAAGAACTATTGATTCTAAACCCAAAGTCATTACTTACTTGCTGGTTGTGGGATCCTAGATAAGAAAGAGTTTTGTTTTGTTTTGTTTTTTCTGAGACTCAGTTTGTACTGTCTAAAATGGAAATTTTAGGACTGGATTCTTTTTAGCTCACAAGGCTGATGCAAGTAAAATTACTTTTAAATTATGAAGTGCTAAGTCTCTGGATGTAGTTTATTCAAACTTCACCACCACCAAGTTATAATTCAACTATACTTCCCTTTTCTGAGAGACATGTCCTAGCAGATATTTTCAGAAAACTTCTCCCTGCCCCCATTCCAAAACAATCAGTCCATTTATTCAGAGACGGAACCTAAGTTTTGTGCTAAGCGAATTTACTGAACAATTTACAGTTTCGTGTCTAACACCCTTCTTTTCTCAGGCAGTAACCTCACTCTTTTGAGGCTTTCCTCTTCACCAAGCAGGTCAATGGGAGATTCTATCTCCTTCTATGATCCTGCCCCTTTGATCACAGTGACCTAGCAAAGGATGGGCTTCTCACCCTAGTTGGACCAATCCCAGTAGCTCAATCCCTCTTGCCACACTTTTCTGGGGGGTGGAAGTGGAGTAGGCATATAACTCAAGCAGACCAATCAAAGTCCTACAGCAATAGCAAAATCTTTTCCTCTCTCTTGGTAGAGTTATGACAACATAAGTCTAGAAGCTGTTGGCATCCATTGTTTGAGCTACAAGAAGCAAGTTACTTTGCAGTGGTTGAGAATGAAGTCTATATTTAGAAACAAAGCTGAGGGATAGGTAGTAGGTAGGTAGGGAGGTAGATTAGGTACGTAGATTTAGTTAATTAGTTTCTGGTTCCAGATAACTCTGACACAGGTTTTGCTTGACTTTATCATGACTTGTTTTCTTGAATTAACAGATTTCTTTTTTTGTTTTTAATGTTTAATCTTTGAGAGAGAGAGAAAGCACACACATGCACATGAGTGGACAAGGGGGCAGAAGGGGGTGGGTGGTGGAGAGAGGATCTGAAGCAGGCTCTGTGCTGACAGCAGACAGCCCAGTGCAGGGCTGGAACCCATGATGACCGTGAGATCATGACCTGAGCCAAAACCAAGAGTCAGACGCTTAACTGATTGGGCCATCCAGCGTCCCTTCTTTTTCTTCATTTAAAGTTAGGTTTTTGTGAACCTAATGACTACTGACGAGCCCCGGGTCAGGCTCTGTGCTGACAGCTCTAGTAATACAAGAAACTAGAGAAATCATGAAGCTTGAAATGGGTACATTTAGTGGCTGACTAGCCCTTCAGAAGGATCATCAACACTAAGTGGGGAATGTTCAGTAGAAGTTATCATTTTACTAGAATAATGAGGTTCTGCTAATCCCAACCCCTTCCCTTTGATCCCCCTAAACTACGGGGCTAGCTATCACGTACGTTTTTTATACACTCCAAACATTTCACCCTAAGAAAAATGCACATTTGAAATTAAAATTTTGTTTGATTTTGCTTCTTTGAAAAAGTTAAGCCTACATATGGCCAGGTTAAAATTTTAGTACATGACCCCAAATCTATTTCCTTTTGGCACATATGAATCTGCCTGATATCTCCATAAGTTATAATAGAACCACACTGTATTTTTGTACTAGAACAGAATATGAAATAAGACAAGCCCATCCTGGACCAAGAGTGAGATTATGAATTTACAGTTCAGAAGGAACATCTTGTTTTCTTTAAGGTGCTAAGTCCATGCATAAGTCCATGCTTATTAGTCCAGAACTAATAAGCAACAGTTTTTCTCACAAAACAAAACCAGAAGCCTTCCTTGTCCTGTATTTCCCTTTGCTAATGTCTCTCTCTTATACCCACAGTCACAATTGGCCTTCCTCATCTCCCATTTCCTCCCTATAATCTTGCTCTCATCCCCCACTATTCTACTGAAGTGACTCTTAAGTCTGATGACCTTTCCTTTGCTCAAACAAATGGGACACTCTCTGGTCCTACGTTTCCTTAATCTTGTGGCATCAGACCTCCTGCTCCTCCCATCCTGTCACTTTTTCATCTCCTGGCTTCCACAACACTCTGATTCTGTGATCCTCCTACAGGCTCACTTCTGTCTCCATGTCCTCTGCCGGCATCCATTCCCTCCATTTATCCTTTAAGTGTTGGTGTTCCTTGGAGTTCAGTCTTTGCTTTTCTTCTCTTATGACTATTGCCTATGTCCCTGGACAATTTCATCCCACTACCATTTTTAAGCTGCCATATTACACGTTTATGATCCCAAATCTTTATCTCTAATCCTGATATATTTCCAGGACCCAAGACCTTTAATCCCAATGGCTATGCCCACCTCCAACTGTGACTACCTGGCAAACTGCTATTCAAAACTCACTTCAGAAATCACCACCTCTTCAAAGCCTTTCCTAACCCAACAAAAAAGTTAGTCACTCTCCCTTACAGAAACACCTAGAACTCTTACCTGAGCCCAATAATTTATCTATCACACTTACCATCTCCTAGGTTGGGGGCTTTGGGAATACAGGATTCATGTCTTGATTATATTTATAGTCCTAAAATCTAGCACTGAGCCTGTCATATGATCAGTTCTTGAAAAATGATGATGAATTGAATAAATAATGCAGGATGGTGTAAACATTGACAAAAGAAGCGAGGCTACCAACCACCCTGGTTTCCCTGCCTTCATATTTGCTCCTCTCTACCATTTAATCTCCCCAAAACCTGGCTATGATTGCATCACTTGAGCCTAGCAGTCAAGGTGTTCCACATTCCAGATCCAAGCGACCTGTCCAACTTTATTTCCAACTACTAGCTCTCTAGTGTGTACTCTACATGCTAAGCAGACAATTGATTTTTACCCAAACACACCTCTCTCTTATTTTTGTTCCCCGCTCCAACCCTTTGTTTAAGCTACCATTTAGGACTCTGTGGCTGAATCTAAAAGAATTGAGTCTGGCTAATAACCTAAGCCAAAAAAGGGACTTTATTAGAAAGACAGCTATTAGAATTAGAAGCGGGAAATCTTATTAGAACACACTGGAGTGACTCATAGAGTCAATGGTAAACATGAGCCCCCAAGCTCGGAAAGGACAGTTCCCGGGGTGGCTCGAGTACCAAGGGAGCAGGAACTCACTGACAGTCTCTGCAAAGGGAGGGTCTCGAACAGCGAGGCCAACTCTCTTCTCTGCTCACTCTGCTCATGATTCGAATCCCAGCAAACATTCTAGGAATGCACTCACGTGGGTAATGTGTTCACCTCTTGATCTGGATAGGTGGCCTGTCAGTTCCACCAAGACTGGGTTGAGGTAGTTCCTCAATGGAAAATTGAGGTGCTGCTATCAGAAGATAGAATGGGGGATTCTGGGCACCCCCAAAACAACAGATACCTACTGCGCCCACTTTTTGCAACCTCTTTGAATATACCCTTTCCCCATTTTTTGTCTGCTAATTCCCACCCATCCTTCCAGGTGATTTCCTGGGACCGATGTTATCCCCTCTGAACTCCCAGACCTCTGTGCTCTGCTCTAGTGGCTCTGATGGTCATTAGAAACTGGTGTAGTTGTCTCTTCACCCTCATTTCCAGCTCCTTGGAGGCAGAGACCGCTCTTCACACATCTTTGTCCTAATCCTGTATTTCTCACATCTTTAAGAAAAGAATGAAAAGGTGATGATTTAGAAGGAAAGCATGAATGAGGAAGAAAGGAAGATGAATCAGGTGACCTTGGAAATATCTACCAACATTAAGCTTTGGCAACCTTCTAGCACAATTCATACATATTCCCAAGAAAGCTTCATGCTTTCCACGCCAAATAGCATCCCCTTTACAAATGGCATGTTCCTAAGATTCAGAACTTCATAACTAACAGCTATCATTAGTTTCACAGGGCTGTGTGTTGAACATTATCACAGTCAACCCTCAAGACAACCCTTTGGAGATATGAGCATTATCCCATTCTCAGGCAAGCAAACAAACTCAGAGTGATTAAAGAATTTCTCCAAAGTTAAACGGCTAGTAAGTTGCAGAGTTGGAACTCCAACAAGGTCTGCTGTCCAGAACTGAGTCTTCACCACTGATACCCTACATAAAATGCACCATACGAACAAATGTCATCACCTTTTTTGTATATAGGCTTGATGAATGCTGATATACACCTAAGTCTTTGCATAGCATGACCTTCTCTTGCCCACTCAATATTAACACAAGTGCCTCATGCTTGTGTTACACACAAACCTACATAGTGTGATTTTTTTTTTTTTTGCCAGTAATAAAAGAAGGTCTTCACGAGCCTTGTACACCCCCTATAAAGTAGTGCAAGTGTCAGAGGGAACTTGATTTCAGTTGCTGCTACCTGTCTTTGTGCAATGCAGGTATTTTTAGAGAAAACAGCAGTGGAAATTACGTACTGGGAAATGCGGAGTGAAACTACTAACAGAGGAACTTTTTATATTAGAGAACTTAAAAATGGATATGTTACTAATGCTACACTATGTAGCACGGTGGAGAATGGTCACCAGTGAAACAAAGCCATTCTAGAATGATCCATGTAATAACAGATTAGAGTTGGAGACAGCAATACGAACTCATGTTTAACTTACCATAGATGGTTATGCATACAAATATTTTTTGGTATGTATACATACGTGATTCACTGTACACACATGCATTTCCTTGTCTTTCAGCTGAGGGACCAGAAGCAATAAAACCCCAGGAGCTATGGGCATACCTAGTGTCCAGATCTTGGTTGCTAACACCATTTCTCAATAAAAGGAAGTTGCACTCCTTGTAGAAATGGCTGATCTAGGACTGGTATGGGAAAAGCACAAGATGATGTTGGAGTACCCTGGAGAGTAAGACAGTGCTAAAAAGGAAAAACCAAAAACCAAACCTGCAATAATAGGGGTATATGAAGAGTACACAGAAGCCAGCTGAAGGGGCTTCCCATGGTCAAAGCTGGAACAATGTGAGCAACAAAATAAAGTAGTGTTGGAATACAAGAGAAGAAAAAAATAAAAGCATGAATCCGTGGATATAAATGATGGAATAAGCAAATGGAGAAGAACAGACAAAATCTCCCCTGCAGAGAATCCCAAATGATTAACACAGACGCTAAGCCTTCAAGGAGGTGGAGTCTGATGCCCAACTCCTGAAGTGTGGGCTATGCATATGGTTTCCTTCCAAAGAATATGGAAAAGAGGAGAAAGAGTAACTTTACAGTGGAGAAACCTGACAAACACTACCTCAGCCAGGTGATCAAAGTTAGCATCAGTAGTGATAAATTAAGTTACAGTATATATTCTTGATGGAATGTGATGAAAATCATGCTTTATTTCTGTACTCTTCTTCCCCCAAACCTGTAACTCCAGTCTGATCACGAGAAAGGCATCAGGCTAATCTCAACTGAGGATCATTCTGGAAAATGTCCTACCAGGACTCCTCCAAACTGAAGTCTAGAGAAAAGCCTGAGAAAATTGTCACAGCTAAGAAGAACATAAGAAGCCACGATTAATAAATGTCTTGTAGTATCCTCGATTGGATCCTATAATAGTAAAAGGACATCAGGTAAAACAAACGAATACACAAAGCAAAAGGGAATCTGAACAAAGTATTGCATGGACTTCATTTAATTGTAATGTATCAATATGGGTTCACTGGCTGCAACAACAAATGTATCATATTAACATAAGATGTTAATAAAGAAAACTGAGCATGAGATACATAGGGTTCTCTATATTATCTTTGTGATTTTTTTTCTATAAATCTAAATGTGTTCTAAAATTAAAAGTTATTTTTAAAAAATCAATGAAGAGTTTACTCAGGTTAACTGAATTGTTGGAGGGCGAGAGGTCCCTCTGGGATTAGAGTGCGGGTATGGGATTAGAGTATAGCTATTTCAATTTACTGTGCACCCGGGTTCCTGAACTAGAACTGGAACTATCTCTTCAACTCTAACTCTCTAGAACAACAGAAATGTAATGCGTGCAAATCGCACATGAAATTTTATATTTTCTAGTATCCACATCTTAAAAAGTAAAGAGAAACAAGTAAAATTAGTTGTAATACATGTATATATTTAGTTTTAGTAATATTTAGCCCAATATATTCAAAATATTATCATTTCACTCTGCAGCCACATTTCAAGTGTCCAGTAGCTACATGTGGACATTACAGCTCCAGAGCCACATGTATTTTAAGCAAACCACAGTATTCATAAATAAAAGCAAACTTTTCTGAATTCTCCTTCCTACAAACACTACAACTTACAAAGGCAAGAGAGACTCATGGAACATTTATGGCTTCTTCCATTCACAGCTATGCCTAGATGGTTTCCAAAAGTCTCCAAGGAGTGGCATAACTAATGAGCAAGACTTGAGAATTTTCTTCCAGAAAGGATGCCTGTCTTGTCCCATCACTTGCCTTTCTTTCCCCTGCCTCCCTTCTAGATTTCACGAGTTCAAAGCGCAATTTCCATTTCACATCCAAAAGACCGTGATCATTCACATCCTTTCAAATGTAGGCATTCTTCAAGAGAGATTCACCTAACTCTAGTCTAGGCAGAAAAGGAAGCAAGAATTGAGGTTTCCTTTAAGAGTTTAATTAATACCACAAAGTCTGAGAAGCTGGGTCCTGTCTAACCCTGCCAGCTGTTCTTCAGCAGTGTTAATAACATCGCTAATAGCTCATTTATCACGCACTTTTTCTGGTGA
This sequence comes from Panthera tigris, assembly GCF_018350195.1. NCBI lineage: Eukaryota > Metazoa > Chordata > Mammalia > Carnivora > Felidae > Panthera > Panthera tigris. The sequence continues at coordinate 68,721,814 of NC_056670.1, read as the reverse complement.
AAACAAAATGTGCTACTGTGTTCCAGACTTTCTTTCATTTGATTTTTACCACACTGTAAGTAAGGTTGAAGCAATTACCTCCTCTCGCCAATTTAAAGATGGAGGAAACAGGCTTAAAGGGACCAAGCAATTTGCTCAAGATTGAACATCTCGCGAGTAGCAGAACAGGTGCCATGTGTGAATCTCACAAAGTGGTAGGATTCACAGAAGATCATTTATCTCTCTGCAAATGGTGAAGTAAGCATATAATTGCAAAAGAACATTTTATTTAAGATTCTTGAGGAAGCCTCCCTGATGTAATGGCAACTTTGTACCTGTAAAGCATCCTCCCACTTAGGATTCATCACCAGAAGGAAAGGAACTTCCCAATTAGTATTAGGTATGTTTCTACCCATCCATTTTCCTGACTTTACCACCGAACACTAATCATTAAAATTAAATTCCAAATACAGTGCCATAAGAATATTACCAAGAGAGGGACTGATCTGTTTCATTAGTCCAAGTACCAAAATTATTTAAATTCAAACACTTCAGTCTAGGAACAAAGTCTCTTTATTGTTTAAAACATACCACAGAGTAATCAAATTTCTTTTATAAAATAAAGTTTTAAAGTACTCCATCTTTTCTATTCTCTCTGGAAGTAACACTTTAATACATTGTGTATGCACAGCACAGGTTGAAGTTCATGGCAATCAATTCTATTCACTCTACTTCCATTTAAATAAGTTAATAAGTTGGGGAAATAAACTGCTTTGGCTGTAAAGTGTGTTCCAATTGTAAACTTTTTAACTCAAGTAAATTATAGTTCATCTCCTCTAAGTCAACCACTAATGATGTTCTGATGGGGAGGGACTGTAATTACTTTTAATTATACTGTTTTTCTCATGGCTGTACACACTGATGGTCCAGAGACATATCTGAAATTCATAACTGCACTGGATATATTTTTTCATTTTTTCTATTTATCAATTAGAAACAGATGATAAAGAGAGCAAGCATAAGTATTAAGAGGAAAACTACTATATTTTTAAGAATTACTATTATTCAATTAGTCAAGTCAGTAAGCATTTCTCCAGTGCCAGCTCTACGGTCCTTTTTCAGTTCCAATGTAACTGCTATGTTTGGGCCTTATGCCATACTATACGTAAGGTGAGTCAAGGCTTTATTTTTAAGGTACCTAAATCAAAGGTTTCCTTCAAAATGGTAAGAATCATTACATTAAAACATAAAGACAAGGAAGAAGAAAACTGTAACAAAAACTGTTTTCTTGGAAACAGCTTTTACAACTTTGCACCCATGTATGACTTTGTTACTTTATAAAACACCTTCTTAACACAAAAGCTATTCACCCAAACAGAAAATGCTTCTTTGTTAAAACTGTTGCAATAAAAAATGAACAAAAATCCAACTGAAACCACAAGTCCTGATACTCTGCGACTCTGGAACTCAAGTCAAAGGAAGTCGCCTCCAGCAACACCCACAACAAAAATCAAGATGGTCTTGGGCAGTGGAGAAAAGCGGAACTGAAGAGAAGAGGCGAGGTGATGTATCATGAAGTGATGAGGCCATCAGCCACTCTCTCCACGAAAATCTCTGAGGCAGCAGAGCTCGGTGGTACGCTACCTTGATTCTCTCTTCTTGTTCCCTCACTTGGGCTCATAAACCTCTTTAAGACATCATCCACCTCTCCAGAACTAACTGGGACTTCAGGGGATGAGTGGGGTGTCAGTTCAGAGATCCTGGTCTCAAGCAAATGTCCCTATTAATAGAAAATGGGTCAGGGGAGGGGAAAGAAAAACGAAGAAATAAAGGAAGAACATTATTTATAAACACACAAGTTTGGGGGAAGTAGGGAAAGGGAAAGAAGAACGACAACTTAGGTCCAGTAGAAATTATTCTGGCATCAAGGACTGACTAACAAGGTGGGAATAGGGAAGCTGCCCACTAGTTCACAGATCAGTGAGCACCCTTTTTTCTGCACACTATACCCCAGAGCCAAGGTAGGGTCAAGTGCAGATGACAGTTCAGTTTCCCCGGCAAAACTAAGCCACAACTAACAATCTTACCTGCAACTAACTACTCAAATTAAATATGTACTTAGAGAAAGATAAATCCTAAAACAATGTCTCAGAATAAAAAAAAAAACAAATATATTTATATTCAACTGTTTATTTACTTAAACGTCTTTCTGAGCCCTTTCTAAGTAAATGCCAAGGAAATCAAACATAGCTCCCACATTCAGAGTTGACAGATTAGCATGGCAAGTAAGATATGCTAAAACTTCTAAAACAAGAACAAGAACACTTCTCAATGGGATATGTGGAATCCGAAAAGTGAGAAAAATTATCCTGTACCAAGTTTTACATAAAAGTGGGTTGCAGTCTTCCAAGAAGGATGAGAAATAAGAAATGGGGCTGGGGGTATGAAAAATACGATTATAGCAGCTAACACCAAAAAAGGGCTTTCCCTATGTTAAATCACTTAATCTCCACAACAACTCTATTGACATGTACAGTTCTCACCATTTTACCAACAAGGAAAGTTGAGAGAGGTTTAAGAAACTTTTTAAGTGCCACGACTCTTAAGTGACAGAGTGGGGTTTTGAATCCAGGCACCATAGCTCTTAATCCTACTTGGCCGAACGTAATAGTATTATTACTAACAAAACAACGGTAGTGCATATTGCAGACCTATGATCTAGGTACGTTCATTCATTCTCTTGTAATACTCACATCTCTACTTTACAAATGAAACAAAACAAAATAGAACAAAAAACGAAGACTCAGAGAAACGTTCCCAAGGTTGTACAAGTAACAAGGCGGCGAAGTCCAGATTCCAGCCCAGAAGGCTCAAATACCGAAGGCTCTTTTCGCGGCACTCCACAACCCAGCCTGGATTCTGCCTTTACCCTCAAGCAGGTCAGACTGCTTCGCCCCGGAAGGGCCCCTGAACCACCTAGCGCCTCAGAGACGCTCCACAGCCCGCGAGCCTCGGCGCCCTCGGGGCCACCCCCGCGCGGCCGGGGTCAGGGCTCTCACCAGGAGGGAGTCGGGGGACCCTCGCAATCTTGCTGGTGATCTCTGCCGTGAGCACCGCGAAGTCCTGCTCGTAGCCTTCGAAATCGGATGACATGGCGGCTCCGGAGTGATCGGCCCGGGCCGAGGCCCAGGTCGTGGCAGAGGCCACGCGGGACAGAGGAACACGGTGTTAAGGACCCCGGAGGCGGCCTCGACAGCAGAGCGGAGAACCGGGGACAGCTCCCAGCCGGGCCGCTTCCTGGTTGTTCGTCGCAATCTCAGTCCTCCGGAAATTGGCCTGCATGCGTTTTTAATTGCCCGCTCGGACTTCAAGATTTAAAAAAATTCGCTAAGGAAAAGCACTTCTATTAGTGCCCCCCAAAGCCTCCGAAAATCTGCGCGTTCTCATGGATCACTGGAAGCATTTTTGGCCCCTCCACTTTATGGAAAGCGGCTCTGGCTCCCCAAGCTCTAGGTCCCAGGAACCTGCTTCCCGAGGGAAGTCTGATGCGGCGAACCTGCCGGAAGTGGCTGTCACGGAGACCGCGCACCGGGCGGGAGCAGCAGAGCAGCGGCGAGAGCGCTGGCGGAGAGGCAGACTGGTGGGGGCAGGTCCCGCACTCCAGCTTCTTGCAACCGGGATTTGCTTTCTGCTTGCGCTGGACTGAGGTACCCGTGATGGAGTTATCCGAGGAGGAGAAAACCTGTTCCGGGTGAGCCCAGGCCGCCCCGGAAATGCGATGGCCGAGGAGCGGGCACCAAGGACCGAACTGAGGTGGGAGTCAAGGCGAGGGATGTAACTATGATTCTGGCCGTCTTCACCCCATCCGAGTGAACCCAGAATCTCCAGAATGTTGAAACCAGCCACGCTTGCCAGCATGGTTCTCCCCCGAGTGAGGATTTCTAAGCGCTCTGCTCCAGACACGGGCGGGAAACTGAGGCACAAGGCGATGGCATCTGTTGCGTGAAAGTCTTTATTACCCTGTAACTCAGCTCTTCCCTTGACTCACTGCAGTCTGGTCGGAAATACCCTTCCACCGATCTTCCGGCCCTCGCCGGCCCGCCTTCCCTGCCCCTCGCTCCAGAGGCACTTCCTCATCTTTTTTTCTCAAATACTTTAATCCGTGTTCCTTCTCTTGTGTGCCTCCAGTCACGACTTCGCACACACCTCTGTCTCCCCGGTCCGCCCCTCCCCTCCTTTCACTCTGGCTTTGCTTTCACTCGCTCTCCTCTTTACCTTTGGCCCAAATAGATCCTTATGTTGGGGTTTGGGGGCAACCGCAGGCAAATGTGTAGACCCTGCCGGGCTCATACTTGACACTTTGAGACTCGGCAAGAGGCAGTTTAGAGCTCTGTGAAAGGAATTAGGTGGTTTGGTTTCTAGTCTAGGTTCAGCTGTTACTTGTGAACTTTGTGCAATCGCTTAGCCTTTCCAAACCAATTTCCGGATTCAGTCAACCTTTAAAGCCCTGCTCCAGCTCTAAAATTCTCGGTCTCCTCCAACCACCCACTAAAGACAATCACAGTTACCTGTCAGGTTGGAAACAAAGAAATAAAAACAACTATTTTAGAATCATGTATCCAGTTTACTCGCAGTTCAGACTTGAGCCCTATTTTGGATCAGATAAAAATACAGCAAAACCTTGGATTGGGAGTAACTTGTTCTGCAAATGTTCCGCAAGAGGGGCAAACATTTCCAATACATTTTAACTCGGTAAATGAGCAATGTCTTGCAATAGGAGTAGTAGGTGATGTGGAATGTCACATGGTCACAACTGAGTCAATGGTTCTTGAAATTCATTTTGATGTACCAGTGCTTTGGATTGCAAGCATGTTTCCGGAAGGAATTATGCTCGGAAACCAAGGTTTTACTGGCAGTTTCTTTTGCCATTTGATAAGGTACTCATTCCATAGCACATGTGAGATGCTTTTGTTTAAGTGGTTATTGGAGTTAAATATGGTATATAATAAAATTTTTTCACTAAACTTTCTCATTTTGTTTTCTCTAGATGGGGTTTCAAGCCAAGATACTGGATTCTTCTAGTTAAGATAAAGAGCTCTGAGTGTGTAACAGTGAAAATGTCATAATCTGCGTTAACATCCCACAACTTGAAGGCATGACAATTAAGGAACACTCATGGACTTGTGGCACATGGAAATGTGTGCACAGAAAAAGGAAATCTGTGATTTTCTAAAAGTAGGAAGGCATTCTTCCTCACCAAAATGGGTGCATTCTGCTCAGTTATCAAGTTTGAAAATCTCCAAGAATTAAAGAGACTGTGTCACTGGGGTCCCATCATAGCCCTTGGTGTTATAGCAATATGTTCTACGATGGCCATGATTGACTCTGTGTTGTGGTATTGGCCTTTACATACAACTGGAGGAAGCGTGAATTTCATCATGTTGATAAATTGGACTGTCATGATTCTTTATAATTACTTCAATGCCATGTTTATTGGTCCTGGCTTTGTCCCTTTGGGGTGGAAACCGGTAAGAAAAAGATCCCTTAAGATAAGGAACTCTAATGATAATCATATATTTAGTTTATGATTTACCTGCTAACCAATAATATCAAATACAACATACTTTTTGCGTTGGTAGAGACTAACCATATTCTAATTACTGATCATTTAAAGTCAAAGAATTTATTTTGTATCTACTTGAAAATATTCATCTAAATCAGTACTTCCCAGAGAGATTTTGTTGAATACTTGTACTTCATTAAAAGGAAAGAAAAAGAAAAATGGAGGGGCTGGTGAGTCCATAGTCCTAAATTTAAGAACCACTGCATATAATTTCACAATGCAGTTTGGCTAGGATCTTACAATTTCACAATGCAATTTGGCTGGGATCTTTTTTTTTCTTAATTTTTTTAAATGTTCATTTGCTTTTGAGAAAGAAAGAGAGCCTGGGTGGGGGAGGGGCAGAGAGAGAGGGAGATACAGAATCCGAAGCAGGCGCCAGGCTCTGAGCCATCAGCACAGAGCCTGATGTGGGACTCGAACTCACAAACTGCGAGATCACGTCCTCAGCCAAAGTCGGACGCCACGCAGGCGTCCCTAGGATCTTTTTTTATGTAATATGTTAACAGCCCTCAGAACTGAGAACAAGTCTTTAGAAATTAGTGACTTAAATCATAGTTTTCAAATCAATGTTAAAATCATAACATTAGGAAGTAACAGTATGAATCAATTTATGGCTTTTTAAAAATTGTAGCAAGTTTATACTCATGAATTTCCATATTCCTTGCTGATGGGCACTACCTGGTAGCTTATTAGAAATGAAAAATCTTGGGCTCCACTCCAGACCTACAAATCAGAATCAGCATTTAACAAAATCTCCAGATGATTCTTAGGTGCATTATGTTGGAGAAACACTAGTGTTCTGTTTAAAGTGAGTACAAAGATGAGTAAGACGAATTCATGTTCTGAAAAATCTTATAATTGAGGAGAGAAACCAAGGTAACTTGTGTAAGTAATTACACTATGGAAAAGAATGTGATGAGTGCTGTTGAAGCTAGAAGGAAGCGAGCCTTTTTAGCTGTGGACCTGAAAGGGGAGTGTAAATTTCCATAAATGGGAAAGAAGGCATTTCAGGCATATAGTCTGAAATAACGGACGGGTTATGTACTGCAAATAAGGCTGAAACAAAGGCAGATTCTGGAGGGCCTTAAACACATGAGGGATTTTTAGACTATAGGAAGGTATTAGAGGTTTTCAAGTGAAGCTCTGACATAATCAGAGTCATGTTGTAGGAATATTATTCTGACACTAGTTTGCATTGGAGAGAAGCTATAGTACAGGACAGTAGTTAGAAATGATTGAAATAGTGCAAGGAGGGGTTGGGAACCAGATTTCCTAAAGAGTATCAGCTCTGATGTTTGAATATCCACTTCAAGATACCTGCCAAGTTGACAGCTACCATTTTTCTGAACTCCTACAAAGATTTTGGAAAAGTAAAACCAGCTACAATCAGTGACGATGGGTTTAGGTGGAGCATGGGGAAGAGAAATGAAAAGTGACTTCTGGGTAATTGGAATAGTGATGCTGCTGTTACCAGTAATTCATTATTTAAAAGTATTTCTGCTCAGATAAAAGGGCAGGAAATAAGCAAGTTCAGATTCCATCCTTATCCCCATCCCCCATAAAATCAAACCCTACGAAAGCATTTTCATAAGGCTTAACTTATTACTTAGGATCAGATATCTGATAGATTTTTGTTTGTATTTTGCTATCAAGGAAAATTCTCAGGATAGCATGTACCTCCAGTATTGTAAAGTCTGCCAAGCATACAAGGCTCCACGGTCACATCACTGCAGAAAGTGTAACAGGTACTGTATGTCTTTGCTACTCACTGGGGACTGATCAACGTGGTGACTGGTCTCCTGTTGTTGTTCTTTCTGTCACATCAGTCCTAGTCTTATTCTCTGCAAGGTGGCTTCTTTATAAAAAACACTGTCAAAATACTTCTGTCCATATCTCCACTGTAGTCTTAAGTTATCAATTCTGATAATAAGTAAATAATCCTCACTCTTTTTTGTTATAAGTGAAAAGCTTTTATTTATTTATTTATTTATTTACTTACTTACTTACTTATTTGGAAAAATACACGTTTACTTTGCTTCTTATCCTGCCAAGAGTGAAAAGTTATGCCTCCAAGTTGTTTCTATAGGTCAGGATTAATCATGCTTGTCTTCTGTCGTCTTAACTAGCTTTAGAATTGTTCTGAGTCTAAACTATAAAGGAGACCTGCTTTTTCCATTATTTTGGTTGGCTAACATTTACACTTTATCCATATCTAATAAATGAATTCAGGTGCGTATTATCACAAGTGTTTAATATAAAAAAAAAGCAATGGAAAGAAAACTGAATCACTATAAAAAATATGAAATAAACTGGTACCTTTTTATTTTTTTAATTTAATTTCTTAATTTTTATTTTAAAGAGAGAGCAAGTGGGGGAAAGGGGCAAAGGGAGGGTGAGAAAACCTTAAGCAGCTTAATGCTCAGTGCGGAGCCTGATACAAGGCTCAATCCCAAGACCCTGGGACCATAAGCTGAGCTGAAATCAGGAGTCAGACACTCGACCGACTGTGCCACCCAGGTGCCCCTGGCACCTTTTTAAATAAACAGCTATTCCACTAATTAGAAATTTGTGATAAAAGTGTTGAGGTTTAGGAGAACGTTTGTAGCAAATAAACGTTTGGTATGAGGCCGGGAAATTTTCTTCTAGCAACAAGGGAAGGAAGCTCAGTAAGACTTTGCTTGTTATACCACACCTTATATTCCATAGTTAGTTTGCTTAGCTCAGAGATTCCACATCTAAAGGATGTGGAAGGAAGGAAGGAAGTTAGTTTGTTCTAGGTCTGCTGGGTCCCATCCACCCCAGTGGAGATTTTGTGGTCTCTGTTGTTCTCCGCTTCAGTCACTGCATTTCAGAGCTAGAGGTAAATCTGGAACCCATGCTTATTTCTCTATGATGAACCTCTTAGCAGGACTCCTGAATTCTTTAAGCAAACTCCCTTGTAGCAGATGTCTTTTCCTCAGAAGCTGTTACAAAGCCTGCCTTTTCTTGTGCTGTTTAGAAATTGAAAGAAGTCACTGGTCAAAGTTGTTTAAAAACTCGTAAAGACTTTACTTTCTGTTCCGTAGAGTATAATTCCTTTGTGACTCATAGACATGCTGGATTCCTATTTGCTTGATCTTCTGAAGACCAAAGTGATTTAAAGTAGATTGGATTTTTTGCCTCATGTGTTACGTAAATTTTTCTTGTTAGATGTGTGCTGAAGATGGACCATCACTGTCCTTGGATCAACAACTGTTGTGGTTTCCAAAATCATGCTTCGTTCACACTGTTTCTCCTTTTAGCACCGCTGGGTTGTATTCATGCTGCCTTCATTTTTGTTATGACTATGTATACCCAGCTTTATAATCGGGTAAGTGACAACGTTTGTTATAAAATCACTTATGCCAGATTAAATGGCATTATTTCAGGAGTCCCATTGGGAAATAAGATTTCTATGATTTAGGTCGGGAAACAATTTTGCTTTACCTGTGTATGAATTTCTTTAAAAAAAAAAAGTACTAAAATTTAATTTTTAAAATTAACTTAACAGAAGTCCATGGGGGAGGGGAAGGGAAAATAAAAAACAAAAAGAGGTTAGAGAGGGAGAGAGCCAAAGCATAAGAGACTCTTAGAAACTGAGAACAAACTGAGAGTTTGATGGGGGGTGGGAGGGAGGACAGGGTGGGTGATGGGTATTGAGGAGGGCACCTTTTGGGATGAGCACTGGGTGTTGTATGGAAACCAATTTGACAATAAATTTCATATTTTAAAAAAGTACTAAAATTTAATTTTTAAAATGAGGAAAAATTATTTTGTTTTGGAAACTTACTAACTGTAGTCGAAGTTGATAATATTTTATTACTGTGTATATATAATTTATTTGATCTCACACTTTATAGCTGTGGTAAGAATAATTAGAAGAAAAGGAACAGGAAGAAAAAGACAACACTAATATTTTGTTTCCATTTGATTCGTGTGGCAAGGTGTAGTTCTTTTGTTCCAGTGCCTTGGAAGGTGCCTCATGAAGCAGGCACATGTCCTAAAATATGTAAAAGCTTTGGTTGATTTATGGGCAGGTAGTCATGAGATAAAGTTCAAGGGTCACAAATTTAAGTCCCTAATGAAGCCTGAAAGTAAATGAGATTCATAGGTCTAATGGGACTGTGGCACCGAGAACACTTGCCCTTCACAGATGGGACAACCCATATTCAACTTCAGCCTCTTTTTAATGTTGGAAATCTAGTCCAATAATACTAGATCTTCCAGTCTTTCAGGAAAAATTAGAAAATCTGCATTTTTTTGTTTAGTGTCTCCTGATTTTTAAATGTTGGCACCTGGCTGAATATTTTAAAACATCTTGCAGGCCGGGCAATAGGCATCTGCAGGCCATATTTGGCCTGCATTTTGCCTGTTTTTAACCTCTGGTTGTGGAACATGAGGGAAGAAACAACTGAATCCTCGGCTATCTTCTTGCTGTGGAAGGTTCCTGTAAATATTGAAAAGCCAGGAGAAGATGGACGCCACAGTCACAATTTAGACTGATGACTAGTGCTGTTCATACATAGTAATGTTAGTGGGCTGTGCCCTGCGCTTTCGAGGAAATAATTAAAAACAAAAAAAGTGACATTTGAAAATAACTAAGAACGATATTGCGCATATCAGTATGAGTTGAGGCCACAGTAGTAATTAGAAACAAATTGGAAATTCGTTTGCTCTTAGCCACCGCTTTAGGTTATCATTTGTTGATCTTTTCTGATCAAGTGGCTTTAAATGTTCCAGTAGCGTCTGACCCTTTATGACAACTGAATATTTCAAGTGTGTGTTTTTCTTTGTAGCTCTCCTTTGGGTGGAACACAGTAAAGGTTGATATGAGTGCGGCCCGCAGAGATCCTCTTCCACTTATTCCCTTTGGATTAGCAGCATTCGCGGCCACCCTGTTTGCATTGGGATTAGCTTTAGGAACAACCATAGCTGTTGGGATGTTGTTTTTTATCCAGGTAAGTTCCTTGGTTACCTCTAGCTAAAAGTTGTCAACTTATCGGGGCTGCCTGTAATGAGAAAGAGATAAAGGCTGCATTTAAGAATGCAGCGTGAAGTGGACATTATTGTAATATATTCCATCTAGGTAACTAATTTAACCTCTGGACTAGTCAGATAATTTTGAAGTAACTTTGCCAGCATTTCTAGGTAACTTACTTAATTTTTAGAATGTTAACTTGGGAGTCCTGTATCGCTTTATAATTGAGAAAGCTCTTCTCCCATTTATGGTCTCTCTTGATCTTCACATCAACCCCCCCCAGAAAGAGTTGAAGAGGAGTATTTTCCCTTCCGTACAGAAGAGTAATCAAATCACAGAAAGTGACTTAACCCAAGATCACTCACGCATGTATTCAGTAAACATAATTGGTAATACTATTTTATAACAGCATATATTTAATCATCATCATAATATAGCCAGCGTTTATTGCACAGTTATTATGTGCAAGACACTGTCTTAAGGACATCACATATATTAACTCATTTAATCTCAGTAACAACCCCCTGATTTGGATGCTATTGAATGCCTACTCTGATGAATTACTCTGCTAATTTCTGAGAGTACAGTAATGAAAATGAAAAGCGTCCTGCCCCTAGGGAAGTTCACAATTAGTAGTAAACATGCAACTAATACTGGGTGGTGTGAGTGTCATAGATTTATGTACAAAGTGCTGCGAGAACACAGAGGAGGAGGATGTGGCCCTGAAGAGATCACAAAGTGGTTATGATTCATTCCTTTCACCGAGTCAGTTTATTCATTAATCGAAGGCCTGCTGTAGGCCAGGTGTTGTGCTAGGCCCTAGCCTAGGAACACGAAGGGGACTCCTTGCCCACGGGTGTGTCTGTACGGACCCAGCCAGACTTCGAGGAAATGCCGAAATGCTGGACCTGAGGGCTGTGATGCATCGCCCAACCCGTTTACACGCATAGTTTTAAAATACGCCGATTTTGGTTGTACTTCATATATTCTATTAGCCTGGGATCAAATTCTTTGAAAAAATTTCCCCGGTGCCTCTCATTAAGAATCATATTAAAAATAAACTAAAAACCTGTGGTGTAAAAACCCACATCAGTGGAATTAGTCCTAGCTAGGAGGGTCAGTTAATAGAATCAAGACTGAATATATTGGGTTTTTAAGGTAAGCAGAATATCTGGTCATGTTGGGATGATAGGAGTCACTTTCATGTAATAAATAATCATAAATTTAAGGTTAATTAAAAATAGTGATAGATTTTAGTAACAAAATACACAAGTACTGATTAAGTAGATTATATCCATATTTTATTAATACTTTGGAAACCTTGATCAGAAGATAGTACTTAAAACATGAATTTTTATCAAAATAGTAGATTCAGATTTGATTATGGATTGCCGTAATCATTTTATGGAGAGGCGTTGTGGTGCAGTGCTTAAGAACAAGAACTTTAGAGTCAGATGGACCGCAGAGTGTCTTGCTTAACCTCTGTTATCCTGGTATCTTCATCAATGGAACGGAGCAACAAAAACTATCTCCTAGGGTTACTATGAAGATGATAATCTTAAATGGACCAAAGTTTCATCATAAAATTTTACTGTTCATTATTTAATTTTCAGATGAAAATAATTCTCAGAAACAAAACTTCCATTGAATCATGGATTGAAGAAAAGGTAAATTTTAATAATTGTTTCCTCAACATCAGTAAGGATTAGTTCATAGGCCAGATTAACTAATAAATGCCCGGAAGTAAAAACTTGACTGCCAGATGGCTTCCTTAAGTCATTTGCATGCCACATAAAAGGTAAATATAGGAAACATTTTGATTTATTCTTTATTTGACATAACTCCCACAGAAATCTGCTTCTCGTTCACCCTGGAGTTGGTGAAGAAGTCTAAACCACACATTAAACCATTTGGCCATTCTTTCTCAGGTTAGGGGAGAAGGCAGACCGTTTGGAAAGGAACTTCTGTCCTACCGAGGTGCCATTAAGGTGTTTTTTTTAGTGCTTTAAGACTAAAAAAACCTTATAAACCTGGATTATAGCATAGCTTGCCACAGACCTCACAACGTTTCCATTGTGATTCTGTTGTAAAAAGTCAGTCTGACTACTCCGCTCCCTGCTTAAAGCTGCTCAGAGCCTCACCATCACTGGAGCAGGGGTTACAGACCCAAATGCTTGCAGGGCCAGCCGGTAGATAACCCAGATGGCAGGAACTGGCCTGTGTACAGAGCTACCTAACAGATGAAGCTGAATGTTGCCTCAGGGGATACTCAGCCAGTATCCTGAGATCATCTCGTTGTTTTTCAAGAAAAGCAAGAGATCTGGATTTCTGTGACATCTCTTTTCTATTTTTAAATATTAGCAAGAAATTCTCATTAAAAACAAACACACTTTGTGGGCCAAATAAAACACACCAATGGGACACATTTAGCCCCTGGCAGCCAGTTTGTGGACTTGAATTTATAGCAGCAGCCCTCAGATGTTTCGGTCTCAGGACCCTTTTACATCCTGAAAATTGTTAAGGGCCCTAAAGAACTTTGGTTAGTCTGTGTAATATCGATGATTGCCATATTTTGTGTGAAAAATTGTGAAGATTTATTATTTCATTTAAAAATAACAATAATAAAGCCATTATATGTTAATAAAAATCGCATATTTTTAAAACTTAGTATATTTTCCAAAGTGAAAACTAGGGAGAAGAGTGGCATTGTTTTATATTTTTATAAATCTCTTTAATATCTGACTTAACAGAAGACAGTTTGATTCTCACATCTCCCATATTCAGTCTGTTGAGATATGTTGCTTTGATTGAAGTATATGAAGAAATTCCAGCCTGACACAGATAAGTAGATAGAAGAGGATAGAGTATTTTAATAGGCTTTTTGGATAACTGTGGATATTCTTGGATACTACATTGAAACTTGACAGGTGATAGTTCCTGAAAGGTTAGTTGCATGGGAGATGTGAAGGTACATCAGTAAACTTTGTATTTTTTTACATTTAAATGCATCAGTACATCTTGCTCTGTGAATGGACCTTTTACCCATACAAGATTTTATAGCACCAGGTTTTGGCCATTTGGAAAATACAATTTCACAGAGTTATGAAGATTTTCCAAATGGTGACACATTCATTCACATCACTACCAAGTTTATGGGGGAAGATCTTTAAATTCTGGAAAGCTTTCAAGCTCATAGTGGTGGATACAGATTTTCCAAAATTCTAATTTTCACTTGAAAGCCTTCATTTTTTCAGTTGTTTACATTGAAGTAACAGCTTGAGTTTGTTCATTTTTGAGAAAATTTCTGCCAGGTACTGACATTTCAGTAACCTTACTGTGTTTCATTATTCATTCTGTCAAGTAAAAATAGCGTTGTGTGAAAGAAGCTGGCTCCACAGCTTTTGTTAGTCCCAACTCAAACAGATGTTCTCCTTGAGACAAACACATCGGAATGCTTTATGTGCACTTTCCATCTTGTCACACAGAATATTCATAGGACATCTACTTGAGGTTGAGATTTAATAAAAAAAATAATTTTTATTGCTTCATCAGGGGCATTCTTATGTAAAACTTTTGTTTGGTTTTTTTTGTTTTTTTTTTTTTAACTATGAGTATGTACCAGTGAAGAATATGATAATCACTAATACAGAGGGGGCCACTGTCTTGATTCCTGCTCAAGGTACTGGCAATTTTACCCACTATTGCAAATGTCAACACAATGAAAAAAGCAAATGACATCTTAGTATTATGATGAAAGTTGCTTGACTTTGTTGGACCCCAAGAAAAGCTCTTGGGGACTCGAAGAGGTGTGCAAAGCATACTTTGAGAACGGCGGATAGACAGGTTTAAGTCCAAGCTCCTTAGCTTATACATAATCAAACCGTTCATGTCTTCCCCTTACCTGTTTCTTCTACCGCAGTTCCCACCCCTCCCCACCCCATTGCACTCTCGATACCAACTAATACCAGAAACCACAACTTATATTTTGTACATCCTGTGCTTCTGTATCTTTCCACATGTCATTCCCTCTGCCTAGGACACGCTTGCTCCCTCTTTTTTGCCTGATTTCTTGTCCCTCAAGATTTAGCTTAGGTGCCATTTCTTCCTAAGAACCTTCCTTGACTCTCCCTACACTAGTTTAAGTACCTTGTTTGCCTTTCCCATAGCATCTATCACATACCTCTGTTACCTTTTAACCCAGTATTGCTAGAATCCCCCCAACTTCACCGAGTGCTTCTCTTAGGCAGAGACCATGCCTCAGTCATGTTTAAACTACACTCATCCTGAGAATAGAAAAAGGAATAGATGTGAAATATAGTCTATATACAAAGTCTAGTCAAATAGTTGATCTGTACATAGGATTTCCTATATAAAGCGATTTGTATACTTCTGAAAAATCCACTTATGGACATTTTATATAAAGGCATGAATCCCAGTGAATGGATTTATCACAGAACTAAGAAGTTGAGAATTATCTACAGCTGTTTGCATTTAAAGCTTTTACTCTGAACTTACAAAGCCCTACATCTGAACTTCATAAAATTAAACTGTGTGATCATAGATGCGTATAGTGGCTTTTCATGAGATGCTTTGTAGAAAGTAAGTAAAATGTTTTCAATTCTGGAAAATAAATAAATAAATAAATAAACTACACTCATCCTTAACCACGCTTTGTTTGTTAAGAGCCGAAATCTGTTCTTTGAGACTCTTATCCGTTGTGAAGACTCTGAAGCTTTATAAAAAGAGAAAATAAATTATCCTTTACTTTTTGGGTGGGGATTTATATAGTTCAGTAGATTCATACATACATATAGCTTGACAGTTCTTTTAATTGAATTTAATTCTTTTATTGAATTAACATCAATATTACTTTATAAGTAATTGCGAGAAGTTTTCCCTAAAATACTGTCCCGTGATAATAAAATATTTCAAGGTACCATTTCTAGTTAGCATAATATATCCTGATTATATTAATAATTTTTTTTGAATGGCCGAGGCTCTGTATAGAATACCATGCTAAATTTAGAAGTTATTGTATTTGTAATATTTCTTTAAAGTTTATTTTTGAGAGAACGTTAGCGTGGGAGGGGCAGAGAGAGGGGGTGGGATCCAAAGTGGGCTCTGTGCTGACAGCAGCGAGCAAGCCCGATGTGGGGCTGGAACTCAGGAACCATGAGATCATGACCTGAGCCAAAGTCAGACGCTCAACCGACTGAGCCACCCAGGTGCCCCTAGAATGTATTTTAAAACTGCACTCTGTTGCCAAGTAAAAATTACAAATAAATGATTATATTAAGTTCATAGAAAATTTATCGAAATCACCACAACTAGAATTTATACAAATTTCAACTGGGTTTGTACGATTATAGGAATAAATAATGTATCTTTATACCACTAGGTGTCAGTGGAACTTAAGAAATTCTAAGCCAGTTTATGTCCTTCTGTTAAAGCTAACAATTAAATTTAAACAATTAATTTATGCAACCTGAATATTTAGGTATATGCATAAAATGTATGTATAAATGCATATATAAGTGAATGTATATACATGTGTGGTGGTATAAAAAATGAGAGAAGATCTGCACATATCTGCTAATTAAAAAAAAAAGTCAGAGAACGGTGACTCCCCTGGTGCACCTGCCCTGGCCATTCCCACAGGTGTTGCTGCCACCCAGGATGCACCATTACATTGTAGAGCACCCCACGCAAGAGTCCTTCTATCCTACATAAACTCCTGCTGTTTCTTAAATCTTTTTATCAACAGCCCTTCTTTACACCTGGATCCTTTTGCTTTGCTAAACAACCAGGAGCAATGAGGATTTTTTATATGTGGAGTAAAGCTGTTAACTCTTTTAATAAGCATTTTTGAATACTTGTTCTGAAATAAGCCCTGTAAGACATTTCCTGAATGATCTACGAGGTTGGTGCTGGGTAGCAAGGTCCTCTTCAGATAAATTTGTCTATGTCTTCTGTGTACCCTAACATTACAACAAGGAGGAAGCTTTTCTAGGAGTGATACAGATGTGGGAAGAAACGTATATTACTGTCAATACTGCCAATAGTATGTTCCTTAAAGCCAGTGAAGGCAGAGGCGTTTGCCACTTTAACATCTCTGTTCCCCACAGGCTAAAGATCGAATTCAGTATTACCAACTAGATGAAGTCTTTGTTTTTCCCTACGATATGGGAAGTAGATGGAAGAACTTTAAACAGGTATTTACGTGGTCGGGGGTCCCTGAAGGAGATGGGCTCGCGTGGCCGATAAGAGAAGGCTGTCACCAGTACGACTTAACAGTGAGTATTTCTGTTCAATCTTTCCTTTCTGTCTCATTTTCTTCCTCTAGTTCCTCTTAACTCAAATGACGTTTTGTAGTAAAATAATGATTTTTTTTTTCAGTAAGGCACTAAGGTAACAGTCCTAAATCACTCCTTGTATCATGTCTTTCTGTTAATTTAAATCTCTCTCTAATTCTGCATATGTGTGAGATAAAGTCCTGATCCGTTCACTCAGTCCTATAAAATCTGGCCTACAACTGCCCTCCCAACTACTTCCTAATGGGAATCGCCGTGTCCAGTCAACCCGGCTTCCTCAGTGAAATTCTTGTGCGTTCCTGCCACCTAATTCTGTCCATACTGTTTTTTCTCTCTAACATGACTTCCCTATCAGAAATAATATTAAGGTGAGTTTCAGCCCCACCTCATCGGAATTCGACACTTAACCATCTACTCTTGTATGGTGCTTGTGAAGTCTAACATTTTATTTATTTCTTAGATCTTAGACCTGTAATTTGACAAGATTCTGGCACAGAGGCCATGAGCTACCTCGATTTCCCCTACTGTGTCTCATATAGTACCATTTATTAAATTGTTGCTAAATAAGTCAAGAAAAGTGAGTCGTCATGATGACTTTTAGTCGAGACTCATGGATGAATCTCGCAGTCTGTCTGCCTTGTCTCTAAAGGATCTGTGAGTCTGTGTATCATCCTCACCTCCGGGACTAGCCTAGAAGCCCCAGGAGGACAGAGAGCGCATCTCCCTGATCCCTGGGCTGTAAGGAATAGTCAGTGAGTAGTAGACACAGATGAAGATTGTAGAGGATACTGAGAAAAGAGCCCGTCAGCTCCTGCTCGCGGTCGTAGGGCCCTCTTTCCTCGCTATGAGAAACATGTGGCCTTTGAATTGTCAGCACTGTGAAGTGCTCGAAAATCAGGAGTTTGTCATGTCACTCTGATGCAGTAGATGGCAAAAGGCTGTTTTTCAACCCTGAGGTCGTGTTTTTTCTTTCTGTATCTCCAGATCGAACAGTTGAAACAAAAAGCAGATAAGAGAGTCAGAAGTGTAAGTAATTTTTTGCAATGATACTAGTTTCTTTCTCCTTGTTGTCACGCTCTACACTTCTGTATAGTTTTTCAAATTGCCTTTGAGTAGAAGGCAACTGTTGGCTTTTATTAAATAATATTTCCTAACATAATTGTTGAAATTTGATACAGTTCACTTTTGCTTTCACTTACATAGTTTGGACTGGCCATTTGGAGGGAATGTAGTCAATTTACATTGCCAACAGAAAAATAATTATCCTCAGTCTAGCTCGTTAGTGTGAAACCCATCCTTACACTTCTGCTGTATAATATCACGGCCACTAGCCACATGTGGCTATTTAAATTAAATAAAATCAAATAAAATATTCAGTTCCTTGGTTGAACTAGCCACATTAGAAGTGCTCAGTAGCTACACGTGTCTAGGGGCTAGCACATTGGATACCACAAATATAGAGCATTTCCGTCACTGCAGAAAGTTCTATTGGCCAGCACTGTTCTAGAATTTAATTCTTAGCTAAGTGCTTGAAATGAAGGGTAAGAAAAGCCTGGAGAACTAGAAACGTCAGTTGCCTCCTATAAAGGAACTGGGAGGGAAAGACTTGTCACCTGATACTTTGGGTCCACCTTTAACAATTTAAATTCAAACTTACAGAAATTCAGGGGTAAATGTTAGATTGTTCTTCTCATTACTGACGCCAGGTTCGGTATAGAGTAATAGAAGATTACAGTGGTGCCTGCTGTCCTTTGAATAAGGGAATCAAAACCTTTTTCACGAGTCCCTGCACTGAAGAGCCTCGAATAAGGCTACAGAGAGGGGAATTCATTTTGGCCACAAGAGGGTTACGGTAAGTGATAAAAGTAGTGAATTTCTTCTTTAATGACAAAGTTAGCATCTCTCCTAAAAAGATTAATTTTAATCTCTTAAATATTTCAGATACTGGTTGTATGGAGATAAAATTCTCGATGATTCCTTTGTAGAAGGTATGGAAATGGAAGGGGGCGTTTAATAGAAAAGACTGCTAGTAATGATTCCATATTTAACAAGAATAACCCCTAACAGTCACTTGTCACATGCATCAGGGCACATAACAGACACATCCTCAAGCAACAGAAGAGGCTTCTTATGTTATTTCTGTACAGCACTTCTATTTTTCAGGTCTTTTTAATGGTTGCCAATATTGGAGCTCATTGTCACCTGTGTGACAGGTACTTGTGGAAGTGCCACTTGCTTCATGTGTGGTATCCAAGTCCCCAGCAGCCCTCTGAGGGAGGTACTAGCATTTACCTGTCATTGGCGAGGGAGCCAAAATGCAGTGAGACTGAACACGTTGCCCAAGGCCGCCCTAAAAACAGATTAGAGCCAGGGCTCCAAGCCAAGTGGCCTGTGTCCCAGATGCCTGTGCCACACACTCCCCACTGTGAATGAATATTCCTATTAAGTATTAATGGAAACTGATGGATTGAAATTTTCCGTGTCTCTGATTTTATTTAAGTTTTAGAATTGTTCCTTTTTATTTTTTTTAATGTTTTTTATTTATTTTTGAGACAGCGTAAGCAGGGGAGGGGCAGCGTGAGGGGGACAGAGGATCTGAAGCAAGCTCTGTGCTGACAGCAGCAAGCCCGATGCGGGGCTCGAGCTCACGAACCGTAAGATCATGTGTGACCTGGGCCAAAGTCGGACTCAACCGACTGAGCCACCCAGGTGCCCCTAGAATTGTTTTCTTTTTAAGTAAAGATTAATCCTGGATGCTTTCTTAAAAACACTGGGTTAACTGTTAATTAACCCCATATGACTCCTTGGGCAGCCTTGATATAAAAATTTACATGTTAGGAAAAAACCTAGAAAGGAAATTCACAGAAGCTCCAGGGACATAGTTCCCTGAAACAGATAAAGTATGACAGTGTGCCAAAAACCCCACAATCACACATGTGTAAATGAATGCCCAAACTGGGACATTCCGCCCCGACTCCCCTTAGGGGTTGTCCTAAACCACATTAGCACCTCTCCCAGGTAACAGAATTTGAGAAATAGTGATTTTCTAGCTTGTTAGAAGTATTTAAAAACCATTTTTTCCCTCAAATTATGCTTATAAAAGATGGTAAAGGGCGAAAAAAGTAACGCATAACTAAAAGCTTATTGATTTGGAGTAATAGGACTTATGGGACTCAGCAATATCATTGCCGTGGATCTATTTCACCTCAATTTTATTTTCTTCCTCAGGTGTTTCAAGGATACGAGGCTGGTTCCCTAGAAACTGTGTGGAGAAGTGTCCCTGTGATGCTGAAACAGATCAAGCCCCAGAGGGCGAGAAGAAAAATAGATAGCTACGGTTATACTAAAATTATTCTTTAAGTCCTCTCCATTACTTGAAAACTGTACAGATTACTAAAGAATTATGCAATGAGCCTACTCTGGTTAAGGTGTTCTTTTCCTCAAAGGTGCCCTAGTGCCATAATCTAAATATTTTTATTACATTTTGAAATGGAGAAGCCATTCTGCATATGCCTTTGAATTCTTACCCCTTTTGCCACCTCTTCCTCTCCCCAAAAGGAAAAACACTTCACCCAAGGAAGTCAGTTGCATTTTCTCTAGGACTTTTTTTATGCGCTGCACACTACGGACCTCACCTGCAGATACAGTTCCCCCTTTGCCAGGAGCATCTGCATGTGATGCTTTTATCCTGTTTGCCCCTCAGTTGACATTTCTTATGTGATATTCTAGATACTATAGAACATAATATGTAAGATTCAATATAAGCTTAAATTTTATTACCTGTCTTTTAATAATGCAGATTTTGTCAAATCAAATAAAGATCAATGGATGTTCTGTATAAATCTAGTTTTTACTAGTTTCTTTTGGCTGACTAAAAAGGTTTGTCTTAGTTCTTTATGGAAAAACTTCTTTACAACCATGTGAAAAATTTGCACGTTTGAGCTGCTCATTCATTAAGCGAACCCTATTAATGGCATATTGAGATCACAGCATTCTAGGAAACTTTCAACCTAGTGAGCTCCAGCTGCTCATGTGTGCTTGAATCTATCGAAGCCGGAAGCTTATGTGACTGGTAGGACCTAAGCTGGTGGATTTGGATGCTTAAAGTTGGGCTTGTCTAACACAAGTAGAATTATAGAAGTCACCTACTCTGATACTAATTATTTCCAAGGCAGGGAATTTGAGCTCTGGGCGGGGGATCAGGCATGTAACAGCACTTAGGAAAGGGCACTTGGCAGTGAATAAAACATGACTCTGTCCCATTCTAGTGATAGGTGGGGAGGTGGACAGAGAAGCAAAACCTGCATCACATGGAGCCATTGATTATGAAGAAAGCGGGTAAGATGGTCTGATGGAAGGGACCCGAAGCAGTTGAGGGGACAATCATGTGCCTCTGGGAGCAGCTTGCGTTTCAAGCAGAGGGAATAGCCAGAACAACAGGCGGGGATGTGCCTGGCATGTTTGAGGAATGGGAAGGCAGCCAGTGTGGTTTAGTTGGAATCAGTGAGTTGGGAGTAGGAGAAGAGGTCAAGGAGGTGATAGGAGCCAGGCCATGGAGGGACCTGTAAGTTAATTCTTGCCTTCCTTTGTTTCAGATACTCAAGAACAGACATTCAGCTTTTCTGGGCTCAGGGTCTAGAAAGACCATCCAGGAACATTCTTCTTACCTCCAGTTAGAGGACAGAAAGGAACACTGTTCAAGTCTACTTAGAACACAACAAAGATGGTAAAAGATGAAATGATGAATTATGTGCTTGGTTGGAGTTGGGACCTGGCTGGTATTTATTTTATTACTCATAGCTGTGGGATGAGAAGGCCTGGTTCTCTAGACATTGCCTTCAGTAGCCACCAATCCTGGTTGCATACAAGAATCACCTAGGGACCCTTTGAAAATCCCAATGCCCAGGCTGTACCCCAGACCATTTCAGTCAGAATCCTTAGGGAGGCAACCAGCCATTATTAGTATCTCTTTAAACCCCTCAGGGAATTCTAGTGTGCAGCCCAGTTTGGGAGCCACTAGCTTACTTGACTGTTAAGCGGTCCTTGTCTAAGACTGATTCTGATTCTCATCACGGTCCGTGAGGAAGCACACCCCACAATGTAAGTGTTTGCAGTGGTTTATTTTAAAGACTTTACAAGTGGAAGCAACACGTGTTGTCTGAGGGTGAGGTACAGCAGGAACTGGAGTCCAGTAAAGATCAGTCAGTTCCTTCCCAGAAGATAAGCCTGTTGTGAAGGCCTCATGCTTGTCCATAGGCCTTTGTTCCCAGTTCAGGAGGCTTTTCCTCAGTGCTAGCTTCATTTACTGGAAAAGTGCACTTGACATAAGTTTAAACTCCTTCCCCTGTAGCTTCCGGCTCGGCAGCAAACTGTAAAGAACAGATTTAGTCACCAGATACTACTGGAGAGAACACTTCATGAACATTCTTTTTGGACAGGTTACAGGCCCACTTTTTTTTAATTCTCCCCAGTCAGAGAAACCAGTAAGTTTAGGAAATGTTCAGTATGATCACACTTCCCTTCTGTTGACAGATGTTAGTATACACAGAAGTACATAGGAGTTTGTCTCTTAATATTAGTTATAAGAAAAGGTTGATTAAAAATTTCAGTGGTTTTGTGGAATCGTTAGAAAACATGAATTACAAACCACTTTTGAGAGCTTACAGGTCTCTTAATTTGAACGTCGGAAGGCCTAAGTGTTGGGACTGTCAACAAGTTAGGCTTACTGTAAAACTGTAAGGAAGAAGTCATTTTGGCTCTTGAACTAGTGGTCACTTAGGCTAGAGATCGTGGGGGAGGGACAAAGAATGACAAATGGGCCTTGAATAAAAGTATGCTGATAAAAGTAGACCCAAAACCTAAATGTCAGCAATATTTAAGATGGAAAGGACAAATTTGTGTAGTTCAGGGCTGAGCTTTTACATGATAAGTCTCTCAATATTTTTTAAAAGCCCCAAAACTATGGTTTTTATTAATTTAGTAGGTAAAATAATAGGAGGAAAGACAAAAAATGAACATAAGATTAGTATTTATCCATAGTCCATACTCCTACAAGGCAGGCTACCGCTGAGCCCCGTCCAGCTGCCAAGTACCTTACCCTACTCCTGGATATTTTCATACAGGCTATTGATTTGGGTTTGAAAGTACTTGGCAAGCTCTCCGCGCTTTGCTTTCAATGTTGGGGTCAAGAGCCCATTTTCAATGGAAAATGGGTCTGGATGAAGAAAGATGCTTTTGACCTGGAAGAGAAGATACACACACACATGTTTATTAGTAATTCAGACTTTTCTGCAGAGACTTCTGCATGCTATGTGAAGAACTTTATAAAAGTGGGGTTGATGAAGTAAGGATAAAGACAACAGTAACGCATGCCCATTCCCAAACTGATAATTTGGGAAACGAGAGGGGAGAACGGATAATTGACAGCAAAAAGGACTCTACAAGCAACTATAAAAAGTCACTGCCATTTGTATTTAATGCATTAATGGTACAAAATCTCAAATCAATTCCTTGGGAACTACATTAAAACCCCGTTATACATGCAAACTTTAGAACTTTCTAGTGTGACTTGAGATAACTAGACAACTTCAGTAGTACATACCTGTTCAAAGGATTTAAGACCACTTTCTCTCCCAATTTTCTGCAAGTCTTCTAAAATGGCTTTATTTATAACCTAAGAAGAGAAAACAAGCTTAAAGCACGGCTATTTGAAAAAGAGACCACAAGAAAGGCTAAGCGTGAACCAACTCAAAATGCGTACAAAAGGCCATCAGGGTAAAAGCAGGATATAGGTGTATGTATGTACAAGCACATTTTATGCTTAATAATGCTCAAAAGACTAATGAGAAGGAAAGGCAAATCTAAATGTTAGCAGATTTTCTCTGGATGGTATTTTTTGATTCTCTATTCTCCACATTCATACTTTAAAAAGAATAGAGGGTTTTTGTTGTCGTTTGTTTTTAACTCCCCATCCCATCCTATCCTCCTATCTAATAAAACCAGTCAATTTCAGCTACAGCCACCTATCCTAAGTTCAAGAACAGCCAGTTCTTCCAGAGAGGATGGCATCATTGGTGCCTGAGTTGGTGGGGCCTTTACTCTCCCACGGTGGGCCCCGTGGGTATGCATAGAACTTTCTTAAGCAAGACTTACTTGGTTTTTGCACAGTTCTTCAAGGGAGCCTTTAACCCCAAGTTTGGCTGCAAAGGAGGGCAGCACTTCTGGGTCAGGAACCAACACTCCCACTAAGGAGGACTGTGGAAGGCAAACCAGGAACAAGAACATGTGAGAGCTAGGATAGCGGTGGCCCACAGTGGATGACAACAGCAGGATTATATCTTTGGAATAGATACTTCCCAAGACCTCAGCTCAATATAGTGTCCAACTCTTTTCTCACCATACATTTAAAACCTTCATGGAACTCTGATCCCATTTTCCTACTCAATATCTTTTTACAAAAATGTTCTATTCGATATCGATTACTCAAAAAGAAACAGTGTTCAGCCTGAAGCCTAAAGCATCTCTGGCCTCTTTGCCAACCCTTGCTCACTCCCCAAAAGCTAAGTTTACACACGGTATATACAGTTTGTAGCTCTAGAGGAACTCCCACTGTAGTGGGAACTAAGTGTGACATGGGGCTGTTTCTTATCAAATGACTACCCATTGGTGCAACCATGACAACAGATGCCATCTGTTTACAGATGCCATCATAGACCATTTTTGTTTTTTACATTGTATTGCCTTATTTGAGGGTTGAACTGTGGCTTCATTTCTTCGGTTTTATAAACTCAAATCTTTTCATCCTAAACCCATTTATACAGATTTCCTGTAGCTACAAGAACCGGCATGGCCTGTGCCTGAAAATGGCTAATGTTAAAACAGTATATTACCCGTAAGCTATCCCCGTGCACAAAAACTTGCAACACCGGTCTACTCCTGATGTAGATATTTTCTATCTTCTCTGGAGCAATGTATTCTCCTTGGGCCAGCTTGAAAATGTTCTTTTTACGGTCAATGATCTTCAGAGTTCCATTCTATACGAAACAGAAAACAGCATCAGTGTTTTTGAGCCCCAGAAACGATGTCAGCGTAGAGGGGGAAGAAGTCACAGGTATTTTCCTTCTACATCTTGACTTCACTACAGACTTTTGAGCAAGCTTTCATTTCTCTTTTTTGGCTTTGGGGAAAGGGGAGGGGAGCAGCTTCCAGCAATAACCTATAGTGTTATGTCCTTGTGGAGGGTCCACGTGCAACCTCGGAAAACATCCCCAGGACCTGCTGAAGTTGTGTAAATGGTTGCCTCATCTAATGAAGAAGCTTTGCAGCTGTGAGTTTCCAAATAACGTAATTTTCAATTATTCCATTTCCAGAACTCTCAGGAATAGGGAAGGACTTATCTTTTTAAGACAAAATTTTTTTTAATGTTTATTCATTTTTGAGAGAGAGAGCATGAGCGGGGAAGGGGCAGAGAGAGGGAGATACAGAATTTGAAGCAGGCTCCAGGCTCTGAGCTGTCAGTACAGAGCCCAACTCAGGGCTTGAACCCACAAACTGGGAGATCGTGACCTGAGCCAAAGTTGGATGCTTAACCAACTGAGCCACCCAGGCACCCTGTGGGAAGGAGTTATCTTTCTTAAGACTTTTGAATTAGTTAGATCTCCCCCTCCTTGACTCCCTTCCATGTATCCCTCCTGTTAGATCCTGGAGCAGGCTAAGATAGCTTCATGGTGCTAATCAAGTCAATTATTGTGCTTCGTGAGACTGAAGCAGGGCCGGCGAAGGCTCTCTGACCAGCCACCAGAGGTCATGTGCAGCTTCATTTCTCTGAGCTTATTGGCCTGAGGAGCTTAGGGTCTTAGGGATTTAAATTGTAGAACTGGGCAAGTGGCAAATACAATCCACATGATCACACTCTAAGTAGGACAATAGACTGAACCAACCATGGAACCATCAAGGAGGTTGACTCCAGAAATTAGCCATCAAGTCAGCCTAACAGACATCATCTGGAAGTGACTAATAAGGCTCAGCCTTCGGTAGTGTGAGGGACTTTCTCAGAATTATATTTTTGGTCCATGGGAGAGCTGGGTCTAGAACCTGCCAGCCTAGGTTCTTCAACTGTATTTTCTTCTCTTTATAGTATGAGGATGCCACAAGCCGGGTAGGATTCAGACGTAACTCCTCTAAGCTGCCTCAGCTGATTAATCTACTCATATCTCTGCCTGTCTTGCTTATAAGCAGGTAATTCTCTTCAGTCCAACGACAGAGGCTCCTGGCAATTTTGAAGAAGCACCCACCGGGAGCCAACGACCAATGTCTCCTGTGTGAAGCCAGCCGTCCTCATCCAGAACCTCCTTGGTCTTCTCAGGGTCCTTCAGGTATCCTTGGAATACATTGCTGCCCTTGATGCAGATCTGCACATAAGACAGCACAAGCTGGTAACAGTGGGAAAGGCTGCAACTCCCAGCAGAGGCACTTCACAAAACGCCTGCTCCCACCTCCAATCATTTGATGGTTTCCACTACAGTGTGAAGACCACCAAATTTTACTCCCTGTTGTAGGGGATAGGAAAGTGAGACTCAGAGATGTCCATTTCCTTGGTCAAGATCTCAAGTCAAACCCAAGTCTCCTCCTCACAGTTGTGTGCTCTTTTTGACATAAATAGATTTACTATGGATGTCTGGGCATGACTACAGAGCACAACCTACCCACCTCTCCTTCACTGTTCACTGAAAAGTAGTTCATGTCAGGCACATCTTCTAGCTTCACATGATTGCAAGCCAGGGGAACTCCGACGTGGCCTAGAAAACACCACCTTGAATCAGCTGGGAAACCATGAAACAGTGATAAATGTCCAGGAATGTTTCTGACTTATTTATGGATTGACTCTAAAACAAGAAAACTGAAAAGTCATCCAGTGCCAATGCTGGATAGCCAAGATAGAAAGGTCTGGACTGAAACTTGAGTTTGGCATTTGCCACATTTGTCCAAAGCACTGAGGTTATCTAACTCAAGCCCTAGTTCCTTTAGAACCCTCCTGCCAACAACTGCATCTCCCACCCAGTAGGTGGAGAACCTACCTGA
Source organism: Panthera tigris (assembly GCF_018350195.1). Taxonomy (NCBI): domain Eukaryota; kingdom Metazoa; phylum Chordata; class Mammalia; order Carnivora; family Felidae; genus Panthera; species Panthera tigris. Next base: position 68,694,825 of record NC_056670.1, on the reverse strand, counting down.
TGTCCAGTCTCCAGGTAAAGTAAATGTACAGCCAGCAGAACATTCTGTTTGGCCATAAGCTTCAAACACCTGGGGAAACCAAAGAAGGGTTTGAGACTTACTCAAGAGAAAGCATGAGGTGGCAATACCCTGTGGAAAGACATGAGGAAAGCAAGGTCTCTGAGGCTTGGAAGATACTTGGTGTCCTAACACCTTCAATCTGCTGGTCGGGGGCAAACAAGCACATAAGCTACTGCACTGGGGCGGGGTGGGAGGGGGCAGTGAGGGGGCCTGTGATAGGCAGACTTTGTAGAGATGGAGAAGAGGGCATTTCCAGGAAGGGTGTGACAATAGGACCTACGTATCTGTTGGTTTTAGGGGCTGAGGGAAATGAAGTCATTAAGAATGGCCAAGAGGGTGCTAATTTGAAAGAGTAGATGACCTCTAGCCTTGGCCATCAATTAAAATCATTTATGATGGTGGTTATATACAGAAGGGGACACTATGAGGACACAATGTTTCATTTGTGCCATGAATGTTGGTCAGATGGATGAACTAATTAGCTATTTGGGGGAAAAGAGAGAGAGAGAATGTCTACACCCAAGCACTTGTACTAAGTTCCAGATGGAACACAGGCTTAATTAGGAAAAAGTAAAACCATGAGATTATCAGAAAATAGGAATGAAAGCAGTCTTATGAAATACTGGAGTTAGGAAGTCCTATCTAAGCAATTCAAAAACCACAAATAGAAAAGATGAATCAGTTTGATTATGTAAACATTTGAAACTTTCATATAGCAATACACAAGGCAAAAAGATGAGACTAGGAAAAACATTCACAAAAAAACAAATATTACTATATGAACTCTTAGAAGCAATGTGAAAGAGAACTTTATTATCCATTGGCCATTTTTCTAAAAGAAAATAATAGAGTAATTCCCGGAAGAAATACAAGTGCCATTAAGTGATAGAAAAGATGTTCAGTGTTAATAAAAGAAATAGAACTGCAGTGAGACTTTTCACACATCTGCTTGGCTAAGCTTTAAATGACTGGGAAAGCCTGACAATGGCAAGAATGTGGGGGAAATAAGATCTCGTGTATTATTTACAGGAATGTATAAAAAGACAAGATCTTTCTGGAGGGAAGTGTGATAATCTACATTCATATGTGGGGGAAAAAAACATATATTTTGACCCAGTAGTCCCTACTTGCAGGCATTTAATACCCTAAATTGGTATTTGCATCAATACTAAAGGATACACAAGTATCCTTATCAATTCATTGATTATAACAGTGAAAAAATAGCGACTTAAATGTCCATCCATAGGAGACTAGTTACTTAGGTACATCCAATAAACTAATAACCATTAAAATGATGTTGGTCTTTATTTGACCAGGACCAATGTTGATGGGGCACTGTTTAACAAGTATTTTAAAACTGATGCCAGTTTATGTAAAGGTATGTATGTATGTATACAGATGCATAAAGAGAAGGCTATTTTCTCTTGACTTTGAGATTTTTGGTGACACTCTCTTTGGTGCTTTTCAGTTGCGTTTTCATTTTTAAAAGAGTGAGCTTTTTGTGTGCACAAGTGAAATAGGCTATTTTCAAAGAAGGTGCTTGGCTTACCGGACATCCTATTGCCGCCCGGAGGAACATCAAAACTGGGCTGGAGATGGGGGCAGCTGCAGTGACCATGAAGCTAACCCTCCCGCCAAGGCTGTCCTGTTCAGGAGAAACAAAAGAGCTGCTGAAACCTATGCCCTTGGCTTCAGTTTCTTCCACTGCAAAATGGGTAGAACAGCCTACCCAGTGTTTTTATAAGAGTTAAACTAGTTAATTTACAAAGCACTTACACTAGGGCATGCCATTGAGGAAAAGCACTTAAAATGTTAGCTTTTATTGTCACTTACATCCCTAGCTGAGACTAGACTTGCAAGTTTTTAAAAATTTCCTCAGATGATTTATATTCCCAGACCCTTCACATTACTTATAATCTCAACAGACCACCCAAGAGAATAAGACTGTGTGCCAAAACTTAAGAAAATCCATTTTCTACTTTTTGACCAATATCCTTTAATGACAAAGTTGTCCCAGAGAGACCTCACCTCAAAAGGGGAGTAAACCCAGTAAGTGTGAAAGGATATCCCATTAAAGAGACACTCAGCCATCAGAGAAAAAGAAAAGTATGATAAGCTAGCAGGAAGCCCAGATATTTGCCTGGCTCTGTCCTGTACCCAACCAACCTACCTGGATCTTTCCAAAGATGAGCTTGTCCCAGAAACTGTCACGCCTGATGATACCCTTTTTTACTTCACTGAATTTACAGGAAATAGCCAGGTTCAACAAGAACTTCTTCAAGGGTGTCTTGGCTTCATTGTGTACCTGGAAAATGATAGTTCCTCTTAGTTGGAAACCTACTGGAGATACCAACGCCATTCACCAGTGAGCAAAAGATAGTGCCTTCTTGCTTCATACGGAAGTGACTTTCATGTCATGAACTGCATTGCCAAATAATGATGATTCCAGAGAATTAGGGCCACACTAAGAAATAAGTGCACTGAGTGTATAGGTACAGAATTCCAGCTCCTCCAGATTCCTTGTCCTTGGCAAACAACTTTGACAGCTGAAATAAGCGTGTCCTCAAAATGTTGTCAACATCTGCCTACCAAATCACCTGGGGGTACTAGATAAAAAACAGCTCAATGGACAACACTTTTAGGGCTTTGATTTAATAGATCAAAGAAAGGCCTAGGAATCTCTCCCTCCTATCTCTCCCTCCCCTTGCCCTATAATGCTTATGTACATTAAATATGGAAAAATACCACTCTTATCTGTAACTAAAGTTTGTTTAACCACACCATACAAAACCCAACAGATTTTTCTATTTATTTATTCCCTTTGGACTTAATTATGGCACCATTTTACCAGCTCATTATTTCCCTAGACTCCCTTACTCTTGCCTCACTGTGACTAATCTATAAACCATGTACCTGCCAAAGGGGAGCTTCAAGTACAACTCGAAGAAATCCCCTTACTTCCAAAATGAAATCCTGAACCCCATATTCTGGCCTTCAGGACTCCATCCTACCAGAAGTCAGATTCAAGGAAATCAAAGTTCTTTTCCAGTTCAAAATTGGAAAAGAACTCTCTAGCCATCTTCCATATTTACACTTCCATTTTTAAGCCTTTAGCTAAATTGAGCTATTCATCCTTAGCCCCTAATGCCAACTGTGCTCTAGGTTCTAGGCATCTACTTATGCCTATACCATCATTTTGTCAATATCTCACCACCTCTCTCCGAGATCTACGCTCAAATGTTGCCAGCATCCTGTCATTCCTGATACCTCTTTCAACCTTAAGAGATTTATCTTCATCATTCACAAGGCAACTTCCTCCTAATATATCACTGACAGAGGCTGGAATTTGTAGTCACAGTAATAAAGTCCTTCATTTTTAAAATAAGTTGCAGAGTAAGCTGTGTGTTTAGTATTACCATATCATTAAAAAACTATCAAAAGTAAAAATGTCTAATAACATGAACCAAAACCATAACAGCCGCCAAATCTAATAATTCCGTAGCATGCTGACAGCTGCTAGGGTTGTTAACAATTCTGTTAAAACTAGCACTTTCAATATTCAGGGGTCATCTGTGTGCTAGAATGCTGCCTGCCCCATCACCAAAGCCCCAGGATAGTACTGAGATTCACAAGTGTGAAGGGGAATGCTAGAATCTCAGGGGTGGAGTCCAAAGCATGTGCAGAGTGGCCATGTGTTATTTCCTCGGGGATCCCATGTCTATGGAATTGTGAGATGATCAAATATCTGATTAAGAGCCTGGACTCTATTACTATATTGCCTGGGTTCAAATCCCAGTTCCAAGGACTCCTTGGAAAAGTTAGACAATCCAAGACTTGGGTGAGAAACACAAAAGATAAGCTTGGGACATGTTATGGGGAGTTATGTCAAAAGGACACATGAAGAACTTGATTGGGCTCCCAATTTTGATGGTGGGACAATTTGAATATCAGAAAGAATGACTGAAATGGATTAAGCATACAACTATGCAAATCACGAGTTCAAAATATTACAAATGAAAAATCTTGGTCATTTCTGAAGATCTCTGGGGCACCAATTCATTATTCTAAAGATTGATAAATAAAGGGAAAGAACACTTGTCACATCTTTCTAGAAGAATCTCAGCTAATGAATGCAGGAGAAATGATTAAATTGAATTAGAAAAATCACCGTGTTGTAAAGTTGAATGAAAAATAGAGCAGTGATCAATGACAACTAACTACTATGTGACAGTTTGATTCTGGCCCAAACCCTTATTGGTTATGATTCTGGCCAGGTTTTTTTTTTTTTTTTCTTTTCTTTCTTCCTCCTCTCCCCTCCCCAAGGCTCAGTCTCCTCAGCTGGAAGTTGGGAACAGTAAGTGTGGATGGGATTTCCTGTGTTTTTGCAAGGATTAGATAGTGGAATGCATATGAAATGTTGCCCATGGGCCTGGTACCTCAGCAGGAAACTCAAGAGCCTATAGGCATTATGAAAGCGGAGTAACACCTCCTCAATAAGTCAGCTTAATTTTGAGGGGCTCCCTAAGTCCCTGACTTGAGCTCTTTCTCCAGATCTGGTCCAAACGATCTTATCCGCATGAAAGGAGTTTTCATTTATTGTGGTTTTTTACAGTTGCATTTGTGAATGTGGCTATTAGGTGGATGCTCATGGGGAGTAGGGGGCGTATGTGGGAAAACTTTCTTAGCAACGTAAAGTCCCTAAAAACCTTAGGCCTAAGCCACAGACCGTTCCTTCATCTCCAGGGCAAGCCCCACAGAAGCAAGGTTGGCACCTTATCGTAGATTCTGTTGAGTAGTCGAGGCACAGAAGGAAACACTGTGGGCTTCAGAGTTTTCAGGTCATCAGGAAGCAACCGAATATCTCCTTGGAAGAAACCGACTTTGGCACCACAAGAGTACACGATAGTCTAAAAGCAAAACCAAAGAGCAGGGCTCAGAGCCAAAGGCCCACTTCATGGTGGCGGGAGGGGGGCTGTCTTGGGCAGAATTGAGGAACTAGGTTGCCATCCACAGGCACTTTTCTCTGTACAGCACCCTCCCCACAAATTTCAGATACCCAGAACTCTGAGAGCCTGTGCCCAAGACAGGTTGGAAACTCATTTCTGCTGAGGTGGCAGGACAGGGAAGACAGACCGTGAGATGGAGGGCCCACCCTATTCCACCTGTAGCTCTGAGTGACAGTTCGAGACACTGTCCTTTGTAAGAGACCGTCCATCATGTAGCACTAAGAAAAACCCTGCCACTGAAACCAGAACATGCCTACGGTTGGAAGACTATCTCAATGTCGGAGGTGTTAGAATGTGAAAAAGTATGCTTATTAGAGTTCATATTTTATTAATCAGATGCCAACACTTTAGCCCAAGGAACTGAATTGTTCATTTTGGCATTTCACGCATCAACAGATAAACTGGTTGAAGAGGTATTTAAGTGAGTAGCAGCGAGGGGATTTTCCATCCATACTACTGCATGTGTTTTGGGAAGGCCAGCACTATTTTCCGTTCTCAAATCAGCCCCAGAATTGCCTGACAAGCCTGGAGTCCACTGACAGAAAGGCAGCTCTCTGGCATTCATATGATCCTAACTGGCTCTACTTTGACACATACTGAACATCTTACCCGGATCAAATGTTCCTTCTCTGCACCTTTGTGGGAAACTTCCTTTTCTCTAACCCTAGGTCTTTTTTTTTTTTAATTTTTAATGTTTATTTATTTTTGAGAGAGAGTGAGAGAGACATAGAGCATGAGTGGGGGAGGGGCAGAGACACACACACACACACACACACACACACACACACACACAGAATCCAAAGCAGGCTCCAGGTTCTGAGCTGTCAGCACAGAGCCCGATGCGGGGCTCACCCCCACAAACCGTGAGATCACGACCTGAGCCAAAGTCAAACACTCAACTGACTGAGCCACCCAGGTGCCCCTAACCCTAGGTCTTTTAAAAAAATTCTAACAAAAATAAAATGTAAAGGAAGAAACAATATTCCTATCCCAAAATAGAATTAAGAGCAGATAGTAAGCTCCTGGCTATGACGTCACTGGACTCACAGGCCCCTGGGTAAAGACAGGAGCAACCATTAATTCTGCTGGACATATATAGACACAACTAGAAAGGCTTGCAGCAAGTGTAAATGCCAGGGTTAGGACTCAACTGCACCAGCTCCCTGTGTGCTTCTTTCCAATTAGAGAAAGGATCACAAATGTTGTGTAGCTGCCTTTGAAATAAACATGGAACTACTAATCAAGACTGCCTTTTCACATACGTGGTAGGAACATAGGTCACTCACCTGTACAATCCTCTCAAACATATGAGCCAAGGGGAGGTAGGAAATGGACACATCCTCAGTGGTGGGCTTGAAAATACACTATAGATCAGAACAAGAAAGAGACACCATTGGATTAGTGCTAACTTTCTATTCTAAAGGAGATTTAAAAGCAGCTCCTATTAACTACAGTTAATAATACTGTGTTGCAGATTTGAAAGTTGTTAAGTGAGTAGATCTGAAAAGTTCTCATCACAAGAAAAAAAACTATGTGTGTTGATGGACTTGGAATTTATCACAGGGACCATTTTGCAGTATATGCATATATGGAATCACGTTGTACACCTGAAATTAATATGTCAATAATATCTCAACAAAATTTTTTCTTTAATTTTAAAGAAATTGCCAGGATTGCCACACATAGTTGCACAGGTTGTGCACTGTATGACTGAAGTTAAGGTGCTCCTTAACTTCACTGAGTGTAGATACATGCAGTGATTCTAAGAGACCAAGGCTGGAAAATGCACAGTCCTCTGGACAGAGATGCACCAGTATTTGTCCACACTGATTCATTGTCAGGCCTTTAACGTGGCTTTTGGTTTTGTTTTGTTTTTTTGTCTCTGCCTCCTCTAACATCAAGATTAAAATCTTATGACGGATTTACATTTTAATGAATACCTCTTTTTAAATTGACCACTGACCTCCATACATTTGAGAAAAGCAGAACTGTTTGCAACAATATTTTCATGGGTCAACATGGCTCCTTTAGGGTCACCTGTAGGAAATAGGACATGGAAAAAAAGACCCTTTAAATAACTAATAGGTAGCCTTTGGTTGTGAAATAAGAAGATGCATTCAAATGGTTCTGTTCCAGAGAGTCAAGAGCTTCTCTGGTCACTGTGTCTTTTTTATGAATGGTATAGGACTCCGTTTATGAATGATTAATGCACCCAGAGACACTACTGCTGACAACATTGCTAGACTTCTACTACCACAGAGGGTACAGCCACAATCTCACATTGCAACAGTCGAAAATAAAACTCCAAGTGACCCCCCACCCCCCCCCCAACCTTGCACTGTTTTCATGTTTAAGACTTCAGACCTAACTATATTTCCTAACTATCACATTACAAACTGGCACATGGGGCCATATCTAAATCTACTTGGAGTTATAACAGATAAGTAGCTTCAGGGGTAGGGATGGGCACACACTGATCTGTGTAGAACTGTCCCTGAGTCACCTTGATTGAAACCATTCTGGTGGGTCAAGTTGAGAGAGTGGTGGTTGGGGAAGAAAATTGACTCTGATGCCATCTGTATGGTTCCTGAAGTCCATAGCATGGAAAAACCTCCCCATGTGTTCCATGAAGTTTACTTGCTTATACTTACATTTTTCCACGTGGGCATCCATACTCAAAACTTAGGTTGTATGACCCTAAGGATAGGGTATATTTACCAGACCAGTGGTGATTCACACTATGTTTTTGGCTGAGCAGAGGCCTCTGGGACAGCTTCATGGGCACTGACCTGTGGTCCCACTGGTGAAGCAGATGATACTCAGGTCTTCTGGTCTAGGGGGCTAGAGGAGGAAGCACAAAGGATTAATCTACCAAGAGCTTTGGGAGTTGAATATGGCAAGACTCAATTTTGGGCAGAAGAAAACTTACCATAGGTTTTCTGAAGTTCTCTTTGCCTAGATTCTACGTGAACAGAAAGCCAAGAAAGGAAGTCATCGGTTAAGATGGACAGACTTATGACAAACACAGCCCTCTCTTTCCTTTTCCATGTAAACACCTCCCTTTTCTGTGGGAATCAAAGCAATGCTCTAACCCAGATCAGGTCTAGAAGCCAATATTCAGGCAGGGAAGAACATAAGGTTTCCCTAGAATACCAGCCTCAAGCAGGCAGATTTCAGATGTCCAAACTTCCCATTGTATTCTTGCGGTCCAGTCATCTAGGACCATTACTAAATCTTTCTGAATAATAGGAATAGTTGACATTTCAGGGCTCACTATATACCAGTCGCTGTCCTGAACACTTTATATAGATTGACTCATTTAACACTTTACAACTCCTCTGTGAGTTAGGGACTATTTCATCCTTATTTTACACAGGGGAAAAGGGAGATGTGGAGAAACTTGCCTAAGGTCACCTGACTAATAGATGTGGAGCTGGAATATGAACCCTGTAACCTGACTCCAGGACCCACATCCTTAACTACCACTGACCTCAGTATTCATAAATCCTCCACTTAGAAGACTGTGCCCATTGACCACAGACCTTTCTTCTCCTCTGGCATGGCTTCTGAATTGTTTTAGAGAAATAATTCTCAAACTTCACGGCATGAGTCTCATTTACTCCTCTTAAAGCTATTATTTGAATTTAAAGCCCATACCTCAGCATCAAACAGCAATAAGATCTCAACTCCATTTTTCTCTCCTCTTTCCTTTAGGTCATCCTCAAAGGGATCCATGAGGATGATCAATTTCAGGCCTGGGGTGAGGCCCTTCTTCACATTCTCTATCAGGAGAGATGCCTTTTGGGGAGTGTCACAGATCACCGCAGAGATATTAGCTGGAAGCAGAAACAGAGCCAGAGGTCACCTTCATGGTACCTGCTAGGTACCTGATTGCCTTGCAACAAGGAAGAGATTTTTGAAAATTTCAAAGCTAGTGGGTACCCAAAGGAGATTATGTCTGCAAATCAGATTTATAATGCAGAAAACCTGAAACATTCCATCAATAATAAACGAGCTTAATTGAAACAGAAGCACATAGTTTTCATGCATGCTACCAACACAGTTTACAGTTTCTAGAGTCATGTAATTCTTTCTGCTTAAGAATACAGACAACAGGGGCGCCTGGGTGGCGCAGTCGGTTAAGCGTCCGACTTCAGCCAGGTCACGATCTCGCGGTCTGTGAGTTCGAGCCCCGCGTCAGGCTCTGGGCTGATGGCTCGGAGCCTGGAGCCTGTTTCCGATTCTGTGTCTCCCTCTCTCTGCCCCTCCCCCGTTCATGCTCTGTCTCTCTCTGTCCCAAAAATAAATAAAAAACGTTGAAAAAAAAAAAATTTAAAAAAAAAAGAATACAGACAACAAACATGGATCACTTAGGTGTGGTCCTGTCACTGTGTTTTATTTTGGGGAGGGAAGTAGGGAGTAGAAGAGAAAAGGGACAAATGGGATTTCAGCAGACAAACATTTTATGATTCTAAATGTTAGCATTTGCTGTGATAGTTGTTTGTAAAAATAAAAAAACGACAACAACTGCTGATTATGTTTATAGTTTAAATGGGTCTACTCACTCAACCTACTAGTTCTGGGACAGAAGGTAAGATCTTGGATATGGGAAAGAGCTGTTACTTGACCTTTGAGCTTGTACTTATTTCTCTAACCATGGTAATCTTTTTCTACAAATTCACCATGGACATTGGTGCATGCTGGCTAACTGTACTGACTTGGATTTACAATGATAGGAAATGAGATCAGAAGTTCCATAGTGATTTAGTCAATTAAATGACTTAGTCACTCACTCGATGACCTTTTATCCAGTGTGGCCAAAGTAAGGCATCTTATCTCTAAACTATACTGTCACACCGTGCCACCTTGAACATTTTATTGAACTTTCTATCTGTACATATCCCTGCTTGTGCTTTTGGTAACTTCCTTGTAAATTATAGCCTCGGTACTACAGGACAGGAAAGACTTGAGCAAATTCTGGCCATAGCATTCCAAGTCTGTTAACCAAAGCAGATATTGAGGAATCACTCAGCATGAACACAGAATCAAGTTATAATTTAATAGCAAAGCTTTACCCTTGTTGACAATGTATATGATGGCGTCTGCTCCCAAGGTATCATACAGGGGGACGGCTACCATGGAGTATGTGTAACAAGCCAACTCAGAGATGATCCACTGTATGGAGAAAAGCTCCAGTAAGAACTAGAGAACGCTTTGAAAGGGAAGAGTATTACTTCAGTCATTCAGCCCACAAATGCTTGTTTGAGGCCTTCGTGTTGAAAGAAATCACGTGGGGCCCTAGAGGCTTCCATTGCTAATGCTGTAGAGTACAGCTAAATAAAGGAGATAAGCTAGGCGCGGAGACAACTATTACACAAAGGACCAAAATCCAAAGGTAGAAGTGCAGTAAGTTCTATCCATAAGAGGTACAGAAAGCATTCGTTTTAAGGAATTTAAAGGAAGGAGAGATCACTTTTGGGGTGGCGTAAAGGCCATCTGGGACTACTTTGGGGAAAGTGATGGAAATGGGGCAGGGCTTTGAAGGACTGGTAAGATTTGACTATGGAGGTGGAGGCAGAGCAGGCATTCAGGGAAGAAGGAAGTGGATGAACAAAGATAGGATAGCACAACATCACTGTATATACATCAAGAAGCGTGAAGGTTAATACAAAATGAATTGGAAAGGTGGGTCAGCATCTGCGAGTGGTGGGCCTTAAATGTCAGTCTAGGTGTTACGGACTGAGTTGTGTCCACCCCCCAACCCCCCTGAAAATCATGTTGAAACCCTAACACCCAATGTGACTGCTTTGGGAGATAGGGCCTTTCAAGAGGTAATAAATAAGGTCCTAAGGGTGGAACTCTGATCCGATATGACTGGTGTCCTTATAAGAAGAAGAAGAGGCACCAAGGGTAACAGAAGAGGCCACGTGAGGACTCATTTTGAAGGCAGCCATCTGCAAGCCAAGAAGAGAAGCCTCAGTAGAAACCAAACATGCTGACACCTTGGTCTTGGACTTTCAGCCTCCAGAACCATGAGAAAATAAAGTTCTATTGTTAAGCCACCCAGTCTGTGATATTTTGTTGTGGTTGCACAAGCGGACTAATATCCCAGGTTTGGCATTAAGTTCCTAAATTAAAGTCAAGGATATCCCTTCCTATCAAGGCTGGGTGTAACAGAGTGGAGTGTGTAGATTCACCCAAAAGTGCAGCCAGTGCCCTCTCAGCTTTTAGGTTAAGCAACTGGCTCTAGTAAGCATAGGACTTCCAACTATTCTGAAGCATACAAAGGCTTTCTCTGAAGATACTGGCCTAATGACTTAACTAAAGCTTGAGTCCAATCATCTTAATGTCTACGTCTTCTTTCAACTCACTATATAAAGATGGTTATAGCCACTCTCAGTAGCAATGGGTACCTTGTTTGACAAGTTTAAGTACAACATGAATGTTCCAATTCTAATACAAACACCTCCCCTCCTTTCTACAATGTCCACAAGCTCTTATTTGCCAGCTCCCCACAGCGTCCTTACTTTCTCCTCATTTGGCAGAGACTGACTTAAAGTGAATCATAATGGGCTAGGAAATAAGAGAAATCCAGTTACCAACTTAGATCATTAGACATTCAACCAGGGATTAAGGAGGCTCTGAGCTGTAACTCTTTACACTGGAACAATATTTAAAGAGTAGGAGGTCTTTAAATAGTTTTGGTAAGTCATCAGCAAGTATAAAAGTATTGGTTTCAGGGTGGGGTTTAAGTCTTTAGACCTAGGCCTGACTCATTTCTGGAGTTAACTTCAACACGGTTACCTCTGGCCTATTCTGAGCAAAGATGCCAATGAATTGGTTTGTTGATGGCCCATATCCTTTATGCAAGAGACAGGAGCCCAGGTATTCTGCTCGATCAGACACCTACAAGATGGGGGTGGGGGTGGGGGCAAAAAAAAAAAAAAGCAGTCAAGAGACCAAAGTAGCTCAGAATACCACAGTAAGAATCTATCCAATACCATGGGCATGACTTACCTGCTTGTAAGACAGCCATCTATAGGGCTGGTTTGGTTTTCTATATCCCAAGCAAGGCCCATTATCTAAAAACATAACATTAAAAGAAAATCAGCTCCATCTGCAAATCCTTTGGACCAGAGAAGATAGCAGGAGATTAGGAAGAGACAAGACACAAAGGAGGAGAAATCCAGTAAGAATGTGAGCTACTCTTATGAAGGAAATTCAAAGGCAGTAAGTACTCAGTTCTCAAAGGCAGAAAGAGTTTTTACAAACTACATTAGAAATATTTAGAAAGTGCATTTGGAACTACATTTGAAACATTTAGGAAATGTTTTCAAACATTCAGGGTGTTTCGGTGTTGGAATATGTGACCCTTATTGGAACAGACATTTGAAGAAAACCGGCAGGATGGACAACCCATATGATGTGAATAAGTAAAATCCCACAAGAAACACAAAGAACCTATATTGGATAATCTTGGATTGAGCTTCCTTATAATAAGAGAAATGTATGCTCATAAAAAATATGTAAAAAATCAAAATATGAGCTGTCAATGATTCCATCACCTAAACACCATTATCATTATCAAATATCAAATTATCAAACACAAATATCATTAACACTGATCTTTATTTTCATAGTTCCTTTGTATAATTTTACAGGGTTATGTTCATTCCACATATACACTTTGGATCCTGCTTCCTTCTCCCATCTGATTTAAAAATTCCCATGTTGTCATGTCTTCTCTATAGAGATTTCAGTGGCCTTTTATGACCATCCGATGAAGGGTTCTACTGCAGTTGAATTTATCTCAGTATGAGTATTTAGGTTGTTTCCAAATTTGACACCTTAAATAATGCTATAATAAATACTCTCAAATCCTAATTTCAAGTTTAGGACATTTTCTTGGAGTCTCTGAAATGAAATAACTTGGCTGGGGAGGGCTTGGGGGTTGTGGCGGTCAGTGGAGCTCTGCTGCACGAAGCAGTTGTGACAATTGGCTTTTCTCCCACCAGCGACATATCAAGTAGTAGACACTAAATAGTATCTTTTTATCATACTTCTGGTTTGATAGGCTTAAAAAGTACTTCCGTCTAAGTTTCTTTAACAGCTATTCAGGTGGGACCTTTCCCCTCGTTTCATTTACTCTCTTGAATCACCTGTTGATGTACTTAGCCTGTTTATAGAATGTCTTCCGAGATACTGAGACTCATAAGGAACCACAGTGACATATGTGCACTTGTGCACACACAGTTGCACACCTGTACACACGCACACATACGTTCACCTTTTATATTTTTTTTTTAATTTTTTTAATATTTATTTATTTTTGAGACAGAGAGAGACAGAGCATGAACAGGGGAGGGTCAGAGAGAGAGGGAGACAAAGAATCTAAAACAGGTTCCATGCTCTGAGCTGTCAGCACAGAGCCCGACGCGGGGCTTGAACTCACACACCGTGAGATCGTGACCTGAGCCGAAGTCGGACGCTTAACCGACTGAGCCACCCAGGCGCCCCGTCACCTTCGATATTTTTACAATTGTGGCGTACATTTGGCAAGAGAAGAATGAAGCTTCCTAATTGCTGAAGGTTGGGAGCTCCACTTGCTAGAAACAAACAGCAAACGCGGCTTTGAAAGTCACGGAAGTGGTGTTGTCCAGCTAGGGAGCAACGCTAACTAACGGAGAAGCCCCCTCATCCAAGCCAGAAATAGACAGAGTTATAAATAGAAAAGTGGAAGTGAAGGAAATTTTACCCAGAGGATCTAGCCAAATTGCTGGAGGAATTCGGATCTTGCCAAAAGGAAGCATTCTGAGACAGAGTTACTAAGAATTCAGAGGTAAATAAGTGAACTTCCAGCCTAAGTGACAGAAGGAAAGGGAAAGAAAGCCAGGAAGAGAGAACCACTCTGATTAAAGACATATTTAAAAAATGAATGAGGAGACTGTCCACGGGAAACATTGCTACTTTTTCCTTCTGCTGAAACAGCTGCACGAATGTGCAAGAAGTCAAGCCTGACACTAACTTTCCCGGAAGCCGGGCACGTGCTGGTCTGCAAGCTGCTCCCAGCCACTTCTCCATCCCGGAGAACGCACCTCCCGTGGCCTACTGCTGGGATCCCTTGTATTAAAATCCTCACTAGTGATAGCTAGCACCGATGGCATGTGACTCCGGGCACATCGGTAACTATTGTTACCCCTAAGGCACAAGGCATCATGAAGGACTGGGGCAGTTTCTTCAAGCCCACTCAGTAAGAGAATGGTGATAAATGTGGAAATGCCATTCTGCATCCCATCACTTCCCTAATGATGAACATTCTAGCAGAGGCCCACGGCCCAGGAACAAGTCAAATAATTGGCCCAAAGGGGCACCAACTGAAGCCTCATTAAACTCGGTGCCCTAATCGGCTTCAGCCTGATTAGCCGAAGTCCTGACCAGGCAACAGCCTCGCCTTTGATTAGCTTCGTCCCTCTATTCTAAGGTGCGGCCATCTACAAAGAGCCCACCGGTGAACAATTTCTTGGCCAAATTGCTGCCCTCAGCTAAGTAGAGTGGAAAGTCTGGCTCCCAGAGCCCCTGGGAAGCTTTGTCAAAGATTCAGATTCTTGGGTCTCACTGTGTGGAATTCTGATCTGCTGCAATAGGGCAGAACTAGAGGAGAGTGTAAACACTCTCCATAGATGATTCGCAACAGAGACCATCTATTGGGTAGGCGTTAAAAGCATATGTTAGGGCTGATGTTTTCATCTCCACTTGGGACCAGACGTGTCATTTTCTGTTTCACGTGCCTGCTTCCACGAGAAACCCTTTTAACTTTATCTGCTTAGTTTTAATTTCGTATCAAAAAACATCTTCCTTTTTTTGAAAACTATGTAATGTTTCTTAATTTTGTTTTTGGGATAGACAGAGTGCGAGTGGGGGAGGGGCAGAGAGAGAGGGAGACACAGAATCTGAAGCAGGCTCCAGACTCCGAGCTGTCAGCACAGAGCCCGATGTGGGGCTCGAACTCGCAAACTGTGAGATCATGACCTGGGCTGAAGTTGGACGCTTAGCCGACTGAGCCACCCGGGTGCCCCTTGAAAAACCTCTTCTCAATGAAGTATCATACATGCCACTTATCATGTGCTAAATGGCTTGTTTCCAGTTACAATAACAACACAGTAAAGAAAACTCACTGAAGCAAATTTTGAAAAAGGGAAAGTTCTAGGGGCGCCTGGGTGGCTCCGTCAGTTGAGCGTCCAACTCTCGCTTTTGGTTCAGGTCATGTTCGTGAGATGAAGCCCCGCTATCAGCACAGAGCCTCCTTGGGAATCTCTCTCTTTCTCTCTCTGCCCCTCCCCCCACCAAAAATAAATAAAGAAACTTAAAAAAAAAAGAAAAAGAAAATTCCAAAGGAAAATCTTTTATGTTAGCCATATTGTATCTAAAGTTGCCAAAAAGTAAAGAAACTGATGGTTGGTTGGGGGTTTCTTTGTCATTTGCACGGAAGTCTAAATTAAGTGCTGACCTAGAGCCAGAAATAACCAAGTACAGTCCCCTTTGGAGACTTCAGAGAGGAGTTTGCTTTACAATAAGCCTTTCTTTGTCTGAAGGAGCAACTACTTTTATAAAACACTTAAGAGCTGACTGAAAATAGAACAATCTAGTCAAACGGTCAGATTTCAGAATCAGCTGCAACATTTTCTCGTTCCATCACCTTTGGAATGTCCCCGAACCTCTGACTTGCTGTTTCCTCGTTTTTAAGAGTAGAGGCAATAATAACTACTCCTGAAGGTTTAGGGGAGGTTAACGGGCTAGATGCGTGTAGTGCCTGCACGGTTTGCACCTGGCAGGAGTTGGCTGTTACATATTGCCACAGGTAAAAGGCAGAAGGGAAGAAGGGATAGGAAGTCACAGAGGCAAGGGCGCCTGGGTGGCTCAGTCAGTTAGGCATCCAACTTTGACTCAGGTCATGATCTTGTGGTTCATGAGTTCGAGCCTTGTTTCAGGCTCTGCGCTGACCGTGCAGAACCTGCTTGGGATTCTCTCTCTCTCTCTCTCTCTCTCTCTCTCTCTCTCTCTCTCTGTCTTCCCCGCCCCCACTTCTGTTCTCTCTTACTCCCTCAAAATAAATAAATAAAATTAAAAAAAAAAAAGATGTCATACAGGCAAACCCATGTCTGGATAAAATGTCACCAAAGACTAAAGATGTAGGGAGAGCTATAAGCTGGTTGATTTTGGAAGGAAAGTAGTGTGCCTCGCCTTGTGTTCAGTAATACAGATATAGGTAGTGAGCCTTGGTAGGTACCAAATGAACCTGCCAAAGTGCATGTGGTGGTGTTTCTAAGGAGGTCCAAAAGATAATTGCCTTCTGCGATACTAAAGAGTAGTGGCATGGACCAGGATCGGGGTCAAGGACAAGGTAGATCGGGAGCCCTGGATGCCAATTCCGGCTCATATGCTGCATCTGTAAATTCAGGGAATTGCATTTACGAAAATCCCGTTTCTGAACAAATATAATGGACCCGTGAGCTAATCAAAATACTTTCCTCCACATTATTGTCAACTCTTTACCAACTTGCTGGGGAGGTCCTCTTTGTGTTAAGTAAGGAACAGATTCAGAGGCAAAGTGATTTTGCACAAGGTCACACAGCAGAAAGGGAAGAACTGGTTTTAAACTCAAGTCTGTCTGACACTGGTTCTCGCCCCCCCGTTCTGATGCTATGTCCCCTGCATTTTGTATGCCAGCATTCTACTCAGACTACCGTTGGGTTTAAGAAGGGAGACAGGGGAGGAGAGGTATACCACAAGACCACACGTTGGTCTTCTTGCAGTCAAGGTTAGACTTCCAGGCCTACCAGACACAGCAAGTCCTCTTTGGAAAGTTTCATACAGCGTCCTGGCATCTGAGAAGTAGTAATGCAAGTCATTGTCCTTCTGGCCAGCACCCTTCCGTGCTCCTCCCTAAAACACAAGACCAAGTTTAGGCCAAGCCTGAGTGTCTCCTACCCTTTCCAAACCACTATGGATTGAATTCTTCAATTCAACCATATATTATATATTCAACCATATATACTGAACATTGAGGTCCCAGGAATGGCCCCTTTATTATTGAATGAAGTTTTAAGTCTCAAAATAGTAGTATCTCCACATTATAGAAACCCAGTGAATGTCACAGTTACATTTTTGGCACTCTCCTTCAACCCGTCTAGACACACACACACACACACACACACACACACACACACACAGAGGAGACATAATACTATAATTTTATATTTTAAAAAAATCACACCAAGTTTAAACATCTGTCAAATGCATACTATGTTCCAGCACTGTGCAAATACTGCAGATGCAAAGTGAGTTAAGACAAAGTCACTATCCATCAGCATCTCATAAATGAGAGTCTACGGAGTGGAGGTGAAAAGGGAAAACATGCGACTATAATACTGTGATGTGCACACTGTAATACCAATGTACATTCTGGGAGATGAATAATGCTACCCACTCTGGGTTAAGTAGAAAGGTTGCAAAGAAATAATACTTAATAGAGACTTTGAAGATAAGTAAGCACTTACCAAAAAGTTTTTTTAATGTAATTTTATTCTTAGGGATTAGGTGTTTCTTAAAATTTTTTGTAATGTCTATTTATTTTTGAGAGAGAGACAGAGTGTGAGCAGGGGAGGGGCAGAGAGAGAGGGAGACACAGAATCCGAAGCAGGCTCCAGGCTCCGAGCTGTCAGCACAGAGCCCGATGCGGGGCTCAGATTCACAAGCCATGAGATCATGATCTGAGCTGAAGTTGGAGGCCCAGCAAACTGAGCCACCCAGATGCCCCTACCAAAAAGTTATAGTTTGGTAACTTTGGTAGAGGGGAGGAAAAGGAGAACAATTCAGAGTGAAGAAACGGTCTGGATAAAGACGCAGAGGTGAGAAGACACATTGCCAAGCCTGGTGGATAGCTAGAGAGCAAGGTGTTAAAGAGGGATGGTATTGGGGCGCCTGGGTGGCTCGGTCAATTAAGCGTCCGACTTCGGCTCAGGTCACGATCTCGCGGTCCGTGAGTTCGAGCCCCGCGTCGGGCTCTGTGCTGACAGCTCAGAGCCTGGAGCCTGTTTCAGATTCTGTGTCTCCCTCTCTCTGTGACCCTCCCCCATTCATGCTCTCTCTCTCTCTCTCTCAAAAATAAATAAACATTAAAAGAGGGATGGTATTGTGGCTGGGGATATGCCTAAAAATGTAAGTTACTGCCGAGAAAAGGGCCAAAAAAGTACAGGGGATAACACATGAGGTTATAACAAGAGATCTAACTTAGTCTAGAGCATCAGGGAAGATTTCCAGGAGATGGCACATAAAGTCAAGACATCAACAACAAAGTTCCCTGTCTAGCAAAGGAAGATAGGATCTTAACTCTTTGTTTATAAGGAAGAAGGAAAGATGATTCAGACTCAACTTTTGGTAACTGGATGAGAAGAGATGCACTTAACTGAGAGCAGAAGGAGAAACAGGAAAATGTGTGTGTGTGTGCATAAGGGAGAAGATATGAAATATAGAGATTTGCTGAATTTGAGTGTCACTGAGATGGACTGGAACTGGGGAGATTTCAGAACTAGAAAGTCAGATTCAGGTGTCATAACCTTTTAGGTACAGGGGCGCTTGGGTGGCTCAGTCGGTTAAGCGTCTGACTTCGGCTCAGGTCACCATCTCACAGTCCGTGAGTTCGAGCCCCGCGTCGGGCTCTGTGCTGACAGCTCGGAGCCTGGAGCCTGCTTCAGATTCTGTGTCTCCCTCTCTTTCTCTGCCCCTCCCTGCTCATGCTCTGTCTCTGTCTCAAAAATAAATAAAAACATTTTTTAAAAATTTAAAAAAGTAACCTTTTAGGTACTCAAGTCGTGAACGAGGGATTTCCTCAGCTGGGGATTGGCAGACTATAATCTGGGGCCATATCTGGCTTGTCATCTGGTTTTACAAAAAAGGCTTATTGGAACACAGCATGCTCATTCATTTACATGCTGTCTGGTGATTTCATGTTACAGCAGCAGAGCTGAGTAGTTGTATCAGAGTCCGTGTGGCCTGCAGAGCCTAAACTACTCACCGTCCGTCCTTATAGAGCGTGTTCACCAACCCTTGTGTTAGAGAAATCAAGAGATGGTGAGATGGAAACTCTAGACGAGGGGGAGGAAAGAAGCTAAGTGACAAAGACTGTCTTGCAATTAGGAAGAGATCTCACTAAAGGATATTATGAAAGACAAAAAGAGAAGTTTTAAGAAAGATGAATTCTCAAGGCAAGTGAGAGGAAGGCTGAAGGAGAAATCATTGAATGTTGAAGTTAGGTTATGCGTGAGCCAGAGGAGTTTGGGGGAGATGGTAGTAACAGGTGAGATCTCAGCGGGTCAATGGTCAGAAAAGGACATCGACAGGCTATTCTTAAAGAACTCTGGTGGAAAACGGGAGGATTGAAAGGAGGTGGTGATCTGAAGCTGCAGGATGAGCAGCATAGGAAGATGTCAACGAAGAATGTGCAGACATCCCAGGATAAAAGCGGGGTGGTGGAGAGTGGAGGCAGCTTGGAGGAGATTCTCGAGCAGAGGAAAGAAGTTCCTGAAACAATCAGAAGAGGTTAGCCTTATAAAGGAACAAAAATGCTTTCTTCTCTGAAAAGGAATGAATGTGAAAAATGAGGAAGAGAACATTCTGGGAGCTCTGCCTTTGCTCAGAGAGGTAGGAAGCTGTGTGACTTGCTGAAAGTTGGGGAATTGAGGCGAAAAGCCCTCTTCAGCTTCTGCCAGTTTTAAGAATGAATATGGACCCAAAGCCAGAATTTAACTTCAGGAAATAACCTCTTTACCATTCTCAGGTATTGGGTATCTCAATGACGGCTTTCTCCTGCCACCAACACCGGCTCTATCGCCTAGATAACAGGTCAGCAAAATTTTCCCGTAGAGGGCTACATAGTAAAAACTTGGGGCTTCGTGGTGCACATCTCTTTTTATTTGGTTAACATCTCTTAAAAGATGTAAAAACCATTCTTAGCTGGCTAGCTGCTCACATAAAGGTGGATTCTGCCCACGGGCTGTAGTTGACCAACCCTGATCCAGATTATTAGCATCCTAAAACCTAGCTGTGGTTTTATGGCTGTTACAAAAGAAAGTACGCCAGTAATAGAAGTTGAAATTTGTAGATTTTCTGGTGATGGTTAACCTAAAAGGCTTCCTTTCCAACGCTATACCTGATTCTCCTCCTGAGTTATGCCAAGGACTTGGATTACATTTTGCGCTTGATCAAACTAGAAAGAGGAGGGGCGCCTGGGTGGCTTGGTCAGTTAAGCGTCCGACTTCGGCTCAGGTCATGATCTCACGGTCCATCAGTTCGAGCCCCGCCTCGGGCTCTGTGCTGACAGCTCAGAGCCTGGAGCCTGTTTCAGATTCTGTGTCTCCCTCTCTCTCTGCTCCTCCCCTATTCATGCTCTGTCTCTCTCTGTCTCAAAAATAAATAAACGTTAAAAAAAAATTAAAAAAAAAAAAAAGAAAGAGGATTGGTCAGTTACCTCGATTCCCACCGACTGGTTGTTCAAATCCACAGGAGGGAGGACTGGCTGCGGTCTGTTGATCAGCCACAGGAAGATGGCAGTTCCTAAGGTCAGGATGCAGATGAGTGCCGGAGTTGGAAGTGGAGAAAACAAGAAGTTAAAGATAAAAAGCATCTTT
The DNA here is from genome assembly GCF_018350195.1 of Panthera tigris. Lineage (NCBI taxonomy): Eukaryota > Metazoa > Chordata > Mammalia > Carnivora > Felidae > Panthera > Panthera tigris. The sequence goes on along the minus strand of NC_056670.1, from coordinate 68,674,073 downwards.
GTGAATAGCAGCAGGAAATTCAGGCCTTAAAAAAAAAAAGAAAAGAAAGAAGAAAGAAAAAGTTAGAGGAAATGGCCATATATATATTTTTTTACTCGATAGTTGCGTTTACAAAAGGACGCACACACATACACGCATGCACTCGCGCACTTCTAACCCTCCAACAAACCAGGGTTGGACTTCTCTCGGGACAGAATTTCTCTTACTGTTTACTTCAGCAAAGTTGAAAATAATACAGTACATTCTCTACCCGCCCCCCACCCCGCCTGGCCACAACTTGACTGTCCTCCCACAAGGCAGAAAGGATTAAAGGAAACAGGTTAATCATTTCCTAGACAATTTTGCAAAATGATTGCCTTTTTGTTTTTTGGCCCAACAGGGCCTAGAAGAGCCTTTCTGGATCCAAACTAAGCTGGTTGTCAGAGGAGGGCACCCTGGAGAGCTTCTCCTGCCCAGTCAGACCAAGGATCAGGAAGGACTCTTCTGGCTGGATTTTTCTAGTACAAAACAAACAGAACAGGGAACCTCTGTAGAGGTGACAGAGCAGATTTTAAAAATCAAGCTTTCTGCATGAATGACATTTCCTGCTGACCAGCTACACCTTGCTCATTGCTTTCTTTCTTGAAGCATAGGGAGAGTCTCAGGGATCAACAGCATCTCAGCTTGCTGTGTCCAATGTCCTTTCCTCCAGGGAGCCTTGGAGAAACCATTTTTACTGGAGGCAATGTCAGCCAGGTACATGGAAAGGGTGCTGGAAAATGCACCTGATGCATGGTAGCAAGTGAGCACTGAAGATTGAGGCCAGGAGGAGATCTCAGGGAACTGAAAGCAGCAAAGCTTTTTCCCCAACCCAGCTTTTCTTGTAGCTTCTAGCGATGTCTGGCTTCAAACTGCTCTAGTAGAAGGAGCTAGTGTTTGGGCAAGTCCTAGGAATTTACTCTGGCTAAGGCCATCTCTCCCATCTCTTGCCTCACAGCTTTCAGACTGGATTGTTTGCGAAAATCGTGGAATTTAATCCAACCAATGTCATGACATAGCATTTTACAGATAAGCAAATCGGAGCTCCCAAGGGTAAAGTGACTTGTCCAAGTTCACTCAGCATTTCCTGCTGCCGCTTCCCCATCAAAATCTGCAAAACCCCTCTTTCATCCCGAGTCTAGCTTTGGAGTTCAAAGAGACTGAATCTGGCTGGAACCGTAGAGGTGACGGCGAAGGAACATCTGAGTGTTCTCAAGAACACAAATTCTGAATTGCCTTTACTGTCACCTCTAAGATTCAACGGATAAAGAAGATATGGTTTATATATACAATGGAATACTACTTGGCAATGAGAAAGAATGAAATCATGCCATTGCAGCAACGTGGATGGAACTAGAAGGTATCATGCTGAGTGAAATAAGTCCGTCAGAGAAGGACAGATATCATATGTTTTCACTCATATGTGGATCTTGAGAAACTTAACAGAAGACCACGGGGGAAGGGAAAGGGAAAAAATAGTTACAAACAGAGAGGGAGGCAAACCATGAAAGACTCTTAAATACAGAGAACAAACTGAGGATTGACGGTGGGGGGGCGGGGGGGTGGAAGAGAGGGGAAAGTGGGTGATGGGCATTGAGGAGGGTACTTGTTGGGATGAGCACTGGGTGTTGTATGTAAGCCAATTTGACAATAAATTCTATTAAAAAAAAAGTTTACTGCAGTGCCTTATGGAATAGTATCTCAGAGATGAGACCAAACATTCCCACTTTAAAATTGAGAGAACAAAGCAAGCCTGAGAGAACAAGTTTTATCAGATAAAGATCATAGTTGCCCTGAGAACTCTGAGAACTTTGGGGCTGCTGCCATTAGCTGGAATCTGGAACTTTCTCCCTCCACCCCAGCAAAGGCTAACCGAGCTCAGGAATTGTGTGTGGGAGCAGGCATGGTCACAAGAATGCTTCAGCCATTTTAGCATTTTTCTGCTCCCTGATTGGCTATTACCTGAATTTGGAGCAGTCCCTTTTCCATTTTATGGAGGAAAACTGACCTTCCAGAGACTGGGATGACTGTCCCCAACTCCTTGGTGTCTTCCACATTGTGTTTAGGGGAAGAAAAAGACGACAAAACAAAAACAAAGGCAAGGCCCCACAGGTGCTAGGTCACATAAGGACTGGGGGTGTTACCTACTGTGACCGCCTGCCAGGATTGTGAGAGCTGGGATTTTTAGAATCCAGCCTGTCCTGGACTTGTGAAGTGGCACGAGCCAGCCACCCCAGGCGGGGAGGCGGGCCGCCCCAGGGAAAATTATGAAATTGACAAAGCAGGTAGCAGAGCTGAAGCGAGGAGAGACCTGCTCTGTGCTCACCCATCCTGCCACCGCCAGCCCGGTTCCTGAGCTTGGGGACACTGCCACAAGCCTAGTATCTTCTGATCTGGGATTCTCTCCTCTGTCCTAATCTCACCTTCAAATTAAGAGATTCTTACCTTCACTCTCCTTCTCACCTATGAGAACAGCCTGTCACACTGAGGACTTTTGCTCCCTTCTTGCAGACGGCAGATTTACATTTTAACAAGTGATTTTGCAAACTTTGTCTTCAAAAGAAGGGCTAGAGGTGAAATTTCTGTGGCAGGTGGCAGCCAGGGATGCGGGGAGGAGAGTGGTCGAAGAGTTGGGCAGATAGCACAGAGAGAGGCAAGGAGAGAGACAGAACCTGTGACCAGAGCAAAGTCAGCACCTGCTGTCGACCCGGCCTGGTTGTTACCACACGGTAATGTGAACCCACGATCAAGAGATCATCAGATTTTGTGCTCCCTAGAAAACCTAACACACTGGATTTTTACGAATCCTCAGTTTTAACTACAGGCCCAAGCAGTAAGAGTCTGGTATGGGATGAACAAAAAGACATCTGGATTAATCTGGACCATGGTCTGTCAATTCTTAAGCCTTCCTTTCAGACATACTGAAGTTACACAGCCCATGGATGTGATGAGACTGGCCACTTGGATACAAACAAGGGAGATACTTATGAAAGCCAAGCCCACAGCTTCAGGAGAATGAAGTACCTTGCTTGCATTGGCAAGGGATTTTATTTGGAGAAGTCACTGAGAGATATATCTGTTTGTCAAGTGAAATAGCTTACTCACTTTGTTTGCTATTGTAAATCAGGTATTGAACTCAAATAGGACATGTGCAGAATATCAGACAGCTCCTCTCTGCCTCTCCACATTGTTAAAAGTTTATTTATTTTGAGAGTGGTGGGGGGGGGGGGAGGGAGGAGCAGAAAGAGAGGGAGGCAGAGAATCCCAAGCAGGCTTCATGCTGTCAGCCCCTCACAAACTGAACTGTGAGATCATGACCTGAGCTGAAACCAAGAGTCAGATGCTTAACCGACTAAACCACCCAGGCGCCCAGCCGTTTTAAAATGTACAATTCAGCAGCATTTAGTACATTCATGATGTTGTACAACCATCATGTCTAGTTAGGTCCAAAACATTTTCATCACGCAAAAAAAAAAAAACCCAAGTGCCCCTTAAGCAGTTAGTCCCCCTCTGCCCTTCCTCCTCAGCCCCTGGCAACCACTGATGTACTTTGTTTCTATGGACTTACAAATTCTTAATATTTCATATAAATGAATCGTGTATATGGGACTCTCTGTGTCTGACATTTCTCGCTCAGCATATTTACAAGGTTTATCCACGTTATAGCATATATCAATACTTCATATCTTATGGCTGAATAACATTCCATTGTGTAGACAGACATTTTATGGATTCATTCATCAGCTGGTAGATATGGGGGTTGTTCCTACATCTTGGCAATGGTGACCAGTGCTATGAACATTTGTATGCAGATTTTACTATTTTCAGTTCTTTATGGTAAATACCTAGAAATGGAATTACTGGGTCACATGGTAATTGTATATTTAAACCTTTCGAAGAACCACCAAAATGTCTTCCACAATGGCTGTGCCATTTTACAGTCCAAACAGCAATAGACGGTTCTGATTTCTTTATATCCTCACCAACACTTACTATTTTCTGGGGGGTTTTGATAATAGCCACCCCACTAGGTATGAAATGCCATTTCCCTAATGACTAATGATGTTGAACATCTTTTCATAAGCTTGTTGACTATTTGTATTTCTTCTGTGAAGAAAGATCTATTACAGTCCTTCGCTCATTTTTAAATTGGGTGGTTTGTCTTTTTGTTGTTGAGTTGTAAGAGTGCTTTACATATTCTGGATACTAGACCCTTATCAGATATATGATTTGCCAATATTTTCTCCCATTCTTTCTTTCTTTCTTTTTTTTTTTTTAAGTAGGCTCTAAGCCCAGTGTGGGCCTTAACTCGTGACCCTGAGATCGAGTCAGATGCTCTATCAACTGAGCGACCCAGGTTCCCCTGCTCCCATTCAGTAGTCTGGATAGCCTTCTTAAGACATACACATATTTTTAACCTTATGATGCTAGTGCTAGAGAGGATTTGCAACTATATCACATAACTCTCTCATTGTTCAGTTGGGAGAAGCTGAGAGCCCAAGAGATGGTAAAACCTTTGGGCTACACCACTACTGAACTGGGAAGCTCTGGTTACCATCCCAACCTTTAGAATCCATTACAATTTCCAGATATGTTCAAGTAAATGAGGAGAAAAGCTACTGTCTCTTTTGTCACGTGTCCTTTGTCATTCAAATTACAATTCTGGTTCAGTCATTCAGTGGAACCCTCCACAAGGAGTTGATGTGGCGGCATTTCCTTCTCTCTTTATATCACTATTTGGGAAGGAATGGAGGAGGGGAAAGTGTGAAGGTGGCAAAGAGGAAAGAGAGCTGTGTTACACCGCACATAGGAGTGCCTGTTCCAGGTCATCTACAGATTGTTGAGCAAGCCATACTACACATTAAAATGGTTAGGATGGCCCCAGGTGGAAAGCTTCCTTCACTTTTTGACGTGGTGATAGTGACATACTGTAGTCCCTTCCACCAGGATGTCCATTTGTCCCCAGTCCTCCCCTTGGCTCCCTCCAGGGTCTTCCCTCCTCTGTGGTATGAAGTCACTCGTCTCCTGGCTCCTGACACATTTAGTTCCCAAGCTAGCTGAAGGATACCTTCCACCTTTATACCTGCTTGCAAGCTCCCAGGACAAGCCCCCGTGTCTAGGTTATGACTACCCCATATTCAGCTCTGAGTTTTGCTCCTTTGAGGATTTGGGCCACCATTTCTTCATGAAGTCTCATTTTCTGTGAATGAAGTCCCCAAATGGACCCTTCTACTATTCTAGTTTTTGGTCAACTATGTTTATTGCCATGAAGCTTTCAGGTTATCTTCGACCTACAAATATTGTTTTGTAGTCCCTTTTCTTTGAAAGATCTTATTTTTCCTACATGAATTCAGGTTTCCATCCATATGTCAATTCCCTTCAAGCCTCTGTATTTGCTCTTCCCTTTGCCTGAAACACTATTCCCCGGATCTGAAACAGTGTGTAATACTTATAGGCTGGGCCTCAACTCAAATGTCACCTCCTCAGAGACTTACTCTCTCTGATCACCCTACTTAATATTGCCTTTTCCACTCCAGTCACTACCACAGAACCTTGCTTTCTCTTCTCCATGATACTGTTCACTATCTGAAATAGTCCTAGTCCCTTATCATCCATTGTCCCTACTGAACTGATGTTCTAACTAGAACAGAGATTTTTGTTTTGTGCACTATTGTATCTCCAATGTCTCCACCATTTCTGGCACATAGTTAGCTTTTGATGAGTGGTTCTTGAATAAATGGCCAGTTTTCTGGTTTAGAACTGTCTGCTTTAAATCCTCTGTTAGACCACGTTTCCCTTCCTAAAACTCAAACTCCCAAATCTTAGATCATCAAAAGTCACTCTGGCCAATATTGAGATAGGTACTCCCATATCAGTATTTGGCACAGTATTGGGTTAGGAATGGTAGGAAGTGAAAAGGAGGCATTTCTAACACATACCCAGGACTACTCAGGATGAGTATATACCTCTGAGCTTGAAAGACTCTACAAGATGAATCTTATCAAATGATGTCATCTACAGTAGTAAGTGAGCAGGAAATCCAGCCTAGAAAAAATAATTGTGTCAAAGAACAATAAGGCAAATTATCTTTGCTTTTAGGCCTGAAGAACTAACTATTTTCTGTGTGGTAACGAGATATAAATTGCAATCATAAGCTTTTGGGGGAAAAAAATCTACCTTCTAGAATAGTATACTAATTTGGATTTAATTGGTTTCTCTGTTCCCCTACATGTATGGACTCATTTTGTGGTGATAGACAGCTCATTAAAAGGGAGACCAGAGTCCCCAGGTTCTTATTCCCAATTAGTTAACACATTCTTCTGTACTGAATCACTTAGTTTCTTCTAGGGACTAGGTCACAAGACTTTAAGACTCATAATGACTCCAGAGGGGCCTGTGTGTTATTTAGGAGGCTGTATATGAAAGTTATGCTTTCTTAGTTGGGCTTTAAATCACCTGCCCAGGCTCCATTGTTAGTTTCCCTAAATCCCTGCCTCCCCCTCCAATGTAGGAAGCTTCCACCTCAGTTCTTAACCACATAGTTAATATTTCTAGACAAATTCCAAAGTAATGGCAAAGGTCAATAGAACATTACAAACATACAAATAGCTTCATGAAAATAACTTTTCCTTAACATGCAGTGAACATGAAGCAGATGTGCATTCTATTTCAAGACCCTTCACCAGTATCTTCAGAGGTCTGGAGCTAAGGGTTTTCCACCTTTTCTTACACCAGTTTACTCTTCTGCATCAAATATAGTTTTCTGCTTTTGAAAAATAAAAGATATGATCCTGTTTCTTAAAACTTAAACAGTCAGAAAACCCTGATATTGGAAAAGCATTGACTTCAAAAGAGGGTCAATCTCAGCTACTCATGCTATTTAAAATGATGTAAAGGTCAGAAGGGCCAACATTTGGTTATATCTGAGATAAAATTTGTTGTCATATTTCCCAATTAAAAAAAAAAAAAAAACAGCTGAGAGGGGAGTCCTAAAAACTCTCTAAGGAAATAAGAGGCAATTAGAAGCCATGAAATAATTCAATAACGTGGCTAGTTACCACATTGGTAGCTAGAAACTCAATAGCTTTACTTTATTTCATGCAAATAGCTGATTCAAAAGTAATGGGGGAAAAGTCATTCACAATAGCATATATAAGAGTAAATGTGTAGGGGCGCCTGGGTGGCTCAGTCGGTTAAGCGTCCGACTTTGGCTGAGGTCATGATCTTGTGGTCCACGGGTTTAAGCCCTGCGTTGGGCTCCTTGCTAACAGCTCGGGCCCTGGAGCCTGCTTCAGATTCTATGTCTCCCCCTCTCTCTCTGCCCCTTCTCCACTCACCATCTCTCTCTTTCTCTCTCTTAAAAATAAACATTTTTTTAAAAAGAATAAATGTGTAAAGTCTCTATTTAAAAAGTTTAGATCTGAGGGACATAAGAAAGGCTTGAAAACTGGAAACGCATGCTTGAGATAGTCAAGAGGACCCCATATCCCTAAATGTATCTATACATTTAATGTAACTTTAATAAGAACCAACAGAATTACTTGGGAAATGAAAAGTTGATTCTAAAGTTCACCCAGAGGGGTGCCTGGGTGGCTCAGTCTGTTAAGCCTCCCACTTTGGCTCAGGTCATGATCTCATGGTTCATGAGTTTGAGTCCCATAGCAGGCTCTGTGCTGACAGTTCAGAGCCTGGAGCCTGCTTTGGATTCTGTGCCTCCCTCTCTCTCTGCTCCTCCCCAACTCATACTCTGTCTCTTGCTCTCAAAAATAAACATTTAAAAAATTTTAAAAAATACAGTCCACCCAGAAAAATAAAGCTTATTAATAAAAGTCAGAAATTTTTTTTAGAGTTTATTTATTTAATTTGAGAACAGACAAGCATTAGCAGAGGTAGGGCAGAGAGAGGGAGACGGAGATCCCAAGCAGGCTCCACACTGTCAGCACGGAGCTTGATGCCTGGCTCAAACCCACCAACTGTGGCATCATGACCTGACCCAAAAGCAAGAGTCAGAGGCTCAACCGACTGAATCACCCAGGTGCCCCAAGAATCAGAAAAGTTTTGAAAACCAACAGGAATTGGGGCTAGGGGGGACCAGAGAGTTCAACATTACCACATTTGCTTCTGATAGAGCTAGAGAAGTTTTCTATTGATCATGAATACACAAAACTCTGAACAAAATGATCCTGAAACTCCCAGGGGATATATTCACATATACTAAATTGCATTTCAAATAAAGATAGATTTTTTTTTCACTTAAAAGTATCAAGACAACTGGTTAGCCATTCAGAGAAAAGACATCAAGCTGATCACTGTCTTACCCCCCCAACAAAAATTAGCTCAAGATGGATCAAAGACTTAAATATGAAACAATGACAACCGTAAGAGTATTTGGGGATAAAAAGTATAAGAGAATGTTTTCTTTTTATAATTCTGGTAGGAGGAAGACTTGAGATAGACACAAAGCCTAGAAACCATAAATGAAAATGTTGGCAAGCTTACATAAAATTTTAAAAAATATTTGCCTTGCAGGAAAGATACCAGAGACAAAGATAAACTGGGAAAAGTATCAAATACTTTGCCTATCTAAAGAGCTCATTTCCTCAATAAGGAATGCTTAGAAGTCAACAAAAAACAAAACACAACAAACACAATAAAACACAAAGCAAAGGTCACAACCAGAATGTTCACAGCAAAACATTATTTATGAGAAAGACATTTATCTTTGCTTAGCATTTAATAAATGCAAATTTAAATGAAATGCCTTTTCCCCCACCCATAAGAGTAGCAAAGATGAAATAGTATAAAATGCACTGTTAGGGAAATGTAAATTAGGTGCGGTCTCCTTAAAGACGTGCTCATTGCCTTCTAACACAATTTAAAATGTGTGCCCTTTGAACTAATGACCCTACTAGTAACTCATCCTGTAGAAAGACATCAGTTCTATAAAATATATTACAAATGGCTGTTCAAGGTACTGGTTAGGAATGTGGTCCCCTACCCTGTGTGAACGTTTTTGTTACCTGCGTTAGATAACCTCTGTGTGGTTTCTTAAAAAAAAAAAAAAAAAAATTTTTTTTTTTTTAATCTTTATTTTTGACAGAGAGACAGAGACAGAGTGCGAACTGGGGAGGGGCAGAGAGAGACAGAGAGAGAGACACAGAATCCGAAGCAGACTCCGGGCTCCGAGCTGTCCGCACAGAGGCTGACACGGGGCTCGAACTCACAAACAGCGAGATCATGACCCCAGCTGAAGTTGGATGCTCAACCGACTGAGCCACCTAGGTGCCCCTGTATGGTTTCTCATCTGTAAAATGGCAATGAAAATATCTTCTTCGTGATTAAAGGAGTTAATGTACCTGTAAAGTACTTAGAACAGTGCCTGGTGTATAGAATCAAGTATCAACTATTCTGTTCACTATTGTTACATCTACAGGAATTTTTTTTTTTTTTTTATAATGCGGGAGACCAGGAAAGCCTACCTTGATAGGAGAGTAACCAAATAAATCAGAACACTGTCACACAGTGTGCTCTTGGCAGGTATTATAAAGAATAAAGCAGATCTGTATGTACTGATGTGGAAAGGGCTCTATGATACATTACTGAGTAGAAAGAAAAAAAAAAACCCCACTTGGACAAATGCCTATGTGTTTGTGTTTCTGAAAGTATATTCCTCATATGAAAAGATGTATGGAAGAAGAGAAATCATGAGTGGATTTTCCCGGAAAATTTCAAGTATTCAATCATTCAGCCAAGAGATATTTAAGGGCTTGACTGTATATTGGTGTCATTCCAGGTGCTGGGGACATGGCAGTGAAACCCTGCCCTTGTGGGGTTGTATTTTCTTGGGGAGTTTGACAAGTCTGACCAATGACTAGATTATATAGTATATGGAATTAAAAAAAAAATAGAATCAGGGAAGAGGATTGTGGACAGCGGGGGTTAAGTTTTCAAGCAAGTCTCATCAAGAAGGTAACTTGAGAGTAGGCGCTGTTTAACGTGAAATACGTGTGCTTTACTGCTTTAAAAAAGACGAGCAAAAACCCAAGAACAAACAAGAGCTCCAAATGACCCCACCTCGGCCTGAGGCAGCTGATCGAGAAAGTTCCACCACCTCGGTTGTTGACAATTCATGTGCCTGTGCCTGAGAACGTGGCCTCAGCTTCATTTCTGCAAGTGCAGCCTTCCCACCACCAAAGCCACACTGAATGAACGTGGCCGTTCTGAGCGCTCGCGTTGTGTGCAATCCTCTTAGCCACAGAGTGAGCCTGTTCGGACAGCAGCGCTGGGGGTGGAAACGTTTTTCAACCATTTCTTTAGCAGATAAAGAGAGCAAAGGTGAAGTTTGAGTCACAGGGCCAAAAGGGGCCCTGAAAGGGCACCTTTCAACATTCACTGCAAGGAGCCAAGAAGAGGCTGGCGTAAGATCCTGACATAGGAGATGGCAGTTGACTTTCCAGCCAGTCACCGCTGCCCAGGTGCTCAGGCCACCACTCGCGCTAGCCTTCTCCAGCAAGCAGTTCCAGGTCACTGGACACAGACCGCTCTCTCCATCTGGGGCCTGGTACCCAGTGTGCTCAGAGGCACACACACCAGGCGATGTCCCCAGGCAGACAGCAGAGGGCCGCCTCCTCTCCACGGGGTCAGGCAGGACAGAGCAGGGAGACTGTATTCCCAAAGGGGATCCCTATGAAGTCCCGGGGGGGGGGGTGACTGAGCGGTCATTTCCACAGCATGGAAATATTCTGTGAGTGTTTAATTAAAACAGGAAAGCGATATCAAGGTCACACGCCTTGCCCTTCCCCGCCCAAATGCTAGGCCATAGCCAACAACTCCAATTTGTAAGGCAGCTGGCAGGGAGAGGGGGAGGGTTAGGCTTGAAATGGTTTTCCTGGCCTGCGAGCAAGCACGCTATAAATAAATCAGGATGTTTTTAATGCATATCCATGGGTAATATCTTTGCTGCTGAATCACACAGGGAAAGCTCCAGGAACCAGAGCTCAGGAGGCTTGTACAAATCGGAGGCGGCTCCGTTCTATCCTGAGGTTTGGGCCTCAGGAAAGCTTCCTGTGACTCAGTGGACGCCTTGGCTGTGAGTGTTCCCAGGCAGTAGCTGTCTAAGCCTTCAGGGTCTACTACACCCTGCACAGAGCCTGAGGTCCAGCAGGAACCCTCTAGGTCCCAGCGAGCCACTTGTTCCTTTTGCTTACCAATGGCACAAGTTCAGAGGAGAGAACGAGGGAGGAACATCTGTTGAAGGAAACAGGTTGCAGCATTCAGTCCCACAAGGACCCAGTGTGCTCCTATACACACAGATGGGGCAGAGGTGGCTGAGTCCTCTTCCGAAATGCCACAGCCAGGGGCCACATGCCATGACATTGACCACACCAAGCAGCTTGACCTGAAGGGGCCCAAGGGTCACTCATTCTACAAGCGTTTGAATATTTGAGCACCTACTATGTGCCAGGCAGTGTGTTCGGCGTGCGGAAAGCACGCTGGGACTTCACGGTCAAGGAGGAGATAAAACCAATTCCCCAGGCAGTAAACAAATGCTTAATGGCGTATACACCAGTGTTGGCAGAATCTGGTGGACTGGAGAGCTCCATGTGGCAAGAGAGAGATTTACCCTCTATACTTTATTTATAAAATTACATATTTCGTTTTAAAAAGGAAAACAAAGGTCTTGGACCAACTGTGTGCCCAGCACTTTGCCATGTGCAGAGAGACATTTAGAAGACCTACCCCCTGCCAAGAGCCTACTGAACACACTTACAGAAGGATTCAGTGTGGGAGACGCAAGTGTAGACTGGACTAGGTGAAGGGCGCTGTGTGGAGACTAGACTCTCAAGGATGTGTGGTTCTTGATCTCCTAGGTTTATGGCCAATGGTGTCATTTCCAGGGTCAATCAAGGAGGATGACCCCACCAATTAGGCCAATGGCTAATAAGTCCCCAACTAGGATTCTAACCATGATTCTGTCAAACCATCTTTCTCAACTGTCATCTCTGTCTCTGTTTTTTTTTTTTTTTTCCACAGAGAAGGGAGGGGAGGGGAAGGGAACACCCAGATGTGGGGGCAGAGGTAGAGTATGACTAAAGGCGCTGATGTGGGACAAGCATGATACCTGGGGAAGGGAAATAGTGAAGGGGTGTTTCTGATGCAGGTAGAGGATCCATCTTTAGTTGAAAGGAAGGTGGGGGAGAAAAAGCCTCCAAGAAGACTGAAGGTGACAGTATCTGGTGCTTGGTGGAGACACCATACAACTCAACTAGAGTCATTTCAGTTCATAAATACCAGAGAGCCCTAGGGTGCCAGGCCTTGCCCTGGTGAGTAGGATTTAACAAAAAAGCCCTCATTACATTAAATACCACAAGCCTCTTAACTCGGTCCATGAAGACAGCATAGGATAGTTGAGCCACCCATAGGCTGACAGCCAGCAGTGACAAATCCCACTGGGTCTCAGATTGACACAGTCAACCTTAATCTACCAACAAACCACAGCCCGGCAGCCCTACCCTGAGGAAAACCTTGTCTCAAAAAACACCCCTCAAGGCTTCCCAAGTGTGTTGCTCATTATGAGAACGGGGATCAGGAGACTCAACACCAGAAGTTCATGGGACTTGATAAGAGAGCCTGTAAAAAGATAGTCTGGACAAAGTGCTAGGCCCCCATCACCCATGCAGGAGAAAAACAGTGAGTTGAAACTTTGTGAAAGGGGCCTTCCTGCCAGAGCTCCTGCAGAGTCAGCCCTCAAATTACCTGGTTGGCCGCCGGTCATAAGTCACCAGATTCAAAGTGCAAACAACAAGCTTTATGGCCAACAGTCTCATTTATAGCAACAAACTTTCAAGGCCTTTGCCCTTCCAGGTGCCAGAGCAGCAGCCCTACCCCTCGCGTGGCCCTGGGGATAGCTACATAAAGTCAATGGCGTCAGTTTCCCTCAACTGCATGCAAAAGGGGACAGGTAACCGTTCCTACTTAAAAGGGGTACTGTATACGGAGCCCTCTAGGCACTGCTGGTCATGAGAGGTCCTCAGGAAGCCGGGATCTCTTTCCCACTTCCGCTTCCCCCCCACCGCCCCGTTCCGGACTCCTGGCCAAGTACCAGGTGTCCTACCCGGAGGCTTCCTGAAGGAGAAGAAACCAAGACCTTCATACTGTCACTGCCCTCCACCTTGTGAGCCAAGGTCTTAGCAACTCCTTGTTTCTATTTAAACGAAGGATTTCTCGTTGCAGAGGGCATCATGCACCTCTGAATTCTGACCCAGCTATCTCCTCCGACCCTACCCCACCCCTGCATCCTCTTCCACAGCTACCCACCACTTCACACATCCTAGAGGAGACTGACCCACGGAGACCCAGAGTTTGGCTACCAGCTCCCCCAAAGAGGGTCAATACTATGGCCTGACCACAGAAGTACAGGGGCTGCTTCGCCTTCCAAACTCCAAATCTCATGTATTTATTGAGACATCATGGATTAAGAGCCTAGGAACTATCAGGCCCTGTGTCCTGGGGAAGAGTGAGCGAGAGAGCCCTTTTTCGATGCAGAGGCATGGTTGCTTAAAAGAGATGGAGACCTGGACGTATTTACAGCAGGTGTGCTGAGAACAATGACGGCTGACTCAGGGCTGCTGGGGACAGGTCCCCCTTGCAGGGTGCTGCCACGCATGAGAACCACCTCAGACTGCACCCCAGCTGAGGGTCCATGCATCTACTGGCCAAAAATAGGAAACAGACAGGAACAGAAACTTCATTCCTGGTTAGTAAACAATTGCCAAATCCTGGTTTGGTAAGTCACCTTCCCAGAAGCAAGAGGATTGTTTTTTCTTTTCCCAGGTTCAGTTCACATACCATCAACCATTTAAAGTGAGTAATTTTGGGGCAAGGGGGCGCCTGGGTGGCTCGGTCAGTTAAACGTCCGACTTCGGCTCAGGTCCTGATCTCACGGTTCGTGGGTTCAAGCCTCGAGTTGGGCTCTGTGCTGACAGCTCAGAGCCTGGAGCCTGCTTCGGATTCTGGGTCTCCCCCTCTCTCTGCCCCTCCACCTCACCCACTTGCATTCTGTCTCTCTCTCTCCAAAATAAAAATACATCAAAAAACAATTTATTTTAAACAAAGTGAATAATTTCGTGGCATTTAGTACATTCACAGTTTTGTGGAATCAACCACTTCTATCTAGTTCCAAAATACTTTCATCACCCCTAAGGGAAACCCTGGGCCCATTAAGCAGGTACTCCCGATTCCTTTCCCGGTCCCTGGCACCACCCACCAATCTGCTTTCTTTGTCTACGGATTTGAATGGGAAGGATTTTCAAAAGAGAGATTTCTCCCAGTTTCTAGTTCTTTCATCACTAAACTAGACCAGACTCACTGGAATGGAGGCACAGTTTGCCCTTCGGTACTACACGAGCCAGGATTCAAATCCCAGTTTCTACCTTTCCTTAAGTGTGTCTAGTTTCTGTACTCGTAAACCTCAGTTTCCCCATCTGCGAAACAACCCACCTGCCTCCCAGGACCGTTTTGAAGATTAAAAGATAACCCCGCCAACACTAAGCCCAGCCCTGCCCCATAGGAAACAGTCAATGAACGGTAGCTGTAACATTGGCAGTTCTAGAAAAATGTCAACCTGAGAAGCATTAATAAGTATGTGAAGTCAAGATCTGCCCAGGTCACCACACAGGAAAACCTTTTCACGAATGCAATTTTCTAAGAGATCTGAAGAAAGGCTAACTCTGCACCTGACTGGTTGGACCATGGGTTTTCATGTCACACAGACAGCTTCAATCTCTGATGTTGGAAAAGCTACTTATTTCCCTGAGCCAATTCTCTCAGCCGTAAGATGGTGAAACCATCCATGTCATAAGGTTGCCTTAATGAAATGTTAAGAGCAGCTACTATGAGCTGGTGCTTAACTCTAACTGGCCTCATCTTCCTCTTCTCCATTCATTCTCGGACCCCGAGCCTCTCTATAGAATCTGTGGCCCTCACTGCATGTTTAGCACGGAGGCATTCGATCATATACTAACATTATAGTAGGGGTTTTTGCCCTGAAGTGTTAGAATATAGCCTGAGAGAGAAGACTATGTTAGGTCAGGACCTAGCCAAATACCTGGCTGAAATATTGTTTGGCCTCAGCCGTGTGTTGTTGTTTTAAATTAAGTTGGAATGTGTTTCTATCTGGGGGCACATCTACCCTGCATTTTGCTAGAGACCCCACCATCTGCATTTTCTTACCTACCATCTATTTAACTCTATGATCCGCCTGTTCTATAAATATCTGTGGCCCTTGTTCTAATTTTTTGTTCCTTTTATTGTGTCAAGCACACAAGTGACGTCTACAAGAATTTAGACCATGCCTCTTCTAAGAGGATTCTGTGTTCATCTCAAATACTCATCAATTGGAGGGGACCACTACAGAGTAACGCCCATGCTGCAGTAGAAAGGGAACGTTCAAGTGAAACCAATTATTCTGTTTTTATTTTTTACTAAATAAACCTTTTTTTTTAAGTTTATTTATTTTGGAGAGAGAGAGAGAGAGGGAGACACAGAATCCGAAGCAGGCTCCAGGCTCTGAGCTGTCAGCACAGAGCCTGATGTGGAGCTTGAACCCACAAACTGTGAAATCATCGTCTGAGCCGGAGAAAGATGCTTAACTGACTGAGCCACCCAGGTGTCCCTAAATCAATCTTTTTAAAATCAAATGACATTTTGTTATTATTTTAAGTTTATATATTTTAAGAGAGAGCGTGCATGCAAGTGGAGGAGGGGCAGAGAGAGGAGGAGAGACAGAGTCTCAAGCAGGCCCGACACGGGGCTCAACACCACAGTTGTGAGATCATGTCGTGAGCCAACATCAAGACTCGGATGCTCAACTGACTGAGCCACCCAGGTGCCCCTAAATTGTCTTATTTTTTAGGACTCTGCTGCTGTTAGAGAATACCAATCGTCTACAAATTGGAGCGATAGATCGATAGATTCAATCTTCCTTTTCAAACCACCAAAGAAGATTAATACCCCAGAAGGTAGCAATCCCCAACCATGGAGTCCCTTCCCAAAGCTCACTCTTTTTTTTTTTTTTAAAGTTTACTTATTTTGAGAGAGAGAGAGAGATCAGAGAGGGAGATAGAGAATCTGCACCGTCAGCACGGAGCCTGACACGGGGCTCGAACTGGTGAACTGTGAGATCATGACCTGAGCAGAAACCGAGAGTCAGATGCTTAACTGACTGAGCCACACAGGCGCCCCCCCCCTCCCCACAAAGCTCACGCTTTGAAAGTCCTTGAAGTTCACCTTAGATTCAACATGTGGCCCTACCCCTTAAAACTGATCTAAGTCCGTTCAGAAACCATCCATCCCTCCCTCACCCATTAGCTCTCACCATAGGAAGGAGTCAAATTTCACAATGAAAACTGAAGAGGTCTCGGTTCTGGTCCATCTCCTCCAAGAGAGACAGGTGAAAGAAAATCCAGTCCACATGCCCCACATTCCCCCTTCCCTTCACCCCTCCTGATAAGGACAGTTTAAAAGTGTCCATTAGAGAGCTGGGAGAGAGAGAGAGAGTGCTGACACGTGCCAGGCACACAGCAGGCTCTAGACTGGCTGAAGCTGGGGGTTGGGGCGGCCCCTCGCCTCTGCCCCGTGCTCACAAGACCCCTTGCTAAATACTCCCTCAGGAAGGTCTCCTTACCCTGTGAAGGGGTCGCATCTGTTGGCGCTTCCTGCAAATGGGGTCTCCTGGCTCCGGGTTCCTCCTGGCACAGAATCCTTGTCCCTCTTCCCTCACCCCCAGTTCCTCCAAGGATAGGCTGGCTCCAGAGCATCCATGCAGAGGGATGGCTCGGCTCCCAGCGTCCCCAGTTGTGCCCTGTGTGAGCTGTCCCGAGTCAGGCCATGGCCAGGCTTTCTAACGTGCTCCGGGACTTCACTTCCTGGTTTTTCTTTCACAACTGAAAGTGGAAGCGTTCTGAGCAGGAGGAGAAAAGCCGCCAGGCTGCCTGGCTCCTTTTCAAAGCCCTTAACCCCAGCTCCTAAAGGCTGAAACAAAAGCCAGCCCGAATCGCACCATTCACCCTTGGCTCCTGTGACTGACTACCTTGAAATGAAGATCAAAGCAAAACTGGACTGACTTGAGGTGCCCGGAGCAGAGCACCAATGCCAGAAAGGGGACACCGCTCCCCGCCTCGACTCCCAGGACAGGAAGGTCCAGCCCGCTGTTGCATCCCTCCCAATGGTGGGGCACCTGGCACAGTGTCACCCTCCTCCAACCTCCGTCCTCCCTCCGCCTGCCTCAGTCCCCAGGCGCTTCTGATAAAGCCAGTGGAACCAGCAATGACAGTGACCCAGACGGAGAGCTTTTGTTCTTTTCCTCTGACACAATCAGCTGCCCATCCTTTTCACACCTTGAAATCTAAATTAAAAAATAGATTCTGCTGCCTCCTTCACCTCCAATTAAAGCTGGGAACTTTTGAAACCACAGGAAGGCAACGAGTACGTATGTCCTTAGCTGTCCAGTTGATCTCGTATCTTGCAGCTTCTGGAAAACCCACTGTACATGCATGAGCCAGTTGACAGGAAAAGGCAAGTCACTTCTCAGTGTTACCGGAAAAATTGTTCCGAATGTGCAGACCCCTAAAAGGGTCCTGGAGATTGGTCTGCAGGATGTCAGAACCTATAGTAGCTTCAGAGGATTCACCTCGGGCTGTGGCCACAAAAGGGCGCAGGAGCTCCCATTCTCGGATTCGGAGGCAGAAGTCATGAGTTCTCCGGCTTCTTCCTCCTCACCCCCCACCTTACCTCCCAGATGCCCAGTGGTCCCTTCAAGAAGGCTCATGGTAAGTCTGACACAAGCCTGACCCTTTACCAGAGCTAGATGAGGGTTCATTTCGCTCTACAGAGAAGAGATCCTAAAAGCCTCCAAGCTAAAAAGCAGCCAGGGCAAGCCAGGTCAATCTCAGAGAATGGCACCTGATCCCTGGGCCTCACAGGAGCCCCACTTTAGACGTAGAAGAAAGACCAAGTACGGGAAGAGGAGGTTAGCCACCTGTCAGTCTAGCTTATTGGTCATTTCGTGGCTGGAGGGACACTTGGCATTGCTTAGTTTCAGGAGCTCATTCCTTTGAGAAGCAGCTCGGTCCAGCAGAGGTCAGAGAATGGCAGAATGGATGTTAAGTCTCAGCTATTCTAATACCCTGAGTGCTGGCTTCTTTTACCAGCTGAATGGAGAGCACTCAGGGCCAAATGAGCTTTTCCTTTTATTATTATTAATTAATTAATTTACTTTTTACTATTTTCCTCCAGGTGCGGGTACTCAAGTTGAGAAGTGCCTCGATCATTTACAAATTCTAGCAGAGCGGCATTCCTATTCGATCGTATGCACACGTCAATAACACTCTCAAGATTTCAGGAAATAACGGGAGGGTTTTTTTTTTGTTTGTTTGTTTGTTTGTTTTTTTCAATGTTTTTTATTTATTTTTGGGACAGAGAGAGACAAAGCATGAACGGGGGAGGGGCAGAGAGAGAGGGAGACACAGAATCGGAAACAGGCTCCAGGCTCCGAGCCATCAGCCCAGAGCCTGACGCGGGGCTCGAACTCACGGACCGCGAGATCGTGACCTGGCTGAAGTCGGACGCTTAACCGACTGTGCCACCCAGGCGCCCCAACGGGAGGTTTTGACAACACAAGAATTCTGTATTCTATAGCAGCAGCCTAGGGTGACAGGACTGGTCAGAAGTCTAGTCTTAGCCACACAACCTGCGAACTAGTTAGCCCAGGCCAAGTTGTTGAACAGCCCAGACACACTTTATTCATCTATGAAATGGGAACAATACCACTTACCTTCTAGAAGCTGGTGAGCAGATGAGGTAACACAGGTCACACACCTAGTACAGACCTCAGCACCCAAGGGAACGTCTGCTGAGGACTGAAGTTCTCTCCCCCCCAGTCCCTTCCAAATGGGAATCCCTGCCATCAGCAGCTGGCAAATAGCCCTTGTAACCATGCTGACACAGAAATTTTTGAATGGAAGATGAAGGAGACATACATCTTGGTTTTGTAACTCTTAAAATGTTTGCCTATTTTAGTTGGATTCAGTGAAATTAACAACTTTCTCTCCCAAATCCACCTCGTGCCAGCATTCATAGAGCCTTGATGTCTCCACGCCTTTCCACTTGGTTTCTGCTTTGCCTCCCCACAAGTCAGCTGAGATTACTACTAAACCAAATGTAATTTCATATAGTAAAAGAGCTCCAAGGCTGAGGAGAGACACGTGTCTTCCCTCCCCACCCCTGCCCTTGCCATCCTGTCGGTGTAGAAACCAGAGAGTAGATAGTGTTATTGCAGCTTACCTTGTAGGAATAGGCTCACTTCCCGGGGCCAGGAAATGAACCCCTGACAGCTGGCAGCACTGGTTCAGCACCACATTCAGATACCTCTGTCCTTTCCTCAGCTCCTGCAATGAGGCCACATCTGAAGCCAATGCGTGCTGCCCTGAGAGTCACCAAAGACTCTCCTGGAACCTTTGTACCCGTTGCAACAGAGGTTCAAAGGTAGAAGTTACCTGTTCCAACACTTGAAATAACATCCAACAGCGAGAAGCACAGAATTTGGCAAAAGGTTAAAACAGAGATGGTTATGCAAGGGCTTAAGAGGAAGGAGAAGAAAAAAGATAGCCCTCTGCTCAGAACGCTAACATGCAACAAGCAAAACCTTTATAAAGCCCATACCTCAGGGGAAAGAAAGTGGACAGACAGGGCTTGGCATCTGCCTTTGGGACAGAGTCCCTGAGACCATGATAGCAAGAGGGAGGTCCAGTGCACAAGAGGGAAAACTCGTTCCTTGAGTTGTGGTTGAGCAAAACATGAGAAGCCACGTTAATTGGCTCAAGCTAGGACTTTATGGATCAGATAAGAGAGGTCTGCATTTCGAGATGGGCCTTTTTCTAGAAGAGGCCAGTGACCCCTCCAGAATTAGAACATCTCCAAGACAATGCGATGAGGCAAGTGACTCTAGCATCCAGACCGAGGGACAAACCTACCTGGGTCATATTTAGAATGCAGGATCATGGATACAGGCTGCACCTCCCATGGATGTCTTGTGTGCCGGGCCAGCAGAAACTCGTGGAAATGCTGTACTAGGTTTCTTCTCATTGGATTCAGTCAAGCAGCCAGTAATATCAACATCAGAACCCAGTACCGCTTCCTGTTGACTCCTGTGTGAAGCAGTGGCCGCCACATTACCAGTGAGGCCTTATTAGGTCACATTCTCTTCCAGGTCTCAGGTGCATTGATTCTTGAAAGTCCCTTCTTTGCACACAGCCCTAGTCCTGCCTTAGTACCTGAAAGAAAAGGGCTTTCTAAGAAGTGACTAAAGGAGATACAATTCAACCAGAACTGAGGCCGTAAGTCCCACCTGATTGGATTCATGCCAAGTTGTGTTAACTGGCAACCTACTGACGGCATACCTGCTGGAGAGCGAGATACTCCAAGCCGGTGGTTCTCAGGCGTCAGCGAACATCACGACCCCCTGGAGAGCCTGTTCCAACACAGCTGGTGTCGGAGCTTCTGATTCAGTAGGCCTGGGTTAGGGCCTGCGAATCTGCATTTCTAATAATTCCAGGTGATGTGGATGCTGCTGGTCTGGGAATGACGCTAGGAACACACTCGGAGCCACTCTGCCTTCAATGAGCCCGACTGTTGAGATGTCAAGAGGGACTGTGTTTGGGGTAGTCTTGGTTATGGTGACCCTGCAGTTGGGGGGCGGGGCGGGCCATTTGGCACAGAGTAGAACTCACCGTGTGCTCCAGAAGAGAGGTGTTACTCAAGGTCAGTAGGCAGACCAGTCCCAGAGTAGCGCTTTGGCAATAACAGGACATATTGCCATTCCCTGCCCCACTCCTCATGTAAATATATATCAAAGCCGCACAGCATGACAACTAGACAAGCCACGTGGGTATGAGCACAGGCATATAGGGGGCATCACCTGATCCAACAAACTTAGCTTTATTGTTAGGGTACCTGAGACAGTAAAAATGAGAAACAGCTGAGGCATGGACTTTAGTAGGAGAGGGGAGTCCAGAAGCCAGGTCTCCAGTGCCCCATCTCTTGATAAATCATCATTTCCCATAACATCTCACTTCACAAAAACACGTGTGAGCTAAGGCTTCTATACCACATCCTCTATTTCTCCCTCCCTTCACACAGCCATATGCATTTAGAATTCAATACAAGCAAACTCCTTCTGGGTTTGAGCTCCCGTAACCCTGACAAAGTGCAAACCTTAGTTATTGTTTTAGGTCATTTATAGGCAATGTGCTCAAGATGTGAAGAGTCTGACCCAACAGCTACAGTTCGGACACACTCACACATGGTGCTCTGGTCAGTGTGTTTACATGCCCTCCCCTTTGGTAGGGACAAAGAAACGACAAATCGCCTACACAACAGTTCTAGAAGACCAGGAGCCAATACTCTAGGGTTTTGTAATACAGCCTTGAAAAAGCCAAGATACATCTCAGGATAGGGGCTGACAGCTCTTTAGAAACAGAACCCAGGTTTTCCCCATTTTTGAAAGCAGGGAAAGACAGACCTTATAAGCAGGTCAACTTTTTAAGTAGCCCCACAGTGCATTGATGAAGCTCCTCCCAGTTTGTAAAACTTTCCCAATCTATCTTTTAACAAACCTGTGAGGTATAAACGGGGATGCTGCCCTCAGCATCCAAACCTTCCGTGGCTGTTGGGGCCGTGACAAGGGCAGTTACGATTCGTGGCTTAAAGAACACTTATTTAGGAAGGATCTTTGCCTGTTCTAACAGCTAATGCAAGTCTTTAGAAGTAGGGCAACATGACCCAAGAAGAAAGAGAAGAGTTCTAGACCTATCAACTGAACCTACTCATGTTAACTTAATACTGATGGCTCAGAAAGAAAGGTGAGATGTTCCTCTCTAGAGGTGGCGGAATAGGAAAGACATTGTGGTGGCACAGAGTGGGGGACTGTGAGGGACTGACCTTTAGCTTCCCACATGGCAGAGCTGACTTTGAAGTTTACCCTGCTACTGAGATGTTGAAAGGAAGGGGCAAAGTTCCTTAAACTCCTACCAAGTGTGCCTTAATCAGCCATTCCAGTTATCAGAACTCCATACCCACCCTTTCCCTGGTTATCTGATGTTTCAAAAGGCTTATGGCATTCAAAGTACACCTTGCCAGGTAGCAACCCAAGGTTCTCATGCCAGCTCCTTTCTGAAGGCATTTGAGAGGTTCATGAACATTACTGCACACCTCCCGTGGGATACCGCTGTTCTAAGAACTTCATCTGCATTATCGTATTTAATCTCACTGCATCTCCACGAAGAAGTTGTTATTTTGCAGAAGCAAAGCTGAGAGGCCAATTAACTTCCCCAAGGCATGTGGCTAATAGCGGACAGAGTCTCAGAGTCAGATATTGAATTGAAGTAGCCTGGAGTCCAGAGTTCAAGGGTGTATCTATGAGTATGATCCATTCGATGAACCCTATGCAATCTTGTGTATATATATAACTACACACACACACACACACACACACACACACACACACACACTTATCTTGGGAACTTTCATTGGTTTCCCAAAGAAAATTAAGAACCATGGTCCTAGAGGAAGCAGGACACAATGCCAGCCATATGGTTCTGATGCCAAGGATGAAACAACAGCTACCTTTTCCCTCCTCAGAAGGGCTTTTTATCTGCCTGGATATCCTTCCTGCCACTGAACTCATTTCCCACGCACGGCCTCACTTCACACAACTAGAGGGGCCAAAACACTATACATCCAGTTGCGCAAACCTCAGGTTGTTCTGCTCAGTTGTCACAGCTCCATGCTGGGCCCTGCTATCAATCCTGTACCATGGGGCATCACTGTACACGTGGGAGAAGCTGGCCCCCAGCTCGTTTTCATCAACCTGGGTCATGGACAGCTTGGGCACCCAGGCTCTTGAGGCCCACTTGCTCATTCTTTGTGGGAAGGAAGTGTTACTCAAGCACAAGCACTTGGTTGATGAGACTGATGTTTGCACAGATTGCAATAAGAAGTTTTCCCTAACCCCAGATAGGCCACCCCCCCCCCCGCAAAGAACACACACAGCAAATTGCCTCATAGACTTATTCTCAGGTTCATGATGTCAACAAGGTTGGAACACAGTGACACAGGCAACTTTCTCCTTTGTTAGCAAGAGCTTTCCAAGAGCGTTTCTGAATCAGACAGAAAGTGGAGAGATCCCCGGGAGAGGGGTCAGCTCTAAATTCCCAGAGCCCACAACAACCCCATAAAAATCATCGCTGTTTCCTGGCAGGTTAGAAAGGTAGCTCAGAGGGAAAATGGAGATCTGTGTGGTCCAATACGGTAACCAGGGCCTGCATATGGCTGCTGAGCACTTGAAATGAGTCAAGTCTACGTTTAGAGGTGTACAAAACACACACCGAATTTTGCAGACTTAGTTTGAAGAAAGTAGCATAACATCCCCGATTTTAAAATGATGATTACATGTTGAAGTGATAATATTTAGGATGCACTAGACAAGTAATTCTACCTGTTCCTTTACCTCTTGTAATTATGCCTGCTGAAAAATTTAAAATTAGGTATGTGGCTTGCACTGTATTTTCCTTCAACAACACCGATTAGGCCCGTAAGTCCTCGGCCTGATGCCTACGGAATATAAACAAAAGGTGGCATCACCCAGCGGCAGCAGCAAATGTGTTATAACTGCTCTGGATGAACTTAAAGGCAGCAGGGTCTTCTACCTGTACCCCTGGTTTACACATCCAACAGAGTTTATGACACTGACTGAATCAACAGTCCCTTATTATAAAACTGTTAGCATTCCTATCATTCCCTGAGTGTTGTTCCATGCCAGGCACTGTGCTGTGTGTCCTACACCTAGGACTCCATCTAATCCTCACGTGAGCTCATTAGGGTAATTACAAATAAGGAAACCAAGGTTTAGACACTGCGTAACTTGTCCAAATGAGCTCAAGTCTCCTTCCAAACCTGTGCTCCCAACCAACTCACTACACTGCATCCTCCAGGAGAGTGGGTGACAAACAGTAGATGGGGGACATCAATACTCGGGGGGGGGGGTATGCCAACACCTCCTTCACCATGCCTTCAAGGACATGGTCCTCTGCTCCGCAGTCTTGGTTCACTGGGCTCTCTGCATGAGAGAACAATCCTGAGTGTGTGGCTAGAGAGCCATTTGGGAAATTTTCACATGAGTGGTTCAGGAATATCAGGAAGTGGGAGGGGTTCTGGTCTCTCCAGACAAGAAGCCAAAGAGGGGGGAGGAGTCAGAAGGGACATCCTGCCTTGCTTCACATGATTACATACCAGAGAGAGGCTGCCCAGATGACCAGCCGGCCCCTTATTGGATGGAGAAGCATATCGTGCTTAGGAGTTAAGTGTATGCTCACCAGAGAAAGATGTATTAAGGCAGGGGCAGGCTCTTTATTTGCTCATTTGCTCAGTGTTTGGGACACTGTGGCACAAAGGTGTTCTCGGAAAACTTACAATTTGATTGAAACTGGCTTGGGAAGTAATTGTATCACTGTTAATCATTTAGGATCTTTGATTACTGAGCAGACAGCTGCCCTCTCCCCCCCCCCCCCCCCCACCGTCTGAATGTTTTGGGTCTTCATGCTAAGGCTTTACTGGGGGGGTCAGGAGCCGTCATCTGGGAGATAGGATTGAAGACCACAAAATAAATATTCAGATCAGAAATATGGCATTTAGGCCGGATCCACCTGCTAAACTTCAGGTTATCCCTGTAGCCAGAAGAAAATTTGAAAGTATTGATCAGAATCCCTAGAAGGTGAAAAGCACTGGCCAGGTGTCAAAGACACGTTCCTGGTGGAAACGGGTGTGGGAAAGAACACCACATCACAGGTCAGAAGAAGTCTTTTAGCAGCACAGAATAAATATCAGGTGGTTGAGGTATGTAAGAGGTCACGTCCCTGTGAAAGAGGAATCTTTGCCCCTCGCATAAACATTTTCAGACACATGACTGGCATGTCTCCCTCAGAAAGCCAAGGTCAGTGGCCCATCCTTGGCCTGGTAGGAGAAGTGTGCTCATGGTTAACTAAAGGAATGGCTTTGGAACCAAGGAATCTGCCTTGTTTCAGTTTTGAGAAACACAAGTGCAACCTTTTCTCCCCTTTCCTATGCCTCGTTGAACACTTACTTACTAGAAGCTTTGTATTGACTGCATCACAACTATTTACAAGAGCTGAGAACACGACGGGGAAGTTGAAAGTTCACACTGAAGAGGTTAATAGCTACCTTTTCCTTGCTCTTACTTCCAGGATGGCTAGTATAAGGTGTGGTAGATCTCCAGGAATGTTTCATTTAGGAACCTGTAAGCAGGACCTGGAACGAAACTTGCTGCCATCATCAAGCACGGAGCACTTGGTTCGCTAGAAATCTGCCAGAGTCCTAGGGTTTTAGGACAAGAAGCTCGTAAGGTCAAAGGGCTCTGGCCCCTGCCATTTTCCTACTTTACCAATAAGAAAACGGAGGCTCAGATTCAGTCTTATTTACTTGGCAAAACCTGAGGTTGATGCCTTTGCTGAGAACACACAACGAGATGCGAGAGAGTGTGGGAGAACGGGGGTGATGGTTGCCTCTCCTTCGGTCTTTCCCTCAAGGTGATTACAGGCTCATCTTGTTGTATTCCAACACCTTCTTCTGCTTCTGGACAAGTTCAGATCCACACATTCCAAACCTTTACTTCTTCTCTACACGTGATTAGGCTACATATTTATAAATTGAAAGGAGATGGTGGGGGCTGGGGGGAGCAGGAGGGGAGGGAGGGCCGCTGGAAAAAAAGCCAGAGGTCTTACTAAAACTCTACCACCCTGGACGCAGCTAATCTTACCTGATCATGGATATTGAACAGCTGGCTCTGAATCTGGTTTATGGCCCAGGCTGGTCAGCATCGAGGAACCCATAAGTTAGGCTAAAATAACCCTCCCTCTGCAATAATCTCTTTAGGAAATAGAGATGGGATAAAGTAATTAGGAATCAAAGCACTACCCCACTGACATAGAGAACCAAACTCTGTACCTCTGCTGGCCATGCACAGTCTACCTTTGTTTTAAACCATCATCAGGTGGAACAATGTAGCTGCCCCAATCCACCACCGTGGCACTGGTAACTTGCCGGCATGAGAATCTCCTAGAGTGGAGGAGGGCTGGAGAAGCAAAGTGGAGAACCGAGTGCCCCCTCCTTGACACCACAGTGCCTACCCGGCCCCTTAATCTGCTTTTAACCTCAGACCTTCCCACTCCGGCCAGTCAAACGCTTCACACAAAGTGGGTGGGCCTGTAACCATGGCCACCTTTCCACATGATGATTGCCATTACCTGGGCCGTTGCATCTGTTTCTCTCCCACTCTGAGGGCAATGGAGAAATGGAAGGGACTGAGCTCAGCAGAGAATGATCAGAGCCTACGGAGGTAAGCCAGGTGCCTAGAGGTGTGTAGACTCAGGCCTCTGTGAGGTTCTTCTGGCCTGAGAATTCAGATACCATGAGTTAGAGCCCATGCTTTTCCTCCCCAAATCCAAGTCTGTAGAGTTTAGTTTTTATTTGTCCCCCCCCCCCCATCTCCCAGGGAGAGAAAGAGCATGCATGAATGGTAGAGGGACAGAGAGAATCTCAAGCAGGCTCTACTCCCAGCGCAGAGCCTGACAAAGGGCTCGATCCTATGACACTGAGATCGTGACCTGAGCTGAAGTCGAGTCTGGATGCTTAATTGACTCAAGCCACCCAGAGGCCCCTGGAGGGCTTATTACTAATCAAAACTTTCACTTTTCTTTCTCATTGCAGACATGAAGACAAAAAACATGAGAAGGAAAGTAAAGAGAAGAAAAAAACACCCATATAATTTCCCTCATCCAGAGAGAGCAACTTACAGTGATTTGGTGTATGCAATCTTTGCTATACAAACTTGTGTGCCTCCTTAAGAAAATAAAAATGGAATAAGGTACATCCCACTTTTATAGTGTGCTTCCTCACTTAATATGATCTAAGTTAATAAATGTACATTTAAAATATCATTTTCGATGACTGCATGATCCTCGATCATATGGATTTGTTCCATGTTTCTGATCCAGGCCCCTACTGTTAGACATAAAACTTGTGTCTGATATAAAACAATTTTTTTTGTTAATGTTTATTTATTTTTGAGAGAAAGAGAGGGCGCGAGTGGGGCAGGGGCAGAGAGAGGGAGACACAGAATCCAAAACAGCCTCCAGGTTGTGGGCTGTCGGCACAGAGCCTGACGCAGGGCTCGAACCCACAAACCGCGAGATCATGATCTGAGCCGAAGTCGGACGCTTAACCGACTGAGCCATCCGGGCGCCCCGTCTCTAATTTTTTAGATTAAAATTTTCCTTTTAATTCCAGTTTAGTTATCATACAGTGTTATATTAGTTTCAGGTATACAGTGCCATTGTTACGTTTTATCGTATGATCTTGTTCTTTAGGACGGATCCCCAAAAGTGGAATTTCTGAGTCAAAAATGCATATATCCTAAGGCTTTTGGATGCATGTTGAAAAACTGCTACCAACTAACATTTCTTTTTTTTTTTTAAACTTTTTTTTAAATGTTTATTTATTTTTGAGAGAGAGAGAGAGAGCAGGGGAGGGGCAGAGAGAGAGGGAGACAGAATCCCAGGCAGGTTCCATGCTGTCAGCACAGAGCCCGACGTGGGGCTTGAACCCATGAACCATGAGATCATGACCTGAGCCGAAACCAAGAGTTGGACGCTTAACCAACTGAGCCACCCAGGCGCCCCCCAACTAACATTTCTATAAGCAGCGTATGTCTGTTTATCAGACCCTCACCAACACTGAACCTCACTGGTATCTTCTTCTGGTTTTGACCATACCCACTTGTGAGCACTTACAAATACAAAACATATTTATACTTATTATGATTAATATTAATTTGCATGTTTAAAGGCCCAACACTGTGTTGGATCTGAGGATCCAAAAGGGGACACATACAGTCATCTTGGCTTCAGAGTTTCTCAGAAAAAGACACTCTGTAAATGTGAAGAATCTAAAATTATCTAGAGTGGGATTATGAGCTTTAAGAAGTTTGTATATGGGAGGGGGAGACGGGATGTAGTGTATGTAATAAGACATATCCAGACTCCTAGCTTTGACATGACTGGTGCAATGATACATCCATCAGGGATGTTCCTTATTGAGTTCCTACTAAATGCAGAGCACTGTGCTGAGGAATTAGGTAATCTCACAATATCTTTACAACATCCTTCTGTAAGGGGTGTTATCGTGTTCTTCCGAAATTGAAGAAACTAAGACACAGATGTAACTGACTTTCCCAGGATCACATACATCTGGTAAGCATAGGGGTAAAAGAGGTTCATGGAATTCTAACTATGGTCAGAGCACGGGAGTCCACACTTGATTTTTTGGCCAATTGACACAGAGCTGTCCTAGCAGAGGAGAGAGAGAATCTGTAACTGGGTGAAGAACCAGTTATGATGAGTTTGGTTTGGAGAAAAGCAACCCCTCTAATGCACAGGTTTGAAAATGGACCTCTGAGGTAGGCTAGACCTAAGGCTCAGTAGTCCCATCCTGGGTGCTTGATACTGAAGGAAGGTAAATAGATAATGAATAGTGATTGGCTATCCTTTCCTTCCTCTCACCTCAGACTGTCTCAAAGTCTCTCAAACCTTAGTGTACCTGGGGATATGTGAGGGTCTGTTAAATGCAGATTCCAAGGATAAACCCAAGACATTCTGGTTCAGAGGGTCTGCACTGGGAGCCTGGAATCTATACATCTGACCATCAGGAGAGACTGAGGTAGGTGGTCCTTAGATCAAGCTTTAAGAATCACAACAAGGGGCGCCTGGGTGGCTCAGTCAGTTAAGCGTCTGACTTCGGCTCAGGTCATGATCTCGCGATCTGTGGGTTCGAGCCCCGCATCGGGCTCTGTGCTGACAGCTCAGAGCCTGGAGCCTGTTTCAGATTCTATGTCTCCCTCTTCCTCTAACCCTCCCCTGTTCATGCTCTCTCTCTCTCTGTCTCAAAAATAAAGAAATGTTAAAAAAAAATTAAAAAAAAAAAAGAATCACAACAAGCCTACAGTGCCGAAATACATAATCCCGAGGTGAGTTGGAGATGCCAGCCCCTTCTCTGCCAGTGGGATCTAGAAGAAAGCTGATGGTAGATGGGGACTGAACCATTTATACTTATAAGCATTTGCCCAGCTGGTGGCTGGGTCATCTTACCTGGGAATAGCGATGGCTCCCCAAGGGGCCTGCCATCCCTGCAATGTAAAGCAAAATTTCTCTGTAAAATATTATACATGTAATATATCACATGTAATTCATC
This sequence comes from Panthera tigris, assembly GCF_018350195.1. Lineage (NCBI taxonomy): Eukaryota > Metazoa > Chordata > Mammalia > Carnivora > Felidae > Panthera > Panthera tigris. The sequence continues at coordinate 68,644,679 of NC_056670.1, read as the reverse complement.
AACAAAGACCTGTCCTCAGCTCTGCCCTGAGCTGCACAACGGGAGAGTTCGTGTTCATCCATCAGTAACATCTCCCTGGTGCCCTAGGCCTGGGTGAGGGATACAGACTATACCAGCTGTTGGTAATCCCACTCACAGCCATCACGTCACTTAATCTAGAAGAATTTCCTGGAAGATAGGTTCAGCAGGTGATAATAATCATTGTGATAATGATATCAACATCATCAATCACCACCATCATCTAACACTGACGAAATTGCCCAGATATTATGTCGGGCACTCGATCACTTTTAATCCTTACCATGTCACTTTGGTGAGGATCCCTTTGCAGTCTTACCCCCATTTTATGGATCAGGAAATGAAGGCATAGAGACAGGAAGTAACATGTCCTACGTCACACAATATATGGTGAAATCAGAATTCTAGCCCGGGCCATCTGTCCACACTTGAGTGGTTCTCGTGATTTTTATTTTACTAGCAAAAGGCTAGTGGAGATGGAGTGGGAGTTACGTGACCTTCCCAGGACCATGAATTTTGTCAGAGGTGTCACTGGACCCATTGCCAGGGCTTTGATGACTCCTTGCCCCAGTTTCTTTTTTCAACACTGCTGCTTCTAGAGGTGTTAGGACAGACTCTGAAAAGGGAAGGTTTTGGTTAATTAATGCCACTGACTGGAAAGCAAGCTGCGGTCCTCAGGGAACTCTGCACAATCATTTAAACTCCTGCCTTGAGTGGTCAGGAGGCTCCTGCTGTGATACAGGTGTTAGCTGTCATCCATGGCTCCCAGGGTAGGTGCGGAGGCCTCAGATCTGAGCTCCGTTGGGGGATTGAATGTCATGTTGCCCACCCAACACTAGTTCTGACACTCTTGGTCAGCATGCTGGTGACTTGGCTTGAGGCTGCTAAACTCACCATGGGCTTCCAGGCCCCCTGGAACATCTCTCACCCATTCAGCGTGCAAAAGCTGGGTGCGGGCCTCCAGATGGCCATGGACAAGATCAACTCAGAGACAGCAGATTTTGGAAACTTCAGCTGGGAGTTCACTTATACCAACTCAACCTGCAGCACTGCAGAGTCTCTTGTTTTCACCAACCAGGTCCAGAGAGAACGGATTCCTGCCCTGTTCGGACCAGCATGCCCAGAAGCAGCAGAGGTAGAGTATAGCCTTTCAGAAACTTTGGCTGAGTGTCCGTTGGAAGGGATGGTTTTTTAAATGATGGCACAGGGGCACCTGGGCGGCTCAGTTGGTTAAGCAGCAGACTTTGGCTCAGGTCACAATCTCACAGTTGGTGAGTTCGAGTCCTGCGTCGGGCCCTGTGCTGATGGTTCAGAGCCCGGAGCCTGCTTCAGATTCTGTGTCTCCCCCTCTCTCTGCCCCCTCTCCAGCTCACACTCTGTCTCTTTTCTCTCAAAAAGAAAGAAACGTTAAAAAAATTAAAATGATAGTACAGACTGGAATAATCTCTTGGCAAGGGTGACGTTATACATACTAACTATGTAGGTCTTGAGTACCATTTCTTTGAGATGTAATGAGACCATGTAATCATAACAGTTAACATTCTCTTTAAGGAAAGCCTTTCAAATCACTAATTATTAGTTCACTCCCTAACTTGTTGATTGTTTAGACTTGGTGCTATTGTACGTAGAACCTTCTTATTCACTCTAATGCTGTCAGCCACATGGCTCACAAAGAGTAAGTGGAAAGTGAATGCTTCGTTTCAAACAGAAAAATATCATTTGCTTGTGTAGATTTCCCTTTGGTGTGTGTAATAAATTATTCAGCGATGGTAAAAGTAAACGGCAAAGAGTGAAGTATGACAGATTGCAGTAAGCCAGAGCAAGCAAAGTAGACAAACACATGACTTGTAGCTGTTTAGCTGATGAGATTAGCTTTGTGGAAGTCCTTGGCATCCCATCTCTGACAGGTGTTAATGCAAAGCTGACTAGGAAGGAACATCACAGTCCTCACTCTCAAACATACCGGGGAACTATCATCAGTACTGGGTGCTAACAAATGAAGTTCACATTTGAACTTGGATCTTGATCTCTTCCGGAATTTTTCCTTTGACATATTTCTAGCTTTCCAGAGCCATCCAATTTTCAAAGGCAAATTCAAAGGCCGTGGAGTGTGTCTTCATTCCTCCACCCTGACCCTTCACATCCCCAATTCCCAAATCAGAAGTAATTTCTTACTTAACTCCTATAAATCTATAACCGATAAGTATTGAATGGTATACTTTACTCTAAACTATTTTTATATGCCTTAGCTCCTGAAAGAGTTGATCATAAGCTCCTTTAAGAGCAAGATCTCCACAGTTCCTTGTAAATAGTAGGACCCTAATGAAAAGTATTGAGAAGTAAATAAGGAACAAATCGATCAATAAATGCTCGCTATCGTTATTCTTGTCCTTTGAGGTTTTGCATCCTGAAGATGGATCCAAGACATTATCATCAATATTCCAAAAGAGAGGATTCAGTCTGACCCATAGACTCACTGAATCCAAAGTTTACGCAGACACCTTCCAACGGGGTTTGAGTGTAGCCTAAACCGAGTTATAGAAAGGCATCATTTTGTTTTCTTTCAAGGTTATTGGCTTGTTGGCGTCAGAGTGGAACATCCCTGTGTTGGACTTTGTTGGACAAACTGCAAAACTGGAGGGCAACTTATATGACACGTATGTGAAACTTGTGTCGCCCATGCACAAAATTGGTGATGTGCTCCAGAAAAGTCTCCGGTACTTGGGCTGGAAACACATTGGGATGTTTGGAGGTCACTCTGGGACTTCCTCCTGGGACAGAGTGGTTGAATTATGGAAGGTTGTAGAGAACGGACTCAAATCCCATTTCACCATCGCTGCCAGTGTGAAATACATCAACAGCGATCCAGCCTTCCTTCGAGAGAATCTTAGAAGCGTGCCATTGATTGTCAGAAGTAAGTAGGAAAGAGTCTTCCATTGCTTATGTTTGTAGAGACAAATAGGAAAGCAGATGGTTTGGAAAAAACTAAGAACTTCATTTTTCTGTGGATGTAAAAAGCAGAAGGAAATGGTGCAAAATTAATGATACATAAAAGCATCACCAAGAACAAAGTTATTTTTTCTTTAATGTAAAGTGAAATCCCTGATGCTATAGTGTTATGATGCACAGAGCCAGTTTTGGAAGCATCTTCCAGATGGGCTGGGTCTTTGCATTTGGGTTATCGTTTAGAGATGGGCTGTGGAGATAGAAAGCTCTAGGTTTGAAACCAGCCTCTGACACTTTCTAGCTGTGTGCTCTTAAGCGAGTACATTAACCTCTCTGTGCCTCTGGTAAGATGGAGACAATTATCTTAGCTACCTCACGGAATGGTGAGGATTAAATGAAGTCATGCCTGTGAAGTGCTGAACACAATAACTGGTCAGCATGTGATAGCAATTATTTTTGTCATGGTACTTATGAGGCTCTGCTTTCTGGCATGAATTAGTAACTGACTCCTTTCTGTTCTTCCAATAAACTAAGCCCTTATGGCCTTTACGGTCTTGGGACTTGGGGACGTGCTGATCCCTTGGCCTGGAGTGCTACCTGCAATCCCACCCCACCCCACCCGGCCCTCTTTCTGTGGATACATAGCTTCCTCTTCTCCTTCCAGACTCAGCCCAGAGCCCACTTGCTCCAAGGAGTCTTTTCAGACTACCTGACCTGGAGCAGTCCCCCCTCCCACCACCACCTCACCCACATCAGTATGAGAGCATCCTTCCCCCCTCACTAATTAGAATCTTAAATGCTCTCGGTAATCTCTTCACTTGCATGCCTTGTGGCTGTCAGCTCCCTGAAGGCAGGGGCCTTCTCTCTTGCTCACTGCTGTATCCTGTCTGTAGTACAGTGCCTGACGCACAACTGGGACTCAAATCAGCAGATTATCATTTGCCTCCTTTGAAAAAATAAGTCACTACTTCATTTGGGTGTCATAATGCATGCTGATGTGTTTGGACGGAATAAAAGCACCGTGACCTCTGCTTCCTGTCTCCCCCTCCCCGGCCCCCCGCCCATCCAAAGTTAGAAGGTCTGAATGCTCCTGGTTCTGGGTCTTCTGTGAACTCTTCCTAATTGCTGTGTGGCTGATGAGCCACAAGCCAGATCTGTTGCTCTGAGTGAATTACGTGAAGAAACGAGAGCCCAGAAAGTGGTCACAACCTTCTTTTGGCTTGTACTTTGGGAGAGAGCGCAGTGAGGACTTTTGTGACACCAGCTTATGTACTGCTGGTGTGGTTCCGGAAGTGCACATGCTGGGAATAGTCTGGGCTTTCCTATTTCCTAAAGCATGCTCAAGGAAAGAAAAAGTCCACGTCTCATTGGCTTATTTGGAGTGGCTTCAGGCTGGACTTTACAAAGTGTGTGTGTGTGTGTGTGTGTGTGTGTGTGTGTGTGTAGTGTGGGCACATGTGCATGTGAACATGTACAACTGGCTGACTTTGTTTTCTCTTCTTAGTTATCATCTTAATCGGCAGCTCAGAGGATGCAAAAATTATGCTGCTGGCTGCAGAGAACCTGGGACTCAACACAGGAGAATTTGTCTTCATTGTTTTGCAGCAGTTGGAGGTGGTGCTCATGAGCCCTCTATGGTTCCCACAGTAAGAAGTAGCAAGCAAGGAGCACTTGCTATGCACCAGATGCATCAGTTCACTGAGTACTCACTACTATCCCATGAGGCGGGTGCCCTCGTGTTCTCCTTGTAGGATCAGGACCCTGAAACTGAGCTGAAAGAATTTACCCAGAGTTCTTCTGCACAGTAGGTGAGAGGTCTCTGGTGGAGCCCTAGGAAAAGCCTCAAAAGGCCAACATACTGGTCCCATTAGACAATTCTTAGGTGGTTTGGTTCACTCGGTAATGGTCGGGATGGCTAAAACGTACCATGTACCTCCTCTAAGTACCAAGGTACACATATTACTTGCCTCATTGCTCTCAACACTCCCAAGGGTCCCGTGAGACAGCTATTCCATGCATAATTTACACGCATCATGGCTCTCTTATTTCCAACAGTCTTGTAAGGTGGATGTCACTAGCATTCCAGACAAAAAAAACAGAGGCTGAGCTAACTAAGATACCCTACCCAAGAGCTCAGAGCTCTTGAGGGGAATAGCTGGTCTTCCAAATTGGGTCTTATGGACACTGGGACTGAGCTCTTTGCCCCGATAGCACTGCCTTATGGAGTGTTTACTGGATGCCCGGCCCCACCGCGAGTACTTGACATACTAAAACCCATTTCAGCTCACACCACCCCATGGAGGGCTACTTTTTATGGGTCCTCTGTGGACTCATAGATGAGGACTCATAGAACTTGTAGATGAGGAAACTGAAATCCTGAAAGCTGAAATAACTTACCAGAGGCCACATGACTGGTAGGAGAGAGAGCTAGTATTTAAATTTTTTTTTTTTAATGTTTATTTATGTTTGAGACAGAGAGAGACAGAGCATGAACAGGGGAGGGGCAGAGAGAGAGAGGGAGACACAGAATCTGAAACGGGCTCCAGGCTCTGAGCTGTCAGCACAGAGCCCGACGCGGGGCTCGAACTCACGGACCGTGAGATCATGACCAGAGCCGAAGTCGGACACTTAACCGACTGAGCCACCCAGGCGCCCCGAGAGCTAGTATTTAAAGCCAGTGGGCTGTACGTTTAATCACCACACCACACTAGCAGGCCACTTGTACTTAGCTATGGACACACTGTATAATTTTTATGGCAGTTTTATCTTTCTAAAATGAGCTTGTTTTATACAATCATGAGCTGAAATAGGGCAAAAGGTAGTAAAGAAAAACGTGTAATAATGTTCCAGATTTCTTTTATCTTTTTATCAAGAGTATTTTCGATTGCCCAAAGTGTCTCAGATCTCTCTGGGCAGCCAGTTGGAATTCTACACATATGCCAGACTTCCCAGAACATCCTCCCACCTTCCCTTGTCACTGCTGGCCACCCCTTTCTCTTCATTTCTGTCCCCTCTGCCTTCAGACAGATGAGGAGATGCTGGGCCAGTCTCGGTATTGACAGAGAAGCCCTTCAACACCCTTGCTGCTTTTTCCCCAAACTTTGATGATCACATTCCAGTTGGCTTGTAGTGGCAGAAATCATATAGAAGTAAAAACATACCACACAACGTCCATGCAATTGAATTCATGCTGCTCTAAAAAAAAAAGAATAGCATAAATCCATTCTAGAAAAAGATTCCCAATGTAGGCTTAGTGGGGGACAAATCAAGGTGCAGAACAGCATTATAGTGTGATACTACTTAAGTAAAATACACACGCATACGGAACTGACAGGAGGGAGCCATAGGGGAATCGGGGAAGATTTTGTGGTCTTTCATGTATATACAGGCAATGAGTGGGCATTCATTTCATAATAGTAATAATATAGATAATAATGATCATAACAAACCACCTAAACCATAAGAAGAAAATTGAGAATCAATAGTCCTGATGAATGGATAATGAAGAGGTGATATATAAAACCTCTTCATATATATATATATATATACATATATATATATATATACGCACACAATGGAATGCTTCTCAGCGATGAAAAAGAATGAAATCTTGCCATTTGCAACAATGTGGATGGAGCTGGAGGGCATTACGCTAAGTGAAATAAGTCAGACAGAGAAAGACAGATATCATATGTTTTCACTCATATGTGGAATTTGAGAAACTTAACAGAAGATGGGGGAAGGGAAGGAAAAAAAAGTTACAAACAGAGAGAGAAGCAAACCATAAGAGACTCTTAAATACAGAGAATAAACTGAGGGTTGATGGGGGTGGGGGGCCAGGGGTTGGGGAAAATGAGTGATGGGCATTCGGGAGGGCACTTGTTGGGACGAGCGCTGGGTGTTGTATGTAAGCAATGAATCATGGGAATCTACCCCCGAAGCCAAGAGCACACTATATACACTATATGTGAGCTAACTTGGCAACAAATTATATACCTATCTGTATCTATATCTATCTATATCTATCTATCTATCTAAAGAAGTAAAAATGATATTACAAAAAAAAATCAGCAGTCCTAAATTTTTCAAGTTTTTTGCCACCCATTGCTAGAAGGTAAGGTTTCTGCATCTTAAGGTCTTGACACCCCCAGGTAAGTTATTATTATTATTTTTTTTTTTTTTGGCTTACTTCCCACTCTTTCAACGCTAGCTCGAAAATGGGTGGGCTCCCAGGCCCCCTGGAACATCTCCCATCCATTTAGTGTGCAAAGGCTGGGTGCAGGCCACATATAGTGATAACAGCCAGCATTGACTGAGGGCTTAACTTACACCAAGCTGGGCGCCAGGAGCTTCCGTGGACTATCTCATTTAATCCTCATGCAACCCACAAGGCAGTGCTATCACTGTCTGTATTATATTAGATAGGTGAGTAAAACCAGGGCAGGAAGGCTGTATACCTGTCCAAGGTGGCAGTCATCAGCTGGTGGAACCAGAAGTCATAGTAAGGCCTGCCTTTCTCCAGGCCTCGGGTTCTTATTGCTGTGTAACACTGAGATGTAATTAAGCAAAAGTTAAGAGCTTTGCACATAGTGTGTGCTCATTAAATGCTAGCTGTTTATGTTTTCTTTGGCTTAACCCTCGCTTAATAAATTAGAGCCTAAACTTTGTCCTGAAAGTTGTGTTTCCAAGGATCGCAGTGAAGAGATTCAAATTTGACGTTGACTTTATGCGGTTCCGTTGAACAGGAGTATTTCGTACAGAATGACTATGTTTATTTCATTGTGTTTCAGGACAGTTTTTGGAAGGAGGTATTGACGAATCAGAAGGCGGTGCACTCCACGGTCTATGAGTCAGTGTTTCTCATAGCCTTTGGCTCCTATGGAGAAGGCCCTGGAGGTGAAGACTTCCAAAAACAAGTCTACCAAAGGCTGAGAGGACCACCCTTCCACAGCTCCATATTCACGGACGAGCAGGTCTGATGTGGGGCCTTCCTGCACAGGCCCCTGCCCCCTTCTTGAAGGATGTTTGTTTGGCTCTGAGAGTCTCCCTCTTATTTCCCCTCTGCTTGCCTCACTCTCCTAACACACACACACACACAGACACACGCACGCAAATGTGTCTGTGCACACACACAGCCACACACTTTCTCATCTTCAACAGTCCAAAATATACAGTAGTCTGATGCTGTCTTGTGAAATCTGCACCCCAGGACCATAAAGGAGGACAGAGGTCACGAGATGAGAGGTCAGTGGCCTTTGGAATCAGAGACCTAGGCTCCTATCCCAATTCTGTTATTTACTAACTCTGGGCCTTGAGGTGAATTGCTTAATCTTCTACACATCTGTGTCTCCCCCCAGAAAATGGGACTCATAATGACATCTGCCTCTGGGGTGTGGTTTTGAGTATCTAATAATACAGAACATGGAATTAGTAGAACTGATACCAGTGGGACGTCAAACCTCAACAATTTCCTTTCCCGGCAGGATGCCAGGAGCAGGAACCAGAATGGAGGGATCAGAGATGTGGAGCTAGGACAGGTCAAGGCAAGCAGGTGGTCTGGAACAGGGAGAAGAAGGTCGGGAGAGAGATTAGCAGCCAGTGGTGGTCTCTGTATGTGTGGGATGATGGGGGAAAGTGTCTCATTCCCACAGAGAATTCTTTATAGAGACACCATTGGCCAGGGCTGGAACCACTTCCAGGGTGGGGCTGAGCTGACCTTGAAGGTGGTGATGGGTCACTGATGACAGGCGTTCCATTAGGAACAAGGTGGCCCGTTGTGGATCCTCACACAAAAGAAAAGGTGATCAACTGACAAATACTGGGGGAGTCGTCTACTAACTGTAAGCTCTGTACCAGCTTCTCCAGGGAGAACCTGCCTGGCCTCTAGTCAGCACTTAAATTTTTGTTGACCAAATGGATGGAAGAGAACATGTATTGAAGACCTACTATGTTCCAGGTAGTGAGAATGGGAGTATACCTATTCTACCTCATTTAACTATCCTTATCATTACCGTGACAGCGGCCTTCTCATTTTGTTAATCGTGAGGTGAGATTCAGAGAGATTCAGAGAGGTTATGGAACTTACCCCAAGACTCAACAGCCAGTAAAGCAGCAGGGCCAGCCTGGCTCTGAAATCTGCCCTCTTTCCATTAAACCATACTCCCTCCCACCCGTGGCCTAAAGAGCCGTGCCTGACCTGCAGGATCACGTGGTCTCCCCGGGCCCAGGAGGCCCCAAGAGGCCAAGTGTGGTCCGTGCTATGGGATTTGATGGCACAGGCCCGGGCACGTGGAGGGCCCTCCTCTCCCTGGGGGACAGCGGGGACCACGGGTGTGTTCCAAGGTGAAGAGGACAGAGAGAGAGAGAGAGTCCTCCCTGCGTTTGCCTCCCTCCCTGAAGGTGAGCCCTTACACTGCCCACCTTCGAGACGTGGTGCTGCTCTATGCCCAGACGGTAAGGGAGCTGGCGGTGGCCGGGCGAGATTTCCGAGACGGGCGGCAGCTGGTGGGCACCCTGAGAGACTCCTGTCGCGCTGCACTGCGGGGTGAGTGGCTTGCCCGCTACTGGGTTTCCTCGACTGGGGCCTGCTGCTGCTCCCATGGGCAGGGCCCGGAGAAGCCGGGCTGTGGCTGGAGGCTTGCCTCACCGAATCACAGGGTCCCTCTTTCTTAGGGAGATTCTTCTTCAAGGGCTGGTTGAGGTTCAACCTCCCGGCTTCCACGGGCCACTCTTCCAGGTCTATCCAGAAGGCTGCCCGGACCAGGGTAGGGGGCCTCGGGGGCACATCATCCCCCCCGTCCCCGGCTGCCACCACCGCGCAAAGTCTCTCCCGCCAGCTCCTTTTGAGCCGAATCTGTCTAGAATGAAACTCAAAGTCTGTGAGGACTGCCTCATGGGATTGCTTCCACAATGCTTCCCATCCTCTGCCCTCTCTGACCGGGGTGCTGGGCCTGATTGCCGAGAATGACCTCTAATGATGGGACTGCCCGGTCTGGTTCTGCTCGCAGGGGTGAGGATAGGCTGGGAAGCAAATCACCCTGGGTGCTCAACAACGGCTACCACCTTTCAGTGCACTCCAGTTTCTCATTCCTAAGACAGGGATAATACCCCCTGATCGGACTGGCCCTGGACAGAATCAGGATATTTGTCTCTGCTTCTCGTACTCGTTTCTACCACACGGTGGCGGGACCACAGCCACAGAACTAGTGAGTGCCAGGGGCCTTCACACCAATCGAAAAGAGGCTCTTGGCCAAGGAGGTCAAATTAGGAGATGAACCCCCGTCGCCTTGTTGCGCCGTGCTGAAAGCAGCAATTCGGGTTGTTGTATTTGCACCAGCTCTGTCTCTGTGCAAACCTCAGCAGGGAGCTGGGCTCGGCCCTCGCACTCGGGATGCCAGCACGCGTTCGCACGGCCCGGCAGCGCGGGGTCCTGGGGAGAACACGGCACTTGGAGCCTAACAGGCCTGCCTCTTCCTGGCCCTGGAAACTCAGGGGAGTCTGCCTCCAGCCTCTGCTTGTTAAGGAGTGGTGCCTCCCCGGAAGGGTCCGCTGGGGCTAGTCGTGTGAAATCACCATGACCCGCGGTGCTGGGCACACAGCAGGTGCTCAATAAATGGTCATTTTGTGTCCTCTCCCCGGTGGGAACGAAGCTGCGATAAGTCCTATGTCAGACCGTACGTCCTAGTCGCTGGTATGGAAGAGCCGTATTTTGCTGCCCTGGAATCTCTAACATGTCCTTTGTGCGTGGGGTTGAGCATATCCTGGGCCAGGACGGGGCACCATGTCGACACCAAGCACAAACCAAAACTAAGAGGGAAGAGGCTCGCTAAGAACAAACTTTGCAAACTCATGCCCCGGGGGCCTGTCAGGCCATCTGCCCCCTTTTGTCACATCTGATTGTGGGTTGCTTGGTTTTTTTTAATGCTGGATGGGCTCCCCAGCATAGGCCTAACAACACACATCTGCCTGCCCAAAGTGCCCTGCCCCACTAGGGGACCACTCTGAACCACCTTTCCTTTTTCACGCTCCTCCTTGACCCTGTCTCAGATTTCCTGAAAGGACAAGAACCTCACTGCTGGCTTTTGGTGGCTGCTGGGCGGGGCTTCTGCTCATCTGAGCTGACAGACTGGCATTTCCAGCCACATGCTCCCCTCTGTCCCCCTCATCGTAAGCATCTTCTCTCTTCCCAGGAATCACTGGCCCCGTGTTTGTGGACTCCCAGGGAGAAAGGCACGTGGATTACTCAATCTATGCTCTACAGAAATCTTGAAACGGGTCCCGCTTTCTTCCTTTTCTTCAATATGACAGCGATCAGAAAGTAATCAGGTACTGTCGGGATCTTTATGTTTAGATCGTGCTACAGGAAGGGACCTGGGAGGGGGCAAGGGCTGGGGGTCCTGCCGGGAGGCTGGTTTGGGATCCGGCTCCTAGAATGCACCACACAGGTTGTCTGTTGCTCCTGAACTCAGGTGAAGGTCTACTCTGGGCCTTTAAAATAATCTTGCCCTTGCTTGTGGGTGTGGCTCAGCCACTTCAGATCCTAGTTTAGAACACAGCACCCCACAAGTGCACCTCCACGGGGACCTAGGCCTCCTCTTGCAGCCAGGCAGGTCCCACAGCCCACGATCTCAGGGAGAGGCCCTGCCCGAGGGGTGGGGGAACACAGCACCCCCTGCAGGATCGAGTCCCCAGCCAGCCAAACCCACTCAGCCCAGGCGGCCTGATTCCCAAACAGACAGCTTTGTGGACACCAGGACCTGCGTGCCATCCCGGCTTCCTGTACCCAGGAATCCCTGGGGGAAAAAAAAATCTGTTTTTGTTCTCTCGGCTATAAATCAATGAGAAAACTAAAAGGAAACCTAAAGCTTAATTGAATTGCTACTTGTCCCCACCATCACCACCCCCAATCCAGATTTGATTTGACACTGTTCTCCCTCCCTACCCTTATGGAATTTTAATATGCCAAAGTAAACTGGCCCAGGAAATGAAAAAATCATAATCCTCAGTAACAAACAGATCTTCGGTATTGTAGGAACAGGCATTCTCCACGAAGGGGGCGGTGTTTTGGTGTGTGCGATGTCAAGGTGCTGTGTAACAAGAGTTGTCTACATCAAACACGGGAGAAAATCCCAGCAACACCGGAGCATTGACACATCACTTTTAAATCAAAAGTGACAGGGTTCCAATCAAAAGATGAAGTCAGCTCTTCTCCCCAACAGAATGATAGTGCCCTTCCATGAATTAGATGATCTGCAGGTGAGTTTGAAGAGTCTAGGTGAGGTGTGAAAACCGGATGGGTCACCAAATGTTTGAATTAAGAGACCAAGGCCTGCTTCTTGCAAATGACGTGCATGTTTCAGTTGCTTCTGCCCTGCCTAAGGTAGTGACAAAGCAGAATAAATGCAGTGGGCACTGACTTGTAATTGTCTTTTTTTTTTTTTTTTAAGACCCGCGAGGAATCTCTCCACTCTTCCTTGGCCCCGGGGCTCACTTCCTGAAGACAGACCCAGCTGTGGATTTGACAATGAGCTCTGCGGAAAGGCGAAAGGCGCCTGCTTCTACAGGTCCCTGCGGGCGCTCAGAGAAGGCGGTACATAGGGATTCTCCCCAGGAGGGTATCTCAACAGCGGTGGCACTGTTGATGTTTGGGGCAGGCTACTCTTTGTGTGCGGACGTGTCCTGTGCACTGAATAGCTGCATCCCAGGCCTCTACCCGCTACAGACTAGCCACGCTCTCCAGGTGCAGCCACCCAAAAAATCTCCAACATCACCTGCCTCCCCTGTAGAGAACCTCGGCTCCAGGGAAACCTGGCCCCCGGGATGTGAGTCTCAGGGACTTCATTTCTAAGGAGTTAGAGTCTGAACAAGGGAGTATTGCCTGGTGCTCCTGGAATTAGGTGGATCATAACAGAGAACAACTCTAAGAACTCATAGTGAGCGATCAGTAACAGTGGTGGTGGTACCAGAAGTCATCCCCATTGTCTGCAATGGAAGTTTCTATCCACAGGGGGAGGTGGGTGCAGTTGCCATGGGAACCAGAGGGGAGGTCGGAAAAGAATTCTTGGGAGAGACAAGTCTGAGTGGACCCAGGACATCCTAGCTTGGACCCAGGTCTGGATAGCCTTTGAGGCATCTGTGTGGCATGACCAGGCTGGGGCCAGGACGTGCTCTCTTCTGTTCTTCAGCAGGCTGTAGTGATGACATGTCCCTGTCCTCCAGGCGTGACTGCTGTGATCCTCGCTATGGCCCTCTTGATTACTGTCTTGGGAGCTGTCATCATAGGTCTTTGGTTAAGGATTCAGAGGGGAAAATTGCAAAGGCGAAAGGAAGACATTTGGTGGCAAATCAATTATGATGACATCACCATTCTGCCCCCAAACAAGGTGAGGCCACAGCCGGCCCAGATATCCGCTTCCTGCTCACGGCTAGTGATTTGTGGAAGGGACCTCATCTAGGAGTTTCTGAAAGCTGAGGCTGACTCATTGATAAAGTGGGTGCTTAACGGACCCTTTAGCCCCACATTCTGGCTCTGGGCCTCCCACTTCCTTGATGAATATCCCTGGGAATGTCATTTCTGGGCCTTAGCTTCTGAATCCTTATAAATGATCAGATGGTCTCGAAGATTCCCTTCAGCTCTATTACCCTGTGGGTGTAAGGACTCATATATCCTGCTCAAATATCAAAGCTGTCTCCTGGGCAGCATTTCGTTATTTTTAAAACCACATGAACTCCTTTAACTGGCTGACGACGAATATAGTAAGAATCATTTGCTCAATGACCTCTTCTGAGGGAGGTGAGCCCCACGGAGGTGTCTATAAGGTGAGACAGAAGCCCCATAAATGGAGTGAGTAAATGTCTCAGCCGCATCTTCAGAAAGCAGGTGACATTTGGGAAGAGGGATTTGCTAGAGATGACCAGGAGAGAAGTAACGCAGGGTAAGCCAGGATTTATATATTTATAAATATATTAAATATTTATTTAATATACATTAAATAAATAAATGTATATTTATTGCATTTAATAAACATAACATTGTTTGATAAGGGTGTAGCATTTACATAATTTCAAAAACTACTACCATGACTGTATCTTATGACTCCTTGTATTTTAGCTTGAAATTTTGAAGTGTCTTTTCTTTCTTTTTTCTTTTTTTTTTGTTATTGATATTAAACCGGGCAATCTTTGCAAGCATACATTGATTATTTGGGAGGATTTATTGCCCTACTGGAAATGTTAGTAAGAAATGTTCTTTAGATTAGAAAGACGGATTCAAGTTTCTATAGGTTTTTTTAAACAATTTTTTAAGTTTATTTATTTATTTTGAGACAGAGAGAGAGATCACAGGGGAAGGACAGAGAGAGAGGGAGAGAGAGTGAATCCCAATCAGGCTCCACACTGTTAGTGCAGAGCCTGATGCAGGGCCCGGACCTACGAACTGGGAGATGATGACTGAGCTGAAATCAAGAGTTGGGACGCCCTGCCGACTGAGCCACCCGGGCACCCGAGTTTCTGCAGTTTAATAAGAGCTCTCTGTTCCTGGGAAGAGGGAGAGGGAGGGAGTAAATTTTGATTTCATCTCAATTTATTAAAAACCTACAACTGAAATGAATTTTAAAGATCAGTAATTTTAGAATTTCAGAGAGTACTTGCTCAGGAGTACATGCTACTCAAGATATCAAGAGAATAACAAGAATCTACGTATTTGACCAGATTTATGAGTCTTAAATATCTCAAAGCAAAAGAAAAGTGTTCTAGAATGTTGGTGCTTGTTAAAAAAATAGCACTAAAGTGAGACCAAAGTATATAGGTTTGTTCTCACAGACATTTAGATTAACTGTGAAGATAAGGAATGCATTATGGGTCAAAATCAAACATCTCTGTCATGTTATATATGCGTTGTTCCTGTTATATTGGCTTTCTTTTCAAAATTGTAGTTTGTATTATTCATTTCTTTTTAGTGGTATTCTTGAATGTACTATTCATTCACTAAATGAGTTGTGACTTTCAAAAAATAAAGGTGACTTAGAGGAGCCGAAATCAAGGAAGCTCCAACACGTTAGGACCAGATCAGACTTCACTAGCAAGTCGTTTCCAAAGTCCCTGGGGGTTCTGGGGCTCACTGGTCTGGTCCTGGGGTGAATGACAGATTGGGGGTGGAGATGTGATGGAGAAGAATACTCAGCCTTCTTCCCTCTTCAACCAAATCAGCTCTGCTCTGTCCTGCCCGGTTTCTACATTAGGGTTCCAGGTAAGACTGCTTGAAAAACAGCATTCCTCTGTTTTAAACACATTCTCTAGGTGTTAGGGAGGCACTGGGGTTATTAAATAGAGAGGTAATGTGGTTAGGTGCTCATTTCAGAAGAGGATTCTGGCATCGGGAGACGCATCTAATTAAGCGCCAGAGCCAGAACTTGAATTTGGGCCGTCTGACCCCAGAGCCTTATCCATGACAACTGTCTGTGGTGGTATAGACACAAGAGTGACTCATGTAGTAGCCAAACACTCACACTTTGGGTCAGAGGGATCAGGACTTAAGGCCTGACTTTCCCCACTTATTAACTGCGTGACCTTGGTGCCCATTTTCCTGAACTATAAAAGGCACACTCTCTTCGGTACTTGGTCGTACTACGGAGAGCAATTGGGTTGCGTTGTGTTTTACAGCCATCCCAGAGATGCACGCCCGTGTCGAGAGGAAGCAACAGTAACTCATCTAGTGTGATAATTTCTGGGGATGCCAGTTCCCTTGTCAAGAGCCAGCAGGTGGAAGAGGTCTTTTATGCCCCTGTAGGGCTTTACCAGGTACTATTGAGGGCAAAGTGACTGCATGCACGTTGTAGTGTGTGTCTCTGTCCCCTGTCCTTTCTGCCAGGCAGGGCATTGTGAATAGGGGAACACTCCAAGGAAAAGCCAGGGTGTTCTTGTGGCTCCAGAGCGGGGCGTCTCAAACTTCAATGTGTACATGAAATACCGGGGCTCTTGTTACAAAGCCGATGCTGTTGAGTGGGTCTGGGGTGGGGCCTGAGATTCTGCATTTTCCCTAACAAGCTCCCAGGTGATTCCTACGCTGGCTTCTAGACTAGACTCAGCTCTGTCCAAGAGAACTTGCCATAAAGAGGAAAATATTGCAAATCTGCGTGGTCCAGTATGGTACCGTTCTAAGACTATTAAACATTAGTGTGCTGGGGAACCGGTTTTGAGTTTTATATCATTTTAATTTGGGGGGAACCTCATGTGGCTAGTGGCTACCTTATTGGACAGTGTCTTCGTAGAACATGTATTACTGCCTCCTTGGTACCACTTCAGCACTGACGAATTGGCTGCTGCAGTATAAGCATGGACAGCCACCAGAGCCTGCGACATAATTCCTGCCTGCCCTTTGTCACCCTCTCTTCCACTCCCCAGACCGTTATGGCTGCCTGTGCTTAGCACTCCTCTAGAAGTTCAAGTCCTCTGGGTGAAAAATATGTGATGAAAAAAAATCTCATATATAGTGTTTGAAATATACAAAAAAAAATATTATCTGGGAGGTCCCGGAGAGCAGGGGCCAAAAGCTGCAAGCAAGGAAAATTTTGTTCCTTGCTCTAACTTGGGTTTCATGAAGATTGGAACCAAAGCATTCCTCTTGCAACTGAACTTATTTTTCTAAATGTTTACTTGGGTTTTCGAACTACAAAAAAAATTGTCTTGAATATCATCATCCATAAAACCCTGAGCACCTTTATTCATACAAAACTGTGTATAATGGTCCAGTAACCATTTAGAGATGGCAACCCGGAAGCCACAGAATATCTCTATTGATTAATCTCCCTGAAATGTTTGCTCTCTTCTCCCTCAAATACCATCACTGGGGTCCCCAGCTTTTTATGGTAGTGTCCAAACTCTTTAACAAGGGTTCAAGGCTGTCTACTGCCTAGTCCCAGCCTACTTTCAGAAAAATTGTTTTTCGTGGCTGAAATCCTATACTATCCAGTCGGTCTTACTGCTTATGCCATGTGTGTTTTGCACCTTTGACGATACCATGACTGCTGCCCCTACCCCACCCCCTCTAGAACCTTCTTGCCCTTCAGAGTTCAGCCTTAGCATTACCTCTTCCAAGAACCCTCTCCTCTATCCCACGGGGTGCCTTCCTCCTTGGAACCCCCATCACAGACCAGAGTCTTTTGCAATTAACCCCATACTAAAAGTGGGAGATCTTGGGTTGGCATTTAAATTGTGCTGAGGCTTGTGTGTCCAGATTCTACCTTTTTTTCTATGCAGATTTCCCCAGGTTGTCAGATGATTTGTGGCAATTTATTGACTCTCTTAAAGCAGACTTAATAGGTAATGGCAATGAGATACGCTACTTCCTGAAAGCCTGATATGTGCCAAGCATTGAATTAACAGTGTTACGTATTTTAACTGATTTAAGCGTTGTAAGAACTCTATGAGATAAGTTTCCTTTTTAATCTCCATGGTACAGATGAGGAAATGGAAGCTTGGAGAAGTTAAATCCCTTGTTCAAAGTTAGTAAGCTGTAAGCAGTAAGAGGTAAGCAGAAGTAAGGTAAGAGCAGTAAGGTCGTAAGCAGTAGAAATGGCCTTGACCCAAGTATCTGACTCCAGGCTTACTCTTAAGACCTCAGCTCACCATCCCTTTGAATGAAAATGGGACATTACTGTGTAATAGAGTGTAATCTTGGAGTCAGATGTTCAAATTCTGGCTGTATTACCTACAAATGTGTGACCTTGGACAAGTTACTGAACCTTAGTGATCCCACCCGGAAACATGCCCGTCTTGCAGGGCTATGATACGTGGGAAATGAGATCTTATGTGTTAAGAAGCTAGCTGAGCACCTACAGATAGCACAGTGCCACCCTGGCCTGATCTGGACTCTGATGTCCCTTTTGTAGGTGGATTTCTTGCTGGTTTTCCTGCTTCCCTTCCTAGTCTTTTCTGAGTAGAGCTTTTCTGGATCATCCTGGATTAAGAGCATTCCACTTTGTCTCTGGTTCCAGGGAAACCATGTGGCCATCTGCTACGTGGGTGACCAAGCAAAAGCCTCAGTCAGGAAGCCGTCTGTGCTGCAGGAAATCTGACTGGTGAGGCTCCTCCCCACTCTCCCTGGGAGAGAGAAAGTGGCGCTGATCTCTGGCTCTCTGCTGCCAGCTCCCTCTTCCCATCTGGGAACACCCCAGTCCAAAGGATCAATGATGGGAAGTTTCTTCCCACTACCCCCAAGCTTATTGGCCCACTACCCCCATCCCCTGACAGCCCAGACATTAGGCTTAAGACCCTTTAGGCACCTGAAATCTGGGACCCCTTCCAGCCTTGCCCTTTTCCCTTAAATTCCCCCTGGCCTTCATTCCACCTCTCCATCCTCTGTGTCTGTGAGGATTGTTCACCTCTCTTGAAACTTTTCCTTGGATGGAGTCAGATTCATGGGGTCTGACTTCTTGCTCGAAATCTATGACCTGTCATGGCCCAGACACTGTGGCATTGACAGCCATGAACACCAGGAAGCAGGGCCAGGTCTGTTTACTGTGATGTGGTTTTAGTTAATCCCCATGGCTAAGGTTAGACTTGGATCATTCCTCTGGTTTATTTGCTAGAGGCAGACTGCCTGCATTTACCTCCCAGCTCTGCCACTAATAAGTTGTACGATCTTCAACACATTATTTTACTGTTGAGCATCAGTTTCCTCATCTGTAAATGGGAACAGTCAGAGTTCCTTTCTCACAGGGTCTTTGTGAGAATTAAATGTATGTAAAGCACACAGCAGAGTTCCCAGCACAGAAGACATACTACGATCATAAGCTATTATTATTATTTTCAGGTATATGAATTAGGGCACGAAAACATTGTCCCCTTCTTTGGCATTTGCACAGAACCACCCAATGTCTGCACTGTCACCCAGTATTGCAAAAAAGGGAGTCTTACGGTAAGCGAACTAGTAAACCTTACCTCAGGTTAGATTAATAGCAGCTAATAAAGAACTCGTCAATGTTTTGTCCTTTATCCAAGAACAGTCCCTCTCTGGTTTAATTGCAAGACCTGCATTATCTTGTTGGGCCGCCTACAGTTAACAGTGGAATTGCCAACAGTCAATTTTTCTTTGCTCTGGGTGGAGATTGCCTGAGCCTGTTTTCGTTGCCTAAGACACTATTGCTACTTCTGAATTGTGTTTCTGGACCCCTTCCTACCCATAGTATGTGACCATCATCTTTATGTCTGGAAAAAGGAAGTATTTATAAGACTCCAGACTTAACAATGAGTCAGGTTATAATATCTCCTGGGAAATTTCGAGTATTGGCTGTAGAGTACTCTGCCTCAGGTGGCTCTATTGGTTCTGGTCAAAATCATCCAGCATATTAGAATCAAAACCATTCAGCACACAAAACTCCCTGTGCTTCACGTTGAGTCAATGGTGATAATCTGAGTAACTGTCTTTCAGGATGTTTTGAGAAACTCAGATAATGAGATGGATTGGATATTCAAACTCTCGTGTGCATATGACATTGTCAAGGTGACTGTGGCATAAAACTTAAGGAACAAATACCATAGCGTTTTTTGAGTTGTTCCGTGTTTTTGGTGAAGTTGAACTGTAATCTTTCCTGAAAACTCTGATCTTGCTCGGATCTCCTCAAAGTGATTGCACTTAAAACTCACCACTTCAGTCAGGTTTTCCATTCTTTTCACCCTCCTTGATTTCAAGTAGGCACACTAAAGTTGAAAGGGATGCTAGGTTTATCCAGTACCCAAAGAGCAGAGTATTTACATTTCAGGGTAGAACTTTTTACCCCGAAGAAAATCTAATTACTAGGCCATGAAGCAAGCTGGGGAGGAAGATTCCTAATACCCCTTCTGTCTGCCTAGTTTTTGATTCCTTTCCCCAGAAAATGGGAATTGGTGCCACAATTACCTCAAAGCTCTTGACCTGAGAGGTGGGCTATGGATGCAGATCTGGAAGCTGTAAAAGCAGGCAGCAGAGTCTTTCCTTTGGGCAAAGAGGGCTGTGGTGTTTGAAAAAAAAAAAAAAGTAATAGTAGCAATCGCAGTACTTGTGGCCTTGTAGCTGAAGTATATTTAGTGATTATTTTTGCCTGCTTTCTACCACTTTGTGTATTAACTTATTTAATTCTCACAACAAAATATGAGGTAGATCTATCATAGCTCCATTTCACAGATGGAAGGTGAGTATGGGGAGCAGCACGTCAGTGTGGACCAGCTAAGTCTATCCTCCTCACCCTGGGCTAAAATCCAGCCTCATTTTGTAAACTTGTCCTGCCTGCTTTCATCATCAGAGGGGACTATGCCCACAACCTGGGAGTGGGTCTTGGTGAGGAAGTCCCTCAGTCTGACACATGGGCAGCAGGACAGGGCTGGCCATCATGTCAATCAACAGTCCATTCATCAACCAACAGACTCCTTTAGGTTGAGACTTGGCCTGGGTGTTGTGAGGAACACAGGGTGAAATATAAGCTCTGCCCTCCTGCAGTAGTGACTGGTGAGTGACTTTGGAAAGTCACTTCCCCTCTCTGGACCTCAGCTTCCATGTGCGTTCAATAGATGAGGTTGGCCTGACTAATATCAAAGAGGTTTTTTTCTTTTTTCTCTAGGATTTGATTGCTCCTTATTTTGGAGAAGCTGAATCTTACTGGCCTTGTGAAACTTCGGTTTCCTGGGCTTTAGTGGAAACCGGAATATTGTAATTACCAAGAAAGGTAGACAAACTGAAATCGTCTATGACTGGGTCCTCCCGGACAACCTTGGGCCACCACTGTCATTATTTTAGTAAAACTGTATGGAACATCTATTAAGGGTTGGCCTCACTCTGGGAACTGTCATAAGAAGACAAGGACTTGTTTTCATCGCTAGATGGAATAAAATCTAGGTACAGAAAAAAAAAGTTAGGAAATATACATATAAAATTAAATGGTGGGATAGTTATAAATAGGATCTGATGTGGCATCCTTTTCTACCCTGGACTCCTCTCTCCTTCCCTTCACCCACATTCTCTTCCCTTCCTACCAAGCCCAGAGAAGTATTCTAGACTCCAGGGATCTGTCTCCTGCCCCAGCCAAAACGGATGACATCATGTATATTTGTTATGAAGAGAAAACGAGTAAGTTAGCTGTCCCCAGGTAAGATACAAATAGCTAATAGATTTAGCTTTTTCCATCGGCATTTGGTTTTTGAGAGGAGTTAACCCAAAAGTTTCTCTGGAGAAATGCTAGGGTAGGTGATAATGGCACTCTGAAAGGAAAGTCTCCCTGGTATTAATCAGTCCTTTCAGGTCACTGAGTCTCTATCCCCTGCTCCATGCCAGGGGAACCAAAGACAGCTGGACACCTTGCTTTAGAAGGATTGTTGTCTTCTGAAATGGAGCGTGCGCATTATGGGACAGTGTAAGGAAGTCATAATGAGTTCAGTCAAGGCACATTTAGGTGCTTCAAGGTCAATTACTCTGCCAGAATTCCTTTGAAAGGGACTAGTAGTAACATGAAATTCATGAAAGCTTCTCAGAGATTTCCCATTGGTGACCCAGGCACTGGGCCAAGCTCTGTGCGTCAGATTGTGCTTCTGGCCATCACATATCAATCATAAAAACAATTCCTCTCCTGATGTTTATTTGACCAGAACACTCTCGATGCCAGGTACCAGAGAAATTCCAAGATGCCACAGACTTTTCAAGTCAACCAACATGTATTGACTGAGCACCTAATTTGACTGAGACCCAATTCTGGGCATGGAGGGCACAGAAGAATTGGCTCATTGTCCTGTTCCTGAAGAGTTCAACCCAGTGGAGCCAGCCTGGGAAGGAGCTTTGGAGATTATAATACTCTTCTCGAGTGAGCGATGGGACTTCAATTTCTAAGTAAGAGAAGTCTTAATGGATTCAGAGGATGAGAGCAGTTGGCATTGAAGTTGTCTTGGGTGTTTGAACCCTGGCTTTCCACTACTGACCAGGTGACCTTACCTACCTTAAGCCTCAGTGTCCCTGTGTATAAAATAAAGATAACAACAGTCCCCATCTCATAGAGTTGTTGCGAAAACTAAGATATGCTCAGCACTGTGCTTACCCATTAATAGGTATATACCAAATATCATTTGTTAGGTGAAGCAATAGGGTTGCTATTATCACAGATAACTCCATCCCTAGTACTAAAAAAATGTACAGTCAAAGAATTTATTCCCCCAACAGTCTTATGGGATGAATTAGCACTGTCCAAAAAATACCAGCTGTATGTGACTACTAACCACTGGTAACGTAGGTAGCTCCAACTGAAGTGTGCGGTAAGCGTAAAATTCACACCAGATTCAAAGAATCAGTAAAAATATCTCACTATTTCTATATTGATCACATATTGAAATAAGTTTTTTAAATACATTGGGCTAAGTAAAATATATCATTAAAAGTAATTTTACCTATTTAACTGAACAAGTGAAAATTATACACGTAGCTTGCACTGTGTTTCTATTGGACAGTGTTCTTAATAATCAGCAATTCATGCCACTATTTGTTCACTTTTAACTCCAATATTAATAAAATTAATAGTTACTCCATTTTCAAGAGGAAATAAAATGAGGCTTAGTGAAGGTGAAGTAACCACCCAACTGGTAAGAGGGAGGTTGGGATTTGCAACCAGTCTGTCTCCAAAGGCTGAGTTCTTCCTTCCATGTTCTGCTTCTTGCCTGTATAAAGTACAAGAGACCCCAAATGTGGGATGCAGAAATGAGAGCACTGGGGGTACCCCCCACTCAACTTTCCAGGAGGGGAGTAAATGTAACTAGCAGACAGGTCGGTAATAGAATTGCAAAAACTGCATGAGATCTGGCACATAAATCATAAACCTCTCAGTTCTACGTGGCCTGTGACAATACACATAAAATCATACTTTTCCACCACAACAGGAAAAGAAAAAGAACTGAAGAGATGTGTGGTGTCTCTTAAAGAGGACTCCATTTCTAGGATTTCCACTGTATCCCAAACATCTCCTAATGGAATGTGCTCTGTTAATAAACCTGGGCATCAGGAGTGATCAGTGGTGACCAGATGTAAAATGTCTCCTGCCTAGGGTGGGCCTGGCTCTAGCAAGACCAGGGACAGTTGTGAGTGTCAGGGACAGTCCTGCTGCATGGGGAGGTCTCCATGAGGTGAGAGAGAATTCTTGATTGGACAGAGGTCTCCCCAGATTGCATGCCCAGACCTTGGCTTGTTGAGCCTCACTGGAGAATTCCAGAGACAGCCCCCAGACAGCCCCCTCCAGGTTCAAGTGAGTGGGTTGCAGTCCCAAAATGTGACTGAACTCTATCATCTCAAAAAACACACAAGCCTCCTGAATTTGGGGGTGGGAGTAGGAGTGGTGTGTCCACTGCCTTGGGCGTTTCCTCACTGCTTTCTGCATTAGCCTGTATTTCTTTTTCTTTTTTTTTAAGTTTATTTATTTATTTTGAGAGAGAGAGAGAGAGAGAGAGAGAGAGAGAATGAGTAGGGGCGGGCAGAGAGAGAGAGTGAGAGAGAATCCGAAGCAGGCTCATACTGTCAGCACGGAGCCCGATGTGGGGCTCGAACTCACGAACTGTGAGGTCGTGATCTGAGCTGAAACCAAGAGTCAGACACTTAACTGACTGAGCCACCCAGGCACCCCAGACTGTATTTCTAATGCATTATTGGCTCAGGAGTTTTACTAAAGCAGGATGGTGACTCAGACTATGATCACTGCCTGAGGGAGAGTGAGTCCCTGAGCTGGTGACCAAGAGGCCCAAGGACCCCATCTCTGGGTGCAATAGTCCACTCAGGGCCTCCTCACATTCATCTTTTCTGGAACATTGAGTGCTATGTACCACACCCATGGGTGACATCACCCCCCCCCCCCCCTCAGCTGGGCTTGAGAGTCATTTGAACCTCCTATCATGGTGTTAGGAGAATAGGTGTGCTTTGACCGCCCCACCCCCCCAGCCTCCTGGACAATCACCAGGACACCGGAAACAATAAAAGCTAATGATTTAGAAGCGGCTGTGCCTTGAAGGCAACCCAACCTGGGTTTATATTCCAGCTTTGCCCTCACTCTTCAGGAGCAGTTTAAAACTGTGAGTTTCCTCATTGGGAAACAGAGAATGGGAATATTAATCTATCTCCAGGAAGACCAAATGTGATAACATGTATAAAGCACCCTGCACAATGCATAGTACAAAGTGCTCAAAGAAAGGTTTATTGATATTTATTTGTTCATCACAGATCCACATCACAGTGAGAATCTCCATGGACCCTGGTGGCTTCAATGCAATGCTCAGTCACTCCTCACTCTCTGCCCTTCAGAGCTTTCTTTCTTCAGTCGAGGACATTTGTTCAGTTGGTTGAGGGCAGGGACTTGGGACTCGGACTGTACTTATTCCCAGTCCTGCTCCACTGCGGGCCAGCGATGTGACCTGGGGCAGGTTAACTTCTTCATTTCTCCCTTTCCCTATTTGTAAAATGAGGTCAATGACAATACCACCTGACTCTACAAGGTCACTACGGGAATTACACGAGCTAGTTTAAGTAAGGGACTTAGAATGGATGTCACATAAGGTTAGCATGATAACCTTAAAAAAAAGTATCCAGTAAGACCCTTGAGAAAGACATTGTCATTTTCACTCTTGCTCTGAAACCTCTTGGGTGAGGCAGGTGTGAGGAGATCCGTGATACTCAGGCTAATGCAATTAAAATGGCTCTGTGACAGCCCCATACCTGTGACATACTCAGGTTGCTGGCTCTCTACCAGCTCCCATGCTAAGTATTTTGAAAATGAATGGTTCAGAGATTCAGATCAAAGATCTAAAGAAACTTTATGTAGGTATTTCAACTCCAAGAGACAGGAAATGTTGAATAAATATTACAGAAATGTCTTATTGCGAAGCCATCAAGGAAGGTAAGGAAACAAAGACCCCAGGATCATAAACAGTGGGTCCCCCTATCCCCCTGCACTGTTACAGTTACTTCCAAAACATAGTCAGCCCATCCCCTTAGGCTTCGTTTCATTGCTTCTAGGTCTGCCCTTGGAAATTTCAGAGAAATACAAACATCCATCAATCAGATCCTGCTTCAAATGTGACCGTTCTCATTTTCAAATTCATCTCTTCTCTATCTAGCCTCCCCAAATACCTGTTTCCCTCCTCAATCCCAGGTCTTTCTTTAAAGCTCTTCCCTGCCTATGGAAAGATCTGTGCACTCTGCCCTCGTCTTCTTGCCAAATGAGTGTGCCCTTTGCCTTCATGACTCACCTCCTTTAGCAAACTCTTCCTGTTGGCACACTTTCCCCATTCTGATTAGTCTCTTTGGGTTCCTTCGCATCCAGCTTGGCTTGTGCCACACACAATCCATAGTTAACGTAGGCTCTTCTGTTCAGGTCCAACCATTGGTCTTTTCTTTTTAAGCTCCCCAGGTGATTTTAATGGGCGGCCAAGATGTGAAACAGTAGAGGAGGCCAGCTGTTCTCAGACTGTGTGCACATGAATCTCCTGGGGACTGTGTTAAAATGCACAGTCTGATTCGGTACATCTGGGCAGGGCCTGAGACTCTGCATTTCTGCCAAGCTCCCAGGTGCTGTTGGTGCTGCTGGTCCCAAGGCCATGTTTCAAGTGGTGGGGATCTAGACAGTCCTATCTTGTAGATGATGAAATTGAGGCCCAGCGAGGTGAAGTGTCTTGCTTGAAGAGACCGAGCGGTGAAGTGGAGATGTGATGTATGCCTTCTGACTCTGGTGTTCTTTCTGGGCCTTTCATAAATAATGGTACTTTATTATTGCATAATAATAATAGATATAAACCTTTAAGAACATGGCAGATGACATGAGAATTTTCCAACGTTCCTCATTTTATTGCTTTTCCCCGCAAAGTGTTCAAACAGGACCCTAAAGTGCGTATAATATAATATAATATAATATAATATAATATAATATAATTATAGAATCATTACATGTAGGTAGGAATAGAATATAACTTGCAACATGTAGGTAATAAAAGAATATTCTTAATTACATAGTGTTGTTTCCAAGTTGATTTTTTTTATCGTTTTTATACACATTTTTCATGATGATTTTTGGTGGGTGTTTACTTTGTGTCGTGCACCATGTCTGGTGTCTCATACGCATTATTACATTTAATCTCCACAGCCTCCCTCTGAGGTAGAGATCGTCACATCCATTTTGATGAGAAAAATGAGGCTTATGGGGTCAAGTAACTTGCTCTCTGCTAAGTGTTAGAGCTGGGATTTCAAGTCAGGAGTCTGACCACTTAGTCAGACTCTATTTTGTTTAGCTTATTGGAGCTTATTTATTTTAGGCTGGCCTTGCCTTCATGGCTGCACACTGGGGAGCCAGAAATAGTTTCCCCTACTTGGGTGACACTATCCAGGTTGAGTCAAGGACAAGGGGCTGTTAGTGGTTCTTGAACAGATGAACATAGAGATGGGCGGTTCCCCTCCTCTGGGTCGTGTTTCTGCCCATCTGTTTCTGTCTGTGTCTTCCAGACACAGGTTCCATTGGCCCCTACGCTAATTCATTTGCTTATTTTCACTCTTCCAGGGCATGCTGTTCCTCCACAGGAGCCCCGTGGGGTCCCACGGCAACCTTAAGCCTTCCAACTGCCTGGTGGACAGTCAGATGCAGGTGAAACTGACAGGCTTTGGGCTGTGGGAGTTCAAGTACGGCCGGATGTACAGAGCATACAACGAGGAACCGACAGACCACTAGGGTAACCACTGACAGATCGTGTACCCACTAGCCCACGTGGTAACGGGGCACCTGACCCCACCCTATTTCCTGAAGCTCACTCACAGGTGCCAGCAGGGGGCCTTACTCTGGAGCTGACAGTGCGTGGTTGTTCTATTCACCCAAGGGAGCAGGAAAAAATAGCCTCCAGGGTGGTGAGTCCGTGGTGTGACGTCTGAGTTAGAAGGTTAGGGCTCATCCTGGCCAGGCCAGGTGGCCCGAAGCAAGTCACCGGTCTTCTCCTTAGCCCTCTATACCCCACTACACTTCACCTGTGTTCTCAGCACACCATCTGCAGGCCCTTCAAAGACCATGGGTTCAGCGGTCCTACATCCTCTCGCTGCTCTGGTATCACTTGAGAAGCTTTACAAAGTATGTGGGTGGCTGGCTCTCACCCCAGATATCTGAAGATGAAATCTGGGCATCAGCACTGTTTCTTAAAAACTCTCGGGGCACCTGGGTGGCTCAGTCGGTTAAACATCTGCCTTTGATTTCGGCTCTGGTCGCCATCTCACGTTCCTGAGTTCACGCCCCACGTTGAGCTCTGTGCTGATGGCACGGAGCCTGTTTGGGATTCTCTCTCTCAAAAATAAATAAATAAACCTTTCAAGTAAAATAAAATTAAATAGAAACAAAAACTCTCAAGTGATTCTGATGCGCATCTCAGGGCAAGACCTTCTGCCTGGAGTCAAACCCTCCTTTGCATATGAGCAAACTGAAGCTCGGACTCTTCCTTGTCCAAAGCTAGTGAGCAGTCTTGAGTCTTACCTTGCATGTATCCCAGCCATCTGAACTCCTCTCCCTGGGGCAGCACATTGCCAACAGCTTTGCTGCGCGCATGTGAGGAGGTTCTGTAACACGGGATGAGGCCTTACAGAAAAAAACAGAGGGGGAAATTCTGAAAACCTGTTGGTAGTCACCCTACTTCCCCATCCCCCAGTATATTTTCTTTTAATGATTGTAACCTACAATGAAATAAACCCATCAACCTCACACCAACAAATAAATGTAGGTATATAAAATATCAGGAGCATGGAAATCTGTAAAGACAGAATGCGGACTGGTGCTTGCCGGGGGCTGGGGGTATAGGAGACAGGGAGAAACTGCTTAATGGCTGCAGGATTTTACTTTGAGGCCCTGGAAACGTTTTGGAACTAGATAGGGTGGTTTGTTGTACAATCTTGCAAAGGGGCTAAATAACTAACACTGAACTGTTTGCTTTAAAAGGGTTCATTTTATGTTCTATGAATCGTACCTCTGTAAGTTGGTTTTTCAAATGTAGACAATACAGGAGCGCCTGGGTAGCTCAGTTGGGTAAGGGTGTGACTTTGGCTCTGGTCATGATCTCGTGGTTCATGAGTTCAAGCCCTGCATCGGGCTCTGTGCTGATAGCTCAGAGCCTGGCGCCTGCTTCAGATTCTCCTGCTCTCTCTGTCCCTCCCCCACTCACGCTCTCTCTCTGTCTCTCAAAAATGAGTAAATGTTAAAAAAAAATTTTTTTTTTAATGTAGACAATCACAGAAAGGGGAAGGAAAATGAAAACTTCGTGTAACTGCACAATCAGGTGTTAACCACAGTTAAGATGTTAGTGTTTGTCCTTCTTGATTGTTCTGTCTGCATTCACGTACCCACAGACCCCTTTTCGCTCTACAAGTCAGGCACCATTAGGGCGGATTTTTTGGGGGCTGGGTACTTTCAGTTCTGTGTTTTCCTGAGAAAGAGGGGTGACTTTTCCGGTTCTGCCTGTCCCTCTCCCACTCCATGCTTCCCTCATGACACCCGTTGCTTTGCAGAGCTCTACTGGACGGCCCCAGAGCTGCAGCGGCTTCCAGAGGCACCCCGGTCAGGGACCCCAAAGGGAGATGTTTACAGCTTTGCCATCCTGATGACGGAGCTGATCCACCACCAGAACCACGGACCTTTTGCTGACCTCAACGAGATGCCTGACGGTAAGGCTGAAAGTCTCTTTGGCAGGCTTTGGTCATGTGGGCTAGCTTTTATTTCTTATATTTGCAGGGGGCGGGGGGGGGGGGCAGTGGCATGCTAGCTTTTAAATGATAGTTTTTTATGAAGTGTTTATCAACTTATTATTTATTCCACTGTTTTTCTGTCTTAAAGTTTCTTTTTTTTTAATTAAAAAAAGTAGTTGCCATTTGCTTACAAAAACAATCAAAGAGCTCAGAACTACATACTTTATTATAGCAGAGTGATCCCGTTGGAAAATGAGTCAGGTCATGTCACTTCTGGTCACAACATCCTCCCCTGGCTTCCCATTTGGGGAATGAAAACTAAGCCCTTACAGTGGCCGACAGGACCACCAAAGGCCTCTGATCTGGCCTCTGACATTCTTTATTAGTGTCCTATGGCTGCCATACTAAGTTAACCACATACCTGCTGGGTTTAGTGGACAGAAATGTATTTTGTTACAGTTGTATAAGGCACAAGTTCAAAATCAAGGTTTGGCAGGGCTGTGCTCCCTCTAGAAGCTTTAGGGAAGATCAGTTCTCTGCTTTGTCCAGCTTTTGGGGGTTGGTCCAGATTTCATGGGCTTGTGGTCACATTTCTCCAATCTCTGCCTTCACTTTGACGTTGCCTCCTCCTCTGTATATGTCTCTTTTGTCTGTGTCTTATAAGGACATTTGTCATTGGATTAGGGTCCACCTGGAAATCTGAAATGACCTCCTCAACCCAAGATAATTAACTATACCTGCAAAGACATTTTTTTTCCAAATAAGGTCACATTCATAGGTTCTGGACGTTAGGACATGGACATATTCTTTGAGAAACAAAGTTCATCTCAATACACCTTTCTAATTCCATCTCCTATGGTTTGCTCATTTCAGTCATGCCGGCCACCTTCATGTGCCTCCAACATGCCAGACACATTCCTACCCCAGAACCTTTGCACACACTGTTCCCTCTGCCTGGGTATCTTTCATCTCATATGTGTATACACAAATTTACCTCAATCTTTCTTAAGGACTACAAAATTTTCATTGTAAGGATAGGCTGTGTATTATTGATTGATGCACAGTTTGGTTGTTTTCCATTTTTCTTGCTATTACAGTTGATGCAGTGACCAGCCTTGTATCTTTGTGGGCTTGAGATTGAAGAGATAAATGTATTTTAAGTATATTTAATTTTTTAAATAAATGCTGCCCAGTTGTCTTTATAGGATATATTTAGGCTCATTTTTTTTCTGAGTTGTCTCTTAACACACATCCCGTCATGGAATTAAGGGCAGAAGCTGGGGAGATAAAGCAAAATTTGATCAAGAACGATAAACAACAAAAAAAAAGAATAGTAGGTGTAACCCACCAGCACTGTTATCTTCCACCGTGGCTGTGCTCTGGAATTACCTGGGGAACTTTAAAAATTACTGATGCCTAGATCTCGGCCTAGGAGGTGCTGATGCTATCGATCTGGGTGGCTGCCTGGGCATCAGCATTTGCAGGTGATTCCAACACGCAGCTCATGTTGAGAACCACTGTCTGAGAACAAGCATAGGGAGGTGTGCATGTATCAGTTGCTAAATCAACTCAGCCCACCTTTCCCTCCTGGTTTTTCTTCTTTATCACCATGCCTACTTTTTCTAGTCCATTCCCAATGGCCACCCTCAAGTATCATTGTTAGATCATGCATTCCCTGGAGAATTTCAAGTCAGGATCCTTTCTCAATGTATATAGTTACTTTAAAAATGGATTCCACTTTCTAATTTATGGTGAAGTGAAAAAGAGGGGAGACTAATCCAAAAAGGGTCATTCAAATCCAAGGGCAACTGACTTTAGAACCAAGAAGCCACTCAGATATTCCAAGAGCGAGCCGAGGAAGGATCCCAGCCACACTCACTAAGCTCAGCTGCCATCTGGTTGCACCAGGTGGGGTGGGGGCGGGGGTGGGAAGACTGTACCCAATTGGTATATTTGCCCCTCATTGTAGTCTTATGCCCACAAAGTTCAATGAAAGCTGGCCATATGGGACTATGTATACACAGGACTGCAATCAAGGAAAGTACAAGGTGCACCTAATTTGTGGCCAAACACGCTTCTCCCATTAACATCTCATACTTCCCTATAAACAGTCCTGGTGCTGGGGACTGAATAGATATTGATGTCCTATGCACACTAGACCAGTGGTTTTCAAATGTTAGTTGGTGTCAGAATTACCTGTAGGGCTTGTTAAAAAAAACAGAATTGCTGGGTCCCACACTTAGGGTCTCTGACTCAGTAGGTCTGGGGCAAGGCCTGAGAATTTGCATTTTTCTCAAGTTCCCAGATGATGTTGAAGATCCACAGTTTTGAGAAGCCTAGTGCAACCCTAGACTAGCAGCTTCAGCATCCCCTGGGTACTTATTAGAAAAGCAAATTTTCAGGCCCGGCTCCAGGCCTTTGGAATTGGAAACTGTGGGGATAGGCCCAAAAGCTCTGCTTTAAGAAGCCCCCCACCCCTGATTCTGATGCACACCGAAGAAGAAGAACAATGACAATAGAGTGACTGGTGACTGGTGGATTATGGGATGGCTGCACGTTAGTAGCTCATGAACACGTGTTCCGAGGTGCAGGCCCATGATGTGAATTTGAACCCATGGTTCAAAGTTTTATATCATTTTATTGATTCTCTCATGATATTTCTTAGAGCTGAGGATAAGAAAGCAGAAGATGCAACAATAGTAATTCTTCAGTGACTTATTTTAAAACCATTGTTGTCCCATGTCTCAAATTACACTTCATTTGGGATGTAAAACACAATTACCCATAGAACTTTCTTATGTATAGTCCTTCAGATTATTTTTAGGCATTGAAAGTGTGCATTTAAACACAAGCATGTAGGGGTGCCTGGGTGGCTCAGTCGGTTGAGCGTCCGACTTAGCTCAGGTCATGATCTTGCGGTCCATGAGTTTGAGCCCCGCGTCGGGCTCTGTGCTGATGGCTCAGAGCCTGGAGCCTGTTTTGGTTTCTGTGTCTCCCTCTCTCATTGACCCTCCCCCATTCATGCTCTGTCTCTCTGTCTCGAAAATAAATAAACGTTAACAAAACAAGAATTTAAACACAAGCATGTACATTTACAAAAAAACAAGATCATATTTTACACAGTGTTATAACTTGTATTTATTCTTATTCTTTTTTTCATTTTTTTTAATCTTTATTTATTTTTGAGAGAGAGAGACAGAGTGTGAGCGGGGGAGGAACAGAGACAGAGGGAGACACAGAATCTGATGCAGGCTCCAGGCTCTGAGCTGGCAGCACAGAGCCTGACATTATTTCTCCTCCTCCTCCTCCTCCTCCTCCTCCTCCTCCTCCTCCCCCTCCTCCTTCTCATCCTCCTTCTCCTTCTTCTTCTTAAGCAAAGGCCATACTCTTTTAGATTCCCTTAGTTTTCAACCCAATATCCTCTTCTGCCCCAGCATCCCATCCAGGACGTCATGCTGCATTTAGCCATCATGTCTGTCTAAGCTCTTCAAGAATGTTCCTTAAACTATAATTCTAATGACATTGTACTTTCGAGGAGTACTGGCCAGATATTTTGTAGAATGTTTCTCACTTGGGATTTGTCTCATTATTTTTCTTCCTTATGATGAGACTGGACTTATATGTCTTGAGAGGAAGGCTACAGGGGTAAATTGTCATGTTCGTCACATCATGTCAAGGGTACATACAACCAACATGACTATCTGTTGACTATCATGTTGACCAACATGACTGTTGATATTGACCTGGCTGAGGCTTGTCAGGTTTCTCCACTGTAGAACCACCCTTGGTTCTCCTCTTCCTATACTGTCCCCCGAAGAAAGAAGTCACTATGTGAAGTCCACACTTAAGGAGTGGGGTGTTGCACTCTACTACCCTGCGTGGAGACTATCTATGTAAACTATTTGGGATTTTTCTCCACAGGAGGTTTGTCTCTTCTCTCCCACTTATGTATTTATTCAATTATTGGTATTATATTGTATTGTATTATATTATTATGCATATCTATATTATAACATATGTGTCCATTTTATATTATATATTATACTATACCTTTATTTTATCCTCTGAATTGTAATCTAATACTACTTTATTTTACTGTTCCAGTTGTTTCATCTTCGGCCATTCCATTTCAATTGACTTCTGTGTACCTTTGATATAAACCCATTGCTGTGTTTTGATTTGGTTTGTTTAGTACCGCCTTGCTTCCTGGTGGCATGAGAGGCTTCAGCCTCCTCTTGTATTTCCCTGCCTCAGTCCTAGAATCAGCCATGTCTTCAAGGACACTGGTTCTTTTTTATTGGAGGGTGATATTAGAAACCAAGACCTGGGTGCTGACTGTGCTCATTGCAACCAGGGTGTTGTTGCTTCTAGCCCCTCTCAGTGGACAGAGTAAGGAAAAGCATGTGTACACTAGCCTCCGTGTATACACATTCTCATATCTGCGTCTACCCATCTGTATCTATACTAAGCTAAGCATGAGTTCATATTAACATCTCCAACACCATTACCACTACACGGTTCATTTATTCCAGTGTCCCCCCCCCCCCCGCCCGCCTCTATCCATAGCCTCCCTTTCCAACAGTGAGATCCTGGCTCCCACCATCTGCCATCCATTTATTTATTTATTTATCCAATCCCAGTATATGTGTCTAGTACTTGCAAAGTTTTTCTTCTGTCCCCAATCTTGCCGTCTACAATACAGCGATTGTGAATGGGTCCTTTTGTTTAGTCTTAATGGTCTTGAGTCATTTCAGAAGTGCCTAAGTCAGCAGGTGATGTCATATAGTTATAATACATCCCCTTCAGCGGGGCAATGTCATACCATTATAATACAGTTAGATTCTTTTGTCACAGTTTGCCTCTATCTTGGAGTTGTCCAACCTCCCAACTGATATTGTTAAAAATTTGTGTTCTTTGGGGTCTACTCTCTGTGCAGTAAAGTTCTATGGGTTTTGGCAAATACACAGTGTCATGTACCCTATAGACAGTCTCATCACCTTAAATAAGTCCCTGGTGACTTACGTGTTCAGCACCTTCTCCTCCCCAAGCTCCTAACGGTATCTCACCTGTTTTCTGTCTCTATAATTTTGCCTTTTCTAGAATGTCATATAAACAGAATCATACAGAGTGTAGCCTTTTCAGACGACCCTTTTATACTTAGTAAAATGCCCTTAAGATTCATCCATGTTGTTACGCCCACAGTATTTTTACACAAAAACATGTATACGTTGTTCTCAAATTATTATTTCCTCTGAAAAACCTGGTATAGCAGAATGTTTAATAAATGTCAGTAGAAGCCAATGCAGAAGTGAAAGAAAACAGGTTTACAAAGTTGGACACCGAGGCAGCACATGATGGTGACATTTATTATTTGTTAAAATAACTTTTATGTGACATTTTATATGGAATGCAAATTGCAAAAGGTGTGCTTTGGGGATTTCCCATCCCAGATGCTTATACACTCCTGAAGTCACATAGAGATATGCTGTACTTCAAGAAAAGTTCCATTGGAAGAAAAACGACTTAATCTAAAAACAGATTCATTAGAAGGTGCTGATATGTTTTACAGTAGGAATCTTCATTTTCCACGAGGATCTCAAATATTTCTCATAAAATGTTCAGGTTTCTCTGAAATTCCAATCTATTCAATATACTTATACATTCAATTCACAAATTTAAGAGCACATATGTTTAAAGTGAAGTGTACTACATGGCCCAAAGCTCAGACATTTGCTATTTAAACCCCAAATGAATTTCAGAAATCATCAGCCGTATCAAAGACCCCACGGCCTCAGTTCCACTCTGACCTTCCCTGTCAGAGGAGAAGGGCAATGAAAAGATTGTGGCCATGGCGAGAGCATGTTGGGATGAATCTCTAGAGAAAAGGCTCACTTTCTCTTCCATCAAGAAAATTTTATGAGAATCCAGTTCCAAAGGGTGAGTTAGATGTGTGATGTTTTCTCCCAATCATTTAACCATTCGAATTTTATTTTTTTATAAAATATCTTTAATGTTTATTTTATTTATTTTGAGAGAGAGAGCACAAGCAGGGGAGGAGCAGAGAGGGAGGGAGAGAGAGATAATTCCACGCAGGCTCTGCACCGTCAGTGCAGAGCCGGACGTGGGGCTCAGTGTCCCGAACAGCAAGATGGTGACCTGAGCAGAAATCAAGAGTCGGATTCTTAACAGACTGAGCCACCCAGGTGCCCCTAACTATTAGAATTTTAAAACTACATGGCTGTGACTGGTTCTGTGTGGCCCACCCCATTCATTCATTCCTCCACTCATTCAGTTATTTATCCATTCATTCATTTATTCATCATATACCCACTCAATGCCTGTCACATGCAAAGCACCGTGTTCCATGCTGGCTAGAGTTGGGTGATAAATTCTCCCTTTATTTCATTAATGACACAAAAATGTATCAGACATCAGCACATCCATTGTCCTCCTTTGTCCATTCCAGATATCTCTAATCAATCAAGGCTCTCTTTCCCAGGGAATTTTGACATGACCTCAGAATGTTTTCCAAACCAGCATTCCAAAGGTCATGGCTCATCAGTTGGGGTTGGGCTATAGTATAAGAAACTATTCGCCAACCTTAGAGTAAGTCATCAGCTTGAATTATTCATGCCTCTCAGACAACCTCCTCAACAGTAGCTTGTTTCACGTTAGGATAGCTGTGTCATCTTTTGGCACATTGAACATAGGCAGACATAGCCATGATAGAAGTAGCCTGAGTTTATAGAAGGACCCTGGGCTGGGATTCTGGCATCTACTCCTAACTTGGCCAGTCTGCTCTGCATTCTTAACACAACAGCCCTGTATTCTGTATTTTCCACATCAAAATTGTTTTGAATGGTATGTCTTGGGTCAATCATGACTTTTACTTAAAAAAATCTGGTCCCCGATGTTAAAGCAAGTCTATTTCCTGTGTGAGCCTCAGTTTCCTCATCTGAAAAATGGGGTAGTTAAA
Organism: Panthera tigris; assembly: GCF_018350195.1. Taxonomy (NCBI): domain Eukaryota; kingdom Metazoa; phylum Chordata; class Mammalia; order Carnivora; family Felidae; genus Panthera; species Panthera tigris. The sequence continues at coordinate 68,609,040 of NC_056670.1, read as the reverse complement.
TGATTTTTCTGAAGACCCTTCTAAAACAAGAGCCTACAGGGTCTAGAAGTGCCCCCTTACATATGTCATCCAAAAGGAAAATAGCTGGTATTATTCAGGGGGGAAAAAAAGACCCATCCTGAAATATACATTTTTGACTGACCATGATGATAATATGGAGCATATTGGGAAATGGGGGAGTGCCAGTGAAGGCCACCATTTGTTGAGTACCTGCTGAGTGGCAGACACAGCTGTGGGCACTGTGTACCCATCATCTCCCTGGATCCTCAGAAAAGCCCTATGAGGTATGCATTATTATCCTCATTTTCCAGATGAAGAAACTGAGGCTTGGAGAAATGAAGGGTGTAGAACAAGATCACAGAGCTGGTAAAGGGCAGTCTCTGTCCCACCCCATGGTTTCACTGCCATTGTCGTTCCACTGCTGTCCATTGGCAGCCCTTAGGTAGGAAACCTTCAGGGTGATACATGTTTTCTTGGAACGTATAGCTGGATGTTGTGCTCTACTGTGACCCTAATGTTCTTGGAAAAAAAGATGTTCATTTTGGGTTCTTTTAAAGCCATGTGAACATCCTAGACAGTATGGTGAGCAAGCTGGAGGTGTCCTTCCACCTGAAGGACGTGGTGGAAGAGAGGATCAACCAGCTGATGGCGGAGAAGAGGAAGGTGGATAGGCTTCTGTCCACAATGCTGCCAAGGTACTCCAAAGCACTGGGGGCCTTGACAAAGGACCCAGAAAGCAATAGCATCACCATCTAAGGGGCCCCATGTACAGAGTACTTTTTTGTTCTTTTCCAAAGAGGAACTCAGGTTCTTCTAAATGAGTCAAGCATTTTGCAGGCAATTTGGTACACCCTGTAAACGGAGATAGAGGCAAAGGCCCTGCCTAAAATCTTGAATTCACAGGAGTAGAGAATGTCTCTTAACAGGGAAGATGGCGGATGCAGCTATGGGAGACAGACCACTAGATGGCGCTTTAGTTTCATGAGTCTGATTAATAGCTAGTTTCTCAGTACTTCAGATTGTGCTCCAAAGGCTTTGCACAGTACAATACGCACCCATGACTTCAGATTCAAAACTTGCTTCATTTTTGGCTCTGCCTGCACCTTTACACTGTCTAAAAACTTGGCAGAAGCGTCGGCTATTAAAACTTCTGCACCCTTCTTGCGTGTCTTGACAAAGAGATGGAGTTAGGGATTTGAAGGTGTTAATGTGAGATTGGTTGATTGAAGCAAACGCATTGACTTGTGGATTGATGGATGCTTCCTTTTGCTTCACATCTGCAAATTGCATTTTTACACTCAAACTCTATAACCAATAGAGAAAAATGGGATGCCCTCCGGGAGAAAAATCCTTACTGCAAAGGCATTTCTGTGACCTGCCCCCCGCCTCCAGTTTATACCCACCAATTAAAATATCTCTTCGGAGAAAAGGCAAGTAGAAAAATGGGTGTCAAAAGAATCCCTTTAGATGATGGATTTTGTTGACCGAAAATCTAATCCACTGATGCAAAAGGACCTATCGGAAAGATTTTGCAGGGGTTTGTAGGAGGCAAGGTGAATAAGAGTCCGCTCAAAACCAATCTCTATTCTTTGGTTTCGGCTTCACTGGAGAACAGCTCATAGCTGGAAGGTCCGTGGCACCAGAAGATTCTGAGTCTGTGATAATCTTTTTCTCCGACATTGTTGGATTCACAAAACTGTGCTTTCTCGGCTCCCCCTTGCAAGTGGTAAAGCTGCTTAATGACCTGTACAGCTTATTTGATCACATCATTAAAACATATGATGTGTATAAGGTGAGACATACCCCGGGGCTGTGAGGGAACACGCTCCTTGTCCGCCGACTCTAGGGCATGAGTAAGGATGGACCCAGCCCTAGATGTGAGCCAGGAGGAAGGCTCTATTTCAGGCTGGCAGTCCATCTCAATTCATGGCAGAAACTCAATATTTTATTCCTGTTTGTTTTCTTGGAAAAGGGCTTGATTAATCACAGATGAATGTGCTTGTCAATAATCCCCAGTTGCTTCTTGTTTCTTTCCATTATTTTATCTGGCTGTTAACACATTTCTAAAGAGGCACTGCCCTTCTACTGGCTAATCCCTCCAGTTCCCTCCAGAATATATTTCCTTCAGATTCAGAGAGGCTCACCTTTCAAGGTTGTTTTTGGACCTTGTGTGAGTCTCACTGCTGTTACCGTGATCCTTAGCAATGCTAAGGATCTGTGAAGCAATGCTAAGTCTGTGTGAAGACAGACTCCTAAGTTTAGATGATCAGAATTGTGGCTGAAATGAGAACGTCTGCCTAGTGCTACTTGGGGGTATGTATGAATATGGTCACCCGGAGTAAAAACTGATTTTTCAGGGAAGGATAGCAACAACGAATAATTTAGCTTCATTTAAGTGGTGAGGATGATGGTTGCTTCAGGTGTTTTCTGAGTTTTCTGATGGGGCCACATCATGACTGCAGGGTTCCCAAGCTCACATGTGCCTGGGGCAAGTCACAGGTGCACCAGCTCCGATCATGATTGCAGGGCTTTACCTGTGGCCTGGGGTCTGGGGAGATTTGGGGGACAGTGTGGTCATGTCCCCCAGTGACATGCCCTTATATCCCTAATGTTCCCCCCACAGATATTGCCTCTGTTTAAGGGTGAAAGAAAAGGTGTGTGGATAATCTCCAAGAGGAGATCACACATACCTCAAAACCAAAGCTACTCTGCTTAGGAGGGCTTCCTCTGGGATTTCTTCTTGGCATTGTTTTCTGGGTTATGTTTTGCATGAGTTAGTACTAAATCAGTTTCGATGTCCAAAGGATGTACCCATGGTGGTGAGAAGTAGCCTAGAAGCAATCTGACTTGTATATGGGTTGCTTTTGTGTAATTCTGGGGTGACCGGTAGACAGAGGTGTTTTCACTGCCTGGCTAATGCCTGAAATTCCACCTTTACCACATCATCTTTGGACTCTGCTAAGATGCAAATGTATCTGGAAAGGGCTGTATCTTTAATTTTTTTTTTTAACGTTTATTTATTTTTGAGAGACAGAGAGAGACAAAGCAGGAGCGGGGGAGGGGCAGAGAGGGAGACACAGAGTCTGAAGCACGCTCCAGGCTCTGAGCTGTCAGCACTGAGCCCAAGGCGGGACTCAAACCCACGAACTGTGAGATCATGACCTGAGCTGAAGTCGGAGGCTTAACTGACTAAGCCACCCAGGCGCCCCAGGGCTGTATCTTTAAAGTTGACACTGGTCATTGGTTCTCTAGTGAGAATGAGGAATCTGAAAGCTAATTTTATTAGGATTTATTAGGGGAGAGAAGAGGACAGATCAGGCAGATACATGCATTTATACATAAGTGTATATATTGTGTATAATGTATAGATATGTATAAATGTATTGAAGAGCCATTGTATGGGGTGAAGACATTTCTGGTAGGGTAAGATGAATTCCACTTGATGGATGCATGTGATCCCTCAAGATTTACCCTATTCCCACACTACTGTCTGTTTAACTGGTTTTAAACTTGAGTTGAGGAAATATGGTCACCACCACTATCAAATTTCAGAGGAGAAAACAGTGACTGTGCATAGGAGGGCTCAGGGAAGAAAGGCTTTGTGGAAGAACCAGGACAAGAGCAGAAACGTGAGGAAATGCTGGGACATGGATGGAGTGGAGGTCAGGGAGTATGACTCTCCAAAGTGCGGGGAATCAAAGCAGGGCTCAGTAATGAAGGGCCTTGGTCTCTGACCCCGCCGCTACTCCAGCCTTTTTCTTTGAGAACACAAGGCCACTCTGTTGCGTTATTTTCAGGTTGAAACCATTGGAGATGCATACATGGGTGCTAGCGGACTTCCTATCCGCAGTGGAATCCAGCGTGTGGACAAGATTGCCACGATGTCCTTACATTTCCTCAGTGCCACTGTCCACTTCCAGATTGGGCACATGCCTGAGGAGAAGCTCAGGATCAGGAACGGCATCCACACAGGTAGCCAGCCCTGATGGCAGGTGGCCTTGTGGTCCAGGTATGGCAGCAGGTGGTTCTGGATTCAAGTCCGAAGTCTGACGTTTTTAGGACCTGGAAATTGAATGGTAGCATCTTTTGAGGGAAACAAAAGTTCACATTGTCTTTGCACACGTATTTCCAGTTAGCCGGATTACTTGGTAACAGCAAAGATACTCAGAGACTCCAAGGTGTTAAACCAAAAGTTAGGAGGAGACCAAAAAGTAGGACAGTTATACCAGGCTACTCTCCCCCCATGCCTCTGCATCAAATGCCCTTTGATCTGGTCTGGTTTTTGTCAAACTCATGGGCAGGTGACCTGTGCAAAAGTGACCAGCACTTGGCTTAATGCTCTTCTGTCTCAATTTCTTAGTTATTAATATAATAATATTATAATATTAATGTTCTCAATTTCTTAATAATTTTTGAATGAGGCGTCCTTTATTTTTATTTTAGACTGGGCCCTGCAAACTATGTAGCTAGCCCTGCTCCTACCTGTCCTCCGGGGCTTGACTAAAATAAAACCTGACCCCTAATCAGCTTTAGTGCCCCAGTTGTTTTGTCTCCATCTCTAGTTTCCATCTCTAATAACACTGTCATTAATTTCTGCCTTAGCTTGGTTGTCATAACAAAATACCACAGACTAAGTGACTTAAACAACAGATATTTATTTTCTCACAGTTCTAGAGGCTGGGAAGTCCAAGATCAGGGTTCCATCATGGTCAGGGTCTGGTGAGAATCCTCTTCCTATCTTGCCAAAGTCTGCCTTCTGATTATGTCTTCATATAGCGGAGAGAGAGAGCCTTGCGGTCTCCTTCTCTTCTCATAAGGGCACTAATCCCACCATGAGGGCCCTACCCTCATAACCTCATCTAAACCTAATTATCTCCCAAAGGCCCTACTTTCTAATACCATCATATTGAGGGTTAGGGCTTCAATATGTGAATGAGGGAGGGGGTTACAAACATTCAGTTAATTATAATGGGGCGCCTGAGTGGCTCAGTCGGTTGAGCGTCCGACTTTGGCTTGGATCTTGATCTCATGGTTCATGGGTTCGAGCCCCACATCAGGCTCTGTGCTGATGGCTCAGAGCCTGGAGCCTACTTCCCATTCTGTCTCTCTGTCTCTGTTCCTCCCCTGCTCACACGTTCTCTCTCTCTCTGACTCTCAAAAATAAGTAAGGATTAAAAAAAAATTTATAATTGATTATGTCGTTTTCCACCAAAAGTCTGTGGGTTCTGTAGGTTGCCTCTTTGCAGACCCTAAGATCTATTGCCAACCTTTGCCTAGGCACTTGAGTATTTGTTGAATTGCCTTTGTTGACTTAATGTGTATCACGGAGTCCAGCACTTGGGAAATGCAGGTTGGCTATGCCCTTCTGTTCTTTTCTTCGTAGGTCCTGTAGTGGCTGGTGTGGTGGGAATCACCATGCCCAGGTACTGTCTGTTCAGAGACACTGTGAACATGGCATCCAGAATGGAAAGCAGCAGTTTGTATGGGTACTGTTTGCAGAACTTTGCAAATACAAGATCACTGTCCCTCTAGTCTCCTATCTTTAACCAGAGGGTGTTTTTAGAAGACCCATTTTCATTTTGTCTACTATTTTCTGTTTGGAGGATAAGATCATCACCTCAGACAACATTGATCACAAACTTTGTAGACAGGGTTTTGCATAGTGCTTGCTATGAGAACACATATGACTTCCTTCCAAGATTTTCAATTCTAAATGGTCAAGGACACATATAATAAGATCATTTAAAGGAAGAGCAGAAGTTGGCAAGCTTTTCCCATACAGGGCCAGACAGTAACTATTTTAGGGTTTATGGGCCATAGTCTCTGTTGCTTAACTACTGTTGTAGTATGAAAGCGGCCATTTATAACATATGAATGATGGGTAAGGCCATATTCCAATAAAACTTTATTTGTAAACACAAGTGGTGGGCTGGATTTGGCTGGAGGGTGGTAATTTTCCCATCCCTGATGCAGAATATGGTTTTGGTGGTGCAGAATTGATCCATGGCCAGGAACTCCGGGGGATATCATATTATTTTGCTATTGCTAGACAATATATGCTATTTATGAGCTGTTTATCAGCTAGAAAAAATAATTACTTAGGGACTTAAGTTTCACAGTGTTTAGGTTAACATTGTTTTGAACTTGTAAATTTTCCACAATATGTAAAAACATACAAAAATATTTTCTCTTCTGATTACTTCATTATTTAAGCTAATCAGCCAAGTCTCAAACACTGGTTTAAACCTCTCCTTTATTGAACTTGTAAGTCAAGATTTTAAGAGTAAATTTTGAAAGTGGGAGCTCCAAATGTAGGCTCCAAGCCTGATTCTGGTTGCAGGGCTGGTTGTGAACAATGTTTTCAGTGAGGTGTCCCAGCTCTGGTACCACCAACTCTGGTATCCTCAGGAACCTGAGGAGCCCAGCGGACCTCCATCCATGGGGAGTACCAGCTTGCATATGGAGTCAGTTCTGCCTACTGTTTCTAAACTGAACCTGTTAAAGCTTGAGCAACACTAACAATGTCTGACCAATGTCTGCAATGTTTGGGGGTGTCCCACTGCAAGAGTCCCAGACTTCAGAGAGGTTGTCTGTGATTTGCCTTCCTAAGAGGTACTAGCAGCCTAAGAGTGTGAGCAATGCAGCATTCCCTCTCCACAGCAGCCCTGCCCCCTGACCCCCAGATGGAAGCCACAACCAAGGTAATAACTGGGCAATGACTGGTTTATGGCAGCTCTCCGGATTCATGTCTCTCAGAGCACTGCATCCAGCCTGCTGGCATTGGGAAGGTACGATTTGCAAAAGAGAGGCACCATCCCAGTCAAGGTAAGACCAACCTAGTGCACCCTGCCTGCCCCATTTGTGTCGCTGATGGAGATGTTGAGAAAGTTGATGGGATGAGTGTGTCTCTGCATTGTGGTGTGTGGAGACTGCCAAGGTCTATGTGGAGGCTCTTGTGACCGCCAGGTCTTCTTCCCTCAGAGAAGACTGTATGCTTCCCTCAAATGGTCAAACATGGAATCTAAGACAGAAAACACCTTAGCTTCTACCTACACCAACCCCCTAGGGGATGCCTCCTTTCTCTTGACCACAAATGGTCTCCTGGCTTCTGCTTGAATACACCAATCTATTCTTTCACAAAGCAACAGCAAGGACGAGCTCAGAAATTATCATGCCCACATTGCCTCCTATGTCCCTTCTGATTCGAAAGGGCCCAGATAGAGAAGACAGAGGCCCATTGGTTTGGGGGCACCAGGACCTCCTCTCAATTCATTTAAATACCTTTTCCCTTCCCCTCTGCCTTCTCCTCTGTCCGGTCTGTCTGAAATACACCATGATGCATTCTCAACTTTCCCTATAACACCGGCCTTTGGTGGGGTGGGAAACGGATGCTCCTCTTGAGATGTTCTGAAGAACATCTTGGAGATGTTCCTGGTGGAAGTGGTGGGTGGTTACTATGATGTTAGGTGTTTGGGTGGGTATGGGGATTCCTGGGAAGAAGTGAAAGGGAAGAGGATGGCAGCAACTCCCCAGTTTGCTGAGCCTGAACCTCACACGCTGTACTTGATCAATAGACTTCAGGTAAGAGGCAGATTTTTCTAGAAGGCGGCAGTATAGACCTCCCTTTGAGTCGTGTCCTACTATTCACTGGTTGTCTGATTTGTGGGCTTGATTTTATTGCCAGTCAAATGCGAATGGTGACAAAGTTGTCCTCAAAGGGGAGAGGCAGGGGTTAAATGTGGACACGTATATGAGATGCTTCACCTGGTGCTCTGCTGATCATAAGAGCTCAACAGATTTTATTGTTATTTTTATTATTTTTTATTTTTTTAATTTTATTATTGTTTTTAAAAGATATTCAGGGAAATTGCTGGGAGATTCAGCCTTGACTGGCCCTCACCTCCTAGAGCATTGCTGACTATCCCTTTAGGCTTATCGGCAAAGCCCAAGGAAATCAAGGTTTCATCTATAAAGAGGCCTTTCCTTCACTGAGGCAGCTCCTGTCTACATGCAGTTTTGGCTAAGAACAACATTTTCAGTAAACAAGCAAGGGACACCAAGTTGTCTGCCCAGAGCCCACACTTCACAGGCAGCCTTTCCTCCTGAGTGATTCACCAGCACTCTCTTCTGCCTCCCACAGGGCAAAGGAGAACAAACAACTTTCTGGTTGAAAGGCAAGGAAGGCTTTACTATTCCACTCCCTCAATTTATGGAAGAGGAAGCTAAAGTCCCAGAGATCTTCTGAGCTATTTTCTTTAAAGATGTTTATGGGGTCCCATGAAAGTCTGAGGACCATTCTGTGAGATGCATTGAATATCCCATTCAGGAGGTGTAGATCTGGGGGAGCCAGTAGGGGGAGCCGTCTAGCGGGCCTCCCCTTCCTGCCCTAGAGTTCTGTGGCCTAGACCAAATGAGGAGTTCGAAGAGCTGGATATAGTGAACTCATTTTCTGGGGGACCAGGGCTGGGCTGTTGCTTCCAGACCTGCCAGTGAACTTGTCCTGGCTGCCAGATATTTCCGGCCTATTAGCTTGTGAATTTGCAGTGAACCCGATTTCATTCGGAGAGAGAGGAAAGCTAGAACAAAACCTGGGGCTGTTGGCCCCACCCTGTGCTGCCTTCCTTTGCAAGGGGCTGATCTCTCACCCTTAGTTATCAGAAGGCATCTCAGGAATGTTTTGGTGGGGGGGGGGATAAAGCTCTAGCTAAGGTGCGAACAACCACTGAAATCCAACAGGATCAGGCCATTCCAGGTACACCAGATCTTGGCAGTCAGTCCCTGGAAGGCTGGTCCTGAGCTCTGATTTTCTGTGAGCACAGCAGCTTTCAAATGGAAATGTCCCATTCTCAATTTATTGCTTAATTTCTTTCCTATCCAAAGCGAAGGAGCAAAGAGATAGGCTTTTCTTCCAATCAAGGCTTGAGTTTTAAGTGGAATTTTTCATTCACTTATGAATTGCTATTTTTTTTTCAATCTCTGATAGACGAAGATGAACCCATCCATTCTGCGATAAACATTTTCCCCTTTACATAAAGAACAGGATTTCATCATGCCTGTCAAGTGGTTTCTTGTAGTAGACTTACTGAACCACTAATGAACTTACAGTCCTTTTTTTTTTTTTTTTTGATCCCTTGCAACTCCTCACATCCAGTTTTTCTTCCTTGTGGCTGCTCTTAAATATGGGAGAGTGCTTCAAATGATATATTGGGTTTGAGACCTTTTCCTGGTGAATTTCTCATGACTGAACAAGTGAGAATCAATGAGACTGGGAATGTTGTCTTTTGTACGTGACCTGTGAGCTGCCTTTGTAGGGATATTTTTGAGCTCTGTACAGGAAAATAAGCTACTTTTTGGTGAGTTTAGAGCCATTAATAACACATTTTACAAAAAGTTTGGTGGAATTCTTGCCTTTTTTAGGAAGAGAGACGCTAAATAGGGGCCAAGGGAAATGCTTTACAAACAGTCCCATCTTCATGGAACTACTCTGTGCTTCCATTGGCAGGACTTTGCTTCTGCCCAGAGATAGGCGACTGAGCTCTAGGACCTTCACAGACTCCATTCTCTCTAACATGATCCCATTTTTTATTGTGGTGAGCTCTGCTCCTCTCTCTAGGCCTTTCATCCAAGATTGAAAGTATTAGTCAAAAGAAGGCATTTATCTGAAAGTGACAGGGGAGCTTCCCTTGCTACCTCAGCATAGCGACAATGGACCAACATTTGTCTTCTCATCCTTCAGGACTTCTTCCCTTATTTGGGAGCAGGGCTTCTGGATTCCAAACACTTTGTTCTACCATGGAAGGGAATAGAACAACCTCTGCTATGAGGTCTTTCAGAGAAATAGCCCATTCCCCATCCATCCATCCATCTATCCATCTATCCATCAATATGACATTTCATTTATTCAAAGAGCATTTATATAGCACTTACTCTTTGCCAGGTACCATATGGTGGCCGGGGTGGGGTGAGGGGGTGGAGGGGAGATGAGGATATGACTCTTTCCTTGATCTTTAGCTCTCAGTTTAGTTGAAGAGAGGTGACACAAGTTTTAGTACTGTTATATTAAGGACTAACACAGGTATATACCAAAGTATAGGGAACTAAGAAGTCCAATGTTGTTGCATTTAAAAAACATTAGAAAATGATACACAGATGTAGGGGTAGGGTGGGACATAAGGATTGTCTAATATTATCCCAGCTTTGTATTTGTATGTAGTGTGTGTGTTTGTTCCCTTCCAGCTCTAGCCCACGTGCTGACACAAGTAATGTTTATACAATAAAGACTTTGCTACTTCTGCCTTTTTCATGGAACATTATAAACATTTGACATCTAAGCTCATACAAACACATAATACATATATCTACACATGTGCATCCACATACATTCACATGTGCACACACATATACATGTATACACACATGAATGTCTGTCTAAATCTGTCTCTTTTGGTTGATCAATAGGTAAAGATTCATGTGTGTATATTCAGTATATATGTGTTTATATATATATACATGTCTGTCTATTTTTTCTTTATATTACTCAAGCTTTGAGAGAGAAGGAGAGTCTTTAAGGATCATAAGCAGGAATTTGATAAGATTAATTTCCTAAAATCTACATCCAATGTTTTTTCTATGTCAACCAAGGATACCTAAGGGAAAATATACTCTTTATTTGTTCTATAAATATATCTTATGTTTGACACTCACAAGAATTTATAACAGATTGAGTGTTTTCTCTTAATTCCTTGATAGAGAAGTTAGAAGACACGAAGGACTTTAGTTAACCTGAGATTGAAACATTTTTGGTTGTTGGTGATTGACGTTAGGGCATTAGAGACGTGGAGAGCATACAGATGGCTTTGCCTCCTTGCCTCAGAAACTGAATGCTGGAAGTTTTGGAAAGTAAATACAGGGTAGAATGATGGAAAGTCGGTGGTATGTATGTGAGTCTAATAAGTTCTAGTTGTAGGAACCTCTGGGAGGGTCGAGGAGTTGGCTATCAATATGACATATTAACACTGTAAGCTGTAGCCATAGTTTAATTATTTTAAGGCATTTTATTTATTCCATAGCACCAGGTGGAGATACAAGATCATTAAACAATATGATAAAATAAAGCAAAACTAATACAGCATGGTTTTACTCTGACGGCCAAAGATATATGATAATGTCTCTATGCTATTTAAGAGTTTTTGACTAGAACCAATAAAATATGTCTTTTGTCCTTCCTGACTATAAAAATTCTGAGTTTACAGGAAGAAGAGATCCCACACTAGTTGGAACTCCAGCTTTGAGACCAGTTTAAGCTTCCTTGAGTCACTTGAATCTAGTCTGTTGCTAAATAAACACGTACTCCCTGTGATCAGAAATTTGGGAACTAGCTGAATTTCTCAGTTTCTTAACACAGTTGTAAAAGCCCCAACAAACTACAGATCTCAAAACTTCTCAAATACATTAAACATGGAGATACAAACTGATGTGTTTTCAAATTATAAGGCCACTAATTAAGTCTGTACAAGACAAAGGAAGAAAAAGTAGAGCTCTGGCTTTTTCTAGCACATTCTAGCTTCTAAGGATTTGCCAGTTCTCTATGAGGATTGGTTCATTTACTTTTCTTATCGTGTTGACCATGTGCATCATTAAAATCAACATCTTCTGGATCACTGGGGTGGCAGTATTATCAGGGTGCAGCACCACGTGATTCCACGGGCCGTTTTTGCATGTGTGTTTCTGACTTTTGTGTGTGTGTGTGTGTGTGTGTGTGTGTGGGTTCCATTCTAATGATCAGAAGTTAATGAGACAAAGACAGATACCTGCTTCACTGTTAAAGTAAAGGCTAAATGAAGTCAGTCCATTTGGTACTGATGATTTCTTAAATCAAGTAGAAAACAAATAGTGAGAGCATCGAGCATCACAAGGTATACGGTAGGATTGGGAACTCCAGAGACCTTGTCACGGATGTCACTCCAGAGTCATGTTGCCAGCAGCAGGTTTCATTTAGGCAGTGCCACAGTAGGAGGTTAAATTTATGTTGATGTGAGTATTATTCTTTTTGTAGCTTGATTCCTTTTTCATCTGTAATTTTCTTTTGATTTTAGAAATCAATCCAATATAAAAATGAGTCAGTTAATACCTCTATAATGTTTATACATATTGAAGAAACACTATAATAAAAACAAATTAGGTTAGCACTGGGGGCCTCTCAGGAATTATTTTCTTTTATAATACTCAGGTTTAAGCAAAACTATTATATTCCACTCTGATTCCCACATATCATCATTTGAAAGATTGGAACCCCCTGCCTGGTGGCTCAGCCCTGGTTCTTAAATAAGCATTGCACAACATCAGGGACAAAGGCCCCCTCTTGGCAAAATTGGCTATTCCTGTGCATTCTGTACTTAGCACTGACTTGGTGGTTATGCCCTACATTCTCGTCAAAATGTTCAGCTGCACTTGGTTGGGTGTGCTAGTGTTTTAAAATTAGAATGGCTTTCAAAGGAGTCCACTGCAGCCCTGACTTGAGCCTGGGGAAAGGAGACTTCTCGGCCAGCTGCCGGAGAGAGACTGTAGGATCTCAGAGCCACGGGAAGTCACAAGAGGAAGTAGGCCACCAAAGACAATCACTGAAAGGCGCAAACATCATTGGAACACGTAATTGGCAAAGCGCTATTCTCCGCTCCTCAACGGTATGTTCTTCTGTTTGTTCTTGTTGGCAGCACAATAAATGGGAGTTTGTCATCGACACAGGAGATGATGTTGGGTGGAGGAGATGCCACTGCCTGCCTGGCGATCCCCTACAACACGGCACAAATCCCCAGCATCACGATGAGGTGATAGAGGACGTCTGGGAACCAGATAGGAAAGCAGACACAAACATTTTACATGGAGCAAGGACGGTGGCAACAAAGAGTTAACTCAACAGAAGAGGCAACTCGGGGGCATTAAGTAGGTTTACATAGACCGCTGCACATTTTATACAAAATCAGTTTTGTTTATCTTTTGGGGTTTCCGGAGCTTGGTTTTGTCAGTGCAAGGAGCCCGGCAGATTGACCTGGGTAACGGACCTCTGACAGATGGGACTCTGAACATGGATAACACAGTGACAGCACATTTCACCATAGGGCTTTCACTGTAGAACTTCCTCAAAAATGAGGATCGGGAATTAGAGTCTCAAAAAGTTGGTTTACGTGATTTCCTGTAATCGTGAGAGCAAAGTCTACATCTGTGGGTTTGTTAATAAATAGAACCGTCTTACCCCATCTCCTCACATAGTTGTTCTCCTTCTCATCATTCGGGTGAGATCTTGGGTCTTAGCTGAAACGTTTCTTCTTCTGAGACGCTTCCCTGGCTGCTATCTAAATCACTCCTCTACCCCCACCCCGACGCGTCCCACTAGTGGGAAGGGCAGGGGCTTCGCCCATCTCTCTCTGCAGGAGCGCCACTGCCTGGAGGAGTAATCACGGCTGATCTTTACTGGATGTTTGCCGTATGCTGGGCACTGTTTGGTGCCCGTAGCTGTAACATTTAATCCACACAGCAGCTATGTGTGATAGGAGCAATCGTTAGCCCAAATTCAAAGAGGAAATTGGGGAGGGGAAGGGTGACTTCTTTGCCCACGGTCATTCAGTTAATGAGGGGCAGAGTCATAGCAGGGACTCAGAAATATTTGTGCAAAAAACAGATCGTTGAAAACCACCTTCTCTAAATGCAGGAACCCAAGCAAAGCCCCTGGTGATGTTGTGCTGAGAAGCGCGGTCCAATTCTGCCTCGTCCGATTTAGCCCCAGCCCCACCCTGCCTGCAGAGCTCTGGGGCCGGCTGGAGAGGCATCTACCTCCATCCCCCTCTGTCCCAGTCAGGTGTGTTTTAAACAGCAAGTTTCAAGTCCTGAAGGTTTCGTTGGGGCCAAAGGTGAGCCTCTTTTAAAACACACGTCTACGTTGTAAAGGCATTACCCCATGACGTTTCCCAGAAGTGCCTCTTTTCCTTACCTGAGAAGCTATAGAGACTGGGGAATCCCCTGCCTGTAATGAGTAAAGAGAGAGAATACTGAAGGTTTAAGGAAAGGTCATGGAAGGAGCCTCAGAGCGATGCTTCTTAAGTACAAACCTGACCACATCTCCCCCTGATTAAACCAGCAGACTCCCATTGCCTTTAGGACAAAGTTTATAGTGGGTTTCATAAAAGCTTCTTTGAAAGAAGAAGAAAATCATTTTCTCCTTGGCTTTCTCAGGCAGGAGTTGATGAACTTTCTGGAAGGGACCAGAGAGTAAATATTCCAGCTATGGGCCGTATGGACCCTATTGCAACCACCTGATGCTGCCGTTAGAGCATGAAAGCACCTGGAGACAATACCGATATGAACCCACGTGAATGTGTTCCCATAAAACTTGATAGAAAACTGAAATTTGATTTTTTGTCACGTATACGTGACACGAAACGTCATTCTTTTGATTTGTTTCCAACCCTATAAGAAGGCCATGGCTCGTAGGCCCTAAAACATCAGGCAGCAGCCTGGATTGGGTCCCCGGCCGTAGTTTAGCAACTGTCCTCCAAGGTATGTAGCTACTAGAGGCCCCAGCCTTCCCGCAGGCCCTGCTCACCATTCACGTCATACCACTCTTCAGGTTGTCCTGAAGGATTACTGACGGAGGTCTTCCCCCGGCCCTGGACGGGAGTGAATCCCCTTGCTGTGAACTCCCATGGCACCCTGCCTCATCCAGCCCCATTAACAGTCATCCGCCTTTCCCTTGGCATTTAGCAACTCTCTCCTTGCTAGATGTAAGTCCTTGAAGACAAGGGCCATGTGGGTCTCCTTTAATTCTGAAACCCCGGCGCCCAGCCCTGCCCAGGGTCAGCACTGACTGCTCTATGAAGTTTTGTCGACTTGAGCTAGATGTCCCCGGTACATTTCATTGTGTATTATCACTGTCGACCACATGCTCTGCCCGGAAGCTCAGAATTTCCTGATTCCTTGCGGGCATTGGAATTTAGGCTGCAGATAGAGCGTTTCTGGGTAGTTCACAAACCTCAACTTCTCGGTTTGGCATGAGCTACAGCTTCCCGGCCCCCCAGCTGGGAAGCCTTGAGTTGCAGGTGCAGGTAGTGTCTACAGGCACAACTGGTTTGGCAATTCAGTGAAAATGCTCAAACCGGCTGTGCCTGTGGACGCAGCCCAGAGTGAACTCAACCATTCGGAAAACAGAGAAGCTTACTACGGAGGGAGAGCTCCACTACGAGGACGCCCCCTGTCTGGTCCCGGAGGAGTCGCTTCCGTTTGTCACAAGTCTGGAGACCCAGGAGCAGCAGAGGGGAGGGGCGTGGAGGAGGGGGCACGAGAAACGAACACAGGAGAGAAAAGAGAGAAAGACAAGAGATTAAAAACAGAAGTCACAAACCTGATAGTCAAAATTCCCCAGCCAACAGGTGTTAGTGACCTTATTTGTCTGCTTATGTATTTACTTACAACCCAGAGCCATAGACTCCCTTCTCTAACTTGAGAAGAGGGCAAAGCTTTTCTTTATTAACTCTTCAGGCTGGAAGAAATCCCTCTGGGAGAGGTTGTTGGGTATGGGAGGGATTGGCACTGTTTCTTTTGGCAAGCAAGGCGTTTACCCGCGGTTACTGTCATTGGACACTTGCAAATGTGTTCTGATTCATTTTCTTCTCTTTTCAAGATATAGTAGCAATAATTACCCTTTCCTTAACTGTAAAGCATCTCTCTGCTCCCTCCCTTTTCTTTGTATTCCTACCTGACCATTTTCCAGCCAAGCAAATCAGTAGAAATAGAGATTATAATCTTATTTTGGTTGGTTACTACAGGCTACATGAGCAGGTGTCCTGTTTAGAAACTCTGTGTTCCTCCTGACTGGGGTCTCTTATCCAAATAGACCAGAGCAGGCAACACTCTGTGATTTAGCACTTTTAGGTCTAAGACAGTGGTTCTCAAACCTAAGCATGCCTCAGAATGGTCTGTTAAAGCACAGGTTTCTAGGCCCACCCAGTATTTCTGAATCAGGCGGTCTGAGAGACGTGAGAATTTGCCTCCCTAACAAGCTCCCAGGTGACGCCGAGGCTGCCGAGGACCACACTGTGGACCAACTGATCTAAGGACCGGGTTCACACCTGGCAACAGCGGTAGAGTGTCTCCCAGCTGAACTTGCTATGCGTGTTGATGGATTCTGCAGCAGCTCCTTGGTGGGTGATGCAGAGGGGAAAGCTGACCCCCGGCATGGGCTGCACTGAACGTGGCTGTGAAGCAGGGGCGCCACCACCAGGCCCTTCCTCTCCCAAGGTCAGTTCAGCTGTGATGCGTGTCGGGAATTTCTGCGGTATCTCTCTAGTTCAAGTCCCAGAGATGGACCCTTAGGCTGGCCAGGCAAGAGCTAAAAATACCCACCTTTTGACTTCCATCCAGTGCCTACTGCTACCACCTAGGTTTTGAATTTTCCTTGTGCTTTTAACCGTCTCAAGGTATTTCCATGTCTGTCGTTGTGCTCATTTTCCCTAACACAGCTCTCTGAAGAGGGAAGGGCCACCATGACTTATCACCACTGTTTTTAAAGATGAGAAAGCCAGGCTCCAGAGATTGACATGTGCTAGACCATGTAGCTTGTTGGTGGCAAGGCAGACAGAGCCGGAATGTCTGCCCCCATACCCAGTGCCCTTTCTTCCAGAATGCCCTCAGCACACGTGTACATTGGTCTGGTTACGATTCCCAGCTAAAAATATAACGTCTCAAATTCTGCCCCCACCCCCACCTCTGGTCACATCTCTTTCTGGAGAGAGGTGGCTCACCACTGGGCAGGAGAGCTTCTCACTGTCACAGATGAATGTCTCACAGTGTAACCAAACCTTGGAGAGTTTGGGGATGTTCTGGAACCGGAAAGCGTTGAATTGGAACGTGGCTCTGTGATCTTTCCCATTCTCATGTACAAGGACTGTTTCATCTGTGGGGCAGCTGGAGCAGATGGGACAGGGGGAGAGAAAAAATTACCTCATGAACTCCAGCAAAGTCTTCTGAGGTAAATTCACAGACAACAGCAACACTCCCTTGAGCTTCTATACAGTACGTTATCCTCACAAAGCTCTTTGACTGGCAGCACCTTCCTTACCCTCATAATATGAGGTCAAGTTGAGGAGCTATGGGATGGGTGTGCTGGTCCTCATTCTATAGGGGTGGAGAGGGGTGAGAAGCTGCACACCTGGTAAGTCACCATACCTCTGTCCCCAAGAAGGGAAATCCTTGAGAGATGAAGTCGACTGAAGGACTGGGACATGTACAGACTCCCAGTATATGTACAAGATAAAGACACTGGTGCTGAGAAGAGTATTCCCAAAGTACTGCCGTAGCCACCTAAGCCAAGTCATACCCAACATACTTCTCTGTGTACATTGTGAGGGTTTGCCACTGGGAATTTGAATTTATGTTATATTATTTAAATTCTGCATTATATAGTTACCTTTGTAAGAATTTGGTCATGTTTCTAATATTGGCATAGGAAAAAAAATGACTGGAAGGAGACCATCTAAATATTAACGCTGGCTATAATGGAGTGGTAGAATTATGGACAGGTTTTGCTTTCTTCTTATATCTTTATATATTTTACAAATTCTCTGCAGGAAAATGTAATATTTGGGAAATTCCAAAGTCCCAAAGATAATCATTGCAATAGAAGAAACAATAATGACACAGATGGGCATTTTTCAAATTGCCCAAAAGTCAGTGACTCTCACTTGGGGGCCATTTTGCGCTCTGAAGACATTTAACATTGTGGTTGTCATGATAGGGAGACGGTGGTACACATGTAGTAAATAGAGGCCAGGGACACTGCACATCATTGTATTGTTGTCTTTAGGTGACAACACCAGAGTCTGTCCTCTGTGGAAAATGGTCTATGGGCCCAAAAGCTTAAGACCAGTGGATAAACACCACAGTGGACCCCAAAGTTAATGCCTCTCCCAGAACATCTCTCTGACTCCATTGTCAATCCAACTCAGTGTACATATACCAGAGATCCACCCAGCTACCTCAGAGCCTACGAGATATGCCCTCCTCCATCCATTCCATCCAAACCAGACATCAGGGGGCAAATTAGAGGTAGGACTGAAGGAATGTCAACTCCGTGAGTTAGTGATTGAGATGAGAAGTGACAGTGTGCCTCGTATCTGGACCAGGGGTCAGAAGCCGGGCCATGTTTGTGGTGACCTCTGAGTCATGACAGAGCTGGAGGCATTTTCCGAGTTGTGAAACAAGACCTTGAAGGATCATTTGTTCAATAAACCTGAGATCCTTGTACGAACTCAAGACGTGAGTCCTTAAAATAGCTCTTTGCAGCTGGAGTGACACCATGCCAGTGGAAAACAATGTAAGCAGAGCTTTGTTGGGGGTGGGGAGGAGGCAAGTCCTGGGCAGGCTTAGATGTCTTGGCTCTGCCGCCTCTTGGCATTGGCTGTGGCACCTGCCCCTCTGTGACAGACATCTTGGGAAGACAGGATGCCCAAGGGAAGCTGTGACAACATCACCACAGGAGCCCCCTTCCCCACATAGGATCAAAATTCCCAATAATATATCTCTTCTAATCTCTCCGGGCACTCTTGAAAACTGGGTTTTCCTCGAAAAAGGCCCAGTGGAAACCTAAAGCATCTGGGAGATTATGGGAGTGGACTTTCTCATTCCTCCCCTTGGCACTGTTTTTTTGTGCCAGTATCTCCAACCTCAAGGGGCCATTTCAGCCAAGCAGAATATGGAACTAGATTAGGGCTTCTTCAGTTGGACTCTGCTTACATGCAGGTTCCCAGGGTTTGCCCAGGAACCCTCTGATGGGGTAGGTTAACTATGTGCCTGCATGTGTAACAGGCACCCAGGGTGTGTAATTCCTGTGCACACACAGTCTGAGCACTGCCAGTATAGACTACCACAAGGGCACAAGCCTTCCTTTTTTCCTGCTATTTTACCCATCATTAGCTGGGAGTAGCAGTACCAGAATGATCTGCAGGGAGATGTTTCCATGGTACGCCAGAAACCTTTACCCCCGTGTGGCCATTGCCTGAGAGAGGTTTCAGTGCCTGATCATAATTTCAGGTCCCTGTAGGCCAAGAATTTATTTCACAATCTCCCTGAAATCATTTGATTACACCATTGTCCACAGAACCTAAATGAATCATTCAGTGACAGGTGTGACATCCAAATTAAGCTCCCATCTCTGCAGGAAGATTTCTGGGTTGCGTAGATGTGATTCTGCTGGCCTGTCCTACCTACACTGCTCAGGAAATAATGCTGCGTGAGTTTGAAGCCCAGATCATCCGTTCCCTTAGTGACTCTGGACTTAGGCAAGTTTCTGAAGCCGTCTCTATCGCTGATACTTCTCATCTGTAATATAGAGCTTATTATACTACCTACTATATACTACCTACTATATTATACTCCCCCTACTATATGGGGGGGGGCGCTGATGAGATTAATTATATACTTTTAGAGAGAGGGAGAAAGAGAGAGAGTTGGGGGAGGGAAAAAAGAGAGGGAGAAAGAGAATTTCAAGCAGGCTCCACGCCCAATGCAGAGCCTGACACAGGGCTGGATCTCAGAACCGTGATACCATGACCTGAGCTGAGATCAAGAGTCGCTTCACTGACTGAGCCACCCGGGCGCCACTGATGAAATTTAACTAAATTAATATTTATAGAGCACCTATCTAGAACATGTTTGGTCTGTTGTAAGTGCTGTATAATTTTTAGGTAAGTAAAAATAAATAAAGGTCCAAGGTAAGGTGGCTCCACCTTTGTTGTCTAATTATTTTTGTCCAGGGCCCCAATATTGACTTAGCTCAGATGGGTTCCAGCAACAACATGGACGTGCCTGCCTGCTTGGGTTTGGGGAACGGTCTCTTCTGTATTTACTGTTCTTTGTGTGGCTGTTGCCCACATCTCTAGTCTAGCTCCATCTGTCCTCTGTTTTTCAAAGCTACAATTTTAAGTGTTTCTAGACAATTATCATCTCAAGCTCAACATGACATCCCTGAAGTCAAGGAGAATCCAACACCTTTAGCCAGAAATCTTCTTCCCTAGCAACCAACAGCAAACATTCCTCACATTCACAATCCAGAGGTTTGATGTCCCATAATTCTCAGGCTTTTTGCCCCGTCCTTCTCTCCACCCCATATCCAATTGGTTGCTAAATTTTGATCACTTCTCCCTCCTTTGGATGACCTTTCTATTCACTTGGCTATGCCTCAGTTTGGGCCACGGCCTCTAATATGGTCTTTCTACCTCCCATGTCCTGCTTCTAAACCATCCTGTAGATGACTTCCAGAATCATCTTTCTATTGTACAATTCCCATACTTTTGTCCTCTACTCAAAAATGTTAAGAACTCTTCATTATCTACTGAATTAATAATAAAAATCAACAATATTATTTAAATTGATTGGATACTGACTAGGTATTACATGCTAGATTTTTTTACATGGATTATCTAATTGAGTCCTCACCAGGGTTCTGGTGTCAGACTAATTGGATTTGAACCCACTTCCCCATAGACACACACACACACACACACACACACACACACACACACAGTATGTTATATAACTTATATTGCTTAACACCTCCTGTGACTCAGTTTTCTCACCAGAACAATGGGAATGGTAGGTAAAAACCACTACCTCTTGCAAGGCAAATGAGTTAACACATAATAAAGCTCTCAGAACAGTACCTGGTACCCAGAAAGCACTATATAAAAGTTTGCTAGCATCAATACTCAGTGCGGAAACACAGAAGGTGTCACTAATGTGACCCTAAGAAGCTCCCCCTCTTCCTCCCCAGCTATTCCAAGCCAAAGTAGCCTTGGGTCTACCTGGTGCCCTTCTCGGCACTGTGCTCAAGGGAGTGGTACTCACCCCTTATTGATCAGCTGCCATTGCAAAGGATACATGAAATCAGCCGATGGTGTGGCCCAGCAGCTATTCAAAACCACTTTAAACCTGGAAATGAAATAAAAGGCATCCCTCTGAACCAGAGAGTTGTATGCCTAGCAACATCTTGGCTGATCTTTTTTCTTTTCTTTGTATTTAAAAATATAAACATGGAGGAAATATACTTACCTAATGCTCAACCCCTTGGCTTCTACTCCCGCAAACAGATCTGAACCAATTTCAGATGTCTCCAGGACAAAAGGGGCTTCCTTCTTAGTGGAGAACTTGGCATTCTTTAGAAGGAAATTGACACGGGGCATTACAACCTCTCAGACTGAGCAATTGAGCATGACAGGAACAGATGAATTGGGGCGGAGTGGGGGTGGGAGTTCCCCAAAAGGCACAGGACCATGAGACCACAGGGAGACCTTCCAGGACTAGAGAAGGTGTACCTCCTAGGATGCTGGTGCCATCTTAGAAAGGATGAGGCTATCACATCTCTGGATTTGCTGGTCACAATGAAACAACACATACTGTATGTCTCATCTATGCCGATGAGGAGCAAGATTTGGCTGATGGAAAAAAGGTAGAATCCAAGAATGCTGAAGCACTGAGCTTTACTTAATCACCCACACGAATAGGGATGAAACACATGCAACCCCACTTTGCTCTCGCTCACCTTGACTATCTACCCAAGCAGATTCTAGCGTGGGTCAGAAAGCATATGATCTGATTCCAGTACAATTAACAATAGCGGCGATAACAACAACCTACTGATTACCTACTAAGTGTCAGGCGCTGCTCTCCATATTGGGATAGTCTTTCATAGAGATGTATCTGAGAACAAAGGAAAGATCTCTGTCTCTAACCACCTGACTTTCTAGCAAGGGATGCAGACAATAGACAGCAGGTAAGTAAATTACATAATATGCTAGAATAGAATATAATACCTTATATAGAAAAACTATAACAAATGCAAGCAGGGTGTGGTAAATTGGAGGGGCAGGTTACAATTTTAAATACAGTAGTTGGGGAGGTGTCATTGAAGTTGTGGCATTTGAGCCAAGACTTGAGGGAAACAAAAGAGCCTGTGCTTCCAGGATAAGTGGTGATACAAAAAAAATGCTTCTATAGTGCATGTAGTGCAGGCATGCATCTGGGAAAGAATGTTCCAGCCAGGGCAAAAGCCCTGGGTGACAGTGGATCTGACAGGACAGAAAGGAGACCAATATGCTGGAGCATGTGTGAGCAAGGGGTCGGGGGAAGGTAGGAAGTGCAGATGACAGGCAGTAAAGTGAAAGAGGCTATGGGACTGGATCCAGAACACTGTGGTTTCAACTCTAAGTGCAGTAGGGAGTCATGACCATGATTTGAGCACAGGAGCAGCAGTCTTTGGTCACTGGTGTGTGTGTGTGTGTGTGTGTGTGTGTGTGTGTGTGGTTATCACTTCCTCAGGCAGTTCTGGGTGAGTTAAGAAAAATAGTAGGGTGTCCAACTGACTTACCCAAAGGAGACTGACTTCTCCATTCATTGCCCTGGTTTCATTCAACTTGAGTAGCAACCTTTAACTACTCTCTGAGTTTAGCCTCCAGAGACAAAAGCCTTCTGACAGACGCACAAGGATCCTGGGCTAATTCTAGTGCCCACTACTAACTTACAGGCAAATCAGGCTTTTGGGCCTCAGTTTCCCCATCTGCAAAATGGGAATATCCTGTGCCTTCATCAGCCTTGCAGAAATATTTTTATGATGGTGATTTTATGTAATAGAAGTATAAAGCCTAAGCCAGGATACTAGTTAAAAGATTGACTTTCATGGACTTGGAGGTAAATAGTGGCAGCAAGGATATAGTTAAAATGGACTCTAACCCCCTAAGGGTCAAATTCAGGGCATTTGCTGAGAGGTCTTAGATTCATCTTCCAGGGGCTCCTTCATTTTTAACTGACTTCAGGTCCAGCTAGGGCTCCCTGACTCAGTCACCTAGAAGTCAGTTCTTTTCTTTCAGTCAACCCCCTGCACCACTCAGATGGTTGCAATAATTAAACAATAACATTCTTAATCATAAGTGATTTACCAGCATAATATGCAGGTAAAGTGGCAGATTGACAATGGCCGTTCCCGTTTATTGTTAGTTTCTGGGGTCTGTCATGTTTCAAGAGACTGTTTACAAATGTTGGACCTAACCTGGGGACCACAGTGAAGTCCCCAATGTAGCCACTGGTGCTTCTCCCACCCCATCTCCCAGCGATCATCCCACAGGGTATCAGGGCATTGGAATATGCCTCTACTTGCAGAGGAGCTAGTGTGTTTCTGTTACAAAGTGGAGAAAAGAATCTGCACCATTAATTCCATTTCTGAAACAAAGCACTTTTAATGGTCAGTTTCTCCACTTCTCACCCTACAGCTGAGGCAATTATCAGTGTGATCTCCTCCTACTTTCTTTAGAACATGAGTTAGGGACCTATTTCCAGATAGCTTCATCCTATAATACTCAGACTGTATGTTCTGGCATTCCTGGAAGCACAGAAACACCACATAAATTACCCATTCGCTGAACAGGATGGAAGAACACCTTGAAAAATCATGCCCTCCAGTCCTTTCACTTGGCAGAAAGATTGAGTCACAACTGGCTATTGACACGGTTAGGATGGGTACATCTGGCTTAATGGCAGTTCTCGTGGGCAAGAGCTGAGAGTTGCTGTTGCTTACAAGCTCAGTGTGAGATAGAAATGAAAGAAAACTGTGCAAAGCTAATATCCCAGAACATGTTCCTAGAATCTTTCAGAACTGAGAAGGTCACCTCTGACCCGCTGTGCCCTGTATAGGTTGGAAAAGTCTAGAATATAAGATTTCAATTCCGGGCTCCACTTTTTAATAAGGGCACTGGCCAAGTGGATCGTTCTTAGAGAAGAAGGAGGAAGAGGATGGTAGAGCACCAATGGTGGAGAGATACTGGGGTAGGCAAGCCTAAGAGAGTTGAAGGGCCGTCGGCAACATCACGACTCAGAATTATTTCAGAAGACAGAACCACAAGCAATGGACTATAGTTCAGGATGTCATATCTAAAATGGGGAGGGTCAACTTGCCCTTGTCCCTGAAAGAGGTGGGGAGCCCACCCCTTAGCAATCTTGCAGAAGGGCTTTGGATTTTGGGTGCAAAGTCAAGGTTGATCATCTCTTAAGATTGTTCTGACTTTGGAAGTCTATGAATTTGGCCTCTATGGCTTGCACTTGTTCCATCCCACGCCTTTTTACTGGTCTCTGTCTAACTAGGAAGAAAGGTCAATACTATTGTGATCGAATAAGTCAACCTAACCCCATACTGACATTGACGGCATAAAGGCAACAACACTCTAATGGCAACTGCTGGTGCTAGGAGCTCTCAGAGTTTCCACTTTTAAATGGGGTCCCAGGCCCCAATCATGAAAGTAGCCCCAATTGGCTACTTTCACAGGCACCTACCTTGTGTCAGCACTATGATAAGTGCTTCATAAGAATAATTTTATTTAATCCTCATAATAAACATACGGGGTAAGTGCTATTATTAGTTTTATTTAGCAAAGGCATAGATGAAGGCCTAAAGAGGTTCACTAACTTACCCAAGGTCACACAACTAATAAATGGTAGAACTAGACTTTAAACCAGTGGGTCAATGGCAGACTATTTTCTTAAGCACAGTGGTAGTCTACTTCTGCAAGCTGACTACCTTCCTTTATTTTGAATTGGGGGCCAAAATAACTTCTCACTCACTCAACTATGGCCTGTTGGCAGGAGTGAGTGGGAGGGGGTAGAGAGAGAAGAGAGGAAGCATGTTGAGTAGAACTGGTGGTTTTGGAGCCCAGCATTTAGAGCCCTTGGAATCCTAAGCAATTGGCGGTGCATTGATCCTTTGTGCAATCTAGGGCACAGCTCAGTCTCTGGTAATTTGATGGAAATGTATGCAGGGAGCAGCTGTTGCTTCAGAAACACACAAGAATGCTCTCAAAGCGGAAGAAGGGAGGAGAAGAAAAATACCAGCCGCATGGGTCAGGCATAGGAAACCCGGACTATGGTAGGAATACTAATCAGTACAAAAGTTTCTGTTGCAACATCTGACTCCCTCTTTGCTGAAGTCCGTTTGTCCTATAAAGGTCTTAATGGGCCCCAGGAGATGCCTTAGCTTCACTTCTAGAACAGCTCAAGGAAATGTCCTGTTATGTCTGTCTATCCAGCCCAGAGTATGGTCTGGGTGATGATGAGGATATGACATTTAATTTTTTTTTTCTTAAAAAAGTATAGGTTTCTTCCAGTTCTAAAATTGGATTTTTATGTCTGAAACAGCCTAACATGGTTGATGGTGAGAGATGATTTTTGATAATCCTGGTGCCTTTCTATTGCTAATTTCATAAAATCTTTATAGGATCATATCTATAATTTTATCTGGTTAAAGTAATAATCATGCACATCAGGACAGGGACTCAGTAGGAAAGACAGCCTGTCACCATGATACCCCCTGAGACTGTTGTTGGTGAGTAAGCCTGTTTTTCTCTCTGGACAACCTTCATCAGTTACTCAATGTTGTTGCTACCTTTTCATGCCCCTGCCAGTCCACACTGCATTAACTCTCCTGATGATAGGGCCAGGGGCTAATGGGATTTCTTTTTTCGGGACTTAACCACTAGTGGTTTGTGGTCAGGGGCAGATCTAGGTTCTTTGGGACCTCAAAGCTTATATAATTTAGAGAGTCCTTTCTAATAAAAGGAATCCAAATTTTGCATATGAAACGAGGCCCGGGGCCTTAAAGGAAGCCAGTGCAAGAGAGAGGTCATGAAACTCAAGTTCCATCCCCTTCATAGGAAGTAAGCCTCAGAAAGCAGTGCTAAGAGAGATCCGTATGCTAGACTGGGCACTGCTCTGAAGTACCTGCGGGATTGTGGGCACATCATTTCTTCCTTCTGGGCTTCAGATCTCTATCTGTAAAATGGGCCAAGTGACTCTAGGATCCCTCCTAGAGGATCTCTCACCTTCTGAGTTCGGCTGGATTGGTGGCTTCCAGGCAGGCGGTAAAGCAAGTTCAAAGAGTTCAAGGTCAGTGGAGTTCCAGGTAATAGAGTCATTTCCTTTGTGAAATGAATGGATTGGGCGTGATGGCTTCTAAAGATATCTCCCAGTTCTAATGTTGTATGTAAAAGTTTCTATTTCTGCCTGCATCTTCCTCCAGCCAGCTGGAGTGTCACTCTAAGTATGCTTCCTCATTGGAAGCTACAGGTTTAAAAAACAAAACACCCCTTCTAAACAGGAGGGCAGCTGGGCTAATGGCCACTGCAGATTTAGTTTTATTTTGAGAGACCAAATTATGCCTTGAACTTCAATGCCAACATAGGCAGTGTGCCCAAATTAGACCAAGAGGAAGCCCACTATCTGAAGGGCTTTGGATACCAAAGAACTAGGCAGCAGAGGGCAACCCCATCCTCTCTCCTTAGCCTGTCCTGGGTAGGAAGGTCACTACTCTGTGCCAAATGCTTTAACAAGAGCTGGATACTAATATAAATCTCTGGAGTGGATTGCGGTGGAAACTAATCTTGCCTGAGGGTTAGATGTTGGCTGACTTACTACCTATTGACCTTTGGCCACTCACGGGATTTCTCTTGCCTCAGTTTTCTCAAAATCTGGGAAGGGTAACTTTATAGCTCTATGGCACCTCTCTCAGCTCCTCTATCCAGGCTATGAATCTACCTTTCTGTGGCATCTAGCCTTTGAAGAGATTTAGAACTAGACCAAAGCTTGTCTCTTCATTTCAATTCAAGAATGGGGTTCTGCATAGAGCTTAAGGAAAAGCAAACTTGGAGGAATTATCCTGTCATCTCCTGGAAAGGCCACAGGGCACTAATGAGAACCTGGAGACCACTTACAGTGTAGAAGTTGAGAGACAATTGGCTTTCAAATGTGCCCATGCTCCCATTCTTCACGTGAACAGTGGCCACTCTGAAAAGGGGAGAGAATTTTGCATAAGGACTGAAACATGCCTGATTGACAGGGACTGCAGAACACACACAAGGCAGCCAGCCCTCCACTCTCAGAGTGACTTACCTCTGGTCAAAGGCAGCCTGGTTCACCAAGTAGGTGGAGTGGTAGGTGCAGGAGAAGGAGTAGTTCACGGGCTGGTTCTTTACGATTACTGTGCTGTCATTGGAAACGATGTGGCTGTAGAAGTGATAGATGGGGGGCTTGTACTGGAGAAAGGAAGAAGGCAGTTAGGGTGGCCCTGGACCCCATGATGAGAATGAGGGTTCTGGAAAAAGTGATAGAAGATGGTCAGACCAATAGGAAGACATCAGTGTCTGCCAGTCATTGACATCCGTGCCTACTCTTTTGGATGTGGGTTGACTGATAATGTTTGTAAAGAGTTCTTGAATATGTTCAGCTAAAGTTGTTTAAAATAATCGGGGTTGAATGTTGTACACTTACAAGAAACCCATATAGCCATTGGGCTTCTGACCAAGAAGAACTGGCCAAAGAATCTGTTTCCCAGCATCACCTTTTTATCCATTTCCCCCGTCCAAGTAATCTCGCATGAATGCCTTCACTCATCTCCCACTTCTAGAACGTTATTATCTCGTTCGTTGCTTTTTCCTTCTGCCAATAATAAGTACTATTTCTGTGACTTTTTCCTCTGACTTGTTGAACTCCAAGATCACAGAATATTGAAGCTGGGATAGATCTCGAACATCCATGTGAGAGGTGACCTGCCTAAGACCACACAGATGATTTCTAGCTCATTCTTTCAGGATACTCAAAGACATGATGTTTCTGTTAATCATGCCCATGACTCTCTGAATTACTGAATCCTTGCGGGGCCTTTAGGAAGAGGAGGTGGCCCTGGGTGCTCTTCGCTCTCATTTGCTGAGACCTTATTTATGTACAATCTTGTGCAGTCAAGGCAGTAGGAATGCTAGGGGTCAGCAGTGGCGCAGTCTCCCTTCGTGACTACACCCCAACTGGTTCTGTGGCCCTCAACTAGTGACTTTATTGGGAGATTTCCAATGTCTCCTCTATCATCTAAGGATATTTGGCAAGAGGGGGTCTGTGGTTCCTTTTAACTCTGATTACCTGCTCCGGGTGCTTCATGAGACCCAACTATGAACTGTGTTACACTTTGGTTACTTCTTTAAAATGCGCTTCTAACTCTCTTTCATCACCACTTCAAAGTCTCAGGCAGAGGATGCCTCACCATCCGGCCGGGGAGGATGGTGCCTTGTGAGCACATGCTCAGAACTCAAAGCAGGGTGGACGTAGGAAATGTACACTGTTCTACTCACAGAAGGTTGCCTACGTTGCTCAGGCAACAAATTAGGAGAATAAACTTTATCTTATTTTGGGGGCCTAGTTTTCTTAGCAGC
Source organism: Panthera tigris (assembly GCF_018350195.1). NCBI lineage: Eukaryota > Metazoa > Chordata > Mammalia > Carnivora > Felidae > Panthera > Panthera tigris. Next base: position 68,580,757 of record NC_056670.1, on the reverse strand, counting down.
TCTTCATTGTGTGGCCTGGACTTACCTCGGACTGGGTCCCACAATAGGACTTGTTTTTAGGCGACAAATCTGGGATCACAAATTGATAGTAACCTCCTTCATGGACCCCATTGTAACACAGCCCGCCAAGCGCCAGCTGATGCACTTCCCAGCCATAAGGACACTCGGGGATTTTGGTGATGATGGTTTTGGGATAACAAAACACGAGAATGACATCTAGAAAGAGGATACACATGGTTTGAAATCAGATACGGTGATCATATCAATCTACATAAAGAACAGCAGGTTCTAGCCACACCTGAACATGCAAAAGAGTTGGTTAGAAACATTTTCCTCATTATCCTTCATGAGCTGTGATGAACGCTTTCCCAAAACCTCGGGACTCAAAATTAGTCCCCTTTTAAGGTTTGATCTATTTTAAAGAATATATCTGTGAAACCAGACTGAATGGATTAGAAATATATATAAATTTAGAAATATATACAAATTTCCATGGCCATGAAAGTGAGCATGTAACTTAAAATTTTTTAAAATGTCCATTTCATGCATAACATCATGAAACACTATTTTATAGCACAGGACAGAAGTTCAATAGTCAAATAGAAAGCAGAAAAACAGTGGTGATTTTATATCTATCCATCTATCTATCTATCTATCTATCTACCTATCTACTCATCCATCCATCTATCCATTCATCCATCTATCCATCCATCTAGGATTCTCTAATTTTAAAAAAGTCTATGTTTATCCAATACATTTTCACTTCCTATGGGAAAAATCTCGTTGGCACTGGAGTGCTTAACAGCTTCTACTTGACCATGATATTGAATTTTGATAACAAGATAAACACAGAGCTCTGAACTTTGCAAAGAAAAACTTCAGGAAACTTTCCAGAAAGATGGACGAGCACCAGGGCATACCTGCTTTATTCGGAGTGCAAGATCTTGCAGAGGCTTCTGCAAAGACAGCCAACAGGACAAAGGCCCTCATCACCATTGCTTCTCAGAACACACTCTCTGCCAGGCGGCCAAACCAAGCTGGCCAGATGTTCACAGTCCTGCCAGAGCCCGAGACTCGATCACTCTAGGTCAGAAACATGAGCGAGAAGTTAAAATCAAGGGTGAAAATAAAGCAGCACGCACCGTTGGGGGAAATTTCCAAGAGAGATCAATAATTCCGTCCCTCTTTCTTAATGGTTCCTTGTCTGTGCTGAGAGGCAGAAAGTGGGGCTCATACCACCGGGGACGTCAATGACACATGCGGTTGCTTATGTTTCTGACTGTTTCATTCTCTCTGGACCGTAGAGGCTGTCTCCCAGATGCTCCCCAAATCTCCGGCTTCAGTCCTAGCTCGACTTTATATCAGCTGAGGGTGTAAAAGAAACCGGCTCCAGATAAATCACAATGAACACGCATTATCCACTGTGGAGGGAAATAAAAGGGAACCTTGCACAATAATCCGATAGGAAGCTCAGTTACAGCTGCTTGAATCTAATTTACTTTACTTCACAGAGTTGTGAAAACTTTTTTTTTTTTAAACTGCTTCAACCAGGATTGGAATAAAAAGTTGAATTTTTCCCCCCATACAAAAAATAACTGTGATTGGAGGCAAACTGATTTCTGTACAGTTCGAGGTGACAATTTTCTTTCTTTACATCTTGCTTTCTTACATTCTTGTTTTTATATGTAGGCTGTCTCAACGTTAAAGAGGACCCAAGTTCAACTGTGTTAGACCTGCTACTCAAACAAAAATACGTTGTTTGTGTTACCACAAACATGTTAATGGTTTTTTTCCCCCCTCTAATATTTTTTTAATATTTACTTATTTATTTTGAGAGAGTGGCAGAGAGAGGAGAGAGAAAATCCCAATCAGGCTCCATGCTGTCAGTGCAGAGCCCGAGGCGGGGCTCAATCTCACGAACTGTGAGATCATGACCTGAGCTGAAATCGAGTCGGACGCTCAACTGAGACACCCAGGCGTCCCTCCCCTCTAATATTTTTTTAATAAACGCTGAACCAGAATATCATTCTGGCATTTCTCTAGAACTTCATCCTGAAATATAGCTTTTTATTTTACATCTGCAGGCTTTTAAAGTTCTGTTAGTCTCCCAGAGCAATATTAGAAAGGCAATCTTACGGCTCAATCCTTTATCACCAAGCAAGATCCCACTGAAAACAACAGATAAAATGCTGCTCCTGGGAAGTTGCTGAATATGTTACCTGAGATTTTGGGGCACCCAGAAATTTAAGAATGAAAAATCAGGGTTTGTTTTAATCTATGTTTTTAGAGGAAACAGACTCTTTTTATCGATCAAGTGAGGGTATATTGTGTGGAAACCCCTGCATAAAGCCCTTCAAGAGACAGATGTAAAAAGTGCAGAAAAATGCCCTGCTTGGCAGGGCTTTATAATGTAGCTGAGAATCTAAGTCACCAAAACACACTGACTCAGAATCAGAATGCTGGGCTAACTCGTTATTTGCTACTTACCACATTTCCTTAGTTTTAAGATACACATCCCTTCCTCCAAGTGTATGTAATTGAATGTTGTAGAAACACTGGGATGTGTTTTACAAGCAATGTGTATACATAACATGGTAAAGTTTCCTCCCTTCTTAAAAACCTGTTGTTAAGTTGTGTTATGTCTTACAACAACGATGTCTAAGAACCAAGGAAGTAGCCATGTGGCAAGTCATTAAAAATGTCTGTGACTCAGTTTCCCTCTCTCTAAATGGAAGCCATAGGCCTGGGCTTACGTCACAGGGAGGAAGAGCAATGAAACGAAGGTTTTTTTAAACTGTAAAGTGGTGAATAAATGGTAGATTCCATGAAAAGACAACGAACAATTTCGTGCGAATGTCTATGTCCCGGAGTTGTTTTGTTTTCTCCTCAAAGGAAAAGTACCACGATGTGTTGTATCCTAGATTCATTTAACAGGAGACATATCTACATTGTATAGCAAACATGCATGTATTTTATGGATAAGGACTGAGTGGGCTGAAGAGGGAAGGGGGGATGGAACATAATTTTTTCATCTATACACTTGGATCAAGTTTCATGTGGCCCGGAGAGACCAGCATGTTTATAGCGATCTCCACAGTTCATTACAGGCATTACTTCCTGAGCACAAAAAAGGGCACGTGACTTTGACAAATATGTGTGAATTCTCTGAGTTTCTCTTTTGTAGGGTTTAGCACTAACTCTGTGCTTCTTCCTCCGTCCTTTTCCTTAGACATTTGAGCCCCAACAGTATACCATGCCCTGGGAAGACACAGGCAAGTCAACTGGGTGGGAGGTGAGGGATGCGCAGAGTGATGGGATATGGGATGGAGGATGGAGAGGAGGGAAAAGGGGAAAATCAAGATGCTTGGCAGAGGAATTACCAAGTAAGCCAAGTCGCAGAGGCCCAAAGCAGCCTAGCCCATGGAGCATGGCCCCTCTGATTCAACATAATGATTGCTCATCACTGATAACACAGTATTGCTCTTCCAGGTATGCTGGGATATTTGCTTCTATTTCAAAAAGGTTCTTCTCACACATCTTCAAATACATCCTTCCTTTCAGCCAACTTTGGCCCAGGTAGGTCAACAGGATCATCTTGTCTCTGACCTGGAAGGGCAGCGCTCACTCAAGGAAAGTGTTGCAGCAGAAATCAAAACCTTTCTTGTCTCCCAGTGGGAATGTCTGATAAATGCCTATAAGATGCTGTGAGGCAGAATAGGATAGGTTGGGCAGACAGACTCTGCTGTTGGCCTGAGATCAGAAGTCCATCAATACCATTTACTAGCTGTGGGTTCTTGGGGAAGTTACTTAGCTTCCACGAACCTTAATCTCCTCCTGTCCTAAAAGGATATGAATAATATCTATGACATAGTTTTAGAGTATTAAATGAGATATAAATCATTTTACAGAGACCTGGTTTATTTTCCTCTATAAGGGGCAGGGCATCAGGGAGAACTTGTTTTATGCTTTGTTCTGCTTGGGAAATCCAAAGAGGGAAGCCCATTAGGAGTGGGTCATCACTGGTATACATTATGGGTATACATTATGGTCATCAATGCTGAATGGTGTCATATGTAACTAAGCACAGGTTGTGATTGAGAGATTCTGATTCGGGCACATTTCCAGTTGTATGATTTTACACAAGTAACTTGACCTTTCTAAGCCTTCAGTTTCCAAATCTGTAAAATCAGGCTTCCTGTCTCCTACGGCCGTTGCAAGGACCTAATGAAATGATACATGTAAATTGCTTAGCACAAGTCTTGGCACGCAGTAAATGGTCAGTAAAGGTTTACTGACATTGAGTTTGTTCATCTGAGATTGGTGTCCTCAGGCTAGGAAGACCTATCACTAGTGTTCCCGTATGAACTCTGGGCATTTTCTAATGGGAATATTTCTCTCTTTAGAAGCCCACCTTATCAAAGAGCAGGTGCTTTTGATTTCTAGAAAAGCCTGATAATGATAAGATCTTGCCTACAATTTCTTAGAGGTGGGGGCCCAGCTAACAATCAGGTATATGATACTCCTTTCAAGGGCAAGTTGAATGAAGTTGGGGAAGCGGAGTCAACTTTTGTGGCAGGCAGCTCACTAGATGTTGAATTTGCATAAGAAACAGAACAGGACAAAATGTACTTGGGCTGAACAGTATTTGATGCTTGCTCTGATAAAAGGTAGGAGGCTCCTATTTTTTCCTGGTAATTACCCACTGTTTCACTCCTCCACCCCATCCCTTCTCTGCTTTCCAACACCCCTCTCCCTTCCAGAGATGATGATGGAGTCAGAGGGAGGCCACTGGGGGATGGACCCCGGGGCAATGTCTCCCACTGAGACTTAAATTGCTATTTCTCCATAAAACACAGAAATGAAACTGATGGGAAGATTTGAACAATCCCAGGATCCTGAAAGAATCCAGTAAAGGGGATTTTATGGCAGACTCATCTGAAAGGTGAGCTCATCTTTCCTGTGCTTTTCTTTTGCGAATTGCCAGGCAGTAGGAGTTGTCTGTTCTATTTGAAGGTCTTGCATGATCTGTGAAAGCTGACCCAGACACCAAAGGGTTGCCATTTGCAAAGGTCCAATCAACATTTTCATTCACAGCTCAGAAATCATATAGGTGATGAATCATGATGAAAAACAAACCAGGAAGCACTTACAGTAACAGATGGTACTTTAGAAATAAAGCTAATAAACATGCATTAAAGTTTAAAAGGCTTCTTTATTAACTTATTTTTTAAAGCACACTGTTTTGAGTTCGTTAAGTGTTGGCTTTGTTAAATGGACTCCATTGTTTCCTTTAAGCCCTGAATCAAGCCTTCTTCTACTTTGTGGGAGACTCTTTTGCCAATTTGCAAATGAGTGGGCGTTCCCATACAGGCTTCAATGGCTTACTCCTTGGGAATTAATAGTTCTCCAGAGAAAGTGGTGTTCCCCTCAGAGAAAATACACTTCATAAAGGAGAACTGAGAAGTGAGAAAAGAGCCTGTGCTGATAGGGCATCAGAAATTCAGAACAAGAAGCTCTACCTCCCCCATCCCTCCCCAGATCCAGCAGCCACCATTTTCTGGGAACCAGACTGACCCAGGCAGATAAACTGGTCTTTCCAGGAGAACCTCCAGTCTTAACTGGCTAATCTCTAAGCAGGAGATAAAACCTTACCATTTTCTCAGGAGAGTAGAACCCATCAGCCCCTCCTTTGCCTGTCTCCCCACCACCCTCCTCACCTCTAATTGTAAGACTAGAGAATGAAAAATAGCTCCTTTTCCGTTCAAGATTAGGGATCTTATTGCTGGTCTAAAACATTCAAGGTGAATAATTTGTTAAAACTTCCTAAGGTATCATCCTTTTATTCTCTCATTCATTCATTCATTCATTCATTCATTCACCAGGCACATAATGAGTGTCTCTTATGTACCAGGTAGTAATCAAATAACATATATGAATATGTAGACAGATGGTCCTCGACTTAATGATGATTCAACTTAAGATTTTTTGACTTTACAATGGTGTGAAAGTGATGTGTTCAGGAGACACCATACTTCAAATTTGAATTTGGATCTTTTCCTGGGCTAGCAATACATGGTACAACACTCCTCGTAAAGCTGGGCAGCCCCATCCTAAGTTGAGGAAGATCTGTGGATCCTCTACTTGGGGTAAATATAAGGATATTGAGGAAGGACACATATGGGTTATAAAGATAAAGAATAACAGGAAAGAGAAGAAGCATCTAATTTAGACAACCTGGTCAAGGAAATCTCTTTGAAGAGATTTAAGATGGAGCCTGAAGGATGAGAATGAGCTGGGGATTTGTTCATGTGTATACACACATGTATGTGGGAGTATGTATGTAGAGGAAGAGTATTCTAGGCAAAGGGTATGGCATTTAAGGAGGCTCTGATTTAGAAAATATCTGCCGAAGTTGTTCTTTGGAAGAAGTCAAAGAACTTTCAAACTGCCCTCAAACACAGGAGAGTATTATTCTGTATTTCCTTGTGAAGTCAGTTGGTGACATTTTGGCCAGTTAGCCAAAAGAGCCGTAGTTAGACTCCTTCTGAAGTCCTACAGATGTTCATCTCTGATGTGCCGTGACGAATTCTCTCACTCGTTCTCATTACTGCAGCCCCTTCAGGCAGGCACCCTTGTGTAAGTGTGTTTCTGAGGAGAAGCCCATTTCCATATTGCACCAAAAGGGTTTCTGTGTAACTGCAGGGCACATGCCTGCCAGGGGTTCCCCTTTGCTCTGAGAACCAAATTGCATCCTGGGGTTGGGGAAGGAGTGTTTTCCAAATCTTGCAGCTCTGTTAGCATTCTCCCTGCAAAATGTATGTTCCACAGAGTGCTGAATCATCTCCTGTGCCAAATTCTGAGTAGTTCTATTCTTCTGCTTTTCTGACCCTGCACATGGGGGTCTCGTTTGTTTAATAAACTGGCAGAATGACCTGTGACACTTTTAAGTCTGCTTTGCATCTTAACGCAAACATTGTGCTTTTCTGAACCTGGAGAATTACAATGCCTGTGTTAAACATTTTGGAAAAGTTGAAAATTTCGGAAGGTGGAACTGATTTTAAAGGCTAAAGGGCGATAGTTTTGATGAAAGCAAATTGTAAAGCATGGCAGAACTGTCATCATAGCATCTGTAATTCGTTGTTTGATTGAAGGAATTTAGAGGAGTAATTTTTTGTTGCATACTTTCTTTACAAGGTAATGGTTAAAGTACAAAGTCCTTTCATTGGATCCATCAGGGTTTGTTTTGTTTGTTTGTTTGTTTGTTTGTTTCTGTAATGAAGACTTTTTTGCCTGTATGGCCAGAGGGAAATCGTCATTAAAATGGATTAATTGATCAGTAGCTGCAAGGAGCAAAGCAAAATGCTGGAGCAGTATGTGTGCATAATTACCTCTCATTTACCAACCATTCTTTTAGAGCCATAAGCCCAGGGCTGTGATGGATCCATGGGAAAGGGTACCAGCAATTCTGAAGCTGGAGGTCCTTCCTTTCTTGAGCCGGGCTTTTGGGGGATGGAAAGTAGGTGTTAGGTGATTTCAGAAGGTTGCAGATGGGTGAAGGTCAGGGTGGAAACTAGGACCAGACCACATTGGACATCATTGACAGAAGACATGAGCAGTAAAGAAATATTGGTACAACCTGAAGGGCCATGGGAGCGGATACTGGATGATGGGGGATTTTTTGTTGATGTTTTTAAATGTAAGTGAATGAGTGGAATCTCCATGCTACAGACAATCCAGTATTCATTCTTCAAAGACAAGCTCAAAGCAACCTGTTATGTGAAGATATCTCAGATCCCCCTACCTCTGAGGACTTTGAACTTTTTGAACTTCTGTTGTCTGCCTCATGTATATGGCATCTAGTATGTGCTGCTATGTGTATGTTTTGTCTTCGTAAATTGAGAACTTGTAGGTCTCTGTATTGCCTATAATACCGAGATGTCATAATGATTGTTTACTGAAGGATGATATTGTCAAGTCCTGTACAAGAATAAAATAGAAATAGAAGATCATTTCTCACTCGTGTGAAGTTTCAAATGGGTTTGCTCAGTTGAAAGACGGTCTTCCTGTGGTTACCCATGGAAATGAGCTTCTCGATTCTCACTGCTTGCTCTGCTCTCCTCCAAATCCTCAGAGATCTCTGTAGTGAGCAAGCAAATAGAGAAAAGTATGGAGGGCCTCCAATGGGGAATGGGAAAAAGCCAAGCCTGGAAGAGGCACACATCATTTCTACTCATAATCCATTGGCTAAAACTCAATCATGTGGCAACATTTAGCTTCCGTGGCATGCCCAGAGATTAAAAATGAGTTTTGGTGAGTAGATAGTAGTCAAATATAGATAGCTAACTTTGGGAAGATTATGTGGCTATCTATCTATTGTCTATCAAGAATTAGTTTTATTTATTTTTAAAATTTCTTTTAAATCTTTATTTATTTTTGAGAGAGAGAGACAGCGTGTGAACAGGGGAGGAGCAGAGAGAGAGGGAGACACAGAATCGGAAGCAGGCTCCAGGCTCTGAGCTGTCAGCACAGAACCTGATGCGGGGCTCAAACTCATGAACAGTGAGATCATGACCTGAGCCGAAGTCGGACACTCAACTGACTGAGCCACCCGGGCGCCCCAAGAATTCATTTTATTACTCCCATTTTACAGATAAGAAAACTGAAATGGGAAGATCAAGTCACTTGCTGGAGTAAGGACTGGTGCTTGAATGTAATCCATGATTATCTGGCTCTAAAGCTACCACACTGTATTTGCTTATTAACCTGATTTCTTGCACTATTCCATCATCTTCTATTTCCCCTGTCACTGTTTCTATTCAGGCCTCAAACATCCTAACTTAACTGCTATGATAGCCTTAGGCTGTGTTCCTTAATGTCAGTCGACCAGGCAAATTATTGCCAGATCAATCTTCTTAAAGGACAGCTCCAACCTTATCGATTCACAGCCTGAAAATCTTTAATAAATGCTCAGTAAACATATGTTAATTCCCTAGTGAATGAAAAGCAAAGGCCCTGACCAGGGCTCAAGGCCCCAGATTAGAGAATTATCTGGAAAAAATCTGAGAGCATACCCTGGGTCACAGAATGTCCTAACATTCTGTGGGTAAGCCTGTTTCAGAAGCATTAATTCTGGGTTGGTAAAGAACGACTTCTTTCCTGATCTCATTCTAGGAAGGGTTCGGTATCTTACTCCCTGAAAATCTTTAGGTTTAACCACATAGACCCCTGTTTTTGGCACAGAGAGAGAAGAAACTGCCATTGGATATGGCACACAGCTCTTAAATCCACACCTATGCACATGCTCAGTGAATATCAGCCTCTACACTGACTGTGGGCATGGAAAGGGTCACGGAATGCTCCTGAGACTGTGCAGGGGCTCTGTTTAATTAATCCAGTGATTCATCTGGAAAAACTTGTTTACTTTGGCACAATGGCAGTAGCAGATTTTCTATAAGGAAGGGATTTAAAGTAACATTCCAGTTGAAAAGATGGGATGTCTCAGTGATTAAGGGTAACTTACATAAGACTGAAAAACCCCAATTGCTCATAGTGAGGATTGAAATGGTTGATATGGATTATAGGAAAACGGAGGTTCCCAAACCCTCTTTACTGCTACAACTGCACTACTGTCCAAGTGATGCTTTTCGCACTGTTGAGATTCTCTGTCCCTTCTTCATCGCCCGGTGCTTCCCCTTCTGCTTCCTTTGGCAACATGGCAAGGCTGTGCCTGTCAACCCCAGCTCCATTAGAAGTGCCCACTATCGGTCATCTCCTGGGCCCCGGCCCAGCAGAATTGCAGACAGTGTGATGGTTACTTTGACGGCAGCTGACTATGTGGGGAAAAAAAACATCAAACAAACAAACAAACAAACAAACAAACAAACAGAAAGGGGCTCGTTCTCTCTTTTGTGTCCTCCACTGCTGAAATCTGAAGAGCAGACCCTGCAGTGATAATGGGAACAGGGTTCAGTACAAAGACTTTACACATTTCAGAGTAGCCAGGCCTTGTGACCCAACGCAGACAAGCCTCAGGTCTCAGAGCACAGGGTGGTGGACTCCCTCCTTGGTGGGGGCTGGAGGGACAGAAGAAATTAGGGTCCAGAACTGGATATGTCGGTGGCTCTCAGAACTGGCAGGGCTTTTGGTGGTTATCTGGCCAGAACAATAAATCCTGGCGCAATGCTGCTGCACCCCCTTCCCAGGCCCGGGGCAGACAGTCCACTGCATGTTGAACCCCTCTGTAGATTAGTGCTCAGCCCCAAGAGAGGATCTTATTGGTCAGCTGGTACCTTATTGCAGAGCTCTTTTGCCAGGCCAGCTATCTCGATGATTACTGACCAGCCTATAGAAGGACCGACCCCTGGTCCAATCAGCTGAGATCCAAGTCAAGCTCATGCTGGTTGAAGTATAGCAATCAGGTGTAAGAAAAATTTGGATTCTCTTTCTTTCAGAGGGCGGTTGTAAGTGGGTGGCCCTTAAAGTGTGATGTCCACTTACATTGAGGAGCTATGTGTATGATGAGTAAATTACTTAACCTCTCTTTCTCCCACTTTCTCATTTGGAAAAAGGTGGTAATGCCAATACCTGCCTCCAAGGGTTGCTGTGGAGACTGAGCTAAGACAGATAAAGTACTTGGCACCCAGTAAGTGCTCGTAACTAGTAGCTATTTCTATCACCTGAACACCATTTCTCAAAGTCCCTAGAGGGCAGTTTTTTCTGGGTCCTTCTATGGGGTTCAGTTCCCTTCATGTAAAAGACATCTTTCATCTGAGCCCTTAGGGCTCCCGGATAGACTCAAGAACTCACATGTTTCAGGAGCTGGGGGGGTCCCACCTTTTCAATTGCCAGCAAGTGGCCTTCAAGGGTCTGGGAGCTTCAAGGTCAAGGTGCTTCTGGCCCCCAGCGCTGCCTTTCTGACACTAACTCTTCTTTTAAATCATATCCTATGGAACCATTTATCTACCCGTATCTGCCCCTGTGCTGAGAAATCAGGTCACAGCACAAAAACATGCATGGCTAGAGCTTGTAGGAGAAATTTAGGTCAACCCCCTACCATCTTCCACCTGCAGGATTGGGACACAGGTGAGGTGTCTTTTTGGTTTTGTTCCCATCTGCTTTTATCTTCATCGTCTGTCTTTACAGAGTCCATTGATTTAGTGATTTTGTGGTCACTGAATATTTGTTATATTTAACAATTCACAATCAGACGGTGTTATTTGACAGTGACCCAGTGAGCCAACAGGTTGGCCCGAACAATGATACGGGTATCCTCCACTTTTCAAAAGTTTTGCATTCTGCCACTTCACTTTTACGAGAGATCTACATTAGTACCTGTCTTCACTAACTGAAAGAAATCCAAGGAGGATTTTTGCTTGTACAAAAAAAGGAAAAAAGCAAAAATAGCAGTCAGCGTTTGTTTCCCAGCGAGCTGTTACAGAGAGGCAGCATGTACCTCGGGCAGCAAGAGCGGTCCACCAACCTCCTTCCCCAGAATGACTCTCAGCATCTCCACATGAAGCTTCCAGAGCTGTGAACTGTGTCTGTGAGCACCTGTGTTTTATCCTCATTTATTTTGTGCATCCGTTAGCAAGATGTATCCCAAGGTATCAAAAAAGCCTAAGAGAGGTTATTTGTTGGGCCTGGCGATGCTCAAAAAATTTCCCATGTAAATTAATAGTCATTGCTTCTTTGCTTTTACTCTTTCAGCTTATTAAAGGTTTCGTAAGAACACTCTACATTCAGATAGTGGAGGGAACCTGTAGCGACATTCTGGGACCAGCCAGAATGTACACGCAGCTGTAAGATCCTTTATGAGAGAATCTAGTGCGGTGATTTTTTTTTCCTTTACTTTTTTAAAACAAAGCAAAACAAAACAACACAGAGTAGCCCAATATGTTGAATCTGAGCAACTTGGACAGCTGCATAGTCCGGCCTGCAATTTTTTTTTTCAAGTATTGCAATTGCCAGATAGTTCTGTGGCTTTGTGCCCTGCCCTTTGTGCCCTGTGACCCTTACTGATTACTTCAGACCATTTACACTGCTTTAGTTTCTGGTTGGAAACTAACTCTGCTCTCTTACAGATGGATTCAAAAGCTATGGAAATCAATCCTTCCCAGAGGGACGTGAAAGATGGCTCAATCCGATACAAAGTCCATTTGTGGCTCTATGCACACTCCGAGATAGGCACAGCCCAACACAGTCTTCCCTTGGAGAACAGAGGGCTTGGGTTTGGAGGGCACTTCGATCCCACCCCCACCGCACCCCCCATTCTGGTCCTGCTTTTGGTCAAATGGCTCCACTTCTCTGGCCATTCATTTGCATCAAGCTCCTTACGAGGTTATGATGAAGATCAGAGGAGAGGCATCAAAAAATGTTTTAGAAACTAGACGTTGTATATCAAAGTATATAATTGCAATGATACAATTTCTTGCTACTAAGCAAAGTCTGCAGACAGGTAGGTGGAGGTTGTGAGTGCATTTTCTTTTTTTCTTTTTCTTTTTTTTTAATATTTTTTAAATGTTTATCCATTTTTGAGCAACAGAGAGAGACAGAGCGCCAGCAGGCGAGGGACAGAGACAGAGGAAGACACAGGATATGAAGCAGGTTTCAGGCTCTGGGCTGTCAGCACAGAGACCGATGCGGGGCTCGAACTCACTGACCACGAGATCATGACCTGAGTTGAAGTGGGACGCTTAACTTAATGCGCCACCCAGGTGCCCCATGAGTGCATTGTCAATACTCTAAGATCACACATACATGCACGGTCCTACTAGAGACCACTATTTCTTCTTTTTTTAAAATTTATTATTATTATTTTAATTTTTATTACTTTTTAAGTTAAATTTTAGTTAATATACAATGCAGTATTGGTTTCCGGAGTAGAATCCAGTGATTCATCACTTGTATACAACACCCAATGCTCATCACAAGGGTCCTCCTTAACACCCATCCCCCGTCTAGCCCATCTCCCACCCATCTCCCTCCATCAACCCTCCGTTCTCTATCTTTAAGAGTCTTTCATGGTTTGCTTCCCTCTCTTCTCTTTTCCTCTCTCTTCCCATATGCTCCTCTATTTTGTTTCTTAAATTCCACATATGAGTGAAATCATAGGGTTTTTGTAGAGACCACCTTTTCTAATAGTGAAGCTGGTCTGGTGGCTGATGGTGTTTTTAGCTGGAGGAAAGGCTGCCGATTAGACCGCTTTGCTGTGCAGGCGGAGAACGGGTCTTGAGTGGTGGCTCTGAGCTGTGGCTTTTGCACAGCTGTGGGCGGTGAGGCTGAGACACTTCCTCGGGAGCTTACCAACCTTTTCCTTTCACTTTTCCTGCCCTCACTCCCCTTTTTATTTTTAGGGTTTTTTTTACTAAAGAAGTTATATTTGCTCTTCGCAGATGGTCTAGGAAGTTTAGAAAATATTAAAGACACAGAGAAAAATGCATAATCCCATCTCCTTGAGGCAACCCCTGTGGAGACTGTGAATTGTTCCCTTTCTTTTATTGTTGTTGTTCCTGTTGTTTTAGCTGTACATTTTTCAGACATCTTTGAGAGCCTATGATTTATGACATTTTGGTATCCTGCCCACCTCCATTTCTGATTGCAGCATAGTAGAACCTTTATGATCCCTAGGGATAGATCTTGGGACCCTCTTGAATCCCCATATTTGCTAACACTGGTATAGAGTACAATTTCCTCAATAAAATTTCTCTCACCCATTTCACCAGCAGTTGACTCTCTGTTCAGGATAAATTTCCACTACTTACCATGAACTCGTACATCTGTGACACTAACTGCATTCTACTGTAGCCTGTTGACTGGGCTCCATTACTGACTATGGAACTGGATCCCAGAACCCAATCTTTGACTGCTCGAAACTCAAATCCACTTGACCAGAAAGAACAAATGACTCCATGTCTTGGACTTTCAGGGTCACTTGTGAATAGTTTAAACCTCGAATATTCAACTGTGGCTACCAAGGGTGTCCTGATCCCTGCACCGCTGAAGAAGGGCAAGTCAAGATTCTGTTTCTCATCCATCTTTCTTGACCTTCTCCCAGGTGGAATTTGGAGACTTGCAACCTTGGAGAATCACCTCACTTAGCCTCATTGCCATCCAGGGAGGGCAGACCCACAGCAAAAGTCTTCTATTTTCCAGCTGGTGAAAGGGATTGAGGTGGGGATAAAGCAATGTGACCGTAAGCTGCCCCCTCCCAGAATCTCTCATGGGGCCCAGTAGAGGTTTCCTATCAAATGGCCACTGGAAAGATGCAAATGTCGACCTCTCCCCGCTGCACTTGAGCTTATCCTGAGTGGAATCAGAATTCTCTCCTCTGCATAACTCAAGCCTATGACTTCATGCCAGGGCCTCCTTTTGTGAACACACTAAAGCCATTATCCTAGCAGGCAATCCTTGTTTTTCTACACTTGTGATTTCAAGGGAGCTGATAGTGCCATCCCCCCTGGAGCCAGCCTCATTGTCCCAGGCCTTTTGGAACCCATATTGAGTAACTTTGAGGTGGCCCGTTAGAGGTGGCTTACACATTGCAAGTGAGAGAAGGACAAGAAAGTGGCTTTAGGAGAAAAGAACAAAGCCAAACCAGTGAGTTGTGAAGCTGATTTGGGCACAGGTTTCAGCCCTCTGCTACTCCTCCTTTGATGGCAGCCTGCTAGTTTCATCAAAGGGAGGGAGATAGTGCCACACTTCAGAAGACATCCTAGGGATGCCCGGATTTTGTAAAATCTTTCTGCAACCAAGTGTCAGTCACTCTTTTGCTCAGATGTGTTTAATGGCTCCTTATGATTTCCAGGATAAAATCAAATCCCTGGGTATCAATACTTGGAGGGACCCCTCAATGATCTCCCTTAACTTGCCCTTCTAGGTTTTATTCCTTTTTCTCCATCCCATTTAGTAGATTCAGTGTGGTCTCTTCATTGTGTTCCACTGATTAACCCCTCCTCTGCTGGCAATGGCTCCTCACCTCCTTCCTTACTTTCTCTTCAGGTTACTTCCCATACTCACCTAACACATAACTATTTACAAAAGTGCCTTTCCTTAGGTCAGAGGTTAGGAATAGGCAGGCCATGGGGCACCTGGGTGGCTCAGTCGGTTGAGCATCTGACTCTTGATTTTGGCTCAGGTCATGATCTCATGGTTTGTGGGTTCGAGCCACACGTCGGACTTTGAGCTGACAGCATGGAGCCTGCTTCAGATTCTGTCTCCCTGTCTCTCTTTCTCTGCTCCTCCCCCCAAAAAAATTAATTTAAAAAAAAAGGAATAGGCAGGCTATAGATTGATTCAACCAGCAGACTACATGACTTGTTTGGCCCTCAGAGAACTTTATGAATTTGAGCCAACATTTAAAATTGGGAGATTTCACATAACCTTTAACAACCACCTTTATCTCAACTCAATCTGAAGAATAACACGCTCTGACCATACTGTGCCCACATTTCGGCACAGTGGTAGTTGTGCTTACAGACTGACTCTCACATGCGGTTGACAGGTCACATGCCCCCCTGTTGTCATGGTCCCTACCATTCACAGACAGTTTGTATGCATGTTTCCACCTGCTTCTGCTTCTCAAATTCATATTCCATCTGGACTCTGCAGGCATTTGTGTTTTTAACTCCTGCCTTAAGTAAAACAACAATAATTTTACAATAATAAATCATGAAAACACATACATGGAGTCTTCCAAAGCACTACTAAGACAAATGAAGGCACCGCCTAGAACATCACACTGCAGAGTGGGAGAGGATATCTGGGTTGTGATCTTGCGGGGAAAGCCTAAATTTCCCCATCCTGGATGGTCTCTGCAGCACTTACAGGGACAGGCAGTGAGGGGTGAGATGGGAGATGTGGAAGAGAGGGAGGACTCAGGGGTCCTAATTGCCCAGGCTTTTACTCTGCAATTAGAAGAATGGAGTTTCCATCGACTGATGTAGGCAAGACCATGAGAAAAATAGACTGTGGGGGGAAATTCAGAGCTTGATTTTGAGCCTGTTAGATTTGATGACCTTGTTAGACATCTTTAATGAGTTGAATTGTGTCCCCCCAAAAGGTAGATTGATGTGCTAACTACCAGTACCTCAGAATGTGACTTTATTTGGAAATAAGATGTAATTAGTTAGGACAAGGTCCTACTAGAGCCGCAAGTACACTTAAACCAGTATGCCTGGGATCCTTTCAACAGAAGACAACACACACCAGGGAGAAGATGGCTGTGTGATGATGACAGAGGCAGAGATTGAAATGCTGCATCTACAAGCCAAGGAGCCCTAAGGATTGCCAGGGACCATCAGAGGTTCAAAGAGGCAGGAAAGGATTCTTCTCTACAGGTTTCAGAGGGAATATGACCTTGCTGACCCCTTCTACCTTCAGAACTATAAGAAAATAAAATTCTGTTGTTTTCTGCCACCTAGTTTGTGATCCTTTGTTAAGGCAGCCCCCAGGAAACTAACACAGCATCTGACTGCAAATGTTGAACATGAATAGGATGTGTGAAATTGGAATTCGGTTACATTATTTTATTCTTCACCAAAGCCCTAAGTCTTTTATGCCCAATTGTGCCAGTCAGGAGCCCCGAAGCAACATGAATAGTTTAGAGAAGGATTAATAAAGGGAGTTTTTTCCCAGGGGTGGGCAGGATATAGGAAAACTTCAGGGAATAGTGCGGGACCCTGAGATTGGTAACTGCTAGGACTGCAGAAGTGAAAGAAAGGGCAGACAAGGGAACTTGGGGACAAAGAGGGCTATGAGGATGGGTTACCCTGGCAGGGAAGAGAAACACCCAGCTGACATGGCACTGGGGAGGGATGCAGGGAGGATTACATACCCCAAACTTATTCTCCTCCCTCCGATCTCGTGCTTGTCTCTCCAATGACGAACCCAAGGGGAAGGCAGAGGACAAAGGAGCTCATTGAAGTGGTTCATAGAGGTCACACACCTGGGGCAGAGAACAGGCTGGAAATGAGGTTGGGAAGACAAACAGATCTCCAGCTCATCCATTTAACACATGTACAAATTGATCTCAAGAGAGGTGAAGTGATTCACCCAATGTCTCATGGCTCAAGTGTCAGCCTGAGTGGCTCCCAAGACTGCACTCAACCACTCCATAGTGGGGCTTCCTCTAAAGGCTCGCAGGCCTCTGGAACACAAGGAATGCTGTTCTAACTGTGGAAGTCAGACACTGAGAGAAGTTGGGGGAGAAGGGAGATGTCAGTATGAGTCCATCTCAAAATTCATGTAACAATAAAGATGACAAAGGGGCTAGCCTGACTCACTCAGTGGGACCAGCACTGCATTTAAGCCAATCAGGGAAGACAAGATTTGCTCAGCCTGGAGACAGAACTAGTGGAGATTCCTACATTCCATGGTCTGTTGCAACATGGCTAAGTTTGCTTCAATGAGGGATGCACTGGGAATTAGTTGAAAGTGACTGTGAGACCATCTCCTGGGGAAAAAGAAATCAAGACAAAAACCTCTTGGTCCAAAGAAAAATGGAATTAGGAGGGAAGAAACTGGACAAGGCTCTCTCTCGTTCTCCCATCTATTTTGGCAAGAGCAGGCATGGCATATGGGCTTTATCTCCTGTGCCAACTCAGACTGATTGGTTGTGGCTGTCTAGAATGCTGTGCTGAAATAGATTCTCAGATCAGCACATCGACATTTGGATAAAATGCTGTGCTTGACTTAGTGATGTCTGCTGTGAACATCGAATTGGAAGTAACAAAATACCTGATGCACGTTTGCATCCTTGAGTGAATGTATTCGGTTGTCAGCAAAGCATTTCATGACCTCCATGGAGACCATGACATTTTGGTATACAACGTGGTGATAGTTACTCTGTATTTTGGGGAGTTCTTTCTTTGTTGCTTCTCCATGGTATTCCAAAGGTTTTTATTGTTTTCTTTGTAAGCGACAATGTTACTTGGTTTTAGCTGTGCTGAAAGGAACTAAAGAGAATCCTTTTTGGATCCTTCTGGGCCTGTGTGTTGAAAGGGGAAGACCGGTCCTGGAGCTGGGGGTGGGGCCGGCACGGGAATTGGGAACCTGGCAGAAGATAACCAGCTAATGGGTGTGACAACCTTCAAAAGGCCTCAGGACACATTTTGTTAGCCATTCTCCTGGGTCATCCCCTCACGGATGGTGTTGTTTACAGGAAATCCTCACACAGCACCAGGGGAGGGGGCATGGAGGGGGAACTGGAGGAGGTTAAGGGGCTGGGCTTGTTATTCTTACCAGCACCATTGGAGGAGAGGGTTTTATGTATCAATACCGTGTCAAGGAACTTTCTCTTCCAAGTTAGGTAGGTTCAGAGGGGATGGGGTAAGGAATATGGGCAAAGATGCTTACTTCAGAAGAGCCCCTCTGGCCTCTACCCAACATGCTCACAATATGATTGACAGGGCTCCACTAGCCTTGCCTCTAAATTTCTCTCTCTCTCTCTCTCTCTCTCTCTGTCTGTCTTTGTTGGAGTCTAAAATTTCTACCTGAGAGCTATTGCTTAACCCTAACTCCAGTTATTTATTTTCAAAGCTTACTTACCCTTCAAAAGACGTTAGAGTCCATGGAGCAGGTGTTCTATTCAGCTGCCTGGGGTTTGAGGTGGGCACAGCACTGATGCAGGACTGCAGAGTCCTGGATTGGGTCTGGACTGCCGCCAGGGCATTTGAGTCCTTCCCTTGGGTTTTAGTTCCCTCATCTGTGCAATGGGAGAAGGGAAGCCAGTGAGCCTGGTCTAGCTTTCATTTCTCTGTGTGGAATTAATTCTAATCCCCTCCCACTCGGGGCAACTAGGGGAAATCCATGTACCTTCCTCTTCTCTTGCTGTCCTCCAACTTCCAACAGCTAAAGGTCAATGAGAGAATCACATGCAGCCTCTTGAAAGGGAAAAATGTCACAGGAAGTCATCATGCTGCCCGAGTGGGTTGCGAATGTGACTTTTGGGGAAAGGGAGGTGGATGTTTGAGATACGAGCAGGGGGGCTTGGGGAGGTGACACAGAGCAAAGCTACAGTGGGGAGTGCAGAGTCCCTAAGCCCCAAATACTCATGTGTCCCCCCTCTCCTACTTGCAATTCAAAATATAAACAGTGTATGGCAAAAAAAAAAAAAATCAAGAATCCAATGTAGTTCTGAATTTTTAATGCTCTTTTGGAAATCTAAAATAACAAATTCTTTAAAAACACTCTCTCTGAAGGTGGCGGAGGGAGTGGGGGATGCTTGTGCTTGGCCGAGGTCATTGTCACAGCCCTGGTCTGGTCAACAGTTGCTGAGGAGCCATCTCCCTTTCCTGGTGATCGTGGCCTTGTCTGACCCCGAGCAAGTCATGTCTCCCCCAGACGCAGGTATGTTGTTTGAAGAACAAGGGGTTTGGCAGGAAGGTTCTGAAAAGATACTTCACAGAGTCAACAGTTGATTACAAATAGGGTGGGTACTGTGGTTTGTTTTAAAAGTTTATCTATCCAGGAGTCTGTGCTCTAACAAACAGTAAGCTGAAACAAACAAATAGAAAACACACAAAACAACAGAAGTGTTTTGCATGAAAAACAATCAGGTTCTCTAGAAGCCTAACCTATCCATCCTGTTCAGGTTTGGTAGACTGAGGGCAGGAAGTGTGGTAACAATAATACTTTGGGCATTTTGTTTCCTCTCCTGCCAACGGGGAGGATGTGTGAGAACATATGGAACATTCCATTCTGCTATTATCTGGTTCCCGTCCTAATATTATTAGAGGAATCTTGTAACAAAGCGCTGTTCCAAGGAGCTTTTTGTTGCTTTCTACTGCCTTCCAAAAAGTTTGTTTTCCTCTCCAAAGGCTGTGGTAGAGAGGAAGGGTCCCCAGGGAGACGTTGACAGGTGTGGTTTTTTCTCTCGGCTCTCCTCAGCCGACCCCTCTCCCCTCTTTCTCGGGGCCAAAATGGAGAAGGGTCTTCATTGGCTTCAAACAGAAAAGCTCTTTTCAGAGGTGGGTAGGAGGGCAGGGGAGGTTCTTGGTAAAACTGGCCATTTTCCAACCTCTGAAACGGCCTTTTCTGTTGGAAGAAAACATGAGAAACTGGAAGCAAGAAAAAGGGATTTTTATCAGATTTGTGAAAGCAGTAGAGAGGTGGGCGAGGTGGAGAAGTTGGGGCCATGAACCAGAGTGGTTTTACAACCTCCTATAATACTGCTGCTCCTACCTTTTCAGGAAGGTTCGGAGTGATTGAGAAAAACAAGGTGTTGGTAAGTTGGTTCAGCAACGGGTGTGTTGTTTCGTGTATGTTGAGAGTGATGTCTTATCATTTCTTTTTTTTTTAAGTCTACTTATTTATTTTGAGAGAGAGAGAGAGATCACAAAAGTGAGCAGAGGAAGGGCACAGAGAGAATCCCAGGGAGGCTCCACACTGTCAGCGAGGAGCTAGACGTGGGGCTCGAACTCACAAACAGCAAGGGCAGAACCTGAGCCGAAATTAAGATTCTGACTCTTAACAGACTGAGCTACCCAGGCGCCCCTTTGCCTCATCATTTCTTATGGATGATACCATCCTAAGACACTTTCTGGATAAACCCCTGGCTGGTGCCCTCCCTGGGATGGTAAATCTCTTTATTTCTCTTACCAGTTAGAAGTAAAACCAAATAAAAGCTCCTTTTTCTGGAAATAGAGACTATGGCTGGGTTGTTCTGGAGACCTTTGGGAAGCCATAGGTTGTGATTGATGCCTCCTTGTCCCTAACCTCATATCCCCGGCCAGGGGCTCCTTGCCTCTCTGGGACCCTCTGCAAGGATTTCATCCTGGATCTTAGCCACAGGGGCCAGGTTTCCCTGTGTGGGTCCATGACTGGCCAGCCTGGGCTCCGGGAGGGCAGAGAACTCACTTCCGTCCATGTCTGGTCTGCAGGGGAGGGGCTGACTATCAAATCCGGCCTGAAGTTTCCCAGAGACATCCTTTGCCAAGTCCCAGCTGGTACGTGGTAAAGTTCAGGTGAGGTTCCTGGTGTGATGTGAATATAATTCCATTCCTGGAATGTTGCCTGAATTCATTTCTACCTTCTAGAATAATAGAAGTTGCCATGCTTTGTCAAGACCTCAATGGTGGTAACTGTAAAACCGCTCGTCTTTTAGTAGTGGAACTAAACTTTTCGTTGTGAAACATTGAAGCACTTAGCAGGTATAATCTGATTAATTTTTCAGGGCAATCCAATGAAGTAGGACTCCCATCACCCTCTCAGATGAGGGCCCTAAGGCTGAGGAGTTTAGGCTGGTGGACAGTAGAGCTCAGATTATGCCCTCAGACTAACCTGGCTTCAAAACCTCTGCTTTCCCCACTGTTATATCTCTCCTAGGGGATGGAATGGATTAAATCCAATGTGTAGTTGGAAGGGACCTTATAGACCAGTGGCCACAACAGTCTCCTTTTACTGAGAAGGAAACTGAGACCCAGTCAGATTTCAGAGTGGTTAAGAGGCTGCCTGGGTCTAAATTCTGGCTGTGTCTCTTACTAGCCCTGTGACTTGGGACAATCTACTTCTTTCTCTCTGCCTCTATTTCCTCATCTATAAAATGGGACTGATAATACCCACCTCATGGCATTGTTGTGAAACTTAACAGTCAATATAAAGCATTTAACACAATAAAAATGAGCTATTTTGCTCCTATTGTTTATAATAGTGAAAAATTAGAAATAAATTAATAACACTGTTTAGTTAATCATATATACATAGATACGTATATTTAAATGTATACATAACTGTGCAATTGAAAAAATATATATATACACATACATATACAAATATATTGTCTGACTACACAGATCGTTCCCCAACTATGGCGATTTGACTTAACGATTTTTTGACTTTACAGTGGTGTAAAAGTAACATGTATTTATTACAAATGGTACTTCAGATTTTGAATTGTGATCTTTTCCTGCACGAGTGATATGCAGTATGATTCTTGTGATGCTGGCAAATGGTGGCAGCTACAGTCCCGTCAGCCACGCGACCGTGAGGGCAAACAACCCACACACTTACAGCCATTCTGTCCTTCACTTTCAGCACGCTCTTCAATAAGCGACACGAGACATTTAACACTTTCCAAAAAAATAGACTTTGCGTTAGATCATTTTGCCCAACTGTAGGCTAATGTAAGCATTCTGAGCACATTTAGAATGGGTTGGGCTGAGCTGTGAGGCTCAGTAGGTCAGGCATGTTAAATACACTTCGACTTCTATTTTCAAGTCGCAATGGGTTTATCAAGATGTGACCCTAACGTAAGTGGAGGAAGGTCTGTATGTGTATTGAATATGTATATTATATTCAATGAAATATAATGAAACTTATAGAAACCATAATTTTGCAGAATAATTACATGGGGGAAATGCTGATAATTTAATGTTTAGTGATAGAAAAGGCTACAAAACATTGCTTATAGGACAATTGCAAATGCAAAGAACATGCATCTATGAAAAGCTATACAAAAGTGCTAACAGTTATTCACTTACTATCTCGGGGAAGGCAGATTTTATGAAACGAATGTTTGTGTTCCCTCAAAATTCATATGTTGAAATCCTACCCCCCGCCCCCCCACTGGTGGGGCCTTTGGGAGAAGATTGCGTCATGAGGACAGAGCCCTCGTGAATGGGGTTGATGCCCAGAGAGCTCTCTCCCCTCCCATCGTTGATGACGCAGCAAAAAGGTGACCCCCGTGAACCAGGAGGTGGCCCATCACCTGACATCAAATCTGCTGACACCTTGACATTGGGCTTCCCAACGTCTGGAACCGTTAGAAATAAATTTCTGTCATTTACAACCAACCCAGGATCTGATATTCCGTTAGAGCAGCCCCACCTGACGAAGACAGGGATTATATGTAACTTTTACTTCTGGATGGCACTTGCCAGCACTTCCTCAATTTTATATGATAAAATGAATTGCTTTCAAAATGCAAGCAGTGCCCAGAAATGACAAGAATTTTGTCCTTCCTGATGCTCGGTTGACTTGTGAGCTTTCTTTTATGGGAACGTTTACAGTTTCCGGATTTCCTTTCACACACAGGACGAATGTCTGGTCCATTCCCTCCCTGCCTTTAACATCTATCACAGGAGCACTTGCCCCAGCCCAGGGCATGTCCGGGAGTGCCTTCCGTTCTTGGTCTTGGTGTAAGTTGGGAACATTCTCCCAGGATCATGCAGCCCTGCAGGCTGACAGCAGGGAGCTGTTAGTTCATGGGCTATCCCTGGCTTGCTTGCCTTGGAAGGTAATTCTTTTCGAGGTGAACTTGAATTTTCTCCCCTAGTTTTACATTTTAATTTATTTGTTTGTTTTTGCTAAGCTGTGACAGTCTGAGGCAGGTCTGGAGCTGATGCAAATATACAGCCACATGAGATTTTAGGGAGATCATCCTGTTCCAAGTTTCTGAAACTTCTCCCTCATGGTAAAGGATGGGACTAGATTGTACCCCCTCCCCCCATCTTCAGAATTCATAGAAGCCTTGTGACACCATAATATTTCTGTTTGTTTTAATGAAAGCAAAAATGAGGTTTTATATTGCCGCTTGAAAAACTTAGCATGAAAAATAAAAATTAACTTAAAAAAAAAATTGGAAGAAGCCTGGTGTCTTAGGAAGACGGGCTGGCTCACTCTGTGTCTGTGTCTTTAGCCCCTGCTTCATTCCCACAAGGGTACCAGTCTCTGAATTTGAATGTTTTTAAAAAAAAAATTTTTTTAATGTTTATTTATTCTTGAGACAGAGACAGAGCATGAACGGGGGAGGGGCAGAGAGAGAGGGAGACACAGAATCTGAAACAGGCTCCAGGCTCTGAGCTGTCAGTACAGAGCCCGACGCGGGACTAGAACCCACAAACTGTGAGATCATGACCTGAGCTGAAGTTGGACGCTTACCTGACTGAGCCACCCAGGCGCCCCTTGAATGTTTTTTAATGTTCATTTATTTTTGAGAGAGAGAGCGCACGCGTGCGCGGGGAAGGGGCAGAGAGAGGGGAGACACAGAATCCAAAGCATGGTCCAGGCTCTGGGCTGTGACCAGAGTCCGACCCGGGGCTCGAACTCACAAACCATGAGATCATGACGTGAGCTGAAGTCAGATGCCCAACCAGCTGAGCCACCCAGGCGCCCCGCCAGTCCCTGAATCTGAGAAGCACCCAATTCCACCTAATTCTGCAGAGTATGGAAGGCCTGGACGCGCCACTCCCTACAGTTTTCCCTTTGCGGCTGCTAGAGGGACGAATGAAGGCTGATATTTCCTGTCCTTCAGAGAAGCAACAGCAAACAGGTTTCTCTTGATAATATTAGCTGATACTTACGTTGCAGATCTTTGAGGCATTATTTTACTAACAAGGTTTCTGTGTTTTTTCTTCTTCTTAATAAGAATTTCCTCCCAAGGTACCTGGTAGCTGAGCTGAAGGTAGGAGGTGAGGGGAACCAACATAGGTCTAATCTGATCCTCTCCTCCTGATGACTATGAACCTGGGGTCCAGGAGGGGAATCAGGATGAGACAGGCATTAAAATTATCATAAGCTGAGGACAGGGCTACAAAGCCCTTTCCACCTTGTTAATCCCCACAACCCTGTGACTAAGGGGTATCATCTCTATTTTTTCAGTTGGAGCAGTAGAGGCTCAGAGAAGTCATTAAACTTCCCAAAGTCACACAGCCCGTTAGCAGAGTTAAGATCTACTTTCCAATTGATGTGATGGTAAAGCAGGGGGTCTCTCCACCTCCGCTGTAGTCCTTGAGCTCAATATGCTTACGATCTGCCTGGAGATATGTCAGAGGAGTTTGTAACATACACTCGTCAAAGCGCTCGTGTCTGGAAACAATGAACTTTTAGATTAAATTAGGAGGAATTGCTGTGGTTCGCCTGCTTATATGCTTTCTTGGGTGGAAATGAAAGGGAGGCTATAAGTGGGTGAGGAGTACAGGGGCATGGAAAGATGGGGGTGTGTGGTGTTATAAAGAATGTTCTGGAATATGCTGTTAATATATGCATAGTGTTTATGAATTATTGTCACATTTTACTTTTGAATACATTAACAAGTACTTTGGGGCACCTGGGTGGCTCGGTTGGTTAAGTGTCCGACTTTGGCCTAGGTCAAACTCGCCGTTGGCCAGTTTGAGCCCCATGGTGGGTTCTGTGCTGACAGCTCAGAGCCTGGAGCCTGTTTCAGATTCTGTGGCTCCCTCTCTCTCTCTGCCCTTCCCCCACTCGTGCTCCGTCCCTCTCCCTCAAAAATAAATAAACATAAAAAAATTTTTTAAAAAGTACTCCTTGTTTCCCTATGGGACAATCATCTGTCATTTGGCTGTGGCAGAATACGTTTAAGAACAGTCACAAACCACCTTGCCTTCAGGGACTTGCGCAAGGCCACTCTGATTAGTAACCACTTGAATCAGAATGCAGGTCTCCCGGTTTCCAGTCCAAAACTTGTGTCACATTGCCACTTTTTAAGATTTGGCCTGTGAGTGTTGACTTAAGGGATCCTCTAACTGAGAAGAATTTGACCACGTGGGAGGACTCCAAAGGCTTTCACTAAGACCAGCGAAATAAATAGACCCACGCTTAAAAGTCTGCTTCCTGTTTATTTCTTTTCCTTAATTTGTTAATCCGTATAGCAAATGGTTGTTGAGGAAGTGCTCGTTCCACACTCCTTGGATGTGTGAGTGAGACTTAGGAAATAGGTCTTCACCCGCTCTGGGAATTTGATGAAAGGTATGGATCCTTGTGGCAGACAAATATTTACATACATTTTTGGGGTGTTATTGGACCTACTCAAGTCTGTCCATTGAGGTCATGGGCTTCAAGTGAAGAGCTTTTGATCTAAGGGTTCAACCTTGAATCAGTTTCTGTTCCCAAGTCACTCGTAACCTAGTTGCTTAGTACTTAACCTTGAACTTCACAGCCCAATCATTGAAGGATCGACAAGCATTTTCTGGTAATGAAGTAAAATTTGCTTCTCTTTACCATTTTCATGGCACCTACAGGAAATTCATTTCTCCTCAAGCTTTAATAAGAAAGGTTTTATACCAGGGGCACCTGGGTGGCTCAGTCAGTTAAGTGTCCAACTGTCTTTTTTTTTCAATGTTTATTTTTTGAGAGAGAGACAGAGCGTGAGCGGGGCAGGAGTAGAGAGAGAGGGAGACACAGAATCCAAAGCAGGCCCCAGGCTCTGAGCTGTCAATACAGAGCCCAACGCAGGGCTCGAACCCAGAACTGTGAGATCATGACCTGAGCCGAAGTCAGGCCCTTAACTGACTGAGCCACCCAGGTGCCCCTGGTATCCGACTCTTGATTTTGGCTCAAGAATCTCACGGTTCACGGGCTCAAGCCCCACGCTATCAGCTCGGAGCGTGCTTGGGAACCTCTAGCTCTCGGCCCCTCCCCCATTTGTCTTCTCTCTGTCTCTCTTTCTAAAAATAAACAAATAAACTTAAAAAAAAACCCACAAAGGCTTTATGCCAGATGCCACGGGGGACACAAAGACATATTCCACACAGGCTCTGCCTTCAAGGTGTCTTTTGTCCACTAGGAAGTACAGACAGTAATACCAGAATAGAGCAATTTCAAGGTCCAGTGAGTGGGACAGCTGATGATCATGGGCATTCGCATCAGGCAGGGAACCTGGTGGGTTCAGGTGGTGCTCAGGTAAGAGGAGGGGAAGCTGGGGCCGAATTCCTGCCCTTGGTTCCTGTGAGGGAGACTGAGAGCCGCAGTCCAGGCAGGGTGAGTACTCGGACAATGCTGGCTGTTCAATCTCACCCCAAGGGCCCACATCCAGTGTTTCTGGGAGCGGGGTGGCGGGGGTGGGAGGGGGGCCTGGCTGGGAACCCTGGCTCCACAGTTACTGCCTGGGTTTCCTCAGGCCAGTTTCTTAATTTCTCTGAGCCCCAAAGATGGTTGGAAAAATCAGTCCAGAAGGTGAGAGTCAGCAGGTTGGATAGAATTTCCTTAACCAGGAGCTATTGAGAAAAATCTTTCCGAGCCTTTTTGGGTGCTGGCTTGACTTCATTTGGTCCCCTGGAAGCAAAGCGGTACCAGTGGCCAGAGTATTGCGGGGTCGTAGGGTTGGACCCGAACAGTTACGGCTGAGGTGGGAGAGGAGGTCTCACCCTTGGTGTGTTTGGAAGGTATTAGCACAACATAGCCAACGCAATTGTATGTCACAAGTGTGCGTTGTGTGTGCTCGCAACACTCGAGATAAATACAGCTCACTTCTGAAGCACTCTCCGCAAAGATGGAATGATAAGAAAAGTAAATAAATAACTGCCAATAAAAGGCAGCGTAAGATAAGCACCAGGGAGGAGCAAATCACTAGGGGAAATCACTCTCACTCTGCTCTGGGAGAGTGAAAGTCGTTGCTAATCTGGAGATGGGTTTTCAAGAATGGGTAAGGCTTTTGAAGTCTTTTTATTGTTCTGATCATAAAAGCAGCATATGTTTATCATAGAAATGTTGTAAACACAGAAGGATAAAAATATAAGCACCAATAATCCCACGCTCAGAGCTAATCACTATTAATATTTTGGTGTGTTTTCTTTTCCCTTCACCTGTAAATGCACACATACGCAGTGTAAAATTTGGCTCAAACTATCACAGATGTGCAAGGGTATATTACCTGCGCCCTGCTTCCGTGACGGTTACCACTACCTTAGTGGCCAAGAACCTGGATCAGGACTCCAAAATCCGGCCTCAAGGGGGCGTCAGCAGGGCCGCGTTCATTCTGGAGGCTCTTGCCTCTGCTCTTTTGCAGATTCTGGAGGCTGCCTGCATCCCTGCTCCCAGCCCTGCCTCACTCTGACCTCTGCTCCCATCCTCGCATCTCCCCGTCTGACTCTCCTATCACCTATCACCCTTTTACCAACGTTATAGGATTACATCGGGCCGACCTGAATAATTCCCTAACCATATGATTAACTTCATCATATCTGCAGTTCCCTTTGCCATGTAAAGTACCATACTCACAAGTTCTGGAGATTAAGACACAGACAGCTTTGGAGGCCATTAGTCTCTCTCCCAGGGGAATTATGGTGTGAGTGATCGATTTTATCAGGCATGTTGGTGCTTATGGGGAGGTGATACCCCACAAATACGCAGAGGTGGGCGTGGCCTGATAGGAGAGCCTTTTTTTTTAAATCTTGCTTTTTTTTATGAGGTTTTTTTTTTAATTTATTTTTTTAACATTTATTTATTATTGAGACACAGAGACAGACAGAGAACGAGCAGGGGAGGAGCAGAGAGAGAGGCAGACACAGAATCCAAAGCAGGCTCCAGGCTCTGAGCTGTCAGCAGAGAGCCCAATGCGGGGCTTGAACACACAAACCGTGAGATCATGACCCGAGGTGAAGTCAGATGCTTTACCGACCGAGCCACCCAGGAGCCCCTAGGTTTTGTTTTGTTTTGTTTTAATTTAACTTGGGGGAGGAGGGCAGAGGCAGCGGGGGAGAGAATCTTTTTTTTTTTTTTGAAGTTTTTATTTATTTATTTTGAGAGAGAGAGAACAAGAGCGATGGAGAGGCAGATAAGAGAGGGAGGGAGAGAGAATCTCAAGCAGGCTCAGCACTGTCAGCGCAGAACCCGACATGGGGCTCTAACTCATGAACTGTGAAATCGTGACCTGAACTGAAATCACGAATGGACCGCTTCACCGGTCAAGCCCCCCAAGCACCGTGAGAGAGAGAATCTTAAGCAGTCTCCAGGCTCAGCACGAAGTGCAACACGAGGCTCGGTCCCACAACCCTGGGATCGTGACCGGAGCTGAAACCAAGAGTCAGACGCTCAACTGCCTGAGCCACGCAGGTGCCCCCGATAGGAGAGTCTTGAGTATTCTGCGGTAAAGAGTGATACACGGGTCATTAGAAGCTGAGGGCTCAGGTCTCTGCCTCACCTCTCATGGTGTGGCTTTGGGAAATCCTTCTAGTCTTCCTTTGGCTTCAGTTTGCTGCTCAATGAAGTTTTCATTTTGACCTTCACAGGTGGTTTCTGTGGGCGACCAGCCCTGGGGCCTGTGAAGTCCCTGCAAGTCAATGAATCTACGTGTAGAAAATCACGTGGCAGCTCCCAGTAGGTGGTATTTTTGAAGCACACGGGGAACTGATGAAGAAGACATGCCATTCATTTCAAAGTGTTACCGAACTAGGGATGCCTGGGGGGCTCAGTCGGTTAGCATCCAGCTCCCACTCAGGTGATGATCTCATGGGTTCGAGCCCCGCGTCGGGCTCTGGGCTGACAGCTCAGAGCCTGGAGCCTGCTTTGGATTCCGTGTCTCCCTCTCTCTCTCTCCCTCTGCCCCTCCCATCTCATGCGCGCTCTCTCTCAAAAATAAATAAGCACTAAAAATTTAAAAAAAAAAAAAGTGTTACTGAAGTCACAGTAGCTATTTATCAGTCCACAGACTCTGGAAAGAGAAAACTACTCACATGGGGGGAGTCCATCAATGTATCTTTAAATGGAGTTTAGAACCACTCGGGTGGACAGATCCAGCACAAAAACTCTTACTGAATTGAGGAGGAATGGGGAGACTTGTTTTGCAGGCTGGTTGGTTGGTTTGGGTTTTGTTTCAGGAGAGACCTGGGTGGAACCCTGTGGTGGGAAGGCCGCCCTGGAGGTGGTGTGGGGTCTCAGACGTGGGGACTGCCCGGATCACTGCTCTTGCCCTAGCTCCCTCATTTCCCTTAGTCTTTGATGAAAACTCACCTCCTCCCTGCAGCCTTCCCTGGCCTCCCCAGTACCACCGCTGAGCCTCTCTCACCTACCACCCAGTCCGTGTGTCTCCTTCCCAGGCTTGGGCGTTCTCCCTAGTGCATATCTCACCCTGACATCTGATGTCCTTTCTCACCGACCGTCTCCCCTACCCCTGTGCTGACTGCATGTGGACAGACTTTGTCTGTTGACTTTGCTATTATAGTCCCAGCCCCCAGGGCACTTTATTTTTAAAAATTAGTTACATTTCTTATTCAAGTGTCATTAATATACAGTGTTATATTAGTTTCACGTGTACAACATGATGCAACAATTCTTTACATTTCTCAGTGCTCATTGTGATAAATGTGCCCTTAATCCCCTTTATTTCACACATCCCTCCACTCCCCTCCCCTCTGGTAACCATCCGTGTGGTCTCTGGATTTAAGAGCCTCTTTGTTTCTTTTTTTTCCTTTGTTCACTTGTTTTGTTTCTTAAATTCCACCTATGAGTAAAATCATATGGTATTTGTCTTTCTGTGCCCGACATTTTTCACCTAGCATAACATCCAGCACCCAGAACACTTTAGAAGGTGTTTCATAAGTAACTGTTGGATGAATGAATGAGTGAATGAATGAATGAAGATGTGAGGGATGAGGAGGGCCTGTATTGTCCAGCTCACCTTATTCACTGCCTTCCCGCCCCAACTCCTCGGGGTTTCCAATCTTGGGTGCTTCCAGTCTCTGAGACTCCTGCATCCCCTGCCCCTCCCTCCTCCTGCCCCCAGATCTCCAGATGTCTCTAACTTTTGCACAGCAGTTCAGCTCCTTTGAATTTGAATTTGCATGCCCCACACGAAGAGGCCAGCCAAGAGGGATTCAAGAGAGCTCAAGGGAAGGCAAACTTTAAAAATCTTTTTTTTCCTGTTCTGCAAAAAGTGCTTATCAGAGGCCTCAACAGAAGTGCACATAGGGAACCCGTGCACGGTGCCGACGGTGGCATCTACACACAGTAGGTGCTCAGGTGAGAACTGAGATTCAGAGGTGCCGCCTCTAGGCCTCGCCCTGAGGTTTGCCTATAAGGGGGAAGGGGCTTGACCAGAGGTGCTGACACAGTGTTCAGAGGGTGCTTCCCTATGCTAAGGTGGGCAGTGACCTACCTAACTTAGGATTTGTTCAGAGCCTGAGCAGCGAGGGGTCTAACACATTGGGACAGTCTGGTTCTAACTCTATTCATCGCCAACCTGCTGTGTGGCCTTGAATCACATTCCCAACCTCTCTGAGCCTTTGGATTGTCTTCTGCAAAGAAGCGACGCCAGCAAATTAGAGTAGGAAGTGGTTTTCAAAGGTTGGGCTACTGCTCAGTGCCATTACAGATGAGAGGCCCTGGATGGAAAAGCCTTTGTGTACCACTTGTCTGAGACCTAATGCAGAAGTGACGAACAGCTGCGTGTCTGGGGGTATCGAGTTCTCAGGGAAGATGTAGACGTCTTTTGACAAAGCTTTGGGCGCCGATCGCTTCCTGTGGGTACTTTAGGTCAGGATGCACAGCTCAGTTGACCTTGTCAATTCTCATCTCTCCCTGGTCGGTGGAGGGGAGGGGAGGGGAGGGGGGGGGTCTGGGAACTCCCATGAGGAAGCTGCACTCTATCCTTGGCTCCCTTCCCTGCCCCCCAGCGGATCACCAGTTTCGAGCAATTTCATGTCCTAAATTGTCTCCGAGCCACCCACCTGTCTGCATTCCCCTGGGTACCACCCTAGTGCCGTCCCCGGATTCCTGTAACAGCCTCCCTAGCCTTGTCTCCCCTGGTTTGCAGAGCAGCTAACGTGATGCTTAGAGCTGGACAAGTATCACACTCCTCCTTGGTTGAAGCCTCTCAAAGCCTCTGCGCTGCTTCCCCTAAACCCAAGCTTCCCCCGTGGCTCCCACTGCCCTCTGTGATAATCTTGACTGCCCTTTATAACTCTGGCCACATGGAGCCACTTGCCCCATACTGTCCACCTCCAGCCCTTTGCACCTGCTGTTCTTGTGGCTCGACCCACCATCTTGGCCAGCTTCTCTTAGGTAACTCCTACTTGATCTTTGGGCCTCTCTTTTTGGGAGGCATTTTCTCCTGTCGATTTCCCCGACCCACGCTCTCTGGCTCAGGCTGAGATTTCTCTTCCTTGCTAAGTCTGATTCTCTGGAGGCATCTGCCTGGAATGCTAGTTTGAGAAGGTTTTTGAGACCAAGGTTTGTGGGATAGAAAGTGGTTCTAGGTGTTTGCTGCGGGAGGAGTGAGCGTGTGCCGTGAAAGCTTAGCCGTGCTGGTGCCATCCTTCCCCCCACCTAGGTCTGGCTCGCTCCTCCCCAGGGAAAGCCTCTGACTGCTTCTGCTCACAGTGATCTTGCCTTCTCCAAATGCCTTTGTGTAGAATCAGCACCACGCAACTTAGCCCTGATTTCTTCCGCAATGGTGTTAGTTGTTGTTTCTGGTTCTAGGCCTAGACTGGAAGCTCCTAGAAAAGAAGAAGCTTTTCATCAAATCGTCTATGTTCTCATCCAGCAGGACTGGAACATAGTTGCGGATGGCTGGATGGCTGTTTGCAACCCTTCACTCTGGCGGGTCACACCCTGATGATGGCCACTTGTCCCCCTCCCTATAGCCCCTGAGAGCCCATGCTTCTACAGCTTCCCTCCTCTGCAGGTGCCTGCCTCTACCGTGCTGGAGCTGCTCACGGCTCCCTCCTTCCTGTCACTCAAGTCTCCTCCTACGTTCAATTCAAACGTCATCTCCCAAAAGACCCTTTCCTCACTACCCACCCTGCTCCTCTGTGACTCTCTAGAACCTTCCTCTGCTTCATATTCTTTAGAACCTGTGCTCACTTTCTGAAAGTATTTATTGTGTGTTTCCTTTTTTCTTATTTTTTGTCTACCCCACCCCATGTGCCCCCAGTATAATAAACATACCCCTAAAGGCCATGTTTAATCTGTCTGGTTCTCACTATATCCTCAAGCCAGGCACTCTTGCTGAATGGATGGATAGATGGATGCGTGACTGAGTGAGTGAGTGAGTGAATGAATGAATGAATGCCTAAGGAATGGACTGTCTGTCTTTGAGGTTGGTCTGGTAGGAGAAACCTTTCACCAGATTATTAATTTCCCAGTTCTTTGGGAGTATGGCCTCTTGCTCTGCAAACTCAGGAGACTTACAGATGCTTTTGCTTTCTGGGAGAAAGCTGAGTGTTTAGTAGAAAGAAAAAAAAAAAAAAAACACAAGGGAAAGAAAATGGCTACTGGGTTGTACAGAGACTGGGCCACCTGAGAGTCAAAGGAGCCATCGGCCATCTTTCTGCTCCTCAGCTTTTCCAGCCTCCTGGGAAGAAAAGAGGCCATGAAAGGGCCCTTCCCGTGGCCATATTGGCTAGAAAACAATGAGCCACATTTCCCAGCTGACTCACCAGGAAGGAACAAATAGCCCTCTGTGGGTCTCTGAGCCTTGGACTTGAGAATCCCCTGAAGAATGTTAAGGGGGTTTAATGTTTCTTAGCAGAAAGTGCTTTAGGAGAAAGGAAATAGGGACCCAGGGAGGCATTTTCCTGTATCCTTTTTGGTCTTAACAAATAAGGCCTGTTCCTCAGGAGAATGTTTTGTTCTCTCTCTCTCTCTTTTTCTTTCTTTTTTTTTTTTTTTTTTTTTTTTTTGCTCAAATTTTCATCCTCAAAGCCTATTGTTCAGGGTACACTCAAGACTGGAGTGTTGCTGTGTTTTCTGAATATTCCTTACTGGGACCCATTCAGAAAATACCAAAAGGAAAAAGGAAAAAAATGAAAACAATCTATAGTTCCAGCACTCAGAGGCAACTCTCCAGCTGTTTGTTTCTCTCATATATATTGGTTTCTCTTGTATGTATTTATGAAAAGCGGGAACATGTCATACACTGCTTTTTCACTTGACAATATATCATAAGCAATCATGAATGTTCTTTAAGAAAAAAAAATTTCTTGATTACAAGATAATATGCTTTTGTTAGAGAAAACTAACAAATAAAATTAAATTTAAAAAATAGCACAGGAAATAAATTGTTAAAAAATTGAATTTCATCATTCTCGGAGGTAATCACTATAAAATATGTATCTAATTATTCTTTGAAAACTTATTCTTAAAAACACAATTAAATTTAAAAACCTATTCTTAAAAAGGTAAAAATAGGGCATGTTGTATAGTCAGTGAGTCCAGGGAAATAGTCTCTTATAATATGGCTATTTAAAATCAAGTACAGGACTGCCTGGGTGGTTCAGTTGGTTAAGCATCCGGCTTCAGCTCAGGTCATGATCTCACGTTTCTTTTATGAGTTTGAGCCCCGCATCGGGCTCCGTGCTGACAGCTCAGAGCCTTGAGACTGCTTCGGATTCTGGGTCTCCCTCTCTCTGCTCCTCCCCTGCTTGCATTCTGTCTCTGTCTCTGTCTCAAAAATAAATAAACATTAAAAAAATTTTTTAATCAAGTACAGTTCATACTGTAGGCTCAATGAAATCTATTTAAATCGCCTTCTCCCTTGCCTTTCTCTACTGTAGAGCCTGGAAAGTAAAAAATGCCCGGGTTCCCTTGCAGCTAGGGATGGCCCTATGATTTGTTCTGGTCAATGAGATGAAGGAAGATACCTGAGGAAGGCTTCTCTTCCCAAATAAATTTAAAAAGAGAAGACTTTTGCCATTTATATTTCCCTCTTTTTTTCTTCATGGAATGTGAATATGATACCTGGGGTGCAGCAGCCATTTTGAGTACATGAGGGCACAGTCCACAAAAGACAGTATGGCAGGAAATAGTAGAAGCTATTGATGATTTTCATGACAACTTCTCCAGCTCTGAGCTGTCTACCTTTGGAATTCTTATTGAGGAAAAACATGCCCCAGGCTGGTTTAAATCACCATTTGTGAGTTTCCTGTCACTTGCAGCTGAATGCCCTTCCAACTGATTGGAGACGCATATAAAACCCAGCATTATTCCTGTCTGTCGTTTATCTTTTTATGCTCCATGTAAAATTACCAACTCTCACATCAGAACTTGGTCAGGCCGTATTGATAATAATCCAGCCAAGTACTTAGTTCAGATGGTCGTTTCAGTGTGAGTTCCTAATGCCTGGCTACTCAATTATTTTTATGTAGCTTTCTAATTTTTCCATTCCTAAACCCTCTTCAGTGACCGCCTTGCATCCCCAAGTCAAAGGCTGAGCTTTATGTTTCTGTGTGTCACAGTGTTTTGTGAGTGGTAGATACTCAACAAATATTAGTGGTTTGATTGTCCGATTTTAACTCTCTGGTTTCTTGATTACAGAATATGTAAGGATTTCTGAGACTATTGATTTAGACATCTTTACGGGACCCAGAAACACAAAATGATGTTTGTTTTTTAAGACTTTAAGCAGAATAATCAAGATGATACTGTCATACTATTGTTTATGGAATATTTTCAGCTGCCCATCTTCCATCATTTAATAATTATTATTATCAGCAACTTAGCCCAGTGATAAGATTATCCTTTTGAAAAAGAGGTTGTATTTCAAAAGACCTGAAAATGATTAGTGAGGAGGCTATGGTTCTGCTCATATCATCTCATGATTGCAAACGGAATGTGGTTAATTAGTTGAACTATGCTCAGTGTACCCAGACCCTTGTAATTGAGGGGCAGGTTTTCTTGCCTGTCTCAACAGGTGGTGGGTCAGCAGGAGCCTCACGACCAGGCAGACAGAAGAGAGCAGTATGGTTGCCAAATGAGCTTTTGAAACAAATTGACCCAGACTGTTTGTGGTTCCAAAAGGCACCAGGTACTCATCATGCAGTTCTCAGTATGTGATTGGTCAGTGGCTAGGGTGGGGGCAGGAACCTTGATCTCTGCTTCTGTATTCGCAACAGCAGGATGAGAACCTTAATGAGGGTCTTCGGCTCGCATCTTCCTTTACCTTCATTTACCTGTCTCAACCCATCTTCTTGAGCCCGGGGGGCCAGCACAATGAGGAAAATGTCACTTGGGAGGACAGTCTTGTTGGTCTCTTCCTAATGGGAGGCCGGAGGGCCAGAGGCCAAGGCCTCTTGGTGACTGCAGGAGCCCATTGGGCTCTGGCCGCACAGCCAGTCAGGTGAGTCACCTGCGCAAGAGAAGAACCCGCACAGCCAGTGGCTGAGCTCCAGGATTGAGTGGTGCCAGAGGAGGAGGTGAAACATGAAGGAGAGCGCTTGGAAAGAGGAGAATGGAGAAACCACTGAGCTCTTTTGTTCTCCTTCATTCCCCAAACTAATTTTCCTCAAGAATTAAAAGTTCTGGGGCACTTGGGTGGCTCAGTTGGTTAAGCGTCCGACTTCAGCTCAGGTTATGATCTCATGATTTACGAGTTCGAGCCCCTCATGGGGCTCTGTGCTGACCGTGTGGAGCCTACTTGGGATTCTCTCCCTCTCTCTCCACCCCTCCCCGACTTGTGTGCATGAACTTTTGCTCTCTCTCTAAGTAAATAATAAACTTAAAAAAAAAGAATTAAAAGTTCAGGTTTAATGGGCCCTCCCTTATACAAAGATCGCATTTATGGAAGCACCATTAAGTCATTTCTTTTTTTTTTCATTTTTTTAATTAATGTTTTTATTTATTTTTTTGAAAGAGAGAGAGAGAGAACATGAGCGGGGGAGGAGCAGAGAGAGAGGGAGACACAGAATCCAAAGCAGGCTCCAGGCTCTGAGCTGTCAGCACAGAGCCCGACGTGGGGCTCGAACTCACAAACCATGAGATCATGACCTGAGCCAAAGTCGGATGCTCAACGGACTGAGCCACCCAGGCGCCCCTAAGTCATTTCTTATAAGGAGGTATTAGAAGAAGGTCCACAGGAAGTAAAGGAGGAAGACGTGTAGGTTAGCAAGGATCATAGATGTTTGCACATAAAGAGATTTGGAGGTTGTTTGGGCCACCATTTGCCTTTACTGATGTGGAAATGCCAAGATAAGAAGGTGGTGTGCCCAAGGTCACATGGGTTCCGGATGCAACCTGGCTTCTTTTCACCAGGCCTGGTGATCTTTCCCTCCATCCTTTCTAAGCCTCCTTTTATATTTCCAATGGGGAACATCTGTCCACAGCCCTTCAACCTCTGGACTCTGACTCCTGTGCTCTGCATGTCTCTTCTCTGTTCCTCTCCCATCATCTCCTTATTGAGGTCCCTCTTCCAGGGTCAGACCACCTGGTTGCAGAAAAGCACATATCACAAGACTGGGAATGTGCCAGTGCTCAGGCAGTGTCAGCCCTCCCCCTTCTCCAGCATCCTCTTGCTCTTTGGGGAGAAAAAGCTATCAGAAGCAACTGGAAACCCAAACTGGATGCTTTGTATGTACTAAACTATATTGTGACCTGTTTGAAGGCAGGGGCTTTCCTTAGTCTCTCCTGCAAATCCAGGGCCTGCTATATGATCTGGTACATTGTAGGTGCTCAATACGAATCTGTTGAAAACAAATGAACGAGTGTCCACATAAAAATGGTGCGATCCTCAGAGTGCTCAGCGGAGGTTTCCAGGAGGGGTGGAGCCTCAGCCGGCCTCCAAAAACATGACCACTTGTGATTTCTTTCATTATATATTAAACGTATTGAGCAGAGTATTCCTTGGGCCAGACATTCTTCTCGGTGGGGAGGGAGTGGCCATTATTTACATAGAGGTCAGAGAAGGCTTCATTTAGGAAAAGAGAAGCGTGTCCTGTTCTATGAGAGATCACAGTGCCCGGGCATCCTACCCAGAATCCTCCCACCCTCAAGCCATTGCTCCCTAGAACGTTCTTTTTCCTTCACTTCCCCACATAGACGTCCTGGTAGTGAAATGAGGCTGGCTGGTGGCAGAGCTGGGAGGGTGAAATTATGGTGTGGAAAGGTATGGCAGTGACACCTGGGCCAGGTGGCTGAGTGTCCTGAAGCTTTGAACCTCAGGCCCCGACTTGCCCTCCAGAAGCCAGTGTCCCCCAGGTGGGTTACTATAGCTTATCCAACGCTGGGCTCTCCTCTGAGATTATAAAGTTGTAGACAGATTTGTGCCTGTGCATATCAGGAACCTGGAAAGTGCTGCCCTGTGGAGATTGTAGAGCATTCTGTGTTCTAGATTGGAAGCTGAGATCTGTTCGAGGAGGGAACAGATCCACCTGTTCTGGGAGGGATCCCTGGGGCACTTCTCTGTCCGGCAGCTGTGAGGTTGGCATCCACACGGGATCCCCAGAGAGGCCCTAATCAGGCAAAGTCGTCCTAAGGACTGTGCTGCAAACTGAGATGTTACCCGTTCTGCTTAATGATACAGAGGACCATTTGTATTCTGTGCAATGATTATGCTATCGATAGTCTGGGACTATCGTTTGGATATAAATAAGGAGGTGATCCTGAAGACTGGGAAACTTGGGGTGACCATGGGGCATGTGCCTTTCCTGTGGAGAAGGTCCGGGTCTACCATCGGACTCTAAAAGGGCAGTTGCTCTCAATGGTGGGGTTCACCTATGTAATGTGTATGAGGGAACTTGGCTTCTTAGGCGTGGGGAGGTAAACTGTCAGTCCTGTAAAGGCAAAGTCACTCTCCTGTGTGTCTCTACTCTCAGCAGTCACTACAACACCAGACGTGTGGGTGTCCCACACAGTAAGAAATTCAGTGATACCAGCCTGGTGTCCTACAGTTAAACTCAATTCTGACATTATCTGGAATTGGTGTCAGATCCTGTAGTTTATGGGCTCTGTCCCACAAGACTACCTTCCTTCTACTTGAGATGCCAATCTTAAATCCAAGTTACACCTGTATTTCTATAAATGAGAGATTCTCACGACCCACTCCTCTGGTTCAACTAGTTTTCTAGAGTGGCTCACAGAACTCAGGAAAACAGTCTACTTATTGACTTGTTATAAAAGATACAACTCGAGAACAGCCAGGTGGAAGAGGTGGGGAGGGCAAGGTGTGTGGGAACGGGCAAAGAGCTTCCACGCCCTCTCTGAGTGTACCACTGTACCAGAACCCTCGGTGAGCTCACCAGTCTGGAAGCACTCCCAACCCAGTCCTTCTGGGTTTCCATGCAAGCTTCATTGCATAAGCGTGAGTGATTAATGGCCAATGGGCCATTGGTGATTGAACTCAAATCTCCAGCCCTTCCTCTCTCCCTGTGAGGTCGGGAGGTGGAGCTAAAGTTCCACCCAACTAATGGAGGTTCCCCTTGGCCACCAGCCCCCCATCCTTGGGGACTTTCCAAAAACCACCTCATTTTAACATGAACTGCAGTGTGGTTGAAAGGGGCTTGCTAGGAAAACTAAAAGGCATCTTTATCCTTCACCGCCTTTCCCCTTCAGAAATTTCAAGGGTTTTAGGAACTCTGTGCCAGGAATGGGAACGAAGACCAAAACATACATTTCTTATTAAAAAGAAACTCACAATATCACGAATCCTGAACAGTTGCGTATTTTACGAAAGGCTTTGATCTTTCTGATCAACGAGTCGAGCAGAGAGAAGAAATGTCAAGGTTGCCCTCCCAGAACACCATGACAAAACCGCTTCAAGGAGACACCAGCCAGAGGAGCACCTGGAGGTGCCCATGTGGACGCTGCTTTGAACAGACACTTGCTTGGAGGGAATCTAAGACAGCTTGCAACTGTGTTCCAGCACCTGTGTGGTGTTGCCGGGGCAAGACGCAGACCTGTCTCCTGGCTGCAGCCCAGGGCCGGGGAGCCCAGCACGTTTTCTGCCAGTGGGAGAAAACAGCAAACATTTATCTGTACAAACTAAAATGGTGAATCCCTACTTTCCATGAGGTAGGAATTGGGCAATAGAAATTTCCAACCCAATTGTTCCTGCTGCAGAAGATCATGACCGTTTTGTATGCAATGATTTAATTTATTATTATTTGCACTTCGTTTTAAATGGCTAATTTTTAGCCCCATATCAGTGCATTTTGCGTTGAAGAAGTGCGTCACACATTTTAAAATACTTTTTTATAAATCTATTTATTTGAGAGAGAGAGAGAGGCAGAGGGAGAGAGGATCCCAAGCATGCTCTGCACCGTCAGCCCAGAGCCTGACACAAAGCTCCAGCTCACAAACCATTAGATCATGACCTGAGCCGAAATCAAGAGTCAGATGCTTAACTAGCTGAGCCACCCAGGCTCCCCTAAAATACTTTTATGTTTATTGTTTTTGAATCACTGGCCTCAGTTTTCTCATTTAGGACTTGTGGGGACTAAACAAGATCAGGGGAAAATGAAGGACATCACTGTACCTGCCAATTGAGGTTCATCTACAGCCCTGTGTTAAGGGTTCTGAGGTCACTTGCAAGCTTTGCAAGAAGATGCTTCCTGATTGGTCAGCTCTGCCATGAATGTAGGAGGAAGGTTGTTGGTGCCCTGAACCTCACAATGTTTATTGCCTTTTCCAGCCATAAGATTCTGTGATGAGGGCAAGGGTCGGCAAGTTTACAGCCCTTGGACCCACTGCAGTCTACTACACGTTTTTATTTAAATAAAGTTTTGTTGAGGGGCACCTGGGTGGCTCAGTCAGTTGGGCCGTCTGACTTTGGCTCAAGTCATGATCCTGCGGTTTGTGGGGTCAAGCCCCACGACAGGCTCTGTGCTGACTGCTCAGTGGAGTCCAGAGCCTGCTTCAGATTCTGTGACTCCCTCTCTCTCTGCGTCTCTCTGGCTCACGCTCTGTCTCTCTCTCTCTCTCACAAAAATAAATAAAACCATTAAAAAAATAAGGTTTTGTTGAAACACAGTCACACTGCTTTTACATATTCTCTGTGGCAGCTTTTGTCGACATGGCAGTTGAGTAGCTGTGACAGGCATCGTAAGACCCACAAAGCCTAAATATTTACTATTTAGTTCTTTACAGAACAAGTTTGCTAATTTTGTTTTATGGCACTTACGACATGTTTTTCAAATATATACATCCTGGAAGGTAAGAGTTAGTAATGACTGAGAGAGATAATTGAGTTGATTACAGGTGAAATTTATTTAATACCTCATGAAGCAGGCAGTCTCTGGACCAAGGGTCCAGAGAACTGCACAGTGGATGGAAGTCAGGAAGCTTTTCTACGGTAAAGAATAAGGTATAGGGAAGAGACAAATATAAAATGAAGAAGGAAAGAGAAAGGAAGTGTAGAGCCCAGAGTTAACTTTACACCTGAGGATTAGCCAATCGGATATACTGTTTTTTCGGCGGAGCAGAGCAATTACAGGGAGATGAAAGTTATCAAAGATTTGACATGTTGATGTGGCGTCCTGGGCAGGAACATCTCCATCTGGGGCCTAGAAATGTACTTCAACTTAAGGAAGATCTTATTAGCCTTCTTAAGCAAATGAGGCACCCCAAAAGAAAGGCCCGTGCTTAAGGTCACAAAGCCATCTACAGTTATATAGATCTCCAGGGGCCCTGATTCATTCCACTGCAACTCATGGCTTCTGCATAGAAGAGAACATCGTAGTTCAGAGCAGAATTTATTCAGTTGGTTCTAAGGTAAGAATTTCACACCATGTGTTCAAATGAGGTCAATGGATTATTATTTTTTCATGTGCAAGAAAGGGACATGGCTATGGGCGGGGTTTAGGCACTTTGATTGTTCAACAGTTTGGGTTCTCCAAGAAGCAGGTGCCGAAATGAGTAGGTGTGCAAGAGCTTTATTGGGGGAAATGCTTTCGGAGGATGGAGAGGGAGGAAGCAGAAGTAGGTGGGCCTTGGACCGTGATGCAGGTCTGAGCTGGGAAGGGAGAGAAAGAAGGAAGGAGGAGCCACAGAGGACAGCGGTGCAGCTCTGAAAACGTCACTGCTGGGCTGATGGAGTGATGTTGCATGGGCAGAAAAGGATTGGCTCTGGCCCTCTATCGCGCCCAGCCATTGACCAGCAGCAGCCTGGGGAAATGCGGTCTGACCGGCTGAAATATGTCATGGATGCAAAGAGGCAGTATCTGGAGGATGTTCATCAAGTAGGCTCCTGCAGTAGGTTCTCCAGGAGGGGAAGCTGCTCAGTACACCTCTACAGTGCCATGGCATGCATTGTTTGCCTGCACACCCTTGCCAGGTTCTATGGCAGGCCTGGAAGCTACAGGAATCTGAGGAATATCTTTGCCATCACCAGGGACCTCAGGATCTAGCTGGGAAGACCAATCCGCACACCCGGACAGGGAATGTGCATTAAATAACGACGAAGCCGGTAGTGAAAGGAGAGTGACGGAGCAGTCTGAGATCGTGAGGAACCAAGTGTAGTGGTGGTTCAAAGAGGCATCCTTGCGGGGGAAGCTTGGGATATTCTCATTAGGCATTAGGATAGGCGTGTATGCTGGGCATTCTGTGTCAACACAGTCTTGCCCACACCCACGTGTTGCCTCCACCCATTCAGCATTCATTGAGTACCGAGCAGGGACTAGGCTCTGTGCCAGGCACTGTGATTATGTGGGTCCCTGGCCATAAACCAGCTTTTGATATTGAGGGGCCTTGTAGACACCGATGAGTCATTAAAAAAAACAAAAACAAATCTACAGAAAGGCGTGTGGGTTTGTGTGGGACTCCTAATGACTAGAAACCTGCTGTTGTTCACAGCAAGACGCAAACAATGGGTGCTTCTTGGTTTCCGTCCCTCGGGTTTCCTGGGTGGTGCCTAGAGATCTGTCTGCTTCTTAAGTACCTGGAGCCTTCTGATAAAGGGGTCCTCTGTGACCACACATTACTGACTCTTGACTCTTGAGTAGGGAAGCAAGAGAGAGAAACCCACAAGCCCCTTGGAGGATCAGCTCTTACAGTCTGTTTAGAAGCTTTGGCCACTGTGAAAGAGAGTTGGTATGTACATGTATGTGAATGGGTATTTTGTCTATATTATGGAGCAAAAAACTACCCGTGCATAGACTGACTTTATCTTGAAGATCTGTGGGGATTTTTTGGCCTGAACAGTTGCCGAATTTTTTTAAATTTTGGAGATTCCACATTAAAATCTCTATTTCCAGCCTCTCTTGAAAATAAAGAAATCTGACAGCATGGCCTACACTTCCCCATGTAATACTTGGCTGAAGGTGGTAGATGTCCTTAGATGGGGTGTGTACCCTGCATTTGACCTCAGCCCCCACTACTCCCTATTAATTACAGCTAACCTATTTCTTCTTGTTTACGTTACCTGCCTGGTGCTAAGACGCTTTTGTGATATATACTGGACAGTCTCCCCAACTCCATCGGCAAGTGTGTGTGTGTGTGTGTGTGTGTGTGTGTGTGTGCTCTGCCCTTGTGCGGTGCAGCTAGACCAAGCCCGAATCAAACAGGGTTTTTGTTTGGCTACGACACAGACATCAATGGTAGGCATCAATGGGTAGCTTATTAATGGAAGTTTGTACAGATCTTCTCAGAGATGAAACACCCATCCCGGAACTAGGTACTCAGAAGATGCCTGAAGTAGGAAAAGCTTCCTGGTCACAGGAGCCAGTTTCTCTACTCAAGGGCCGACATAAATAGGAAGACAGCCATCAACCACCTATGTAAGGACAGACTTTTACATAGCCTTGAGGAAATTAAAACTAAATCTACTTGTGCCCTTCTCTCAAGGCAACAGAACACATGTAGCTAAAAGCAAGGAAACACATGCATGAATATGTGCATAGATCTGTATTCTCCCAGATATGTATGAATATAGATCTAGATGCACATGTTATATGCAACACACACATATGATTTTGGGAATGCTGGAAAAATCACTGAGGGAGAATAGGAATAAGTGGCAGCTTGTGAGAGACAAAAAGGCAATGAATCTAAGAACTCTCTTAGGGTGCCTGCATGGCTCAGTCGGCTGAGTGTCTGACTTTTGGTTTTGGCTCAGGTCATGATCCTGGGTTGTGGGATCAAGACCTATGTCTTGCTCCATGCTACTAAGCATGGAGCCTGCTTGAGATTCTCTCCCTCTTCCTCCCTCTGCCCAACTTGTGCTTTCTCTCTCTCTCTCTCTCAAATAAATAAGATTACCTTAAAATTAAAAAGAACTCTCTTATGAGTGCTAACGTGAACTCCCAGAAAGATCATGAGTTTTTGGAGTCAGATGGCCTTAGGCTTAAGTCCCTACTGCACCACTTATTAAGTGCATGACTTCAACTTAGTTAACCTCTCTGAGCTCTACTATTTCATTCTCTGAGATGGGTGTACATATTCTTACCCTATACGGTTTTCCAGGACCTGGCTCATGGTAGGTGACAACAGATATTGTTTCTTTTCAGCAAGTTGAACCTAC
The DNA here is from genome assembly GCF_018350195.1 of Panthera tigris. Lineage (NCBI taxonomy): Eukaryota > Metazoa > Chordata > Mammalia > Carnivora > Felidae > Panthera > Panthera tigris. Next base: position 68,536,863 of record NC_056670.1, on the reverse strand, counting down.
TGATAGGTGCTTGCCTTGTTTTTCCTGATGCCCAGTATTCTCTGGTTCTCCCCCTGAAGTGGGGGCAGATCTAAAGATACCCTTTCATCTTCCATGAGTGGGTCCTGTAGATAGCTCAGAGATATGAGGGGCCTGGAACTGGCTTGGCACCGCTTGATATCTTGGAGAGTTCTCTAACTGGCTCTTTCTGGCAGTTTTCCTGGTGTTGTACTGCAGTCCGCAAGTAATGGGCCCAAGGAAACCAAGTGCAGTTGGCACCATCTTGCTGCAATGGGTCAAGATCTAGAAGCCATGAGGTTCCTGGCTGGTTCCATACTTCCTGTCCTTTCACACCCCTTCTGTTCATCCCATGATCCCAACTCTCAGGTTGAACACTTTGCATTGGAATCTCTACTTCAGAGGTGAGCTATGGCCATGCCCATCACCGGCTTTGCCTCCTCTCTCCCCATGGGGAGCTTTGCCCTCCTGCTTCTGGGAGGATCCCCCGTAGGTGGTGCTTGCCAGGTCTGTGCTCTTTGGCTGGGGCTAGACAGGTGATAAGAAGCTGGGTGGGCTCTGTAGCCCTATCAGCACACTTGCTATTCCTGGCTCATGTTTCCCCACATCATTCCATCCAGAACATCTGTTTGTATTGTTTATCAAGTGACCTTAGGGTTTGGATGAAACATTGCTGGCCACAGGAAAGCTGGGAACATGGCCAACCTTTCAACAGGACTCTCCCCACCTTCTCTCTGTTTTATCTCCCGCTCTTGTCTTCACAGCCATCTTTTCTCCTCATCTTCAGGCTTTCATGTTTCCTAATCTACCCCGTGATGCATGGCATCTCCCTCACCTAGGTCTATCCTAACCTGCGGTGCCTCCTCCAAGGTTACCCTTCCTCCCACCTGAACAATCAAGACCTCTACTGCTCTCAGTTAAATGTTAGCAAGGAAGCAAGCTGATCTCACCCATGTTTGGGAATCACGTATCTGCCTTTGAATAGGTCTGTGTCTTTAGAAAAGATATTTAATTTTTCTGAGTGGAATGTATACATTTTTAAAATGCGGATGATAGCACCTATTTGTTGGTCTAATTGCCATTTTCTCCATAAATAATAACTAAGCTCTTTTTTCTGTCTTTTCCTTCCTTCCTTCCTTCCTTCCTTCCTTCCTTCCTTCCTTCCTTCTTCCTTCCTTTTTTTTTCCTCCTTGAAGTACATCTTGGAAGCCAGACTGAGAATGTAAGAGAAGATTAAAGACCTATTTTGTGTGCGAAGAGCTGGAGCTAGAAAAAAACATAGGACTTAATTCTGGCTTCGATTTTTGGATGGGTGACTTTTGGCAAGTTACTGAAACTTTATTTCTTATGGTGTCATCTTTAAAATGGCAATAAAAATAATGCCTCCCTCATGCCTAGGATTGTGAGGGCAATTACACAAGTAGCAATATGTGATGGTGCTTCCACATTGTAAAAACCTGTGCACATATCAGACTCAGCTACTGCTAGGATGTCCTAACTTCTAGCTGGAGACAAACGCTTCGAAGGCTAGCTCTCTCACCTGCTTTGTTGTCTTCTTGTTTTTCCGCTATGGGGTTGTGAATTTGTGGCTAAAGGGGAGTGGAGACTTGTACATGAATGTCCATAGCAGCGTTGTTCGTAACAGCAAAAATGTGGAAACTATCCAAACGCCCATGAATGAATGGATAAACAAATTGTGGTATATTTTCACAATGGAATATTATTCAGTAATAAAGAGGAATGAAGTGAAACTTGAAAATATGATGCCAAGTGGAAGAAGCCAGTCACAAAGGCCACATAGTATATGATTCCTTTACATGAAATGTTCAGAATAGGCAAGTCCATAGGAGACGCTAAGTAGATCAGTGGTTATCTAGAATTGGTAGAGGTGAGGAAGGGGCATGGGATGAAGAATGACTGCTAATGGGAAGGGGTTTCTCTTTGGGGTGATGGACTGTTCTCGAATTGATTCTGCCGATGACCACACAGCTATGTGGATATGCTAGAAATCATTGAATTATATCATCTAAATGGTTGAATTGTATGGGATGTAAATTATATCTTAAGGAGGCTGATACACACACACACACACACACACACACACACACACACACACACACACACACCTTTGCTTTTCCTCTTTTTTCCCCTAGTCGGAGCCCTGTAGGGAGTTCCCTTGGAGATGGTTTGGCTCTATTTGGCCCTCTAACTTGAGTCCACTTCCTGTCCACCATTGCTGGCTTTCCCCTGCTGCCCTTGGACAGGCCCAAACCCTCTGTGACAAGCTGCCTTCACTGGCCCCTTCCTTTGGCTTGATTGCACAAAGGACTCTTTATAATAAACTCCTGCCTCCTGAGCTGTGACAGTTTCCTGAGGACAGGGGAGTCCACCAGGGTGCTCCTTCCTGTCCCCCTCCTCCCAGTGATTAATTCAGTCTTTGATACACTAGATCAAAGTAAACATCTGTTGAATGAAAGGTTGATGGAGGAGGTGGGGGTGGGGTTCTAAGGCGGAATGACTGCTAATGGGAAGGGGTTTCTTTTGGCTGGTGGCTAAGCGTTATTTGCATAACAAAGGGGTCCCCCTGAATTTCCTTTACCTATGGAGCTCTAGTAGGTCAATACAATTTAAGGGTCTTTTTATATTTCTTAGGGGCAGATAAGAATCTGACGGGAACCTCTCCCATTGAATCCTTGAAGTAATTTAGCCCGGAAGGGGCTGAGTGACAGGTTCAAAGTCACAGGGCTAGAAAGCTGCAGGGCCATTATCCACTCTCAGTCTTGCTTAACTCCCAGCACCCACCCTCTTCATGATGCCTCAGAGGCCCAACCGAGAACTGACAGCATGAGAGGGGAGGGGGGGCACGGAAGGATGAAGATTATAGAGAAACTCAAAGTCCCTGCCAATTAAGGGTCCAAGGAAATGCATGTAAAGCATCTCCAACACGTGGGAGCAGGTCACTAGCGTCTTCACATGACTTCTTCAGGGTCACAGTCTGTAAGTTGCTCATCTGGTGCCAAATATGCTTACCCCCCATGAGCCAGCCCTGCTCAGACCCACTCAGGCTTGCTTTCTTGGCCGCAGTGAGAACTCTCTTGGCAACATGGAAGCATCCAGTCTGGGAACTGGGGGCCCCACGTGATCGCTCAGGATATTCAGTGACAGCAACTTGCGTCAGGCTCATCCAGTGAGAATGAGGCTCCTGAGCTCCTGAGGCTCACTCCCTGGTCAGAAAATCCTCATCAGGCTAAGCCAAGAAGACACCACCCACAGAATCATTAAATTATAACAAGCCCTGAAACTCACTCCAGAAGCCTGGGTCTGTTTGTCCTTGCAGTCGGAAGGAAGCAGCTGATTGGCTGGCTGAGCTCAGACTAGCAGGCCTTATCTCCGACTAGTTATTATTTGATTAAAGAGGCCTCCTCCTGTGGTGTTTCAAAACCATGCTGGGAGAGTTTACTGCTGCCTAGGGACTTTTTCTGAGGTTACTACAGAACACCCAAAGTCCTTCAGTCTCCAGCTATACAAACAGACACCCAGAGGAGCTTTGTCCACTTCCACACCCAGGCGGGGGCTGTGTTCTGCAGAGTCTCCATCAGCTTTGCTAATCAGCTGGTTGAAAATAATTCCTTAAACACCACAGAATCAAGGATACAGGTATTAAAGGTAATTTGGCGGGGGGGGGGGGGGGGGGGGGGGCTGTCTAATTTCCTAGGATGTCATGGCATTCGAAAAGGGGGTAGGGGTGGAGGTCTGGGGTGCAGAGTGGAGAGCAGGAGAGTCAAAGGAAATGGAAAAAGGATGTGCAAGAAAAAAGAAATCTTGAAATTCTACAAAAGGCAAGGCCAAGGTGTGAGTTATTTGCACCTGGAGAGAGGCGTGAGCGTGATCGCGATGTATCATTCACATCTGCAGGCTTTTGCTCCCCGGGAAACCTTTCTCGAGGTCTGTCCACTCCCTTGGTATGTCTGTCATCCTTCCCCCTGGCTCAGAACCCCAAAGTCCCAGTAGGGTTTTGGGCATTATGAGAATCTGGTGGCTTTAGCTTGAAACATTGTCTGATATGATTTGCAAATGGGACAAGGCCCCCTGAAGGTTCTGCTTGGTGACACCAATCCTTGTGATGTTGACCACAGAGAGAAGAATGGGGCCGAGCATCTCATTTATGAGAATTTGTTTCCCGCTTTGCCTGGGATCTGTGTGTGACGTGCACTCTCGGTTCTCACGCCCCTCATGACCCCAGCTCAGCGATGTTTTCCGCGCTTGGGCTGAGAGGTCAAGTCAAAGGGCTTCCTCGCTAAGAATGCAAGCTGGGCTCTGGGCTCCACATGATGCCAGCAGGGATTTACCCACCTGGGAAGAGGATGGAAACGTCCCCTCTAATTGTTACATTTGGCTGGAGGTGCCCGAGGAGGGGAGGATATGATGCAAGACAAGGAAAACATCATTTTATTTGGGTGGAAAACAACGCTTTCGTAGTAAATCAGCATTAAAATTGTTGGGTTTTTTTCTTTCTTTCTTTCTTTCTTTCTTTCTTTCTTTCTTTCTTTTTTTTTTTTTTTGCTGTGCATTTTCGATTACTGCATTTCCTCTCTCTGGCCGTGGTGGTTGTCTTAATTTCCACATGTTTCCATCCAGGTTGTCTTCATTGTGAACTTCAATGTGTCCCATCATTTGTACCTGGGTTGCTTGTGCTGTGTCAGCTTTGGCAGGCTGTTTTCCTGGCTTTGCCCCCCCCCACCCCCCCCCCGCCCTGCAAACCGGCTCTGCGGGAGGGGGGCGTGGGGGGGGGGAGGGAGATTCTCTCGGCAGAGGCCCCATTGGATTTCCTGAGACTATTTGGGGTAATGGTCTGAGGCGCTTGTCAAAGTCAGTCTCCTCCCCCCTCACAATTTTAAGGGAAATGGCAAGAGGGAGGACAAACCCAGAGCGGGGAGTTGTACCTCCTGGACTTGGTTCCTTCCTGCTCTTTTGGGAGCACTTTCTCCCTTTACCATCATCCGGATGGCCTGAGTCTGCTCCTCCTCTCTCACTGTTCTCCCATCTCTGTTCTCCACACGGACACTCATTCTTTGCACCCACCATGGCGGCCTTCTTGCATGTTACCCTTTCTGCTCGGAGCACTTCCTCCCTTCCCTGCCCCCTGCTCTGGCCAAGTCAACAGATTAGTGAGGTCTCTGAGTAAAGCTTCTTCCTCTGGGACTAGGTTAGGATCCCCTGGACCTCACCTCACTGAACCCCCAATCGTGTCGTCTCATGATGGCTTGTTTCCTCATCCACTCCCTCGCACTGGCAGCTCTGTGAAGCCAGGGGCCTTGCTTCCAGCCCAGCAGTGTCTGGCACCCAAGAGACTCTTACTGGCAATAACGGGTAACACTGACGGAGAACGTTCTAGCTGCCTGGCACTGTTCCGAGGGCTCTTATGCTTTTTAACCCAGTCCTCAAACTGGGAGGTGTCAACCCATTTAACAGACAAGGGAACTGCATAAAGAAACAAGTTGGGGCACCTGGGTGGCTCCTTTGGTTGAGTGTCCAACTTCTGATTTCGGCTCAGTTCATGATCCCAGGGTGGTGGGATCGAGTCCCACATTGGGCTCCATGCTCCATCCTCTCTCCCTCTCTCCCTCCCTCCCTCTCCATTCCCCGCCCCCACCAAAAAAAAAAAAAAAAAAAAAAAAAAAAGAAAGGAGTTAACCTAGTAAACAGTGGACTTCAGAGCCCATGCTTTCACTCCTATGCCACAATGCCAATCTGGTGCCGAATGAATCTGTGAAAAATGAATGATAGCGGGGTAATGAATAGAACACTAGGCCACTCTCCCATCTGCTCTGTTGGACCCTTTCACTCAGCCTACTGCACATGAACCACAGTGCAGGTTGTGCGCAAGGCTCTGAGGATATGGTAGGAAATGGGCACAGACCCTGACCTGAGTTCACTTTAGTTTTGAGCTACGTCCTCTCTGTCAGGATCTGCTTTCTCCGTCAGCCTCTCACCTACCTTTGTCTTAATCACTTATGGGCTCTGACCTCATGACTGAGAGGGGCTCCAAGTCAGGAATTTGGTCCCGCCTTGAAGGAAGCATTTATAGAAACTAACACTGCCTGGATGCTTGCAGTAGATCGGGCGTTGTGCTAAGGGCTTTCCCTGCCTTAGTTCATTCACCCTCCTTGTGAGGGAGGGGGTTAGCATCATCCTATGTCTTAGAGGAACCAGTTAAGGCTAAGAGAACTGACGTTCCCAAGCTGGTAAGTGCAGCAGCTGAGACTCTGATGTATCCAGCCTCATACCCGCATACCAGGGGGTTTCATAAACACTTAGCTCTGGGCTCACTGCCTCCTGGTGACTGGTCCCCTCTGGAATTCAGGCAGATATTTCTGTTTCACTGTCTGCTTCTCCAGTTGCTGAGTGGGGACCTCCTCACTGCTATGTGATCTTCAGCATTATCTTTCCTGCCTGGACCACAATCTAGCCCCGAGCTTCACAAGACCAGGGACTGGTTTGGGAGCATCTGGTCCTAGAACATCACAGCCAAAAAGCCTAAACCAAGGCCCCCAGCTTAAGGGAAACTCCAAGATCTGAAAACCTTTCTTAGAAAAGTAGTACAGCATGGGGGCGGGGGGATGTCATTCAGATCCACTGCTGAATTTTGCTTTCCCCACTTGTTCTTTATGTTGTCTAAGCCCCAGTTTCCTTATCTGTAAAATGGGTATCATATGTCTCTGGTGTGGTTACCTTGAAATTTTTTTTAATGTTGGTTTATTTTTAAGAGATGAAGAGACAGAGTGTGAGTGGGGAAGGGGCAGAGAGAAAGAAGGAGACACAGAATCCAGAGCAGGCTCCAGGCTCTGAGCCATCCGCACAGAGCCCGATGTGGGGCTTGAACCCACCAGCCGTGAGATCATGACCCGAGCCGAAGTCGGACGCCCAACCACCTGAGCCACCCAGATGCCCCTGGTGCTGTTACTTTGAGAATAGAGATGTTCTGTTCACTAAATGCAGGTGTGTGCCTGCCATGTGTGAGAAACAGTGGAGAATGAGGCCGAGAAAGATCCCTGCCCTTGTGGAAGTTACAGTTGAATAGGAGACAATAAGCATTAAAACAAAAACAAGAACAAAACACGCACACACACACACACACACACACACACACACAAATAAATAAGTCATTCCCATTTGTGATGAGAAAAAAAAGAAGGACCATATTTAGGTAGGGGAGGAAAGCTCGTCAGGCAAGACCTCCCTGATGAACCGATAGCATATGAGCACCTTACACGCCATCATGAGCAAGAATGCTCAGCACGTGTGACCCTGGCCAACCACCTGTAACTCTCTAGGATTCAGAGGCTGTGAGTATAAAGTGAGGGGGGTGGACCGAATGCTTCCTAAGGCTGAGTTGTCCCTCTCTGGTGTTTATAATTCCATCTCTGGTTGTCCATCTCTGGTATTTACAATTCCATAGCAAGACAGAGGCAGATTAAAGGAGACTCCCCTGACTTCCTGTCCAGTACTCTTCTACCCAGCTATCTCCATGGATAGAGAGAGTCTGAGTCCAAACTCAAGAAGGCCAGGGGGAAGGCTTGGCTAACTCCGTCTCCCAGAAACCCCTTTCTCTAGTGCCTCCCTCTCTTCCCCAGCTGGAGCTCAGCATCTTCATTCCCCTATGGTCACTCCCACCAGACAGAAATCCCTAAGCCCCTTCCCAGGGACAGAAAATAGGTTCTCTCTGTCCTTGTCCCCCAGGTTCCTACACATCCAGCCTGGATGATTAACCCACCTGGGGCAATCATCTCTGGTGGTGGAATTCCAAGCACAGGCAGGCTGGGGCAGGGAGCAGAGAGCTGAGGATGTGGGGACGGGCCCATCATCTTCCTTGGCTGCCCATGAGTGCTCCCAAGGCTGCCCCCTTCCCCACCCACTCAGCTTCCTCCCCCAGGAGCACCATGTTCCTTTTGCACTGCACACAGTGTCTTTTGTGAGCCCTGCGGCCAGGGACTTAGTGACAGCTCTTGTGAAGAACTGGTTAGCATTTTTCCCAGACAAAGCCAGAAACTCTGGGAGGTGATGGGAAGGCTAAGCTTGCCAAGTGTGTTGAAAGGAAATGATCAGTTTCAGGCTCCTGAAAGAATGGCCTTCAATTCTGTCCCACCTTCCCCACGGGGGACCCTGTCCCCTTGACCTCCAAGGGCATATCGACTCTCTTTCCATCTCCTCTTCCTTACCTGGGGCCTAACTCTTGCCTTCAGCTCTCTGTTAACCAATCCCCACCTACTGCTTACTGTCCATAATGCTTAGTAGGACCTCCCAGGGATTTTAGCCAGCGATGCCTAAGGGAGCAATGATGGTGGGAAGGTAGGCTGTAGATTTGATATTTCAAGGGACATAACTGTCTTCACATGAACTCAGGATTTGAAAACCTTTGTTTGGTTGGGGAGTCAAAGATTAGATGGATGTTGAGAAAGGATCAGAAATGCTGTGCAATAGATAATACGTTGTATCAAAGCGTTTCCTTTTTTTAAAGTTTATTTATTTATTTTGAGAAAGGGGGGAGGAGTAGAGAGAGAGCTCAGTGGGAGTCTCGGACTCAAAAACTGTGATGTCATTACCTGAACTGAAATCACGAGGCTGGCACTTAACCAACTGAGCCACCCAGGCTCCCCAAGAGCATTTCCAAAGAGACATGGAATAGCAAGTTGTACCCAGAGGCAAACTCTCCCCAACAGGTCATAAAAGGAAAGTGGCAGGATATTTGCAGTGGGAAGCCCACCCTCACCATTTGGTCCCCAGAACCTGTAGCCTTGCTAATCTTGCCAAGGGGAAGCCTGGTTCTGCAGCCACGAGCGGCATTTCAGATGTGTATTGGGGCTCCAAGTTGTCCTGCTGAGCCAGTACTAATGAAAATACTCCATCACTCCTGATCTCTCAAGCAGCAGGGCGACAGGAACCCTCTCTCCACCCCATCCTCTCTCCTTGCCTCTGTGTGTTTTACTTACTGAGCTTTGCATTCGGCCTTTCTCTAACCTGCCCTGTGGGTCTGGTGGGAAGTTTAGCTGAGGTTGACTCTGTGCATTGGGCTTCAACACCCTGCCAGAAGTCAGGTTGACAAAAAAAAAAAAAAAAAAAAAAAAAAAAAAAAAAAATCCAAAACTACCCAAAATGAGTTTTAAAAGAAAACATCCTTTTCCCCATGAGCTGGACTTTCTCCGCAGGGAAGAGCAGCTTTTGTGGATCTTAACATGGGCAGAGGTGGGGGGTCAGAGGGGCAGACTACTTAGTAACAGTGTGGCTGATGTTTTCTTTCTGTCAATTCCGAATCAAAAGTGACTGTGAGGCACAAGGGCCTGGGAAAATGGAACACCCTGGGGCTGAGAGCTCTTCTCTGACTTGGCAATGGCAGTACCAGTGGGATCAAGCAGCAGGCAGGCTGGAGGCTGGCTGTTCCACACCCCAGCCCTGCTTCAGCCCAGACAGCTCAGGGGACTTGGGAGAGAAGCTGAGCCATTACTCGGGAGTCCCCTGGCACCTCCCGGGGCAGCAGCAGCCCTAACCCCCATCACACTCCCCTTGGGGCTCATTTTAATTATCTTGAGGGATGATGCTCAGGGCGAGCCTGTGGGTAGGTTGGAGGTGGGGCCCCCCCGTCCACTGCACCAGCCACAAACAGCACACATGATTAGATAATAGAAATGTGCCCTCTAATCGTCAGACTGTGCGGGTTCATGAAGCAGCATTGTGTGTTCCTGGTGCTTTGCCATTGCTCCTTCACAATCTCCCTTGCTATACCACCAGGCCTGCCCCACGACTAACTGGCTCCTTGACTCAGGGCAACAAGGCACAGCCACTGCTCTCAAGGAACTCAAAGTCCAGTGGAAGAGATGAGTAATCAAGCAATTTAGGGTAACATCGCCATGTGGAAGACTGCCACCAAAGAAAGAGCAGCGAGGTTTATTCTCAGGGCAACTTCAGTCCCTCCAATCCTACCCTTACCTCTCCCTCTCCTTATCCTGCAACATCTTCTCTGTTCCATCTGGGTCACAAGCCTAATTCTTCTCCCAGCAACGCCAGTGGCTCCTCACAGTACCCATATTCCAGACTGCAGATGAGTGCTGGCCTATGACGTTTTTCCAATCCAGGGTGACTTAAGAACTAAGGACAGAATAGCCAGTCTTTAGTACAGCTGTGTGTATTCAGAGGCTATCTCTCCTGTCTGTCTGTCTGTCTGTCGAGATGTTGAAACATTCTTTCATTTATGAAAGGATGGTGTTTGTAGATGTCAACTCAGGTTGAATTTAATTTTAATATTACCATCGGGCAGGAAAAAAAAGTTAGGATCCATTGTTTACTGCACTGTGATAGCTCAAAGTCTGGGAAGCATTGCCTAACAAACTGCCTGTCACCAAGGTTAACACCTATGTCCAAACTCAAGCGGGAGCCCCTGGGGTGTCTTTCTTAGTGTCTGATTTCCCAGTCTGTGGCAGACTGGCAGAGCTGATGTATTCAAATTCAACTCACTTCCCAAGACACTTAGCTGGCTGTAGTGGCCAAATCCTTAAATGGACGCTCCTGTTTTCTTGGCGTCCCGGGCTGCTGTATGTTTAATGCCTTGAGTATCCAATTTCTGGGCCAAACTCATGAAAATCTAAAGGGGAATTATCCGTCTCAGAAAGTAGTTGCAATGGAAATAAAAGCAATTCGTACTCAGTGTTATCAGGATGTTTAATTTTTCATTGAAATTTCAAGATAAAAGGTGATCTTGAGAGTTGTGTTAACCCAGATCTTCGGCTTCCATTGATATGCAGCTTAGAAACTGCTGGAAAAGATGCCAGTCTGGCTTGGAGCAGCCTTTTAGGAGTCGAAGGATCTGGTATAGTTCATTGAAGTCCCATACTACATCAGGTTATCCTGCCATTTTAGATATGGTTTGGGCTTTGGAAGTCCCCATGAAGCTTGATGGATAGAAGAAAATGCCCATCAGGCAAGCCAGATCCCGGTAATATAAATGGTAAAGTTCAATCTCTTCGGTTGTGGTTGAACATTTCTGTTAACCATTGTTTAAAATAAGTGATTCATGCTAGGCTTAGATAATTTATTTTTAAAAAATTTTTAACATTTATTTATTTTTGAGAGAGAGAGGGAGAGAGAGACAAAGCGGGGAAGGGGCAGAGAGAGAGGGAGACACAGAATCCGAAGCAGGCTCCAGATTTTCTCAGCTGTCAGCACAAAGCCTGATGCAGGGCTCAAACTCAAGAACCGCAAGATTGTGACCTAAGCCAAAGTCAGATACTTAATTGACTGAGCCACCCAGGCGCCCCATTAGATAATTTAGCTGCAAGGAGGGTTTTGCTTTACCATTCTGCAATGTTGGTTTTACTTTGTGATGGCAATTGCAAAGGAGATTCTCATGTTTGGACTGAGTGCTTCTTGAGGTCAAGGGTGTGCCTTGTGTATGCTATTAGTGAACACATTCTTCTACTTCTGTCTATCTCTCTGCTGGGACCAAACACATCTCTTGGCACATAAGATGTCAAAAAATTGTTGTTGTGATACCAATAATGCAAATGCCTGATATATTTTGGAGAGAATTCATTTCTGGCAGTTTCCACCTGGGCCTAATATGATCACTTAATCATTCATTTTTTTTCAACTTGCCTATTGAATTATTAGAAGAAAATTCTTTGACTTGACAATTCTGTTTTGGTTTGCAACCCTACAAAAAGGAAGAAGTGGGCATATGGCGGGCATCAAAGACCTCTAGTGAGCAGTTTGTGTTCCAAGCCTTGGTACCTAGTTTTCTGGAACCTCCATTGGCTGCTTAGTCAGGGTCTGGGGAGCAACAGGCATGGTCCATTTGACCTTGCATAATTGTATTTGGTTTGCCTGGGCAATTTGGCCAACACAGTCTTTTCCACTTAACTCACCCTTCTTGTGGCAGGCAGCCCTCTGGCTGATCAGCAGCCTGAGGTCCAAAGAGAATAATCTAGAAGGCTTAGGGAAGTTTGTCATCCTAGCTTTGCCATTGCTCAGTTATATGGCCCTGGGCAAGTCATCTGTCTCCCTGGGTCATGTGAACCATGGCCTGTGAACCATGTTGGAATAGATCAGAATTTCTCAACCTTGGCACTGGCGACATTATGGGTAAGATAAGTTTTGGCTGAAGGGCTGACTGTCCTGTGCTTTGTAGGATGCCTAGCGGCATCCTGGCTTCTATCCACTAGATGCCAGTGGTGTTCTTCCCCTCTTTTGTAACGAGCAAAAGACATTTGGACACTTCCAAATGTCTTCCTAGGGGCAAAGTCATCCCCAGTTGAGAACTATTGGATCAGATTATATTTACCTCCGTCTCTGAAGCCACAGTGAGTTGTTAATCCATTCTGTTTTATCAAACACCTACCATAAGCTAGGCATTATATTAGGTTTTGTAGCCTCAGTATTTTGTACAGCTATTCCATTGAGTAAGTGCCATCTACTTCATGAAACTCTGAATTAGAGCTAGAATGGCGTCTACAGGGGCACTGAGGTAGAATGAAGAAAAGAGAGAATCTCTATTTGGACTCTTACTAGCCTCATCTATAAAACATCAGCCTTATACATTGTTGTCAGGACCTGATGCTTAGTGTATATGAAAGACCTTAGATGATAGTAGACATTCAGTAATTAACCTCATTCTCCTTTCTTCTTCCTCACCCCTGAGAGAATCAGATCTGCACAAACCATTATCAGCTTTGCTCTGCTATCTCTAGGAATCTACCCTTCTCCTACCACATGCCCCCAGTCTGCTCCCCAGGGAGGCCAATACTGATATGTCCTTTTGAAAATCTCCAACTGGGTGGGTCTGACTTCAGCTCAGGTCATGATCTCAGAGTTCGTGGGTTTGAAACCCGCATCTGGCTCTCTGCTGTCAGTGTAGAGCCTGCTTTGGATCCTCAGTCTCACTCTCTCTCTGCCCCTCCCCTGCTTGCTCTCTGTGTCTCAAAAATAAACAAACATTAAAAAAAACTCCAACTATATGTTTCAAGGAGAGCCCCCACCCCACCCCCAATGTCTTCTATTGCCAGATTATTAACTTGGTGCATTTTTGAAGGAGTTGCCTCTCCCTAGTGAAGAAAAAGATTCTCCAGAGAATAACCAGAGATGAGCAGAGGCCATTGTTTTGTGTTTGCTTTTGCACAGTGACAATAAGGAACTGAGGAAGCCCCAGGTCCTCCTCTTTGAGTCATCAACACTGCTTCTTCTGGGTCACTGATTGGGCCATGGGTTTTATCATGGGTTCTGAGTGTCTCAGGGGCAAAGATCCTGCATTGGACTTCCATGGGAGCTCCTACACCACCTCCTCCAGGGAACACATGTTGGTATTTTGTAGCCTGATATGGTGAGAAGCATCATGGTGCAGTAGTAAGCAGTTCAGGGCAAGGGAGTTTGAATCTGTATTTTCTTCTCGGGTCAGACACTGACCAGGGGCTATGGAGAACATGAAGACAGTGTAACTCTTGGAAAAAATAGGTTCAGGCTCAAATCCCAGCTCTGTCACTCTCTGTTTGGCCTTGGGAAATGTATGTTACTACTCTGAACCTTGGCTGTCATAGCTGAGAAGTCTGCAATCATAAGGGTCCCTCTTCATATGGAGGTTGTATTAAATAATAGAATACGTGGAAAGCATATGGTACAATCCTGGTCATTTTTTTTTTTTTTTTGAGAGAGAGAGAGAATGAGAACGAGAGAGAGAGCGAGCGCACAAACAAGTGTAGGGAAGGGGCAGAGAGAGAGAATCTTAAGCAGGCTCCACGCTCAGCACAGAGCCCGATGTGGGGCTCGATCTCATGACCATGCAATCATGACCTGAGCTGAAATCAAGAGTTGGATGCTTAATCGACTGCTCTGAATCCTGGAAAATATTAAGTGCTCAATAGAAATCCACTTTAATTAATAATATGTGTCATGTTAAAGAGTAACTATAAGCAGTAATAAATATGATAGGTATTACATAACAAAAAGATGGATTTGGGTGGATGAAAAGGTATGTATGAGATTGACTTTTTCCATTACTGATGAGAAAATGGGCTGAGAAGGGGAAGCAAGGGGGAAGGGTACCCAGGTTAATGGCAGAGCTGGGGCAGATCTTACATCTCTAGATTCCCCTCTAGATGCTGGTTCTACTGTCCTGGGGTTGCTTTCCTGTGTTAAAGAAGAAATTACTCAATAACAATTGTAACATGATATGGCAGACTATTCAGGACTCTCACCAGAGGTATAGGCACCACCACGATGGGGACTTTACAGTATAGAAGACAGACCGGACTCAACTCCAAATACAGCATGGGCAAGAAACAGGGTGGGGGCCTTGGATGGAAAAGTACTAAAAGGAGACAACAAGGTTAAGGGGGACTCTGGGTAAACCGACCTAACATGATTCTTCCCTGAACACAGGTTGGGGTGGTCAGACAACACCTGGGGAATGGTGGAGGGCAAGGAGCCTGATCAGATGTCGAAGATTGGGGCTCTGGCTAAACTGACTTAGCAGCATTCTTGCGAATACTGGATTTTATAAGGAGGTGCACGGATGGGCCTAGGAGAAGGTTCAGGAAACTGACTAAAGTTTGAATTTTTGTCACCTGCTTGAACATTTAATGGCCAAGTTTAGAAAATTGCATACAAATTGAGGAAAATGCACCAGTTGGTTTAAGTACCATGTGCTGTTTTCAGAGGGATTTCTTCTTCAGAGTAAGAGAGAAATAAATATTGTTTAATGGGGTTCTGATGACCTAGGGCTGCCCTAGAGAAAATCAAGGTTTGAGCGGGGGTACCTAGCCACCCAAGGCTCCAGCTACACCAGCCGGTCCTTACATACCACCAAGCGCTCTAGTACTTATTGCCTTCATCCCTCCATCTCCCACCTTCTCAAAGTTCAGCCCTTACCTCCCAGCCCAGACCCAAGGGCCTGGTAAGTTCATCTTTTGCCTTAATGCTGATACTTGGTCTCGAGAGCCACTGTGAATGACTATATAACTGAGCACAAATAGCGTTTCCCTTTCCAACGAGGCTGCAAGAGATTTCTCTGGGCTGTCTCAGACCTGTGACTCATATCTTATCTTTCACCTCTCGCCAATAAATCATGGGCTTGCTTGAGAAGAAAAGACTGAGGGTTTTAGGCTCATTGTTCAAAGAGGAAGAATTTTAACAGAGTGTCTTGCCGCACTTGGTCCTTCAATATTGACCATTTGGGGCCTGCTTGCAACGGGAGGTTATGTGGTTCTGTTTGGGTTCTGACATCATGTTCACATGATGCTGCATCACGTGTCATTACACAGTAAGTGGAACCATGGTATAAATGGAATAACTCATTTGCTTTAAGCTCTACTGTAGTCTTAAAGAATGGTCATAATTCAGTCAAGAAGTTCAATCAGTAGAGTCCTGTTTCCTACCAGAATTCTATCTCCTATTTCACTTTTTTTTAAACTAAATTAAAATTTAACTGAAAGTGGGTGTCCTTCTTATCTGAAGAAGAGGCTCACCACGCACAGAATACACATTTTAATGCTTTTCTTTTACTCCCCTCCCCCTCTTTTGTTTAACCCCTTTCTGGCATAGCACATGTCAACTGATGATTTAAAGGACGGCTCTGCAGATTATGGCTCCTGGGCCAAATCCTGGCCACCACTTGTTTTATAAATAAAGTTTTATTGGCACACAGCCACATCCATTCATTTATGTATTATCTATGTCTGCTCTCATACTACTACAGAATGGAGTAGTTGTGATAGAGACCATATGCCCAAAGCCTTAAATACTTACTAGCTAGCCCTTTACAGAAAAATTGTGCCGATTCCTGATTTAGAGTATGAGTGTTGGGGTCAAACATGCCTAGGTTCAAATGAGGTCTAGGTTACTCATTAGCGTGTAACAAGCTAGCTTTGACATTGGAAAAGCATGTGACTTCTCTGAAACATAAGCTGTACAATAGATAAATACCTACTACCTTGCAGGGTTGGTGTGAGAATTCAGTGAGATAATATTTGTAAAAACTACAGCCCTGTGTCTGGCGCAGAACAAATGCTCCATAAATAGTAGCTATTCCTGAACATTCATTCCTTGAGCCAACAAATGTATATCTAGTGGTTTCTCTGTGCCACACCTGGGGTGGGGGCCACAGCAATGCTTGACACAGACAGTTCTGCCTCTCAGAGAGCTCACGTTCTAATGGAGAAGAGAGGCAGCATAAAGAAAATGAACTAGAGATCATTATCAAATAGTGATGAGCGCTGTAAATAAAATCAAATGGGATGACATACAAGAAAATGATGAGGCAGGGAATAGAAAATTGCTAACCAAGCTAAGACCTAAACATAAGAATGAATCAGCCATGTGCATATCCAGAGAAGAAATATTCTCCACAGCAGGGACAGGGAGTAAGGAGTCCTTGAACCGGGGATGAGCTTGGGATGGCCCAGGAAGACAGGTGGCCTCGGGGACTGGGGCGATGATGGAGAGGGGGATGACAGAGGTTGGCAAGGGTAACAGCATGTTGACACTTGCAGGTCTTGAGAAGACTTGAGAGGCAGGGGTGCAATCTGAGACCATAATGGAGCAGAAATGAAGTCCTTGGCCTCATTCTACGACGTTTGTTGTAAATATATGATCCTTCCTCTTTGGTCTCTGGCATTTGTTGCTGTTGGAAACCAGAAACGAGAAGGGACCTTGGGGACCCTTGGCAGAGTGGAAGCTTTTGGTTGTCGCAAGTCCATCCCACCACCCCAGCTGATCCCGGCCCCCTCATTTGGGCTTTTCTCCTTACAGTACCCCTGACTCACCCAAAAGATCTTCTGGCTGATGCTATTACCTCTTTGAAATCTTTCTTATCAGGAGCCTTTAATGCTTCTCCAGGCAGAGCACTTACGGTGAAAACCAGTTAATGTAATCTTAAAACACTCTAATAAATTTCCAGCAACATAAGACCACCAGATAATCACTTTGTCCCTAGGCTCACTCAGAATTCACAGCTCAGATCCCACAATTAGCATTTCTTTTGTGTCTGAATCATTGAACAGGCGTGAAGAGCCCCAGTGATAATATTTTGCCTTTTGGAGGTTTTACAGAAAGCTGTCGATATCATCAGTTACCCAAACTGCCTTTCGAGTTGCTAATAGGAACAGCCAGGCTGCAGTTCCCAGTTTCAAAGCCCTGTTGCATACCTAGCTACTTAAAAGTCTGCCTTTATCTTCATTCTCCCCTTTCTTCATCATCCTCATCCTCACCAAAACCCCTTACTGGAAAGTACTTAGCTGGCTGATAGTAACTCGTACTTCCTTTACAGTGTGCAGAAATGTGTTTCGGTCTCCTCTTGCTTCAGACACCGTTAGAAGAACAAGATCCCACATGTGGCTGTCTTCCAAGCCATGCTTTCAAACTGACGCCGAGTCTTACTTTGGGGTCCCTGAATGACCGCAGAGTGGGGGGTTATGAGCCCCCTGAAATCAAATGCAAACTTCTACATGTGCCTCCCCCCCCCCACCCCCTTGGGAGAGAATTTAGAGCTTCATCTGACTCTCAGCGTTCCCTGACTACAAAAAGTTAGGAACTACGGCTTGCAAGACTTTAGTGACACAATCCGCAGTATAGTCATTGAAGGAAAACACTATGCGGATTTGTAACTGGAAATGGGAAGTTGTTGGGGTTGGAGCTGGGGAAGCCTGCGATTCTGAAACACCACATTGATCAATTATGGCCTGTGAAGGCAAGTGGGATTGATACCTGGATCAAATGAGGCCTCTCTTTTTAAGGGATTAGACATTTTCTCAGGAACTCTTAGGATAATAGCAAACATTACATATTGCTTGCCACGTGCCAGGTAGTGTCCCAGTGCCTTCCATATTTTAACTCTTAATCCTCACATCTACCGTATAAAGTAGATACTGTTATTAGTCTTGTTTTACAGATGAGGAAAATGAGGCACAGAGAGATTAAAACCATAGACTGAGTTTGCATTCAACATTCCAAGACCCTTCATAGTTCTGGATAATGTAGTTTGTCAAGCTGTAATTAATCGTTCAGAATAATTACCATTTCGGATATGGCTGAATGGCGGCCGTGTTGTAATCTTCAAGCCCGTGCCTAATCAATAATAGGATTCCCTTATGTGCCACTCTGGTTTTGTGAATAAGAACAGATTGTAGGTCATGTGCAGAGGACGCCCAGCTGACTCCTCTTTTAATTAGAATTTGTCTAAGCGTCCTGTGGTTTATAAAATGGGGTTACTGACCTAGTAGATAATTTTATTGTGACTATTATCACCACTAAAAAATTCATGCCATGGACGTAAGGCATGCCATGACCCTGTAGAGCTTAAAGTTAACCAAACCTTATCTCTGGGAGGTCAAAATTTCATTCATTCCAGGATTTGATCAATTTATGAGGCTTTAGATATAATTCACCCTTTACCTAGATTCTTTATATTTAATAGTTAATGGGCAGGTGACCTAGGAGCTTACAGACTATCCTCTAAAAGCATCATTTATAATTAACCTAGAGAAAACCAACATTGTGGATATTAAGGTTTCTTTAATCCCATGTAACCCATAATGGTTGCTAGGACTTCTACAATCTGTGGATGCGTGCTAAATTTACATATATGTGCCTATGACTTGTAGAGGTAAAGTAGGAACTCTGGACCAGAACTGACAGCCTTTGGAAAAAGTAACTATAAAATAATTTGATAAAGGGGACACATGTTTTGCCGTCTCCTAAGCAGAACTGGATGTGCAAGAGGGTGCAATGGGTGAGGTGTAAGTCAGCCTGGGTGAAGGGTTGGGCTCAGTGACCTGCTCAATCAGTGGTATTAACCAAGTAGGGCTAGGAGAGGGGATTGTACCCTGTGACTCTGGATTATGGAAAGCCTATTATACAATATCTTACTTTCATGTTGGAGATCGTCCTTGTAATCCATTTCAAATATTTTATGGAATAATATGATGGCTGTCAGAAAAGATTTGGTAGTAATCATAGTCAGTTGTATTATTACGCTTATTCGAGTTTTGCTTTATACCAGGTAATTTAGATAATTGGAAACTGGGTTGGTATTACTCTTTGAAAACCTTTTCTGTTGGGAAATCTGTAAGTTAAAAGCTAAAGATAGTTAAAAGGAGTATGTTTAGAGCACTCAAGAGAATGCATTTCTAAAGGAAAATCTTGGAGCCTCTACGTCCTCAAAAGTAATAAAACTAAATTTCTTTAAAAGTTTTCTAAATCGAGACTTAATTGAACTTAGATTAATCTTCTTCCTGATGAGACTTAATACATGAAGCTCTAACGTACTTTCTTCTCTTAGAAAAAAGAATACTTTCAATGCAAAGTAGTTCCGCTTCTCCTTGCCTTCGTTGTGAATTTTTTTTTTTTTTCCTTTTTGACAAAAACTGATTCTGAGGAGGACAAATAAAAATAAGTCTATCTCCAGCCATGTCTACCTCTCAAGTATTTTCAAATTCCTTCCTTCAAGTGTACTGGGCACACGCATGTTTGCCTCCTTATTCATAGTGTTCCCTCCCCTCTGACCCAAAGATTGGGAGTGGGAGAAGAATGGGTAATCTGCTTCCTACCTCTCTACCAAGCTTGAATACATGCTTCTCCAAGACCCATAGAATCCTGAGCCCCTAAAGCTCTATGGTTCATAGATCCCTCCTTGAATCCTTCTATTCTTAACGTTATGCTTGTCCAGGATTGTTGACAGTTGTAACAGCCATTCACGTTCTCCTTTATTAAATAGTTGATCAATCTCATCTTGTACTTAGACATGCAACAAACACCTTGAGCATCTGTTTTGTGCAAGGCACTGTTAGATGGTAGGAAATCAAGATGGGAATGGGAGAAGTCAAGAATTTAAGAGGGACAGGCAGACATTAAATGGCCAATTCTACAATGGAGTCTTCAATTATAATTGTGATAAGTCCCATGGGGAAGAAGCATACAACAAGGGGTTCTGACCTAGTCTGGGAATCAATGAAAGTTGTCATGAGGAGGTGAGACCTGAACTGTGTTATGAAGCATGAGTTGTAGAGAAAACAGGGGGTTGTAGTAGGGACCACTGCCAGCAGAGGAAGAGAAGGGCAGTGAAAGAGAAGGGCAGAGGCATTTTTCTTAAGGAACTGAAAGCCAGTCAGTGTAGCCAAAGTCAGAGAGAAAGGGCAAGTGAGAGAAGATGAGGCAGTGAGACTAGCAAGATAAGGGTGGTGAGGTTACTTAATACCAGGTATTAGAGGCCATGTTGAAGACTTTTTTCTAAAAGTCCCTATCCTAAAAGTCCAAGGCCTTTGTCCTAAAAACTGCAAGGAACAATTTAAAGGATTTTAATCACCTGCAGTGGGGATCAGGCAGAGAAATGGGGGTGTTAGAAATGCTCAGTGTTGCATTTTCAAATGTCTGCTCTGGAGGATGTGTGGGGAGTTTGGGAGGGTGGGGGGTGGGGAGCTGACATGAGGAGTCCGGGTAGTAAGTTTTGTGCCTTCCAGGGAAGGTGGTAGTGGCCTGCATTAGGACAATGCAGATAGCGAGGAGGTAAACGGGTGATGGGCTTAAAGCTATTTAGAAGGCAAAATTGCTAGAAGTTACTGTTGGATTGGAGGCAGGAAGAGGTTAAAAATGACTCCTAGGCTCCTGGTTTGCTGAGGAGAGAGTAAGGAGAGAGAAGGAAGGAGGCCTTTGAGCCAGTAAAAGTTGCCAAGGAAAAACATCTAGGTAGGGAGAAAGAAATCCAGGAAGCGTGGGATTGTGAAAGCAGAGGAAAGGTCTTGCTCCTTCCCCTAGAGCTTGAACTTGCTCAACAAACCATCAGTATCCAATAATCTGACATCAAGTTGTACAATAGTAGAGGGGCTCTGGGTAAGTCTGGGCACTCATGATCTAGTCCACGTTAGGATCCCTCTTCCAGAAGACAAGGTACTTTGTTTCCAGCTAGTCTCACAACTCCACAAACCACCTTGGACAATACCTTCCAAAAACCAAGAGTGATTTTCAGAGAAATGACTTAAGAAATATTTAGGAACAAAAAGTTTTCCTAAACCGACATGCTGTCATCATAAATGCAACAAAGGCACAGCAAAGACAAACTTTTATGATATCATATGGGGCTGGCCTGTCAGAAGCTCCTAAAGCTCTTCATTCCAGATTGGGAACTTTGCTTTATCTAGCCCAACCAGAAGGCTCTCTGAGGTTGTTCTGATAGTCATTAGGGCTGTTCATAAATGTTTGGTTAGCTTGCTTTGGACACACGACAGGATTACATTTCTTTACCCAGTTGCTTTATATAATGCTTTACCTAATGAAATGGGAACAGAAGTTAAGTCTGGATTAAGAGCCAGTACCTGGTTTCCACTCTCCATTCCTGGCCTCAGCAAATAAGGAAGTACATGTCAATAAAGAGCTTCCCTCAGTGTCCTTTATGAGCAGAGCTCCTATAATAACCTGTAGTTTACATGTATCATAGGCAAGAAATAAACTTTGTTGTCTTAAGACTCTGAGATGTTTGTTACTGTATCATAACCTAGCCCATCCTGACTGATATAGAGACACCCTTTCCAGAACAAAGTGACCTTAAGAGTTCATATGAGTTCCAAAGATTTTAGAACAAATTCTTTGCCAGGAAAGCTCAAACAAATAGGATCTCTCCTTTGTCTCCTGAGTCTCTGCAAGAGGAGACTATTACCAATCATAGTAATAGCTACTGTTTAGTAACTCTTAACCATGCAGCAGGGACTGTGCTAATAATCTTGCAGCATACATGATTCCATTTTATCTAAAATTAACCCAATAAGGAAGTGGACATGAGCAAATCCACTTTAAAAATGAGAGAATTGAGGCCTACAGAGGTTAAATAGATTGCCCAGGGTCACACAGCTGGTAGATGGCAGAACCAAGATTGGAACCCAGGTTGTCTGGCTCCAAAGTCCTTGCAGAGTTCTCATTCTGCTAGAAGGTTCAGGGTTGGCCTACTGGTGTCTTGACTCACAGCTCAGTTCTTAAACCAACTTCATCTGAGTGTTTTATAGAGTGGGGCTTAAAACATATGCTTTTCAGACATGGGACGTGACTATTCTTAGCTACCAGGCTCTTACCTAAGCTGGCTGAAATGTATGTTACGTGTTTGTGCTTTTTAAAAACAATTTTTTTAACGTTTATTTATTTATTATTGACAGCTGGAGAGAAAAAGAGCATGAGCAGGGGAGGGGCAGAGAGTGGGGGAGACACAGAATCCGAAGCAGGCTCCAGGCTCTGAGTTGTCAGCGCAGAGCCCAATGGAGGGCTTGAACCCACGAACTGCGAGATCATGACCTGAGCCAAAGTGGGATGCTCAACCAACTGAGCCACCCAGGTGCCCCTGTGTTTGTGCTTTAGAATCAGATAGATCTGAATTTAAACTGGGGTTCTACCAGGTACTAGATTCGCTTAAGCTCTTGCTGTGCATCAGTTTCCCCATCTGAACAATGGGGGTAATAATCCTTCCTGGCTTATGGGGCTGCCCTTGTTTTTCTGTTTGTTCTCAGATGCCCTCTCCATCCTTCCCTGCTCTACTTTATGTCTGGGAGAGGAGTGGACCCTGCAATCTCATTCCTTAGGCTTCTCTGCAGCTTGCTTCAGCCAATAGGAGGGGCTTGCAGGTGGTGGGAGGGCAGAAAGAGGAGGAAGCCAGGGAGGGTGTCCCTCCGTTTTTCAGGTGGCTCCTCCAGCAGGGGCAGCTCTGTGGTTTTGGCTCTTCCTAGGCAGCCCCTCTTTCCTTGGTCTTAAATGTTGCTCTGGCTCCTGGTTCTGTTAATATCTTCCTTTGTTGTTCCAGCCCTAGGATGGTGTCTGCTGTTGGAAATCTCTGGGCTGCCTCACAGTCCCCTTTTGTTCTTTCAGCTTTTTTAAGACCTTTCTAAGAAGGATTCTGTATGAAAGTCCCACTTCCAGTGGTCTGGCCCGAGCTGTTTTCTAGATTGTGCCATGGCTGATTTAGAGGATTGTTTGAGATAATGCCCGTGAAGTATTTAGAACAGGGCTTGGCGCATAAAAAGTGCTCAAAGGTAGCTTATGAAATGTGCTCACTTTCCTCTTAGGGACATACTCTGTGGCCAGTTTGCCCCAGGCAGGCGCCTGCCTGCATGATAGCCTCTGAGTCATGCCCCGTCCTCCTTCTTCCAGGCTGGCCAGGTCTGTGGACCTGGGCTTCTGTTTTGATTCATCCTACTCTAATTTTTACAGAATAAAGGGCATGCGAATTCCTCCATGACATTTTTGACTCATGTCACAGTGTTGTTTTTAATTTTCAAAACTTCTTACTGTGGCTAAGAAAGCACTGCTTCATCTTGGGATAAAGGAGGCTTGGCTGGCCAACACCTCCCTCTGCCCCATTCCCCCTTCCTCCACTGCAGCCCGCCTGCAACTCTGTCTCTGTCAACTCTGTCCTCCTGCAGGGCTTTGGCACATGGAATTCTCCCTCCTTGGAAGGGTCTTTTCTGGGCTTCTTTCAGACAAGGTCCTTCGCACACCACAGCCTCGGGGTAGCTGCTCCCTCCTTAGAGGTCCTCCCTGACCACCTTCTCTACTGCTGCTCACTGCTGTTGACCTCTGTGACAGAGGCTGTTTGGATCTTCATTGTACTTTCCACGACTTGTCTCCGTCCCAACATGCCACACACCATTAGACTTTTAACCCCACAAGGGCAGGACCTATGTGTGACATCCCCATATCTTCATCTTGTATCCTCAGCGACTAAGAAAGACTATCTTAAAGGCACTCTTGGTCAGTATGTCACAAAAGAAAAGATGCTGAAATAATCTCATGTCAAGGGTTCGTAGAAGTCCAACAGTGATGATTTTTGGGGTCCTCCTCCTCTCCCTTACCCAGGCACTTATGCAGAAAGCTTGAAATCCAGTCTCCTTGACCACTGCTCCCTGCCCAGGCCCCGCGTAGTGTGTGGACCTCCATCCCCTTCACAACACGCTCGGCCACTGGGATCTTCACTGAGGCTCCCAAGACTCTACATTCAGCCCTCTCAGTCTTCCTGGGGTCACTCTCCTTCTGCAGACCGGTCGCCTCCAAGGCCCTCCATGAAGCAATCTCAGACGGAATCCAGAACCAGTATCCTCAACACCTAACCCCTCCTCAGCGCCGTGCTGGTCCCCAACCCGTTCTCAGACAACCTCTTCTCACACAATCCAGCTTACTTCCACAGGAAAAACAAAGGGCCCATTCAGGTTTCGTCTTCTTGGTGGCCAACCCAATCATTAGTTACTGGTTTTTTTTGTTGTTGTTGTGGTGGTTTTTTTTTTTGGCTTTCAGCAACAAAAAGGCTGCTAATTGCAATTACTTAGCCTCCCTTAAGGGCTTGGGGAATCCAGGGTCTTCAACCAAAGAGCCTGGCTACACTCCTGGGAGAAGGGGAAAAATACCTTTCATTTCTTAAGAATGAACTGACAAATTGTAAAAAAAGAAAAAAAGGTGACTTGTAAGCTCTTTCTTAATTAGCCTGCTTTACTAGTTGCCTGATCCAGTGCCCCAGATCCCTTCTGGAGCCGGTGCCCTGCCCTGAGGCATAGCTCATGGCTGAAACAAAGTCTGGATCCCTACCTAGTTCCTTCTGGCCTTCCTTCTTGGGGGTAGGGGGCTGGGGGTGGGGCTGGGTAGCCCCTTGGGGGTAGGGGGCTGGGTAGCTGTCAGGTAGCCCATCTGTAGAGATGCCAAGACAGAGCTTCCAGAAGCCTGACTGCCTCCTGCTTGGGCTATTTGAAGTTTGTGGCTTAATTTACTACTAAAGCAGTTTTTAGACGAATTGAACTCCTTATTCTGCCACAAATGTGGTAAACTTGAGTCAGAGGGGTTCCATTCTCTTCTGGTCTAGGATTCTCTCTAAATGTCTGGCTCTGAGGTCACTCCCACTGCTACAAGCCCCCACAAGATAGACTGGCAGGGACTTTTTTTTTTTTTTTTTAATTTTTATTATTTTTTAATTTAAATCCAAGTTAGTTAACATATAGTGTAATAATGATTTCAGGAATAGAATTTAGTGATTCATCCCTTACATATATCACCCAGTGCTCATCCCAAGTGTCCTTCTTAATGCTCCTTCCCCGTTTGGCCCATCCCCCCACCCAACACCCAGCCAGCAACCTTCAGTTTGTTCTCTGTATTTAAGAGGGTCTTATGGTTTGTTTCCCTCTCTGTTTTTATATTAATTTTGCTTCCCTTCCCTTATGTTCATCTGTTTTGTATCTTAAATTGGCAGGGACTATTTCTTAACTCTTTCTCTCTCCCCCCACCTCCATATATTTGAGTCATTATAGTGGCTAGAATTGTGCTCAAAATTAAATATGAGTCAGACACTCATTTGCTTGTGAGTAACAGAAAGTAAGATTATCGTGGTTTAAACAGATAGAGATTTAACAAAATGCAGAGGTATGTGATTGGTGGCATTGGGTTTGGACATCAAGTTACGGAACAAATGGGGGAAAAAAGTGAAAAAGAAGCCGTGCCAGCTCCCTGTTCCCTTTTACTAAGAAAGAAAAGCTTCTCTGGAAATCCTCGAATTTGACTTTCTCTTAGGTCTCATTGCCCAGAACTGGGTCACATGACCATCTTGGCTGTAATGGATAGTTGGACTATGTATGTCAGAGCATGCCTTTATTTTGTCTTATTTTTGAAATATATCTATTTGGGGAAAAGAATTCTAGATTGAGTTTTTCTTTGAGTACTTAAAAGATGCTACTTTCCTGACTTGTTTGCAAACTTCTGTTGAGACATCTGCTGTCATTTTATCTTTGTCTCTTTACATAGATATGCATCTTTTTTTTAATTAAAAAATTTTTTTTTACATTTATTTATGTTTGAGAGACAGAGCACAAGTGGGGGAGGGGCAGAGAGAGAATGAGACATAGAATCTGAAGCAGGTTCCAGGCTCTGCGCTGTTAGCACAGAGCCCGATGCAGGACCTGAACCAACAAACTGTGAGATCATGACCTGAGCCCAAGTTGGACGCCTAACCGACTGCGCCCCTTAATTTTTTAAATATTTATTTATTTTTGAGAGAGAGAGAGAGAGAGAGAGAGAGAGGGAGAGAGAGAAAGGGAGACACAGAATCCGAAGCAGGCTCCAGGCTCTGAGCTGTCAGCCCAGAGTCCGACGCAAGGCTCAAACCCACGAACCATGTGATCATGACCTGAGCTGAAGTCGAAAGGTCAACACACTGAGCCACCCAGGCGTCCCTTTTATTCCACTCTTTTAAGATTTTCACTTTAGCACTGGTTTTAAGCAATTTAATGGTGATGTTCCTTAGTATAGTTTTCTATGTATTTCTACTTAGAGCTTGTTGAGCTTCTGGGATTTGTGAGTTGATAGTTTTTACCAAAATTGGGAAGTTTCCAGACACTATGTCTTGGAATTTTTTTTCTGCCTGTGCTGACTCCTCCTCACTCTCATATTTGCTTCAGGGATTCCACCTGCATGTATGTTAAGCTCATGGATACTCTGCTTATATTTTCAGTCTTTTTATTCCCTCTGTATTTCATTTGGGATAGCTTTTATTGCAATGTTTTCAGGTTCTTTAACTTTTGTTTTTTTTTTCAGTAATATTTAATCTGAAAGAAATGTAGGGGGGTGTGTGTTAAAAATCTCAGACAACGTTCTTTTAATTTCTAGGCGTTTGCTTTGGGTCTCTTAAAAAGATTCCATGTCTCGACCTCTTTTGGCCACGTAGAATACAGATCTAATTATTTTTTTTTAATTTTTTAAATGTTTTTATTTATTTTTGAGACAGAGAGAGAGAGCATGGGCAGGGGAGGGGCAGAGAGAGAGGGAGACAGAATCAGAAGCAGGCTCCAGGCTCTAAGCTGTCAGCACAGAGCCCGAGGTGGGGCTCGAACTCACGGACTGCGAGATCATGACCTGAGCTGAAGTCGGACGCTTAACCGACTGAGCCACCCAGGTGCCCCTCGAATTGTTTTTTAATGTCCTAGTTTACTGAGTCTGTAATCTCTGTCATTTCTGTGATTCTTTCAATTGATTCATTTTTCTCTGTATATGGACCATTTTTTCCCACTTTTTTTTTGTATGCCTGATCATTTTCAATTGGTTGCCAGACATTGTGAATTGGGTGCTGGATTTTTCTGATTTCCTTCAGAAAAAGAATTTCATTTCCTTTTCTGATTTCCAAGTACTGTTGGGCCTTGTTTTGGGACACTGTTCTTGGAATCGGTTTGATCCTTTTGGGGCTAGCATTTAAGATTTGTTAGGTAGGACCAGAACAGCAATTACCCTGAGGTTATTTTTACTCCACTCCCAAGGCAAGACCTACTGAGTCATATATTATGAGGTTTCTGATCTGGGTGCCAGGATCAGGTCCTGTTCCTGGTCCTGTATGATCGCTGGGTATCTTTCCACTCTGACTTGTGGGAACAGAACCAATTCCCTGTCCCATGCAACCTTTGGTGATTGTTCTCTCTCTCTGTCTAGGTGGCTCTTTCCCTGGCCTTGGTTAGTTTCCTCCCATTCACGTGCTAATCAGCTGAAGACTGGAGCATGACCTGTAGGTCTTCACAGCTCCTCCTAACACGTGTGGTTCTCTTCTCTCTAGGTCTCTACTCCCAGCTCCAGCTGTTTGGGCTTCCCTGGTCTCCCGATTCTATCTCCTCAACTCAGGTAGTCTGTCTAGCTTTTTCTGGATCCCCCTCGCTGCACTGCTGTCTGGCACCTGCCTTAGTAAGCGGAGTGCTCACCTTATTCGTCTGCTCTCTCTTATGGTCTGCCCTGCCCTGCCCTGCCGCCTGTTTTATTTCTTTAGTTGTTTTAGTAGGAGAGTAAATTCAGTCAATGTTGTTCCATCTTAGCTGCCTTAGCTGCTGGATTACTATAAATTATTGTTGTTCTGTTGATAAAACAGATTGCTGAGGTTGTCAGCTGTTTCCAAAACAACTCTCCTTACGTAACCTGAAACACCTTGCATTGCAATCCACATCTCCTGCAAGTACAGTTCATCCTTGTGCAATGGATGTTACAGAAGAGTAACTACAAATAAACTCTGTGAAAGAAAATGTAATTTTCCCCTCTGGCTTCCATTTCCATTCCTGTAATGCTCTCTCTCTTTCATTTCACATTACTTTCTCTTTAGCTATGACTTCAAACCCTGAGACGTTCCTCTGTTTTTTTTCTTTTTCTTTTTGGTCAGGGACCAGAAATCTATACACAAAATGTCATGACGTTTGGGATTTGAATTCATGGTATTCTAGTCAACATAGCCTTTGAAGACTTAGGTGTGTGCTTGGAGTTAAGGTGTGTGTGGGTTTGAATAAAGACAGGAATTTGGACTTCAAGCAGCTCAATCTTTTTTTTTTTTTTTCTTGCATCGCCACTCCTACAGTTTTGGATTGTTTTAAAAGAAGGACCCCCCTGAATTCTGAGATGAATTTAGAAATAGAAGCTGAAAGTTCAAGAAAAGGAACTCTTGTTTTTCTTCTTGTTCCTCAGCTTCAAGAGTAGCTATTGAGGGTTTACCATAAATGAGTGCTGTTTTTACTGAGACCGAGAAAAGTCACTGATTTTGATGATGAGTTCCTACTCTTGTGGAAGAATGACACAGATTGATAAAGACCCAGAATGTGGCGCCTGGGTAAATCTGTGAGCTTTCACAGAAGGGTGTGATTACTGAGGGCTGGAGAAGTTAGGGAAGGCTTGGGGACCTAGTTCAGGAAAGAATGATAGAATTTAGAAAAGAGTGGTGTGGGCACGATTAAGACTACGGGAACCCGGGTTTTGACTAGGGACAACCAGAGAGGTTGCTGTAGGAGCTCCTCTTGGCGACTGCGGGAAAAGTCGAGGCCTATCTGTTGGAGGCCTATGTGCCAGGCTCCGGCATGTGGACTGTGGAGAGCTCTGGATGGTTTTTGATGGGGGGACGCGGAGGGCATGTTTCGATAGAAGTGGGGGCTAATGTTCATAGAGGAGATGAGGACTGGCAGCAGAGGTGTGAGACCAGGGACTCTGCTCCGTCTTAATCACCTTCATATCCCCATCTGCCAGTTCAAACAATGTTTGTTGTTAAGGTGCGGGTAAAACGTTATCTTTTGCCTTCCGAATTGCTAATGTTCTTGATAACCACTGGCCTTGTCAATGGCATGACAAATATTGTGAAAGAACTTCCTTGTGACCCCAAGTTATTTTGTTTGAAGGGTTAGAGGTAGGCAGATTAGGACTCGGGCTCTTTGAAGCCTTATTTATTTTTCTTTCAACTCATTTTCTTCCATTGTAAGGAAAAGGCACTCAGCCACTGTTAACAGACATTACACAACAGGGCCGCTCCCGATCCGCGGCTCCCCCAACCCTGACAACTTCTGCAGAGTCTTACAAATTTCCTAACCCCACACACACGCACAAGGGAACCAAACGGCCCAGGCGAACACTCCCCAAAGAGCGAGGCGGGGATACAGACCTCCAGACAGGCAGAGTTGACACAATGGAGCCTCAGGCGCACGTGCAGCAACGCGCAGGCGCGCGCACACGTGACTCTGCGCCGAGGCAGAGTAACCTTCCGATTAGGCGCTCGCGCTCCGTTATTGGCCCCACCGGCCCACTTGTGTACGCACGTTCTATTGCGATCCGAACGCGGAGCCCGGGCGCCGCCCCCCCTCCCCCCCCCCCCCCCCCCCCCCCCCGCCCACGTCTGAGGTCGGCCCACTCCCTCCGGCTCCGCTCACTCGCGGGCGCCGCCTGCGTCATCGGGACGCGACGTTGCAGCAGCACCGGCGGAGACTTGAAGTGCCGGCAGCTGCAGCAGCCGCAGCCGAAGCCGGCGCAGCTGCCGGGTGCGGACCGCGAGGGCGAGAGCGGCTGCGGGAGGCTGCTCGGGCCCGGAGTGCCGCGCCAAGTGCGTCGTCGCCCTCTCCGTTGGACCCGGCACGACGCCGGCAGGTTGTTCTCATCCCCCCCGAGCTCCGGGGTTCCTCCTGAGAAGTGGGCCCGGCTCGTGCTGGGTGGGGGGTCGGGATGGTTCTGTCCCTGGGAGACCCGGCCGCGGTGTGGGCTCCCCTGGAGGAGGAGGGAAGTTCCCGTGGACTGAGTAGCCTACGCACCTCATTGCCTTTGAGGCTGCTGGGGTGCTCTGCAAGCAGCTGGTGCTGAGAACAGTCCGATGGCACATGACCATTGATGGGTCTGAGCGTGCACCGTGTGTCAGACGCTGGGTTAGGCACTTTATAGATACAATCCAACCCTCCCAGCAACCCCCAGGAGGTAGGATCTAGCATATGCCAATTTTCCAGATGGGGAAACCCAGGCATAGAAGTTAACCAACTTGTTCAAAGTCACACAGATGGTCAGCAGTGGGTGGTTTGAATTCGGGTATGTTTGGCTTCCGAGGTGAGCCTCCTCCGATCGCTGTTCTTACAAAACCCAGAGTTGGTTCCCCTCAGCCGATAGTCTGGCGCCTCCAGATTTTGATTTACTTATGGACCTCGGATCAACGCTGTAGGGAGGGAGGAGCGAAGCCGTGACTTCCTATTGGCAATCCGCTCTCTCTTCTTCCACTCCTCCAGCTCTGGGGCCACCAGGGACTTTTTCTCGGGCCGCAGCGGGGCTCCCCATGCTTTAGCTACATTCTGCATGTGAAACTGATAGCTGATTTATTTTACAATCGTGAAGAGCTTTCATGCCAGGTGTATTGCTTTCCTGTTTTCTCCTGGCCTGTTAGGTTAGGTTGATGCCATGTTAAATTGTTAAGGATGTGCTATATAATGGTTGTGCCGAGGACAGTAGATGCCGCAGCAAACCCGTATGGGGATTATAACGAAATCAGAATATACGCTCCAAATAACAGTTACCCTGGATGTGACCTTTCAGAATTTTAAAGGAATAATTTAAGGCCAGGTGAGAAATAGACAAAAGCTGAAGCAATTTGACAATTAGGGAGTTTTTATATTTTAGGTTAATCTCTGTTTTCTTTAGCAGTGCACCGTTAGTGAACCTTTTCACTTAGGGTATGAAAAGACATCGAAAAGGGTGAAAGCTTTTAAGTCCGATATTTCAAGATGGTGTGGTTTTGATTTAAAGCTTTGTAGATGTATTAAAAGTGCAAATGCCATTGCATTTAAGACATCACGAGAAAATTGAGAGCTCAATTCAGTTTAAGTGGGGAACTTTAGAGGCGCTCTCTCTAAAGGCTCTTGCCTTTACCCATGCTTCCATTGCATAGTATGTATGACCAAAAATTACCAGCACATAATTAAGGAAAATTACCTATTTGTGTGCATACATGTAACTTATATTTAATCAAATAAACACATGGCCTCCATTCTCCCAGGAACTATTCAGTTATTAATGCCAATAAAATAATTCTTCGTCACCTACCTGAAATAAGCTATTATTTATGTTGCCCTTTCGTGGCTGTTTTATTCAAGAAGTCTAAAGATGCAGATGTTGATTTAAAAAAAAAAAAAGAACAGTCTACCGGAGATGATGTTGAGTTTAAACACATCAAACACTGTTTTTACACATCAACTAAACATGGTGGAAGCCCATCAGAGGTCATTTGACATCGTATGATGGAACAAAAGAATGTTGAGGTCAGAATTGTGAGTTTTGGTGTCTACTGTCTGGCTTATTAATTTAAATGGTGTATATATATATTTTTTTTCATAGCACATGATCTGGGAGTTACCCCTTGTGACATGGATGAATCTGCACTGACCCTTGGCACAATAGATGTTTCTTACCTGCCAAATTCATCAGAATACAGTGTTGGTCGATGTAAGCATGCAAACGAGGAATGGGTAAGTTGAATAGGGGTTAAAAACATTCAAAGATGTTCATTTTAATGTTGTTTATGAAGGTGGAGAACTGGAAGCGACATAATATCGTGTAGAGGTTAATATCTAAAGAAACTGCCTCCAGCTGTTAGAAGGTATGCCTATGAGACCTCATATTTAAAAATTCTTATGGTTTTATGTTAATTGGGAAGAGACAGTTGGGTAGGATATTTAAGCACAGTGATTATGTTAAAAAGCAAAATACTTTGCATAGAAAAAAAAAAACCTAGGAGTTGTTTTGGATGGTGTACTTTCTGTATCTGTTTTCCATAATGTAATAAGTATGAATTTTGTAATGGAAATAAAGGGTTTTTTTTTCTTCTAAGTGGGAAATAAATTTTAGTATGAATCTCAATTCAAAGGATATGCATTTTCTTGTATTGTGTTCCCCACCCCACCCCCCCACCCCCCATTTTGACATAACATGGCTTGTTTAAAATATTTCTTGAACACTCTGCTTTATATAAAAATGATATCAGAGTTTTGGGGGGTTTTTCTGCTAATTTTTGAGAATGTTTTGTCTGGTATTTGAGCAACTAATGAACTCAATGAACAAAATGTTTAAAACAGGAGCAGAATTTGACCCTAACTGGACTTTACAGCTATAATTTAAATTCCAGCCAGGATAAAGGAATGTTACATAAGTTTACCTTGTTTTTTAATTTAAAATATTTCAAGTTGTATGTAACAACTTGCTTACTATGTAAGACTTTGTAGTGCTTTTGTGGGCGTCTGTGATTGAAGAGGAATAAGATTAACTGTTCCCTGTATGGATCCAGGAGCCTGATTTTATTTACCTGCTACTGTCATGGGCTGTTTAATCTTGCCTTTGAACCTCTGAGTGTGCAGACGTCCTTGCTAGCCATTATCATTCTTCGGTGTTCAATTTTTGCTTATGTTCCAAGTTTTGTTCCAAGTGTTGATGATGGAGGGGAGTACCATGAAGGAAAATTACACTGAGGAACTTATATTACCAAAAGAAATCGAAGTACTAAGTTTCTCTTCTGAAATATCTTAGTTTTAGAGAGAAAGTGGACAAGTATAGTTTTCTTGCCATTCAGACACTTTTTCCCCTTAACATTAGGGTGAGTGTGGTTTCAGACCTACTGTCTTCAGATCTGCAACCTTAAAATGGAAAGAAAGCCTAATGAGCCGGAAAAGGCCATTTGTTGGAAGATGTTGTTATTCCTGTACTCCCCAGAGCTGGGTAAGAGTGTTACTGCTTGTTGACCTTTAATAAACAGAGTGAAATTCCAACTTTGTGTGAATCTTATTACTGGGTAGTCTTAATGGACTTAATTCATTTTAAGAACTTAGGCCCATGTTTATAAACCAAATTATTTCAAGTAATGATGTTGACTCAATTTGTCTTTCCATTCATTTATTCAGTAAATATTGGTTAAATAGTTGATGCTAAGTGATAATTTGGTTGTTTTAGTTTAGTATGACTTTAGGGGAAGGGTAGATCTTACTTTTAGATAACTCTAAGAGTTGGTGGGAACCTTCATGTAACTTCTACATGTTGAACTTTTAACTCAATGTTCAACTTCTAGCAAGATGAGCAAGGGGTAGCAGGAGAGAGTTTTAAAGCTTTAAAACTATGGCTTTGCCCTACTCTCCTTTTGGTAAGTTTCTGTTGGGGGAGGGTGAGTAGGGATGGAGGGTGTCTGTTGACTATGATAGTGAAGGATGGTTACTAAATGTTAGGATGAAGATTTAATTTATTTTTTTGAGAGAGAGAGCGCAAGCACGTGGGGGAGGGGCAGAGGGAAAGGCAGAGAGAGAATCCCAAGCAGGCTCCATACCCAGGTCAGAGCCCCCCATGGAGCTCCATCTAATCACCATGAGATCATGACCTGACCCGAAATCAAGTGTAAGATACTTAACTAGGGCCACCCAGTTGCCTCCCAGGTGAGGGCCACCCAGGTGCCTCAAGGATGAATATTTTAAATAGAGTGTATACGGGCTTGTTGTTTGTATCTTGGTGAAACAGACACAATCATTCAAAATCATCCATATTACAGTGTAGTATTTGAAGAGAGTCACTCAAATGAGTGGTCAGCCTCTGTTGGCAGTTTGCTAGAGGGATGAGTTAGCACAGGAATTTAGAATCTAATGTGGCTGTGTTCTCCGGCAGTAGAGTTGCCTTTTAAAAGGTATGCCTGGATGTTCAGCTCTCTCTGGGATGGGCCAGTTATCAGGACAGAAATTCTGCCATCTAAGTGCCTGTCATTTATAGAGATCGCTTGTAATCTGTATAAATATCTAGCTGTACTGCATGAATGTTCTATTCTGGATTGGCTTGGCAGGAAGTAGAATTCTGAGTCTGGTATAAGGGATTTACTAACTTGTGTGGGACCCAAGCAGTTTATGTTAAATATTCAGGTCTGCTCAAGAATGTCTTAATCATAAATACTGTTCCTTTTAGAACAGAAGTGCTATGTTGGTAGAATGGAACGGTCATGATAATTTGTGGTCCGGGAGTATGGCCAGTTCAGGTTAATAGGCCAGTAGAAATACAAATTTAAATAGATGATCATGTGGCTTTCTTTTTAGACCTGGCATCTTCTCTAATTCTAATTTTAAATGCTTAAAAGATCAAAATAATACCTTGACTCTAATGTGTTCTTAAGTCAGAAGAGAATATAGGAAATTACTTGGTGGTGGTGATAGGAGCGGTTTGGGGTAGGAATAGGTCAGTAGTATAGTATATTATTGATTTTTGCTTAAATACAGTTCCTGTTGGAGCTGAACTTGATCTTTGATGTTCTTCCATGGCATGTTTATTTAAAATGATTTTTAAAATATTTACTAGAGAACGTGAGTAGAGGAGGGGCAGAGAGAGGAGGAGAGAGAGGGAGAGAGAAAATCCCAAGCAGGCTCCATACCTTCAGCGCAGAGCCTGACATGGGACTCAATCCCGTGACCAGTGAGATCATGACCCAAGCTGAAATCCAAAGTCGGATGTTCAACCAACTGAGCCACCCAGGTGTCCCTATTTAAAATAATTTTAAATAATATTTTTATAGTATTTTTTTGATATTTGCTACCCTTTCTCTGATACCGTTTTCCTGATCTCTAAAGAGATTCACTTAAATATTTTTATATCTTTTATTGAAGGTACATTATGCTTTCCCAACATTTATCTGTGGAAAGCTTACCTTTTTGTCCACACTGATAAAGCTATAGACTTTCTCTTTTGAGCAGAACTCTCTCTGAATTATCCCTTAAGGTTTCCTGTCAAGAGAGTCCCCTTCAGCCATACGTTTTCTAATGAAGTAAACATTTAGAGCAAGATGTAGATTTGAATATTAAAAACCCCTGTCAGTCTCAATTTTTCTGTCTGTAAAATGGGGATAATAATTACTGTGTCAGCATTATTGCCAGATTTAGTAATCTAAAGATAACTATGGTACGGTATTTTTACATGTGGGAAACACTGAAATCTTCAGTGTTCCTATCGTTGATTTAAGCTCTCTGTAGCTTTAACTCTTTTGGGTTGAGGGTGGGGAATGAGGCAGGACAGGGAGGCACAATTTCCTTTGCAAGTTTGTGACCTTCTCTGAAGGCCAAAAAGTACTTTTCTCAATAAAATGTAATTTTTCTTCATCACTTAGATTTTTGCAATGCCTAACTTCATACTTGAGTTATAAAAGTTATCAAGAAGTGGAAATGTGAGCTCTTTGCCAGAAATCCAATTGTATATTTATGTCTGTGTGTATTTCGTTTCATGTAGGATAAATTTTTCAACTCCAGTATCCCATCTTTGGGTTTGCGGAATGTTATTTATATCAATGAAACTCACACAAGGTAAAAAGAAATTTCTTATATTTCTAATACATCTCAAAAGAAGAACTGTAATAATCAGTGCCTATACCTTAAGATGAATCTCTTCATGTTTTTGAGTTAATAGAATTGAGCTTGTGACACAAGAGGCTTTATCTAAAAATTGGAAGCAGTACAGCCACCTGAGAGATCTGTTACTATTACTGCTATGTAATTATATGGTAACTATTTCATGAGGGTGTAGATATCACCTATAGCTTTCTCTTTTTGTTGTGTGTGTGTGTGTGTGTGTGTGTACATTTTAATTTTTTGATGTTTTATTTTATTTTTTGAGAGACATGGAAAGACAGAGTACCAGCAGGGAAGGGGCAGATGGAGAGGGAGACACAGAACCCGAAGCAGGCTCTAGGCTCTGAGCTGTCAGCACAGAGCCCAATGTGGGGCTCAAACTCACAAACCACGAGATCATGACCTGAGCCAAAGTCAGACGCTCAACCAACTGAGCCACCCAGGCGCCCCATTTGTATATATATTTTTATTAAAAAAAAATTTTTTTTTAATGTTTTATTTATTTTTGAAAGAGAGAGAGAGACCGAGTATGAGCAGGGTGTGTGTGTGGGGGGGGGGTGGGCAGAGAGAGAGGGAGACAGAATCCAAAGCAGGCTCCAGGCTTTGAGCTGTCAGCACAGAGTCCGACATGGGGCTTGAACTCATGAACTATGAGATCATGACCTGAGCTGAAGTCGAACGCTTAACTAAGCCACCCAGGCATCCCAGTATATATATATTTTTAAAGCTTATTCATTTATTTTGAGAGAGAGTGAGTGGGGGAGGGGCAGAGAGAGGGAGAGAGAATCCCAAGCAGGCTGTGTGCTGCCAGGGCAAAGCCTGACGAGGGTCTTGATCCCATGGACCGTGAGACCATGACCTAAGCTGAAATCAAGAGTTGGATGCTCAACCAACCGAGCCACCCAGGGGCCCCTGTATACTGATTTTATATCTGAAGTGTGACAAAACATGGTAAAGATTTATCTGAGGAAAGGGTAGGGTTGAATGGCTTACAAATTATTATTTTATACTTAAAAATTGAAATCAGCCTGATCTATGGAGTTTTAGAAGATATTTTCCTATATTGAGCAAATGCTCTTTCATTTATTATTAGCTTAAGACTTTTTTTAGAATTCTTCCAGACTTCAGACACATGGGGATGGGCTGTTGGGCATCTGAGTGAGAGAAAAGAGGCTTTGTTTTAATGAATCTAGGCTAGGGGATAAGGGAGGGGGGAGGGAAGATTGTGTGAAAGTCTGTGAGGCGGGAGAGAATGGCAGCCAAAAATGCTACCAGTCCTTATAATTCTAAGAGTAAATGCCTGGGATAGGTCAGTAGTAGGCTCAGGTGATGAGAAATGCTTTAAATTCTGTGAAAATTTATCTAAGAAGTCAAATACTTAAATTTGAAGGCTTTCTGGAATTACTAATCATATTTTGGTGATGAGATCATAATTGAGAAAGACAATACTTGCATATATATTAAATGCCTTTTTTTTTTTTTTAATAGAACTAAAATCAAGGGACATATTTTTTCCCATTCCCATGCTACCCTTCTGTCTCTATCTTACATTTAAAGGAGAGAGGAGAAATTCTGGGCCACTGATTTTTTTTTTTTTTTTTCCCTTTTTGACTTGATTAAGATCCTAAGAAAAGGGATCTCATAGAGAGCCTCTTCTTGTTTATGTAAGTAGACATTTTATGTATAAAGTCAGAGGGTTCATTTGTTGTCCTCAGTTGGAGGCAGTTAAGAAAAAAAAAAGCATATGCCATATTGACTCAGTGATATGAAACCATTCAATGTGATAATGACTCGGTGATATGAAACCGTTTGGTGTAATAAACTGCCTGTGTGGTTGAGCTGGCTGTTTGGCTGCTCTGTGTGTTACATGAAGTGAAGGGTAGACATTTTTATACACACACACACACACACACACACACAGAGCTTTCAGTCCATTACAAAAGGATTTCATCAAGAACTGGGACTTTGTGCATTCTTTTTTTTTTTTTTTTAATTTTTTTTTAACGTTTATTTATTTTTTGAGACAGAGAGAGACAGAACATGAACGGGGGAGGGTCAGAGAGAGAGGGAGACACAGAATCTGAAACTGGCTCCAGGCTCTGAGCTGTCAGCACAGAGCCTGAAGCAGGGCTCAAACCCACAGACCTGAGATCATGACCTGAGCCGAAGTCGGATGCTCAACCGACAGAGCCACCAAGGCACCCCTGAGACTGTACATTCTAATAACAGTTCTGAAAGTATTCACTCAAGGAAGAATTTAGAATTAAATATTTACCCTATTGGACCAAATTTGCAGACAACTAGGAAAGGAGGAAGAAAAAGAGAATGTCAGCAAAAAAGATGAAGGAACGAGTGATTCCACAGTTCTTCCTCAAATTTCTTCAACTGAAGGCTTTTCAGAGTTCATGAATTTATATTTGAAATCTGGCCATTTGAATGTCCTTAAGGGGGAAATGATAATGAGGCATTACACAATCATTACACATGGTTTCAAAATATTGCATATGAAGGTTCTAACCTTTTTCTGAGTTCTCTGTCCCCAAGCCCCCATATAAATAACACATAGCCACCAACATTGGTGTGAATATGTCCTATCTCTTAGAAATGTCAAATGTGGGGGAAGAAAAAGGGAAAGAACTTCTGGCCTCATGAGCCCTGTATATAGGTGTTCAGGCCATACTTTAGTTATCCTTGACTTCCCTTGACTAGCCTTGTCCACTCATTTTGGGAGTTAGCGATTATCTTAGAAGAATTACTATAATAACAAAAAAGCCCTTTATGGTAGGAAAAGACTTCCAAATTATCTCTTTATAGCCCACAGCCATAAGCTATATTGCTTATATATACAGCATTGAACTTACTTTTAAAAAATGTAGTAATGAAATAAGGCATTTTTCTTTTGGTATTTGGTTTATTATTTGCAGAGTACACTATTCAGGCATTTTAGTACTCAAATTCCAAGTTTAAATTTTAGTTGAGAGTACATGAAAGAAATTGTGAGTGAAATTGCCACAGATCATCTTGAACTGCCAAGGAGAATTTGCTATAGGATAACACCAGATAGCAGGAATAGATGAAATGAGGCGTTGTTTCTACATCAGGGAAACAGCTGTATAATTTAAGCAGTTCATTTTAGGTGTTCCTAAGTCTTTTTTTTTTTCCCCTTTCACGTTGCAGGCATCGAGGATGGCTTGCAAGACGTCTTTCTTATGTGCTTTTTGTTCAAGAGCGAGATGTCCATACAGGCATGTTTGCCACCAACGTGACGGAAAATGTCCTGAACAGCAGTAGGTAAGGGTGGGGATGCTGTTGTAAAAGGAAGAGACAGGGAAGGGGGGTGGGGCAGGGCAGTATTGCCTTTATTAAACTTGGGACTCTGGGACTCTGTCTCAAGAGGGGTTTCCATTTCCAAATGTCAGATATTAAACTCCAAAGGAAAGCAAGGAAAGGCAGGAGAACAGATGGTTTTGGTGAGCAGTGCCA
Source organism: Panthera tigris (assembly GCF_018350195.1). Classification (NCBI taxonomy): domain Eukaryota; kingdom Metazoa; phylum Chordata; class Mammalia; order Carnivora; family Felidae; genus Panthera; species Panthera tigris. The sequence continues at coordinate 68,497,720 of NC_056670.1, read as the reverse complement.
TGTGGGAATAGCAGTCTTGTTTTATGCATTAACGATTGAATGAATGGCTTCCTAATATATGAAAGGAGAGTTGGAATTCAGAGGTGCACATATTTCCAGTTCTCTGTTTTCTGTAATATAAATGTTTGGGACCGTGTGTTTTCCTGTTTTATTTGTTATTTGTTTTTTGAACTTGCTACTTCATAAACATTTTTTTTAATGTTTATTTATTTTTGAGAGAGACACAGAGTGCAAGTGGGGGTGGGGCAGAGAGAGACGGAGACCCAGAATCGGAAGCAGGCTCCAGGCTCAGAGCTGTCTGCACAGAGCCCGATGCCGGGCTCGAACTCATGAACCATGAGACCATGACCTGAGCCGAAGTCAGGTGCTTAACCAACTGAGCCACCCAGGTGCCCCTTGTGTTTCCTATTTTATAACCAAAAGAGAAGCATGTTTGATATTTCTGTCAAATAATTTTTGAGTATGTAGGCACAAATTCTTGTACTAGAAAATCGTTACTAGAAATTTTAAGAGAATAAGGTTCTGTCCTTGCTCTCAGAGGAACTTGCTTAGAAAATAGCAGAGACTGGCTTGAAATAAGATCGAACAGGGAAATAAGTCATTCTCAAGTTTAGGCATTAGAATATAGGAGTTTGCATGAAGATCAGTCTCTACTCTGCCTCATTGGTGTGGCATGTGGTGGACATCTACCTTGATTTGGGGGGCCAGATACTACAGTGGTTTGAAAAGACTGCTTAGAAATGTAGATCTGGGGGCGCCTGGGTGGCTCAGTTGGTTAGGCGTCTGACTTCGGCTCAGGTCATGATCTCACAGTTTGTGAGTTCGAGCCCCACGTCAGGCTCTGTGCTGAGAGCTCAGAGCCTGGAGCCTGCTTCAGATTCTGTTTCCCCCTCTCTCTGACCCTCCCCCCTTCATGCTCTGTCTCTCCCTGTCTCAAAAATAAATAAACATTACAAAAATTTTAAAAAAATAAAAGAAATGCAGATCCTGTAGTGTGGCTATGAAGACCTGAACAGTGGTGGCACATGGCAGGTACTCAGTAAGTATTTATTGAATGAATGAGTAAATAGTTGATAATGGAGATTTAATTATCTTGTCAATTACTTGTAAAAACATTCCTGGCCAGATTGAAATAAAGGTATTAAAGGCCTCAGTGTCCTGTGGAATTGGTCTTTTGGTATTGATGAGTTATGGGGCTGTGTGGAGCTTTGCTCCGTGCTGGTCTAAAATCAGTAGCAACAGTGGGAGAAAAAGGAATTATTTGAAACTCCTTTGGGTTATTATATATTCTATTTTCTAGGTAAAAACCTCCAAGTATGTTTTATCCCACCCAGGTGTTTTGACTAGTAACTAGAATATTAAAAGTGATTTAAGGAGGTTTAATCTCGTATGTTCTTCCCCGAGTCACGTGGAAGTTTTACCAAACTGGATTAAATCTTCTCTCTTAACTTCACTGTTTATTGTTGTGTGTTGTTTTAATCTTGAGCCGCGCCTTTCTTACATTACTGGTTTAAAATGGAAAACACTTGTAAATATCTATGCCCCTCTTTGATCCCTCCTAGAGAGTTTTACATATAGTTCTAATAAAGTCACAGTACAAATGAGTAATAAATTAGATCTTCAAAAGAAAAATCTCATGTTACTTTGGCAGTGAGCTTTGGATACCTCTGAACTATATGCCTAAAGGGATAACCTTTCTTTCTCTCCCCTCTGCTAGAGTGCAACTTTGTGTCCCTCACAGCATATCTGGAATGTTTCAATTGATGTCATTGTTAACCCATTGAATTTGAGTTAAATTCTTAAATCTGCCTTCCAGATTCCTCAGGGATTCATCGATTCAGGAATATAATATCCCTAATATTCAGTAGGCAGCCAAACAAAACACATCTAACTTGAGCTTATTGTGTTAATCACATATTAAAGAGAAGATAAGTTTTGTTTTGTGATTTATATCTATGATTTAGAAAATACTGAATGCAGGATGTCACATAGAAACAGTTACATTGTCTTTCTGCTTTCAATTCAGAGTACAGGAGGCAATTGCAGAAGTGGCTGCTGAATTAAATCCTGATGGTTCTGCCCAGCAGCAGTCAAAAGCCATCAATAAAGTGAAAAAGAAAGCCAAAAGGATCCTTCAAGAAATGGTTGCCACTGTCTCACCAACGATGATCAGGTATTAAAAGGCAAAGCAAAAAGCTTTCAATGAGAGCTGTTTTGAGCAAACAGGGACTGAACCATTGGGCTTTCCTAGCACAGTGGTTTTGGTCCAAAAGAAAGTGGACATAATCTGATGGGAAAACTAACTCCTTTTTATTTTTATATTTGTATTCAAATTGTGTGGGAAGTAGCACTGTGGTAGATTTTAAGGTTCCTTAATCTTTGTTAACTAATAACAGCCACTGAATTACTGCTGACCTCTCTCTAGACTTGTGAGCCAGGGTTCACACACCCATATCTTAAAGGGAGTGGTTTTATATGGCATTCTGCTCACCTAAATGTTCATCTGATCATTTGTTTCTGATGTGTAAAGTCTGCTGTTTGAGTGAAATGAAGATTTTAGTCTGTAATAAATAAAAATGGAAGATTTTAGTTTGTAATAAGTAATATGTATCTATGAGTCTATATGTAAAAGTTCAGATGCAGATACAGACACTAAGTCACTTGAAAGCACTTTTAGGTTGTAGGTTCAGAAACTTGAATAGGTAAAAGTCAACGTCTATATAAATGTATGTTTATGCATTTAAATTCCTTTTCTTCTCCGCCCCTCCGCCCTTAGACTGACGGGATGGGTGTTGCTCAAACTGTTCAACAGCTTCTTTTGGAATATTCAAATTCACAAAGGCCAACTTGAGATGGTTAAAGCTGCAACTGAGGCAAGAGTTTCTGTGATCTGTCATTGCGTTTTCCCCATGTTTGTGGATGATGTTAGAGCTCTTCTGTATGGAAATGTTCTTTTGTGTGCTGTGTGCATCCCGCCCGTTCAGCAGATGCCCCCCTTGAGAGATGTACCACAGTAGCATTTGGCGAGCGGCTGAGAGGTGGGTGAAGGGGGACCTGGCAGCTGTGCAGGACTCCTTTGGTGGGTTGCTTTGCAACAACTCTGAGAGCAGGTGGAATAATCCCTTTTTATAAATGAGGAAATATAAAGCACAGACAGATTAAGATTTCCCAGTCATGGCTGGTAAATGATCGCCTGTGATTTCAAGCCAAACCAGGCTTGCCTCTCGACCCTTTGCCTTTTTTCTTTTTTCTTTTTTCTTTTTTCTTTTTTTTTAAACATAATCAGGGCTGCCTCTCAGAAGACAGAGAGTCCACTTGAACTCTCCATTGTGCTTCTCCTTCCCCAGCTCCTTTTTATTGTGGCTCTGGTGGTTTTCAGCCACGGAAGTATTACAATGCAAGACGTTCATGTTATTGGAAAATGTTTTTCAAGAACGAGTCGTTGATTAGCCCGTGTTTGAGTGATTCTGACCAAATAGGAAGTTGCGGAGTGTGATCCAAGTTTGCGTTTGAATTTGAACTTTGGCATTTTTTTCTTTTACTAGATGAATTTGCCACTTCTGTTTCTACCAGTTCACAGATCACACATTGATTATCTGCTGCTCACGTTCATTCTCTTCTGCCATAACATCAAGGCGCCATACATCGCTTCCGGCAACAATCTCAACATTCCCATCTTCAGGTAAGATCAGCTTGTTTTGAAATGTAAGGTATGGAAAAGATTGTATTTTAAATTTTTCTTTTTTTTCTTTTATGGTTTGAACCACATTACTGTAAAGATGACATGAGCTTCTTTACTTTCACTGTAAAAATTTATTGTGGAAAAGTTGAAAAGTACAAAAAAGCTCTAAGACTATCACCGTTCTTCCTGTGTTCTGTATGGAATGCTTGGTGAACTGTGAATACCTCAACTTCATGGGCAATATTTATCAAATGGCTGAAAGGCAATTAGACCACATAGCAAATTACTGTATCAGGGTTGGCAGTAGGGAAGATGGGGGTGGGGGTGGACGGTGGTGTTGGTACAAAGTAGGTGAGAAGAACCACACCTGTTAACTTTGACCTCGTAATTTAGTAACACTGGAAACATGTAATCATTTCAGTAAGACGCAAAAGGTGTATTTTAGAAGTTTTCAGGAGGATGCGGTGGTTCCGTTCAGAGGAAATAGCATGTGAAGATGCAGAAAGTTTCAAGTGTGTGGTACGGTTAGGAAGCGGCAGACAGTTCAATAGGGTTAGGGTTAGAGTGCAGGATACGGTGGGAAGGGTCAGAGGCCAGAGGTGGCCATCGCGTAGGGAGTGAGAGCTGGGTCAGAACAATTTTTAAGCCGAGAGTTTAGAGTGTATCCTGTAGTTGAGAAGTGGTCAGATTTGCATTTTGAAAAGTCACTCTCGATTAGAGGGAGTTAGAGCCATTCTGACTGTATTGTAAGAGTTCAGGCAAAGGATAACGAAGGCTTGGATTAAAATTTGTAGTGGTGCTCTTGGTGAGGAGGACATAGATTTGAAAAGTATTTAGTAAGGTGAATTTATAAGACCAAATGCTAGTCCAGAGTGGGAGAGGGGTTGATGAGGGAGGGACACTCCTTGATCTTTACCGCCAGGGTACTAGGTACATAGTGGAGCTGAGCACCAATGGGGAATGAACAAGGAGTAGGTTTAGTTGGTTTGGGATATTGAAGGCTCAAATTTCAAAGCATAGAGCATCCCTGAGGTCAGCTCTGAGTAAGCAGTAGGGAGTATGAGGAGGATGGACTTACAGTAACAGGAAGGGAAGTGGGCTTGTGGGTTGTGCACACAGGGTCTCACAAAGTGGCAGTCATCTCCCTTTCCTCAGCCCCACAGTCCAAGGAGCTCCTTCCTAATTGCTTGGCTCAGAGTTCTGTGGCTAACCAGCCTCATGTGAATGGTTGAGCGGAGCCATTCATTCATTCAGTCAGCTGATTCTTACCCAGCTATACTTTAGACAAGAGTGAAGAAGTGCTGTGTCCTTTCCTTCAAATTGCTCATAATCTGGGGAATGTAGACAAATAGCTCTAATACAATGTGATATACCCGCACGGGGCAGACATACTTCTCTAGGGACTAGGACATCTGTTTACTCTTCTGAGCACCTCTTCCCAGTATTGAGGAACCTGGGAAGTTGCATTAGAAAGTCATCAGAAAGTTGGGGTGTCTGGGCAGCTCAGTCAGTTAAGCATCCAACTCTTGATCTCAGCTCAGGTCTTGATCTTAGGGTTGTGAGTTCAAGCCCCATGTTGGGCTTCGCACTGGGCATGAAGCCCACTGGAGGGGAAGAGTGTCATCAGAAAGTTTTTGGCAAGCATAGATTTAGAGCCAAGAGGAGTGTTCCCTTCGGGCTCTAGGGAGGCCCTGCCCTGTACAGTTTGCCTTTCCTACAATGAGAATAACTCCTGTAATCATTCCCTCCAGGTTCTCAGCTTGGAAGTGCTCCTGGAAGGATCCCATGGAAATGCATGTTAAAAATTGATAATTTTGCGTAATCCAACTTTTCTTTTCATGAACTCTATGCCAGTCGTTGCTTAGCTCGTCATTCCTTCATACTTGACAGCCAGTCAGTGACCTTACCTGTTGATTCGCAGCTTTCTTTTGTTACGTGCCAACCTATACATTCACAAGTCACTTTCTGGGGCGGGTTGTTCTGTGGGTGGCTCATCTCACATTCGCTATGAACTTCTCTGCAGTCTTGTTCTCAGAGAGTGATATTTAGCTCTAGGGACATTTTACTGTTGCCTCCTTATCCTGACTACAGAAGATACTGGAAATATGTGTTGATATTGCTATTTTAATATCACTCTATTAGAGAAGAATTAGGAAGAGGCTCTGCGTTTGGAAAGGTTGACTTGCGTATTATAAAATTTCATCGTAATATAAAAATCCAACAATGTTGTAGAAAGAAACAAGGGATTGAGAAAAGAATCGCTTTATCCCTGTGTAAGTGTACATGAAGCACATTTTTGTTTCACGTTTTGGAAAATTGGTTATGCTTGGTTTGGGTTTTATAAAATTATCATGGGCTCACAGAGACACTCCCTAAGCAGTACTTTCTTTAAAAAAAATTTTTTTTTTTAACGTTTATTTATTTTTTTTTGAGACAGAGAGAGACAGAGCATGAACAGGGGAGGGGCAGAGAGAGAGAGGGAGACACAGAATCTGAAACAGGCTCCAGGCTCTGAGCGGTCAGCACAGAGCCTGACGCGGGGCTCGAACCCACGGACCGTGAGATCATGACCTGAGCCGAAGTCGGACGCCCAACCGACCGAGCCACCCAGGCGCCCCTAAGCAGTACTTTCTTGAAAAAATGTCCCCATAGGAGCTTTTGTAACCTCATATTCATTTTGTAGTTCATGTGCCAGAAGCACATTTCCGGATGTCTAATGGTTGGTGCCCTGAGACCCTTGACAGGATTTTAAAATTTAGCAGTATTTCATAATCCTCTTAAAATCTGTAACACCACCTTTGCAGGGATATTGTACAGACTTCTTTTGGTTGTGAACAGACATTAATAGGGCTTCAGTACACAAAGTGATGTTCTGAAGGCTGATGAATGATGTAAGCGACTGAAACATCAGTAATATGGAAAGTGGAAAAATGTCAGCAGCTCAAACGACATGTGGTTTGTATTCATATGGTGTATGTTTTGAAGTAAGTTGGAATTTAAGTATTCGTATATTTTTCTATATAAATAACTAACGCATTCTTCAATATCTAGTACCTTGATCCATAAGCTTGGGGGCTTTTTCATCCGACGAAGGCTAGATGAAACGCCAGATGGGCGGAAGGATATTCTCTATAGAGCTTTGCTCCACGGGGTATGTATGCTGTCTCAGTGTCCTTAAAGCAGTTATAGTCGTTATTCCACAGTAGAAGAAAAAGAGACTTGATTGAGATTTAAAAAAAAAAAAAAAAGAATGTTGTCTGTGTAATTATTTGAGTGGTATTGTTTGGGTATGGGTTTGATGATTATTTTTGTAATCACCAAAATAGAGCTTGGAGGAGCTGGCTTGCTATTATTTACGTGGGTAAAACACTTGGTCAGTAGTGAAGTTCTAGGTTATCATTTGTTGGAAGATTTAACTTGGCTGAGCTTGTTCTAAGTGGAGCTGGCTTGATTTCATGTTTACATTCTCCTTCTGTTCCAGCATATAGTTGAACTACTTCGACAGCAGCAATTCTTAGAGATTTTTCTGGAAGGCACACGCTCTAGGAGTGGGAAAACCTCCTGTGCTCGGGCAGGACTTTTGTCAGTTGTGGTTGATACGCTGTCTACCAATACCATCCCAGACATCTTGATCATACCTGTTGGAATCTCCTACGATCGCATTATTGAAGGTCACTACAATGGCGAACAACTGGTAAGAGGATTGCCCACCCAAAAGTCTTCTTCACTTTCAAGTCTTTTGCTTTTAGAGAAGTGCTTTTGGAATTAGGAGGGTTTCTGGTACTGTTTAAAACAGGATACATATAGAATGGGCATGGTGAGTAGCTTTCATCTTTTGTGCGCCCCTGATGGGTAGTACTAATGTGGCGCTTCCCTGCTCTCGGAGGGAGCGGTGTGGCTAGATTCTTCAGTGCTGGCCTCGATCGTGGGATCGGGATCGGGCAATGGGAGAACACTTGGCCCCATGTTGCCATCTCTGCCTGGAGGGTTATATATATGTCGTTTTCCCCGGGGTTGTAGTTTGTGTATAAATTGTAAGTTCAGCCTGATGAAATGCTGAGATCATGTTGATAAAGCAATTTAGAATGAATTAACTTGGTAGGTGGCAGTAACTTCTTAGTAAACTTCTTATTGAAGTGAGTATAGTAAGTTGCAGAAGAATGCACAGATCATAAGCCTGTAGCTTGAATTATCCTATCCCAAAGTGAACATGCCCGAGGAATCACGCACAGCAAGGGACAATATTATTGGCCCCTAGGAGCCCCCCTTGTGCCCCTTTCTTCACTGTCCCCTCAAGGGAAGGTAACTGTTGATCTTGACTTCTTACAGAATAGATTGGTTTTGCCTATTTTTGGACTCTTACCTAAATGAAATTGTGTAGTGTGTGGTCTTCTTACTTCTGGTTTTCCTTGCTCAAGTAGGTGTTGGTGGGCTTCATCCATGCTGCATATAGTTAGAGTGTGTTCATTCTCCTAGTCACGTAGTATTCCGGTGTATGCGTGTACTATGGTTTATTCAGTTGAAAACAGTTTGGTTTCTAGTTTTTTGACTGTGGTCAATCTTGTATATTTCTCTCGATGAACACAGGTATGCATTTTGTTAGGTATGTACCTAGGAGTGGAAATGGTTTGGTCATAAAGTATACATATGTTCAGCTTTAGTAGATACTGAGTTTTCGAGAGTGCTCTTACCAACTTCCCATTCCTCCCGGCATTGTGAGAGTTCCAGACAGATTTTGTTTTGCTCTTGTTTAGTGTGGAAGCATGCCAGAAGCTGAAGGACACTAGATAATTAGAGGCTTTACGAATGAAGTGATGAGCTGAACTGTTACCTGAGTTTCTCTTAGGAGACCCCTCCTTGTGTATATTTGTCTGCCTTGAATGTGTGCACTACTCACCCTGTCTCATGAGGCCATATCAGAGTCCTGTGTCCCTTATATGCCTGTCATTGTGCCTTATGTAAATTAATGTTCAGGAAATGTTACTAAATGAATAATAGGGTTAAAGGCCACCGTGGGGCTGGATTTGGCATTCAGTTGCCTAATGTTAGATATTTGGACGCTGGTGATCATCAGACTTCATATTAAGTGGTTTCTTTGACATCTTACTTTTCTCAGAACTGCAAACCGTTCTCCTTCCTGTTGCACCAGTTTTATCTTTCGTTGATTTGCAGTGGTATTTTTTTTTTCTTTTTTAAGCTTTAAATTTTAGTTCCAGTACACAGTGTTATATTAGTTTCAGGTGTACAAGATAGTGACTCAACAATTCTCTACATTACTCAGTGCTCATTGTAAGTGCAGTCTTCACCCCCTTCACCTGTTTCCTACACCCCCAGGTTACCAGGTTACCCCCTCTGGTATCTGTTTGTTCTCTATAGTTTTGAGTCTGTTTCTTGGTTTCTCTCTCTTTTCCTTTGTTATTTGTTTTGTTTCTTGAATTCCACATATACGTGAAATCATATGGTATTTGTGTTTCTCTGAGTGGGTTTATTTTGCTTAGCATTATACTCTCTAGTTCTCTCTCTGTCGCCGCAAATGGCAAGATTTCATACTTTTTGTGGCCGAGTAATATTCCATTGTGTATGTATGCACCGCATCTGTATCCATTCATCTGTCGATGGACACTTGGGCTCCTTCCATAATTTGGCTGTTGTAAATACTGCAATAAAATAGGGGTGCGTGTATCCCTTTGAAGCCTTTTTTTTTTTTTTTTTTTGGATTTTTGGGTAGATACCCAGTAGTGCGATTCCTGGATCATAGGGTAGTTCTCTTTTTGACTTTTTGAGGAACCTCCATACCGTTTGCCACAGTGGCTGTACCAGTTTGCATTCCCACCAGCAGTGCACGAGGGATTCTTTTTCTCCACATCCTCGCCAACACTTGTTATTTCTTATGTTTTTGATTTTAGCCATTCTGACAGATGTGAGGTGATATCTCATTGTAGTTTTGATTTGCATTTCCCTGATGATGAGTGATGTTCAGCATTTTTTCATGTATTGGCCATCTGTAAGTCTTCTTTGGAGACTTCTCTATTCATGTCTTCTGCCCATTTTTTAATCGGATTATTTGTTTTTTCTGGTGTTAAGTTGTATCACTTCTTTGTATATTTTAACACTAACCTTTATCACATATTTTGTTTGCAAATATCTTCTCCCATTCAGTAGGACGTCTTTTAGTTTTGTTAAATGTTTCTTTTGTTATGCAAAACCTTTTATTTTGATGTAGTCCCAATAGTTTATTTTTGCTTTTTTTGCCCTTGCCTCAGGAGACCTATCTAGAAAAATGTTGCTATGGCTGATGTCAGAGAAATTACTACTAGTGCTCTCTTCAGGGATTTTTATGGTTTCAGGTCTCACATTTAGGTCTTTAATCCATTTCGAGTTTATTTTTGCATATGGTGAAAAGAATGTGGTCCGTTTTTCATTCTTTGCTTGTTGCTGTCCAGTTTTCCCAACGCCGTTTGTTGAAGAGGCTGTCTTTTTCCTATTGCATATTCTTTCCTCCTTTGTCAAAGATTAATTGACCATATAATTGTGGGTTTATTTCTGGACTTTGTACTCTGTTCCATTGATCTATGTTTTTATTTTTGTGCCAGCACCATAGTTTGTAGTGGTGTTTTTGTGAATGGTGTGAACAGTGTACTAAATGAATTAGCGTTAAGTGTTCTGTTTTTCGTTGACCAAACTGCCTCCCCTAATGAAAGGATTACATCTTGTAGCATCTTGCGAGCTGACCATTTTCTGACAGGTCTCAGTCAATGAATACGTACTTTCCCTCTTAGTCAGTGTTGTCCTTTTCAATACAAACCTCCAGTTTCCATAAAAATAACTGGTAGTTTTTGTATAGCGGAATACCTGTTAGCTTTATCTCTTATCCACACTCTTCTTTTGAAAATTGGAATTTAGGGAAAACCTAAGAAGAACGAGAGCCTTTGGAGCGTAGCTAGAGGCGTTATCAGAATGTTACGAAAAAACTACGGATGTGTCAGAGTGGATTTTGCACAACCATTTTCCTTAAAGGTGAGTGTTGGGATGGGGCTCTGTTAAAAGCCTTGGCGTAGCTCCGAGTCAGAAGATATGGCCTCTGCCCCTGCCTCTGTTGCCTCCTCTATGTGTGACCTCAGTTTCTTCTCTTGTAAAATGAGGACTATGTCAAGAATGGCATTTCCTAAATTATCTCACCAAAGTATGCCTGTTGGCATGATACTAAATGTCTATCTTTGGGAAATAGTGGGGTCCGTATTTATTATTTTTTTTAGTTCGCGGGAATTTTGCACGTTGCTTCGTAATATATGTTGCTATTTTATATTATGTTCTAAAATCGCCTTTATGGAAAAATTTCAAAACCTAGCCCCTAAAGTAGGGTACAGTTGACAGTCCAGGATGATGTTCTGTTCTACTGAGTGGGATCTCGCACCCGCACATTCAAAGGGATAGTGCTGTTCTTATGGAGGAGCCTGGGGCTGGTGGGTCCCTGGGGTCCTGGCAGTTTTAAATTCCTAAGATTTTCAAGTTGGTAAAGAAGGAGAAGGATGAGTATGGAAATTGGGAGCCCAGGGGTAAGGAGCAGAAGTCCTGCTTTTTCCTTTTTCATACCTTTACTTTAAAGACTCTAACTGCCGGGCTGGATGCTTCCTGGCCTTACACGCTTTCACCTTCTAGGAGCCTTGCCATTTCTTACCATTTTGTCTTTTTCAAAACCATTGCACATCTTCCCTGTATTGTTAGGATATGCTTTTGGATGGAGGTTCTTTTGACTATTACATAACCCTCAGGTTGTCAGATTTCCTTTAAAAAGCATGGTTGTGTTGATTATCACTAATAGTAATAATTGGGAATGTCAAATAATTTCGTGTAGATGTGAGAAAAGTTATGAGTTTTCCTTTAACTTTTATTTGTTTATTTTTATTTTATTTTTTTAATATGAAATTTATTGTCAAATTGGTTTCCATACAACGCCCAGTGCTCATCCCAACAGGTGCCCTCCTCAATGCCCATCACCCACCCCACCCCCACCCCTGCATCAACCCTCAGTTTGTTCTCAGTTTTTAAGAGTCTCTTATGGTTTGGCTCTCTCCCTCTCTTTTTTTTTTTTTTCCTTTCCCCTCCCCCATGGTCTTCTGTTAAGTCTCTCAGGATCCACATAAGAGTGAACACATATGGTATCTGTCTTTCTCTGTATGACTTATTTCACTTAGCATGACACTCTCCAGTTCCATCCACGTTGCTACAAAAGGCCATATTTCATTCTTTCTCATTCCTTTAACTTTTAAATAATTGAGCTTAAGCATCACTGTCCCATCCTTTCTATCATCAGTCTTTCGGTTTTGCGCTTGCCAGCATTCTGGGGTGAGTCCGCGCTTCTGAAGGTCCTTGAGTGTGGTACTTCTGCCCTGTAGCGTGGCTCATTTTATAAACTATTCCCTTTTTACTTTTTGAAGAGCAAATTTTATTTTATGTATGTTTATGTAAGCAAGACAATGAAAGTTAATGATTGTGTTGTATTCCCCCACGGCTCCAGGAATATTTAGAAAGCCAGAGTCAGAAACCCGCATCTGCTCCACTCTCCCTGGAGCAGGCATTGCTACCAGCCATCCTTCCTCCAAGGTAAGATTTGTGGAAATGTTGTATACTAATGAAACCAACAAGTATCTATTGTTCCCTCCACGGCATAGAAAAATAGGTTACTTTTCTGAAGAATGTGCATGTTCTCGTTTTCACTTCCTCACTTTGAGGAACTTTTCTTTTGGTTTGATAAAGGATAGTGAAGTGATGGGTTTTCATATTAGTCTGGAGGTTTCTGATTATTTGCCTTATAAAATCTTTTTGAGTGTATGAATCGGGTAAGAGTTCTTATTTGATTTATGCTTTTGAATGTGGGAACTGAATTCCTTTTGGTAGTAGCTTAGGTTATGTATATTGTTAGTGCAGAGTATGAAAGAGTTTTCCTATGTCAGTTTTCCGGAACTCAAATTGAATTGTAACTTAGAGAAATTAAATATTAAGCCCTTCCCTTAATGTGTTCAAGTGTTGAAATTTTAGAAATGTTTCAAAATGAGGTATCGAGGGGCACCTAGGTGGCTTAGTCGGTTAAGCAGCAGACTCTTGATTTCGGCTCGGGTCACGATCTCATGGTCTGTGAGATTGAGCCCTGCGTTGGGATCTGCTCTGATAGCATGGAACCTGCTTGAGATTCTCTCTCTCTCCCTACCTCCCCCACTTGTGCGTACACGCGCGCGCACGCTCTCTCTCTCTCTCTCTCTCAAAATAAATAAACATTTTTAAAAGATTAAAAAAAAATCAAAAATAAAATGAGGTATCAGGGCACCTGGGTGGCCCAGTCAGTTAAGCGTCTGACTCTTGATTTTGGCTCAGGTCATGATCTCACATGAGCATGGGATGAAGCCCGCATGAGGCTCTGTGCTCAGTACGGAGCCTGCTTGGAATTCTCCCTCCCCCTCCCCCACTTGTGCTCTTTCTCTCTCTCAAAAAAAAAAAAAAAATAACAGTAATAAAATGAGATATTTTGCTTTATGCAGTTTTTTTGACCAGCCAGTGGGTTTTGGGGGTGATGTACCAATAGACTAGTCCTAACTCAATAAAAGTCTTTTGGTCAGGAGAGTGTGTTAAACCCAATAAAGTATATTATGGAGGAAGACAATGCACAGAAATAATCTGTTGGTGGTTTAAATGTAGACTGTGTAGTGGTTGGAAGTGTCTGATACATTTACGCCTTAGTTCTAGATAGTTTGCTTATAAAAGAGTGTGGTTGTAGAGTCTAATTAAAAAAAATCTTTTCAGACCCAGTGATGCCGCTGATGAAGGTGCAGACACATCCGTTACCGAGTCCAGAAATGCAACAGGTGAATCCTTCCGAAGAAGATTAATTGCCAATCTGGCCGAGCACATTCTCTTCAGTAAGTCCAACGCCAGACTCTCTAATCCTGCCCTGCAGACTCAGCACATGCAGGGCAGACCACACTGGTTTTGGAGACCGCTGTAGTCAGGCTGTACCTCTGGTGGCATCACCCGCTACAGGGGTGGTGATGGCAAGTTATTAGAAAGGGGATGCTGTGGGCATCTGAATGAATCGAGGAAAACCTCACGCACAGCGCCTGGTAATTAGGTGCTCATGTGGTAGGTCTTCTGCTTTCTAAAAAATAGTACCGTCAGGATGATCTGTTGCCTCTTTTGCTCACGAGCTTGTTTGTTTGAACTAACTAGCAGTATGGCATCTAGTTTTAGAGTCGCGTGTCCCTTTGCCTGCTGACCCCGTGCTTATTTTCGCCCAGCAGATATCGAGGGGCCGTTATGTATGTGTAAAGCTTTGTTTTCGCTGTGGGGAATACAAACTGAATAATTAGCAGTTCTATACGAGCTTGTGCTGCTCCTGGTGGCATAGTTGTGCACAAATAATTCAAGTGGGAGTGAGCCGGGGTAGAGAGAGTGGGGGTACAGAATCAGCCTCCTCTAAGCCCCAAGTGGCGACGTGTGTCATGTTGTAGAATCTGCTTGACCGTCCTGTGGCACGCAGTGCTGTGGTCCCTTAGTGCACAGCCCAGGTGGGCTGTCCCTGCCCTTCCCTGAGCCTCACCGCGAGTCAGGCCAGACTCTCAGCCCCTCCTGGTGGCGCCACCGTGGGGGCTTCCTCGCCCAGCCTCGCTCCTGCCCTCCTGCTTCACACAAGGGCGAGGGCGGAGTCTCCTTTCTTAAGCTCCTGTCTGTGTCTCTCTTCTGCTTAAGTTCCGTGTGCTCAAAATACTACGACCATAATGTTGGGAAGTTGGGAGATAAAGATAAAACCCACTGCCCAGATAACCAGGGATGTTGCCATCTGGTCTTTAAAACTATTTTTTACAGGTTTATATAGTGCTGTTTTCCAGTTGTAACACAAATATTTATGTTTTTAAAAAACTTGACAAATATTCTTTTTAATGGCAATAAATATGGTACTTGGTACGTTGTTTTTCAAACACTGGAGATAACACTGTGAGTGGCGTATTCATGAATTCGTTATCTCGGAATGTTCACAAGCGGTGTGTTTATTTCGGAATATTCCATAGATACTTATTTGACTTATATGATTATAATTTTCTACGAACTCAGAGTACTGGGTTAGGGGCCATAGTAACTCTCAGATACACTTGTGTCCTCTCCCTCCCTCCCTCTGACCTGGAAGGTTGATCATGCACCCTCAGTCCAGTGCACGCGGCACATTTCATCTTAGCAGTGCGGAAGCTGTGGCATGGGGGTGGAAGCGATTTCCCCCAAGTTATGAAATTAGTGTAGGAATTAGGATTTGAGCCCAAATTTTCTGACTTCAAGCCTACTACCCTCTTCTCCCACTGCACCTTTCTTTTACTGTGATGGTGAATCTGCCTGCACCAGGAGAGCAGGAGGCACAGTTCTCGTGGGCTGCAGCTGGGAACAAGTCCAGAAACACGCAAGTGCGATGCCCCATAGAACCACCACAACAGGCGTATAATTTGGGTCTTGGTATTTCCCTAAAGGTTTCTCTCAGTCATTCAGTAACAAAGTTCCACTGGCCTGTTTGGAAGGTGGAGCCATCTTAGGCTAGTTTCTGTTATAATAGTGATCTCTAGTGAGAGTCTGTGGGCCCAGAACATGGTATAATGTTGTAATTTCCCTTCAGTAAATCATAGTTCCGGGAAATGTGGTAGATGTGGAGGTATTTAGAGTTTTAAATACTGCTGTTCGAGGTTTAGGTACTTTGAGGGGCAACGGGGTGGCTTAGTTGGTTAAGTGCCCGACTCTTGATTACAGCTCGGGTTATGATCTCATGGTTTGTGGGATCGATCCCCGTGTCAGGCTCCATGCTGACAGTGCAGAGCCTGCTTGGGATTCCTTCTCTCCCTCTCTCTCTCTGCCCCTCCCCTGCTCGCTCATACTCTTTCTCTCTCTCTCTCTTTGAAAATAAATAAAAGATTTAGGTACTTTTAGAAACTTCCAGCTATATTAAAAGAGAAGGGAACCTAAAGGTTTGTGTTTGCCTTCCAGCTGCTAGCAAGTCCTGTGCCATTATGTCAACACACATCGTGGCCTGCCTGCTCCTCTACAGACACAGGCAGGTATGTCTGCAGTGTTACTGGAGTTGAGAAAGCACGAGAAGGCTTGGGCAGCTGTCCAGATACTCGCTCGCTAATAGGTCTGGCCCAGTTCCGGCTTGTGCTCGTGAGATACACAGTAAAATAAGCTAAGCAGCCTGCCCACAGGAGCTTACAACTCTGATGGAGAAAGTCCATGTGAAAAGAAACCTCAGAGACTGCATGATATATGTGGCAGTAAGACATGCCTTGAGTAATACAGTTCACGTAAATGAGGCATATCGCGTTGATGTGCAGTAAGTGTTCTGACAGCTGACGGTTTCCAAGCTATTTGATTTGTATTTAGGACCATCTTCCCTTAATGTGTCTGTCTAAGCCCTGTGACGGGAGAGTGTGTCTGTCCCATTCACAGTCATTTCTCAACACCAAACGTAGTGCCTGTGTGTGTGTGTGTGTGTATACACATATGCACCAAATAAGTAGTTGTCAGATAAATATTTAAAATGAGGGAAATTACTGCTAAGAAGTAAGCACTTCTTACTTTTAGATGGCTGCTGCTTCCCTTTGTCACCTTATATGCTCCTATCACGTGTGGTGGCCAGAGTGTTCTCTGGATGTGAGTATCTTGGCTTGCTGGAGGACCGGCCTCTTCACCAGTTTTCTGGCCACCTGTGCACTGATATTCTGGCCCTTTTCCTGTATGTGCCAACAGCAGGCTGCAGGAAAGCCAAGGCAAGGAGAAAACTCCTCGGAATGGCCTCATGGCCTTTTGGGACGTAGGTTTTCCACTGTCGTGAGACCATTTCTGTCTGTTTCTCTAGGGAATTGATCTCTCCACATTGGTGGAGGACTTCTTTGTGATGAAGGAGGAAGTCCTGGCTCGAGATTTTGACCTGGGGTTCTCAGGAAACTCCGAAGACGTAGTTATGCACGCCATCCAGCTGCTGGGAAATTGTGTCATGATCACTCACACCAGCAGGAATGATGAGTTTTTTATTACTCCTAGCACAACTGTCCCGTCAGTCTTTGAACTCAACTTCTACAGCAACGGGGTACTCCACGTCTTCATCATGGAGGCCATCATAGGTATGACCTGCCCCGGGGTACCCTCATGGGCAGCAAAAGGGCCTAAAGCACAGAGTGGTGTTGATTTGGATGGTAGCCCCTTGTTTAAGGGAATGTGTTGCTGTATTTTCAGTTTTCAAATAAAAATAGTATCTCTATCACTATAGCTTATTCTTACATTTATCAGCAAGTAGTTACTGAATTACTGTTTGCATAGTATACTTATTACTGAGGAGGAGAAGGAACATGTTTTGCTCTCAGGAGCTGGAAACGTGACTGAGACAGCACTACACGTAACAGTAAAATGAGTGTAGGGCGCTCGGTTGCGATCAAGAGGGGGCAGAGGAGAAGGAGAGCAGGAGGGTCGGAAGTGCCTGAGGAACGTGTTTGATGGAGTTGGGATCCCATGGAATCATGAGCCCTGGATCCTGAAGGGATTTATGGAAATTCTTGGAGCTGTAAGGCTGTTGGCTTCATTGACGCATCTCTTTCCTTAGCTTGCAGCCTTTATGCGGTTCTGCACAAGAGGGGCTCCGGAGGGTCTGCCGGAACGTCCCCTAACTTGATCAGCCAGGAGCAGCTCGTGCGGAAGGCCGCCAGCCTGTGCTATCTGCTCTCTAATGAAGGCACCATAGCTCTCGTAAGTGAAGAGTCCTTCGTGTTGCCTGTTCTTTTTCTTGAGCATTTTTGTGAAAACACGAGCCACCTTTGTGTTTTTGTCTCAGAGGCTGTTTGGTCTGTTGTTAAAGCTGTACGCTCTACTCCTGGGTCTCCGTGACCATCTGGTCAACATGTTGTGTACTATCTTTGTTTGCTGTTGGGGTCACTGCTCCAGTGAACCCTTCATGCAGCTGGGAGGCATGATAGGACAGATGGCTCAACATTCTCCATCAGTCAGATCCAAAGTTACTGAGCTCTTATTGTACATAAGGCACTGGGTCAGAGGTTTGTAAATTATTAACATGCCCAGAAGATAAGAGCTAGAAACAGTCTTAAAAATCATCTTTGCAAGCCCTTGTCATTTTACAAATGGGAAAACTAAGACCCAGCAGTACTGATGAGCATTTATGTTCTATTCAGGCACTTCTAGACATTCACAATGAGACATACATATTAGGCAATAGATTCTGTTTCCTCAAAGTCATCAACAAAAAGAACTCGTATTCTATTTAAAGTCTAATACTCTTTCCCACTCATTTGAACGTGTCCTGGAACATTTATGAGTACATGTATTGTGAGTACAGCCCTCCTCCATAGCAGCATTATTTGTGTGTGGTATATTGTCCTGTTGGGGAATCTGTTTTGCATGAACTTTGGACAGCAGGATGGAATGGGGTAGGTAAAGCTCCCAGGATTGACCTTGTCCTTTTCCTGAGTCATTTTTGAGCTATTTGAGTATTGTCTTTCCTCATCTACCACTTTTATGTACAATATTTACTGTGAGGTAGCATTTGCAGAGAAATTGTCTCAGAAAGAAAAAGAAATAGGTGGTAGGGCCCGACAGGCAGTCCTGATGAGGACTTGCTCCCCTGCGGGAGACGCTGAGCTCGGGGCACCCTTTGCACGTGGTGGCACCCTGGGTGCTCTGACAGAACGAGGGCTCTTCATGGGCTTTGCCTTTGACCAGGCATTTAGCGAGAGGGTGGGCAACGGGGATCTTAGGGCTTCCCAGTGGCGTGAGGGGGTTGATATGGAAGCATTTGGCAGTCACCTTGTACCGTGTTTCTGTCTTTAGAAAAGTCGGTGACATTTGTATTTAAATGCCTTTTCTTTTCAGCCCTGCCAGACATTTTACCAAATTTGCCACGAGACAGTAGGAAGGTTTATCCAGTATGGCATTCTCACAGTGGCAGAGGTGAGAGGTGGCTTTGCTTTATTCGCCTTTGCTTAGGTTCTCACTCTTCCTTCTCTTTCCTCCCGATTATTTTAACTAATGTTACAGGCAGTTATTTCAGCCAGTAATCACATTTGGTATATAGTCAAGCCCACATGAAAAGAAAAGTAAGGATAGGGAGAGTAAATGTCTTTGGGGATTGTTTTTAATACTTTGGTTTCTTTTGTGTCACTGGTCTTGTCCGGAACCCATTGTGACTTGATTCTGTGATACCCAGAAGTTTTCATTCCAAGATGAGATGTTTTATGTATCAGTGCTTGTGGTTTGCACGCACGCGTTTTTCTCTTTTGAGATTTTAAGTTTTGTAGATTTAGGACAGCAAGTACGGCCTGGGAAAGTAGATACCAATTTAGAGGAGGTGGGGGTATTATTATTTGCTCTGTCTGGTAGCTTCCCCCACTGCCTCTTTCTTGTTTCCTTCCCTGCTCTCTCCCAAGTGATTCTGAGTTTGGAGAGGGAGGTGCTCTGTGGATGCTGTGAGGGGCAGTGAGAGAGGGGAGGGCAGTGAGAGAGGATACTTTGTCTGCTGTCCAGCCAGGCAGATGTCTGTGTGCCTGCGCATATTTATTTCCTGTTGGTCATCTCTTTGGCATAGCAAGATGACCAAGAAGATACTAGTCCTGGTCTCGCTGAGCAGCAGTGGGACAAGAAGCTTCCGGAGCCTTTGTCTTGGAGAAGCGATGAAGAAGATGAAGACAGTGATTTTGGTGAGGAGCAGCGAGATTGCTACCTGAAGGTATTTCGGTGAAGAATTCTGGTGGACATTACACTGAAGAGTTGGGGTTTATGTTGCCCTTAGTTAGTGAGGTTCTTATAAACGGGACTCGGGTGGCTTATTCCTATCTCTAGCACCCATAAACCAGCCACAGTGCTTTCTGCCTGGTAAAGATACTCAAATGTTTGAGGTGAATGAATACCCCCCAGTGGTTCAGTTTGGGTGTAGGCAATGGAAAAGGACACAGAAGTGCAAATTCGGGAAGATGAACGTCGGGAAGGAGACCTGTCACAGCCCTGTCATCAGAATGCACAGGTGCAAATGTGTTTCCCTACACTTACGCTCACTCCTGAAGAGGGAGGACTTTCACTCAGTCATCAGTAAAGCCAGGCAGTGCCCAGAGTTGGGGAGAGATTTCTATTTGGCTGTCACTGGCCGGTGACTCTTTCTGAGTCATTCTCAGTCTTGCCAACCCTCCCAGAATTTCATACATTGAAGTCTTTGCCTTCAGTTAAAACAAATCCGGATCATCATAGGAGAAAATTTAGATTTCTAAGAGATTGATTGTCTCTGGTTTGTAATTTTATAAGTTGATGACCCATGTTTTTCTGAGTATTTTAAGTGGATTACTCTTTAAAAAAATTTTTTTAATGTTTATTCTTGAAAGAGAGAGAGAGAGAGAGAGAGAGAGAGAGAGAGAGAGACTGAACGTGAGCAGAGGAGGGGCAGAGAGAGGGGGAGACACAGAATTCAAAGCAGGCTCCAGGCTCTGAGCTGTCAGCACAGAGCCCAACGCAGGGCTCGAACTCATGCACTGCAAGATCATGACCTGAGCCAGAGTCAGCTGCATAACCAGCTGAGCCACCCAGGCGGCCTGGCACTAAGTAGTTTACTCTTTTTGCAGTGGTATGATACCTCCAATTTACACACACACACACACACACACCCACACCCACACCCACACCCACAGACTCAGGAGGTGTA
The DNA here is from genome assembly GCF_018350195.1 of Panthera tigris. Taxonomy (NCBI): domain Eukaryota; kingdom Metazoa; phylum Chordata; class Mammalia; order Carnivora; family Felidae; genus Panthera; species Panthera tigris. Next base: position 68,477,318 of record NC_056670.1, on the reverse strand, counting down.
GCTTTTGGAGAGTCGAAATGACCTTTAGGAGTTTTTCCATTTTGAGTGTTCATGGTTTTAAGAGGGGGAGTGGTCTTAACTCAGCACTGCAAGGGGCTTATCCGAGCTAGCCTGTTAGGGGTGGGTGCAGTGAGAGCCCCGTCTGCCACACGCACCTCGTCACCACTACTGTCATCCCCACTGTGTTACCATGTGGGCCCGAGGCCACTTAGTGGTGGCAGCCAGCGCAGGCTGGGAAGGACCGAGGTGACCTTGGTGGTCTTTCCAGGTGCCTTCTTTCACACTCGAGCGCTGTGGAGCTGGGCTTCGAACCCTGGAGGGCCCAGCTTTGGGACCGGCTATTTTCAGTGATGGCAAAATGTCATAATTCTGTCATTTAAGTATGACCGGTTCTTCCAGGCAGCTGCTTAGTGAATGTAAATCTCAAGTACTGCAGGAAAGAGGACTGTCGTGAAGAACCCATTTCACATCCAGAGTCCTTTCCGGCAGAGGGTCTGTGCCCCTGGAGTGGCAGGCTGCTTCTGGGGGGTGACTAGTGAGAGGCCACGTCTCAGTTGCCGCCTCTCGGGAGGCCCCTGTGTCCGCGCGCTTGCTTCTTCTCTCCCGCCGGTGACCGCATGGCCCGCTCTCGCACTCCCAGGTGAGTCAGTCCAAGGAGCACCAGCAGTTCATCACCTTCCTGCAGAGGCTCCTGGGGCCCCTGCTGGAGGCCTACAGCTCCGCCGCCATCTTCATCCACAACTTCGCTGGCCCGGTTCCGGAGCCAGAGTATCTGCAGAAGTTGCACAAATACCTGATCGCCAGGACGGAAAGAAGCGTCGCTGTGTATGGTATGTGTGTCGCCACCGTGGCTTCTTTTAAAAGCTGTGCCTTTTTCGATTATAGGAATCTGCTAATTGTAGACAGTTGGGAAAAATTGCACACTTAACCTGACCTCCGACTTCATAGACTCCTGTTAGCGTCTGTTTTTGTACGTTATATAAACGGAATGATACAGTTACGTAGTCTTATGTCCGGCTTTTTTCACCTAACATCGTAAGTGAGGTTCGTACATGTTAGTGCGTGTGGGCGGTTGTTCATTCTGTTGCCTTATAGTGCTCCACCATATAAATACTTCTTGCATATGATTTCTGTCCATCATCGATGGATAGTTGGGTTGTCTGCACTTCGGAGCTACTCTGACAGGTGCCACTGTGAATGTGTCCTACGTCCTGGGCAAACGCACGCCCACTTGTACACTGGGTGCATCTAGCAGTCGTCTGGCAGCTTCAGTAAGCACTGCAGGTGACTCCTGGGTGGTCGTGCCCATTTGCACTCCAGCAGCCGCGTGTTTCCAGTGCTCCACACCCGGCCGACATTCGCTGTATAAGAAGTGTGATCTGGTGGGAATAGTGTTTTATATAGTTAACGGCTTAGGACTGACACTGCTTGGAATCGATATTTTCTAGAGCCAGAAGGGATCTAGAGATAATTTCTCTCTAGGCATCTCTCTCTGTCTCTCCATATCCATATAGATGAATATATAGAGATAGAGCCACCCACGTAATAGATGAGGAAACTATCGTAGATCACATAGCTAGTTAATGGGCAAACCCGGGTCCAGAATTCTCTTCTTCTAACCCCTAGATTTGTGCCCATTCTGGTTCCACTGATGTGAGCATCGTCTGTGCGTCAATGTGCAGTCTAACAGAATTTCTACACCCTGTCTCGGTTGCCTCTCTCAAGAACCTTTCAATATGGTTGTTGGTGTTTCTTCTTCTTTTCCTTTTCTCTCTCGTTTCCTCCCTCCCTCTCTCTTTCTTCTTGCTGTTTTTTCCTTAAAAGATGACAGAGCAAGTTTAAGGAAACAGCAGATCCTTTGAGACCTCACGGGTTGCAGTAGCAGAAATGGAGCCTGGCCCCAGTCTGCTGATGTGCGCAAGGCTTCCGGCACCTCCCACGCTTTCTTACTGTGGATGTTGGCATTTTTGTGTTTGCTGAACTTTTTGACAAGGTCTTATCCTGTCTCTACAGCTGAGAGTGCCACTTACTGCCTTGTGAAGAATGCTGTGAAAATGTTCAAGGATATTGGGGTGAGTGCCCACCACTTACAGTACAAAGTTGTGTCTTCTGTTCTCTTTCCGCCCAGATCTAGTCTATCTGAGCCACCTTTGTTTGAGGTGGGCCCTGAGAAAAGCAGTTTCTGCTGGACTAATCACGATAGCGTTTCTGGGGATTGAGAGAGGGCGGGTTATGCTGAAGGTGAGGCCCATCAGTACAGATTTATTTGGATGTTCCAGAACTTTGCTGATTTTCTTCTTCATCCCCAAACCGTTTACATACAACAGGTGTTGGGGTGTTTCAAGCTGCTAGTACAGTTTTGGTAGGGATGTTAATGAAGCCATATGATTTTCAGTTGTTGTGTTTTTGCTGGTATTGCCAGAAGTATTGTCCAGTGTACTTTACCTTGCTGTGGGACATGAGTTCCATGGAGGTACTGATAGCCTTTGTAAGGGACTTATTTGTGACTTTATTCTAACACAAATTTTAAAGTATACTGATTGGACTCTGCCCAAGAACACCACACCCACGTCCATAACCTCCACACCCCGTACTCGTAAACACCCACATGCACATTTGCTTAAAGCCAGGATATGATTTTATGTGCCTTCCTGCCTCTCAGGGTCTAGGACACAGGTCAGGGTTGGTGCCAGAAATGTCTCCTTTCTTCGGTTTGTCCTTAATTTCAACTTTCTCTCTAGGTTTTCAAAGAGACCAAACAAAAGAGAGTGTCTGTTTTAGAACTCAGCAGCACGTTTCTACCTCAGTGCAACCGGCAAAAACTCCTAGAATACATTCTGAGCTTCGTGGTGCTGTAGGTGACTCCTGGCCCCGTGGCGAGTGAAGGGAGTGGGGCACGTCCCTCGTGGGCTCCAGCCTCTGGCTCGAGAGTTGAAGGCGCCGGCGTGTGGTCAGGCCTGACCTGTCCTGATGTGACCTGCAGGAACACAAGTGCCTTCCCCTCCGCGGGCCTGTGCTTCTCCCACCCTGAGATGACACAGCAGCCCCCGTGCAGGTGACACTGGGGCCTCCACCTCCGCTTGCAAATCGTCGGTAGATGACACAATGAGATATCAAAAAATCATCTTGGAGTCTATTAGAGATTCACCTTTAAGCCTAACTGTTAAGAACTAATTCCTGTGATGGGCACAAAAACAGATTCATTCTAGAACCGAATCTTGTATAGTGTACCTAATACTGTTGGATAATTCGTCGGTATATTTTCTGATTAATGGTTAATGCTTCCTTTAAACATGATCGGGTCATCCATTCACTGTGTGTGGTTTTGTTTTGTTTTGTTTTGTTTTGTTTTCCAGTTTTATCTTTGTCAATAGTAGCTAAATTTTAAAGGGGACACCTTTCATCCCAAAGTGCTTTACAAATGAACGGGCTGATCTGTATCACACCCAGGTATCACTGTGCTGTCCTTTGCAGTCAGATTTAGAAAGTGTTTTAAGAACTACATGAAAACATGAGGTTAGGTCAGAAATAGAGCTAATGTGATCAAACAGTTAACATCAGGAAGTAAATTTGGCTGGCAAAATTCAAGGTAAACTTTGCCAGAACACTGACTTTGAACACTTCTGCCCATATAAAAAGTGCCATTGAGTTTTAAATGACCAGCAAGTATTTAGGAACAAGTCCTGTTTTATTTCTGCACTGTTTCCCACCCCTCTTGGCACCTGCCTCTCAACAGGTGCAGCTACTTCTTAGAGATCTTTCCGCTAAATAGCACCTGGCCTAACTTGATTAGCTTGGTCTGATGGACTGTGATAGTGTTAAGTATCGGGGCTCTAGGCTGCCGACCCGGGGCTCTCATGTACTGCGTACAGGTTGTGCACTGCCCCAGTCCAGGTGACTGGTACCCACTCAGGCTGTGTGGTATATAGCATGTGGTGGCCCCCTCGACAGGCAAATGGTTGAAGGCATTTATGGAGTTTTAGCTGCGAGGAAAAACGATGGGTTTTTAAAAACGTATATGGGCTAATATGCCGAAACCCTGAGGCCACATAGTGGCAAACTATGATGAAAAATTGCTCGTAATGGGTAGGTGCCTTGTTATGAGCAGGAGCATAATTATTTGTTGTAGTGATGGTATGGATTTCATAAAGATCATGTGATATTAAAACATTTTCTAACAGTTTATTCTTTCTGTTCACGGTATTATGGAATTAGGAATTTTTCCTGATGAATATGGCATATAGTCTTTGAATTTAAAGGTACTGAGAATTAAGTTTGTACTTTTATAAGCTTGGACTTTAAACACTAATGGTATCTCATGAATATCCCGTGCGTGTCGGGAGAGGGAAGGGTACTTACTGGTTGGTATTTCACAGTGTACGAAATAGCTCGTTTGAAACTCCTAGCAATAACGCTGTGCCGTTGCGATCTTTTTCCAGTCTTCTCAAATTCCACGTTTAAAATATGTTCGTTCTTTGTAGGAACTCGTGTACCCTTAAGCCATCGTCAGTGTTGTAGCGGCTCTGGTGCGGAGCGGGCTCTTCACCTTGTAGCACTCCATTTTACTAACCCGGAGAGAGGAACGTGTCTTCTTTTGGCTGGAGCTGTGCACATGGGGAACACCCACGGAGGCTGTCTTATTCCCCGTGAGTGGCCCTTTCCTAGGCAGGCAGTCATTGAACTCATCTCTCTCGTTCCCCTTCTAAATTATAGATCAAGGATTACTCAGGCTGTCTCTTAGTTACCTGGAGGGTCAAGGTTGGGACTGACCGTGAGTGGAATCAGCTGCACTGCCTGTGACTTCTGCTAAGAGCTCCTGCCATGCCCGCCCAAGCAGGAAACAATGGCTTCTCTGGCTTCATTTCCCTTTTCAGTTGGTTTGTCTTCTAGAAATCTAATCAGATGCTTTGGGGAATGCAACGTATGATTTGCTAGCTCTCTTGCAACTTAACTCACTGTGAGAATAAATATGCATGCTTTTTGTAATTAACTGGTGCTTTGAAAACCTTTTTTAAGGAAGAAAAATCTCAACCAAAGTTATGCTCATCCACACAAGCTGACCCTGAGTTAATTTTAGCACAACTCATTCTTCAGTGCCTCATTACTGAAAACAACATACATCATCACAGTAAGGCTTCCAGATTAGCACTGTTTTGCTTAAAGATTTATTCTCACTGTTTTCCAAAAGCGAATGGCTTCCATGTAAGAATAAACAAACTAGGTGCTTGTAAATAATTTATTACAGTTTACTCTATTGCATTTCTGTAAACCTGAAATGCATGCCCTCCAGGGGAAGACTGTGAGTCAAATTAAAAAACAAAATCCAATAACAAGCAATACGAAACTGCACGCTTTCAAATTACCAATGTCCTAAGTGATTTCAGAAAAGGGGAAGGAATTTCTGCTCCCTTAGCTTTGAAGAAAAACAAAGGGAAGGCACTAGTGTGAACCGTGTAGCACTAGTAACAGAGAAAGTATTCCGAATCTTCCTTCTCGGATTTGTCATCTCTGGAAGTCAGAGAGGTGAACGGATTGCAATGAATGTAAACTCAGATTGTGGAACTTGCGGTCCCCCAAAGGGGAAAAGCACATCCCATGGTTCTCCATGTAATCTGAGTGCACTGTGAGATGCTCATTGGTGTTTTGTAGAAGTGTTGCTGGGTAAAATAAAAGTGTACGTGAATCCTCTTTTTTTTTTTTTTTAGAAACTCATGGTTTGCTCTAGTGTAGCAAGGGCTCAGGGTGTGCTGGTCCCAAGCCTGTTTAACCCAGCATTTCCAAACTATTGTGACCCCAGGATCTTTTTCAAAACCCCTTTATACCCCTACGAACCTCCACGAAGCCATGGAAAACATTTTGGGAAGCACTACGTTAAACAGTAACAGCAGGGAGGCAGAATTTGCATGCATTTTGTATAATCTAATGTTCTAGTTAATGGGTGTACATTTCCTCCCCTGGAGACAATAAGCACAGAAAACTGTAATATAGGTAGTCTGATATCTTTCCTTTGATGGAAAGATCAGCTGTCAATGATCCTGGGTTTTTCCCTAAAAGTAGCAAAATTAACACAAGGATTAACTGGGGTAAATAATGAAGATTTTAATTCAGATCTAGAAGAAAATATTGCACAACTGAATGCAGATTTTTATCCACAGATAGTTCTAGTGTTTAGAAATGATAAGACCTATCACTGAAGTTTATAAGACCTAATTTGGATGTAAATCTGTTTTTTAAAACACTCTTTTTAGGAACTTGAGACTTGGCATCTGGCATTCTAGTTTAATACAAACTAATGATCGCATTTGGAAGAATTTTGCCTTTATTTCTAAACATCTAAAGCTCTGAAATGCCTTGATGGAAGGTGTTATTTTCCTGTTGTACAAAGAAATGTTAAATTGTTGTAAAAAGGCTTACTATAAAGTACTGTGAAATAATACTATGTGATTTTGTGAACGAAACTTATTTGGAAACGTTGATTGATTTTTATGCCTGTTAATGTATTGTCAGAAGCACAGAAGTGTAGTTTTGTTTTAATAAACCAAAAAATGAATATATTCTTGATATCTCAAATTTGTAGTTGAAAGTTCCCTAATAGGTTATTATACCATTGCTCTTGTTGGACTTTACATAGGACTTTAATAAAATGTTCATAGGAAATAGCCTTGCATAAATTTATGGACCCCCAGTGGATGGTTTTTATCACTGACCCAGAGCTCTTCAAATTTGATCAAGCTTTTTATCTCCTTCATAAATATTCATATCACAGAGATCTACTTTGAGTTTCTGTAAAGATTCCTTTAAACCTGGTGCTTCTGTCATATCTTTCTGTACTGAAGTGTTAGGTTTTTTCCACTAGTTCATAATAGTTGCTCAGAAATTACTTTTTTGACAAGTAAGGCAAGTATTTTCTTAGAGCACTATTTTCTGTGGATCCTTCGAAAGCCTTCAAACGCAGCCTTCTCGAGAGTGCACCCTCCAGAAAGGGTGGCGGCCACATGCCTGGACCATGCTGTCCATGCCCTTTGGGTCCATGACATGTCTGTGACCCTGACACCCCAGACCACGAACCCTGCTCTCCACCAGACCCTCTATCTGAACTTGGTACTTTGTCCCCTCTGATTTGCTTTGGAAGGTTCTTGCCAGGACTATATCCTTGCCCTCTGGTGCGTTCATTCTTTGCATTGGCAACTTTCTTGCTGCCGCCCAACGTGACCTTCCCCTTATCATACAAAGTTCCATTTTTTACAACCACTTACTCTAAATGGATGTTAATTGAAGTCTCATCTCTTAATGTTCAGTTCTGTGCTCACTCATTTTAGTCCTGTTTATTCCCCCTTTTCACACCTTGCAGTCTGTCCTCACACCCATCTAGTAAAATTCTAATGTCCCTCCTTGACGAATACAAAGTCATTTTCCTACTTGTCCGCAGCATGTGTGGTGGTGTCCCTGCCACAGCCTGTCCTCTCACTGAGATGCTCTCTTGTTCTTCCAGTTTCCCTGGCCCTCTGGTCTTCTGTCTCTTCAGGATTCCACGCTTCACCTCTTCCTTGCCTCCCACCCTTTATCAGATGGTCCTGGTATTGTTTCGGGAACCTCTGAGTTAAAAAAAAAAAAAGTGAATTTTGTCCGAAATTTTTATTTGTTTTTTTAATATGAAAGCACCTGGTTTTTACATGGTGGTGCGACAAACTGTGTGGATGGCGTACACGGCTTCCCAGGACCGCGTAGATCTCGGCAGCTGCCAGTTCCCGCCTTCTGGCCTGGCCGAAAGCAGTTACGAAAGCACCAGTTCCAGAGGCCCCTTCCAAGAGCCAGAGGGCGATCCATTGTTGGGAGAAGGTTGACCTTGCTCCTCTGAGTTTGGCAGGGATGAAGTCTCAAACCAAGGCTTTGATGATGACCACTGGCTAGTGTTTAACCAGGCAGGCAATGGGCCTCTGAGTCGGCCTTTGATGTTGGGCTCATTTCCATGCCCACGTCAAGGAAAGCGCACGTCCAAACAAGTCAGTGTTGCCACAGGTGGTGGCTTTGGTGTTAGTGCAAAAGCTGCTTCTGACAGGAAGTGATTAGAATAAATGCACAGGCTCAATTTCCAGCCTTCTGGGAAGACGTCTTGCCACCTTCGCATTGCAGGTCAGTTGAAAATTAGAAGGCAAAGAATCCGTACAGATACTCTGTCAAACACCTGCCGAAAATCCTCAAGTTGCGTAGCCAGGGTAGAGAACTCAGTGAGGTGCCCGCATACAGCAAGGACCTCCTCTGGGGTTCTTTGTTGGTGAGCTGATCCTATACCTAGACCCCCGTTTGCCTGCTGTGGTCCCTTCCTAACTGAGTAATGCCCTTTTGGCTCTCAGAAGAGACTAGGTGCAGATCATAGGTCATGTGGTCACTGTATCCGTGGGGATACGCATCTGCCGGTCAGTGACAGAGAGGATCCTCCTGCTAGCCTGGAGAAAGAAGCTACTTTGTTGGGATACCATTAGTTTATTATAAAAGACATGGACGTTATTTGCATGGTGGACGATTTCACTGGAATGGGCAGCTTTGCTCGATGCTGTTTCAATAATGATTTCTTTCAGTCTGCATCCTCTCCGATATTGTCACCATCTCTCAAATAATCCGTGTCATCTGAACTACTTTGGTGCCTCCATATTCTAGGAGAAGAACTATCTCCAATGTTCACCGGGAATCTCTCCACCCTTTGCTTTTAGAGTCTGATCCACTCCGGTGGTATTGCTACCACTGTTGCTCGCAGTATTGTTCCTTGAGACTTTTCCGGAAGCGTGATGTCTCTGTTTGTTACAGTTTTGGCTGCTCTCTTTTCAACTAAAACTCCGTCAGAGAGGGGAAGAAACTCTTTTTAAAAAGTTTTTTACATTTTATTTTAAAGAGAGCACGAGACGAGGAGAGGGAGAAGGAGAGAGAACCTTAAGCAGGCTCCATGCTCAGCGTGGAGCTCTAGGCAGGGCTCGATCCCACGACACTGGGATCATGACCTGAGCTGAAATCAAGAGTCGAAGCTCAACCAACTGAGCCACCCAGGCATCCTCAAGGGAAGAGACTTTCTAAATGGCTGTCCTGCCATGACTCTGGCTGTTGCAGTTTGGACTTCACTACATTTTTTTTTTTTAATATACTCAGATGTTTACCACTTGAGAACTTTACCAACTTCAAATTTGCTTGTAAGGAAATGTTTATAAACATCTAACTGCCGCCTCTTGAGCGAATCTGAGCACTTATGGGGGGACAGCAGAGACACAACGCCGATGCTCTCTAATCTTTCCGTTTTTCAGGATCCCCCAAAGTGCATCTCTGCTAGTACTTTTGGAGGGTTTGAGGCCAAATCTGCATGCTTTGTAATTTCCCTGTTAAATACCACTGTTAAAATGGTGAGCAAAATACCCTGCTTCTCTTTGTATGACTCTAGGTGTGCATGGTGGGGAAGAGAGCTACCTGTCTCCCTTCACCTAATAAGGAAAACCAGAGCTGCATGGGGCCCAGGATCAGGATTTCAAGGAGGGAATGAATACGGTTGCTCTCTGTTGATTGGTGGTTCTCTAGGGTGATCGCCAGACAAGCAACATCAGCACCACTTGGGAACTTGTTGGAAAAGCAAATACTTTCGGCCGCACCCCAGTGCCCAGCGGTCTGTTTTAACACACCCTCAGTGGTCTGAGAAGCTCCAGACACACTGCCTTGGCAAAAATTGAAGTGTCACACTTGTGCACATTTTAATCAGGAAGTGGAAACGAGGGGACAGCGATTGGTAATAAATACCCTTTCCAAAAGGCTTCTTCTCGGGAAAGTAGGAACGCCATCAAGTAAACTTGACCGAATTGGGCTATGGGATGACAGAGCTTGGACTCTATGCATGTTGAGGCACATCTGCATTGGGAAACGGTAATAGTGAGGCTGGTCATCGCTTAGCGGTCTCTAGATGAGGACACGCATACCTCCTGCCTTGTGTGACTTGTCATCTGGGTGGTTCTCAGCACTCAATTTATGAAAAGAAAGGCATGCCCAAGTGTTGTTCTGTGTGTGAATTTTATAGAGCCCTTCAAATCACTGTTTGTCATTTATTTTTTTTTTAATTTTTTTTAACTTTTATTTATTTTCGAGAGACAGAGACAGAGCACAAGCGGGGCAGGGGCAGAGAGAGAGGGAGACACAGAATCCGAAGCAGGTTCCAGGCTCTGAGCTGTCAGCACAGAGCCCGACACGGGGCTCAGTTCGCACACTGCAAAATCACGACCTGAGCCGAAGTTGGATGCTGAACCGACTGAGCCAGCCAGCTGTCCCAGTTTTTATTATTTGTCATAAAAATTATTTTTAATAAAATGTCTAACACATTGTTTTGCTGGAGGCAATCAACTTTCTTGTAGTTTCACATCTTCATGTAATTTTCTAAGTTCTGCACTAAATGGGTAAATTGTCTCTACATCGCTGCGTGGCAGTTTGATCATTTTACTTACTCGTTTGCACTCCATTTGGCCGGTGGTCAAACAACGATGCTTCTGTTCTAGATTCTGTCATCGACTTAACTGTGTGAACGCGGGCAATTTTCTCCTCTGTGACGCTTGGCGGCTGGATGCTAGGTGACTCCTAATTTCCCTTTCAGAGCCAAACCTTCTGTCCTAAAGTGGATGTATGGAACAGCAAATACCACCCAATTGCAAGCCTTTAAAATTTACAAAGCACTTCCACATTCATTCCAATGAATTGCTTCTTCGAGGATCCATTGTGAGGTCACCCTCACACAATAGAGAGGACAGCCACGCTCCCTGAGGTGCCGTGACTTGCTCAGAGGATTTTGCAGAAGCCCTCTTTCCACTGTGCTGTTTGCAACAGAGTTGAGCAGGAGGAGAGCTTCTGAGGTTGTGAGATGGCCAGAACTGGCTACCATTTATTATCTGATACAAGACAGAGCCAAAACTCGGCAATGATTAACCGCATGTGTTGGGGGAGGTTATCGAGAGAATGTGACCTCCACTTGACCCGCAAGCTGAACCGGGGCAGTGGGAGGTCCTCACCCTCTCCCCTGTCCGTGGAATGTACATTTCGCCCATTATTCCCGCGCTAACAGCCATTTGAGGGATGGAAGTGTTGGCAGAGGAAGGTGTTGTTCAGACCAGTTTCTGGCACTGATCCCAGTTAGGGTCTGTCTGTGAACTTTTAAGATCCCGACACGTGGGTGCAGAGATCTCCCTGTCTCGCAGCTGCCCAGGATAAGCCTCGTAAGTTCCCTTGCTTCTTTAAGTCCACCACCTACCAATCTGGAGTGGTCTGCCTCTTTCTTTGGTGTCTCCTGCCCTTCGTGTACAAGGGCCAGTTCGTGAACCGATCATACGATAGCCTTTTGATTATCACGCATGTCCAGCACCACGCGGATCCCTTGGTGGTGGTCCAAAAGACCCCAAGGGGAAACTGAATGTAAGCAATTACTCAGGGTCATGTTTCTCGCAGGCTGTGGGGCTCGTTTTCAGACTCGATCTTCAGCACTGTGTTTTACAAATGCTCAGTGGAGGCACTCCGCCTCCCTGGTGGGTCCGTGTCTGGAAGAGAGAACAAGTAACACTGAAACAGAATCTGCAGATGGCATTTATCTGGGAGGTGTTTTGAGCACAAGGCAGACTTTGGTTGGGCTCACTCTGAAGTCTTCCACTGTGTTCACCGGGTTGGAAAAGTCACTGTCTCACGTGGAGGGAAGAGGTGGTATTTCCACCTGTCCTCCCCCGCTGCAGTCTGCAGTCCTGGCCCCTCCATCTGGGGTCAGGAGATACCCCCTCCCCTACAAAGCACTGAGTAAAACCTTCTGAACCTGCACTCCTGGGCCAGTAATGATATTAACAGGGTCATAGCTACCTAATGGTGTAAGGCTCAAAACCGCTAGTCAGTTTTTATAGAAAGTTTGTCTCTGTCTCTGGATTGGGAAGTTTTACAGAATCTGTTTTGTAGGGGCCTTCCAGCCTCATTAACTGTCCCCACTGAAGCGCCCTCTCCCCGTAAGCACAGAGCAGGAAATTAATTTGGAAAGAATGTTTCAAATGGGCGGTGGAACACAGCCATTGTCTTTGATCAGGACGAAGCTTAATTTTTATTGGCAACAACCTTCCATTTGAGGCCATCCTCGATGAAAATTCACTGTGCTCTCTAGTCTGTTGTACCAGGAGCATCAGCAGAATGGTGTGTCCACGGTCACTGTTTTAATTCAATTTTATTAACAATAGAATTCTGTCAGTACCCAGAAAATAGCTTTACATAAATAAAGGGGAAATGGAGAGATTGAAAGAGTACTTGTCAGAAAGGGCATCCGGGTCTCATGACACTGCAAGGGGCCAGAATACGGCAGACACTGAATATGGGGGTTCCTGTAGCAGAGACGACCCACAAGCACACAAAGACAGATGACACCGAGAACCAGACAAATTCCTGAAAAGATGTGAGAAAATCAACTCTAAAAGTTATAAAATAGTTTGGAAGGACGAAATGCTTTTCTATGTAAAGTAACCTCCTGGCAAGGTCTTTAGTGATAGAAAGTTCATCAAGTCTGCAAATTAGAGTCAGTTACTGTTTATATCCATCTGGGCAAACGCTTGATTTCTCCCCTTTGTAAATTACAGCACCGAGAAATGACTCCGCACCTATCACAGGAAACCAAAATGAGCCTGTGGGCGATGCTTTGAAAGTATAATTTATTCTCTTAGGGTCATGGAACTGTGTTTTCTGGAGGCAGAGTCCTTGCAGTAGATTCTCTAGGACTCTGCCTATACCCTCGTGGCCACCTGGGGGTCACCCAAGGACATTCCTGCACCCCTTGTCTGCCTAGATCTCCCTGCTGAGGGCTTTCTCTGACTGGGAAGCATGGGGGGACCACAGAGCAAGCCAGAAGCGCTGGGGTGCTAACATCCCACGAGTCAACCAAGAAGGGGTTGGACCCGGGGATAAATAGTTGGCTTTTTTGCCCCTCGTCGGCACAGTTCAGAGGATCCCCAATGGGATTAAGCTCCAGCTGGCCACTCATTATACTTTTTTCTTGGCTTTCCCTCTTCCCTGTGTCCCTTTGGTCATCCCTGCTTCCTGGCGTCAGCTCACACATAAATGACTTGGAGGCAAATTCTTGTCTCACGAGCTGCTTTTAGGGGAACCCAAACTAAGACAGCCCTCATGACTATTCATTGACTAGATGCTGAGCTACAAGCGATGTTAAGAGTGTTTCCAAAGACTGTGAAGTTGGACCTACCAGTGCACTGACATACCAACCAGCTGAACAATTAGAGAGAGAAAGAGAGAACCCGACACTCTAATTCCCAGTTTGAGATCCACGCTCAATGATGGCAATGAGGAATGATCTATAAACATCGCCCTGCCTCTTTTGCTGGTTGCCAGTGAGAAAGATCAACACGGTGTTTGGAGAGATTAGAATTCAGGGTGGTAAATGCTGAGGGAGTGTTACTGTTATCAGTAGCCAACACTGACAGAGTTTAATAGGCAGGAGAAAGGATACAAAGCATAAAGTGTGGTGTTTGTCTCCTAGGGGACGCAGGACTTTTCCCAACAAAAGTCACCTGGAGGCAAATACAGAAATGGCTGTGGGAGATGGGGTGGTGACTGAGGGGGATACATGGCAATCAGTCTTCAGTTGGACCTGGAAGGAAGGGTGAGAACCGGACGGTGGGGACAGGAATCCTTACAAAATCTCACTTGATAATTACATTTTATCAAACTATTTAAAAAAAAAAATGTTCATTTACTTATTTTTTTTTAATGCTTATTTTTGAGAGCAAGAGAGAGAGAGAGAGAGAGAGAGAGACAGAGACAGAGCATGAGCAGGGGAGGGGCAGAGAGAGAGGGAGACACAGAATCCAAAGCAGGCCCCAGGCTTTGAGCTGTCAGCACAGAGCCTGAAGCAGGGCTCAAACCCACAGACCTGAGATCATGACCTGAGCCGAAGTCAGACATTTAACGGACCGAGCCACCCAGGTGCCTCATTGTTTATTTATTTTTGAGAGAGAGAGTGCAAGTTGGGCAGGGGCAGAGAGAAGAGGCCAGAGGATCCAAAGCGGCCTCTGCACTGACAGCAGAGAGCCCGATGTGAGGCTCAAACTCACAAACTGCTAGCTTGTGCCCTGAGCCAAAGTCGGATGCTTAACCGCCTGAACCACCCAGGTGCCCCAAATTTCACTGAACTATGAAGTGCGCATATGCAGACCCGTGCACACGTGTGCCCTGTAGGCTTAATTCAGCCCACAGACCTGCCTCGTTTGGTAACTTTGAAATGCCAGACAAATGGAGTCAGTGTTTAAGATTATCAAAAGGTTTCTAAATTCTAAAGTTCGAGTAAAATTCTAGCTTTTGTTAGGATTACTAGAAGATCTGGCAGCCCTGGGCCTGCATTCTACCAGGAACAGGGGGTTGATAATGAGTAGAGGTTTATTTAGATGAGGCATGTGCCTTTTAGTTTGCTACAGCTCTCCGCGCCCCGCCCCGCCCCCCCCAACCGGATTATCCTGTGGCATCCGTGTCAGGGTCAGGGGTCACTGAACCACTGGGCTTGCAGTTTCTTCTTTTCCCCCCTAAATAGACAGCAATGTCTCTAAATGCGTGTTTGTGCTTAAAATGACAAAAAAGAAAGCCATCTGAGTGTGCAGATGGGAAATTTGTTATTTTCAGGGGAGAAAACGTGGTACATATTGAGCGCAAACTAATTGCCAGTCGCTGAGCTAACAGATTCACAGGCACAACCAGCCACTCCCCATTTTACAGATGAAGAAGTGGAGGCGTGAACATCTTGGGAAACGCCTCAAGTTTCTTCAGGGAAGCGTGGCCAGCCTGGTCCTCAAACCTCTGCTCTTTCCACCGAGTGCCAGGGTTTCCTTGACCATGAGCTTCTTCCTGAGCGTTTGAATGTCAGGATCGGGGTGTGGTAAGTCTGTCACCACATTTGGGGGTGTGGTAGGGATGGGGGTAGTGGGAGGGAGAGAAGGGTGACACACCTGGAGGTGGGGTCTTAGGGTCACCCTTATGATTTGAAGTCCTGCTCCCAGGACCTGCACGTCTGCCTCAGGGGTTAAACTCGCCCACTCAGGGACAGAGAGGCTGCCGCTGTTGCTGGGGGTGGGGGGGACGTGAGGGCTGGTGTTGAGTGTGACAGATGGGTCAATCCCAAGTCTGGGGCCTCTGGATGAGGAAAAAGAAGGCCATGACCAGGAAGTCACGGGTGACTCCATTTTCACGGCTTTCTTTGGGTACAGAGCCGTGAACTGCCAACATAGTTTTGAGCAGGTAGAGTCCCCGGTGGGAATCTGGGGGCTTCTGGGTTAACTGTCTCCGTGATGTGACTGCTGTTGAGGCATTCATAGCTTTGTGATTCAATCCATGCCTAGAATCTGCCTAGGCTTACCTGGGTTCAAATCCCAGCTCCCTACTCACCAGCCCAGAGACCTTGCAGTTATTTCTTGATTAACCTCCTCCACCCATCGGGGATATAATGAAATAACATATGTTTAGGAAGCACTTAGCATCAGGTCTGGCATATGGAAAATGCGTTGTAAGTGTTAGCTCTGTAAAGGGTCTGTCCCTTTCCAGATGACTCAGAAACCTTCCCGCAGACCCTCTGCTTTTTCTACTTCCACCTGCCCACTCTCTCCCTCAGCCAGCGATCTCCGGGATACTCTGGAAAAGGCTATGCCAGCCACACGCAGGGACACCCGTGTTCGGGAGTAGTGTTTCCCTAGCCTCCTTAGCCTTCCTGAGGTCATGAAGTCTCAGAGGCCAGTTTGCTTGAATCTGATGCAGGCTGGGGCCGTGCCGCGCATTCCAGATCTGTCCACTAGGTGGTGCTAGAACTTCATCTAGGGCTCCCAGACCCGGCACTGAAAAAAAGTCCGGCCACCGCCCAGACCTCAGGACTATAGTATGTGCTTCCAGGAGGGCTTGGAGAAGGCTCCTTATGCACTTTAGCAATGACTGCCACAGATGAGACCTCAGGATGGAGCCTCCAGGTGGAGGGAAGGGAAGGGAAGAGACAGAAATGGAGAGGGGTGGGATATAAGGAGCAGCACTGGGTGTGGTTCGTGCAACCCTGGGTCTCTTGTCTCCCTTTTGTCTTGTGATTGTTCCTTCTTCTGAAGCCTCATTGCATCCCTCCCGTGGCCCTGGACTCTTTGATCCTTTCATCCCGGTATTCTCCGGCACCTACGACATGCAGCAAGGTGCTGGGGATGCAATGGTGAACGGTACTGACATGCCGGCCCTCAGGGAGCTTGCATTCCAGTCTGTGAGATAGGTCGGGAAGGAGTAAACGGGAGTGCAGACTAGGGTGAGTGCAGTGAACGAAGCTCATGGGGTGCTGTGCTGTGAGAGAGTGTAATTGTGGGGTGTGGACTGGGGGAGACTTCTCTGAGCAAGTTGACAGTTAAGCGGAGAGACTTAAGTCTGACAAAGAGCCAGCTTTGCAAGGGGCTCAGGAGTGGGTCGTTCCTGCCTAGGGGACAAGTAGGGCGCCGGGATGGGAAGATAGTGGGCTGTAGAGAAGCTGGAAGAAGGCTGGAACCCAGCACCAGAGCACAAGGTAGGAAGCCACTGAAGGGAAATCCACAGGGTTTAAGACTTTTCCTCTGGTTCTTTTTTTAAATGTTTATTTATTTGAGACACAGAGAGAGAGAGAGAGAGAGAGAGAGAGAGCGCCAGTCAGGGGCAGAGAGAGAGGGGGGCACAGAGGATCTGAAGCAGGTTCTGTGCTGACAGCCGACAGCCGGACATGGGGCTCTAACTCACAAACTGTGGGATCATGACCTGGGCCGAAGTCAGAAACTTAACCAACTGAGCCACTCAGGTGCCCCCAAGGTTTAAGACTTTTTTTTTTTTAAATTAACATTTATTTATTTTTGAGAGACAGAAACAGAGCACACGTGGGGGAGGGGCAGAGAGAGAGGGAGACACAGAATCCGAAGCAGGCTCCAGGCTCTGGGATGTCAGCACAGAACCCGACGTGGGTTGCAGCCAGCCCTGGGGGGAGTGCAGGAGGGCAGTGTGGCCTGGAAGGATGATGTGACATTTGATGCATAGACTCAAAACTTCAGGAAGGCAGGAACTGTGCTTGATTAATAGTTGTGTCCCCAAAAGCGTTTCCGGCGGCGGGGGGGGAGCCTCCGTTTGGCAAAACAAGCATAAATATTTGAAACCATTGGGGATACGGGTGCCAACAGGGCTGAAGCAGGGTCCCCCATCTCTTCTTGCCGCTGGCTGGCCGAGGAATGTTTGTAATGGCTGCAGACAGTGAGGGGCCAGGCTGGGCTGTCTCTTGTCCCCTTTGCTCTGTGCCAGGGGCCTCTGAGCCCACTCGGCCCTCACGGCTATTGCTTAAGCAGTGAGCTCCAGATCCCTCCTGTTCTCCGTTGTGGCCCACCTGCATGTTTCTTCACCTCCGGAAAGTGGGGTGCCTCAGGAGTCCTGCAGGGCAGATAGATGGGCCTGCAGAAGGGACAGTGGGTGTCCCTCCCATGCCACCCAGAATGTCTGAATTGTGTCAGAACTTCACTCCTAACGAAGATTTCGCTGGCTCTAAACTCCTTCCTCCTGAGAAGGCTACCCTATTAGGTCTCCTTTACAGTGTAAATTTTGCACCTTTAGTGAACTTTTCAGAGCAAGCTGTAAGGTGGGTAGCGAGGAAGTGTGACTTTGGGTCCGGGACCTGCGGGAAGATGGGCAAACGCTGAGGAGGGGCGGAGGGAGGGACTAGGGCCTGACAGCTGGTGCGCCGCGCTTCACAGTTTTGCTCTGGTCGTGCCCCTCTGGGACTCTGAACGTGAACCGTCCTCCCGGCCCAGAGGGAAGCAGCTCCTGCCCCTGGAGACGGCAGGCGCGGCGGAATAGGACCTTCGGCACTTCCACCGCTAGAGGGCGCCAGCCCCCGTCAGTGTGGCCCGGAGTTGTCTGTAGGCTTGAAAGCCACTGGTGGGAGAATTCGGGGGTGTCTCGGGGACCTCATATGGAAATACTGTAGGGCCTGGAACTGCTGTCTCGCATCCTCTGGACTCCCTCCTCCACTCTGGTGCTCAGACGTGGCTGCTGCTTCCTTGGGCCTGTTGCAGACCAGCTGTGGCCCCACAACTGGCCATGGGAGCCCTGGGAGTGGGGACTTCTGGCCAGGGCCCTCGGGGCTTTGGGCCACTGTGGTGAACATTAGAAGGGCTCCCCGAGTTGGGTCCAGTGTGTGTAGATGGGTCTGCCTGTCCAGGAACCTGTGAGGGCCTCCAGCCTCCTCCCTACGGGGTGAGTTTCCTGGGGGAGAACCCGCCTTGGGCCTGTCACTGTCCCCCCCCTGCCCTTCAGGCCTGGCTGGCTGTGGCACTCAGTAGGAGCTCATCAAATGCACTAGACCTGCACGGGTCCGCTCCTGCACACTGCTGGCTGGGGCGGAGGCAATGCCTTGGGAAGCAATGAGGGGGTGAGGAGGCTGGGGCTCTGCGGGTCCTGCAGGGTGATGGGACATTGAGTGAGGGAGGAGGGATGAGCCGGAAGGAGGGGGGAGGCGGGACCACAGCACCAAGAGGAGGAAGTGGGGTAGGAGGAGGCAGGGGAGGGCGGAGGAGGGTTCAGACAGGCAGGGAGGATCTATATCCAGAGAAGGTTTGGCCCGGTGGCCATTGTGGCCTGTCACTGTTCGAGAAGCAACCCATTAAACCAGCTCTGCTTCCGCCCCCAAAGCTGTCTCCTCCAGGCTGCTCTGCACCTGGGCACTGGGGCGCAGGGATGTTTCCCTTTAAGCACAGGGCCCAGCTCTCTGGAGGACCCGGGGAGACCCACCATCCAAGGCTGCCTTTGTGCTCCCGGGGCCACTGAGGCCCTGACAGCTGTGGGCACAGGTGTCTTGTTTGCAGCGGTTTCGGTTGGCGAGTCTTGCTGCCGGTATCTCTGAACATCGCCAACCGCGTGTGACGCTGCCTCAAGTTCTTGGGTCTGCCGCCTTCGCGGTGTGGGCTGTGGACACCCTGGGCAGGTGGCCTTCTCTTCCCCCAGCGGATACAGCTTCCACGCTGGCAGCTGGAGGACATTGCTCGTTTGTCAATCTCCAGCAGCCATTTCTTGGGTCTGAAAATAAACCCTCTTTGTGTCTAGGGCTTGTCTGAAATGTTCATATATTTGGTTTCAAATGTCGTTGGTAGATGATTTCCATCCTAAAGAGAGCCTTAGTGATGGAAATTGTCCAGAGCCTGAGGACTCTTGGGGAGCCGGGGTGGAACAGGATGGAGTCTGATGAAGGGAGGGTCAGCGGGTTGGAGGTGGTGGTGTTGCTTCTGAAGGCAAAGGTGGACGGATACAGGGGTTGTGTTACCAACACGGGTTCGCCAGAAACCAGGCGGCAGTGAGCCGCAGCCAGATTTCCATTCATTCTGTGTTGCAATGTGATCGTAGTGTGACTTTATTAGAGGAGAGACTCAGAGAGGCTTAGATTCCTGCCAAGGGCCACACAGCAAAGCAGTGACAGAGCAAGTCTCAGAAGGCAGACTTCTGCCTCTAGAGCTTCGGAGTTCTTTCTGCAAAATGAGACACAGAAAGGTGGTTGGTTTCATGTATTCAGTTGGTCAAATAATCTTCAAGCCCTCCTGCATGCTAGTTGTTGAGGATAGCTCAGGGTCTGATGGGGGATGATGACAAGTGGATGGGCCATTACCACATAAGGATGATGGGTACACTGTGTGGGAAGGCCCGGCAGGGTGTCAGGGTGACTCAGAGGAAGGACTCACCTTGGCTGAGTTGGGGACCAAGCCAGACTTCTTTTTTTTTTTTTTTTTAATTAATTTATTTATTTTGGGGACAGAGAGAGACAGAGCATGAACGGGGAGGGGCAGAGAGAGAGGGAGACACAGAATCGGAAACAGGCTCCAGGCTCCGAGCCATCAGCCCAGAGGACGCGGGGCTCGAACTCATGGACCGCGAGATCGTGACCTGGCTGAAGTCGGACACTTAACCGACTGCGCCACCCAGGCGCCCCCCAAGCCAGACTTCTTAGAGGAAGTGAAAGATAGTGGAGCTCTGTTGGAGGACAATCCAGGAATTAGACACCCCATTGAGAATTTCCCAAGAGAATCAGAGAGGACACACTAACAAAAAGACAAAGAAGTAGCAGAGATAACTGACTAGATGGCGTTCTTAGACACTGGTCCTGCAAAGCAGGAATCCATACCCTGAGGGGACTGGCTGGGAGCGGCCAGGGGCCCCCAGCTGGTCAGTGGAGGCTGGAAGTCTACTGAACAGGGGACTTTTTCTTTCCTTTAAAAAAAAAAAATTCCTGTTCATCATGGAAAATTTCAAACACGTACGACAGTGGAGAGACTCGTGCCACAAAACCCCACGCTTACATCAGCCAGCTTCAACCACCGCCAGCTTCAGGCCAATTCCGTTTCATCTGTTTTCTTCCTGCGCCCCCACCTCTGGATTATTTCAAAGCAAATCCCTGACATCGGATCATTTTCTCCATAAATATTTCAGCAGGCAGCTCTAAAGGATAATGACTCTTTAAAAACATAATCACAATAGCATGATCGCACCTAAAAACAGCAGTCATTCTAGTTGGTGTTCGATGTTCAATTACCTCAATTTTTTTCTTTTTTTAACAGCTTGTTTGTTCAAGTCAGGATCCAAGTAGGAGCCACACACGGCAAGCAATGAGGTCTTTCAAGTTTCTTTTGAGCTGTACTTTTTCTCTCTCATTTTTTCCTCCTCGCAATGAATGTGTTAAGACACCGGGTGCGTTACTCTGTGGTTTCCCACACCTGGTTCTTGTCATTGGCATCCTCGATGTCCTGTATAACATGTTCCTCTGTCCCCTGTATTGCCTGTAATCTGGAAATCTGGAACTTGGATCTGGAGGCTTGATCCCTTTCAGGTGCAATTTTTGTGTCTCTGGCATTCTTTTTGTTTTAATTTTAATGTTTCTTTATTTTTGAGAGAGAGAGTGTGAACAGAGAAGGGGCAGAGAGAGATGGAGATAGGGAATCTGAAGCAGGCTTTGAGCTGTCAGTGCAGAACCCCACGTGGGGCTCGAACCCTTGAGCTGTGAGATCATGACCTGAGTGGAAGTTGGGTGCTAAACCGACTGAGCCACCCATGCACGCCTGTGTCTCTGGCTTTCTTAAAGCACAAAATCGAAAGGCAGCCTGTTGAGCAATGTGTGTGTGTTTTCTAGTGTGTGCACACACATGTGCATTTACCTATGGGCTACTTTCTTCCCTCTTTGGCCACTTCCCAGAAGCCACTGTTTTCTGATGTTCCCAGGCTTCTCTCAAGATTGCAAAGCTGCTTCAAGGCTACTTGCCAAAATGAAGGCCAGGAACTGTAGAAAATATCCCTTTCTCAAAGTCAGTCCCTGGGATGCTACCTCGAAAAAGCCTTCTTCGGGGGGACACAATTCTTTGTGATGTCTGCACTCTGGTTTGCTCCTGTTGCCTCCTTCTGTGGCTCATATTTTGACGTAGAGTCCTTCCTGTCAGGGACCCTGAAAGTTCTGAGAACCCAGCTTTCTCCTCCCCCTCCCCACCCCCATTATTCAGTGCTGGCTCTTTGCCAAAGTTGAGAAGTTAGATGTGAGCCTCTGCTTCTGGCCCAAAGGTCTCATGGGCTGATGGGGCAGAGGTGGCGTGAAAGCTGAAGTGACAGTGATCACCCCAACACCCAGGGTGCCCTGGAAACAGGAGGAGGGCAGGAGGGTAGATCAGGGAGCACGGGTCTACTCTCTCTCCTACGGGATGGAAACTCTCACGTAAGCCAAAGACAGTGCCTGGAAGGGACAGCTGCAAAGTGGAGGAAGAGGCCTCGTGCTCACCTCCTAGGATTTCTGTCCTGGGAACAGAACTGAACCATCCACCAACACACGGGTATTTGGGAAGAAATTCCCAGGGGGGAATAAAGTATCGTTTTATACCTTCAAAGTATGTTTGGTCCCGTGGCCAAACCATGGGGAGGCATTCTTGATCCCTCTCCTTTGTCTCTCATGTCCCATCATCCATGGCCAACGGTGTGAACTCAACCTCCAAAACAGATGTAGAATTTGTCTTCTTCTTTCCAGTCTCCCCCAGCCCAGCCCCCACCTCCCTCATCTCCCCTCTGCTCCTCAGACTCTTACTTTCCCACCCTAGTCCATTCCTCAGATGGCAGCCAGAGCCATAGGTTTGAAACACAGATCCCATCATACCCGTCCCTTGCCTCAAATCTTGTAGTCGGTTGACTGGTTTCCCTAAAACTCGCATCTACATGGGACCTCAGAATGTGACCTTATTTGGAAATAGATTTGTTGCATATGTGGTTTAAATAAGGTCTTTCTGGTTGAAGGTGGGCCATAAACCCAATGACTGGCATCCTTAAAAGAAGAGGAGAGGTCTTCTCTGTGGAGAAGGCAGGTGGACTGGAGTGATGTCTACAAGCCAACGAATAGCAAAGATTGCCGGCCACACCAGAAGCCGGGAAAAAGCATGGAAGGATTCTTCCCTGGAGCTTTCAGAGGGAGCATGGCCCTGCCCACTCCTAGAGTTCAGGATTGTAGCCTCCAGGACTGTGAGAGGAAACAGGTCAGCTGTTTTAAGCCAGTTTGTGGTACTTTGTTATGATGGCCCCAGGCAACTAATACAAACCCTTAAGAAATGGCATTCCAAATCACCTAGAATAAGGTGGCCCATCCTGTCCTGCAGCCAGGCCCATGCTCCTCCTGACAAGTGGAACAGTCTTCCCTTCAAGTGTCATTTCCCAGAGTGGCCTTCCCAGAACAGCCTCCTCCCCCTGACCCTGCACTAACCAACATTAGCACCTGTCTGTCTGTCTCATATCTTTCTGTTGTAACTTCCTTCTTAGCACTTATTACAAGTTATAATGTACTTAAAATTTTTTTAATGTTTATTTACATTTGAGAGAGAGAAAGAGAGACAGCACGAGTGGGGGAGGGACAGAGAGAGAAGGAGACACAGAATCGAAAGCAGACTCCAGGCTCTGAGCTGTCAGCACTGGGCTTGAACCCACGAACCATGAGATCATGACCTGAGCCGAAGTCAGGTGCTTAACCCACTGAGCCACCCAGGCGCCCCGCAAGTTATAATTTAAATAGACTGTGATGCCGTTTCCCGACCAGATCGACAAGCATGCGTGTCTGTCTTTTTGTCCTGTGTCCCTAGCTCTTCATACTGGGCCTGACACCTTGTAAGGGCTTTGCAAATATTTGTGGAGTAAAAGCACCCAATGTACACGAGTGAAAATATTTCATGGGATGAGGCTAGGTGGAGAACCAGTCAGTGAGGCCGGGGTGGGGGTGGGGGTCGCTGCGAGTCTGGGGGAGGTCAGGAATGACCCAATCCACAGGCCCTGGGTAGGACATATTGATGAAGGTGGGTCAGTGCCAGCATCTATGTTTCCTTGTGAACTCTGGGGTGCCACATGCTTGTCACGATGTGCCAGACTCCTCTGCCAAATGGACAGAACTTGGCCCTGCTGGCCGCTGAGGAGAGCCCTGAGTCTGTGCAGGGAAGGCCTTTCAGCCCTGTGATTTATGGGGCCCAGGCAGAGGGCAGGTGATCATGATTTACAGGAGCCACAGACCCTTTGGGGCAGTGCCTATGGTGAATTACATCACCCAGCAGAGGAGATTTATGGCCCAGGCAAGACACCAGAGCCTCCAGGAGCATCTGCCCCAAGTTCACAGGTGGGTCCACTGAGGCCCTGGGAAGGCACATGACTTGCTCAGGGTCAAATACGGGCATCCTCCCTGGGGCAAGGACTGGAATCCAGCTGTCCTTGGACTATCCCAGACTATCCCCTGGGGACTTTCCTCAGGAAACCAGTCAAAACCAAGTAGAAAACCATCCCCATCCCCCATGCTCGCTGGGAGGCTGGCATTTCAATCACTTCATCTGGCCCAGCTTTTGCCTACAGGTAATAAAGATGACAGTTTTATTTCATTTAAAAGTTAAGCTTTTTAAAACTTCCCAGTTTTCCACCAGTGGAGCGGGTGCTGATAGGTCACAGATGCTCTTCCTCAGCCTCAGCCTCCGCTGCCCTTTTGATTTCTTTGATGCCTGGGAACTGGAGACAGACGTGGGTGGAGGGGGGCCGAGTGTCACCAGCACAGAGGAGGCCTGCGACCTCATTCACCTGTCCTCATTTCTCATGAGACTGCCAACTGCATCCAGGTGGGACCTGCAAACCTGGCTTTGTGTTGGGCACACAGTGGTGCCTAATTAAGGTGGATGGATGCAATGAACAGCCAGGGATGGCACGAGTACCTGCAGGCCAGGTGATCCTTTTTGTGATCTGCCCCCTCCTCTGCATTATCGCCGTCTCCCCACTTAGAGAAATGGAGCCTCTCAGAGCTAAGAGGGCCTGGGGGCCCTTTCCACCCACCTGCTCCGATCAGAAACCTGTTCGTCATTCTTGAGTCTTTCCTTTGCTCCCCTCCGCATGGCCTCCACCTGTAAGAGCTGTGGGCTCGATCACTCCAGTGTGTCTCAAATGCCCCCCTGCTCTCCATTACCACGGCCACCCCCACCCAGCTCCCGAAAGACGCCCTTCCCCCTGTCCCCGCTGCCACTCTTGCCTCCCATGTACTTCATGTTTCACAAAGCAGCTTTATGAGGGGCCGTGCTTTAAGACAAAACACACTCAAATCGTGTTAACCCTCTGCTTAAAACTGTCAGTGGCTTTCTGTTGCGCTTGGGGTAAAATTCTGACCCTTTGTAAGGGCCCACAGGGAGGGCCCGCCCATGTGGGTGCCCCCTGCTGGTGCCAACAGCCCCTTTAGCCCTGCACCTCCTCTCTCCACTGTTCTGTTGTCTCCACGCTCACTCACAGCCCGCCCCTGCCCTGGGTTCCCTGTGCGGGGAGGCTCTGTTCTCTTTCTGCCCCTTCAAGACTTGGCTTACACATTACCGTCTTCGGGACATCCCCTCTACCTTCCTGCCCCCCATGCATCATGCTCAGGGGTCACCAAGCTCGTGGGCCAAATCTGACTGCAGCCTGATTTCATAAATGAAGTTTATTGGAACACAGCCACACCTGTTCCTTTACCTGTTCGGCTGCCTTGGGGTTGTAAGGGCGGAGCCAAGAGGTGGAGACACAGGCTGTATGGTTCACAAAGCATAAAAATATTTACCATCTGGCCCTTTTTAGAAAAACAAAAACAAAAACTTACCGACTCCTGTTCTAGCCCAGCCTAAGCTTTTTCACATTATGTTGCCATTTTTCACATAGAAGAATCACTTTACCTATTTTCATGTTTACTTTTGTTTCGGCCTATCTCCCTATAAAAGTGTAAATTCCCCGAGTGTAGGGACATTATATGAGATAGATGATACCTCCGTACCCTGTCTGAGCATGGGGATGGGCGCACAGGAGGCATTCAATTATTATTTGACCTAAAGAATTATGATGTTGTCCAATATTTCTTAGGACTGATCTAGTAATTAATTACCGGTCAGATTAGTATTTTCAGATTTTGTTGAGCCTGCTTGCTCCAAACACGTGTACACACCCCCTGGGTGGGACAACTGAGTGTTGAGTACGTATTAATAGCCCTCTTGCTCACGGCAGTCACACCTGAGCACAGACTCTTCCCTTTCTCTCCCAACCTGATTGGCCTTCTAGATAATTTTTGGGAATAAATTGATTACAAATGGTAAAATATATATATGTGTGTATATATATATATGTGTATATACACATATATATGGATACACATATATATATGGATACATATATATGGACATATGGATATATGTATATATATATATGTGTATATACACATATATATGGATAAAATGTTTTCTTTCCCAGGAGTAAACAGGATGGAGGATAGACAATGGGCTGGTTTCTGGAAGAAGGAAAGTGGGCCCAGCATCGTGTTCTAGTCTTGATGCCATGAACTTGTTGTGGACGGCCTCAATTTCTTTGCAAGTAGGTAGATTATCAGTTACCTACTCTGGGCCATAGTGTCTTCATCTGGAAAATGGTTTCTGAAGAGTACAGATAACTCTTTAATTTCCTGGGGCTCTCATGTTAGAGTCAGATTCCCCATGTGTGACCAGGTTGTTTTGACTCCTAGCCTGAACCACTGGATTAAAAGGAGTTTGGATTTTCTCCTGTATCTCCTATTCTTTAAAAAAATTTTTTAATGTTTATTTTTTTGAGAGAAAGAGAGAGCAAGTGAGCTGGGGAGGAGCAGAGAGAGAGAGAGAGAGAGACAGAGAGAGAGGCAAGCAAGATAAATTCAAAGCAGTCTCTGTGATTTCAGCACCAAGTCCGATGTGGGGCTCCAGCTCATGACCTGTGAGATCATGACCTGTGTCAAAACCAAGAGTTGGACGCTTAACCGACTGAGCCACCCTGGCTCCCCTCCATGTCTCCTATTTGTGCTACGAACTCCTGGTTCAGGTTTTCCCATAAGCATTTGCTTGGTGTCTTTGGGCAAGATGCTGCACGTCTCTGAGCCTGTCTCTTAATCTGTGGTGGGATATTTAAAAAATATTAACTGGTTATTTCTTTTTCCTTCCCATCTCTTCCTTCCATCCATTAGTGGGAGTCCTGTCTTTCTCCATATGCCTTCCCGCGAGAGCAGAAAGGAGAAGGGAAAATTCTCTCTTCCTGGCTTTTGAGTTTCAGTAGCCTAGAAAGGACTCATGTCAGAGGAAACAAGATACATGAGAGCAAGACCCTCTTCCCGCCCCCGTCTCTGACCAGAAAGAGTCTCTGGGATGCAGGTGGGGAGGCAACTTGGAAGGGAGGCAGGGGAGGAGTAGACATGGAGAGACCTCACCAGGGCTTGGCTTCCTGCTCCCCAGGCTGAGCCCTGGAGAAGGAGCCACCTTGCCAGATGTGCCTGAGGGCAGAGGAGACTTGTGTCTGTCTTCCACAGAGGCAGCATGGCCTCAGGGGGAAAAGAACACCCTAATGAGTCTTGATAAAGAATTCACTGAATTGCCTCCTTTATCCTACCTAAAATGAAAAAAAAGAACAGATTATTCCAGAAGGGTCAAGGGCAACAGGGGCCTCAGGGGCAAGAATGGGGAGCAACCTGGCAAGGGGAGATGATGTCAAAATCCTTCTCCCTCCCCCACCTCAGCATTGCATCGGCCCTCCTGGAACTCCTGGGCAACCTCATGGCGAGAGGAGGGTAGGCCTGGATTGGCCGGTGTTATTCCACCACCATAACCAGGCAAAAAAGAGTGTCTCTCCCCTCACCTCGCTGATACAAATTTGAAGTTGGGCTTGAAAATGGGGACAAAATAGGATATGGGGTTTTAAACCAATGAAAAGTTTGGCTTGGAATAGAAGTGCAGAGAGGACGGGGAGAGAGGGAAAGCGAGGAAGCAGGGAGAGGGATTGAAAAATCAATCCCCCAGCCGCCAGCAGCCCAGCTGGTAGGCAGCAGATGGGGAAACGATGATGTGCAGATCAGGTGCTGTTAACAAGGCTGATGGCAACCATGAGAAACCACCTGCAGCCGGCTTTGCTGAAAATCTGGCTTCCGAGCAAGGGGCTTCGGGTAATCCATCTTGGGAGCCACTGAGCCATCAACTTGTTAAGTGGTATTCACTGGAGACCCGATCATCTTACACTCGGCTGCAGACGGTGGCAGCATCTCTGCCCCTGGAAGCCCAGATGGCGCAAATGGGGGTGGTGGTCCCGTGGCCCCGCTGCAGTGACCATGCACTGCAGCAGACGCCTGTGTGGGCAGCTCCTGGGTCAGCTGAACTCATGTTGCTGGCACTCCCAGAGCATTTGAGAGGTGCATCTGTTCACTACGTGAATGCCATTTTCTTCCTTCCGATGGCCACTCTCCTCTGGCCAGCCTCTGCCCCTCTGCTCTGGCGGCACGAGTGCTTGTGCTTAGTTCTCTCTCTAAGGGTCCGGCTGGTCGCGATGAAGAATGGAGGCTTCTGCAAGCAGCAGGGCCGGATGGTGGAGCACAGTGGGTACCGGAGCCCTGGGGTCAGATGACCTTGGACCCCAATCCTGGCTCTGCCCCGACCTGTGAGACTAGGGGTACCTATCCAGTAAGTATAACTTGGAGACTACAACCAACCACCCTCATGCCGGGCTTGGGTGGCCCATGACACATAACGGCCCCTCGGGCACTGGCACAGCACAGAGTCCCCACAGCGCAGGGGCCAGGTGCTTGCTTTCCTCGTGAGACTGTCACTCTCCCAGACCTCGGTAATCTGGTCTTTTAGTCCTGTTTTCCCCACCCCTCCTGGAACGTGTCCTCTTTCCTTCTCCCCAGGGCGGGCCTTGCGAGAGTCCCAGCTGCACGTGACGGTGGACGCAGACTCTTCCCAGGCAGAATTGTATTAGAGGGTTCCATTTCCTGAAACCCTGCCCGTCGGAGATAGCCTGTTTCCAATTACTGTACCTACCGGTAATTAGATGAGAGCAAACTGAAAAAATGGCTTTTGTGGGAGCTACTGGCACGGGATTGGCTTCAAAGCTTGTAGCCTCATTATTAATAATAAACATTTTGGCGATGAACTTTTGACCATGCCCTCATTGAACATCTTTCCTCATAAGCATGCTTTCCTGGAGAAGCACACGGTGCGTGTGGCAGAAAGGGACTGCCTTTGACATTGGAAGGTCGGAATTAAGGTCCTTGGTTGTGCCTGAAAGCTCAGTTCCTCTCTCTGTGCCTCAGTTTCCTCAACTGTAACATGAGAGTGTTAGACCATCTGACCTCTCGGGTAAAAATGCTTTTTAGAGCTTCAACTCTTATAGGAAAAAAACCCCACTGAGATCTAGAGTAAGAAGCTCAGAATGGCAGTGGTTTTAAAAATCACTTCTCCAGGAATCAACTTTAGTGAGTGACAACACTCTGGGACCCTCTCTGAGGGAAATGTTGGGAAATGATCCTGGACTGACACAGCTTTCATGAGAGTAACTTTTCATTCTGAGGGCGCTCTGGATGGATTAATCACGTCTTTCTAAGTCGTTCTTGACCTTGGCTTTTCCTTGGAGTTATCTGGGGAGATTTTCAACATTTCAATGATCAGACCACACCTCAGAACAATTACAGCAGAATCTCTGGGGGTGAGATGAGGTATCAGTACTTTGTAAAACTTGCCCATGTGATTTCCTTGTGTGGGTGAGGTTGAGAATCACTGCGTAAGAATAGGACATCTCAAACTTTGACACGGACATGAATCACTGGGGACTTTGAGAAAATGCAGGTTTTGATTCAGTAGGACGATGGTGGGGCCTGGGGCTAATAAGCTCCCAGGTGATACGTGCTGTCCGGTTCCAGGGCCACACTTTGTGTAGCAGGACTTGGAAGGCTTAGAGACCTGGCTGTGCTGTGGGAAGTTACAAATCTGTGAGAGACTAAGGTTATAAGAAGTCATCTGGGAAACTTCTCAACCTCACCAGCAGAATGAGACAGGAAAGTGTGGGTGCCCTCGTCAAGCTAATAATTCGGCCCCTCTTCAAATGGATGGTCTTTAAATAGTTGTTCAACATTTTTTTTTCGTTTGTTTTTGGAGTGGGAGTGGCATTGGTGTTAGCAAGGGGTTTTAAAAATTGTGACTGGAATGTTCTGTCTGCCCCAAGGAACGTGGGCAACTTGCTTTTAGAGCCAGACAGCATCCAAATCTTCTTCTTGTTCTTTGGGAGCGATCCAGCGTGCCTCTCACTAGGCAGCCATTCATGGAAACTGCTGGAGTAGCCCAGCGAGGACCTCACTTGGCCTTGGCTTGGAAAATTGGGTGCTTCTGCCTCAGGCTTTGACTCGAGTAAGGTTGTGGCTCAAAGACACAGGAGCAGTTAGAGTTGACTAACTAGCGTGAGCGTGCCCAGGTGTGGGGCCGGTGGTGACAACAATGGTGACCCACATGCAGCAGTGGCAGTGGTTGTTCCTGGCCTGTGGTTTGACCGGAGCCGGGATTCTGGCCATCCAGTATTGCTTGGTTCTAGGTATCCCAATGCTTTTGTGAGCTACTCAATACCCTTTTGATAAATGCATTTTCTGCTTAAATAGGCTTGATTTCTGTTGTGTGAACTCAAGATTCCTGATGGATACAGCGGGTTGTGGCTGGGCTCAATGACACAATCCATGCAGAGAGCTTACGGTTCTTCCCAACACATAGAAAACAACCGGTCAGTGTGAGTTCTGTTGATGGAGAAGAAGAGGAAGAAGAAGGTATGGGGGAGGGGGGGAGGAGAAAAAAAAAAACAGGAAGCGGAGAGGGACAATACTGAGGGGACTTACTTTCAGTAGAGAGGTCAAGAAGACTCCTGTAGGACATGCCAGGAAAGTTCACACTTGGAAAATGAAAAGACAGCCTGCAAAATTAGGCCATGTGTGAAGTTTGTCTCGGGGTGGAGTGTCCACTTCCTTGGATGGTTCGTTCCCCTCATGCAGGCTCAGATGCTCACTACATTCATCTGTCTGGCTGTGGAGGTCTTTCTTCAGAAGAAATTTCTATTAGTTAACGTGGGATAGGCTATGCTACAGTAACATTCCCCCCTGAATCGCAACGACTTAACACGGCAGAGGTGGGTCCGGCAACTCTCTGGTGCAGTTGTGCTTTATGTAGTAACTCAGCAATTCTGGCTGCTTTGATCTTGTGGTGCCATCAGCTCCTCATAAAGCTTCTCGGTCACAGTGGCCGGAGACGGCAGATGGAGGGTCAATTATCGGCTCTTATATGTCAGTGGTATCGGCAAGGACTTGTCATACAGCCTCTCTTACATGCAAAAAGGCTGAGAGTACACGGAGTATTTGGGGAGCATGGTCAGTTCTGCCACAACTATTTAATCTAGTCGAGTTTTTTACTTTAGGAGAAATTGGCATTAAAGGCCAACACTTTTATACTTGTTGCCGTATCTTAATTAAACCTCACCGTCACCATATGAGGCTAAGCACTGATATATATCATCTCCACTGTAATATGAAGAAACAGAGGCTTGGCGAGTGAGTGTATTACTGAGGACTTGTGGTTGCTAATGTTAAGAATCCAGGTCCGGTTGGTGTAGGCAAATAGAGAGGAATTTATTTATATAAGAAATTCTAAGGCTTCAGACACAGCTGCATCTAGGGTCTTAACGATGTCATCAGGCCTCCACTCATTCTCTTGGTCGTGTTTTCTGTTGTGTTGATGGGCTTTCTTGGTGCGCTAGGCCCAGCAGCTTCAGGTATATGTCCTCTCAGTTTCAAATATAGTAACAGAGAGAGAGAGAGAGAGAGAGCGCGCGCGCAAGTTTTTTCCTTCTCAGAGGTCCCAACTCCAAATCCCAGGATTAAGTGTCTTTGTTTTTTTAATTTTTAAATTTTTAAATTTATTTTTGAAAGACAGAGACACAGAGGGCGAGCAGGGGAGAGGGAGAGAGAGGGGGAGACACAAGCAGCACGGCGAGGACCCCCGTGTGACCTCGTGGGTACCCGCCCAGTGTGGCCTCCACCAGGCAGCTGGGCGGAGCCACGTTCCCCCAGCGGCAGGGAAATTATTCCTGTGGATCCACTTCTGCAGAGCGTGAATGTGGAGTGAAACGTGCTTTCTTCTTCTTAAAGGGAACACGTTTCAGTCCAAATGTTCCCTTCCACGGGGGTGGCTACAGTGTAATCGCGGCTCTGGGCCTGGTGCACAGTGAAGGCCCCCCCACTGAAGGAATGGGGGGAGATCACTGTGGAGGGGAGGGCAGGGGACGCGGGCATCCTTGAGGCCCTGAGATTTGCAGCACGTCAGTGCTCCTGGCAGCAGCCCCCAACTCCCACTTGGCACAATCAGAAATGCCTCCAGACACTGTCAATTTCCCCCCAGGGCAAAATTGTCCCTGGTTGAGAACCACTGCTATAGTCAGTGCTTCCACTCGGGGCTTGCATTCACACGCTTCGATCAACACAAAGAGGTCATTAGAAGAGAGGGGTCCACATCACCACTGAGGAAGAGATGCCTCTAAATGAAGCCATGGCTGGGTGACTTTTGAGCCTGGCAATAGCCTGAGAGAGACGCAAGTCTCTCGAGTGGGTGGTTGGGGAGCATCACAGCAGCACATAACTCACACCGTCACGGGACAGGGAGGTCCACCAAGTTCCCTCAACTCCTGAGAAGCCATTTGGACATCAGGAGCTAGGATCCACCAGGCTGGTTTGTCGTGTTGGGAAGTCAGCATTCTAATAATGAATGTTTATTGAGCTCTTGCTTTATGCAGAACGCTGTGCTGAGTTCTTTGCATAGATGATCATTTTTGATATTCCCAGCAGCGTTATGATGTGGCTTCTGTTATCATCCCTATGAAACAAACAAGAAAAGTGTGTGTTAAATCCTGTGTCCAAACGGTTGGCCTGGGATTTAAACGTGGACAATCTGGCTCCAGAGACCCCATTATAAATCACTGTGCTGCATATATATACATGTTTCTTCTCATTTCCTGAAAAATACACCCCAGTCCCTGCCCAAATGCCAGGGAAATACTATTTTAGGTGAAAACAAATTATAGTAAGCATTAAGGGATGTTTTTATTTATTTTATTTATTTATTTTTATTTATTTTTTTAATTTACATCCAAATTAGTTAGCATCTAGTGCAACAATGATTTCAGGAGTAAATTCCTTAGTGCCCCTTACCCATTTAGCCCATCCCCCCTCCCACGACCCCTCCAGTAACCCTCTGTTTGTTCTCCATATTTAAGAGTCTCTTCTGTTTTGTCCCCCTCCCTGTTTTTATATTATTTTTGCTTCCCTTCCCTTATGTTCATCTGTTTAGTATCTTAAAGTCCTCATATGAGTGAAGTCATATGATATTTGTCTTTGACTAATTTCTCTTAGGATAATACCCTCTAGTTCTGTCCATGTACTTGCAAATGGCAAGATTTCATTCTTTTTGATTGCTGAGTAATATTCCATTGTATATATATACACCACATCTTCT
Organism: Panthera tigris; assembly: GCF_018350195.1. Classification (NCBI taxonomy): domain Eukaryota; kingdom Metazoa; phylum Chordata; class Mammalia; order Carnivora; family Felidae; genus Panthera; species Panthera tigris. The sequence continues at coordinate 68,444,424 of NC_056670.1, read as the reverse complement.
TTATTCATCCATCGATGGATATTTGGGCTCTTTCCATACTTTGGCTATTGTTGATAGTGCCACTGTAAACATTGGGGTGCTTTTTGAGCTAAGCCTCCCTGATGGAGGACCAGGACACCTCAGCCTTCTGGGAGCAGCACAAGAATGAAGTCCCACCCAGGGTGTGTGGTCAGGCACTTCCTTTGTCCATGCTCCCACCTGTTCGAAAAGTTTTGGAGTGCCAGGGAGTGCAGAAGAGCAGCGGGGGAAGTGGCGGTGAAGACGAGGGCCAGAGGACACTGAATGGGGCTCAGACATAGACCCACCTTCCCCACTGGGAGGTTTTTGGCAAAGCTCTTTGTGAATTTTTACAAATACCCCCAGCAAGCCCCATGGGATTATAGGAGCTTTGGGTTGGACGGTGCTGGGAGGGCTCCCACTGTGCCTGGCTTTATTCCCTGAAGATTAGCAAGTAGGGGAAAAGCAAAGGCATCATTTAGAATGGTTTTGCTTCTGCTAATGAGCACATTGCTAGAGTCGTTAAAAACCCCTTAATTTAGATGTGGGTTGGAAGTAGAGAAATGCAAGAAGTGGAGTCGGAGGCCAGTGTACCTGCGGAGCGCCCATGAGCTAGGGATGCCTTATGAGATGCTGCCACCCTATGATCAGTGTGTCAAGGTTATTGTGTGGTAGCTGAAGGTGCACTTGAGTAGATCATGGTAAAGGAGCAGGATGGTGAGTGCTTGGGACCTGTGCTGTCGTGGGCAGGTTACAGATTGTCAGAAGAGAGAAGAGGGTGGCATCCATCATTAAGGGCAAGTCAGTGGGGGCACCTGGCTGGCTCAGTCGTTTAAGTGTCCAACTTCAGCTCAGGTCATGATCTCATGGTGCGTTAGTTGGAGCCCTGTGCCGGGCTCTGTGCTGACAGCTCAGAGCCTGGAACTTGCTTCAGATTCTGTGTCTCCCTCTCTCTCTGCCCCTCCCCACTCACACTCTGTCTGTCTCTCTCTCAAGAAAAAAAATAAACATTAAAAAAAAAAAAGTCAGTGGGGAAGACAGTTGGCATATTTAGTGGAACATGACAGTGATTTGCCTTATCCATACATCAGGTAAGTGTGGTCAAGGCACAAACAGGGATATTCAGAGAGTAGCCTGGTACTGAAGGAGGTCCATGCGGATTGGATGGTGATTGTGGAAAAACAATTCTAAGTCATGCGCCCATCGGGACTTTTGTTTGTAAGTAACAGAAATTCAATTTAAACTGATTTAAGCAAAACAAAAAACAAAGCAGAAAACAAGAGTGAGTGTGTGAAGGTCATTAAGTAACCTAATGGAAAATTCGGAGGTAATTTATTTCAGGCACAGAATGTCAAGAAGCTCAAAGGATAGGAGTAGGGCTCTGTTTCTCTTGACAATACTTTCCTCTGTTGGCCGCTCCCAGAGGTGGGTTCTCTGCAGGATGGGCCCAGTGTGCCTTGCTTCAAGTCCTAAGAATGAAAAGTCTTCTCTTTCTCATAGGTCCAAGCCTATGCCCTGACTTGAGTCTCAGGGGCCAGTCCTGGGTTCCAGGCTTCCCTCAAATGGGAGGTGTAGGCCAGGCCCACCCAAACTGCATGGCCCGGGAGTAAGGGAGGGGCCTCACTCAAAGCGGGGTGGGGGGGTAACCTCACAGGCTCTTGATGGATTCAGATGCGCAACTTGATCTCTTTCGTTCCACACGGAACAGTGAGAGCTGTTCCACACGGAACAGCCACAAGCTTGCTGATCAGGCGGGGGTCACACAAAGCATTCCTGCCCCCCTAATTTCCCATATGTTCTATAATAAGCTTGGCTGGCAATTTGATTTCACTGATAGTCATCACATCCTAACTGGTGATTTCTGATTAAAAACATAGTAAACTCCAGGGATGAATTTACTGATAAATACCACATGAAGTCCTAGAGATGAGCATAAAACATCACTTTTTTTCTTTCTTTTTAAATGTCTAAGCTTCTTAGAAAAAAATTTTTTTAATGTTTCCTTTTGAGAGACAGAGCATGAGTGGGGGAGGGGCAGAGGGGGGGCACAGAATCCGATACAGGCTCCAGGCTCTGAGCTGTCAGCACAGAGCCGGACACAGGGCTCAAACTCACAGACCGAGAGATCGTGACCTGTGCTGAAGTCGGATGTTTAACCGACCGAGCCACCCAAGTGCCTCTAACGTCTAAGCTTCTTAAAGCGAGAGCAGGTCTTGGCATATCTTCTAAACCTTCCGTCACCCAACCCAGCGGTTCCTGCGATTTCCCGTAACACAAGCTGCCTCACACAAACCTCAGGACTAGAAGGCCCACCTTGACCTTCTGCCTTCTGCTTTGCGGTGCCTCCTTCCCTGCAGTGAGGCCACCAGTGAGAGATGGGGAGGGGAGGGGAGCACGCTGACATGTACTGTATTTAATAGTGGCCAAGACCACAGCTGTGGTGAGAATTGGTTTGGGGTCCAAGATGTTTCTGGCTGAAAGGCTCAGGACAGCCTTCCCACGTTGATTTACAGCCTTGGACCATCTTCTTGTGGTCCAATCGTTGGTCCAAAGCCCCTTTAGGATCAAAGCAAGATCATAAAGGGGCTTTGTGTAAGCCTCTCTCAAACTCCAGCCAGATCTCACCTCGAGGCAAGTCAGCAAGACCAAATTCCCGCTTATCTTATCAGGTTATGATGGATGGATGAGATCATCCACATGAGGGCATGAATTGAGCAAACGGGGACGGTGCCTACTTGGCAAATCCTCAGCTGGTGTCTCCTTTCTTGCTGGAACTAGAGTGGGGCTCTTGATTCCCTTCTTTCTGGAAGCCCGAGGACGTAATTTTCCATTCACTATTCATCTTGATTACATCTTCCAATGTCTCCCCTGAAATCACTGATGGTACTTTCAGGTCCTATTAATAATATAGGGACCTTCTAGATCCCTTGACTTTATATAGTTGTTTATGTTCTCAGAATATAGGTTTTATTTTGGTGTTGGGGGCAGAGATGTCTGAATCACATTCCACAACTTTAAGCTTCAAAAAGCCATGGACATCATTAGCCACAAGGGAAATATAAATCCAAACCACAATGAGATTCCACTTAATAATCACTAGGATGGCCACAGTAAGAAAAACGGACACAACAAGTGTTGGTGAGGGTGCAGAGAAAGGAGAACCCTCCAACATGTCTGGTGGAAATGTAACATGGTGCAATGATTTGGAAAACAGTCTTGCTTTTCCTCGAAAGGTAAAACGTAGAGTTTCCACGTGGCTCAGCAATTCTACTCCTAGGTATATACATGAAAAAGAAATAAACACATGGCTACACAAGTATTTGTGTGTGAATTGAGTTGTTCATAACAACTTTATTCCTAATAGGCAACAACTGGAAAGGACCCAAACGTCTATCAACTATAAATGGGTAAACAAAATGTGGATTAACCTTAAAAAGATTATGCTAAGTGAGAGAAGCTTGTCACAAAAGACTATATATTGTATAATTTCATTTCTGTGAGGTTTCCTTGTGGCATGATGAAATGTATTGGATAATGGTGGTAGTTGCACAAGTTAGGGAGCATACCAAAAACCGAATTGCACATTTTAAATGGGTGAATTGTATGATATGTAAATTATACCTCAAACATATATATGTATGTATATATAATATAGTTATATATGCATATAACATGCAATTATATATGTACATATATAAAATACAATTATATATGTATATATAATACAATTATATACAATTATATGTGTGTGTGTATACATGTATGTTATATATGGGTATATATATATACACAGAGAAAGAGAGAGTCAGACAGAAAAACTAGCTGAATCTGACAGCAAGGGCATTCTAATGACAGAATTCTCTGATAGGAGTAGAAAGTAGCCAAAGAAAATATTCAGTATTAAAGTAATAATGGTAGAATGTCTTTCTCCCCATAAGCCAGACTAATCACTTCTGATCATGTGTTCGGTCTCTAATTCCTTATATTAATTCAGGACAATTCCTGTTATTGAGCGGAATGATCGAAAATTCTTAATTTTGAGGACAAATATGTAAATCCTACCTTTGAGGGGGTTGATGTATGAGACCATGTTTGCCATGGGAAATGGACAGCGCCTTCTGATTAGGAGGTAATGGGGAAGCATCTCACAGTTCCAAATGAAAGGGGACAAATGAGACTCTTGAAACAAGTACAATTTCCCTCTCACTTAAGGATGGAAATGTTATATTTATAAGAGCAATCCTAAGTGTTTTATTCATCTCAGGTTTCTCCTAGTGTGATGACTTATGGGAGCTCTGTTCTCCCCACGCTGCGCTGTCTTTGGATTTAACGTTAGGGACAGACCTAGAAGGGCACTTCAGGGGCTGGTGCAGGGAGGCTAGAGGGGTTTTTTTTTCACCAGAGTCAGAATCCATGTTCTTAGCTAACCAAGAGGACAATACTGGAGTCACAGTTGGCTATAAGCAACTTGAAATTACAAACTGGGTCCTGGCCAACTGGATATCCGTAGGACCCAGCATTGCCTCTGACACACAGTAGGCATTTCATATTATTTTCTTGAATGCTAAATGTTAACAAGAATACAATGGACAACACAGATACAGGCCCTTACAGAAATAGCAAGGGACACGTTCATCAAATAATCACATACAGATGAAATTATAAACTGTGAAATACTTTAAGGCAAAAACATGCAGGGGCATGTAGAATTATTGATGACTGAGTGTCCACGTGGCATCCTTGAAAACTTCACCTCTGGCACACTTTAGGTCTCTATAAGCGGATGTGTTTAGACAGAGGAGAAACTAGTTTACTTATCCATCACCAGGGCTGAGATGGTCAGGACTAATTTGCTCAAAGGAAAACTGCTTATGCCAGCCTGTCTCCTTGTTGAAGAAGGGAAGGGCAAATGGCTAGGGCCTCCTTGGAAACCATCTTGCAGGTAACTGTGTGTATCCTGGGCCACCAATCAGGCACTGAACTCCACCTGGAAGCCAGAGGAGAACGGGTCCCCAAGGAGGAGGAGTCTCTGTGCTGCCCCCATGTGGTGAAAGTAGAGAATGCACCTTCTGCGGCTGCCTCCCATTCTTCAGGCGTGTAGCGCCGTCCACACTGGCCCATCAGAGAGCCCAAGGTGTCCTTTCCCATTGCTTATTACCTTTATTGTTCTTATAAGTGCATGTTGTAAGCGCTTCTGACCTTACATCCGTCAGCCTATTGCATATGTCTCTACTTAGAAGCCCCGTAGAAATCTGATGTTTAAAATATCTGGAAATGAACTTATCACCTCTCTTCTCCTTCTATACTGTGTAGCCTGGTAAACAGCATCATTCAGTCCCCTCCTCTCCCTCTGCCCAGGTCTAAGCAATCACATTCTTATTCACCAAGACTCTATATATTTCACTGAATTTATCCTCTCTTTCCCATCCCCAATACTGTTCTGTTAGTGATTAAAAGTTTTTTGTTCAGGAAGCATATACAGAGTATGCAGGCTTGTTGTTTTATTAAAAGGTTATTATTTGACTTGCTGTTTCTTGGGGTAATTGTTCTTGTCCAGAGCAAAAGCTTTCCTACATATAAAGGACATTGGCCTGTTTGGTTGGAAATAGGCCCCCTTCTAGGAACATTACCAGTTATTTGCTTCATTTAGCTATAAATAAACTGAAAACAAAATGACCCCACCATCTATCCATTTTCTGATGGAGTTGTAAATCTGATCCGAAAAAGACAAAATACTTCATTGTCTGGAAATAATAATGTGTACCTTCTGTAAATGCTATCCACATCTATCTTTGAGTTTAGAAGAATGTGTTTTAAAGGTAAATCAAACAGTGCAAATGCACATCTTGCAGATATCCATAATTAAATGGAGTTTTCCTGATTAGTGCTGTAAGTCACAATTTGCCATTTAGTCCAAAATGCCTTGTGTACCACTCTATTAATCAATTAATCGGTTAAAAAAATAATAAAGAAGCAGTTCCTATGAAATATTTATTATGTGTTCTCTTGCCTGGAGAAATTTTTAGCATTTAAGTTGTGATGTTATCATCTATGATCCTAACAGTGGTTTGACCCTTTTTAATTCTCAAGTGTGTGTCATCTGAATGGAAAAGATGGGCAGCGAAATTTATTTCACTAGAGGTGTTTGGCCTTTGAGAGAGTATAGATCACTGGATTACTAAAGGCTTCGCATTGTTTTTGGTTTTACAAAGAATTGGAATTAGAAAAGAGAAATCGGTCTTTCTTTTGGTGAAAATACTCCAAATTTCTTAGTGTCTCCACGGCTTGGGTACCATCTGTTGCTCTATTTGTTTCCATTAATCTTAGATTTCCGGTGTTGCAGAATCATAGAGTATTAGCTCAGCATACTACTTTGAGATCATCCTCAGATAGGATCTTCTGGAAAGATTCACAGTTTATTTTAATCTTCTGTGTACAAAGTTGCAGATACTTGGGCCTGACTTTGGTCTGGGTAGCCAAATGCATTATTTTCTTCCTTTCCTTTGCCCCTTCCCACGCCTTTCTTCTATCAGCAATACCAAAGGGATTATTGGCAACCTCTCACTCATTCTGCCTGTGGCCTTGACAAGGTGCAACGATCATAGATTCTACTGAGACATGCTGTATTTCCCAGGTGTCTCTAGTAAATAGTGCTGCATGTGTGGTGAACTGAAGCAAATGAATTTATCTGCTGGCACAAAGCCGATGGCATGGAACCACTGTTGTTTTATTGAGTTATCTGTCTTGTTTGGCATAGTAGGTTGTGTTGAGATTCTTCCCACTTCTTTGTCTTTTTGAGTTTAAAATTTGTGGTTTTAATGAGGGTGGTGCTTAAGATAGATGTTAATATGATGTGCAATTATCTCTGTCGTGTTCCGTTAGATTTAAGCACCTTTTTTGGTCCATAGTGGGGTGAGTCGGCAGAAGACTATGCCCTTTGCTTGGGGGTCCTACGTTGAGTAAGCTCGCATTAAACTTCATACATTATTTGTGAACATTGAAACTACGCACTTCAGAAATGAACTCCATTCCTGTTCCCCTGGAAATTACTTGAAAAGCTAGCGTCTCTGCACGTGACCAGAGCCTGCTGTTTGGTTCAATTTTTCTTTTTCCTTCTTTTACCATGGCTTCACTGTGTCATGTAAATCTGATTTCTGCCTTAGCATTTCCATCCTTGGATTACAGCAGATCCTTGGCCTTTGCAGATTTCCAAACTCATGGGATTGACTATATTCTAAAGCACCTGTAGTTATTTGTACTTTTACAGAAATAAGAATTAGAATTGTGTCTATCAGAGGCTGGTAAGCTGGAGAGAGGCCCTTTGCTAATAAATACGCTTGACTAACCCCCAAACATTAGCGCGGAACCACTTCTCAATCATGGAAGTTTCCAGCTGCCTCTGGGTAACTTAATCTTTACTCATCCTACATTATAGATTTATGGACGAAATTACAGGCTATAGAGGTATATGTGGATTTGGAGTTTTGTGATGGTTTAGGACACTGTTTCTCAAGCTTTTAAATAATTGCTAACGCCTGGGAAACATCCCTAGAAATTCTGATTCATTGTTTTGAGGTGGGGCCTGAAGATATGTATTTTTAAAAATTTCTCCAGGCAATTCTCATGTGCAAACAGAGTTGGGGGCCAGTGGACTAGGAGGTACTTCAACGCTTCATAAACCCCAAGCTCCAGTTTAAAAGACTTATATGGTCCAACCCCTTTAATGTCTCCTAAATGAAAGTTTCTTATGATTTGGGCTCTGCATTCCTACTGTAGCCTCTCATTTCCTGTGTACATATCTTAGCCTCTGGTATGCACCTGACTCCTTCCTTCTATGACCTTCGGATATGCTCTTCCCTTTGCTGGAAAGCTCTTTTCACCTCCCTGGCCCTCGTGGACTCCTATGCATCCTGCAGATCTCAGCCCAACCACATTTCCTCAGGCAAGCCCTTTCCCCACACTTGCTCACTCTCTCACTTCCTCATAGCTTACAGTTGTGGTTAAGGTGATTCTCTGTCTCGTGCCCCTCTCCCCAACAATGGCCATAATGGGGTGAGTCAGCAGAAGACTATGCCTGTGGAAGGTAAGCTCCATGAGGGCAGGACCGTGTTTTCTTTGCTCTAGAACTGTCTTTCCAGCATAATGCTTACATATAATGCTTGCTTAAGACAGTCCCTGAGTGAACGAATATAAGGTTTACAGTATTCTTCATCTGTCATATTGACTATTTCACCATCAGGATAGAAATGGATTCATTCATTTAGAACTAAATGAAGTTGGGGCGCCTGAGTGGCTCAGTCACTTAAGCATCAGACTTCAGCTCAGGTCATGATCTCGCGGTTCATGAGTTTGAGCCCTGTGTTGGGCTCTATGCTGACACCTTGGAGCCTAGAGCCTGCTTTGGGTTCTGTGTCTCCCTCTCTCTTTGCCTCTCTCTCTCTCTCTCTCTCAAAAATAAATGAACATTAAAAAAAATTAGAACTAAATGAGGTTGATTAGTTGCTGATTAAGTACTATTCAGAACATTGTTTTAAGCCAGGGTTTCCCAGTCTGGGTGCTCTTGACATTTTGGGTTGGATAATTTGTTCTGGGGGCTGTCCTGTGCATGGAAGATATTGAACAGCATCCCTGGCCTCTACCCACTAGATAGCAGCAGAACCTCCCCAGTTGTGCCAAACAAAAATGTCTACAGACACTGCCACATGTCTCCTGGTGTCACAAATGAACCTTCATCGTTCTAGGCAACGGAGGCAGAGAGAGCAGGATCAGAAGTTACCATGACTACCTATGGTGGTGAACTCCATCACACTTCCCTGTTACTCTTTGGGCTGCTGGGAAGGAGGAACTTCGTCATTTCTCAGGTCACCACAAACTGATAAGTGAGAAAAAGAAAGAAAGAAAGAAAAAAAGAACAATTTGAAAATGTGGAGTCCTACTGGAGGGCTTTCTTCTATGTGCCCCTGGACATTTTGGATTCAAGATGAAAAAAAAAAAAAAAGAGAGTGATGGCAATTGATAGTGACTCATTTTTGTGGACCATGAGGGTCCTCATAATGAAGTCTGGGCAGTGGTGTGTGCCTGAGGGAAGCAGGCCCCTCTGAGCCCTCCCAAGACAAAGTCCTTGCTTCCTGTCTTTTTGGCAAAGTCTGGTTCCTCAAAGGTTTTCTGCTTAACTGATTTCAAACTTGGCCAGTCAACAAAATGATAGGAGATGGGGCGCCTGGGTGGCTCAGTTGGTTCAGCGTCCGACTTCCTCTCAGGTCATGATATCATGGTTCGTGAGTTCGAGCCCCACGTCGGGCTCTGTGCTGACAGCTCAGAGCCTGGAGCCTGCCTCAGATTCTGTGTCTCCCTCTCTCTCTGTCCACCCACCCCCCCACTCGTGGTCTGCTCTCTGTCTTTCAAAAATAAATAAACATTAAAAAAAATTTTTTTTTAAATGATGGGAGAGCCTTCTAGAGGTAGATATGCCTAGCCGTCTGCCATGGAGATTCGGAGTCAGGACAGGAATCTGAAAATGTGAGGGGCTTCCTCAGTGGTGCCGGAGATCCTCTGCGTGTGAGAGATGCTCCCCTGAAGCACAGGCCTTGCCTGTAGCCAGGACTTGAGCGGCTAAGCCGCTTTAGCATCGGTGAGTAGCTGGGAGTCAGGCTTCATGCCGAAGAGTCAGGGTTTGGGGTGTATGTGTGTGGGGGCTTCCTGAAGGCTGCAGGATGGGCCAACATTCTGTAAAAAGGCACAGTGGGAGGAAATGGGTGGTGGTCTATGGAGCTAGGAGCATATGACCTGCCTGAAATAGGGAAGGGCTGAAGGGAGTGTTTAGATCAGGGACAATATCTGTAGCACCAGATAACTCAAATCCTTTGTTACTAAAATCCATTTGGTCGCCAAGAGGGGTTATCATTTTTTTAAAAAAAATTTCAATCTTTGAGAGAGAGAGAGAGCGAGAGAGAGCAAGCAAGCAGGGAGGGGCAGAGAGGAGAGAGGGAGACACAGAATCCGAAGCAAGCTCCAGGCTCCGAGCTCTGAGCTGTCAGCACAGAGCCTGACACGGGGCTCGAACTCACGAACTGTGAGATCATGACCTGAACCGAAGTCAGACACTTAACCGATTGAGCCACCCAGGTGGAGCGGTTCTCGATTGTCATCTCCCTCCCTCCCTATTTCTCCCTCAATGAAATAAGGCTTCCAGCCTTTTTCTAATATTTTTATTTAGGGGAAAGAGAAGGAAGATGGGAGAAAGGTGATCTAAGTGTTTTTGCAACAGGCAAAATTTCCCTCTACCTTGAAAACCTTGAGAAGTCTAAGAACTGCTCACCAAATAGCAATCTGCTGGAGCTGGACCACTCAGGGCAGGGACAGTAGACACAGGGGTGTGCACAGGTGCTCTGGGCATGTCCAACTTCACCTGGGAACTTCCATATGGTCCAAGAGGGGAGTGGGCAGGGTGGGGGCAAGAGCTCATGTTCTCTGGGAGTGGCAGGGTTGATGCAGGGAGGATTTCTTCACACGTTCCAAGTAGCACTTACAGACTGTGTAACAAGTTCAATTTGTAAGAATCTGCTTAAAAGATGTCAACACACATGTCCAGAAAAAAAAAAAGAAAGAAAGAAAGAAAGAAAGAAGGAAGGAAAGAAAAAAAAAAACCCCACCAACAACTAAACAAAACAAAAAAAACAAAACCCTATTCTCCCAGGGAAGGAGTTAGTCATGTTTCTTATTGCAGACAATTTGAAGGAATGGGGTTTGGATGACAGGACATGAGCGCAATACAAATGTAATTGTTTGGAGGTAATTTGAAGAAAAATGAAGTGTGCTCTCTTGTGCTGAGAGTTCAAGAACATCAAACAGTCTTTATATGATGGAGTTTGGGGTGAAATTTCTCTTGGAAATTACAGTCTGAGTCCTGAGCTGTCAGTTCAGGGACTGGGTCCTCCGCTGCGGATGAACTCGCAGCGCCCCAGGGGGACAGCAGCTGTTCTAAAAATTCTTCGCCATTCAGGGGCTTCTCTTGCGGTTCTATGTAAGCGGGCACTTTAATTTTTAGCACTTTTTATTTTTTTACCATAGCACATAATCCCGTGGACATTGTTTGTCAGAGTGTTGGGGCCCGAGCTTTCACAACGACAGCGTTTCCTTAGGTAGAAGTGAGGCTGGCTTCCCCCTTCTACTGGCTCAGTTTTTGGAACAGCTGACGAAGGTGTAAATGATTGCTTATCGATGTGGCATTGAACATATGTTTGCATGATAACTAGGAGGTTTAACTTGGAAGGAAAATACCGGGGGAGCTCAAACCAGAACCACAGAATCTGGACATCTGGGAGTGTGAACGGCTACCTGAGTAAGCAGTGGTTAGAACTCAGGGCTCCAATCCACCCTTCCTGGGCTCCAATCCAGTCCCAGCACCTTTAGCTGTGGTAGATCAATGGCTTCCCCAAATCCGTGCCCTCTGCAATGTGTCTAAGCTCTTCCCGTTGAGGAGCAGAGTCTGTCTCCTGCCCCATGAATCTGGGCTAGCCTGTGACCTGTTCCAGTCAACAGAATGCAGGGAAAGTGCTATCGTGTCAATTCCAAGGCTAGGCCGGAAGAGTTCTTACATCCTTCCATTTTACTTGGAGCACTGCGTCTGCCCTGCGAGCAGGCCGGAGCCAGCCTGCTGGAGCGTGGGAGACCACGCGGAGGCTGGTGGAGGCTCCTTAGCCAACAGCCAGCCTACCGCCCGAAACAGAGATACCTAGAAACATCCAGAAGCATCACCACATAGTAGATGGCAAAGCAGAAGGAACATAGCCAAGAGGAGAAGAAATGCATAGTTGAGCCTTGCTTAAATTTTGAAGGAGTTTTGGGGCTTTTTGTAACAGCCATAGCGAACAGCTGTATCAGTGACAAGATCACGGACATGTTGGTTAATTTTTTCTGTACCTGTTCCCTTGACTGCAAAATGGGTGTTGTAATGTTATCTCAGAGCAACGCTCGTGAAGCTCTTACCCAGTGCCTTGTGCGTGCTAAGTGGTGATAGGCGTCAGTCGCTATTCTTACGGGCAGAGGTGCTTCTGTGCGAGTATACCAGTAACGGGTAGACAGCTGTAGAGAGTTTCAGCCTCTAGGCAACTGTGAGGGAGAGGAAATATGGGTAGGTGGATGGAAGGCAGGGCTTTCTCTCCCATTTCTGAGAAAGTAGGAAGAGGGAAGGAGGAAACTCTTTGCAGGGAAGTCTGCCCAGCGGGGTGGTTCTTTGCTCTCTGCAGCCCAGACTCTGGTTTGCTTTTCGTTTAGTTTCTTTTCTTTTTTCTTTTCATTTTTCTTAATGTTTATGTACTTTTGAGAGGGGGTGGGAGGGGCAGAGAGAGAAGGAGACACAGAATCCCAAGCAGGCTCCAGGCTCTGAGCTGTCAGCGCAGAGCCTAATGCGGGGCTTGAACTCACGAACTGTGAGATCATGACCTGAGCCAAAGTTGGAAGCTTAACCGACTGAGCCACCCAGGTGCCTCCAGACTCTGCCTTCACTTGATGTACAGGTTTTGAACGCTTAGCATCAAGTAAAGTAATAATTTATTTTATGGAACTGGATACTTCAAAGGAAAGGAACGCCAGATTGGTGTTGATTCTGTGTTGGCTGGTGGGAATATGGGCGAACCTCACTCTCTCAGGCTTTAAACACACGTAGAAAAGACCCAGTCAGACTTGATCAGGATAACAGTCCGGGCCTGGGAAGTGTGCGCAGTGGACATTGAAGGCACAGAGAAGCAAGGCGGGCGCCAGGAAGTGAAGGACACAGACAGCAGAGAGCCGCTCCTGACCCCTGTTCCCAGGCCCCTGTGACCAGTCACAGCTACTCTCCTTCCAAGATGCAGCTCGGTTTTTCCTTTGTGAGGAAACGTCCCTCCGCAGAGATGAGCCCATGTCGTCCTCTTTATAGATTATTGTTTTCAATTACCGAAGAGCCTGTTTGCACACCAGGCCTTACGTTTGCTGCTTACAGGGACATCAGCGATCAGAAAGACATGGTTCCTATCCTCAGGAAGGTTAAACTCCTGCAGTGTTCTGTCACTCTGACTGAATATTAGAATCACCTGGGAGCTTAAAAAAGCAATGGCTGGGCTCCACCATAGTCTGATGAAGCCAGAATCTCTGGGCGTGGAACTGGGGCATTGGAATGTTTTAAATGTTCCTCATCTTTTTCAGGTTGAGAACTGCTGACTTGAGTGGCAGGTGGTTTTCACATCTCAGCTAATAAAAAGGAGAGAGTGGTTGTACAGTTGGTCAATATATGGCTCAGTTATTGCAAGAACCCACGTTATTTTCACATTTCTTCTCTGCTATCTTCACCATGTTGGTTTTGGCCCCCGCCTCATGGTTGCGAAATGGCAGCAGTGGTGCCATGCATTACCTCCTTATCACTCTTGTTGCATCTTGAGACATAAAGATGTGTGAATAATGCCTTTCTCAGAATTTCCTGGGAGATTTCCCTTATAATTCCTGGTCCAGAACAGTGTCACATGCCCAAGCCTAAATCAGTCTCTGGCAAGGCAAATGGAACCATTGTAATCTGCTGAGATCAATGGATGACTCACCCTCCTGGGGCTGGAGAGGCAGCCACTTACTCTGATCATGTGGCCATGGAGACTGAACCATGGATAATGTTGAGACTTTGCCAGGATGGAAGGAGCGGATAGAAGTGGCTGGTGGATAGTACCTGGCAGGAGAGGACGGGCTGTGCTATGGTGACAAGGAAACTCCAGCCTCCCGGTGGCTTTAGCACAACAAAAGTTGACTTCACAATCAGAGTCTGACACAGGTTAAGTCACCAGCTGGTGACTTGGATCCATGCTCCTTTGTCCCTCCATCTTGTGAGGCCCCTATCTCACCACATGGCTTCCCAGCTTGATTCAACAAGGGAAAGAGTGATGGCAGAGGCATTTGTTTGTAACTCCCTCAACCCGGAAGTGACACACTTTGCCTCCGCCCATTGTCTATCGACTGGGACTACTTAGTTGCTCCTGACCCAACTCTAAGGGAGTCTGGGAAGAGTTGGGGGACACATAGAGAATTTTATGAGCGCAAATTGTTTTTGCCACAGCAGGCAACTAAACCAGAAGTAGAAGCAGAAAATGTAAACTGAGTTCAGAGGAAAAAGCATGTTGGGTCAGACATGCATGTTGGTTACATGTTCAGCTTTTGCTTCCAATCTTATTGGACTCCCATGGTCTCTACTACAAAGATGGAACACCAGTTGCTACTTGTATTGACACTGCCAAGCTGTTTGATGGCCCTGGAAGCTCCAGTCGCTACTCAGCTGTGTGTCTACATCCTGACATGGCAAAAAGTGACGATACTTACAGCTCAGCTTCCTCGTGTCTTGGCTCAGTAGCCCTGAAGACCCCTTCCTCAACAGTTAGTGACTTTTCCCTAAGTCCTTGAATTATTTTTCAGAGAGCCATTATACTGGCTCATCTCCTCTCCCAGGAGAAGGTGGGCCATGTCTGTTCTTAAATGCAAGTGTGTTTGTACATCTGTGGGGCTGTGCATTTAATTTTGGGCATCCGGAACTTACGATATAAACATCTTGTCATTAAAAGAGACTGTAAACTTTCCCAGAGCTAAAAGTATGACTTAACATCTTCGCAGTACCTAGCATGGTCCTGGGTCTCCAAGGTGAGCTCTGTAAACCCAATGTAGTAGGAAATAGGTGGACTGTTTTATTTCAGGGCGGGAATGTGCTCAAGACCTTGAGGATTTTCGGTAATGTACGAAAAAGGTCAATTTTACTTTGTCAGCATGTGGATTTCATGGTCTCTTTTAGACAAAGTGTTTATCTCAGGATGGCATCTTTCTCCTGGGCTGACATCACAAAATAGCAGAGTACAGATGCTCAGAAAATACCAAGTATTTGGAAACAGTGTTGCAACACTTAGTTGAAGGTCATGGATCTGGCAACATCAACCATGAAAATGTAGCTAAGACCCAGGGAGTAAACAACAAAAGACCTCTGGAGCAGATGGAAAGTGTAAGGAAACTCTTGCATTAAATGTCCTCACATCTGGAGCATGTGGGTGGCTCAGTCATTAAGCCTCTGACTTCCGCTCAGGTGATGATGTCACCGTTGGTGAGTTCGGTTCCCACATCAGGTGAGCTCCAGCCCCCACTTCAGGTGAGTCCTGCTTCACTCTCTCCCTCTCTTTCTGCCCCTCATGGGATATTCTCTCCCTCTCTCTTTCTCTCTCTCTCTCATCCTCTCCCTCTCCCCCCCCCCCCCACTCGAACCCTCTCTCTCCAAAAAATTTCCTCGTACCTGAGTTCCTTAGATTCTTATTCACAGTCCAGTGATTCCTATCGTACCCAAAGTTCTGAAAGAGTGTTATAGCAGCAGTCAATACAGGCCTGGCTAAAGAAGTTATGATTTCCAAGCAATGCAAGGCAGTCATTTAGAGTAAGATAGCTCTATCTTGATTAACACAGAAATATATCCACTGTCTACAGTCAAGGAAAAAGGCAGTTTATAGAACAGCATGTACAGTTGTCCCTTGGTCAGAGAGATAGTGGATGTGCCCTGGGCACTTATTATAGCAGTGAATTAGATAGAAGTGGCCCCTCCCCTGTGGAGCCTACAGTGGTGGGAGAAAGAGAAGAGTCAATAGTGATTGCACTATTTAGGGTGAGTAGTACTGGGGCTGGTGCTGGGAGAGCACAAGGGAGGGCCAACTACCCTTGCCCTGGGAAGTCAAGGAGGACTTCCTGGAGGATATGACATCCAATAATTATTAGATTATATTGTACTGTGGTGCACTATACTTGCTGTATTTCATTGCACGATGTCACATCATCAATGACATCATTAATTAAAAATTAATTATAATGAATAACAATAATGATGTCTAAGCTAGGACCATGGAAGGTCAAAGGCAGGGGGTTAGAAGGACCAAACATTTCTTTCAGATAAAGGGACTGTTTTTGGAAAGGTCTGAGAGAAGCCCTGATGGGAGGAACTGAACAAAGCTCAGCCTGGCTTGAAGTTTGAAACTTTGAGTTTTATTTACTTTCTTTTTTAAGCATAAATCTGTATTTTTTTTGAACACGTGTAATGAGCACATTTTAGTTTCCAATGGGAAAAGTGCTATAAATTTATTTTTGTTTTGAAAATTAAAAAAGACGTTCATTTTTGGAACATTTATTTAGGTGGTTCAGAGTTTGTATTCTGCAAATGGCACGTAAATCTCACTTAAGCGCCATGAATTGAATATAATGAGGAAATTATGAAATTATCCAAGGCTTTATTTAGATTGCCAGGGAAAACTGATTCTCTGCGTCACGTGTTATTTTGAACTGTCCACAGGAATCCTCCATTTTAATATCAAGAAGGACCCTGGGAAGGACCAATGGCATAGATTTGTTCCGCCTTTTCCTCTCTGTGAAAGGAAATGATGATGAGGTGGGGGGTCGGGTGAGGCAAGGCCATGGATGGAAAGTGTCTTTGCGTGTCCTGTAGCCTTGGCAGCCATCCTGGACAAATCCAAAAGAACCAGCCAAGGAGAACGCTATCCGGAGACTACAGTGTCTACGTGTCATGTATAAGCACAATTCACCTGAATCCATTTCTCCTGTCTTCTTGCTCTGTGATAAGTTCTAGGATCCACTGAAAATCAGCAGCTATGACATGATGTGACTGAGTGTGACTATTGAGGAATGAAAAGGTGCTATGGGAGTATCCCGGAGGGAAACCTGATTCGGATCAGTGTGGTCAGTGAAGGCGCCTTCCGGGGGAACAGGTGGCTGGGATAAGGCATGCACCTGAGTAAGAGCGAGCCAGGTGAAGAGAGGGGAGTAGGGAAGGGCTGGTGGTGATAAATTCCAGGGACTGAATGAAAGTGGCTTGTCAGGATCCAGCATGTGCCACAGACGGGGTGTGCTAAGTGGAAGGTGAGTGGAATGAAGGGGGGACAGCTCACAAACACTTTGTATACTGGGTTCAGGAATTTGGATTTTTCCCGATGCCACTGGAGAAATTTCTGGAAAGGGCACAGTCAGATCTGCATTTTAGAATTCCCATTCTGATTCCAGGAGGACAAGAGACTGGTGGAGGCAGGGAGGGCTGGTAACAGATCGGGAGTGACGATGTCGCCGAGCTCTGGAGATGAAGGCTCAAGTCATTCCAAAAAAAGACAGAACCAACCTTCATGTTTGTTCCTTTCTCCCAAGGAATTGCAACTAATTCTAATAGACCAGATTTATTTTTCAAGAGCGAGTGGTGATGGTTGGGCAGCTTTCAGGCTTGGGGTGGTGATGGATGCAGGATAATTGAGACGCCTGGGTATAAAAAAAATGGGCATGAAATAGCTGCTGAGTTCCCATTGCACCTGCTCCTGTGCTGGGGTCCCAGCCATGAGGCAGTGCTTCCTCTGGGTCTGCACAGTGACCACAGCGGGCCCTGGGATCCATTTATGTCTCAAGCATTGCCTCTAGGCCGAGTAACCAATACTCCGCACACAGGTACAAATCTTCAAATTCATGTGCTAGATGCACTACAAACTCATTTATAAGTGTAATGAATTCAGACTAGATTCCTTTGTGGATGTTTTCAATCCAACAGAGCTAAAAGCATAATTGCCATTAGGTGGGGTACTGAGAAATATTTTGTCATTAATAACATCCTCATACGTAAAGGCTGAGAACTATTGTTTTAGAGGGAAGGATGAGACATAGTCTCAGCCCTCATATAGCTCCTGGCCCTGATTGATCACCAGCTACAGATTTGGATCCAACCCAAACAGTTGGTTTTAAGTGGACTTCTATGAGGAACAGGAGCATGGCGAGTGGATTTAACTAAGGTTCGAATGACTTACTCATTTTGAATACTCTTGCCTCTCCTTTTCTTGGTTAGCACTGGTGTTTCCTCTCCTCGCAAACTGGGGTCCTCACAGATAGCATATGGTGACTTGGCCTAACTAGGCCTTCAGCTGGAATTGCAGACATCCGGATACAATTTCACAGCAAGTTCTTAAAATCTCCTGATGTGATTTGATGATGATATTAACAACCGTAACTAACACAAAAACACTGTGAATAACAAGAGGCTTGACATTTATGGAGCCTTTGAAAATGAGCCTTTGCCAAGCCTCGCCAGTCTCTCCTGCAGGGGCTGAGCGTGCAGATTAAGTGCACTCGTGGAGCCTCCATGTTCGGGGAAGCAAGACAGGTGGGGAGGAGAAAGCCAATGCAGGATCTGCCTCGGAGCAAAACTGCAGGGCTTTGCACGCCCCAGGGCAGTGCCTCCCCGTGGTAGCTGTTAGAATCGCTTTGGGAATTTTGAAAGCAGAGATGTCCAGGCCCCAGTGAGGCTGAACTCGATCAGGATCTTTGGAGTAGGGAGTGAGTATGTGAATTTTTCAAAGCTCCCAGTGCAGTCACCTTAATGGACACCAGTTGTCCTGGAGGGCTTATTTCAACACAGATCAAAGGGTCCCACTCCCAGAGTGTCTGATTCAGTAAGTCTGGGTGGTGCCTGAGAATATGCATTTCTAACAAGTTCCTTGGCAATGTCATTGCTGCTGCTGTTCTGCTCTAAGCTCTTAGGATACCGATGCCTAAATTCGAGACTGTAACCCCATTCTGTAGGGGGCGGTCTCCAGTCTTCCCTTCCACTGTGTCTGGAAGAACTTTGAAGACAGATCAAATTAGTAGTATGTCTTCCCAGCTCCAGGAACAATTTAATAAAGTCATAAGTGGTTGGATGTCCCTTGATGCACCATCCTTCGTTGCTTAGGTTAGATGATGTGACGTGACAAGATTGTCATGGATATTTTCCTACATGAACTCCATTGCATTACTTCAGCTTACAATGCTTCTGTGGGAAAGTACAAATGTAGCTATAGTGTTGGGATGCCTGTCATTTGGGTTTTTCTATCCTTTCCTTCTTCACCTGAAGCTGGGCTTCAGGGGTGGGTTGTGGGACTGGTGTTTAGGTTCATAGCCACCACAGTGCCTATTGCTGTGTGAGTCAGCCTGGGGCCAGGATAGATCTGTTCCTTGAGTAGGGATGGGCACCAGAGACAGTGTCTGGAAGAAATGTCAGTAAGAGGTGGCTTTGCTAATGGTCAGCTCCAGAGAAGGCCACTCCAGAGTGTTGGGGTAGAATAAGGTGAAGGTCTAAAGGAGGAGTTAATGTCCTATATGGATGGAACCAGAGAAGGCATGGGGTTCTCTGTCATTGGGCTGGCACCTCTATCACTCTGAAGACTGATAAGTTAGGGTCGAACTTCCATCCTTTTAGGGATAGAGGTCCAAGGCAGACACTGAGGCACGGAGCACGAAACGAGGTTCTATGAATGAGGAACTGGGTTTTAGGAACAAGAAAGAGGCCTAGTTATTCAAATTGGGTTCAAGGTTGAGACCTGAGCACCCACCAACTAGGTACATGTGATCCCCAAGTGGCCCAAGTGCCTCTAGCATCTTTTTTCAACAGGCTTGTTTCAAGAGAACAGGCAAGGTGGAACCTTCAGCAGAGGCCAGCTGGCCTCCGCTCTGGAGAGAGGTTGGATATCATCAAAGTCTGCTATATTGGGGATAAGCCTTCCTTCAGTGGAGCCTCATGTGTTTCTGTTACCTACGCCCCAGTCAGTTGAGCTGCTTTAAAATGTTTGTATGAAACATCATGTCACTGCCTGAATATTCTCCAGTGGATCATGCTAGAATATGCTTGCATAGGTGGTCAGTATACATTTCCAGTCTCCTGTCCTACAGTGAGGGAGGTGTGCCCTGCACAGAGGAAGTGGGTTACAGTAACTCTGAGATCTTCTCACAGAGATGAGTTTAGTA
Organism: Panthera tigris; assembly: GCF_018350195.1. NCBI lineage: Eukaryota > Metazoa > Chordata > Mammalia > Carnivora > Felidae > Panthera > Panthera tigris. Next base: position 68,424,615 of record NC_056670.1, on the reverse strand, counting down.
TATTAAAACAGCTATCGTATTTTGTTTACATAAAAGGTTTTCCGAAATTTCTTTCTCTGGAAACAGACTGTGTCCGTATAGTCAAAGGGTGGTCCTGTGAGCGAGGCATGGCTAATTATAATCAACAGCAGTCTGAGGGATGAGCAGGTAATCATTGCGAGACCAGTTAGAGTCCTTCTCTGCAACTGATACATGAATTCAAAGAAGAAACTTCTTTCTCCTTCGGCTGGGTTTGCTAAGTTGAGTTTGCTGGAAGCCATTCTCCCGTCATACAGAAATGGCCTGGCATGAACACAAAGACCAAGCTGATATGTAAGGCTGTGCAGAAACCAACATACCCATACCCAGTGCACATCTAGGGTGTGGAATGTCCGGGTCTGGTTCTGGCATCTTTTTTTTTTTTTTTTTTTTTTGAGTGATATTTCTGATGATCAAGCCTAATATATTCTCCCCTATGTTTGATTAGCTCGATTAATAACAGAGATCCCAAATTAAGAGTGTGTGGCCTGGGACTCTCAGAGAAGAGAAAAGGAGCCCAGAGAACTAAAAGCAAAGATCAGAAGAAGTTGCCAATGAGCTCTCCTGGAAGGTTGAGTCAGAGTCATACCTCTCCTTGAGGTATGTGCCACCTATGAAGCTAAATTAGAAACCTAGAGAACGCAATCCTGGTCCTGCTCTGCACTGGCTGGTTATGTGACCTGCAGTGTCCTCAGCTGTAAATTGAGGGGATCGACGAGCTCAATTTTATCAGTGTCCATTCCGGGTCTGGCCAGCAGAGGTGTCTCCATTTATCAGAGGGGCTCTGTCAGAGCACCCCAATCCTGAGGCTGAACGCTTCTTCCACAGGAGTCCTCTCTGAAGCACAGCATGACTGGAATGAACTCTCCTTAAGAAGGCTAATATTTTTGGCTCATTCAGTCTCATGCAGGTCAATAACATTTTTGAAACCCATCAAACCTTGGAAAGTACAGCGTGTTGAAATTAAGTGATTTAATTAGCCTTTATAAGCTAATAAAACACATTCTGTTTATCTTTTGGAGATGCAGCTGGACGAAGCTATGGAGTGGGGTGAGAAGCGATTTGTGCCAGAAGCCTCGATGCGTAGATATACCATTAGAAGAGAAAACAGGGACAGCACTGAACTCGTTTACGTGCTGTGTCTTTTTTAGCCAGGATTGTGCTGGAAGCACTTGTATTTGCCTTAAAATTAGGCCATGAGATTGCTGAAACCAGAGGCTTGATTTCCTGGAAATGTGTTTTTCGGGCTTGTGAGAGGGTAGGGATGGCAGGCAGGTGTCTTAGCCACCAGGGCTGTGTTGAGAGCTTCCTGTCTGAGACCACCCACACTCCCAGTCATCCTAGACCCCTACACTTTGATGTTGGCACTTGGAGCACGTCCCGTCGCTGCAAAAGGGAACATTAGTGAGACACATTTTCCCGTCTACTGCATGTGTCTTCATTATGAAGATGAGAGTGGGGCGCCCAAGTGTGAGAGCACATGTGCACACCCCTCACATCCATCACACTTGCCTCCTTCCACAACGTCTACCCTGTATCCTAATCAAGCCACCTGCTCCCCAAGAGAATTGATCTGTAGGGTAGGGAAGAATTTCTGTTTTTGTTTTCCATGTTGGGGCTTCCAAGGGTTGCCACATTGTAAAGTGGAGACAGATGAGAGAGACAAGTAGCGAGATGAATTACTTCATCAGGAGGTCAGTGAACCGGCAGTGGGCAGAGGGAAGGAAGAGCGAGGGGGCAAGGAAGACACAGGCAAGATGCTATCAGTTAGACAAGTCAGGTTATTTCTAACTTGGCAAAGCCAATGGCCAAGAGCTTCAAGATGCAGTTGTTCCTGTTTTCCATCATTAAACAATGTACCACAGAAAAATTTCCATTTAAAATACAATTAGCCAGGACATGAACCTATTTTGGTCCTGCAAATGCTCCTGGCTTAGCGATGGTCAAGGAAATTCTACAAGGTCCCTTTGAAGATCGAGGGTTGAATGAGATGGAAAAGGAAAATTTGGAGTCCTTATTTAGAACAAGGAATTTAACTTTTTAAATTATTCTGGGTCTGCTTCACTAAGCACAGCACCAACCTGCTTTATTTCCTTTTGTGACAAAACCTATTCCAAATTTCTGCTCAAATGGGAACCCTGGGAAACTGACACTTGTACATAATTACGTGGGAGCCCAGTCAGCCCCCAACAATGATGTTGGATGTGTAATCTTGGCATCAGGGATGAATGGGGAAGAATGAGCAGTTTCCTTCCCTAAAGGACAAAGCAGGAGGGTTTATATTAGAACAATAAGGATTCATGTAAGATACTGGGAATTCAAATTTAACTCATTCTACAAAATATAAATCCTCCAAATCCAATTAGGAACTCAGGGAACCGTGGATTAGCTAATCTCATCTTTTCTATAAGATGTATAATGAAAGAGGCTGTCCCGTGTCACACTTCTCTCTACTCGTGACCCTTGTTTCCAGAGGCGACTGCAGTTCTCTACTGGTCTCTCCCTCCATTACTTTCATATTTTTTAAAATCATGCAAATATACTATTCTTTTTGATTGTTCATTGTTATCTATTGACTTCCGACAGTTGAAGATAGTTCTTGAAAATTTTATGCCGTTTTTCCTTTACTCTGTCTTTCAACTGTTAAATTTTTTGTCAATTCAACACTCAGTGTTTACCTTATTATGAATATATTTAATCCCACCTAATAAGCCATATGTGCATGGGTGTGTATGTGTCCCATCATTCTGGAGTTTCTCTGCTATTTTAGTGGTTCCCTTAGACTGTCGTCCATATCGGATCCCCCATTTCCTAGGTCTTGTGTCTTTCCAGTATTGTTTGGATTTTGTTTGGGTGAGGATCATTCTTGTGTAGATGGTAAATACACCTTTGAAAACATGTATGACTGAAAATGTATAATTCTATCTTCACATTTGATCAATTGTTTGACTTGGTACAGAATTCTGGTAGTTGGGAGTGCTACATTGGTAGTAAATAATTTCTCTCATGATGTTAAAGACATTTTCTTATTCCTTGTCATCATTGAAAAATGTGATTTGATTCTGATTCCCAGTCCTGGTATTACCTACTTTTTCTCTCTAGAAGTGTGGAGGGTCCACACTTCATTGACAATGTTGTAAAACATGATGATGATGAGTCCTGGTCTGAGTCATTTTTCTTTCTTTGAACTGTATTTGCTGGATCTTTTTAACCTGGAGCTCAAACCCTCTGGTTCCGAAACATTTTCTTTAATTAATTTTTTGGTAATTTCCTTTCTTCCTGTGTTTCTGCTTTTTCTTTCTGAAACTCTTATGAGTTGGTTTTCCTAGATCTATATGCTGACTTTTTAATCTTCTCTTCCCTTCTCATCTCCTTTTCTGTTTTACTTTATAGAAGGTTTCCTCAATTTAATTTTCTAGACTATCACTGAATTTTTCCCTCTATTATATTTTCCTTTTTCAGTATTTTTTTTTCATATCTTCATGTTTCTTTTGAAAAAATAACATCATGATTCTTAGTTCATGGTTGCAATGTCCTTTTTAAAAAATTTTTTTTAATGTTTATTTATTATTGAGAGACAGAGAGACACAGAGAGTGAGCAGGGGAGGGGTAGAGAGAGGCAGAGACACAGAATCTGAAATAGGCTCCCGGCTCTGAGCTGTCAGCACAGAGCCCGACGTGGGGCTCGAACTCACAAACTGTGAGATCATGACCTGAGCTGAAGTTGGTCACCCAACCAACTGAGCCACCCAGGTGCCCCTGCAATGTCCTTTTTTTTTTTTTTTTTTTTTTTTTTTATCACTCTGAGCATGTCTGCTTGTAGCTTTCTTTGGATTTTTTTTTCTGTTTCCTACACACTCAATTTTCTCTGAGTTTCTTTTTTCTGTGTGTTATGGCGATTTTTATCTTTCATTAGCCACTTTTCTCAAATGTTTGAAGATCCTTGGCTCCCTGTTCAGCTTTGTTGTTGTTGTTTGTTTGTTTGTTTTTAACTAAAGCAGACAAGAGTGATGGGAAGCAGTGCACGTTGGTAGGACTTGCCAATGGTGGGCTTCACTTTGGTGACTAGGAAGTTATTTGGTGACTTCAATGGGGAGATTCCAACTGTTTCAATACCTGTTGGTCATTTTCTTGGGATTTTCATTTTTCCCAGAGAAAATTATATCCAGCTTTCTGCTTGGGGTGTATAAACCTGACTGAGCATTATGGGTGAATGAGGAAAAGTGGGCTAAGCCCATCACCATGTACTACATACTCTCCTAGGGGCCCTGTTTTCAGTATTACACTCTCAGTCACAGGGGGTGCCTAGAGTCCCTGAGTTCAGAGTCCTTTTGGTTCGTTCTAATTGCCGAAGGCTCCAGTCTCCTGGCATAGAGTAGGGACATCTGCTTGACAGCAGTGTGGACTAGGGTGGGGTGGAGATTTGGGAGTCTGATTAGTCCTTAGACCTTCCGCCTCTCCAGCCCCACCCACGCCCTTCTGTTCAGAAGCACTCTGTGCCTCCAACTGCTGAGCCTTCCTAATAGTCTGCAGAATAGACAGGCATCATTTTCGGCCCCTTCAATTGCCAGCTTGTTTTCACGGATTTTTGCTATCTATAAATTTATTACCATAATTACTTTTTTTTTAATTTTTTTTTTAACGTTTATTTATTTTTGAGACAGAGAGAGACAGAGCATGAACGGGGGAGGGGCAGAGAGAGAGGGAGACACAGAATCCCAAGCAGGCTCCAGGCTCCGAGCCATCAGCCCAGAGCCTGACGCGGGGCTCGAACTCACGGACTGCGAGATCGTGACCTGAGCTGAAGTCGGACGCTTAACCGACTGAGCCACCCAGGTGCCCCCATAATTACTTTTTAAGATTTTTTTGCTATCATCTTCTCTCCCTTTGTCTTCTTGGGTTATTTAAATTCATTTACTGAAATTTCAGAGGATTAGCACAGGTGAAAGTGTGTTGTTGGTCTGCCGTCTTTAACAGAAGGCCCCACCTCCATTTATCACTGAGGAGACAGCCCTAGAGAGAGGAAGGCGTTTGCCTAAGGTTACATAAACATCAGAGGAAGAGTTACCGTTTCAAATTTTTCAACTTAATTCGGGACTATTTTAATGTACCTCTTCTGTTCCTGAGAAGGTTTGCCCAAGTCATACTGTAACTATGTGAGTCCCATTTTAAAGGGCGTTGGTGGTGGCATCACCAGCATTGTCACCAAAAAACATTCTCTGATTTCATCCATTTAACAAATTTTGTTGAGCACCTATGGTGTTCCAGTAAAGTGGCACATAGTTCAGTGTATGGGCTTACACAAAAATGTCACTGTCCTTTCTCCCGTAGGGAAAGGGGAAAGGGGAAGTATAGTGAGGAAGATAGATATCCATCAAATAATTATACTCTGGGATTTCACCTGCCAGCTGTGTGACTGCCTTCATGTTACCAAACCTCGCCACACTCGAGTGCGATGGTATTAATAAGATAGGAGGATTAAATGAGATAATATATGGAAGGGCCTTAACACAGTGAGTGAAACTCTGCAAGCTCTTGATTATGTTTAGCTATTATTATTTTCATTATTACTAGTTGTGAAGGAAAATGAATAACATTGTGAGAAATTATAAGGGGATGTGTGTGTGTGTGTGTGTGTGTGTGTGTGTGTGTCATTGCACGCAAGACGACCGTCCTACTATGAAAATCATCTACTTGTATAGGACTGTAGTAGTTGCTGAAGGCACTTGGTTGGCTGTTTATTTTTTTTAATGTTTATTTATTTTTGTGAGAGAGAGAGACCGAGAGAGTGCGCACATGTGTGTGGGGGAGGGACAGAGAGAATTTCAAATAGGCTCTGCACTGCAGTGTTAGCAAAGAGCCTGGTGTGGGGCTCAAACTCATGAACCGTGAGATTATGACCTGAGCTGAAAGCAAGAGTCAGATACACACCTGACTGAGCCACTCAGGCACCCCAGCGGGATGTTTGAAAGAAACTTTGGTTTAGAATTTTCCTACAGAAAGCAATTGCCCTTTGGTTTATTATTTGTGTAATATTGTGAATTATCATGGAACATGCTTATTTCTATTGGTATTTGGAAGTTGAGACACTGCCTCCAATGACCATGAGAAATTATAAAATGTCAAAAGAGGTGTAGATGAGGCTACAGAGAGAGGAAAATGGAAGGCGTGGCATAGAGATGTTTTTACATGAGTCAGACTTCTAGGTGAAATATGTTATAAACTATTTCAGGACAGGAGACATCGAGTATCCATTCAATAGAAGGAAAGGTAGTTATCTGATTTCGAGTCCACTACAAAGAAAAAAAACTGAGGCTATTGGCCAAGATCTGAGATAGCAGATCAACCAAAGATGTGAATAAAGGAAAAGATCATAGAAGATCAGTAAGGATCTTGGGGGATGAAGACGTTGGGGCAGAAGAAGAGGACTTTGGAGTCCAAGGCACCATGAGAAGGGAGGGGAGGGACATAGAAGAGGTAAAGAATGTGCTTCTGAGTTCTATGTTGTCTGCAGTTAATGGAGAGAAGAATATTGAATTTGTAGAAATGTTTCTGGTTTGTTAGGGAAAGAATGATGAATATGTAAACATGGAAATATCTTCTAAATATAAAATATAAACGAATAACTCTGGGAGATAGGTGTCCTGTCTTTGCATTTCCCTAGAAGGAGAAACATGTGAGGCAATAAGAGGTCAGAAGGGACTTTCTAGAAGAGGACCAAGAAGTGAGGCATCACCAATTTCCTGCTCTGCCTCCCCATCTTCCTTCTTGGTGTGACTGGAAAGTGGATGGGTGATTATTTTATACATATGTATTTTTATTTATTTTTAATTTTTTAATGTTTATTTTATTTTGAGAGAGAGCGAGAGAGCAAGAGCATGAGTGGGGGGAGGGCAGAGAGAGAGGGAGATACGGAATGTGAAGCAGTCTCCAGGCTCTGAGCTGTCAGCACAGAGCCCAACATGGGGCTTGAACTTGGGAACAGTGAGATCATGACCTGAGCCAAAGTCGGATGCTTAACCAACTGAGCCATCTAGATGCCCTTATTTTATATATATATTTGACTGTGACAATCGTGGCTATTCTTCTCAAAACTTTTTTCTGGGCCAGACAAGGTTTTCCTTTCGCATAAGCTTTGCCAAGGTTTCAATCTCTCAGAATAAAGTGGAAATTTCTTGGCAAATATAAGTGATGTATCTTGAAAAGCAGGGGAATGATTCACATACAATTCAGGAGAGCAGTTCCTTCTGGAGAGGGAGAGGAGAAAGAAGGGAGAGAGAAGAGTGTGCTTTGGGCCAGGAGAAAATAGGTTGGGTTTTACAAAGATACTTTGGCTCCCTTCCTGGCAAACCTTTACTCCTTGAGGAGCTATTCTCTACTTATTGTAGGAAAAGACCTGAGTTCCTTCAAAACTTCTATGGATTGGCCATTGATGTGATTTCTCAGGAGAGGCTTTTTTTTTTCTTTCCCTTTTTCCCAATGTTGTCTCACATATAGTAATTAAGGTATCAAAGCTCGGATATAGATCCTAGGTCTTCAGCTCTAGATCTCATTGGTGATGCCCCAGTGCCTGGAATGAGTCTAGAACCAAGGTATGAAGTTTCAAGTTCCAGTTCTGTCCTCTCCCAGAAAGAAGCATGACCACGGGCCAAGACCCTAGTCTTTGGAGTCAGAGAGTTTAGAGTTCAGATCCCAGATGAACTACTTCCTGAGTTGTCACTGGGGCAATTAACCTCTCAGATCCTGATTTAGCTCGTTTGTACAATAGACACAATAATACCTGGCCTGGAGGGATGTTCAGAGAATTAGAGATAGGTGGTGCTCAATAGTCACCATAAGTAAGAATCACAACTACTGATTTGAAAACCACTAGCCATCATGAAATAACCAGTTTCGGATAGGACTCAACATGACTTAGCATACAGAGTCGCCCTTGTGAAAAGCAGCTCAATTATAGCTTACTACCTGCAATTTGGGGTACCCACCCATCCAACCTTTATTTAGCATTATTTCCCTTTCTATAGCCATGGAATGCTTACAGCTTGTATTTCTTGAACGGTCCTCCCACTGCATCTCAGTTTCAGCTGTGAAATTCAGAGTGGCTTTCATATACAGGTGTAGCTTGTGTTTTAAGTCAGACCATCCCAAACACGTCCTCCAATTTTGTGGGTAATCAGTCCGGTGGTTTTTCATTTGATGCAATAGCAGATGTACATAGAAATCTAATTTTATTCCTTTAGATGAGATAGACTACAACCACACATCTGCATCTGTCTGTGTCATTCTCAGGGCCCGAAGTTCCCTTAATGTCAGGGAATTCTATTTTGTTCAGTTTTAGGTTCCCAGTGTCCAGCATGGAGGTGTCCTGTCTTAAATTGTTTAGTCATTTATTCAGCAAGGCATATTCAGGGACATTCAGGGCAAGATAAGTGCAGGATTCTGGGCTCTGACCCTGAACAAGACAAAGGTGAGCTTACAATCTAGGCAGAGACAGACATTAAGCAAACAGTCAGGCAAATAATTAATGGCTGTTGATAGAGCCTGAAGGAAAAGGACAGAGTTGCCATGAAACACACGATGGAGACCTGATCAGGGTATTTCAGGGTCAGGGGATTTGGAGGCTGGAAGAGCTGCCAGGTGAGCCTGACCACAGGGTGTCCTCCTGGTCCGAACTGGGTTTTTGGGGGTTCTTGTTACGCACCAGGTCTAGAAACCCTGAAGACCAGCATTTTAGTTAATGTCTACACTCTAGATGATGATGAGGTTGTGCTTCTTCTACGCAACATGTTTTAAGTGCCTACTGTGTGCCTTGGGCTTTTGTATATATTGCTTTATTTAGAACTCATAACAACCTAGTGTTTTTAGTGTAAGCCATACTTATATCTCAAGGTTCAGAAAAATTACGAAGGTTCTGTGTGTTTGAGTCCTACTTATACCTGCAGGCTCAGAAAGACCCTAAGTTTTCCACAGGCAATAATTGACTAATCCTGAAAAATGTCTTGTCCTCTGATTTCAAGCAGTCTTTTGTTTGCAGTGGTTTTCTTTCTTTCTTCTTCTTCTTTTTTTTTAATGTTTTTATTTATTTTTGAGAGAGAGAGAGAGTGAGAGTGAGCAGGGGAGGGGCAGAGAGAGAGAAATACAAGATCCAAAGCGGGCTCTGTGCGCTGACAGCAGAGAGCCAGGCGTGGGACTTGAGCTCACAGACCGTGAGATCATGAGCTGGGCCAAAGTTGGACACTTAACCGACTGAGCCACCCAGGTGCTCCTACAGTGCTTTTCTTAAAGAATTTTTTTTTTTTTTTTTTTAGTAACAAAACTTTTTCTGAAGCAAAGTGCCATATATAAGCCTGTCGGAAGAAAGCTGCCCCACTCAAATTGGGGAATGGAGGGTGCTAGTCTCCCCTTTGTCCCTCAGGCAGCCTCTAAATTGAACAACCTAAGAATTATAGGAGGCTTGGTTTTAAAACCGTTCCTTTACGCCATATTGCACTCCTCAGCTCACAAAACCCTGCAGCTTAGTTACCATTGGATGAGCACAATTAGATGCCAGCAGTTAATAGAGTTTCGTGATTGTAAGGGAGACCTCTCTAAACCCAGTTAATGAGCAACCCCTGCTAAATATTCATGAGTGTTAACATTGGCCAGCTCCTTCTAATCTCAGGCTCATTTAGATTTTCACCTGTGATGCTTTTATGTAAACAAGGAAGCAGAAATGGCCTCCAGCAGGTGCAAAGTAAGTATTTGTTGATCTGATTTCCCATGTGAGCCCTGGAAGAGGAAGCAATTGAGTACCTACAATGCAGACCACGCTCCTCCCTCTGGGACTAGCAGAGACTTAGGCTCTGTGGACCCTGGTCTCGAACGCTACACAGTCCAGCTGCAGACAGGATGTGTGTGCAGAAACAATTAGACAAGCCTACAAGTTGACAAGTCACCCAGTGCTAAGTCGTACATGGCAGCTACTGGTGCTATGAGAGGTCAGAGAAGAAAGAGATTAATGAGGGGGAAATGGAGTAATGGAGGTTAACTGTAGGGCCAAGTGGTCTTCTTGATAATTGGGTCTTGATAAATTGGTAAGAATTAGAAAGGAGAGGTAATTCAAGGCAGGGGCAGCTAGACAGAGTAAAGACACAGAGGCAGGAATTAACAGGAGAAAGAGGGAAAGGATAGGAATGCAGAAAATGGAAGTGGGGCCATGGGAAATGACATTCAGGGGTTATTTGGGGGGAATTAGTAAACAAGATATACTTCTTAATGCAGCCACTCAAGAGAGCAAAAGGAGTCAGTGTTCTTGTGACTTGGTCCCAGCTCCTTGAGTATTCATAGCAGAGGGAATAGAACTAGAGCATATGAAGCCAGACAGAGGAACTGTTGCTTGATCTTATGGACAATAGGAAGCCATTATAGGTTCTGTGAGAGGGGGTCATGTTTTTGAAAGATTGCTCTTCAGCATGCTTTTGAAATATTGAAGGAATGCTTGCTTCCCTTTAGCACACATTTCAAACTTGAGTCTTCCAATGCTTTTAAGCTCCCAGTGATGACCTAACTTGGAATTGGTTTTGTGAAATTATTATTTTTTTTATTTTTTAATGTTTTATTTTATTTTTTAAGAGAGAGAGAGGGACAGAGCATGAGCAGGGGAGGGGCAGAGAGAGAGGAAGACACAGAATTGGACGCAGACTCCAGGCTCTGAGCTGTCAGCACAGAGCCCGACGTGGGGCTCGAACTCGTGAACTGTGAGATCATGACCTGAGCCAGAGTCAGCTGCTTAACCAACTGAGCCACCCAGGTGTCCCTGGTTTTGTGAAATTCTTAATAATTACTTCCAGTTAGTTTCAGTTCCAAATAAACTGTAAATGTTAATCAATCCAAATGCTCTTATGAACAGTAATTTGGTAAACAGAGTTAATGAAATGTTAACAATGAAACATGAAGAGCCTCACTTAAGTAAACTGTTAGAAAATGTGATGTCCCTCTGACAGTATCTCTGCATTGACATTTTTGCAAACACAGAAAATACATTCAAAAGATCAGACTGTTCTATCAGGCAAGTACTAAGCCTGACCTCTGTAACAATGATGTCATTTGTGTATTGATTTCTGTGAATCAAGAACTGAAATATTGCCTCCCTCTTCAAATTTAGTTTATGACCTGCATGCTGGGTATCCACATTTCAGAGGGAATGCAGGCTGGGTCGCTCAGATCAGAGTGCAGAGAGGGATTGGAAATTAGACGTTGATTTGGTGCCTCAGAATTAGCCAACCACTGTGTTTAAATGGTGATGATGATATATACCATTTATCAAATTCCCAGCATTCAGTGATTGAAAACAGTTTACATTATTCATGAAATCTTCAAAACACTCGATGATTTATAATATTTTTGTTACCTTTATTTTCTAGGTGAGGAAACTGGGCTTGGGAATTATTTGACTCATTAAGACCCAGATAGGAAATGGTGGAACTATGGACATGAGTCTACATCTTCCTGATCAGATTCTATTCTTTTAACTTTCTCCTTATCTTGGTTCTCCATTATGTTGATGCTGATGGAGATTATAATGTCTCTGGCAGGCATTTTTAGTTGCCTACCCAACAGCTTGCTGTCTTCTTTACCAATAGATCTTGTTTGAGTAGGGTATTTACCCAGCTAAAAGACTTACCCGGACTCCCTTGCAGTTTAAGGGTGGTCATGTGATAGGATTCTGGCCAATGAGACATAAGCTGAAGGTTCTTGCTGATTTCCCAGTATAGGCACAGATCCTTCCAGCAACTCCCTTATTCCTATTCCTATCTTGAATGTGGATACAATGAGTTCATGTGTGATAGCCAATTTGCAACCAGGTGGGCAAAAGCCAGATATGAAGGGAGTGGAGCAGGAACCTAGAGATAACTTGAGTCTTTGATGAGCAGCTGAATGGGTCTTGGCCTGCTTGCATCCTAACTACTTATTATGTGATAAAAACAAATCATTGACTATTTAATCCACTTCTATTACTTACTGCTTAATGCAATCCTAACTGATAGAATTATTATGCCTTTATAGCCCTTGGCATACATTAAAGTTTCTCAATTGTGACTTATTGACATTTAGAGTCTGAATAACTCTTTGGGGGAGCCTGGGTGGCTAAGGTGGTCAAGTGTCCAACTCTAGATTTTGGCTCAGGTCATGATCTCACAGTTTGTGAGACTGAGAGCCTTCCAGTGCAGAGCCTGCTTGGAATTCTCTCTCTCCTTCTCTCTCTGTCCCACCCCTGCTTGCTCTTTCTCTCAAAATAAATAAACTTAAAAAAAAAATACTTGAATAACTCTTTGTGGTTGGAGCTGTTCCGTTCTGTGCATTATAAGGTTTTTTTTTTTTTAAGTTTGTTTATTTTGAGAGACACAGGGACATCATGGGCCGGGGAGGGGGAGAGAAAGAGAGTGAGAGAGAGAGAATGCTAAGGAGGCTCTGCATTGCCAGAGGAAAGCCTGAAGTATGGCTTGAACCCATGAAACTGTGAGATCATGACCTGAGCCAAAATTAAGAGACACTCAACCAACTGAGCCACCCAGGTGCCCCTGTGCATTATAAGATATTTAGCAGCATCCCTGGCCTCCACCCACCAGTTGTGAGAGCCAAAAATGTCTCCGGATATTGCCAAGTGTCCCCTTGGGGGCTAAGTAGCCTTAGTTGAGGACTGTTGCCATACACAATTTCATGTGATTGCTCACTGTTTTTGGAGGTAGGTAGAAATGTTTAATTGGTTTCAGAGATAGGGAAACTAGACTCTAAGAAAGTGACCTGCCACAAATTACATTAGTAAGTAGACTGGAGCCCAGGACTTTCGGCTCCAGATTCAGCATATTTTCCACTGCCTTATTGTTGTAAAGCAGTATTGCAGTTGGGTGAGGCAGAGTGTTCTGTGACAAGAAGACTGTGGTATAACTTCCCCATCTTCCTCCCTTGAACAGAAGTGTATTACTCAGTATTTCAAAGGGCCGTTCCCAGGTCAGGGCTTCTGAAGGGTGCTGACATCATTGCCCTGATGCAGTTGGGTTGCCTTCTCTTATTTTCCAAAAAATACTCGTATACGCACGCAGATTCCATACTTTTCCTTAGCCTTTTCTAAGTCCCAATGGACACTTTGTCCTCTGTCAACTTTGGGGGATTAACCAAAAAAAAAAAAAAAAAAGAAAAAAGAGAGAGAGAGAAAAAGATTCCCTTTGATTTGATTCTTTTCACCGCCCCCCCTCCCTTCATTTACTGTGAAAGTGATCTATAGCCAACAACAGCCATATACACACTCAGACATCTCTCAGAGTCAGATGCCTCATCTGGCTTCTCTGACGTTTCCAGATTTCTCCACTGGGATCACCTATGGGGGTGTGATCTAAATGGCACCATCGTGAATTTCGGTTCTGGCCTGTAAACAAAACAACACAGGCTCTCTTAGCCCCTTAATAACTGTCAAGAGAACTCTCCAGCAGGAGGATGGGGCAGGGAGTGCCTCTTGACGGAAGAGGATACCTTCAAGGGAACAGTACTTTATCGACCCACTACAGCCTTGACCTTTGGCTCTTCCTCATTTTTTTTAATGCTTTCAGACTAAAAGTCGATTTATTTTTAAGTACATCTGTGTCTGGTGTCTTCAGAGAATCTTTGCGAAGTCTGCTAGACTTGCTAATAGCTACCAAGGCTGAATCATGTTACCTCACTTACTACCAGCCTCTGTCAACATTGTCTGAGCTCTTTTTTGATGGAAGTTATTGGGCTGTTTAGAAATAGTGAAATGTTCTTGAAAAGTTGTTTGCCATGCCATCTTGACACTATGGTAGACAGATGAAAACTTCCAGGAAGAACAGTGTAAGAAAGGTAAACATTTCTTGGTGGTCTTCCTTCATTTTCCTTACTTATTTTTAAATATATTTTTGTTTTCCTATATTGTATATCATCCTTTAGTTTCCTCTTTTGAATAAGGAGATAGTTAAATAAATAGTAAATGTGTGATCCCAGTTTTGTGAAACATGAGCCCATTGCATGGATAGGGAATTGTAAAATGATTCAAAGAGACAATTATGAATCTAGTTTAACCTGTTAGCAGAGAGGTAAACAGCAAAGATTTAAAAATGCAAAATGAGGCATCAATATGAATATGCTTTGTAATTGGAAAACCAACCATTCCATAGAATCTTTGTGTCGATATATCAATTGAATTCATTCGTTTTTTTTTTAAATTTTTTTTTTAACGCTTATTTATTTTTGAGATAGAGACAGACAGAGCATGAATGGGGGAGGGTCAGAGAGAGAGAGGGAGACACAGAATCTGAAACAGGCTCCAGGCTCTGCACTGTCAGCACAGAGCCCGACGCGGGGCTCGAACTCACGGACGTGAGATCACGACCTGGGCCGAAGTCGGACGCTCCACCGACTGAGCCACCCAGGCGCCCCGAATTCATTCATTTCTTGATTGAATAAATATTTCATGCCAACTCTGAGATAGACATGGCATTAGACTTGGGGTTTCAAGTGAAATTTTTTATTTTTTATTTTTATTTACTTATTTCAGGTGAAATTTTTTAAAAATAATTTTTTTCTATGGGGCACCTGGGTGGCTCAGTTGGTTGTGCATCTGACTTCAGATCAGGTCATGATCTCACGGTTCATGGGTTCGAGTCTCACATTGGCCTCTCTGCTGCCAGCACAGAGCCTGCTTTGGGTCCTCTATCCCCCGCTCTCTCTGCCCCTCCCCTGCTTGCACAGAGAAAAAAATGGTTTTTTTCTATGAAGGAATTTGGTCTGATAGTTGAGTCAGATGAAAAATGACTAATTCTCTGGCAATATAATGTAAAAGTGTGTTGAGCTCAATAGGAACAGTAATGAGCAAGTGATATGAAAACAATGTAAACATTGGTATGGCACTTTCCATCTTACGATATGACTAACTCTGATTTTCTTTCTTTGTGATTCTACTGGTGGGGGTTTCTGCTGGAGGGGATATTTTCTCCAGTCCCTACTCATTTTTCTGAATAGAGAATGAGTGTCCAGTTGATTGTAGAGAGCTTCGTTGGATCACATTTTCCCACACCAAGTATATAGTCACTGCATTGAAAAGGTTACAGCGGTTCATCTCTGATTCTCGCATGTTCTGATTTTGCTGGCATCTGGGTTTTAGAGGCAGGCTGATCTGGTCTTTGACATGTACTCAGAGTGTATTTGCAGGACTTAATATGTCTCATTTTGCAAGTGAAGAAGTAGGCAGAGATTGAGGTTGTGTGAAATGATAAAACGCCAGCACCACACGCATGGGTTCAAATCCTGGTGCTGCCCTTGTGTGTAAGCTGACCTGGGGATAATTTCCTTTATCTGATAAACCTCAGTTTCCTCCTCTGTAAAATAGACATAGCGTCATCACCTTTCTAAGTTGTTGCAAAAACTAGACATTGTGTATATAGAACACTAAGCACAATGCCTGATGCGTAGTAGGTACTCACAGAATATTTGACTTGAGTTAGAGCTGCGTTATGAAGCCAAGGCAGAGAACTGGGGGATCCAAAGCTGAGACCAAGAACTAACTGAATGAGCAAATGGGAGGTCATCTGGTGGACTTCCAAATGGAGTGCAGATATATAGGACAGCCTTATGGGGGCATTACCCAGTGTAGGAATATTGAATTCATTTATAGAGGCTAAACAAGATGGGTATTCTAAGTTTTAGACTATGTCAAGCACATTGAGAAGAAGCTTCTTTTTTAAGAGAGATTCTAATTTTTTTCGTGGAGGGTTGGGGAGCCATTAGTTGGGTAGTGAACTGTGCGTTGCAGACACAACATGCTCCAGGAGGGGAGGGACCAGTCCGTCTTCTTCTCCATAGTACCTCCAGTGCCGAGAACAGTGTTGTGCCTATTGCATCGCTCCAAGAATGTTTGGTGAAGCAGTGAATAAAATAACTTAGAGACAGGGGAGTGCTGTGAACTTGAATCACTGGAGAAGACTGCTTATAAAAGGGGGCACTTGAGAAAGACCTGGAAGAATGAGTAGACTTTGCAGGGAAAGGGCAAGTGGACACTTTGGAAAATGGTTAACAACTTCAGAAAAAATAAAATTTCAATGTAAAACGAAGTACTAAGTGATAGCTGATCATTCCCATGGGTCAGCTCGTGCACTGCTATGAATCACAACATGGTGTATCCAGCTATGGCGTTTGTATCTCTTAGGAAGATGGTATTAATAACAGGATTGGCTCCGAAAATTTTTCGATTGGCCGCATGAAGTCACATTTTGCATTTGGGAGTTTTGAGGTTGCTGGTGGCAACAATATTTCTTTAAAGCATACTATTTATGGATGGGAGTGGGAGGAAAAATGGCAAAATAAAGGACAAGCTTTGATGCATATAATTCCCTCTACAAACGCATCTAAGTCACAACTGAGCAATCATGACACTCTCCATTAGTTTAATGAAATTAATATTTTTCATACACCACTTTCAAGGCCACAAAGTACTTTACAGTGAGCAGCAAAATGAGATAATGAGATAATGTTTTATGGAACCATGCAGCAGCAAGTTCCCTATCATTAGCAAGACGGAAGAATATATTAAAAATGACATGGAAAGGAGAAAACTCCAAAATAGCAACCAAAGAAGGGAGAGTAGAAGCAAGATGTGGCTCTCGAAGCTTTTTGTCCTTTACTGTAAAAACAGCTCAGTTTATTGGCGAGATTCAGAGTGAGCCTAAGGGTGAGAGAGTCTAGGGGCTGAACACTTGCCCTGTCTACAGCATGTAGTCCCAAGAAAACATATTAGTCATCTCTGGTTGCTCATCCATGAGTTAGAAAAATTATGATATTTGGAGTCAGTCAAATCTGAGTCCAAATCCAGTTCTGCCATTCACGGCCTGCCAGCTTTGGCCTTCTTGTGACTCAGTTTTGTCATCCATAGCATGAGTGCGAAAACCTGCCTCATAGGGTTACCATGAGAATTAGGTTTGTAAATTGGCATGCTGGTCAGCGCACAGGAGGTATCAAAAAATACTACTTTCATTGCTGCTTTTGTTAGTTATACTAACACCGGGTCTAGTTGGGGCCTCTCCTTTGGGTGTGTCGGGATGGGACTGACCAAGGTGGTGGTTGGTGAGTGGCCTGGGGAGGCTAGAGCCTGCTTTGCAGGAAGTGCGGAGAAGAGCGGGGACTTGGCCGGAAAGGCTCTGGGGCATGGATCCTGGGAGAAACTCACTGGTGAGTGATGTGCTGGGGCCTGAGGACATGCTGTCTCTGTTGAGAGTCAGCACTGTGTTTCAAGGCAGAGTGAGGAAGGGCGAGGGCTGAGCAAGCTAAAAACCTCTGGTTCCAGGGAACAGTTCGCTGGGTGGGTCGGCTTTACCAGACAATGTTCAGATGTGGCCCTGCTGGTTAAATAGCCTTGTGTCTCAATTCGTGGAACACTTCTGGAAGGCGCTGCTTTTCTTCTTTCGTTGTAAGTGTGTTTCGGTGTGACTCAGCAGGCCTGGGCATCTCCCAAATAAAGCCCGCAAGAAGAAAGCGAAAGAAGCAGTGGTGTGCTGGTGAATGTTTAACAGCTGGCTCTCTCGGGGAAGATAAGTCCTGATCTATGATTTGCTGCATTTGTTACTTTCTTTGTGAAGACTCCCACCATGGCTGATTTCAGGCTACCAATGTGATGTTAACCAATTTCCCAAATTCCTAAAAATTTAGCAGTAGGTCTTCAGGAGGTAGATGGTGGTGGCATACCCTGGTTCTAGCAAACTCCTGAACAGGGCCACTCATGACACTGTCAGCTCCCTAACGTAGCTGGAAGGGAGAAGATGAGGACTGCAGGTGATATCCAGGCGATGGGGCCAGTGTCAGCATGGACACTTTCTCCTAATCCTGCTGTTCTCTTTCTCTGCCTTTGAAATATAGGCTGATATCTGGCCATTTCCCCTTTTCCTCCCTCCCCTGTGGCAGCTTCTTTTTTTTCCCTTTTGCCTGTGATTTAAATACACACACATATGTTGTATGTATATGCAATATACATACATATTATATACATATGTGATATATATCAAATTATATGTGTGTGTGTGTGTGTGTATACATATGAAAGAACCAGAACAAAAATCTTGCCTTCTATTTAAACAGGAGATAGTTTTTCAGACTTGTTACTGATTTTTTTCTATTATTCCCACAATGCATCAAGTTAGAAAAAGGAGGTTGATTTCATTTTTCCTGCCAGGGAAAGTAAACGCCCTGTGGGCTTTTCCTAGTAGCGCAAACCCGTGCCCTCTGAAGTGCATTCAGAAGTGAAATGTTGCACACCAGGATTGTGGGGCTGTCTGATGAGGGTCTCCTATTTCCATAGACTCTAATTTTCAGAGTTGCCCCTTTCCTCTACATAATTTAGAGTTTTATTTGTTCAGCCTGTAAAGTAGAGCTGGCCATATTATGGACTCAAGATATGAATCCTATTAATGAGACAGCATTTAGAAATGAGAGCATCACTGTCTTTGCTATAGATTAGTCATAATGTGCCGAGGACCCTGTCTGATCAGAAGCTCATTTTAAATAGCAAATTTCATGTGACTGAAGAGTGCAATTATTGGTTGCTATCTTCGGAGGACAGTTACAGGGCAGATAAAAAATGAACATTTTTTTACAAAGCAATTAAATGGGTGGGAGACAAATTCTGAAGACGGAAGGAGGCAAAGAAGAAATAATGAACAGAAATAGAATAGGATTTGAAAATTAAAAAGCAAGTTAATTTATCATTGTTGAGTAGAAAGGCCTCTAATGGTGAGGTGATTTCCTGGGCTGAACTACTGAGTTTTTACCACCATCAATAGATCAGATGAATGTCTATTCCTTTTGCTTTGTTTTGAGTAGATGGGAAGCCAGTGAAGTTGCCTCCTGACTTCACTGATGTAGGAAATCTTTGCTGATAACCACACTTGCAACTCCATGGCTCATCCTATGGCCTCATCTACCAGTGTAGATACACCAAAGTGTCTTCTAGTTTGGGGTATATTTTTCCAGACCATTTCCTCATTTTCTGTGCTTTTACACCCTATAGTGCTTGCAGCTGTTTGCTCTAGATACTTAGAATCATGGTACTTAAACAAATTAATATTTTGCTTATCTATTTGTGCTTAATTTTTGTAATGAGCTCATATTGCTTTTAAAATAAGCAGATTGCTTTTATATAAAAGTTTACAAAAGTATATTGAAATCAGCTTACAAACTGAGTACTGTCAATATATAGTAGAATTGTAGTAAGGACAGTACATGCCCTTACATGTATGTATGTGTGTGTGAGTATGTGTGTGTGTGTGTGTATATATATATATATACATATACACACACACACATGTATATATAGTATGTATATGTATGTATGTATATATACACATACATATAGTATGTGTATGTATATATATACACACACATATGTATATATATATACACATACACTCACACACATACGCATATATAGCTATATGGAGATTATATAGCTATATATCTGTATACATGTACGTTTTAAATTCCCATAGAGTTACATATATGTATATGTTTTTTTATGGCAATTATATCATGGACATACTTTTATATTGAATATACTTTACTATATCACTTTATTGGTTGCATAGTAATCAATGGTGTAACTATACAATAGCAATGATAATAACTATAACTAAATATATAAGAACTATATAATACTACAGCTATAACACAACTTAATGAAAGCTATATCATTGGGTATTTGAGTTTTTCCCAATTTCTTACTATTACAAATATTGCTCTGTTAAATATCCTCCTACACATCCTTAATTATTTGATGGGTTGCATTTGAAAAGTAGGTGGTAAGTTTACACCAATGGTAAAAATGTGTTCCAAGTTTCAATGTTATGAGCATGGTTAGGCTCCCAGGCTAGCCCAGAGCAATTGCTTGAATATGCAATGTATACCTACTAGGAATTTGGTACTATTACACGGTAGTGTGTTGAATTGTGTTTCCCTCATGTCCCCTAAATATGTTCAAGTCTCTAAAGCCTGGTACTTGTGAATGTGACCTTATATGGAAAAGAGTTTTTGCCAACGTAATCAAGGTAATGTGTGGTCGTACTGGATTAAACTGGGCCCTAGATCCACTGGTATCTTTATCAAAGAAAGGAGAGGAAGATTTAGACACAGATACAGAGGGGAAAGTTCATATGAATGATGACAGATGCAGATATTACAGGTATGTTGTTAGAAACCAAGGAATTCCAGAAGCCACCAGAAACTGGGAGAGGCAAAAAAGATTTCCCCTAGAGTTCTTTGAGGTGGGGTGTCTGTGCTGACACCTCAATTTCAGAATTCTGGTCTCCGGAATCGTAAGAGAATAAATTTTTGTCTTTTCTGAAAGTTACCTAGTATGTGATATTTGATTACAGCAGTTCTAGGAAATGACTATATATACTTGATCATGTTTTAGAATATATTTCTTCATAGAATGAATGTTATCAAGGGTGGTTAGATCTAGGGTATAGGTCACAAAAATATTTAAATGTATAATATAATAAAATCATAGCACTATCCCATTTAATATTGTCTAAATCTTTGCAGAAGAAAGCCCAACGTATAAACTGGCAGGATGTACTTTTGTCTTCAGACAGACCTGAGACAGTGCCCTATCCTGCCACGAGGAGGAGGAGCTTTTGGCAGGGGGCGGTTCCAAGATGGCGGAAACACACAGTACTTTAGCTAACATTTACTGTGCACCTGCTGTGCTGGCATATAGTGGTAACTAGACAGTCCCGTCCTCCATGGGATATACAGTTTAGTGGAGGTTGGGAGGGATGGGGGAGAATATGAAAAGTGAGCTGTATAGAATGTTGGGACCAGGAGGTGAGCTGTGGGGTCTGGCATCAAAGGGAAGGTGCTAGGATTGGGAAGTTTACTAGGATCAGCCTTCATGGGCCATACCAGCCGTGTGGTACCTCCCTTGAAAGGAAATGGGGGTACTGCGGAGGGATAGGAAGAGGAGGGTAAGTGTGGCAGTGTCTGTTAGATGAAGAAGATCTGGAAAAGTAAACTGTGTTTTGGGAGTTGGTGTACAGATGAGAGAGAAATTCCCCTAAGAGGGTAGTCAGTATATCTCTTGCAGAGGCATCTGAGATTCTAGACACTCCTGTATCATTTTTAGTGCTTGCTCCACCCTATTTCTTATTCAGTTCAGGCCAAGGAAACTAATCTGTGACTTAAATTCGATTACCATAGATTTTTAGGCTTGGATTTGTGGATTGTGTCCCTGAATCCATTTAATTGGCCTAATCTGTTCAAGCATAGTAACTGAGCACCAGCAAAAATGAGTCCCAAGCTAATGGCAGTGGCTTGCTTTCTGGTAGGAAGATTGATTTAATGCGATGGATCAATGTTGTAGAGCCATCAGTTAATTTCCTCTTATGTCCCACATGTTAATTACCAGAGGAAACAATTTCATACCTAACTGAGAAGGATGAAACAAGATGTTGATTCTCATGTCAAATTACTTGGAACGAGGAAATCTCGTGCCACAGATCGGCAGTGCCCATGTGCAGTCCGATGTCAGTAGCTTGAATACTTCCATTTCAGAATAAGGCAGATGTGTATAAACCTAATAGAGAGTAGGATATTGATGTTTCAGGGGTAAGGTCAGGCCGTATGATATAGACCTTTCCAAGGCAACAACAAGAATGGGCTGAGACCTCTTCTTGGAATCATTCACAGCTGCTGTGTTATGTGGTTTACCTGAAGTATTAGGCTCCTCAAACTTGATAATCTCTGATGCTGACTTTAATAAGTATCTTTATTGTGAAGTTACTTACATATATAAAAACATAAAACTCAGCGTAAACCCTTTTATAGCTCCCGGGCAGCTATAAAATCCCTTCCCATTTACACATTAAATGATTACATTTTATTTTATTTGAATTTTGCTGAGTTCGCTGTTTTGATTGTATCCAATATGTCTGTGACATCGGTTAGGTGAAACAAAATCGCTTCCAACATGAACTTGGTTTTTTGGGTTCCCCATGCCATTGCTATGGGTCCCTTTATTCCTCCACATCATATTGCAAGCATTTTTATTATTCATTTATCAATCTGTGCTTTTCAATTTTTAACATTTGAATAGTATTTGGCAGTGGCTATATGCATATTATTATTTGTATTTTATACTGCTTGCATATTAATGAGAGCAGGGATGTTCAAACTCAAAACTAAAACCCTCAAATTTCTATGCACAGATATGTGAAAAGTCTCACCCACCCAAAGTTTGGGATATTTTAGGTCCTTGAAGAGCCCCTAATCCTTGCAGTGGTGTTTGAAATCAAGCCTGCTAAAGGCTCTTAACCCTTCACAAATGCCAGGGACTTTAGCTAGATGCAGCTTGGCTTAGGGAGCTGCCCCTTTCCCAGCACAGCAGATGGAAAGGTCAGGGCATGAGAGATTGAACGGTGGGCAGGAAGGAGTATATTGGGCTGGAGGGGAAGGATGCCACACCACACTATCTGTGGGTCCCTCCCTTCTGAGGCACGAG
The DNA here is from genome assembly GCF_018350195.1 of Panthera tigris. Taxonomy (NCBI): domain Eukaryota; kingdom Metazoa; phylum Chordata; class Mammalia; order Carnivora; family Felidae; genus Panthera; species Panthera tigris. The sequence continues at coordinate 68,402,066 of NC_056670.1, read as the reverse complement.
TCATGCCATTACTATAACTTTGATCCTGTGCGTGCAGTTAACTGCCCAGTGTGATGTAGCTGTAAGGGACAGAAAGGTCTCTAGTTTAAGGTAAATATGAGACAGCCTGCGTCTAAGTCCTAGCTCTGCTGCGCACAGCTGAATGACCTTGGGCATAGTTTTGAGAACATAGGCTAGGCCGCTGGGACCAGAGGTCCCCAATACTGTGGCTTAAAGAAGGTAGGCATTATAAGTGCCCCTCTCATAGCAGTCTGGGTGGGGAGTGCCTAGCTAGTATGGCCACTTGACAACACTGGAGAACACGTTCCTGCCATCTCGTTCCTCTCTCAACCCCACCTTCACCTGCACGGTGGCTACTGCGTTCACGTTTCAGCCACGGATAGAGGGAAAGGGGCTCTTCCTTTGTTTTATTACCTGGAAGTCACATCCGTTGCTTCCGCTTACACATCATCATCTAGAATCTACTCATATGGTAACGAGTGCCGCAATGAGTCCATGTATCCTGCCAAACCAATAATCCTAGAGAAGCAGAAACAACGTTTGAATGTGTGTATCGGGTGGGGGGATGGGAGGACAACCAGCAGTCTTTGCCCCAGTTCCCGAAATCCCAGTTTCCCCATCTCTCAAATAGGGATAGTGCTAGTGTGCACAGGGTGGTGTTTGTGAATATTAAATTAGGGTTTCCACGAAGAATTCTTGGTATAATACCTGTCGTCTGAGGAAGATGAGCTGTTGGCTACGAACTTGTGCAACATCACTCATGGCAGTGACTTCCCATCCCATCAAATGATATAGCTACAGTGATGATTGTAGGGGGTTTCTCTCTGAAGCCAGGCTGCACAGAATGTTTTCTGGTCAACCCCAAGTTGCCCAGGCAGCACCGCAAAGTGGGGAGTGTGGCTTCTAGAGCCAGACTGCTTGGGTTAGAAGCCTGCCCTGCCCCTTCGAGCTGTGCCATGTGGGGCAAGTCACTTCGCAGTTTTGTACCTTAGGTGCCTCATCTCTAAAATGAAGTCAACAACATCTGCCTCATACGGTCGTTGTGATAACTAAACGGACTATTATTTGTGAAGTGCTTATCACAGCATGGAGCACATAGAAATTTCTGTACAAGTTAGTGTATGTGAAATAAATGAACTATTGCTGGTCGAGTCCTGATGTTAGGAAACTTCTCCTCTACCAGGACCATCAAAAAAGGATTGATTCCTTACTTGCTGCCTAAAATGGAAGCTCCATTAAGGGCGGACATTTGTCTTTCTCTCTGCTGAAAGCCTAGGGCCTGGAAGATACCTAGCCCTTTGTAAGCCCTTAATGGATAGCTGCATTCTGGAGCCTTGGTATTCCTAAGGGAAAGAACACATGTCAAAAGTGTCCTGCCATCCTAGTTTCTTACAGTGTCTTCTGGGGCTAAGGAGATAATTTGCCAACAAGAGAAACAAGTCATGATCTCTGTGGAAAGTCCTGGATCTAAACCTCTGGGTATGGAGCAGTGGAAAGAATACTGAGGCTGGTTGCAAAGCCTGCATTCAAGACTTGGTCTACCCCTAACCAACCCGTAGGACTTTGTGTATGTGGGGGCAGGTATCAAAGCCTTCATTTTTCCATCTGTAGAAAGGGAATTTACTTTTTGGACATTTGGGGAACTATGTATGTCAATTCATTAAAACGATAGGGCATGTCTTCATTGCCTGGCACAGTGAAAACAATATGTGTATTTATTGTGAAGGGGCCTTGCTAAATGTGGAGACTCCAAAGGGAGGAAGCATGGCCCACAACAGAAGGTAACTCGGCTCACGTGAGGCTGCCCTTGAAAGCGGAGACAGGTCTTGAGTTGGATATCTTCTATTGGGACATCTAAAACTCTGTAGCTTGTTTCTAAAAACAGGAAGGCCGCTTTCTGTGAGGTGAAATCATTTTGGTTTTTAGGCACAGCTTTGGCTTCCCACTGAAATGATTGTTTCCAACACGGGAAGATTCTATGCACTATCCTGAGGAGCCTTGGCAGACCCTTTCTGAAGTGATTGTAATGTGATTGGCTACATATGTCAGAAGGTGAAGTAGCTGTGTCCTTCTTGTGCGGAAGGCAGATTTGATTTCAAACTCTGGAGGCAAGTAAGGGGGCCCTGGGGAGCAAAATATGAAAAATCTATGCGAATGTGGAAATGACGAAAGGGGGATGGGGTTGGGACAGAAGAAGGAACTCAAAGGGTGAACAATAGAGCTTCCTTTCACATCCTTACTTCCTCCTAAGGAGGGGGAGGGGACCTTCACTGAATATTGTTTTGGTGAGATTTGCTTCACCCTGGGGACACATAGCCAGAAGCTTTCCTTGATGACAAGCATACTAAAGAAATCTTGTTCATTACAAAAGGCAGAAGGGACACATAGACTTGGATGTTTTTTAAAGGAAGTCAGCAGAGGTTGTCCTGGGTGGGGTCAGGAACAATAAAGAACAAAGGCATGGCAAAATTCTATTTTTGCAGGCGGGGAGCCTTAGGCGCAAGCTCTTTTGTAAGGCACAACTTGAGTCCCACAACCTGACAAAGTGCTCCTGGGTCAGGGTGACCTCCAAGATAGGGGCTCTATTCCTGATGCTGTTCCTCCCATGAAAGACTCTTTGGAGATTCACCGGTTGTCCACAGTGGTGCTGTTTGCCAAGGGTCTACAAACCAATTTGTGCATTTAGTCCATGCTAGCAGGTGTGGACCTCTGGCCTCACCATCCAAATACTGTAAGAGTGACCCTCTGGAACTCTAGCAGTGGAGATTCTTATGATCTTGGTTCCAACCCAGTTGGAGGAGTGCTTTGACATCTGGGCAGGCTTGGATGGCAGCAGGGATACTTTGGGAAAGCACAGCCTTGAGCCATCTCTAAAACTGTACTAGGCAGGTAGCTGATGACTTTATCATAGGCAGGATAAGCACTTATGCCAAAGAAACCATTGACAATCATGGTAAAATGTGAAGACCCTGCGCGCGCGTGCGCACGCGCGCGCGCGCGCGCACACACACACACACACACACACACACACACACACACACACACACACACAAAAGACCTAAGAAGAAAAATAAATCTTCCTAAATCAGAGAGACAGGGGATGGGACACACTAGTGTCAGCAGGAACAGTGGAATGTGTTCAGACACTTTTGTCAAGATGACGTGCCTTTCCAGAATTATGTAAAGAATAGACATTCAACAGTTTGTTCATTCATTCATTCAAAAGCATTTACCCAGAGTACCTTCTGGGTGTCAAGAACTATGCTAGGGCCCGGGATTTTAAAGGTGTGTCTTCCAAGGGCACCTGGGTGGCTCAGTCAGTTGAGTGTCTGACTTTGGCTTAGGTCATGATCTCATGGTTCGTGGGGTCAAGCCCTGCGCCGGGCTCTGTGCTGACAGCTTGGAGCCTGGAGCCTACTTCAGATTCTGTCTCCGTCTCTGCTCCTCCCCCACTCACACTCTGTCACTCTCTCAAAAATAAATAAATGTTAAATAAAATAAAATAAAATAAAATAAAATAAAATAAAATAAAATAAAATAAAGTTGTGTCTTATACAGATAGTTCCTGCTACTGGGAACTCTAGCCAGAGGCGAGACAGACATGCAAACAAACATTTGCCATAAAATGATGGGGGCGTGTACAAGAAAGGAGTAAGTCTTGTTGGGAAAATGGGAGGGAAGTCTGAGAAAAGACCCCCAGAAGAGGTGGCTCCTGGTTTTCTCTGCAATGGGCATGATTGTGTCATTCTAACAAATCAATAGGAACACGCTTACAGTCATGTGTGCACACACACGTTTAGTTCTACCTGCCAGAAGGTTGTAGGAGGCAGCATTCTGGATTCTAGAATTTTCTTAATTCCAGAAATGACTAGGGGGTGGGGGCAAATGACTAGGTACTTAAGAAATTCTTGTAACAATGATGAGAATGAATCAATGAGTCATCTAGATGGGAAGAATTTATTTATTCCAAGAAAAACGATGAAGGCACTCTTTTTTTTTTCCCGTGGAAAGTTTGGAATATCAAATAGATGGGATGAAAGGATTTAAGGAGTGGAAACAGATAAAATATTTAATAAGCTCATAAATAAGAAGAGTGGACAGAGCTGTTGTTGGGGAAGTAAGTGGAGATCTTAAGTGGCAGTTTTGTTCCTTTAGTCCCTTCCAACCTTTGCGTCTGATCTCAGCAGTGACCTATACATGTTTTTTTCTAGAATGGCCCATGAGGTCTAGTTTTTTATGTGCAATCACCTGCGGCCTTGTCTCAACATTTGTAACTGAATTATATGTACCCAGAGGATAGATTGATTTGGAGGAAGGTACTGGTACAATTGCATAGAAAAAGGATGGACCTCCTGGTGCTGGTTTGGGGAGGTGTCGCCGTTAGGGAGCCAATCCAGTGGCAGCGTGGGGAGCCGTGGGTTTGGAGAAGGCAGAGCTCAGGCTTCCCTCCCCTCTCCCTTTCCTGGAGAAAAACACACCCAACAAGCAAAATGGGAGATAGAGACTCTCCGCAGCGTGTCTGAGGGCATTTGTGTCCATCATGGTTGTCAGTCAAACATTCTGTCAGAGTCCATTTTGGGAATGACTTCCTTACTGTCCGCTGTGAGCAGTATTGAGTTGCATGAAAAGCCCTTAGGAGGGTGCTTGCTGACACACAGAAAGTGCTACAGACGTGCTGCTGTCATCTCAGAGAACTTCAAGTGTACTTACTTTAAATGTGAAATTGATTTCCAAAGGAAAGATGTGTGGTGTGTGTGTGTGCGTGCATGCGTGTGCGCACACCCTGAGTTGGGAATGTTTGATAAAAGAAGGATTTTAATCCCTCCTTTATTTGAGAACTTTCTAGACAAAGTAATAATTGTAATCACAACGGAAGTACTTCCTCCCATTTGGGGACAAAGAAGTTTCCCTTTTCAGTCTGTTAACATAACTGAGGTTATGTTAAAGCTGAGAGGATCTTTACATGTCTCCCACCAACACCCAGCTTTTATTGATGAGAAAACACTCAGAAGACAAGTCTCACCAAAGACCACACGGCCAGAAAGAAGCAGAGGCAGATTATAGATTCTAGTAGTTTGAGAGTAGAGGGGGCCGAGGGCTGAGTTCCCGTCAAGCCCTACTCACTGTCCAGGTGACAGATGAGTCTGTGAACTATGCCAGGACAAGGGCTGGCCTCTTACACGTCAGCTCAGACAGTGGGGGAGGGCGATGAGCTTGAGCAGACCTAGGCTCCTTGTGCTTCCTCTGTCTCGCCTTGTCTGGATGTCACCTCTGCTGACCACATAACTGGACTTCTTGGGTTGGTACCATTGGTTAGAGTGACCTGCCTCAGTTAGCCTGACTGTCCTGAGGTTCAGTCAGGGGCAGACTGACGGGCATGTGTGCACGCGCGTGTGTGTGTGTGTGTGTGTGTGTGTGAGAGAGAGAGAGACAGAGAGACAGAGAGACAGAGACAGAGATGACAGAGATAGACACACCATAGGAGGTCTCAAATGGGTTTGGGAGAAAAATTGTGGAACCATAAGAACCATTCTCATTACTCCTCTTCTTATGAGCACTTTTGACTGGCTTGATCCAACTTGTGTGTCAAGAAAAAGAAAAGTCCAAATAAAACTACTCTTCAACTTTTGTATACAGTATCCCCTAAATCTTGATGCTTGCTTAAAACTGCTAAGGCACTCTTTAGGTAAAGGATTAAGCACTATAATGCATAGTGTTGAGGGGGTGGGTGGCAGAAAGGGTAAGTGGGGCAGGTTGGGGGACTGTGCCTGAGTGACAAGCAGGTCGGCCACACATCTCAGGGCTGAGCAGGTGGGGAGGAACATTTGTGGGCAGCAGGCTGTGTCAGGTGGGGACACCTGGCAGATGACTGTGCCATAAAGCAATTAGATTCGGAAGTGCTGGGCCTGCGTGGACCTTTCTGTGGGAGTCGGCAGGGAGTAGAATGGAGGTTGGCTGGTAAAGGAGCAGGATTGGGAGACCCATAAGGCAATAAGGTTGAGGATTCAGAGAAAGCGGGCAGTAGTTCTTGAACTTTCAGGCCAAGGAAGTGGAGTTCAAGCCAAGTTGAGCTTGATCACCAAGAGACAAGGAGCTGCAGTGATATTTGGGTTACATAAATAATTCAAGTGCTAGCTGTCTAGGAATTCAAGTCCTGAGGACTTATGATGGGTCATCCTGCCTTTTAATATTTAAAAACAAACAAAAAAAGGCTTGCACTCCTGACCTCACATACAGAAGCCCAGTTCCAATCTTGATGTTTTCATATTTTCACCCAGAGGCTTATGTTTCCTTTTTCTCACCTCTCTCTCCAATTTATGGCTGTCACTGAATGATTTTTGAGCTTGATCTTGGTTCACCTCCTGTGGCTCTCCTTTCCATTTTACCTCACGTGCACATAAATGTGCCACAAACCCTTTTTAAAAAATTTCTGGAAGCACCACCAACTCGAGACAGCCGATGTAGTAGACTTTTACCAAGGAGGGGTCACAACACAGCCCAGAATCGGATAGCTTGAATCATTTATTAGATTTGCGAGTCTATAAATCTTCCTCGGCCTTTTCCCTTTGTCTGGAACGTCTTGCTGGCTGTCTTCTCTTCTCAAGCTCTACTACCCTCTCCATTTTGTGGGAGCCCTTCTTCTTTTGTGGACAATTTACATCTGTCAATTTCTGCCTGGACACTCTCACCCCCCCCCCCATCTTTGCCCTGGAGAAATAAAATTTATTTTATTCTGCTGATCTACTTACCTTTTATCATCTCCATCTTCCCTATCATAGCTAGAACCTGTCTTTTTCACAACCAGAATAGTCCTTCAAGATGGTTTTTCTAAATAACAGTTTTCTCCCTAAAAGGAATTTTGCCACCATGTTTTAAAATAACATATCCCCTGCTCCTACTTCATTAAATTCTGATTTCTTAATTTAAGGAGGAGGAAGGGAAGGGATGAATATTTCTTGAGGGCTTAGGGGCTAGTGCTTTTTAATGTACCATTTTATTTCATGCTCAGAAAAGCCCTGTGGGAGTGGGGGTTAGGAGTCAGGGCCATCACTGATTTACAGATGAGGACAACGAAGGGTCAGGAGAGTAAGGATGCTCCAGGTCATATAGGCTGGTGAATGGTGGACCTTGAGCTCAAGCCAGAGTCTTTGGATTCCAGAATGCATGCTCTTTCCATCATTTTTGTTGCCTTTGAAGAGAGGACATAGTCATGGAAACCTCATCTTTAGACATTGTTTACTCTTCTCCCTCAGGTCAGACTTTCTCACTTACTACAGGGGCAGCTCTGGTTCTCTCTTTCTCCCTCCCTTTCTGCTCTCCTCCAAGGTTCCTTGGTCCTGAGTTCTATCATCTCCCACTCTAGCAAGCTCCTGATCCATAGACCTCCTCATCTCGGCATCTACTCCCTTCCATACTATACTTCTGGGCATAGACTTGCCCCAGTGCCCTGGGATGGGACTGTAGTTTGGAACCTGGGCTGGAAGTCTGAGGGATGTGAGCCCAAACAGGTATCTAAACCAGTTGTGTGACCTCAGACAAATGAAATGATTTGCTTTAGATTTTTCTTCTTTGAAATGGAGACAATGAGAGCACCCAGGTCTTGAGGATTGTTGTAAGGGTTCAATGACAGGAGGTCACTAAAGACATCAGCATGGGGCTGGTAAATAGTAAGGGCTCAGAAATAATAGTGGTTGGTATGGTTGTTGACATAGCAGTTGTCCTCAGACCCTTCATGGGCACGCATTACTTGCCTGCCCAGACTCCTGGGCCTGACACTCAAGTCCTCTGCCATCTGTAATCTAGCCCAAGCCCACCTTTCCAGCTCAATCATTCCCTCTGAACACTCTTTTTGGTCCCCTTCTGTGGGAAGCAAGCCAACCCTAGCCTCTACTTCTTCAGCTCTTGGTACATTTTATTTTTATTTTATTTTTTATTTTTTTTTCACGTTTATTTATTTTTGAGACAGAGAGAGACAGAGCATGAACAGGGGAGGGGCAGAGAGAGAGGGAGACACAGAATCTGAGACAGGCTCCAGGCTCTGAGCCATCAGCCCAGAGCCCGACGTGGGGCTCGAACTCACGGACCGTGAGATGGTGACCTGAGTTGAAGTCGGACGCTTAACCGACTGAGCCACCCAGGCGCCCCTGGGTGCATTTTAATAATACGCATCTCTTGGCACCTCTAGACATCTTTGTTTACTCTGCTTAAGAGTAAACTCTGAAGATAGGGACTCATTTTATGTCCTTGGTGTCATGGGCACTGTCTAGAATGAATTCAAGAAATGGTTGGGAGACAAAGAGCTGAGCAGCTTCCCCTGGGGGTGGCTTAGTTTGAGCCTGCACTTGATCCCCCCTGACACGGGTTCCATTTCCTGCCTCTCCCCTATTCGGTCTGTGCTCACAGCTTACCTCGCTCCCAAGAAGTACATCCAATCTTCCACTCCAAAACATAGGTACGTATTGGAAAGGCTCCCCTTTCTACTTGGAAAGTTACCCCTTTCCCAGTGGTCTCTAAGATAGAGTCTACAGACCTAAGGGAACACACAAAGCAATCTACTAGGGAGTGGGGAAAAATATTATCATAAAAATTTTCCTTCCCCTTAGTCCTGTTTCTGATGCATGCCTGATAATGTACACCATGCACCAGGACAGTGGCTCATCATATAATTTGCAAATAAATGTGCATCTATTGCGATCTTAAATTTTAAAGATTTATTTACAGGATGCTTGATCAGATAAGTTCAGAGTCCAAAGATCTTTTCTACATGTCGCTACTGTCTGAGAGACAAGGCTGTGAACACATCACCCCTCACTCAAAACAGTTAGTTGGTGCTGTGATGTGCAACAAATGGAGTACGTACTCCTTAACCTACTCTGTGAGGCCCTATATGATCCGGCCCCAACTGAGTTCTCTAACTTTAAATCCCACTGCCAGCCTCCTGTGTGTGCACTCAATGCTTTTCCAGTCACGTGCGTTTGCATATACCTCTTCTTTTTATTTGTCTGTCTTTATAGGATCCCAGTGTTGTCCCTTTATCTGCATCTCATCTGTCACGTGTCATAAACTCATCACCCTCTGTTCTAACTATTCCCCATTCCGGACTATAAACTCCTCTTTTTGATTCCATCTTTTTTTTAACGTATCTCTTACCCTAGTTCCTGCTAGAATAGGTGCTTAATAGAACTTGTTAAATAAAGGGAATAAATGATGTATTACCACATTTTAAATAGTCCTGTTGAATACAGCCATACTGATCTATCTCTGTCTCCATCAAAGCCATCTCTTTCTTCTCCATGAGGCCCCAACTTCCATCTTCTTTGGCAAAAACAGCTTTGTTGCTAAGAAAAGCCAAGTAACAAATGGAAGGGTGTGAGAGGCACATCCACACCAGCTGACCAAGAAACCATTCTCCAGATGTACAGGCTGCCACCACGGGAACTGTGTAGGATTATGATGTTGGCGATTCATGCAGAGTGAGACCCTGGGCTTGGAACTTTTGCAAAACAAGACTGCGAGCCATCAGGGGCTCTTCCTTACGGTGCCTTTCTCAAGGGAGTCAGCGATGTCTGGCTTCCTTTCCAGAACCGAGCTGTCACCTGGTTCTCCTCCATCCAACCTACAGGCACATCAAGAAGGTTCCCCTTCTTTAGGCAGTGCCGTCATCAGGAAAGCCTCTGTCTGCTCATCACTAGGATTTGTGCACAGTATCATTTGAGATCCTCAGACCAAGAGGTCACTCACTGCTCTGAGCTGATAAGGTTAATTGATACTGTTAAGTATTTACTGATCTTCTAGGTATGGTTTTAGTGTGCTGAGTGTCTTCCATTTGCTCCTCTAGCTCCACTCCTTCACCCCCTTCTCCCCTATTCTGCAGCCCCTGTGGCAGACACGTATGGGCCACATCAGTGGGCTCTCTTCTCTGTCTTCCAGATAGGTTCTGCTAAATGGGGAGCCCCAGCAGAAGACTGGAGGAAGGGAGAATAGGACATCTGCCTGGCTACCTCTCCCATCTGAAGTTCTCAACTCTTGTTGAGTGGCCATCTCCAGGGAACTACTGAGTTTCTTCTGTCTCTCACTTCTGGTAACAATTCCTTCTGCTTCTCTTCTCAGGCCCAGGGGTATAGTGGAGCATGATTGTTACCGTACTCTTTATGCTTTCTGAATGCCTCTAAGTTCCTTCATTAATCTCTCCTGAAGTTATTTTGTTTGAGTATGGCATCTGCCTCCTGGGAAGAGAGGGAGAGAGGGACGAATGGGGAGAGAGAGACAAGGGAGAGAGACAGATCCTAGCTGATATGAAGTAACATGGCAAAAGTGAGTGTTATTCACATAGATGTAAGGCACCTGTTGGTGTTACACTTTAGAAAGCTAATTCTGATGGGGAATGGTGTAGAGAAGGGTGCTCCAAGTGAATTGGCAGCATCAGCATCGCTGAGACAGAGGGGCTGAGGCCCAGGGCCCAGTAATCTATGCTTTAATAAGCTTTCCAAGTGATCTTGATGCACTGAATCAGGAGGCAAAAAGGCCGGTTGGGAGGTTGGCTGTGCTAGTAGGGAAGAGAGAGGAAGTGGTGGTGAGCTTGGATAGAGAGGAAAGACAGTGAAGCCTTAGGGTCAATCATGCTCAGAACTGAATAGACCTAGGGAAGGTGAGAGGAGGTTGATCCCAGGTATCAGGCTTAGGTGGTTTTATCTACCAAATCAGGAGGCGGGGGAAGTTGGAGCTTGGAGATGGAAGTTGTTACGGAAAGAGCACAGTGAGTTTGAAGTGCTGGGGGGGACAGCAGGGTGGAGAGGTCCAGAAAACATTTTTTTTAGGTTTATTTATTTATTTGGAGAGAGAGCACGAGTGAAGGAGGGGCAGAAAGAGAGGAAGGGAGGGAATCCTAAGTAGGGAGGGAAAGGAGAGGAAGGGAGGGAATCCTAATCCACGCTGACAGTGTGGAGCCTGACGGGGGGCTGGATCTCACAAACTTCGAGATCATGACTTGAGCTGAAATCAACAGTCCCACGCCTAACTGAGCCTGGCTGGCTCAGGCCAGAAAGCGCCCCAGAAAGCCTTTCCACATTTGGAGTCTCAAAGTCAGGATCAGGGTCTTGGTCACCTTTAGCCTACAGCATCCAAGTACTCCCGGTGATGGTTTTGTAGAATGTGAACTTGACTAGTCTGATCTACATTTCCCAGAATTCCCCCTTTTTGGTATAATTTTAGTTAGAGTGGGTCACAACAGAGAATCTTGGGAGATCTGGAGGGTGGAAGGAAGCCACGGTCATTTCGCAGCTCACACACATCTTTGCTGATCCTGCTGCCGCCCCTCACTGGTGTGCAACAGCACCTGGGCAGGCGCACAGCTCTTCCTCGCCTCCTGCCTCAGTTTCCCTCACCGCTGGCTCCATGGTTCAGGTGGGAGTGCTTAGCTCCATGATGAAGGGCTCCAACACACACCCTCAAGGTGAGAAGCAACAAGAGGTTGGGGGACTGGACTGGAGCCACTGGTGGGTTCCAGCTTGTTCTTGATCTCTTCCACTTCACCTTTCCCTTCCCTTCCCAACTGCCTGCCTGGAGACTTCAGGCCCCAGCATCAGAGATGGGGAATGGCCTTACAGAAATACACATCTCCTAGGGCTTCTGCCTGAACCACGAGAGCCTGGTTGAACCCCGGGTGTTGCACTCACCGAAAGAGCGAGAGAAAATGGAAAAGAATAACAAGTCGAGAATGGGTGGAATCTACTATTCTGTACAGTGAGCATGTGATGGGAGGCAGGAGTTCTGGTCTCAGTTCTTGTTTGTTTGGTTTTTGTTTTTTTTGTTGTTTATTTATTTTTGAGAGAGCGGCAGGGGCAAGGGGCAAAGAGAGAGGGGGACAGATTATGTGAAGTGGGCCCTACACTTACAACAGTGAGTGAGCCAGTGTGGGGCTTGAACTCACAAACTGTGAGATCATGGCCTGAGCCTAAGTCAGACACTCAACAGACTGAGCCACCAAGGCGCCCCTCCTGGTCCCTGCTCTTACGTGCCTCTCATGGAGGGAACATTTTGCCTAGCTGAGCGTAGAAGCTAAAGAATAACATTGGTAATGCTTACATTTTCACCTTGTTCTCTGACTTTGGGTCCTGGCTGCCGTGTAAGATGTGAATCCGCTGTATGGATTTGGGCGTTGTCGGTATAAAGGTACAGAAAAGAGGTGGCATTCCTCAGAGAATACTTGCGACATGAAAAGATGGACTTGGGAGCTAACTTAAAATTGAATCGAAATTGAATATGGACCAAAACATTTGGCCATTTGATCTTTACAAAAGACCCCTGTTATAGTTCCATTTATGTAAAAGGTATAAAATTCTATATTTATCAGTCATATAAAAAAATCTTTACTGAAAAGTATTTAAAAATGAATTAGGGTTCTAGAAGTTTCGGGGCTGTATTCTTTCTAAGGTTGAGTTATGAGCACAGAACAAAGGGGGTTTGCTGACTGGTTTTAGGGTCCCTTGCTATGTTCTTGCTTTCACTGGAGTCCCTTGCTGTGCACACATTGCTATAGGGGGAAAATAGTAATTTAAAACTCCTGACAATATTTACTCATTTCCTGTTTGCCCCAGGATGTCTGAGCTCACCATTAAGGTGAATCAACAGCTTAAAAGAAAAGGCAGGATGTGGCCCTACAGGTTTACTTTACACTCAAATTCAAAGAAAATGGAGATTTTTCCTTTTACAGTCTGTGTGGAGATAGCCCCATTGGAGGGCTCAATGCACTCCTGTACCATTGCCAGCTTCTTGACCATCATCTTAGATAAGGTTTTGTTTTGAAATAGAAAGAGGCTTGTTTTGGTTTCAAGAATGAGAGAATGCTTTGTTTCCTCTCATCTCAGGCCAGCTCCTGTGGAGTAAGTCGTTGACCTAACATTAGCCCAGATCTAGGGTTTCCTTTGAAAATTAAAGCCTGGCTTGTGTTCACAGACAGCTATGATTTCCTGACTTCAGCTTTGCCTACTGAGTTGGTCTTCTGTTCACAATGCTTCGGCTGGGGCGGGGGGTAGTTCACGGTTCCGGGGTGGTTGGGAATGGTGTGGTCTTCTTTTCCAGGGCTCAGATTCCGGGATCCTTTGTTTATATCCTCTGTCATAAGGGCCTTCCCCCAAATCTCAGTTTTACCAGTTCTGTGACTTCCTTTCATGGTAGCAATTCACTGCTCTGCTGGCTGAGGGACTGGTTCTCTCTCCCATGGTTTCACTTGTGTTTACCCATTCCCCCAATTTTCCCTGCACTGTCTTCTCCTTTATCCATTGGTTGGAAACCAGCTCTTTGTCTTAAACATGGGGTGTGCCATGTGTTATAGGACATCACTTTAGGGTTCTAGACAGCCTTGTGTTAACAGTAGTGATGGGGACCCATGTTAACAAGACCCTTAATACTGACAGGCACTGTGCTAAGCATTTTGTATTCATGAACTCATTTATTTCCAAATACAACCCAATGAGATAGATAATTATGATCCCTATTTAAAAAAAATTTTTTTTTACATTTATTCATTTTTTGATAGAGACAGAGCACAAGATGGGGAGGGGCAGAGAGAGAAGGAGACACAGAATCAGAAGCAGGCTCCAGGCTCTGAGCTCTGAGGTGTCAGCACAGAGCCCGACGTGGGGCTCGAACTCACAAACTGTGAGATCATGACCTGAACCAAAGTCGGACGCTTAACTGACTGAGCCACCCAGGCGCCTCTGATCCCTATTTTATATGTGAGAAAACTATTAAGCAACATTTTCAAGGCCACAGACCTTATAAATAAGGTCAAAATTCAAGTTCTACCAGATACCAAATCCATGCTGTTAGCCGCCCCCCTACAACTCCTGCTTTGTTCAAAAGTCTTTATTTCCTCACTGCCCAGCCATTAGCAGTGTGTTTGTTAAAAACAAAGCCCTGGATCTTATTTCAGCTCATCTAACATGACTTCCCTTGAGCATTTTGTTTTGAGGCTAAAACATTTGAACATGAGCATCTACATTAAAGTACCCTTAAAAAGATTTATTAGCAGATTGCTTTCATCTTGACCATAACTAATCAGAGAAAAGGGAAAACAAGACAAGTGGCCAGAAGTACCCTTTGAAACACTGCATTTGGGGAAACTGGCACAGAGTAACTTTTAAGAATACATTCGGTTCTCACAAGATTTCCTGGGGTGTAAGTGAAATAGAGTTTGCAGCACAATAAATAAGACGTCTATAAAAGAGTCATGCCATGCAAGGAGGTGGCGGAAACTGCCGACATTTCTGTAGTCAAGTCTAGAAATACATGCAGTCGACGAATGTCAGATCTAAGGTGGTGGTATCTTGTGCAAAGGCTCCCCACCCACCTCCTTCCTTCCCTGACTCAAACATTTATTGAGCTCATACTAATGCTAATCACTAGGTGCTGAGGATTCAAAGGTGAATACAACAGAATCAATGAGCCCAGATGAGGCTTATTGCAAGTAGGAGGGACAATAGCAAAGAAATCAATACATTGATATGAGGTTCAATAGTGATAATTGCTGTGATGGAAAAGCAAGGTGGGAGAATGATGTTGCATGCCCTTTTTAGAAAGGATGGGCCAGGAAGACCTCTTGGATGAAACCATTTGAGTGGACACTCGAGAGAATTGAGGGGCTAAGCCATCTGGATTTATAAAGGAAGGGTTCTCTACAAAAGGGAAACAGCCAGTTCAAAGTCCGCTAGACAGGAGCATGCTTGTCAAGGACTGCAGAGACCAGTGTAGTCAGAGTGGCGTGAGGAGTTGCAAGAGTGGAGGAAAAGTGGTTGCACAGCTGGGCAGGGGCAAAGTCAGGCCAGGGCACGGAGATTGCATTTTATTCTACGTGTCATGGGAGGCCGCTGAGGGGTTTGCAACAGGGGTGTGACATCATCTGACTTGCTTTTTTTTTTTTTTTTTTTTTTTTTTTTTTAATAAACACAATGGGAGAGTAGAAACAAAAGTGGACCAACAGGGAAGTTGCTGCTGTCATCTTGGCAAGAATAAGGGTGACTCAGTAGCTTGCACAACACTGGGACTCTCCCATGTTAATGATGTATATTGGCCCATTCTGTGTGCTAAGCATTTTGCCTGTTAGCTCCTTCTACTCTCAGGCAGGTGCATACTCTTGAGGGATGGCTGCTAGCCACTCATCTCCCTTTTAGACACAGGCAGCTCTTGCCCACCAGGAGTCTCTTTGTCCTTCTCCTCTCTCTCTCTCTCTCTCTCTCTCTCTCTCTCTCTCTCTCTCTCTTTTAAAGTTTATTTTTTATTTATTTTGAGAGAGAGAGAAAGAACAAGCAGGGTAGAGGCAGAGAGAGAGGGAGACAGAATCCCAAGCAGACTCTGTGCTCTCAGCACAGAACCCAAGGCGGGGCTCGAATTCACAAACTGTGAGATCAAGACCTGAGCCAAAGTCAAGAGTTGGATGCTTAACTGATTGAGCCCCCCAGGCACCCACTTTGACCTCCTCTTAAGTCTGGGATGGTCTTTTGACTTGCTTTGGCCATAGAACATGTCAGAAACAATGCTGTGTCATTTCTAGATGCATCCTGTAAGAAACCTGGCAGCTGCCATGTTCCCTCTGGGGGACCCAGTCACTGTGTAAAGAGGCTCAGGCTGGACTCAGCGACGAGATGCTGGTGGTGTGAGAGGTCATATGGGGGAGAAGCTTTCTTAGATTTCTAGACTGTGCCATTCTAGATGCCTGACAAGTGTCACCTTGTTCAATGTCTACAGCTCTGTGGGATAGTTATTCTCAACATATCTTCTCTGAACAGAGACCAGAGGCTCAGGGAAGTAACTTGTCCAAAGTCACCCAGCTAGTAAATGATGGTGCTAGGATTTGATTTTATGCCACTCTAGCCTTGAAGCCATCACTCTTAACCATGGGTAAAATGCCACTCTGAGAAGGCAGGATGTTTTTGAATCTAAAGATGGAACTTGGGGAAAAACCGTGGCTCTCAAGGACCAGCAGCAGTCCCAGTGACCTAGAACACCCTACACATGCAAATTCTTGGGCCCCAGCTCAGACCCCCTGAGATAGTAACTCTGGGGCTGGGGCCGTCCACCAATCTGGGTTTTTGACCGATCCTCAGATGTTCTTGATGCAAGCAGAAGTTTGACAGCCAATGCTGTGGAGGTTTTCTCTCGGGAAGGACTGTGGCAGGTGTTAGGGCTAGCACAGAGGGAAGGATTTGGGGGAGGATGTGTTCTTCATGGTTCTGAAATGCACTGGCAGTTCCTGAAGGGATTTAACCATCTGTCCTCAGCAATTAGGACATGTCTGATTTCTCCTTTAGAAATACCTATTTCTTCCCCATATCTCATCAATATCCCCATGCTGCTTTTGCTTTAGCTAGGCACCTTGGCTTCATAGGACTGTTACTTCAAAGACTTTTGACCATGATCTAAGTTCCTATGATAAGGCCACAGCTTTATTTCACAGGTGTGTTGCCCTAACAGACCTATTGTTTCTTTATTGGTCAGTTCAAGCCAGGTTATCTGTGGTAACAAACAACCCCAACATTTCGATGGTTTAAAGAAGATAGAGGCATATTCTTACACCACACACACACACACACACACACACACACACACACATACGCAGAACTATGTGAGGCAATGGACATGTAGATTAGCTTGATTATGGTAATCATTTCATATGCATACAATATACATATATCAAATCATCTTGCACATCTTAAATATACACAATTTTCATTTGTCAATTTTACCTCATAAGGCTGGAAAAAATGAAAGAATGTCTCTACTCAAAACAAAGATTTTCTATAAAAAGAACAATAGAGGTAGGCCAGCTATGGCCCAGGGTCAGATCTGGCTCACAGCCTGCCTTTATAGAGGTTTATTGGAACTCAGCATTTCCACGTCATCTAGGGCTGCCTTCATGCTACATAGAGTTGAGCAGTTGTGATAGAAATCATATGACTGGCAAGGTTGAAAATATTTACTATTCAGCCCTGTACAAAAAAAGGTTTGCTGACTTTGACACCACAGTGGGTTATTTTTCTCCATTCCGGAAGACTGTTCCATGTCCTTCCCATAGAAGGACCCTGCTTAATGGAGGCTCCACCATCTGCAGCATTAAGGGCTACCACGGTGTAGTGAAGGGACCAACGGAGACTCTCACACTGGGGATTAAACCTTTCATCCAGGTGACACATGTTACTCCGTCTCTCACTCCATCCATGGAAGCAAGGGATATGACCACACCTGAGCCCAGGTGGCCAGAGGAGTGCCACCCCTGTGCCCAGGAGGAGAGCAGGCACTGATGTGGACTGCAGTCACTGCAGCAGAAAGACCAGGACCAGGGAAGCTTTCAGGAAGGTGGAGGAGGGTTTTGAGCTCTAGAACTATTTTCTTTACAGACCTCAAAACTCAGGACCTATACTCAGGGCACTCCAACATGGGAGACGCTCTACAGAGTGAGAAGGTTAACGTAATTAGCCATGCGGCCAGCCGTTCTGTGGACAACTTGCTGATCTTGGTGTATGTGCTATTACCAGATTATCACTAGCACGTTGTAGGCAGTTACTTCCATGCTGAGGAAACGCAAGCCGATGATAATAGTTGCTGGAATGTTTTTGCATCTATAATTAGGTATTTTGCTCCAAATGCAAATAAATAAATAAAAAGCAGACTCTCAACTTCAAAGAAGCCAAATTACCCATAGTAAATAAACTTCAACAACAAGGGCTGGGCATTTTGATGTGGCTGTGGCTGGGAGGTTGATAGCTGCTCTGCAGCTGTGGAGGCTGTTGAGAGCCATCCTAGTTGGGGCCAGCCAGGAAGCCTCTCTGATGGCATGGAAAGATTTGGAAGGAACATTGCTCCCACGAGCCTCTTATGAAAGAGGAAAGATGGAACCTTTCCTTATCACCCTCTATTCTCTCCAGATGCTCATAACTATAAGCAGTAACCACATATCAAATCCCCACTAGGCAAAGAGCTTTGCCCAGGCCACTTGATTAATAAGTGTGAACACCTGAATTTGAATGAGGCAATCTGACCACAGTTGTGTAATTTACCACTATAATACAGTGACACTCAACTATGTTTGAATATGGTTTCTAATGGAAAATGTACCATCGCATACACACTATTTTAGCCACGTATTTTAATGCTATGATATTAAAGTCCACTGAATATACATCCATCTCTTAATTTTCAGTGGCTGCAGAGTATAGATGTACCAATTATTTCACTTACTATTGATTCTTAACATTTTTCCTCATGTGACACTATTGTAGGTTACATGGTGATGAAGACTTTAGTTTTCCATCATCATTCATTTAGGAAAGATTCTTATAACTGGAATATCTGAGTCAAAGTGTATGCATGTAGGATCACCGCATACAGCCATGTTAACCCCACTTAGATGCCCACTCCGTGTAAATAGCATCCCTTTGTATTGTGAGAAATCCCACAGTCCTTTAGCATTGTTTTTAGATTCTTAAAATCTGTAACTTCCAGTCTTCCAAAAAGTTTGTGCTAATCAATGCTCCCATGAACACTATATACGAATGTGTTTCTGCCCAGGTTTGATATAATATCACTAATAATAAGGAAAACCTCTGGCAATTTGAAAAGTGGTGGAAGGTATTTAATGTTTTAATTTTGCATTTCAATCAAGTATTTTGAAAATTGCATCAGTGTGTTCTCATGATTTGTTTTCTCTGGCCTAATCGCCTGCCCTCAAAATGCTTCTTTTCCACAGTATGCAGTGATGCTGGCAGTATCTGATCAGAGAGAGGCTCTTTCAGGCGAGGATGCATGACAAATACTATGCGTGCCAATGAATGATTAATGATTAAATTAGACAATGTCTGGCCTAAATGAGTACAGCTATATTCTCTTATCTGCTTCTTCATTCAGTATGTTACAATGTGTTGTTTTGGTTGAAGTACATAAAGCAAGTTTGGCCATATGTAGATATGTCGATGGAAAAGGGAGGAATATGTTAACAGCATTTTAGATCATCATTTAACAGCATTTTAGATAATTGTTGCTATTGTGTTTTCATACTACACCAAAATTTGACAAGTGATATTTTGTAAAGGTTTGTAGTGATGTGCTATGTGAAAGCATCTGTATCGGTGACATTTTTGTATTCTGTTACATTAAAATCCATTGGTCTGTCTTATACTCTTGAAGAGAGTTTTGAAAAATCATGCATGCTTTTGTAATATCATTGGTCATTTGGAATATGTTGGATTTTTGAATGTTTGCACATTTCATATAATAACTTGTTAAATAACATGTTAATATCACTGTGAGATTGTTAGAAAATCTTTAAATATTGGGGCGCCTGGGTGGCTCAGTCGGTTAAGCGTCCGACTTCAGCTCAGGTCACGATCTCGCGGTCTGTGAGTTTGAGCCCCGCATGGGGCTCTGGGCTGATGGCTCAGAGCCTGGAGCCTGCTTCCGATTCTGTGTCTCCCTCTCTCTCTGCCCCTCCCCCATTCATGCTCTGTCTCTCTCTCTCTGTCTCAAAAATAAATAAACGTTAAAAAAATTAAAAAAAAAAGAAAATCTTTAAATATTAAGAAGCTGGCACGTTCATGATGGTAAATGCGTTTTCCAAAATCTTAATTTTCACTGTAAAGTTTTAATTTTAAAATTAGCAGAACAAAAACTGTCAGTTATTTTCCTTGAAATAACAGACTCATTTCATTAAGTTTTGAGAAAATGTCTGCCAGATATTCAAGTTGTTAGACTTTAAGTTATTCTTTCAAGTGAAAATTATGTTCCATGAAAAAAGTGGCTAATTCAACTAGCAACTCAAATAATGACACAAATACTTTTCCATGAGACTGCTATCAAACTTCAGTTTGCAGCAGAAACATTTTATGCATACTTCCCATTTTGTCACACCATGTGAAAAAGGAATGTACTCCAAGGTTGAGATTTAACAAAAGTAATATTTTGTGTTGCTTCATAAAGGGCTTCCTTTTTTTTTTTTTTAATTTCTAAAGTTTTTATTTGTTTTGAGAGAGAGAACGCACGCATGTGCAAATGGGGGAGAGGCAGAGAGAGAGGGAGAGAGAAAGAGAATCCCAAGCAGGCTCTGTGCTGTGAGCACAGAGCCTGATGAGGGGCTCCATCTCAAGAATGTTGAGATCATGGCCTGAGCCAAAATCAAGAGTCAGACACTTAACTGAGCCATCCAGGCAATCCTCTTAAAGGGCTTTCTTAAGAGAAGCTGGCATAAAAAATTGTGAGTTTATGAGAGTGAAGAAATCAATAACTAATAGTACAGTTTGGAGCTATTGCTTTGATTTGTGCTAAGGTGCCAGCAGTTTTACCCACGACTGCTTTTACGTCATCATTGAAAATGTCAACGCAGTAATAAAAAAAAAAAACCCACAAATAATGTTTAATTTTATTATAAAAATAGTTTTGACATTTGATATTTTAACTCCCTGAATGAGTCTTAGCATATCCCCAGGAGTCTACAAACTACAGTTTAAAAGCCTCTGCTACAGGATGACCTTGATAAAGTAAAAAAGTCTGTTTTTACTATGCTTTCTGATCTACCTATAATTGGGATATTATACTCAGTAGTCTACAGCTATGGTTATGGTTAACATTTATGGGTATACCTTTAAGTTTGACAGAATGAAGAATGCTAGTTTTGATTTTTTTTTTTTAACATTAAAACTGTAGTATACAAAGAGAAATGAGAAATAGCAATTTAATGAGTAAAGGAAGAGGGTAGGCAGAATCAAGGCTTTCCAGGAGGGGTGGGAGATGGTGTATGTATTGGGGAGTTTCAATATCTGCTTAGATTGTGAGACCTGCAAAAAACTCTCTCCAGGTGACTCTGATACTTACAGAAGTTTGTTAATACAGGCCTGCCTTGGAGATATTGTGGGTTTGGTTCTAGACCATTACTATAGTCAATATCACAATCACATAAGTTACATGAATTTTTTGGTTCCCCAGTGCACAAAAACGTTATGTTTGCACTATGCTATAGTCTATTAAATGTGCAATAGCATTACATCTTAAAAAAGGATGTACCTCAATTAAAAACTACTTTATTACTAAAAATACTATCATCTGAGCTCTCAGCAAGTCATAAGCACTGATCACAGGTCACCATAAGAAATATAACAATGATGAAATAGTTTGAAATGTGAAGATTACCAAAATGTGACACAGAGATTCAAAAGAGCAAATGGTATTGGAAAAACGGTGGCAATAGACTTGCTTGACCCAAGGTTGCCACAGCCTTCAGTTTGTAAAAGATATAATATCAGTGGAGGGCCATAAAAGCAAGGTGCAATAAAACTAGGTATGCTGGGTACATCTGTGAGG
Organism: Panthera tigris; assembly: GCF_018350195.1. Classification (NCBI taxonomy): domain Eukaryota; kingdom Metazoa; phylum Chordata; class Mammalia; order Carnivora; family Felidae; genus Panthera; species Panthera tigris. The sequence continues at coordinate 68,380,721 of NC_056670.1, read as the reverse complement.
AATGCCAAGAATATCAAAGGCAGCTGTGGAGGCAAGGCCACATGCTCTTGTTTTTCAAGACTCAGTGCTGATATTGGCGACCCCAGTGCCATTTCCTGCTACCAAAGTGAGCGCATGGATGCATCTCAGAGCCCAAAGTCCCCAAGCAGAGCATGAGCTGCCCTGCATTAGTTCCACTTTTAAAGAAAGTGCCAGCTTTTCCTTGGCCAGAAAAAAAACACTTAAAACTAGTCATAATCTTATAAGTGTTATGTTGGGTAAAGAAATCAGACACAAAAGAATATATATCATATAACTATATACATATATACATAGAGAGAGAGACAGAGAGAGTTCAAAATAAGGCAAAACTGTCAAAATGACAAAATAGTGATAACTTCTGGGGGATGGCTCTAGACTGGGAAATGGCACAACAGAACCTTCTGGAAATGGTACCATGTGTTGGAAGTTACATGGATATATAGATCTCAGCAATTATTACATTAAGTTTAATGCATGCCAATGTTATTTTTTGCCTCAACAAAAGCTAGTCATAAGTCTTCTAATATAAATGTAAAAAAATAGGCATAAATAGGATAACTAATGAAATAAACTGAGTATGTCACACAAACATGAGAATTTGCCATGTTTTGAATCTGCTTAGAGAAGTTTCTCTGGCCATGAAGCTGGTTCCTACCTGTTTTTCTTTTTAATGTTTATTTATTATTTCGAGAGAGAGTGAGCATGAGCAGAGGAGGGGCAGAGGGAGAGAGGGAGGAAAGAGAATCCCAAGCAGGCTCCACGCTGTCAGTGCAGAGGCAGATGCAGGGCTCAATCCCGCGAATCACTGAGATCAAGACCTGAGCTGAAATCAAGAGTTGGATGCTTGACCAACTGAGCCACCCAGGTGCCCCCTCGTACCTGGTTTTGGAAGAATGAATGTGAACAGTTAGAGGAGAAAGACAGAAGCCTACTTTGTGGCCCAGGCAGTATGAGAAAGCATCAGGATCTGGGCTGCTCTCTGGATCCTACACAACCATGTATACAGATAACATTTCTCAACATTAGACCTTAAGCACTTTCCAGGGAATAATTTCCAAAGCAATTACTTCCCGCTGTTAATAGGCAATTAACAAGTAGGAGATAACTCCTCAGTTGTATTGTGGGTAGGTAGAGCAATGTAAAAGCAACTAATTAACACCCAGTCTTTTAACAAACTGATTAATCTAGCTGGGCAAGAACAGTTTATTTAGAGTACGTTAAAGGCTCTGAATCTGCAAATTTCATTTTTCACCATGCCAATAAATAATTGAAGCCCACAGCTTTCATTTGTCCTCTTCCCTCTTCTTTGATGCCACTTGGCTTTGAAGCACCATCCCTAATAGGAGAAAGCTATTTATCTATTTCTTTAATAGCCTCATGAATATTTTCTTCCTTGTTATTCCTTGCTAGCACTTGCCAGTTCTTAACACAGCAAGTTTTCTCTCCTGAGTCCTATTTGCTTTTGTCTCCTCTGTCACTCGGTGTGTTGACTTTGGTCACCATAATCCTATAGGTTACTTAGGATTTGCTTAGAACAGGTAATGGCTATTTAGTGTAATGCTTTCTTAACTGTGCTTTAAAATCACCTTGGAAAGCTCAGTATCAAATGCAAACCTCTGGCCGTACCTCCGTCCTCCACTCCTTCTTCAGCTATTCTGATCCAGAAATTCTGGGTTGAGCCCAGAATTTGCATTTTAAGTAGGCCTCCACTTCTACCTTCCTGGTGATTTGGAGGCAGATGACCTCAGCTGGAGAAAAACTGCTTCAGTTGGACAACTAACTGGTCATTGGTAGTCTTTCCTAGTTGGGAAGTAAACTTGTAGGCAACAGGAAGAAAACTCTTCATTAATATACATATTTAAAAATTTTTTATTTTAAGTAGGCTCCATGCTCAACCTGGGGCTTGAACTCACAACTCTGAGATCAAGAGTCACATGCTCTCCCAACTGGGCCAGCTAGGCACCCCGGGAAGATAACTCTTGAAATGTGAGCTGCCTGCTTGGGTCTCCGACCTTCTTCCCTGTCTGAGCTATGATCAGGTTGAGAAATAAAATAAGGTAACAGCAGATAGGGGCCGAAATATCCTCCTCGTTACTGATAAGGGCTAATTTGTAAGATGGGATTCAGTGCAAGAGCCGAACAGGCCAAATAGTCCCGGTGGACTGAGACAATTAGAAATGCCAAAGAGAAGAGGGTAGGTATCTTGATAACCGAATACATTTTACAAATGTATACTTTGTAATGTGCTTTGCTATTTAGAAAACACTTTCAATTACTGTGTGTCATGGGACCTTTCACCCCTGAAACGTATCACCTTTCCTGAGGCTGACAGCAGTCTCTGCTTGGATGACTCAGCTTAACACATCAGTCTTTAGACTTCCATGCTCCCTTCTGTCCTCCTTTCCAATACCATGGCAAAGAAGGGAAGGAGGCCTGGTTTATGTGACCTGAGAGGCCTGAGGGGGAAGCAGGCTCTCTGGCCACGGGTTTGCTGGCCCAGCATTACAGCTGGCTATTCTGCTCTAATCCTCTGCTAATGTCTGCTGCAAACCTACATCTTATCTTTTCCAGCTCAGCCTGGGGCTTCCTGCCTTAGCTTCCCCTTGGCATCTCAGGACTGGAGATTCCTCTGAAACTCTGGAGTATCGATTACTTGGCCCCTACTCTAAACATTCCCTTTCCTCATGCCTAGCCCTGACCTTGGCGGGCTCCATGGCTGGTCTGTTGGCTCTCAACTTAGCATTCCCCTGCAATGAAAACCAAAAAAATCTTAGGAGAACAAACTTGGTCTTCTCTTTGCCCAGCCGTCCGACTTTATCCTCCTAGCTGTGTTGGGGCTTGCCATGTTGGTGCATCATGGCCTTTAGGGTGATCTCCAAGGTCCCGAATACCGAGCTGCCTAAGAGGCCATCTGCTTATGAGGTGTCCAGAAGCTTCTTCCCCTCCAGGACTTTGTGGTTGAGGACATATGTCTGGTGCTATAGATGTACTTCTACCCTTCTACCCAAAGTCCACTGGGCCCAAAGGGATCATGCCACAGGTTGTGTTCTCTGGAAAGCAGACACCAAGATGTAGATTAGTTTGCAGAAGGTTTATTAGGGAATCTTCTAGGGATTACCATCTGTGGAAGGAAAAGGAAGGAAGCCTGACTGGGCAGAGGGAGAAGTTGGGCTGTGATGTGGTCTCAGTGGTCCCAGCCTGTCCCATGGAAAGCCAGGAATGGCCCTTCAGAGTTGTCCTGAGTTGAAGCAGGAGGGCTAAGTCTTTCTACTGCCCTACGTCTACTAGTTATTGGATGGGAGCTGACCTGCAAAGGAGGCATAGCCTGGGCAAGGTGACCCTTTAGCTGAGGCTAAAGGTACATAGCAGAGGGCCATCTGCCAGTATTACTCTCTGTAGCTTCAAGGTAGGTTTTTCAGTCCTGAGGAGGATGGGTCTGGAGAACCACAGTGTCCACTATAGACCGAATTTTCTTTTTCTTCTCCTGTGTCATATCTTCCTTCTGCTCTGGGCAGCCTACATAGGTAGAAGGTTATATTCCCTACATTATAGAAGAAAATCTATGATTTGATATGCCAGGACTAGCCCTTGATATGGTAAGTGGGAGCTAAAAGGATTTAGAAAATTGTTTCATTCTCAACAATGTCTGGCTCATAACCAATTATCTTGCAAAAAAAAATCCTATTTTGAATTTAAGAAGCTTAATTATAACCCTCTCTTTCTCTTTGTAGCTCTTCTGTAATAATCCTAATACCCCAAAGCATCTGGTTAGATAATTTGGGCTAACTAGGGAGAAGATACTGTATACAGAAAAACCCAAGAGAAAACTGCAGAAAAATTTTTGAAAACATTTGTGATCTAACTACATATATGTTTTCCTCTTTCCTTCTAGCTCATAGTTACTTTGAGGGCTGGGGCCCTGTTATTCTTATGCTTTTACATTTGTCACATTTAGTACACTATGGTAGATAGGGTTTTGCATCTCAATCGTCTTCATGAAAGTGCATGTACCTTGGTGTCTTTGTTATGTGTGGAACCAGTTACCCTAAAGCTTAGCAGCTTAACAAACATTATGGCACACGGCTGCTCATGGTCAGGAATTTGGAAGAAGCTTAAATGGTTGGTTCTGTCTCGGGGTCTCTCATGAGGTTGTGGTCAAGCTATTGTTCAGACATGCAGTCATCTCAAGGATTGATCAGGCCAGAGAATATGCTTCCAAGCTCACTCATGTGGTTGCTGGCATACGTTGGTTACTCACTGGCTGTTGCCAGAGGCTTTAGTTCCTCACCAGTGGACTTCTTCATATGGTTATTCACAACATGGCAGCTGGCAAAAGACCAGAGAGTTGAACCCAAAAGGCAAGGCACAGTCTTTTACAACCAAATCTCAAAAGTGATATACTATCACTTCTGCCATAGGTGACTGCTCATAGAGATCAACTCTGGTGCAGTGTGGGAGGAGACTCTGCAAGGGTGTGAATACCAGGAAGTTGGGATCCCTGGGGCCATCTTGGAGGCTGGCTACCACAACTGGCATAAATGCTTGATCATTCAATTCTTGTGAAGCTTGGCATATTGGAAAAATCCTGGGTTTAGGACTCAAATATGATTGAGAAAAACTCTTTTGTCATCCACTACCTATGTTTCCTTGGCAAATCACTTTAACGGCCCCAGTTTTCTTAAGAGTAAAATGGAGTTAGTAATACCTTCTTCAAAACAATGTTGTGAATAACAAATGAGGTAAACTATGCAGAAAGCCTAGCCCATGAAGAGTCCCAATAGAGGAACATAACACATAACACATGAGCGCTGTTGTTATTAATAACAAGTTCAGCATTCCTTCCCCACTCATATATCATGTTATCTGCCCCAAGGAAGTGGTCACCTTCAGGACCCGGTGGGTGTTTCAAATAAAGATTTGGAGCACTGGGGAGTGGCCCACCCAACCCAAAAGTTGTATCTTCAGGGCTCTTGTATGCCCCCAGCTTCCAGTGGCAGGTGACAGGCCTCAGCTAACCTGAGGAAGCAGCGCTCCTGGTTCAGGTGACCCAGGGTAATTTTGCCTTCTCCAGTTTTTCTTGCTCAATGTCAAGGCAAATTAGCTATTGCAATTTAATTTCTTGAGCTGTGTTTGTCTTGGTCCCAAAACAACCCCCGGGGAGGAGACTGAAGATGTGATTCTAATTTGTTGTAATCACAGTTGATATTCTCATTGTTTTGAAGCATTTGTGTTTTCTCTGACAAAATGTCAAACACACAAGGCAAATTATATTTTGAATTCTACGTTAAATATTTAAAAATACATGAGTGGTCTGAAAATAATTACCCTTTTAAGGCTCTCTGGTACTCATACATCTCCTAATAGTGCCAAGTGACTTACAGGTGCCATCAATTAAAATAAAAGAAAATCCAGTCTTAAGTTAGTTGTATGATAAAAATTCTTAACATGGGAAACAAATTTAAGTATAGCTTACCTCTATTGGAGCTGGGTATCTTTTGTCTTAGTTCTCCTCCATTGTTCTAACTCGTCAAATGTTCTTTGTTCTTAAATTGAAAGTTCTAATCTCTAATATAAGTAACAGATTTTGTCAGTGGTTTCTCTGCATATTGTCCAAACATGTCCCTTTGGAAGAAAGCAAATATGAAAAACATTTAAGCTTGCCAGATGGATAATGTAGTGGGTAATTTTTTTTCATATTATTCAAGGATTCTTGGTTTCCCAAAGGATTCACTGTAACATGAATTCCCAAGTTCACTTCAAATATAATTTGATTTATATACATCTTTCCAGGAAAAAACTTACCCTGTGAAGACAGCTCTGGTTATATGAGTAGGGTTAGCATTGAACCTGAATATCTTTCCGCACATGTACCATACACACAGAACAAAGGTGTTTTGAAACCTTCCATGTAATTCTAAATGGAAATGTGCTGCGGAAATTAGCTCACTTCAGGCATCTTTTGATGCATATCTAAAGTTTAGAAGGCACTGCAGGAGAGACGATAAATAATTTATTTTTCTCTTCGGCTCTTTATGCGATTTTTTCCCTTTAGCTAATTCTCCTAAAAAAAGTGTCTTTCGTTAAGAACTTGAAAGAATTCTCTTTCTTTTACTCAGACTCATAAATATTTCCTTTTCTATTATCACTGATAGTTGAAACATGTTTAAATAAAATTTTTTCCCTAAAGGTATGTTTTCTTATCTTTGTTCATGGGATGAAATGAAATTAAAATCTGGTGTATTTTGAAATTCATGATTCAGGTCTTACTTATTAAACTGAATACTGGACTGTTTTTTTAGAGTCATCACCTACATTTTTTTGAAACTAGTACATTCAGATCTCAGAATGTAAGCAGAATCTCAGAATCTGAATCTTTGTTTTTTTTTTAAGATTTTTAAATTAATTTTTATTTATTTTTTAATTTACATCCAAGTTAGTTAGCATATACTGCAACAATGTTTTCAGGAGTAGATTCCTTAATGCCCGTTACCCATTTAGCTCATTCCCCCTCCCACAATCCCTCCAATAACCCTCTGTTCTCCATATTTAAGAGTCTCTTATGTTTTGTCCCCACCCTGTTTTTATATTATTTTTGCTTACCTTCCTTTATGTTCATCTGTTTAGTATATTACATTCCTTGTATGAGTGAAGTCATATGATATTTGTCTTTCTCTGACTAATTTCGCTTAGCATAATACCCTCTAGTTCCATCCACGTAGTTGCAAATGGCAAGATTTCATTCTTTTTTGATTGCTGAGTAATACTTCATTGTGTGTATACACCTTCTTTATCCATTCATCCGTCGATGGACATTGGGGCTCTTTCCATAATTTGGCTATTGTCGATAGCGTTGCTATAAACATTGGGGAGCATGTGCCCCTTTGAAACAACACACCTGTATCCCTTGGCTAAATACCTAGTAGTGCAATTACTGGGTCATAGGGTAGTTGTATTTTTAATTTTTTGAGGATGCTCCATACGGTTTTCCAGAGTGGCTGCCCCAGTTTGCATTCCCACCAGCAGTGCAATAGAGATCCTCTTTCTCTGCATCCTCGCCAACATCTGTTGTTGCCTGAGTTATTAATTAATGTTTAGCCATTCTGAGAGGTGTGAGATGGTATCTCATTGTGGTTTTGATTTGTATTTCCCTGCTGATGAGTGATATTGAGCATTTTTTCATGAATCTTTGTTTTTTAAATTTGTTTTGTATTTACATATTTTAGAAGGTGGTTTTTTTTTTCGTTAGAACACTGTAGTGCCTGTTTATTAAAGACAATTTGGAAAATACAGGAACATGGAAGTGAAATGCCTGTCCTGATCATTCCCTTTACTCAGAGATGAACACATGGATATTTTTGTGTATATTCTTTCTTCTGCATTTGTAAAAATATTTAATTGGATTTTTGATGGAAAATCAAAATGGAATGGATGGAAAGCCTGTCTGAGGGGAGGTCTTTTCCAGAGAGAGACATTTTATATTTTATTTTTTTTTTTAGAGAAAGAGCACGAGTAGGGGAGAGGAGCAGAGAGAGAGAGAGAGAGAGAGGAAGAGAGAGAATCTTAAGCAGGTCCATGCTTAGCACAGATCCCACGGCCTTGGGATCCAGACCTGTGCTGAAATCAGGAGTTGGAAGCTCAACTGATTGAGCCACCCAGGTGCCCCTCCAGAGAAATAACTTATGCCCAACTCTAAGGCTTTTCTCGTAACAATGTAAGAAATATTTTTATTATTAGGTTTTATCCAGATAGCATCGTAATTGAACATACTAGCTATCCACATTTTTTCCCCCAAACTTACAAGTAAGTGTTGCCAGTAGAATCAAGTGGGATTGACTTAGGAGAGAATCCTCCTCAGGACTCTTGTTATAAATTGGGTGCTATGCTTTTTGGGGGTTCTACTAGCCAGTAAGCCAGGTCGTTTATGCCCCAACTGATACCATTATTCTTGCCTCTTTTAATTTTTAGGTAATTCTTGGTCATCTGTAATATACCGTCAAGCAGGCTTTTAAACAAAGGTAAATGGCTGGTATATTTTTAGAGCTTTCACATAATTAATCCCCCCTCTGTCAGCTTCATATATGAAAAGCAGGGAATAAAGTCGTACAGTTATAATTTACAATTTTTCTTTCTCAAAGCTGTAATTATTGCTTCATTGCCTTTTAGTATTTCTTATTGCAGAGTAAATTTTTGAGGCCAGAAATTTTGTGTAGTTATGTGTCATCTTTTTTTTTCTTTAACTGGATGCCTGAAGAACTTTTCTTTATATTATAATGCTTTCCAGGATGAGTCTCCTTTTTAAGAAGTTTTACCACAAGTAAAACAAGGTCTTTAATTTAGCTTTTTTGCTCCCGGATTCAAACTATTTACTCCCTCTGAACTTCAGGTGTTTTCTCCTTCCCTCTTTTTTTCCTTCTCTGTTCCCATCCTTCCTTCCTTTCTCTTTATTCCTATAAAATGAGGATGATAATGCTTCACCAGATTGTTGTAAGGATTAAATAAGACACTGCATGCTGAGAGCTTATCTGGTAAATACAGTCCTGCTCAGTTAAAAATAAATAAGGAAAAAGTCGTTATTTTTCTCATTGGGCAAATCCTGCATTAGTAAAATGCAGCATAGTTGGAGAAATAACTAGTCACTGGTCCCGATATTAAATAACAGAAGCATCCCAAATGTTCATTCATGTCTGTTGTAATAGGGTTGACTTGTGTGTGTGTATCTGTATATATATTTTCAGGTCTGTGACATTGTTCTCTGAACACAGAAGGTGTTGAAAAATGCTCAAGAGTTTTTTTGATTTACTCCAAAGATTTTTGTGCCTGTGAGTGTTGGGGTACAGTGGGATAGAGGAGGGCTGGGGATTGCCTCTTTTTATTTATTGATTGATGGATTGATTGAGGTCAGCAGGAGAGGTTGCACAAAGCTCTGAGCACAAGATGGGGGGAGTGAAGGGCTATTGTAGGCTGTGGCTCTTCCACCAGCCTTCTGACCCAGCTTGAAGCCTGGTCACCCTGGTTCAACCTAGAATGCCTCTCTCCTCCCTTGTACACCTCCCTTGTTCTGATCTGTGCCCGGGAAATGTGTCTCTGAGTTGGGACTTCAAGTTGATATGGGCTTCCTCTGAGGAGTGAATATTTGGGGAGTCCTCTCTTTTTTTTCTTCTCCTTCTTGCTTCCCTTTCTTCTTCTCTTCTCCTGCTTGGTTTCTTCCCTCCTCCACTTCTCTGCACTTCACAGAATTACAGAATTTGCACTGATGAGAGGAAATGACCTGCCAGGATGTTAAGGAAGGTCGTCAAGCAAATGTGACCTCTGGTTCACCTGTGAGCTAACCTGGGCAGTGGAGGCTCCTCACTTTCTCCCCTGTCCTTGGGATGTATGCTCTGCTCACTGTTCCCAGAGTGGGAGCAGTTTCAAGGACACAGTGTTGAGAGAGAAAGGTGTTGGTGAGACCACCTGAATGGTATATGCAACTGAACCCAGTTAGTCTCGGTATGAACTTTAAGATTCTGGCAGGCAGCTCGGAGATCTACTCATCTTGCAGTTTCCCAGGACAAACCTCATATGTAAGTTCTCTTGCCTATAAAACCTGCCTCCAGCCAGTCTGGAGTGACCCGCCTCTTTCTTTGGTATCTCCTTGCCTACTGTGTATGGCACCCAGTTTGCAAACCAACAGAAGGTTGAGTATCAGCAATAGGATTTCTCCCCATTTTCCAACCAATATGTCTCTTAGGGCTGAAGCCCCAAATTTTTGATATTCCATTTTCTCCCTTGAGAGGCACCATTCTGTAATCTGTCTATATCCTCTAGCTAAGGAAATTTTATTTTCTGTGGTCTGCATTATGAAGAAAGAATATGTTGTCTTTTTTTTCATTTTATAAGTTGTGAAATTATGTGATAATGTGAGTATGAGCGTTTTCAAACTTGAAAAATTCCTCAAGCTCAGGTATTACCCTTGGAGGCAGTGTCCTCACCTAACATATCCCTTGAGGTTTACCAAGGTAGGTTGGTGAGACTCTCTTCAAAAATGTCCAGTGTGTAGAAGAAACTTTTCTTGCTCACGAGCCCTGAGCACGTCTCTCCTTGAGTCTTGCCAACTCAAGTTGGCATAGGCCCCTGGATTGCTCAGTGGTCATGCAAATGGAGTTACCATGACCTACCTGTGTGAAGGGGCTACCAGAAAGTCAGCCACAATGTCTACTGTGTGTTTTTATAAGCAAACTTACTTATCAGCAAGAGGACCTTTGAAAGGATGCCTTTTAGATTCACAAGCTCTGAGGTTTAGATGACATGAAAAACTCATGTTTTCCCAGCTACTCAGACTTGCTGAACGTTTCTGAGAAATGTTGATGTCACCAATGGCAAAACAAGTGCCCATCTACACATCATTAGCGATCCTTGCAATTCTGGATTTATGGCCATCTTTCTCTCTCTCTTTGTTCTCTCTTCTGTCCTCCTCTTCCCCCTCCTCTTCTTCCCTTTTCTCTTTCTGTCTCTGGTTTTGCAATCTTGGCTATCATTGTTTAAAATATATTCTCTTTTTTTGTCCAGCTGGAGAAAGATATGTTGTATAGACATTTTCAAGGCCTTGGAGAAACAGTGGGCCCACTCCTCTTTCATGAAAATCCCATGTCACTGCTATAATGTGGCAGAGTCAAGACCCGTCTGTCAAATATCCCAAAGCCCAGGTTCTAAACTTCGGTGAACTCCACCAGCAACCATACTTGTAGTATTAACAATAGCATAACATTAAGGGGGTGCCAAAAGGGAAGATCACTAAAGGCCATCATGGAAGAATCATGTCGGAGTCACATCTTCTTTTAGGAGTCTTGGGTTTCTGGTCCTTCTTTGTATTAGACTATTGTGAAATTGGATGGATTACTTTTCTACCTGTACATCAGAGAAATTAATAGCTGTCCCATTTTGAAAAGAGAAACAGGAATAGCCACGATCAATCTTTCCTGATCATGGTGCCTGCACGTTTTTAACAGAGCTTCCTTCTTTAAATTGAACTTCAGTTCTTTCCTGTGCGCTCAGAGATGAGGCTTTGTTCTCCCCCTGACGTACTGCCTTCCCTGCTTCACTTTCTAAGCTAATGGCCTTTCATTTACTGGAAGAACTTTTTTCTGTGGTGCTCAAAGATAGTTGGGTGCTTCAGCTTCAGTAAAACCTGGATTCAATAAAACCATTCTTGGAAGTGTCCTGTGAACAATCAATCAAGATAACTCACTGCCTTAGGACTGGTCTCTTGGAAGTGTCCTGAATGAACACCTTATCACTCAGAGAAAATGACCAAGTGGAAGAGAGAACCTCTCCAAATGTCATTTGTAATCAAGGCAGTTTGCTGTATTACCCAATCAGCCAACAAGAACACTTTTTCTTTTGAGTTTTTTTTTTTAATGAATCTACTTTATGGAGATAGTTGGGGGGTGTGGGATAGAGGTCTAGATTTTGCTGAGGACATATGTCTTTCATGTCTTAAAAGATAGGCTCTGCAAATCTATTGTACCTAGAGATTAAATCAGAACTCCATTTGTTACTTTCCTTGAGAAAAAAATAAATGGACATTTTGATTTTCATGAAAAATTGGGAAGGATTAAAGAAATGAAGAAAGAAAAATGTGGATCCCTTACCACTGGATATGGTTTATCTAATCATAAATGAAGATGATTATAAATTTTATTTCTTTATTTTCATCTCTCTTTTTGGCAACATCTTCTTCCCCATACACCCTAACTGGGCTGAAACTTCTAACACAACAGCCTCTTATGTAGAACAGAATTGGGGTGTTTATCAGGTCCTCTTGGGAGGCAACAAGGTGTAGCAGAAAGCGGACAGGTTTGGAGATTGACAACTCTAACTCCTGAGTTAGAATTTTACTCAGGAGATATGTGATGTTGGGCTCTTTGCTAAACCTCTCTGAACCCCAGTTTCTCACTTGTCAAAGCAGGTTTAATACCTTAAGGTCTTAGATCAAAAGGCAGGGGCTCAGTGATAACTTTCTTGAGCATATGATCTAAATAGCACTATTTAGATGATTTCCTAGTGGCCCAGACGGCACTTTGCATATTATAAATGCTCTATAAATTTTTGTTAAGTTGTTAGATGAATAAATGATGGAATCCCTACTTCATAGAGTTACTCTGATGGTCATTTCAGACAATGTTTGGAAAGCTTTCAGTACAATGCTTAATATTCAGTAAAATCTTGAGATATAATCATCCACACAAGTTTAGCCACTGGAACATCTACATGAGGGGGAGGTCACAATGCTCACATGGGTCCTATAGGATGGACCCCCCCCCAGCACAGTTTTCCGTGGGGACTCTGAGGCAGTGCTCCTAAGCTCAGGGTTTCTAAGTCATTTTCTGTATTTCAGAAAACCTAGTGAGAATACTACCTTTAGCCTCCCTGAAATAGCATGTGCTAGGGACCTCAGAATTGTTTATTTTGGGCTGTAGTTAAACCAACTCAGTATGGTAATGTGGTATCCCTGCTTATCTCACGCTGCTCAGACATGCTGCTTGGTGGTTATCTGTGTCTGTTTAATTAGAAGTGGAAATTAATTAATTAATTAATTGGATGTAATGAGTGCTGGTTTTTTGTTTTTTTGTTTTTTTTTTAATGAACACAATCTTTGAAATCTTGGTGGATGAGCAAGGTAGAAGAAGAGAATGAGAAATCCCTGTGGTGATGAGTAGATTGGACACCACTGACCTCAGAGGAATTGCAGGTGTCCCAAGTGTCAGGTTGGGCTGGGAGATCCTGGAGGTCATTTGAAACTGATTAATAGAAGCCATTCTTAGGAGCACAGAGCTTGGGAGGAATAATTTAGCTAAGACAACAACCCCCTCTTTCGTTTGTCCTGGTTTCCTCAAAGATGCCAATGGGACCCAGTTCATGGTACTGCTCAGTTCTCCATCTTTTGCAAACATTTCCATTCTGGTTTAGTGTGTGTTGTTTGGTGGGGTTTGGTGCTGGGGAGGGAGTATGGAACTACAGCTGATACAGTTGGTTCTTTCCTGTTCTCCAACAGAAGCCTGAGACTATTCTTGAGTCGTTTTTGTGGCAAACAAACAAATAAATGAAACAAAAGAAATGTTACGTTTGCAGTCATGGTCCGGGACATTATGACTTGGGTTTGTTGAGCACACATCTCTTCCCTCTGGGAGCTCAGGTAAATTCCTCTTTAGGAAACAAAAATCTTAGAAAATCATAGCTGGAATAGTTGACTCTCCTCCTCTCACAGAGGTGGGGGAGTGCATAAACTATTGCAAATTGCTTGTTTGATGCTGGATTTTCCCTTCATTACGAAAAGCATAGCTATAAATGCCATCGTTATGAAATCCATAGAGCAAGATTAATCCTTAGGTGGGAATCCATATAAGTAATAATAATTCTTGTTTTCCTCATCAAAAACAAACTGTGAAGCATCATCATATTTAAGTACAATGCCATTTGAGGTGTTTTTTGTTTTTTTGTGTAGCACGGTTGGCATTGCTTGATGAGGGCTCAGATATTCTATAATAATCAAAGACACTTAGGCAGTTTTTCTTCCTGTAAGTAATTTTAGCTAAGAAATCAACCAGAGTTAAGTACTGCATTTGGGCAGGAAAATAAGGTACTTTCAGATTTATTTGTTATATGCTAATATCCCAGGGAGAAACATATTTTCAGACACAGAACAAAGAAACAATAGATGTTCATGAAAATGTAATTTCACAGCCACGTTTTACAATTCAAAGTTTCAGATTCTTTTCATATGTTGTTAGTAACAATCTTGGAAGGATTTTTTTTTTAAGATGTGTTCGAAAGTGCTTGCTTCTTTTAATTCTCAGTTTTTGGAAGTAAATACTGAGTGATTGCTACATGTCTCAAGGTGAGATAAAAGGAGACAGTGGTTATGAATCCTGACCTCAGGGATTTTATTGTCTTACTTGGTGAGTGGGACAGACGTGTGAAAAGCAAATAAAATAGCACAATCCACAGAATTAATGCAGTTGGCAATGCCACTGGTTTCTGAACAAAGGTGTAGAGGATGAGGTACGGGGTATCATTTCTCTGAGTTATGTGTTGCACCTTGTGCCCATCATTTCCTGGAATGCTCTTTGATCTTTCCAATACCTCTTTGAGTTTAAGGGAAGCGATTTGCTAGCAGCTGTTCTAACTCTTTCCCAAACCCTAGGCCAGCTCTTCCTTTTGTAGCTGACTTTCCTTACAGTGTATCAGATTAATTAAAAAGCATCCTATCTAACATTCGATATCACTCTCTGTTGAAAAATTTTTGAAAGGATGTTCGAATCATTTTTGCCTTTAAGGTGATTTGGGTACGTGCCATCCAATTTAGAATTAGTCGGCAATTGTATGAATTCCTCGGAGTATGTATTCATACTTGTGTAGTGAGAAAAATCTAGCCAAAGTGTTGTTTTTCCATAAAGTGAAAAATTTTTAATGAAATCTAGCTATGAAAAAAAGTGGCATAATATTAAATTTTGTAGATAATTAAACGTTTATTCAAATTTTCAGTTGTCTTGTTAAAGCCACCCTCATTTCATAGGCCGCTGAAAAATTCCTCCACAGGTTTTGCACAGAACTTCAAATACCATGGAACAAATATAGAGAGCACAAAAAAAGCATCTTCCTTGCTTGGTAGGTAAGGCCTTTCCAAGAGAAGTTACTACGTTGTCATCAGAGTGACACGAAATAGAGAGCCTGAGAGGTCTTTGATGTTTTGCCCACTTTAGCCGTTGAACAAAACCCCAAATGACTTACATTTCTTTCTTCTTCCTTGGTAGCACTTGGGTTGTGGTTTTAACTGAGGATGAGATGGGGAGCTCCTCTGTTAGTTGAACAGAATGTCTTCTTCAACGATTCAATGCATCTATTTAGCTCTCTTTGCATATAACGAAGAGCCATATGACCAATCATCTTCAAGGAGAAGGCATCTAATATTGAACAGTTCTGCATTTCAGACGTCATGCTAGTGCCATAGTTTTTGTTTTTGTTTTTGTTTTTACAAAGCAGACAATTTTTATTCACAATTGGGATGGCAGAGGGGAGGTACCCTCAGGTCAGTCCAAAAGCAGAGATACTGGGTGGAGCAGATGGTGCAGGGCAAGGACTCAGCACTCGTCCTCACCCAGTAGGGCGTTAAGGGTTTCGGGCAGCCAGGCTGGACCCTGGAGCTGAAGTTGGGGTGTCCTCATCCCCTCCCCCTCCTCATCCACATCTCGGTCCTCCTCTCCCTCCTCCTCACAGGAGCTGCTTAGCTCTTCTTCTTCCTCCTCCTCCTCGTCACCTGCTGGCCCCACCCTGCCCTGCAAAACCACCAGCTCTGTGGTCTCCAGATGGGACTCCCAGTTGCCTTTCTGTTCACTGTAGCCTGGTGGCTGAAAACACAGGCGGAGGCGGCCATCCAGTGCCAGACACAGGAGGCTATTGGCTGCTCTGTACACATCATTCCGGGCTGCCTTGGCTGTCATATAACCACGTTTCTCTGCCCGGGCTTCACAGATGTCCCAGGCACACCAGGGATGTTCTGTTGAGGGATCCCTGGCCTCTGGGTGGCGCAGGTGAGGCAGGACCTGCACAGGGATTCGAGAGGCCAGATAGCCCACTGCGGTGTATGGCTCCTGGATTTGGGCAATGGGGTAGATCCCCGCCAACAGCTGCAACTGCCTGGGCAGAAGGAGGGGAATATGATGAGTCCAGGGCAGTCACAGAGCTTCACAGAGGGGGTGAGAAAGTAGGTTTGAAAGTATCGGGTATGGCCGGGGGTTCTGGAGACACTCACGACCTACCGCCCCACCAGCCCGTTGATCAGCGAGGATTTTCCCACATTTGGGAAACCCATACAGTCAATGGTCACCACTCTGTCTTTGCAGCGCTCCCGGGTTGGGCAGGTAAGTTGAGGAAGTCCCAAATATATGAGCCCAATATTTTAAAAATTGTTTTACAGATGAGGCAACTGGGGAATTTAAGTATTGTATCCAGTTACCCAGAGCTAGTAAGAGGGAGTATCGGCAGCAGACCCACACATTGTGCAGATAACCACATACTCATATAGTTACCTTGATTTTTTATCAATTTTTAAATAATAATTTTGCTATTGCCGGTGTTAAAGACTACTCTATCATTAGTTATAGTAATGTCACCATTTTTCCCTTGGATTTTTTTGAGGATGAACACATTGACCATAAATTATAATAGTTCTGCCACGTTCTTCTCACTCTTTGTCCTTTTTCCCTTGTCTTATTATTTTAGTTAGGTTCTGAAAAGCAATGTGACACAAAAGCCATAGTAATGGGTCTCTTTTTATATTTCATAGCCTTAATGCAAATATTTTTAATATTTAACCATTAAGAATGGTATTTGATATAGGACTTTGGGAGACTAGCTTTACACATCTAAGAAGACTCTTATTCCAATGTTGCTGGAATTCTTTTCTAAACATATATTAGTGTTGAATTTTGTGAATGCTTCATATGATTTTTTTCCATGTGTTCATGTACATTTCTTCAGAGGCTGTAGAACTACAGCCTCCAATCCAGAAAATTCTAATATTTGGCCCTGAAAGCCTTTTCCAGTTTTAAATAGAGATTGACAAATGTGATTTGGGGTCACCTAGTTAGAATGCTCTACAGGAAAAAAAAGCAAAACTTTGTGACATTTCATTCCATATTCCATGTGGTTTTAACTAACATTTCACCTTAGCAAGCAGCTCTTGTTTATTTTTACATGTCCGGTTGGTAAAAACAAAAGTAGAACGATAAACTTCTTTCCCCCTTCTTTGAACTGTTTGTAGCAGCGGCAGTGTGAGAGCCATCAAGATGAAATTAGATTGTGTGTGGTTGCGTCTCCTGACATACTCCTAGCCTCTTGAAAGCCCCCTGCACACTGGAAGCCACGCAGTCTGGGAAACCAATACCAGATTTTTGATGTTGGAATCCGTCTCCCTCCTCCAGATGCCTCCAACTCTGGAAATATGGGGCCAACCTGTCTCTGAAAAATTGAGCTTTTTAGAAGTTTCAAGGACAAAGGTTTAACTCTTGTGGTGGCTCCAAACCGCAAATGCTTTCGCATGTGAGTTGTTCATGTTTGACATTTGGGCTCAGAGAAAAATAGTTTCCACTCGCCGTGGCTCTGGGTGGCAGAAGTCCCAGTTCCAGTTCTGGCTGCGTCATGTCGTGCCTCTTGACCTTGCTTACCTCTTCTGTAATAGGAAGCAATTGAACTCTATAATGTGCTGACATCCAGGTTCCATTTCTAGGAACCATGGGGTGCTGACAGCTTTTATGTCTCTTCCTGTCTTTCCCGTTGGCCTGCTTATGCCTCTCCAAGGACGCCTGAGTACAAGTACAATCACAGTCACTTATCCTATGTTGAAGATAACTGTGCCCGTCAATCCAGGTTGGACCACACAGTAGATGTGAGGATAATGGATAAGTCATGACTCTTTTATTTGCATGTGAAAGAATGCGCTCAAAGTTGCTTAAGCAAAAATAGGCTGCTGTAATGGAAAGTCCAGGGAGCAGGCAGTCTTCACACACAACTGGATCCAGGTTCAAAGAGTTGTGTCAGAACGAGTCCCTCTCCTCTTCTCCCTGCCTCTTGGCTCAGTTCTCCTCCACATTGGCTGCATCCTTAGGCAGCTTTCCCCACACCAGCTTTAGCTTGCATTAGACCCTTGGTATAAAATCCTTTTCCCAATAGTCTCACCCAAAGTCTTGAGCAGTCTCTTGTTTCTGCTTGTCAGTCATGGCTATGTCAGTCAGGGTCTCACCAGGAAATAGGAATGGGATGATTTGAGGAGAGTTGAATGAAAGGACTATTCTCAAACTATAGGCAGTGTGTAGGAAAACTACAGGGAACTCTGGGGTCATAACACTGAGGTCTTATTATTATTCCTAGGCTTGAAAACAGAAAGGGCTGTCTGCCAGGAGTTATGACCTTTGGTTAACAGTTGCAGTGAACCCAGGTGAATGCATAGCTTACTCTTGAACTCCTTCCTCCTCCTTCTTTCTTTATTTTTCTTTTTTAAATTAATTTTTTAAGGTTTATTTATTTTTGAGAGAGAGAGATAGAGAGACAGAGCGTGAGCAGGGGAGGGGCAGAGAGAGGGAGACACAGAATCGGAAGCAGGTTGCAGGCTCTGAGCTGTCAGCACGGAGCCAGACGCAGGGCTCCAACTCATGAACCGCAAGATCATGACCTGAGCTGAAACTGGACGCTTAACTGACTGAGCCACCCAGGCACCCCATCTCCTTCTTTCTTGCACAAAGCAGGGTGCAGAGGGATGGAGAGTGGACTCAGGAGTCAAATGGGATATCCATCCTATGCTCATTTTTTAATCAATCCCCATAACCAGTGGAAAATAGTGTCTGATTGGTCAGACCTGAGTCCATGCTCATCCTTGGAGCTGAGGACGAGGTCAGGCTGAACTTGAAATGAACTAAGTGTGTGTGTGTATGTGCGTGCGCGTCTGCACACACACACATGCGCATGTGTGCACATGCAGGCTTATGTTTGCTCAGCAAAAACCAAGGTGAGTTGCCAGAATAAGAGGGAACAGAGTATAGGCTGGCAAAATTAGCAGGAGACCACCATGGAGCAAATGCATTTCTGGCACTTGTTCTAATCTCAGAGAGCCAATATCTTCCCTTGGCCTTTTCCTCCTGGGACCTGAGTGAGGCTTGATTGGCAGAGGTGGTCTTGGCTGCTGAGGATCTGTCTCTTCACCTTACACGGATTTGGTGATGATCTCCAGACAAAAGTCAGCCCCCTGTGCAAAGTTCCTTGAAAAACATGCTTCACATGCTGATGGGCTGGTCTGACCAGGGCTTCAATTTGAGTTGACCTTTGGCTCCCCGTCTACTGCCTCTAAGCCTTGCTCATTCCAGGTCAGTGTGTGCTGTCCTTTTCCCTGTCCCTTGAGACACAACTCCGGTTCCTTTTCTTCATCTGCAATGCCAAACTCAGCCAACAATTTTCCCCTCTGTTTTGCATTCCATGTGTTATTTCCCATTTCAGGTGCTCAGATCCAGAATTCCAACAGCTTGCAATAAAGCCAATTTTTTTTTGAGCTAATTGCCCTAGAATACTTTTCTGCTGCAAGGTGGAATTCTAGGGACTCCAGCTCTAGACAGCTCCCCCCACTGCCTGCCTACACACACACACACACAGATTGTGCACTTTCCCAGTGCTCAGTAGAGTGAATCATTACAGTCTACACAGCAGTCATTTGGTGAACAAAAGTACTTAGAATTGTGGTCACAGTAGAGCGACACGCGAGGAAGAGCAAAGTGGGAGGGAGAGAAGACCAAGGGGGGAAATACTCAGTGTAATTCTGAGCTTTGCTGGAGTAGTATCTTCAAACTCTAAATCAGAACGGTCCCCAGAAACTCAACTCTGTCCTCCTTCTCATCCCCTCTTCTCCCTGCCCCAAGAGAGGAATAAATGGGAATTGTGCACTTAAAATGACAAGGAAAACAGAGATGTATTTTCTCAGGAAGACAGCAAAATGCCTGTCACTGTTTACATGAGGCACTGATCATGTGTCTTTAGTAGAGTCATAAATATTTTTCCTGGGAGGGAGTGTAAGCACTCACACTGCACTTGTTGCTATGGCAGCTGGGCAATTTTAAATACCTAGAAATAGCAAGTCATTGGTTCGTTGGGTCTCCTTTTTTTCAGGACCAGCAGCAATTTCTGTTCTTTCCCAAGGATTTTTTTCTTTGCCATTGGAGGCCTCCCTTAGGCTGTCCCTCTCTTGGTTTCCCTGAGACTATGATAGTCTATCCATATAAGGAGAAGTCGATCCTTGCTAAGCCCATGAAGCCTTGTGACTTTGGGTGGGTAACCTAATTGTTCTTGCCTCAGTTGCCGTATTTGTGATGTGGGGAAAATAATTGCACCTCATTGTTGTGAATATTGAGTGGGATAATGCAAGTAAGTGCAGAGCACTGTGCCTGGCATTAGAAAATTTGGTTCTTCCTATTAAAAAGGAAAATAGGAAATAAGTGGCAGGAGTTCAGATGGGGTAAGCTGAGAAGGTTCTGTGATTAGACCTGAGAGCATAGGTGAGAGTGATTGGTCCTCCTCTGCCCCATCACTTCTCCTATTTCCTGATTTTTAAAAAAATATTTATTTATTTTTGTGTGAGAGAGTCAGAGCATGAGGGGAAGAGGGGCAGAGAGAGAGGGAGACACAGAATCTGAAGCAGGCTCCAGGCTCTGAGCTGTGAGCACAGAGCTCGATGCAGGGCTTGAACTCATGGACCATGAGATCATGACCTGAGATGAAGTCAGACACCTAACCGACTGAGCCACCCAGGTGCCCCTCTATTTCCTGATCTCATGTCTTGGTTAACTCTTGCTTTTTTGGACTTCCACTCTGCCTGTTCTCTCCAACAGGATTGCTATGGTAGTAGTAGACGCCATGAGGACAAGGACTGTGGCTCTACTGACTCTTTGGGTCCTCCAAGGCCCCTGGCACAATGTTTTGTACAGAGTAAGTGCTCAAGAAGTATTTAGGGTTGTTACCTACGTGGAAAAGAGGGCATCCCAAGCAGGGGAAAATGCTGATCAACACCTGGCATTGGGAAGATTTTGGCCTCTCAGGGAAATTCTTTCCCAGTCTCCTGACTCCCGTTTTCCTTTGGTTGAGATTCAGTTCATCTACAGTTCAGGAACTTGTAGATTCAGTCAACTGGCCCCCCAGAAACCATTCAGGAAGAAGATTCCATACTCCATGGTATTGCGTTTTCTGCATTGTAGGTCTCAGCCCTGGTGGGGTACTGACCAGGAAAAAAATGGGAAAGGGGGACCTGAGCAGACACCAAAGGAGTACAAAGCTACACTCAGTCTTTCTTGTCTTTCTTTGCCTTTTGAAAATACATTATTTTTAGTAAGTAATGTATAAATTTGATCTTAATTGTGGAACTATTCAAGCAAATAGATAAAAGTATCTTTATATATATTGTTATATATAATATTCTATATGTATATACCAAACATTCTATATATTCATAAAGAAAAATATACCTTTGTGTTTTTTACATATTCTATTTAGTAAATGAGATTGTTCTGTATTTACTATCTTACAGCTTACTTTTTCTCCTTAGCTATCATAAAAATCGTACAGATTTTTCTGTCAGTACTCAATCTTTTTCTTAGTACTGTTGTTCCATAGTTTATTTAATTAGTCATCTCCTAATGAAGATTTAGGTTGTTTTTAATTTTTCTGTATTGCAAAGAACAGTGTAAAACATGAGTTGTTGTACACAGATACTTATTTGCTCTAAGACAAATACCTTGCGATAGAATTTCTGGGCCTTTAATTAAGTCTTATTTTGTACTTTTAAGTTTTTATTTTCTTCATAAAGTTTTGGAAATTTTTGTGGGCATTATTCTTAGCTAGTTTCATAATTATATTTCTATTGTAAACAGAATTTATTGTTCCATTATATTTTGTGATGGGATAGCTTTGGTGTGCAGGAAAGCTACTGATTTTTTTAAAAATATTTGTTTGTTTGTTTAGTGAAAGCGGGTGGGGGGGGCAGAAAGAGAGGGAAAAAGAGAATCCCAAGTAGGCTCTGCAACGCCAGCACAGAGGTCTATACTGTGAATCATGAAATCATGACCTGAATGGAAATCAAGAATCGGATGCTTAATGAACTGAGCCACCCAGGTGCCCCCCAAAACTACTGATTTTTAAGTGCTGATATTCCTTTTGACTACATTGATGGAGCTACTTCTGAATCCTAAAACTCTCTTAGATTTTCCAGTTCAGTCATCATATCATCTGCAAACAGTGAACTATCACTGTTTTCTAATACAAGCACTGTATTAGAAATAGAAGCACTGTTTTCTAATGCTTCTATTGCATTTTCTTATTACATTTATGACACTATTTATGTGATTTTGGCTAACTTTTCGCTATGTTTAACCTCATAGATGACATATCTTAAGAATAGTCAGGAGGATATAGATTTACTGCTCTTTCGTGGAACTTCTGAGGAACAGTTATTTCTGCCATGAGAAATGGTTTGGTGATGACAGGAAAACACATAGGGCTAGATTCCAAGTGAGATGTAATGGGAAAAAAAGATTGGAATGTTCTTTGAGTTGAAGAGCCATCTAAAGGTTGCCAACGACATCCACTAACCAAAAACCAGGCGGCCCTTATGGATGTGGCTATAGGCTTTTTACAAGTTTTTGTCTTGTGGCAAGTTTTGTCCTTGTGATTGGAAAGGAGGTTTCCAGACTTAATGTAGGCTCTTGCTGTGTCCCGCCCAGATAGACCCAGACAGATAACCATCATTTACACCTGTGAAGATGACAGTGTGAGATGCTCCTGACCTTGCTATGGTGAGACGTATGTTTTGGCTATACTGAGGACTGGTTTTCCTGATCCATTCACCTCCATTCTGATTAGTGGCCTACATTGTAAGGTAATGTCAAAGACTGGCAGTTTTAACAATGGAACAAAATAAGCTGATGGGATATATATCTAATCTACAAACTTTGATCTCTTTTGCACAAATCTCTGAATTATGGATTTAACCAAACTAATGGTGTGGTAGTAGGAGTGGAAGCTGACCAATGGGGAATTATCAGAGACATACTATAGAAATCAATATAATGAGGATCAGAAATTCTTGAGTATTGATGCGACCAAATTCAGTAGTCTTTCATCAGATCTTTGAGGGAGACTGTACCTCATATATCCTTGTGTTTCAGTGGTCATGAATCACCTATTGCAGAAGGCTTCAAGTCACAGCTCCCTTTGGAAAGAGATTTTAGAGTTGCTCTGCCTCAGTGGAAGTTGGATTCTAATGTAATGCTTTAATTTTCATGATTTTAGACTCCTCCCCTCCTTCTCTTAAAAAAAAAAAATTTTCGCCGAGAAATCCCTCCCCTGGAGTTCAGGGATAACAAGGAAGTTGCTGAACTTCAAGTGAAAACCTGAGACTTTAATGAAGTAGATTTTCTCATCTTCCTTCCTCTTCCCTCAAGAAAACGTCAAACTTTGGAACTCAGAATGGAACTGAAGGGCCTTGGGTAAATGTGCACAAAGATGAAATGACAATGTAGGCATCCTGGCTCAGGAACAGACGATCGTAACGATATTGCTTCTGTGTGTGTTCCCCTCTCTCTCTCATGTTCATTTCTTTCTGAGTAATGTTTTGGGCCCAGTGGAGAAGCTCATGATGTTTTTTGGTAGCTGAAATGAGGTTAAAGGAATGAAGTTCTGCCAACTAAAGTTTGGGAGGAAAATGCTTAGTAGCTGCTGGGACATAGCCAGTTCCTGGGAAAGAGGTTGTGTAACCAGAAAAGGAACTCAGTAGTTTGTACAGCAGTGGATGGATCTCGAGCGTAGGTCCCAGCACTTTGGTGGACACTGGGGAGATTCTGGTTTGAAAATTGGTCAGAAATAAGTTTCTACTGGACTGTAAGCTCCATGAGGGCAAAACTGCTGTCCTCTTGGCCAGGGCATCTCAAATGTCTTGGCCACAAATATGTGCTTGGAAAATCAATTGAGTAAGTCCAAAGGGGAGAAATTAGAGTGATACAGTAGATACCTCTGACACCTGTGTCACATCTCCTCCTCTCCCTCTGAATCATCGGCAGGTGCCTGGGAAATTTTAGACTCACTCCATGATACGCAGTATGCATGTCTTTCCTGCAAAGTATGATGTGTCTTCCTGCATTCTGCCTTGGGTCTGCTCTCAGGTCACCAGGGTTTGCATTGTCATGTAGTGCAAACTAGAGGTAGGGTAATGTTAATGTTTTTGGGGTGTTAGGAGGACTGACACTAGCCAATGAGGTCTGGGAGCTGGTGGATATACGTTGGCAGATAAAGTCTCCTGTGTTTAAATGGACAACTGTGAGAGATACCCTGTAGGTGTGGAAGAGAGTCGCAGTTGCTCAGGACAGTGACCTCAGTGATACACCGTGACACTGGTTTTTCCTCCTTCGCTATCCTGTTTTTCTACCTCCCTCACTCTTGCTTCCCGAGATCATCTGCCAAATAAAACACTTGCACCCTAGCCCTTGGCTCTCACTCTGCTTTGGAAGAAACCCTAACTAAGACAAGTTTGTAGGAGAGGGGGGCATAAACTTTTGTTTTTCCGAATGGGTCTTCCCATGATTTCAGTCTTGCTCATGTTCCACTATGAGCCACATTGGTGGCATCCTAACTATTAGGGATTTAGAGGATTAGCCCTGGGTCTGGCTGCTTGGGTTCACTACCTATAAGCTGTGTGACCCTGGGATTGGTCCTTAAAAAGATTAACAAAGTGCCTCATTTTCTTTTTCTGTAAAATAAAGATAATAACAGTGCATAACTACCATGGTGACTATTCAAATGCAGTGAGAGCATGTTTGTGAAACTCTTCGGCACCATTCTGGCACATGTTAAGTGCTCAGCCATGCTAGCTTCCCCGAGGACAGTCACTTCTCATGTGATGCTACTTTCAATCTTTTATAAATTCTGGCTGTCTGTGTATACCTATTATACCTCTACCTCAAGTGTGAGTTTCTGAGGACTGGAACCTGTGGCTTTTCCATATTAATGCGCTCTGCTGTCCATCATTGTGACTTAAACAGAGTAGGCATCCAGTGGCGTTATATGAATGAAAGAATGTCCTTGCTGTTATTGGCAGCGATTTGAATAGGAGTAGCCTATTCTCAAAACCTGGATGTCTGGAATCACTGTACTGTCCTTCGGAAGCAAAGACTGACCTCCCACGGCAAGGACTTTGTTTCCAGAAACATCATCATTATTGGATGGCATTTGTAACTGATTGAGTCATTCAGAGTAGGAATTTATTTTTTCCTCTCTACTAGGGCTATCCAATAGAACTTCCTTTGATGCTGGGAATGTTTTTTCTGCTTTCTAATGCAGTAGCCACCAGACACATGTGGCTCTTGAGCACTTGAAATGTGATTGAGAAACTGAACTTTAAATTTTATTTGCTTTTAAATAATTTGAATATAAAGAGCCACACATGATTAGGATCCACGGTCCTGGCCAAATAGTGCAGTACTCTGTGGTTCCAGCACCTAGCCCGTGCCTGGGGTTGGTGCTGACATGTTTGCTCAGGGAAAGAGTGAGTGCTTGCTAAACCCTTATCTTTCCATATCTATTCTCTTCTTTTTTGGAAAATGTTTATTTATTTATTTTTGAGAGAGAGAGTGCAAGTTGGGAAGGGGCAGAGAGAATGGGGGACAGAGGATCTAAAGTGGGCTCCGTGCTGACAGCAGAGAGCCCGATGCGAGGCTCAAACTCTCCAACCGCGAGATTATGACCTGAGCCACCCAGGCACCCCAATATCTGTTCTCTTCTTCGCCTTCCCCAACTGCCCTGTGAGGAAGCAGAGTAGAGCGATTATGTCTTACAGGTGGTGATGGTGATGATACCACTGTCTGTGCTCCTACCATCACCACTACTCCTAGTAACGATAGCAACAATGGACAGGTGTTGAGTTACTCCAGTCATGTGTTAGGTAATTTAGACGTCCTGTCTTCTTATTTATTCCTCATAATGACTCCATGAGGTGGTCTCTTATTTTGGACTTCCCCTTGTATTAGTCTTCTAGGGCGGCCATTACATAATACCACAGACTGGGGGCTCACTTAACAGAAGCTTATGTTCTCACAGTTCTAGAAGCTGGAAGTCCAAGATTGAGGTGTCAGAAGGTTTGGAATCTCCTGAGGCCTACTTTCTGTGCATGGATGTGCTCTCACTGTGTTTTCACATGGCCTTTCCTCTGTGTGTCTTTTCCTCTTATAAGGGCACCAGTCAGACTGGATTAGGGCCCATGCTAACAACCTCATTTTAACTTAATCTCTTCTTGAAAGGCCCTGTCTCCAAATATAGTCACATTCTGAGGTACTAGGGTGCTAGGACTTCAACATATGAATTTGGAGAGGACACAATTCATCCCACTACACCCAAAAGAAGTCTCTGAGACAAGGATTGGGTGCAGGTAGCTCATTTGGAAAGCATAATTGAGTTTCTTTAAGGGAAAGTAAGACCTGTAGAAAAGCCCATGAAAGGGGTGCTTATGAATAGGTTTCTGAACCTCAGTCCTGCTGGAGAACACATGTCAGAACTGCCTGACCAGAGTCTGGAGAGGCTGGCGCATTGAGCCATAGACTTTGCATGGGACATACTCTCTAGATTTTGGAGTTGCCTCTGTCTCTGGAAAGCAGGCTCTTTTGATGCAAGAGAAAGCCCTCCAGCAGATACAGAAGAGATCAGGTGTTTAAGGTGGAAAGCTGTCAGCTTCAGCTGGAAACTCAGCTGTGCCAAAGGGAAGTAGGGAGAGGGATGGGCAGAATGTCAGCTGCACCTGCTACAGGAACGTATGGTTATTATCCCTATTTTCCAGATGAGCACACAGAGAGAGTTGAGTAACCAATAGTAAATGACGGGACTTGAGTTTGGATTTAGTTTATTTAATTGAAAAACCCCAAATCTTAGCTATCACATTAATGAAACTCATTCATTGATTGGATAGACATTTGTTGGGCCTCTTGTATATGCACATGTGCCAGTGCCAGGGATATAGCGATGGGCAAGACATAGATCTGGACTTACCTAGAATTAGTCAGTGGCAGACCTGGGATGCTAACCCAGGTCTTCGGACTCCTGGCACAGTGTTCTTTGCTCTCTCTGAGCAGAGCCATGGGACCCACGGGTGAGTTCAATGCCTTGGCTATTCACGTTCCTATTTGACTCTCCCTTCTCAATCTTAGAGATCAGTCCCTTGGTTGGCATGAAACATGTCAGCTCTTTAGCTTTGTTCCAAACAAAGGCCCCTCGGGAGATGAAGCAAGAATGTATGTGAGATTTATCACCAGGATTTGTTTTCTCCAACTCATCCACGTTTGCTCTCTCCCCTCACGTTGCCTCCTGCACACGCAGGCGTTACCAGGTGCCGTGGTCTTTGCGCTCTACAGTCTGGGACGTGGCCCTGGTAAACATAGTCAGGATGCCTGAGACGCACACGAGACACGGGCCTCCACCTGCCGCGCTCTCCATCCTCATGGATAAAGTGGGAACAGAGGGACAGAATCCAGCAGTCTCCATGAATTGCTTGGCAGGAAAAGGAAGCATCTCCTTCCAGGTTTGAGGTTTTTGTTTTTTGTTTTTTTAATTCAAGTTTATTTATTCCAGAGTAGCAAGAATATGAAATCCATATGACGACCTGTGTTTGCGTAGCTCCTAACTCTGTAAGTCTAACAGTGATCAGTATGTTGGTCTGTGCCGACATTTCTGTCTCTGGCTGGCAAATCCTTATTTTTTGCCCTTCAACTGTGCATTCACTTACAATACCTCATTTGAGTTTTACAAAAGCCTTACAAAGTAGTGAGAACAGACATTGTCTTCCATTTACAGTGCAGAAAGTGGGGTTGAAGGAGATGAACAGTTGCTCTAGTTCACAAGGTTTGGGGGAAGAAAAATTAAATTATCAATGTGAAAGGATGTCAGTGGAAGGTGAAAACATCATGCAGATATTATTGTTCTCAGTGTGACAAATCTCTTTAGTGACAGAGCTGGAATCAGAAGGCATGCTTTTTGACTTCCTGAACAGCACTGTGATTCTGCTGCTATGTGATGGTTGCTTTTACTGAGGTCTCTTGGGCTATAGAAGGGACCTAAGTACCTCCCAGGTCAATGTGGAAAATCCTGATGTGAAGCGAGTCTTACTGGGTGTTCTGGCTACTACTGCTCCAGAGCTCCAAATCTCGTGGAGTAAAACAGTGACCATTTTATTAAGCTTATGGTTTCTGTGGGTCAGAAATCCCAAAAGGGCACACAGTGGGAATGACTTGAATCTGCTTGATGATGTCTGGGGCCTCTACCGGGGAGGACTCTACTGCCGGAAGCTGGGACGTCCTTAGGACTCTTGTACGTGACTGGTGCTTGGAGTAGGAAGACCAGGACTGCCAGTCTTGTATGTGGCTTCTCCCAGGGGTTGGGGCTTCCTCACAGGCTGGCTGTTCCAGGGTGGCTTTCTTACATAGCAGCTCAGGGCTCCAAGCACAGGCATTTCACTGGACAAGGCAGAGGCTGAGTTGGCTTTTCGCTTCTGCCATACTCTTTTGCTGACAAGGGACCCACGAGCCCAGCCAACAAGGAGAGAGGACACAGACCTTACTTCTTAATGACAGGACTATCAAGGTCACATTGTAGACGACCTTGTAGGATGAAAGATACCATCACCTGCATTTTTGTAAAATGCAATTTGCCACGCCTGGTTTCAACTTATTTGTTTGTTGCCCTATATCTTAATTTATTTTTTTTAAAAAGTTCTGGAGTCACGTGTTTATGTACAGTGTTTCCATCTTTCCCTGAAAAAATGTAGATGTACAAAAGATCAGCAAACATATTAGCCTTGTGAACAAGAGACAAAACAGAAGCATAATTCACACGTTTCTGACTTCACAAGGATGGCTATTTCTATAAAGATTAAATTGGTCATTGGGTAAATAAATAAGCCATTGCACCTATTTCTGGTAGCATCTATTAATGAGGCAATTCTAGATAGCTTTAAATGGCCTTCCAGACTGTGGCTAGGATGTAGATACACATTCAGCTGCACATGTGTTAAATGCACACCTATCATCCCTTCCCCTCGAATTGATAATGCAGGTCGATAATGTGTGAAACAGGTTCGTTGAAAATTATGTTACAGTGGTAACGGTATACACACAACGTTGCAGGGTGAGGGGTTTGTAGGGCAGTGGGTGTTTCAGAGAGACAGGGTGGAAGCAGTGTGTGGTGTTACACATAAAAGCAGCCAGTGGCTCAAGCACTTGTCGAGGCTTTGGTACTGACATGCACGTGTTCATAGGAGCGGACAGGAAACAGATTACCCAAGAGTCTCTGGGAACGGGTTTTATATGGGACGAGTCTCTGGGAAAGGGGTTTTTATATAGGAAAAAAATCATCAAAGGAATGTGAGGTGGTTTTCCAAATTCCTCGTTGGTTATTCCGAAGGAAATACGGAGATGTCTTTGCCAGAGTGGCCCCAGCTTTGTGTTCAGATTTTGAAGGCACCACTAATGTTCTGATTACTGCATCCACACAAGTGCACACACACGTCATGCTCAGTGTTTTGGAGTTAGGGTCACATTAGGTTTGTACTTAATTATGGTTTTGGTTTGCAGACATGTGAGGCAAATAAAGGTAAGATTATAAAAGGATGCCTGCAAAATTTCTTCTCATTAAAAAAACTTCTCTCAACAGCTATTGAATACCTAGTGATTTCAAGACTCTCGGAGGGACATCAAGGTATTTGAGGCTTGAATCCTGCATTCTACTTGGGGAGACAAGATATAAAACATATAGTTTTGTATTGTTAGCTGGGCATGTGTTTAAGAAACAAACAATGTTGCACACACAGTTTGTTTTAGTCGAGGAGGATGTGATCCCTGGTGGGGGGAGGCTGTCAGGTGCATATTCCCAGAAGAGATGGGGCCCAAAAGGAATTTGCTGGGGTGGTTAAGATTCAAAAGATGAGAGGGTGGACGCATTCCCAATGAGCCCGAGGAAGCAGGGAATGAGATGTGGACAAAGGTGTGGAAGCAAGAATGGCGTGCGTGGGCTCTCCCTCCACCTGCAGCCAGTAATGACAGCTGAACTTGAAAAAGTATATCAGGGTCATCTTATAGAGGGCAGTTGGCTTTTTGGCCGTTTTCAAGAAGACGAGTTCAGAGCCAGAGCTGAGAACAACCCCACCCCGAAAATCGCAGCCATCTCGGAGGGCCACCTTTGATTTTATGACTGCTTACCAAGTGACAGCACTGATTAGGATACTTGAACCATCGTGTATGAATTCCTCAGATCAAATTAAAATCATTAATCTCCAGGACAAGCGCAGCAGAGGCTGGGTCTGCGTCTGTGCGTCTGAGTTAGAATCAGAGTAACTGGAGCTTCTGTAATGAACCTGGCTGCTTGGGGAGCTGCTGTGTCCCAGGAGCCCAGGGCAAATTTTGTGCTGCTTGTAGCCCACGAGGGAAGGGGACAAAGTTGGCTTCTACCTGCACTCACTGCTGCCTGGCTGCTCAGGGGAGGCTCTGATCCTCTTTTAATCCAGTGGAGTCAGATTGGGGGCTGCTGCGGCAATGCTGGGAACACATCGGAGGGAGCCCATGTGGGGCAACACCAGGTGACACCGTGCTCGCCTTCCTGCTTACTATGGATGCTCAGGGATGCTTGTTAGCTGATCGGAAAAGTTCAGTGGCATCAGCACATCCTCAGCATTGACAATGCAAAACACTATCAAACTTTCATTTCTTTGAACAAACAGCACAGAAGGGATGGGGAGTGAAGGGATGTTATTTTAAAGCAGCAATGATATGTAAGTTTTCTCTAGCAAAGCAAGGGGATGTATAATTTATTCCCTTAACAAATATTTATTGAGAACCTACGGTGCGGCAGGCACTGGATTAGGTGCCAAGGACGCTATGGAGAACGAAACAGCATCCTGTGTTATGGAGCTTACATGAGGGGGGAGAGTGGTTTGGAGGGACACATGGGGTGCTATGATACAGGAACTAGGTAGGCAGCTGAGGCTGCCTGGTAGAAGGGATGGGTGCTTCAGGAGGGCTTCCTGGAAGAGGTGTTATGGAAGCTGACACTTTAGAGTTCAAGCTAGACCAGCAAAGAGGGGAGGACGATTGTCAGCAGAGAGAACTACCTGTGCATAAGCCTGTTACAAGACTTGATAGTTTCAGGAAACGAATGCAAACAAACAAAAGTGTTACGTTTCCACTCTGCATACTCTTCTTAATTCATTTGTTTAGTCATTCATCCTGCACCCACGTGTCAAGGTGTAAGAGCAAGTGGACAAAACAGCTGAGACAAGAACAGGACCCGGCTCCTTTTGGTCTCTTCATTGGCCTCAGACCGCATGGGTTTTGGAGTTGAGCGCGTCTGTGCTTGAATTCTGGTTTACTCTTGACACCTTCACGTCCTCGCAACATGCCCTTGAGCGTGTTACAACACATGCTCAGTCTCGGTCTTCCCATCTGTAAAGTGGGGATACTGCTAACACCCACCCCACAGGGAGGTTTGGATAATTCAACGGAATATAACATATGTCTCTAAAATGAACATCCCACTGCACGCTGACCTGGCTTGAGGTTATCCCAGTGTACTTTGTGCAGCCCCAGAGACTCCCCATGCAGAGTCTCGCCCAGCCCAGTCTCGCTTCCCTTCAATCTATAAGTTGTTGTGGGAGGGCCATGGAGAGGTGTCGAGGGGAGGGGTGAGCTGGGTGGTGTGGAGTAGACTTAGAGCATGGGCTAGGCGTCATGCCACTCCCCAACCTCCTAGCCCTTGACAGGGGCCATCAAATGTCCCCATGTGTTGGAGGATGAGGCGGTCAGCCCAAGGAAGCTCTGCCCCAGAGACTCTCCCAGTGCACAAACAGGGCCCTGTTTGTCCCATCTGCCCATTTGCCTGGGACCTCCCAGGCAGCAGCCCTTGTCTTCAGCTCGCTCCTGGTTTCAGCTGTCCCCTCTGTCCCTATTCCTCCACGGTGAGGCCTTTCCTGTCCTCTCCCGATAGTACTTAGTGGGCAACTGGGGAGCATCTCATCCACTAACGAAAAGAAAGCCTAGACTGACAGCAACTGAAAAATGTTTGCATATCACAGCCTGCAAAGGACACAGTTTCTGGCCTCTACTCTGCCTTGAGCAGCAGAGGAAAAGACAGACAGGAGTTGTTTTTGTTTTAAGAGCAGTTTGAATGCTGATTTCTGGCCACTTAGCCTCTTGACAAATGGAAGCTTCTTCCTACTTCCTTCCTCTTCCCCTTCATTTTCTTCCCTTATTTATCTTCTCTTTCCTCTCCAGGCCTTCCCACCATGTACCGCATTCCTTTTGGAATCGTTGTCTTTGTATAACACGCTCCTATTACCACTGGTGGCCTCTCCAACCCAACTTCCCTGAGCAGCATCCGCTGATCCATGTAGATATGACCTAGTGACGGTCCCTTATATTCTCCAAACCTGGGAATTTCATTTTGGTCACATCATGAAGATCTTTCCCCCAGCAAGTAAAATTCTGCGATTCTGTTGTTAGAATGTTAGTTTTCTAGATGCCTAGATATGGCACTGAAGCACAGTAAGATACATCCATTTCCCCCACCAGAATGTCCAAATCAATAGGAACAATAGTTTCAAGGGCTGGCGAGGGTTCAGAGCCACCAGAACTGTCACATATTGCTTGTAGGAATGTAAATTGGTACTGCTTCTTTGGAAAACTTTGACAGTATTTTACTAATCTAGGAAATACTGGTATCTGCCTATCCTATGGCACAGTACTTCTATGACTGAGAATAGAGAAATCTAGGAGAAAGGAGTGTGTATGCCCACCCAGAGATACGTACATGAATGTTCACAGCTTCTTAACTGATAATAGTCCCAAACTGAGAGCAACCCTAATACCCTCAACAGGAGAATACGTCAATAAATCAGTGTATTCATCGAACAGAATAATATGCAGCGATGAAAAAAGGATGAGTTACTGTCACATGAAGCAACATGCTGAGTGAAAAAAGCCAGACCAAAAAAAGAACACATTTTCATTTAGATAAAATTTGTAACAAGCATGCCTTGTCTATGATGATGGAGGTCAGAGAAGTGCTTTCCTTTGGGGGAAATACTGACACGGGGAGTGTGCAAAGGAGCCAGTTGGGTTGCAGCAAATATCATTTAGCTCAATCTGGGTGGCAGTGAATGGGTGTGTACATATGTAAAAATTGAGTTAAATACTGAAGATTTAGTCATAACTGACCACGTGTAAGTTTTACTTTATCTCAAGAGGAATAAAAGTATCTGGACGAAAAGAGTGAGACATGGGCTCACCCAGCCCTGCCGTTAGCTTAACATGATCATGGCCCCATCATTTCCTCTAGGGACCTCAGCATCAACTCTGAAGAACCACACCTGGATTCCACTGCTCTGTGGACACTCTGTGATGAGGTCCATGACAGCAGTGAAGACTGGGATCCATTGCCCCCTTTTATCTCCACTGACACACATCCCTCTTCCTCTGTCAGCCAAGGAAACCAGCCTCTTGGCATCTCACAGACATCATCCTTGGATGAGCAACTTCCAGATGCTTCTCCTTAGCCTGTGGGAATGTGGGCTTCATTTCTTAAGAGTCTGGGAAAGAATTCTCAATTAACCCAATTAGGTGACAGAGTTTTCTCTTGTCTTCTTAATTAATATGAACAATCAAATTAGAATGGTGACAAAAACTTGGCAACAATATTCCCACTGTACAGAGTGATCAACCATGTAGATATGTTTCTTTTGAAAATTTATTTATTTTGAGAGAGACAGCATGAGTAGGGGAGGGGCAGGGAGAGGGAGAGGGAGAGAATCTCAAGCAGGGATTCTCAGTGCGGGGGACTGAGCCCACCAAGCTGTGAGCTCATGACCCGAGCTGTAAACAGGAGCTGGATGCTTAACCAACTGAGCCACCCAGGTGCCCCAGAGGTAGATATGTTCTTAAATGACACCATCATCTTCATTAGTATTTTGCCTATAAAATAAATAATATAAAATAATAAATAAATTAGCGTTCCGTTCCAGTAATGAAAGTGCTGGTATTCAGTACTCACACATGGTAATGCTGTCATAAATTGGCCCAAAGAGTTTGGCAAGCAATTTGGAAATAATTATTAAAGGCCATAAAGGTGTTCATATCCTTGGGTTCAGTAAATCCTGCTTCTGGGAATCCATTTTTTTTTTAATTTTTTTTTTAACGTTTATTTATTTTTGAGACAGAGAGAGACAGAGCATGAAGGGGGGAGGGTCAGAGAGAGAGGGAGACACAGAATCTGAAACAGGCTCCAGGCTCTGAGCCATCAGCACAGAGCCTGACGTGGGGCTTGAACTCACGGATCGTGAAATCATGACCTGAGCCAAAGTCGGACGCTTAACCGACTGAGCCACCCAGGCGCCCCGGGAATCTATCTTTAAGAGAGTGTTCAAAGTACAGAACACAGATACTCTGTTCACCAAACGAAGACGGGGTGAGTTACCTCATGATGCTTCTCTGCACGTTTTGAATCCCACAGCCGCTCCTTGGTTCTCAAAGTGTGGTCCCTGGACCAGCAGCAACAGAATTACCTGGGGCCTTAACAGAAACACAAATTCCTGTGCTCCAGCCCAGACCTACCAATTCAGAAACTCTAGGGGTGGAGCCCAGCAGTTTGGGGTTTTAGAACACCCCCCAGTGGATGACGTTGTCTGTTCAAGTCTGAGAACCGCTGACCAGTCTGGTAGAGAGCCTCTGGGACCTGGACAAGAGCAGGTAAAGGGAGGGAGGGGGGAAGGAGGAGGATGTGCATCCTAATTCTGCACAGTCTGGGCTTCCCCTCCCCCTCAACTTATCCCTGGCACACAATTCATTAGGCACAGTTCTCCTTCTTGATTTCTTTGGCCAATTTTCAGAAGTTTCCAGCCACTGCCAATCTGTACAGCATCTGCTAAGGACACTAGATTGGACAAAATGGAGGGAAGAGGGACAGAAGAAACCTGTTTAATACATTTGTTTCCTCTTTGAGCTGCATACAGGCAGGGCAAAGATGACAGGGACCATTCCTCATCTCCCTGAAATGTGGCCTAATAAACACAATAATAAATTGTCACACGTAGAGTTCCTTAAAAAGACAGCCTCCCTTGCTCCTCCTGCTTCCCTGGGTGGGAAGAGAGGGAAATTCTGCTGCAGGACAAACCCATCCTTCAGGTGAGCATGACCCAAGGGTGGTTCACGTGAGGGTCCTGCTCATTGGCTGGTGTAATCCATGGCCCTGCCATGTTTATACCCCACCCTGAGCCCGACTGCTTATGCACAGTACATTAGATGTGGCTGCGCGCTGACATGGACAAATTGGCAATTACAGCAGAAATAATGCTGCCCTGGACTTTTGTTCCTGAGCCTGTGCTTGTGGGAGATTTCCTCGGCAGGCTGCCATCTCCTGAGTCAGGTACTGCGCAAGATGCCTTCGATGCCTCTGGAACCTTTCCCACCTCTTTCCCAGGAAAAGAGCAGCCTTGGCAATTTGCCAGCTCTGTCTAGCTCATCCTCAGCCAGCTCAGCAGTTGGGGCTGCCACCACCCAGGTGCATCTTCCACAGGACCTGTGACGGGCAGGATCTGGGTGGGGTGTGCTCCATTCAGCCTGAGCAGCCTGGGCTGAAGATCTATCCATCCCACAAGTTAATTAACTTATGTTGGGCTCTATTTGCTTTGATAGTTACCAAATGGAATTGTCAGAACGAGCACATGGGTGTCTGTAAGTGCTGAATAACTGGGTGACAGGCTGGATCTTCCTGCAGTCATTAGGCATTGAAAAAATTCTCTTTGGTTTGCTCATGGGAACTTGATTCTCTACTGGGTCACGTAATGGTTCTTCTTCCCACCTAGTTCTGCAGAACTGATCTTCCTACGCACAATGGGAAAGGTTAAAGTCATCAGAACTGGACTTTTCATACAGGACTATATACATACATCACATGGAGACTCGTTAAGTGCAGACTTGAATTCGGTAGTTCTGGAATGGGGCCCGAGGTTCTGCATTTTTAAGAAGGTCACAGGTGGTGTTGATGATGCTTGTTTGTGGACCACTATTTCGGTAGCAAGACTATAGAGCAGGGATGGCCAAACATGTGTACTTTGGAACCACATGGGGAACTTAGACAAATGTTGACATGTGTCCCACCTCCCAGAGATTGTGATAATTGGGTTAGGGTGTGCCCTAGACTTTGGAATTTTTAAGACTCTAGGTGATTGTAGTATGCATAACCAGTTGGGGCCCACAATTGATAAAATAAACAGCTGGCACCTGATAGACTCAGCAGCAGCTCAGTTAGCAAAGGAACCAGGTTGAGGAAAAATGTCACATCCTCTGATGGGGTGACAAACTAGGTTTGTCCTAGTTTCTCGAAGCTGGCTGGGCATCCAAATCACCTGGAAACGTGTTAGAAATTTGGAATGCAGAGCATCAACCCAGATTTACTGAATTTGAGTCTGAGGTAGGGCCTTGGAAATGTGTATTTTTTAACAGGCTCCTCAGGTACTTGGGAATAGCCAGCCCAGCATGGGTATCTGAGCTGAACTACCATCTCTCAAGGGCCTGCCACAGGGGGGCATTTATTAACCCCTCTAAGCCACCTACTGCTGCACATTATATATGTATTATTTGAAATAAAGTCTGCCCTGCTTCTACACATCTTCTAAAAATTCCATGTGCTGCTGTTCCTGTCCTGTAATATCTGTTAGTGGCTGGCCATACCGCCTAAGACTCATGTGATTCCAGAACCCAACCATTGCTTCCTCTGGAGGACTTTTAACATCACCTTGGTCTAACCTTTACAGAAGAGGACACCATGGTCGTGCTAGGCAAAGTTGTGCCTGGAGTAGGGCTCTGGGCTCCACTATAATGTGTGGTCCTCATGAACTTGTGTGCCCTCGAGAAGCAGGTTCCCTCTTTGTGAGATACCTTTTCTGGCTTTGAGAGCTAAAGCCCCTACTTGCTTTTTGTAGTTATATTTTTCTATCTCCTTCCTGTTCTTTTTACTTTCTGTGCCTGTCAGAGATAGTCAGTATTTAGAATAAACTCTCCTGGTCTATTGAGTAGAATTAAGGAATTTTAGAGGAGACAAGGCTCTTTGGGTATCCCCATCTCCTCTGGGCCTTGCTCCAAGCAAACTGAGCCCCTTAACATTCCTGATTGCACCACCTTGAGCCTTTATAGTCATGTGACATTTGCCAATGTTATTCCCCCTTTCCTTTGAGAATCAGCTTCTACTTCTGTCTTCTTATTCGGATCCTTCCCATCCTATAATATTATGCCAATTCTTCTTCCTCTGTGAAACTTGTCAGTGTGAAGAATGGGTGGGATCTGGTATTGGAAATGTAAGATGGTTCACTAGATAACTAATTGAGCTGTCTGGATTTTGTTCTGCTAAGTATGGAGCACCAGTGAGTTGGGAAATGATATGTTCAGAGCC
Organism: Panthera tigris; assembly: GCF_018350195.1. Lineage (NCBI taxonomy): Eukaryota > Metazoa > Chordata > Mammalia > Carnivora > Felidae > Panthera > Panthera tigris. The sequence goes on along the minus strand of NC_056670.1, from coordinate 68,343,662 downwards.
CTGAGTGATATTGAGAATAAAAGACAATAAATGGGGACCATTTATGATGCCACTGCAAAAATCCTAGTGAGAGATAGCCTCTCCCAGGGTAATACAAATGGAGAAAAGGGAATAAAAATGAATGAAATAAATTATTTCTCATCAAGAGGTAAGCAATTGTTTAGATATATTTAGTGATTTGACTCCCCACTTCCTAGGAGATAATGCATGTGAAAGTGCTTTCACAAACTACAAAGTGCTATGTGAAAATAGGATATTGCTATTACTAGCTCATTCCTTATCAGTTTATCTAAATCTTGGAAACACTATTAAATTTAATGATTATCAAAAAAGGTAGATAAAAACTGAAGCCATGGTATCTATAATATGATGACATGATATTTCAGCAAAAGAAGGTTACCCACATAACATATTTACTGTAAAGGCAACACAAATGTTAAGTCTGAAAATTCTGCTTCGAAATGGCATAAAAATGGAAATTTCTCAAGTGAGTCATTCTGCAGGACAGGCTGTTCCTTTTTGGCTGTTCTATTCAAGCTACTCTCCCATCTCAGAAGTTTAAAAATACATGTCTGAGTCCCAGTAGAGTCATCATCTATGGCTTGGTACACCAATTTGTGGTTTAGATCCAGGAAACAACTTGACTCACCTATTTCTCCATTGGGTTTTTAATAAAACATTTCTCAACATAAGCTTCTTTGTCCATGTGTTATTTCCAATGGGAAGGGAGATGAGTAGAACAGACTACCATTAAAATCTAATGGGTTTCTCTCAGAAGCCAGATGTATTATTAATGTTCTAAGGGAAGAAAATCATGTCCTAATTCTCTTAGAATCCTTTAAAGATCCCAGCCCAATAACTGGATCAGAGTAGGTGATCAATACATATTTGTTAAATTACAGGCAATTGCTATGGTTTAAAAGTATTTGTCTACCTGCTAGTAAAGATACCAAAACATTCTGATTGACACATTCATACCTAAAGTATGTGTGAGATGTCTATCATGGGGTTAGGGCTTAATTGTAGTGTTTGATTGAAACTAACAGAAATCTAACTGAAGATGGTCCAAACTTTTTAAAAAATTTATTCCTCTTTGTAATAGGACAGGGATATGTTGAGGAAAGTTGTTAGCTTTTAACCTTTTAGCTCTACTTGCTTCTGTGTTGGGTTTATTCTCCTGCTGGCTGTCTCCTTGTTATGGAAAGATGGTACCGGGAGCTCCAGGCCTGCCTTCTATAGGTTTTACCAACGTGGGGGGGGGGCGCCCAAAAAATGTTTCTACCACTTGTTCCAGCAATAGTCTCAGACTGACTTGAATTCATAGCCCATCCCTTAACCAGTCATTGTTACCAGGGGATATGAAACTGACCCCTGGATCTAAAGGACAAGGCCAATTCCACCAGAGCCCGTTGGGCTGAGTCCAGAGAGATAGTTCACAAAGACAATTGAAGTGCTGCTACTAAAAAGTAGAATCAATTCTGGACAGGAAAAGAAGTAGTAGATACCCATTTCAAGACTATTGACACATTCATTTGAAAAAAATCTCAGCCTTTAAGGTGCTTACGGTCTGGTGCAGTACTTACATAATTTATAGAGAGTACCACAAAATTAATCCACTTGTATTTCATTCATATTCCTGAATAGAATTCAGACATGCAAGTCTACTTTCACAGACTATTCAAATTCAAGGCATTTAGCGTAAAACTTTGCATCAGGGACTCCTCAATAAATGTTTGATCAAGTTGAAACACAACTTCTCTTAACAGTTAAAATACCTTTGCTTAATCTTAACTTCATCCTTCCCTCAATTAAGTGATTAAATGTCTTATTAAATTAGAAATCAGTAGTGCCTTCCTAAAAACCTTATGCAAACACATACATTCCTAAGGCATATTTTTCATGGCACTCATTCCTTAGAGTGTGATCTCTGCTGGTTACATGAGTAAGTTTATGTGCCTGTCAGGACACACTGAGCCTTTGAAGTCAGGGGATGCTCCTATTCTTTGATGCTGAAGCAGCACCATGGAATGAAAATAAGAAACCTATGTCTCCCAAGGAAGGGGCTACCACCATTGACATACAGATGTGATTTCTTGTGCTCAGCCTTGCTCTTTACTCAGCGCCTTAAGGTGGGATTCCTAGGAGCAGAGCCAGAGATAGGATTCCTGTGTAAGTGATTTCTTGAACAAATGCTCTTGGGTACAGCCTGAAAGAAGCAAGGGAAGCAGGAGAGGTCTGCAGAAGACTTAGACAAGGATGTGAGGGTCTAGCTTCAGTATGATGGTATAGGAGGCTGTGGAGTATGAGTAGCACCCCAGAGTTGTCCCGGGGGGGGGGAATCAAGGGCACAACCTTTAATATGGCATATTATTCAGTCTGCAGGCTTCTTCTCCTCCTCCATGGGAGATTGTTCCTTGAGTAACTTCCAAGGCATTGCTGGGGAAAGCAGTTCCTGTTGATGAGGATACTTCTTAATAGAAGGGTGGCCACTGTCTTTGAGTGCTGGAAGAAGGATGAAAGCACCAGCCTGTAGATCTGGATAAGGCTCCAAAGCTTTTGCTGTCATGGTGGTAAATCATAAATGTGTGGATGCGTGAGGTCAGTCTGGTAGACAGCTCATTTGGTTGCAGAGTCAGTTTGACCACAAACAAATTGTGCACACACACATTTGTGGCTATATGCCCACTGTAGAAGATTTTAGGGCTGCCTACCTCACTATGGTACATGATTGGCAGCATTGTATATAAATTGTTATTTTACCAGGAACAATGGAATCATCGCCATACCGCAACAAAAGTGCTTTCCCTTTGGAATGCTACTAAGACATCCCAAAGATTTTCATAATAGCTCTGCTTTTTAAAGGAGCATTAGGTTGAGATTTATTTTCTAAATTTTGAGGTCATTATGATTATAGGAAACAACAGAGGTTATAATCCACCCTTAGGTCTTACTGTTTAGTGGGTCATTGGCATTTCTGAGCAGACAATGCAAGAAAAGAGGACAGTTTCCAGTTTCCAGTTTTCATCTAAGACTAGCTCCAGTTAATTAATTGGAGTGCATCATTCTATAGAAGGGCAGCTCCTAAGGAGAACAGATAAAAACACATTTCATTTGCAGGAAAAGATTAAACGGGGCCATAATGGAAACATAGTCAGGAAATAGAAATGGAATTCTTTCTGACAAAGAATTCTAAACTGGCCCATGTTGGAGTTAGGGCCTATGGATACCTAGTTCTTTCTGGTGTTTTCTTTCTGTGTAAATGGGAATATCCAGAGACTTTCTCTAGCTGATTAAGCAGGTTTTTAAAATCGTGCTCCACATTGCGTTATAGTACCTGCAGTAGAGGACTATGGGCAGGAGTTTAGGGAGTGAAGATCATTCTCTACTGGTTTGGGGGCTAGAGAGGGCAAGCTGTGGATTGCTTAGAAGATGAAATTGCTCTCATTTGTAATTACTCTGGAGGCAGGGAAGGCTGTTTTTGTCTTCCTCAATTAAAAAGAAGCTTGAATGACAACATAAACGTGATTGCTTTTTATTCACAAATAGTGATGCCGAAGAATGCTAACCTGGGTTTTCTACACAAGCGGCAAGGAGTCTTTGGAGCAGCTAAGGCATCATTATCTTGTTTATGTGCAAAAGATAAAGGTTAAGTAGATGAAATTTTACTTTTATAAAGGCAATATGCTTCTACCATTCTGTTCTTACAACCCAACTGCCTCCTGATAAAGTTGTTCCTGGAGTACAAGAGGCAAGCCAGTACTGAACATGCCCATGTATGCTCACACCTCTTAGATAAATGACTTTGTTTCTCTCTCCGTATAAATGCTAGGCAGAGCACATGTGAGGTGGGGATACAGAAGGCAATATCCCAGTGAAAAGATGGCCTTGAAAAGGGCAGGGACAGATGGAGGGAGGCAGGCTAGAGAGATGGGCTTGCCTTATGCTTGCCCAGTAGTGATGGTGGAGTCACGCTTTACATCTCTGCCCCCACCCTAATCCAAGAGAAAGTGACTTGTCTGAGACCCAACAACCAGTTAGTGGGAGGCAGATCTAGGGCCTCATGACTCATGTCCCACCTTCCAGGGCTTTCTACTACACTTGGAATAACTGACCCATGACTATTACCAAAGACAAACCAGAGCTGGACAGTAATGAACATGGTAAAAACAGATTTTACTCAGGAAATGCTGCAGTGGGGGAAAAGAGACCTCCATGCAGATTGGAGCTCAATTCCACGTACTGAATGGGCAAGTGGGGAGTTAAAGCCAAGGAAGAGGGTGGGGGGGGGTCAGTGGATGGAAAATTGCTAAGAGGACACATCAGGGATAAGGGAGGGGGCAGTTCTGGCTAAACTGACCTGGCAGGAGTCTTGCTGAAGGCAGGCCAGAGAGATCAAACATCACCTAGGAAATTTGATCAGATATTGACGGTGGAGAATTCTGGCTAAACTAACCTCACAGGCTTCTTGCTAAAACTGGACTCCACAAGGATGGAGATGGAAACCCACTGTGGGGCCTCGACAAGCAAAGGGCTCAAAGAAGCCTAACTATAGTTTGGTCAAGAAGAAAATCTTTGTCACTTATGTAACCCTTCTCTGAAAAGCCCCTTAATCATTCTCTGACTCTCTTCCAGAAGTGGGGATTGTACCATCACTCCTACCTACCTCAGAGGAACTTTAAGACAGATATAAACTACACAAATGCTTTGGAAATGGTAAGCCATTATTGAACTATAAGGACACCTAAGGATAGATTTCTTCAGGACCACACTGCCTCCCAGACTTCTGAAAAATACTCCCTCTGCCAGGTTTCTCATCACTGTCTGTGGCTGCTCTTTGAAGAGAAGGTAAGAACGTGCTCTTTCTGATGATTTGGAATGCAAGTATTTGGAAATGGTCTTTGCCATGCTGAGAAAAGGTGTCTCACTTCAAAAAACCAGGTGTTTATTTAATGATGCATCAAAGACTGTTTTGGGAGCACATGAAGACTTTTGTATTCTAAAGAGAACGAGTAAGAAACATGTTTTCAGCAATCAGGTTTCAATTCTTATGCCAATGGGTAAGGTATTAGAAGAAAACCTGGAAACATTACAATGGACCAACATTTTTTTCTGGGTTTTCCTGGCAGAGATACAAGGAAAGAACAGCTCTGTGCAACCCATACCTGATAAGGAACACTAGATTATGGTTTCTATTTCCTTCTTGAGCTGTGAGTTAGCCAAAGACTAAAGAGCTCCAACCTCATCAATTAACAACGCTTTAGGGAATGATAGTTAGCTTTGAGCACTGCATTAGGTGCAGCCAAAAGGCACGGTGGAACAGAGGAAAGAATATTGGAGAGAATAGAAAGACTTCTCAACTGATTCACTGCGTTTCCCTTTTCCCCTTGGCTGCTAGAGAACTCAGAGCCCAATGTGTGGCTCTGAATTAGTATTTCCCACAGAATTTTCAAAGGGGGCTTATATTATTTTTTTCTTGGAGTGGCTTTCAGGCTCCATATATCCCTGTCCTTTGTTTTCTGTCTTTTCCTCTACTAAATTATCTTGCATAACATATCCTGCTAAGCTGCCCTAAAGCTTCTTTGGAACAATGTGGGGTATAGGTCAGAACAACTGAGTTGGGCTGACCATTCCTCCTTCCTGAGGCTGATTAGAACTTGACTGGCATTCCTTCCTGCCCTAAGATGCAATGAGACCATGAGTTTATGATCAAATTAGGAAGATGATACTAATAGCCTGAGAATACTTCTCTTAAGGGCTGAAAAATATGGAACGGGCAGAGGGCAGAAGAGCAAGACCAATGACAGGACAAGGGAATGTTAGTGCTGGAAAGGACTCTGACAACCTGAGTCTTCACCATTTTTTTTACAGATGAGGGAACTGAAGCCCAGAGAGAAGTGTGTTGCCTAAATTCACAAAAACTGGTACTGGAAGTTCTGGACTGTAACCCAGATTTGTGTATGTGATAGGACAGGGTCCTCCCTTCACTCCTTCCTATCTTCAGCCGAGGTGGGTAGGATGTTACTTAACATAATAATAATCATCAAAGTTTGCAGTAGAAGGGGCACCTGGGTGACTCAGTCCATTAAGCGTCCAACTCTTTGTTTAGGCTCAGGTCATGGTCTCACAGGTTGTGGGTTTGAGCCCCATGTGTGGTTCTGCAATGATGGCATGGAGCCTGCTTGGGACTCTGTCTCCTACTCTCTGCTACACTCTGCACCTCCCCCGCTCATGCTTTCTCTCTCTCTCAAAATAAATAAATGAACTTTAAAAAAAGTTTGCAATGGGAGCTGATCTATATTAGCAAAAGACTTATTTCTTTACAGATACTACATGAATGGAAGTGAGTGTCCTAGACCAAACTATGCTTGCCAGGGCCAGTTCTTAGGGTATCAGTGTGAAACAAGACCTACAATATGTTAAGAATGAAGAAGAACTGAATAAAAGTGGGGAAGTATGAGCCTCAGTGCATGGGAAATCTCAGTATGACCTTGGGGGGACTAGTAAGGAAAGGAAGGTGAAGAGAAAAAACTGAAATGTCTAAGGGTCTTCATGGCACTCATGTGGGCAGATTCTTAAGCTCTGACCAGAAAGATACCCGGAAGGAGCAAAAAAGGAATGTTAATTTCACCCTCTGTGCTCTGACTTTTGTTTTCCATTGGTTATGAGTAAGCCTGGAATGTTCTGGGGATGAACCCAGGCTGTAAGTCTTTCTGGCCATTGCAGGGCATAGTGATTAAGATACTTTTAAGTTGTTCCTCCTTCCTCAGAAACTCCACTGTGTGTGTGCTTCTTGCATGAACTGGCTTGGATTTTGAAAGCTTGTCCAGTCTCTCAATGTCAATTTGACTCTAGGTCTATCCTCCCTGGTAGAGTAAACCCCATTATCTCAGGGTTATCTGAACATTTAATGCCTATTCTTTCTATTACAGTCTGTGAAAACAAAACCCACTATCTGAGAAGACTTTATAGAGAAGGCAAGACTTCGGGGGGCCTAAGTGGAATTGGTATAACTGATAGAAAGAAAAGGTTATTTTTAGCATTAGTAATTGCCATCAACCACCATTCAAAAGCATCTCTCTGTAATTAATACATTTGGAGACAGATTCCTTGGTTCCAGTGATTTCTCAGTAGAAATGTCAACTTTGTCATTTTCTTCCTGATGTGTGGCATCTCTAATTACAAAGTATTTTGGAGCTGAAAATTATAGGTGCTCTTTTGGAGTGAAACTTTAAAGATGATTTTGATGAGATTCCAATGTTGCTTACCCTCCCTTACTGGCCTTTTATTGCGTAAGCTTGACTAAGTTTCCCAGGTGGTATGGAATCAAGAGTCAGAGGGAGGAAAGCAGCTTGTGTTGACCCGAGGTCTTTATCAAGTGGTAGTAGAACTTGATGTTGCTGCTGCTGCATTGGTCCAGAGACAAGGATCCTAGAGAATTTAAGACATTGCTAACAATGTTCTTCTTTATTTGCATTTTTCATATTTTAAAAGCACAGAGAGCTACTTTTCGGTATAGTGGTCAAAGATATAACTGACCAGTGCTCAAGTAGACTGACTTTAACTCCAAATCCTGCCAGTTAGCTCACCTGGAATGTACAGAATGCATGAATTAATGACAAAGATCACACAGAAGGTAGAATTTGCCCAATCTCCCATTTTTATTTTATGGGAGATTTCATGTTTTATTTCTGCTAAATGGAAGAATGTAAACATAAGTGATCGGACCTATACTGATGTAACCTATCCCAAACCTAATCTGTTGATGGGTTTGTGCTGGAAGTGAGATCCCCTCCAGTAGAAGTGAAGTGCCTCCAGTAGAAGAGCTCTCATCCAACTGGTCTCTGACTGGGGCCCTTTGTAGCAAGCAGGTGACTCTAGGGAATGACATGCTCAAGAAGTCCATGGGGCTCTTGAGGAATGTGGGGTGAACAGGGTGATGCCCTTGCCTTGGAACACCTGGACAGGTATACTTGGAAAGCATATGAGGGATGCCAACTTCTTAGGGATTACTTTTAATCCTGCTTGAACCACAGAGAGGATTAATGCCATTGGAAATGGAAATGATTTCATGTGATGCATTTCTGAAACTTTGCCTTGTTAGCGTTCTGGGTGAACCTTTTAGAGAAAAAGCTCTTAGTGGGAAAACAGAAAAGCTGTTATTATGCTACCTTTAAACCTTTCTTCCTTTTCTGTTTCAATTTAGAGATTTAAAATGCCCTCTTGTTTTCACCCCTTGGTTTGTTTCACTTTTATTCTTACTAAAAGGAATAGCTGTTTAGAAAGTAAGAAATAAATCAATGGGTAATTTCTTTTCTTAAGCATCTGACAGTTTCCTTAATGTAGATAAGAAATGGATTTTTTTTTTAAATTTTGAGTGTGATTTTGCTTTTGGATTTGCATTAAAGGTATAGGGTATCTCTGATCTCAACAATAGAAAATAGAAGAGAATAGAAAGAAAGTAGAAGAAAATTCATTTGATTTTAGACCTGGAGATTTTAGAAATAATTTAATCACACGGTCATTTTTATAGATGAGCAACGTGGGATTCAGAAAGACAAAGTATTTTTTTTCCAAGATCACATAACTAGATGGTCATGGTTCTGGATCCACTCCTGATCAACCCATGTACCCATTGGCTCATGAGCATTAGTCATAAATATTCATGATTGTTTAAGGTCCTCTTCCCCATATTCCCCCTCCTACCCTCCTTGCCATTCCTTCAGTCTCCTTTGCCTACTCCTGACCTTCTCACTTTTGTTCCCATCTCTATCTGGATCTATGATCTCCCTGCCCCGGTCCTACCTATGGCGTCTGATATTTGAGGCATCTTCTCTGGTCTTAGGAATTTGACACTTGCCCTTTGATTCTCAGTGCTTGTGTTGCCTTATATGAAGTACTCTGGTCCAATTCCATCCCTGCAGAACCTAAGCCTAATCTAGGCCACCCAGCTACCATCTTGGCTGCATTATTCAGTCAGTCCTGAGTTCCTTCCATTACCCCATTTTATTTGGTCAGTCCTGAGTTCCTTCCATTACCCCACTTAACTGATAGCTACTGAAACTTTTCAGCCTACAAAAGACATTTCTCTCTCTTTCCCTCTCATGTTCTGACATCCTTTATGACCTGCTATTTCTTTGGAAGTTGGGTGAAAAGGGGCTGTGAACAGGGCTGTCCTAGGAGAAAACTCACCTTAAGAGCTGCTAATGTGTTCATGTGTTAAAATTCTCCTGCAAATGTGCAATTTTAAAGGTCTTCTGAAAATTCCTTTATCCCAAAGAGCAACGCTGGTGATGAACATTTCAGGCAGTGTGGAAAGTTAGTGAAGTAAATGTATCCGTTTGACTTGAACCATCTGAGATCCCCTCAAATCACGACACTTAACACGACTCTTCTCTTACACTTAAGGGAAACGCTTGATTAAGAGCTTTGAACTTGCATGAGAGAATCCAAATTTGAATCTTGCCTCTATTCCTTGCTGCCTGCATAGCTTTGTCCAGGTCTTTTAGCTCCTCTGAGTGTTCATTTTCACATTTGTGAAATGGAGGTAAACACACTTGCTCTTTGTCTTCCTGAAAGGGTGGTCGAGAAGATAAAATAGATCTAATTCCTCATCACTTGACTTCCAAGACCATGAGCTCTTGTTTCTTCTCCTTCCTTGGCTACTCTCAGTCCTTCCTCCTACTTTTATTTTTCTGACTACGTTTTATGTATGGTATGCTCCAAAATCAATACTCAAGAATAAAGGATCCCCTCTTACAGCCTTTGGGAAATTATTTCTGGCAGGTGACCATCCATTCGTATTCTCAGCCCTAAATTCTTTTCTAAGCCAGTCCGAAAGCCTAAAAACCAAGAATGTTGATGTCTAAGCCAAGAGAAAATGGATGTCCTGGCTCAGAGAGAAACAGAAAACTCACCTTCTTCTGCTTTTTTGTTATATTCAGGCCCTCAGTGGATAGAATGAAGCTTACCTGCATTGGTGAAGGTGATCTTCTTTACTCAGTCTACAGATTCAATCGTTAATCTCTTGTGGAAACACTCTCACAGATATATCCAGAAATAATATTTTATGAGCTATCTTGGTATCCCTTACATACATAAAATTAATCATCACATTGTCCTTAATGCTGCCTTGTAATATTATGTCTGACACTTTCTTATGCTGAATTTTAAGATCCTTGAGAACAATGACTTTTCCTTTTATCCTTTCCCCCTAGAACTTGACATATTGTAAGCTTCAGGAAATAATGCCTGAGTGATGAGATAACTCATCCCATGGAACTTTGTAAACTGGAAAATCTACTCTAGTTAGAGATCAAAAATATTCAGAGCTGTCTCATGAATGCAAGCAAATGGGATATCTTAGACTTTTTCATGCAGTTATTAAGGTTATTATTCATGCAGCAAACATTTATTTGAACAACCTGCCATGTGTCAGGGTCTCTCTTCCTAGCAATACTAAGATGAGTGAATAACCTCTCCCCTTTTCTCACACCCTGAACTCTAGGATCTTAGTCAATTGGAGGAATACATTGTAGGGTTGTAAATAAAGTTTAAGCGTGATGTAATGGAATACATCAAAATCTAAGTTCCTTAAAATGTTCTCCCCCCCAACAATGCTTTGAATTATTATTTTTTTTTTATTTTTTAATATATGAAATTTACTGTCAAAGTGGTTTCCATACAACACCCAGTGCTCATCCCAAAAGGTGCCCTCCTCAATACCCATCACCCACCCTGCCCTCCCTCCCACCCCCCATCAACCCTCAGTTTGTTCTCAGTTTTTAACAGTCTCTTATGCTTTGGCTCTCTCCCACTCTAACCTCTTTTTTTTTTTTCCTTCCCCTCCCCCATGGATTTCTGTTACGTTTCTCAGGATCCACATAAGAGTGAAACCATATGGTATCTGTCTTTCTCTGTATGGCTTATTTCACTTAGCATAACACTCTCCAGTTCCATCCATGTTGCTACAAAAGGCCATATTTCATTTTTTCTCATTGCCACGTAGTATTCCATTGTGTATATAAACCACAATTTCTTTATCCATTCATCAGTTGATGGACATTTAGGCTCTTTCCATAATTTGGCTATTGTTGAGAGTGCTGCTATAAACATTGGGGTACAAGTGCCCCTATGCATCAGTACTCCTGTATCCCTTGGATAAATTCCTAGCAGTGCTATTGCTGGGTCATAGGGTAGGTCTATTTTTAATTTTCTGAGGAACCTCCACACTGCTTTCCAGAGCGGCTGCACCAATTTGCATTCCCACCAACAGTGCAAGAGGGTTCCTGTTTCTCCACATCCTCTCCAGCATCTATAGTCCCCTGATTTCTTCATTTTGGCCACTCTGACTGGCGTGAGGTGGTATCTGAGTGTGGTTTTGATTTGTATTTCCCTGATAAGGAGCGACGTTGAACATCTTTTCATGTGCCTGTTGGCCATCCGGATGTCTTCTTTAGAGAAGTGTCTATTCATGTTTTCTGCCCATTTCTTCACTGGGTTATTTGTTTTTCGGGTGTGGAGTTTGATGAGCTCTTTATAGATTTTGGATACTAGCCCTTTGTCCGATGTGTCATTTGCAAATATCTTTTCCCATTCCGTTGGTTGCCTTTTAGTTTTGTTGGTTGTTTCCTTTGCTGTGCAGAAGCTTTTTATCTTCATAAGGTCCCAGTAATTCACTTTTGCTTTTAATTCCCTTGCCTTTGGGGATGTGCCGAGTAAGAGATTGCTACGGCTGAGGTCAGAGAGGTCTTTTCCTGCTTTCTCCTCTAAGGTTTTGATGGTTTCCTGTCTCACATTCAGGTCCTTTATCCATTTTGAGTTTATTTTTGTGAATGGTGTGAGAAAGTGGTCTAGTTTCAACCTTCTGCATGTTGCTGTCCAGTTCTCCCAGCACCATTTGTTAAAGAGACTGTCTTTTTTCCATTGGATGTTCTTTCCTGCTTTGTCAAAGATTAGTTGGCCATACGTTTGTGGGTCTAGTTCTGGGGTTTCTATTTTATTCCATTGGTCTATGTGTCTGTTTTTGTGCCAATACCATGCTGTCTTGATGATGACAGCTTTGTAGTAGAGGCTAAAGTCTGGGATTGTGATGCCTCCTGCTTTGGTCTTCTTCTTCAAAATTACTTTGGCTATTCGGGGCCTTTTGTGGTTCCATATGAATTTTAGGATTGCTTGTTCTAGTTTCGAGAAGAATGCTGGTGCAATTTTGATTGGGATTGCATTGAATGTGTAGATAGCTTTGGGTAGTATTGACATTTTGACAATATTTATTCTTCCAATCCATGAGCATGGAATGTCTTTCCATTTCTTTATATCTTCTTCAATTACCTGCATAAGCTTTCTATAGTTTTCAGCATACAGATCTTTTACATCTTTGGTTAGATTTATTCCTAGGTATTTTATGCTTCTTGGTGCAATTGTGAATGGGATCAGTTTCTTCATTTGTCTTTCTGTTGCTTCATTGTTAGTGTATAAGAATGCAACTGATTTCTGCACATTGATTTTGTATCCTGCAACTTTGCTGAATTCATGTATCAGTTCTAGCAGACTTTTGGTGGAGTCTATCGGATTTTCCTTGTATAATATCATGTCATCTGCAAAAAGCGAAAGTTGACTTCATCTTTGCCAATTTTGATGCCTTTGATTTCCTTTTGTTGTCTGATTGCTGATGCTAGAACTTCCAGCACTATATTAAACAACAGCGGTGAGAGTGGGCATCCCTGTCGTGTTCCTGATCTCAGGGAAAAAGCTCTCAGTTTTTCCCCGTTGAGGATGATGTTAGCTGTGGGCTTTTCATAAATGGCCTTTATGATCTTTAAGTATGTTCCTTCTATCCCGACTTTCTCAAGGGTTTTTATTAAAAAAGGGTGCTGGATTTTGTCAAAGGCCTTTTCTGCATCGATTGACAGGATCATATGGTTCTTCTCTTTTTTTTTGTTAATGTGATGTATCACGTTGATCGATTTGCGAATGTTGAACCAGCCCTGCATCCCAGGAATGAATCCCACTTGATCATGGTGAATAATTCTTTTTATATGCTGTTGAATTCGATTTGCTAGTATCTTATTGAGAATTTTTGCATCCATATTCATCAGAGATATTGGCCTGTAGTTCTCTTTTTTTACTGGGTCTCTGTCTGGTTTAGGAATCAAAGTAATACTGGCTTCATAGAATGAGTCTGGAAGTTTTCCTTCCCTTTCTATTTCTTGGAATAGCTTGAGAAGGATAGGTATTATCTCTGCTTTAAACGTCTGGTAGAACTCCCCTGGGAAGCCATCTGGTCCTGGACTCTTATTTGTTGGGAGATTTTTGATAACCGATTCAATTTCTTCGCTGGTTATGGGTCTGTTCAAGCTTTCTATTTCCTCCTGATTGAGTTTTGGAAGAGTGTGGGTGTTTAGGAATTTGTCCATTTCTTCCAGGTTGTCCAATTTGTTGGCATATAATTTTTCATAGTATTCCCTGATAATTGTTTGTATCTCTGAGGGATTGGTTGTAATAATTCCATTTCCATTCATGATTTTATCTATTTGGGTCATCTCCCTTTTCTTTTTGAGAAGCCTGGCTAGAGGTTTGTCAATTTTGTTTATTTTTTCAAAAAACCAACTCTTGGTTTCGTTGATCTGCTCTACCGTTTTTTTAGATTCTATATTGTTTATTTCTGCTCTGATCTTTATTATTTCTTTTCTTCTGCTGGGTTTAGGCTGCCTTTGCTGTTCTGCTTCTATTTCCTTTAGGTGTGCTGTTAGATTTTGTATTTGGGATTTTTCTTGTTTCTTGAGATAGGCCTGGATTGCAATGTATTTTCCTCTCAGGACTGCCTTCGCTGCGTCCCAAAGCGTTTGGATTGTTGTATTTTCATTTTCGTTTGTTTCCATATATTTTTTAATTTCTTCTCTAATTGCCTGGTTGACCCACTCATTCGTTAGTAGGGTGTTCTTTAACCTCCATGCTTTTGGAGGTTTTCCAGACTTTTTCCTGTGGTTGATTTCAAGCTTCATAGCATTGTGGTCTGAAAGTATGCATGGTATAATTTCAATTCTTGTAAACTTATGAAGGGCTGTTTTGTGACCCAGTATATGATCTATCTTGGAGAATGTTCCATGTGCACTCGAGAAGAAAGTATATTCTGTTGCTTTGGGATGCAGAGTTCTAAATATATCTGTCAAGTCCATCTGATCCAATGTATCATTCAGGGCCCTTGTTTCTTTATTGACTGTGTGTCTAGATGATCTATCCATTTCTATAAGTGGGGTGTTAAAGTCCCCTGCAATGACCACATTCTTATCAATAAGGTTGCTTATGTTTATGAGTAATTGTTTTATATATCTGGGGGCTCCGGTATTCGGCGCATAGACATTTATAATAGTTAGCTCTTCCTGATGGATAGACCCTGTGATTATTATATAATGCCCTTCTTCATCTCTTGTTACAGCCTTTAATTTAAAGTCTAGTTTGTCTGATATAAGTATGGCTACTCCAGCTTTCTTTTGGCTTCCAGTAGCATGATAAATAGTTCTCCATCCCCTCACTCTCAATCTAAAGGTGTCCTCAGATCTAAAATGAGTCTCTTGTAGACAGCAAATAGATGGGTCTTGTTTTTGTATCCATTCTGATACCCTATGTCTTTTAGTTGGTGCATTTAATCCATTTACATTCAGTGTTATTATAGAAAGATACGGGTTTAGAGTCATTGTGATGTCTGTATGTTTTATGCTTGTAGTGATGTCTCTGGTACTTTGTCTCACAGGATCCCCCTTAGGATCTCTTGTAGGGCTGGTTTCGTGGTGACAAATTCCTTCAGTTTTTGTTTGTTTGGGAAGACCTTTATCTCTCCTTCTATTCTAAATGACAGACTTGCTGGATAAATGATTCTCGGCTGCATATTTTTTCTGTTTAGCACACTGTAGATATCGTGCCAAGCCTTTCTGGCCTGCCAAGTTTCAAAGGAGAGATCAGTCACGAGTCTTATAGGTCTCCCTTTATATGTGAGGGCACGTTTATCCCTTGCTGCTTTCAGAATTTTCTCTTTATCCTTGTATTTTTCCAGTTTCACTATGATATGTCGTGCAGAAGATCGATTCAAGTTACGTCTGAAGGGAGTTCTCTGTGCCTCTTGGATTTCAATGCCTTTTTCCTTCCCCAGTTCAGGGAAGTTCTCAGCTATTATTTCTTCCAGTACCCCTTCAGCACCTTTCCCTCTCTCTTCCTCCTCTGGGATACCAATTATGCGTATATTATTTCTTTTTAGTGTATCACTTAGTTCTCTAATTTTCCCCTCATACTCCTGGATTTTTTTATCTCTCTTTCTTTCAGCTTCCTCTTTCTCCATAACTTTATCTTCTAGTTCGCCTATTCTCCCCTCTGCCTCTTCAAGCCGAGCTGTCGTGGTTTCCATTTTGTTTTGCATTTCGTTTAAAGCGTTTTTCAGCTCCTCGTGACTGGTCCTTAGTCCCTTGATCTCTGTAGCAAGAGATTCTCTGCTGTCCTGTATACTGTTTTCAAGCCCAGCGATTAATTTTATGACTATTATTCTAAATTCACTTTCTGTTATATTATTTAAATCCTTTTTGATCAGTTCATTAGCTGTTGTTATTTCCTGGAGATTCTTCTGGGGGGAATTCTTCCGTTTGGTCATTTTGGAGAGTCCCTGGCGTGGTGAGGACCTGCAGTGCACTTCCCCTGTGCTGTGGTGTATAACTGGAGTTAGTGGGCGGGGCCGCAGTCCGACCCGATGTCTGCCCCCAGCCCACTGCTGGGGCCACAGTCAGACTGGTGTGTGCCTTCTCTTCCCCTCTCCTAGGGGCGGGATTCACTGTGGGGTGGCGTGTCCCGTCTGGGCTACTTGCACACTGCCAGGCTTGTGGTGCTGGGGATCTGGCGTATTAGCTGGGGTGGGTAGGCAAGGTGCACGGGGGGTGGAGGGGCAGGCTTAGCTCGCTTCTCCTTAGGTGATCCACTCCAGGAGGAGCCCTGTGGCAGCGGGAGGGAGTCAGATCCGCTGCCGGAGGTTTGGCTCCGCAGAAGCACAGAGTTGGGTGTTTGCGCGGAGCGAGCAAGTTCCCTGGTAGGAACTGGTTCCCTTTGGGATTTTGGCTGGGGGATGGGCGGGGGAGATGGCGCTGGCGCCTTTGTTCCCCGCCAAGCTGAGCTCTGCCGTCCGGGGGCTCAGCAGCTCTCCCTCCCTTTGTCCTCCAGCCTTCCCGCTTTCCGCGCAGAGCTGTTAACTTATGACCTCCCAGACGCTAAGTCGCGCTTGCTGTCGGAACACAGTCTGTCCGGCCCCTCCGCTTTTGCCAGCCAGACTCGGGGGCTCTGCTTGGCCGGCGAGCCGCCCCTCCGCCCCGGCTCCCTCCCGCCAGTCTGTGGAGCGCGCACCGCCTCGCCGCCCTTCCTACCCTCTTCCGTGGGCCTCTCGTCTGCGCTTGGCTCCGGAGACTCCGTTCTGCTAATCCTCTGGCGGTTTTCTGGGTTCTTTAGGCAGGTGTAGGTGGAATCTAAGTGATCGGCAGGACGCGCGGTGAGCCCAGCGTCCTCCTACGCCGCCATCTTCCGGACTCTCGCTTTGAATTATTTGAGGCCAGCTGTGTCATATAAAATGTATTAAAAAATTCATGGGCTGATGCACAGTATAATGATTTATTGATAAAAATTCAGAGTAATGGTACATTGTCCAATCAGTGCATAAAGATTCATCATTGTGTTCAGACACCATCTCTTCATGTATGGGTCCATAAACTATTTCTTTATGTTCTTTGCTGCCAAATGAACCATTTCTGGCAAATTGCATAACTCACTGAGAGAAAGAGGTGGTGATGTTGTTATTTCTCATAATGCTATAGTTCTTTAGAACCTGTTTGTATTAAATTGTGCATCTTCTGGCCTCTCCAGCTCCCTAATGCTACTTACTTAATACTGGTCCTATCATTACTCATGATACTGCATCATCCATGATGTTGCTGTGAAATTGGCTTCCAGTGACTCTCTTTGAGATTGTCACTGTGCTTTGTTGATGATTGCCACAAATGCAAGTTACACCCAGTATATACAGGAAAGTATTAATGGTAATTCATTTTCTAGTTATGTCAAGCTCACTTGCCAGAATTATTATAGCATGAAGAGAACAACACGACTTGTGGTTTGGTCTTCTGTTGAACTCTTTAGGCTATAATCACTGCATTGCTAGAATGTGATCTCGTTCAGTGTTGACCATGTCCCAGCCTTCCACACACTTCTCTCAGTGGGAAGGATAGGTGAGGGGCCATTGGTTGACTGAAAGGAGTGGCCCCAGTTGTGCAAGAAATGTCTGTTCCTTGTCTGGCATGACTTCAGACTGACCCAAGTGAGTACATGATTCCATTGATCAGAGCAAGAGAGGACATCACTTAGAAGGGACCTATAAAATTTGTGGAACAACAGTTTTAAAAATGCTCAGAGGGGATAGGTACAGCCATTTCCAGGAAACTGCCTGTTATGTGCTGTGGGAGCCCACAGCCGTAGAGGTAGGGTGACTGCCCTGGGTTGCAGAAGCATACAGGACTCATGGGAAAGGATGCTTAACTACCCTTAGGTGCTGTGCACTAAAAGTGGCTCCACTGGTGGAACAGAATAGCTAGCACACACTAAGCCCACACATCTAGCTCAAGTCTGGGAGTTGGGAGTGGACCATAGGAGAGTCTAAAGCCCTGAATTTTTCTATTATTTTATGTGTGGAATAACTCCAAATTAGCATGTCAGCATCATTCTAGTGGCCCCATTTTATTCTGTCCTGTGAAAGAAATATCATGCCAACCAGGAGGAGTAATTTGCTTTCCAGTCCTTCCTCCTAAAACTGGGGCCCAGCACCAGACAGTGAGATGACCCTGTAGGTGTGAGGGCATCTGGTCAATCCCACATGAAGACTCTCAAGGGGGATGATTAGGGCCCAAATGGATTTTGCTTTGGGCTCAGGACTCTTTGCCTGGGCTGGCATTGTTGATTCAGGCAAATTCCAAGCATTTGGGGCTTAAATATTTTCGAGGAAGAGATTCCAAAGTGTAGGGCCCCTGGGTAGAGTCCTTGCTTGTCAACATAGGGCAGCGCTGTCTGGAGGGCTGTTTTATCCCTCCACTATTTCACTTTATATGTAGAGCTAAAGTTCTCAGTCCTGACTGAATGCTACCATCACCTAGAAAGCCTGTGAAAACTAATCTGGGAACCACCCCTAGAAAGTCTGATTTCATTGATCTGGAATCATTAAGACCTGGGCATAGAATATTTTAAAAAATGTCTAGGTAATTCTAACATGCAGCCAGACTTGAAAATCAGTAATAAAGACAAGATCTCACACATGATATTATCGTAGAAGAAAAATGTCCCTGGAGGGTGGCACAGGACTGCCATGAAGGTATATGGGGGACTCTAACTTTTGGGGAGGAAGGATTTCTCCATACCCAAGAAAATGCCTTATAATTATTTGCCAGGAAGAGAGTGCTGCCCAGGTGAGATGTGTTTAATGTATAATTGTTACAAATCTCTTGTGAAGCAGACATTTTGGTCAGCTGTTGACAATGAAAGGCTAACAAAGTCAGGTTCCCTTGCCCAATAGTTAATATTTGAGTGGAGGAAGCAGGTACATACAGACCATTTGAATGTGATATGATAGGTGCTATAAGAGAGGTAAGGTAGGGGCAATAGGAGAAGTTAACCAAGTTTGGTTGGTTGGATCCCCCAAAACCGGGGATCATTAAAGGATGAATAGGACCTGGCCAGATGAAGAAGTGTTGTGCTCTAGGCATCTGTTTCTCAACTGTCAGTGGCAGATACCTGGCAAAGCATGGTGCATGTCTAATATGGTGAATGGTCTGTAGAGATGAGGATATATTTTGAGGAAGCTATGGAGAGAGATGAGGCTAGAGAGGAGTGTAGGGTAAGGGTTGTAGAGGGCAGTGATTGCCATGCCAAGAGCTTAGCTAGAACCTTAGCCAATAGCATCCTTAGCCAATAGGAAATTCTTGAACAGTTTTAATTGATTAGAGTACCATGATTGGATTTGCATTTCAGATGTGTGGAATGGAGAGCTATGTAATAAGGGATTTGAGGGGGAACAGTATGAAAGTAGAAAGACTACTTAGAAGACCCCTGCAAATTCCCAGGTGAGAAATGATGAGGAACAGAACCAGAGCTGTGTTCATGGAATAGATAGTCTGGAAGAGTTTGAGAAATTTCTTGGAGGCAGACCTTTCAGGGTTCAGTGTATGGCTGGGTGTTGAGGGAGAGTAGAGGGAGGCAACGAGAAGGACCAGTGTGCAGCATGGGCAACAGGGTTTGTGGTGCCGCAGGGAGCACGGCAAGAGGAACAGCTTCTAGAAGGGCTTTATACCTGTGGTATATGAGATGCCCACAGGCCTATTGGCTTGGTTTTCTTTTTTATTTTTTTTAATGTTTTATTTATTTTTGATAGAGACAGAGCATGAGTGGGGGAGGGGCAGAGAACAAGGGAGACACATAATCCAAAGCAGGCTTTAGGCTCTGAGCAGTCAGCACAGGCCCTGACATGGGGCTCAAACCCACGAACCAGGAGATCATGACTTGAACGAAAGTCACGTCCAACCAACTGAGCCACCCAGTTGCCCTCTTGGTTGGTTTCTAAATCAACCTTCATTTGTAGGCTATAGCATGAGGGGAAAGGATGGTAACTGGAGGTTCAATCCGTGATTTCTATGGCTCTCTCAAACTCAGCTATTGGGTGAGGAAATTAACAATGAGAAATCCTGGAAGAAGATATTTGCAAATGACATATCCAATAAAGGGTTGGTATCCAAAATATATAAAGAATTTATAGAACTCAATACCAAAAAAACAAATAATCCAATTAAAAATGGGCAGAAGAGAGGGAGCAGGAAGAGTTGGTGGAGTAAGTAGGAGGACCCTAGGCTCACATCATCCAGTGAACACAACTAAATAACTATCAAATCATCCTATATACACCAGAAATCAACCTGAGGACCGACAGAAAAAACTCCACAGCTAAAGAGAGAAGAGGCCACATTGAAGAAGATACCTGACATGTGAAAAAAAGAAAAGACATGAACAGACATTTCTCCAAAGAAGACATACAGATATATAATGCTAAGTGAAATAAGTCAGGGAAAGACAAGTACCATATGATCTCACTCATATGTGGAATTTAAGAAAAAAAAAAAAAAACAAGTGAACAAAAGAAAAAAGAAAGACCAACCAAGAAACAGACTCTTAACTATAGAGAACAAACTGATGGTTACCAGAGAGGAGGTGGGTGGGCATGGGTGGGGGAAAATAAAGTGAGAAATCCATTTCTGGAGAGGATTTTTTCCATTAAATTCCTCAGCATGAGAGAAAAAAACATTCACCTCATTTTTTTTGTTTGTTTTTTGTGTGTTTTTTGGTAAGCTCTCATCATGCTATTATGGCTGATCCAAGACTAAGATTTTTCTTTTACTTCTATCCACCTATGTGCAGTTTTTTCAACCGTTATTTAAGAGGGAAACATGGCACTAAAGCCAATTTAATACATTAGAACTCTTTACTATTTTTACTAGCAAATGGGAAATTCTACTTTTTGCCCAAGGCAATTACTTTAAGTTCCTGAAAGCATAACAATTTTGTGTATTACACTGAGGACGGGATTCCTGATGAAAATGCTAAGTACCCATCCTTCTCCCCACTGAAATGTTACCTACTTGTTCTCAACAGATCACATATAACTCAGTGTAGAAGGGAAATGAATTAGTTCGGACTGCAGCAACATATCAAAAGAAAACTGTTCTTTAATTAAAAAAAAAAGATAAGTATGAAATAGAAGGGTTTGACTAAAATCACACACAAAATGTTTTTGCTTTTAAATACAACTAAAAGAGGAACATTTGCTATTGCAAAAGTAGGGGTGGAGAATGTAAAGTGTTAGAGGGCAAAAGATACAGAGCAAATTGGAACTTCAAGGAAGATAGAATAAGAATGCTGCCCTTGAGAAACGTGTACTAACTACGCTACGTATAGGTGCTATGGTAGTTACTGAGGAACAATGAGGAGACATCCTAGAAT
Source organism: Panthera tigris (assembly GCF_018350195.1). Taxonomy (NCBI): domain Eukaryota; kingdom Metazoa; phylum Chordata; class Mammalia; order Carnivora; family Felidae; genus Panthera; species Panthera tigris. The sequence continues at coordinate 68,322,602 of NC_056670.1, read as the reverse complement.
AAAGCCTCTCCCCATCAGCTCCAAGACAGTACTTTGTCTTGGTCATAGCCATTTGTACCTCCTGTTCATATCTTTGCCTGTTTTACTTTACATTTGATTATTTATAATTTTTATTAATTTGTAAGGTCTTTTTTAAGAAATATTAAATCCATCCTTGTTATCATTTACATAGGTATGTATATGTGTGTTCATATATGTAGAGTAAATATTCTCTTTTGTTGGTCTTTCAAGTTTTTATGATGTTTTTATGAGTTTTCCTGACAGGAAGGGGAATTTGTTACCTACGGATAGTAAAATATGACATGTTGGTTTTTCTTTTATGGCTTTCAATGCTTTATCATGCCAAAGACAGTCCTGCCCATCCCAGTGTTATAAAAGCGATTTTTTCTATAGTGTCCCCTAGGACTTCAATAGGTCTTCCCTTATCCAGCTAGATTTTTAAAAATAAACTTGCTATGTTAGGTGTATGTAATACATGTATAGAAGAATGCGCAAATCATAATCGTGAGCTCTATGAATGATCTCTTGTTTGTTTTTCTCAGAAGCCTTAAAAACATATACTTACAAATTTTTAACAAAGGTATAATATACAAGCATATAATTTACTCATTGAAGTATACCATTCAATGGTTTTACTATATTTATAGGGCTGTGAAGCCATCACCACAATCAATTTTAGGGCATTTTCGTCATCCCAAAGAGAAACTCCTGTCTGTTAACAGTCACTCCCCATTTCCCACCAACCCCTCAGCCCCTGGCAATCACCAATCTATTTTCTGTTCCTGTAGAATTGCTTATGCAGTCCAGTTAGCTTTTTCATCCATCTGGAATCTATTTTTGTGTGTGGTGTAGAGTTCTAACTTTTTTTAATCTCAAGTAGAAAGAGAATTGTCACACGTCAGTAGTAGTCTAATTGAGTAAACAAATGTATAAGTAGCCCAGGGGATTATGGGGATTCAGACGCAGGAGCAACTACGCATGAGTGCATAGCAGAGAAGGCTGCATGGAGCAGGAAGGAGTTGCAGCACGAGTGTGATTTGGAGAGACAGAAGGGGGAGGACAGAAGAGGAGCAGCAGGGAGAAGATCCAGGAAAACCCACCGTGAGTTCAGAGTAGGTCCAGGAGTCCAGTGTCTCGAGGCGGCTCATATATGTAAGATATCACCAGCCAGAAGGCTGGAAAATGTAGCCTGGGTACAGACTGTGACATCCTTAAACACTAGTCTGAGAATTTCTCTTTGAATCATTGAGCAATGTGAAATGTGAAGATTTTTACAATGGAAGTAAGGAATGTACTAGAGAATATGCAAAAGTTTTGACCCTTGTTTGCACTGATAAAGAGTCGAAGGCATCTTCTCCTCACTGGTTGAGAGAAACATTTACTGAATCATTATCCCTTTGTTCCTCATTTGGACCGGGGGAGAAAGAGCTCTTTCTAGCTTTGGGGTCCAGGGGTTTCTGGCATGGAAGGTAAGTTGCAGACTCAAAACAATAATAGCAGTTAACATTTGTCAAGCTCTGATTCTGTACCAGGTCCTTTTCTAAACACTTCATGTACTTAGTTGTGTCCTCTAGTCAATTCTAAGAGATAGTTGCTATTGCTATCAGCCCCTTCAACAAATGAGGGAGCCAGGATCTGGCAGTTCAGTGACTTGTCTACTGTCACACAGCTGATAAGGGTGAAGCCAGGATACCAATTCAGGAGATTTTCTTTCTCTTCCTTCACCTCCTCCTTCTTGCCTCCTCTTTTTCTTTTTCTCTCTCTGTTCTCTCCCCTTTCCTTCCTTCCTTCCTTCCTTCCTTCCTTCCTTCCTTCCTTCCTTCTTTTCCCCTCCCTCCCTTTTTCTTCCTTCCTTCTTTCTTTTCTTTTCTTTTCTTTTCCTTTTCCTTTACTTTTTTCTTCTCCTTCTCCTTCTCCTTCTCCTTCTCCTTCTCCTTCTCCCTCTCCCTCTCCCTCTCCCTCTCCCTCTCCCTCTCCCTCTCCCTCTCCCTCTCCCTCTCCCTCTCCCTCTCCCTCTCCCTCTCCCTCTCCCTCTCCCTCTCCCTCTCCCTCTCCCTCTCCCTCTCCCTCTCCCTCTCCCTCTCCCTCTCCCTCTCCCTCTCCCTCTCCCTCTCCCTCTCCCTCTCCCTCTAGGGAAAGCAGCCTGTAAGGAACTGTGGCCTGCCAAAGAACATGTAGGTAATCCCGGAAATAGATTCTCCAGCTCCAGTCAAGCCTTGAAATGAAATGACTGGAGATTCAGCCAACAGCACAGAACCACCCAGCATTTCTGAGCTTCAGAAACTGCATGAGATAATAAATATTATTGTATTAACCTGGTACATTTTGGGGATAATTTGTTACACAGCAACTGCTAACTAATACACCCTCTGAAAATGGCTCAGCTAAAGAGAAATTTAATGTAAGAAATCATGGGACTCTCATAAAGCCTGGCTTCAGGAAAGAATTGAGCCTCCTGGAAATGGAGAGTTTTGTGACCCCACAAAATCAGCCAGCCACTCTTCTCTGTTTTTGTTTGTTTTTTGGGGGTCTTTTTTTGAGCAGCACCACTTCTTGTGGTGTCTGCTATGTACTATTTCCCATTTCTCATTCTGTATATTGATTTTTCATTCTTGGTTCTCAAGAACACTGGTTTGTGTGTGGTGTGGGGTCATTGTGGAGCCATAGCTGCCTGCACTCTGTGTGTTCTTACCTCAGGGCCCAACACAGTCCACCTCAGGCCCTGGGCTCCACGACACATTCTCAAGCAAACTTAATCAGCCCAGCTAGAGTCAGATTGTCTGTCATGGCAATTCACTGTGACCAGGGGTCAGGTCACATGGCACTGGAAGTTTCCTTTGCCCAGGCTGAGAAATGGGCAGATTATACCAAAATAAAAAAAAAATTGCACGACATGTAACTTGATTACCATTTTCCAAGTATACTGCAAAATTATTTATTAGCAACAATGAAATACATTAGGGCATTTATTTTAATCTTTTGTAAAAGGCAGAATCCTTTTGAGAGGTAAATAGTTGCCCTTAATTTATCTGACTGTGAAGTTTGTTTTCTCATTTTTAACATTCACGAAGTAGGAACACACCTGCAATTTTATGCACCAATTACTATGTTGGATAAGGCTCTGCTAAAGAGAACTGGTTTCCTGGGGGAAGAGTCCTGTTTCTGTGTGGGTGCTTAAGTTAGCAAAATATGAAGTTGGTTAGTAAAAATTTCTTGGAAGGCAAAATTACACAGTTGACAGAATAATGGGTTAGAGTCAGATGGGCCTAATTTGCATCCTGAATTTATAACCAAATGATTTAAGGACCTACCTCTCTGAGACTCAGTCTCCTCTCAGTAAAATGGACTTAGTCATCATCTCACAGATTTTTAGAAGACGTAGAGGCATTGGTATATACAAGATGTATAACCCGGTACCCAGCATGTGTTAGGAACTTAATAAAAACAAGGTCATTAGTATGTTTGAGAAACATTTTTCAGCCCTCACCCATAAAGATCTAGTTCAGAATTCATTGTACACATGGGGAAATGGTAAAAGTATTCAATGCCTGCAATTTTTTTTACAGCGTAACTGTGAGGCCTTTATTTTATTATTATTAATTAATTAGTTAATTTATTATTATTTTTTTAACGTTTATTTATTTTTGAGAGATAGTGTAAGCAGGGGAGGGACAGAGAGAGAGATACAGAATCTGAAGCAGGCTCCTGGCTCTGAGCTGTCAGCACAGAGCCTGACGTGGGGCTCCAACCAACGAACCGCGAGATTATGACCTGAGCCAAAGTCGGTGCTAAACCAACTGAGCCACCCAGAAGCCCCTATTTTTAATTTTTTTTTTTTAATTTCAAGTTTTTATTTAAATTCTACTCAGTTAACATATGTGGTAAAATTGGTAGGATTTAGTGATTCATCACTTACATGTAATCCCCAGTGCCTGCTATTTTTGCCGTGAAGATTTAGGGCTCGTCTTGATAAAAACAAGGGCGTCACACATTCCACCTCTATCTTGATAATGTTTGCGACTCTACGAAATAGCAGGTCAGGTGGGAACACTCCTGGTGGAGGGCTGTGCGCTCTATCAGTGAACTGGGACCTTGAGGCTCGTGGCAGTCCCAGGCAGGATCTGCAGGCCTTCTCTCCTCCTGTTTGTCTAAGTGCAAATTCTTCCGGTCCTTCTAGGGCACTTTTGAATGCCACCTCTAATCCCTCTCAGATTCTTCCTGGTTTCAGGGTGCTCCTCCTCCTCTGCTCCCTTACATTTCCTCCACGGGCATCACAGCACTTTCATTCAACACACGTCTAGCCTCTACTTTGTGTGGCAGGCACTGCTGGCTGTTGAAGCAACGGTGTGAGCTTACCAGCTGCCTTCTTGATCTCATGGAGACCCCGTGGCTGGCTTTCTCACCCTCCTCCCTGGGGACAGACGCAGCGTGCTTTATCTCGGTTGCTCCCACAGGTTGTCCTGCAGGCCCTTGCTGCTGGTGTTAAGGGTAAGTGGTGCTTTGGGACTCATTTTCTGGTTTCTTTTGCAGGCAATTGCACTGCAGCAGCTGTAAAGGCTTAGGAGGCAGGCCTCTATGTAATAATTAAAAAGACAAAGCTTTCGGAGTCTATTGGAGTCCTACCCTGAGCACATCACAAGTGTAAAGACTGCAACATTTTAGTGAATGTTTATAGCTCAGTGTCCTCATCTCTAAAAGGAGATGAGGGTGCCCACCCACACAGATAATTGTGAGACCTAGAAATCATAGTAGAGCACCAACACCTTTCATTTTACTTTATTTAGTCGTATCATTTTATTTAGCCAAATATGTATTGAAAGACAACTTGGTCCCATCCCAGTCAATATTGTAGGCACTAAAGGCACAGCAGTAGACAAAGAAGGTAAAGCCCCTGGTCACAGGGAGCTTATATACTCAGTGCGGGAGATGACAGTAAACGAATATGTCGGGTGGTGGCAAACACAATGAGGAAAGGAAAACTGTAGGAAGGAATGGAGAGAGAGGAAAGCAATGGAGAGGGTATTTTATAGAGAGCTATGTGAGAAGCCCCTTGGAGGGATGGGCTAGCACTGGAACCAACAGTGTAATGAAATAGAAGAGGAACCCTAGTAGCTGTAGGGTCCTGTGAGCTTCAGGTAGAAGGAATCGTTATGTGCAAAGAGGCTGGGGAGGAAAATGGTTGGAGTTTGAGGAGTAACAAGGAGGGCGGTATGGGTGGGATGGAGTAGGAGGTGACAGTTGTGGAGAGACAGAGAGAGAGGTGGCAGGGGACCATACTAACATATCATCTAGGGCCTGTCAGAGAAAAATGCGGACTTAGTAAGGAGAGACTTACTCAAGAGGATTATTACAAGACAGGGAAGGGACTATCCCAATAGAGAGAATGTTATGATCATAAACCCTCTAAGTGCCTCAAGAATAAGGCAAGAAGGGGTTTTCTTTTATAGAGGAGTAAACAAGGCTAAGAAGAGGCAGGTGTGGGGAGGTGGGGTGGAAGGGTAGTGGATCTGACAGCAGATCAGAGAATATTTTACCCTCAGGGCAGCCGGTTCTAACAAGGGGCTGTGTGCTGATGCAGGCTGCGGGTGGGCCAGAGTTCAGGGCCTGGAGGGGTTAGAGAAACATAACCAAAGCTTGGCTAATAAGCGTTTTTGTTCTACCTGGGCAAGCAGAAAAAAAAGGAATTTGGGGAGGTCTGTGTCTGGTCTTGCCATACATAAAGGGCAGGGGGCATCCATGAGTCTTATCTAAATCCTAGGGGGAGGCCCGTTCTTCGAAGCTCACTGTTTTCTGGAACTCAGAGGATCAGACCATTTCTTAACCTTCACTGTTTTACTGGATGACAGGGCTTAGGTAAAATTCAACATCTTCAGGCCTTTAGATTTTCTTCCAAGTGAGAAATGAAGTGAATGATATGGGACTAATCAACACCTGGCCTGTGAGGAGTTTCATCCTAAAAGACTCTACTCAAAAAATGTTCAGCTGTCTGTCTGTCACTTCCTGGTCCCCAGTCTCTGGCTTCTCTTCCTACCAGCCCACACAGCCCCCTCCCGCCATGCAATGAAGTCCACACAACCAGAGGCAGAAACTATGTTGATTTGTGTCACCCGTCAAATTTGGAGGTACTTTGAGAAGGGCCTAACACTGTGCTTACTGTTCATTCAGTTCCCAAAATGCCATAAAATGAGCACAGTTTCTGATTTATCTGGGATCCACTCAGCTCTTTCCCCAAATAATCATGAAATTCACCAAATTCAAACTGGTGCCTTAACATGAGGAGGCATGACCATGGGAAAAGCCACAAGAAAGCTACTTTTATTGTCATGCTTAAAGTCTTAAGGGATCAGCAAGCTATGGCCAGCAAGCCACACTAGCCCAGTTTTTATAAGTATGATTGTATTGTCATGCAGCCACACTTATTTATTTATGTACTGTGTCTGTCTGCTGTCACACTCCAGGGCAGAGATGAGTTGGTGCAAGAGAGACCATATGGTTTGCAAAGCCTGAAATATTTACTATCTGGCCCTTTGCAGAAAAAAAGGCAGCTGACTCCTATTTCAACGGTTGGCCCACTGTGCAGTTGCTTGCTTACATTGTATATTGCAGGGAGCATTTTATTCCAGAAATGTCTAGGGCCAACTTCTTATTTTTTTAATTTTTGAAAAAAACTTTTTTAACGTTTATTTTGAGAGACAGAGACAGAGCATGAGCAGGGGCGGAGAGAGAGGGAGACGCAGAACCGGAAGCAGGGTCTACTTCTTATTTTGATTAAGATCACCAGGGATTGCCATAATCTGGTTCCCCTGAGGGTAAGGAGGACTCTTGCTGCATTAAGAATTTTTACGGTGTCCTGGGTCCACCCGGTTTCTGCCTTGGTTAGTTCCCACTCAAACCCACTTTTTGGGGGACTTTTGCTCTTTTCTCAGGACTCTGGGTCCTTCTCAGTCTCTCCCCCGAGCTCTCGCAGTGGAGGCACGGTGAGTCTCCTGTGCACCTTTGGTGCCCCACAGATGGTGCTGGTTTTGGGGAGGGGGGCATTATCAGGGAGTTACTTTGCAGAATAAAGACTCCTTTGTCAAAGGCCTGAATTTCTTGTCTGTTTTACTTTGACCCGAAAACAATCATCATTTATGAAATTCTTTTTACAACTTACTGTAGCATCTAAATCTTTTTGTTTTTCATTTTGCTCATGATTATAAATGCAAGATATAAATTTTATAGTAAGTTTTAAATATACATAAAAGTATTTAAAAGAAAAATGCTGTGTTAATATTTGGCATGTCTTACTTACATCTTTTTTCTTAGATATTTAAAAAATTGATATGGAGAAGATGTCGTTGGATAAGCCTTTCTGTTTTGATATTTCAAACACTTTCCCATATTATTAAATATCTTGGTAATAGAATTTTTAGTAAATGTACATAAAATTCCATTTTATAGATATGCTGAAATTTATTAGTTTCCCTGATTATGGTATTCAGGTAGCTTCTCTCTTTTGCTATAATAAATAACCTCCAAATTCACATTTATGCATAAATCTCTGCCCTCATTTGTGTTATTTTTTTTTAAGTTAAAAAAATTTTTTTTCTTAAAAAATTTTTTTTAGTTTATTTATTTGAGAGAGAGAGAGAGTGCACACAAGCAGGGGAGGGGCAGAGAGAGGGAGAGACAGAGTCCCCAGGAGTTTCTGTGCCATCAGTGCAGAGCCCAACACGGGTCTTGAACTTATGAAGTGAGACCATGACCTGAGCTGAGATTAAGTTTGGATGTTTAACTGACTGTGCCACCCAGGTGCCCCTTTAAATTTTTAAAAAATGTTTATTTTGTGAGAAAGAGAGAGAGAGCGCGCAAGAGTGTAGGCACATGAGTGGGGGAGGGGCAGAGAGAGGGCAGAGAGAGAATCCGTATCATGCTCCAACCTGTCAGCACAGAGCTGGAAGCAGGGCTCAGTCTCAAGAACCATGAGATCCTGACCTGAGCTCAAATCTAGTCAGATGTTTAACCAACTGAGCCACCCAGGAGCCTCTGTGTTATTTGGAGGAGCTTCTGTGTTATAAAATGAGAATGGTTATATGTACATCATGGTCTTGTCATGATGACCAAGAGTGCCAAGCACCATGTCTGATTTATGGGGGTTCTTGAAAACGTTGGCATGGGGATTATGAGGGTTGAGAGAGAATCTGCATGGTCCTACATCTAGAGTTTCTTATGCCTTTGGTTGATTTAAGTTTGGAATTTTGTTTTTCGTAAGCATACAAAAGTAACAAAAGAAAGCAGGTAGCTATAACCAAAATAAACTACCATAATTGCATGTAGTAGTGAAAAATCCAGCCTACAGATTGAGGGTGCGTTACATGCACAGATGGTGTGCTAGGTACTAGAACACAGAGACGAATAGAGGCTGCAGCCTGGGCTCTGGCCAACCATGGGTATGAATGGAACTCTACTGTTGAATCACATTGCAGTAAGCAAGTTTATCACTGAGGTTTAAACTGAGCAAGTTTATCCCTACCTGTACTGCAATCTTCCCAAGTGTCCTTGCCACACATTGGCAGAACTCCTAGGCCTTCCCCAATAATTTATGAAATGGCTGAGGTGAGAGTAGGTCAGCCTGCCTCCCAGCCACCTTCTCTGTTCTTGCCTGGCTGAAACATCACCGTTGGTCTCTGCCACTGCCCTTGTCACCCTAATTCCCTGCTTTCTGATAACGATCGTTCCTCTTATTTTCCAAAGCATCACCACCGCAAGGCTGTTGTGTAATAGAATTTAACATAGGGGAAATGAGAAGAGAAATTTTGGTACTTGTAAGCACACAAAATAATTTAAAATTCAATAGATGTTATTAAAACCTTCTGGTCCATCCCCAGTCCCAGGGAATTTCCTCCTGGTTGTTGTTCTACTTAATTTCTGAGTTTTCCAGATGAAGACTGGTTCTTTTTTCTTTTCTTCTACAGCAGGTGTTTTTAAACTCAGCCCTATTGACATTTTGGGTGGAATAATTTGTTGTTGTGGGGGCCGTCCATGCACTACAGGATGTTGGGAAGCATCCCTGGCTACTACCCACTAGATGCCAACTATATCCCCCCCCCCCCACCATGTAACAACTGAAGATGTCTCCGGATATTGCCAAATGTAAGGGTGCATAGACTCCTTACTCCCCCAGGTACCAAAGGGAGACTCACAACATTCTTGATACTTCATTATGCAGAGCAATTTAATTTCTAATGTTGATTTCATGTTAGGCTCCTGCCTTGACTTTGCAGTTATAAAGAAACTTCACTGAGTATTTATTTTGACTAAACACAAAAGCTATCAGTTGAGCCTCTATCCTTAGCAATACAAAGAATGTGCAGGCTTTGAGATTATAGTACTTTCTTTAACTCATCCTAGACCAAATTACTAATGGAAGATTCTTATCCACCCTGGCAAGGTCATGGGTGTGTGTGATGGGTGTGTGTGTGTGTGTGTGTGTGTGTGTGTGTGTGTGTGTGTGACACTATTCTTTCTCCTCCTTCTGACTCTTAAATGGAAAGGTTAACTTACAGGTTTCTGAGGATCTTTCCAGCAACTCTGTGCTCTACCTGAGATTCAAAATTTGATTTGGATATTTGTTATTTTCAGGAGTATTTACAGAGCATCTGAAAGTTACCTAATCCTAAAATCTCACCTGTTTATAATCTGGCTATTTCCTCTGAAAGTTGTAATTACGTTCCATATCCTTCAACTGTAGGTCTCTGTGGGTCTTCCTCCATGGGCCTGCCACAGAAGACAGTGCCAGTAGTCTCCCTGCTTTGGACCCTTCTGGAATCCATTTCTCCATGCACATTTCTGTATTTGGTTAATGTATTTCTGCTGGCAGGAATGATGAAAAATTTAAAGTCATGGGCTTTAAAAAGTGTATTTTCAGAGTCAGCTACATGAAAGAAAGGAAAGGCTGGGTGGGTAGTCAAAGCTATAGGATGCTTCTGGACAATGGGCAGCCTCTTTCCTTTGTTGCATCTGAGCTTAGACAGTTGGAGTAGGGCTGCATCTATAATTTCCTTGGAAGGACCTTGTAGCAATCAAGTACACATCAGAATCTGGGTGGCATCTTGTAATTCACAGGTATTTGTTCCTTTCCTCAATTTCACACCATTATTCCTACTTATAAAGCTTTCCTTGCACTGTTATCATTACATTTTTTTTAGGAAAGTGAATCTACGCATTACGGACTCAGTTCTGCCAGCTTCCCCCAGATACACTTAGAAGCCATGGGCTCTCTCAAAGTCAGGGCCATGCTAACTGAGGAGGCACTACATTTCAAGAGCTCTCTGTGCCAAAGCACCCCTCTGCATTCCACCCAGAGGGGCTCGAGGCAGTCTCTGAGCTTTTGTTCTTCCCTTTCTATAAAAATGCAAACAAACATACCTTCTCTTTGGTGATCAAAGAGTAGGAGGAAGGCGATGTTTAGTCAGAGAATTGAGGAAGGTTTAAACAGTAGTGTGTTCTTCAGAATGCCCCAGTAGCTTCCTAAGATAATTACGCATGTCCTGGATGCCTATTGCTGTGCTAAGCTCTTAATATGCAGTATTGCATTTATCCCTGTAACACTCTATCAAATTGGTGCTATTTTTCTTATCCCTATTTTACAGGTGAGGAAATTGAGGTTTAAGAACAGAAGTCTCATTTACCTACAATAGACTGCTATTCACCAAAAAAAGGGGCAAACTCCTGACTTTTGCTATGCTGTAGGTGATGGATGAACCTCAAAATCATTATGCTAAATAAAAGAAGTCGGACACAAGAGACCACATATTGCATGATTTCACTTATGGAGGTGTCCAGAAAAGGCAAATGCATAAAGACCGGAAATAGATTTATTTACAGAAATAGAAAACAATGGCTATCTGGAGCTGAGAGGGGGAATGGGTATTAACTGTAAATGGGAAGAAGGCTCTTATCAGAGAGATGAGAATGTTCTAGAACTGCTTTATGGGGAAAGGCTGCACCACTTGGTAAAGTTACTAAGTCATTGATAAGCGCACTTAAAATGTGAATTTTCTGATATGTACACGACAATTCAATAAATTTTTTAAAAACAAAGAGGAGAGGGAAGAAAGAAGGAAGGTGGGGAGGGAGGAGGAAGGAAATAAACTTCCCGGGAAGGAGCAGAGCCCAAATCTAAACCCGGGTCTGTCTGTTTCCGGAGGCACTGGTACTTCACCTCTTGATTGTTTCTCCTGTTCTGTATTCTCTCTTCCAGTCTTCCTTTCCTTTTTTCCTTTCTTTCTTCTCTCTCCTAACCCTAAAGGTATGCTGCCTTTTGTTCCCCTTTAGACTTTTTATAGGCTGACCCCCATGCACCAGACTACTGGGACCCACTTACAGTGAGGTTTGAGCATCCCGTACCGTTTTGCATTATTAAGTGGACTTCATGACTCCATCCCTTTGTAGCCTGGTCTCTTCCTCTAGACCTGCAGATACATTTTGGTTTCCCAGGTCTGTCATTTGGCAATCTCCGAGATGTGGGGTGACCTTGTTTTCTGCCTCCATCTGCCCTTGGCTGTTCCGTGCAACCACTTGGCTCCAAGGACACGGATGTGGCCTCAGCAGTTTTGGCCAGGGACTGTGTGTGGCCTGCCCACGAATGCGGGAGAGAGGGGCTGGCACTCACTAGTTCATCCACAGATTTAACTTCTGCCCCTCTTATATATTGTCCTTTCCCCCCACGGAGACTGTGTGAATTTCTTTCCAGCCTATTACAAATTCATCTGGACAAATGCAGATTTCAGTCTGAGAAGTTTGGTCACAAAGGCCGCTTCTTCTTTAAAGATCAAGTTACTGAGATTGTAGTACCTTCCTGAGACAAACATCAACACAAATAGTGAACACTCTTCTTGGTCAAGAATCATCTGGTTTGGAGTGACTGGAAACTAAACCTAAATACGCTTAAGCATAAAAGGAAACTTATTGACTCTCATAACTGAAAGGTCTTGAGGCATAGGTGCTTCAGGAATGTTGGCATCCAGGGGCTCACACAGTGTCATTGTGGCTGTTCTCTGCTCTTCTGTGCCCTGACTTCCTTGATGTTGCCTTCATTCAAAGTTAGGCATTTCCTTCATGGTAAAAATCAATCAATCAATCAATCAATCAGAAATTTTTTATTCAAGTCAGCATTTAGGGGAACTTCTAAATATTTTGAGGTCAAATTATCAGTCTTGATATACATTTTTCTTTTCATTGGCAATTCCTAAGCACAATCTTAAAACAGAAAGCAGGCTTAGGCATTACTGAGTCTAATCCCCTCAGGGAATATCTAGATGCAGAGAAGATATAAAGTGTTCAGGGCAATAGTTCAAGTCAGTAGCAGACCCGATACTATTCACTTTGGCGATATTCGCTTCTGAAGGCTAATGCAGGTAACAGATGTTCTCATATTAAGAGAATTGGGGAGTGTGCAGCCAGTTCTGATGGCATCTGATTTTAGTTCTTCAATCTGAGCTAAGACCAAAGCCATGTGTGGGAATCAAAACTAGATGTGAATGCAAGCTTTAAAACTGCCACATGGAGCTGAGCCCTCAGAGTCTGGTCCTGAGAGTGAGTTCAGCTGGCTTTGGAGACATTCATCATGTCAGCCTTCAGCACTGGAACTCAGCCTTGAAAAGCCCCAATTTGCCAGTGCTGTAACCAATTTTCAAGTAACACCCTCAGATTGAAGAGCATTTGTAGAAAGTGGCTGTTGTCCTCAGCAGATGTAATGTTCCTTAACATGATGGAAACAGTCAACTTATGCCATGTGACAGATAACAAGACACATTTAATATAGAGAAAGTGACAAGCTAAGTAATGTGGCATTCACTATTAGCAGCAGTGATTAAACTGTATTCAAAGCATTGATTTGGACAGCACTTATTATTATTTTTATCCTGGAACTATCTATTTCTAAAGGGAATGGGCGTCCACCTGCCACTTCCTCCCTTGTCAAGCTCTTCCCAGGAAATTTGAAAGGATTTTACTTCCTTGATAGTGGGGGGAGTCCTGATGACTTTTTAAAATGGTAGTATAGAGATCCTCGATGTTGTCAACTTTAATTTTGAATGTCTTGGAGATAACATTTTGTTTCTACACCACTGGCATTGCCTTTGGACTTCATGTTAGTCTTTCCTGCAGAACCACATGTTCAAATTGAAGAGAAATGAGATGGAGGAGGCTGGTTTTGTTAGCAATATGTATGATGATGACAATAATTTCCTGATTGATAGAAAGTAGTGCTGCAGAATGTAGCAGAAATGCGTTATCAAACCAATTCTCCTCTTAGAATGCATGCACGTGGGCTTTGGAGAAAGTCCTTTTGATTCTTCTTTACCCTGACCCCTCCTGAATTTTATTGGCTGCACAACAGACAAACTCCAGTGAAACTATTTTCTCAAAACTATATGTGCAACAATGAAAACAGGGTTGGTAACTGATAGTTTTTCTATGTTTTTTTTTTTAATGTGCACGTCCATTTTAGTCATTCCAACTACTAGCTGTTTAAGTGATATATAGTGATGTTAGTTTTTACTATGGTTAAAATTAAGGCACATTCTGACACCAATCCCCAATATCCTACATTCTTGTCTCTTAGCCAAGCTGACCTCTCCTATGGAATAGTCCTCTACTGGCTTCAGTCCCATAGGCCAATGTATCTGGAAGCAATAGAATACAGTCTGCCAGTGAATTGGGCTGTGACCGGCTTATTTTGGACTTTGATTTATGGGCTCTTTAATCTACCATGATGGTCAAATGCAGGCCATAATGGGAAGATCTCCCTGATGTCTTGTGGAGACTGAGCATCCAGAGGATTCACAAGTTTCCTGCTCCTTCATCAAGGCTTCTGGGCTCGGCCTGTTGCCAAGTGGAGCCAGAAGTTGGGAACACAGGTGATGAAAGCATGCCTTACAGGAAAACGCTACAGTTTCCTTTCAGTGGTACTTAGCGGGAGCATCCAGTTTTGCTCACTAAGCAGGTGCCTGGCTTGGGGCCTAGCTGTCAGCAGCGCTGGTGTGGAGAGGGCCGGAAGTACAGCCAGGCTGCTCCCAGCACATGAGATTCTTTTCAGGGTCTCGGAAGCAAAGGAAAATTGCTGGTGTGTAGACTGTTGACATGCTAAGCTTTGCACCACTTAACATCCTGTGCTAAAAGGGTGCTCTTTGAAGCAGCAACCTTCTAAAATCATTAGTGCTGTGCCCAAGCAGCTATCACTTTCTTAGAAATGTCATTCTTCACCTTTATTTGAATGATACTGCACTTTCAATGATAAAAGGCACAAAGCTGTCAAAGCAAAAAGGAAAGGAAAAATAAAAAAAAGGATAGAAAAAATAAAACAATTAAAAAGAGTGACCAGCTTAAAAAGAAACCTTTCTCCATTGAAGTGAACACTTTTCCAGGAATCTGGTGGGAGATGTAATTAGAAATAAGGGTGATCTACCTGGACAGGTGTTTCCTAGAAAGAATTGATTTAGAAACATACATGGCAAGATCAACCTAGAAAAGGGAAATAATGGATTTGATAGACCCAGTGCTGCTGGCTGGTCATTCTAGTCTGTAGTCTCTAATCTGTTTGTGACCATATCTTTTGCACATCTACACTGGCGTGTAGCATAGTGTCTAGAGCAGAGTAGATGCTTAGTGTTTGGTGGATGAACAAATGAGTGTTCAGTGGAGTGAAGGTACTTGACCTCATACAGTAACCAGTTCCCATACCTCTAGTTGCCCTACAAAGAGCAAGCAAAGTTCAGTTGAGGAATATGATCCTGATGGAGAAGTAAATCACTTACATAACACCACAAATAATGTCACACATGAAAACATTCCAAACTTGGTGGCTTGACACAACCATTGTTTATTTAGTTCATGATTTGGAGGGTTGAAAGTTTAAGTTGGCCTCAGCTGGGCGGGTCATATTGATGGGCTTTAAGTAGGGTTCCTGAGCAAATGGCTAAGAAAGAATTCTTAAGACGTCTGTGGTGCAAAAAGGTGATTTTGTTAAAGCATGGGGACAGGACCCATGGACAGAAAGAGCTGAACTGGGGTTGTGAGGAATGACTGATTATACCCTTCCAAGTTTGTGGACGGCGGGGTGGTATAGATAATGTAAGTCTCTAAGTAATTCCTGGATGCTGAAAACAGGGTCTCACAGGACCCTAAAGATTTAGCTATTGCCAAGATAAGGTTGCTTTTAATTTTTAGTTTTGCCAAGGTAAGGTTGCCTTAAGGCATTAAGGCAGCCATAAACGTCTAGTGGAGTGTTACACGCTGCAGGTCTCTGGCATCTATCAATGGACTGCAGGCTGTAAGGGAACTTAATTTTAAACTACATTTTCTTGCCTTTGTTTCCCTCATCAATATCTTCTAGGCTGAGATCCCTCATGTGCTCAGTTTCCTCACCTGCAGGCCAGGTAGGTGGCTCTGCTTCTGCGGGTTGGCTAAATGTCAACAGGGAGGGGGAGCTGACTGGGCCATGTGTCTTTCAGCCTCCATCATGCTTGTTTGTTCACATGACAGCAAGAGGGTCCTGAGGGGGAAATGAATGTTATAGACTGATGGTGTCCTTCCCCAAATTCAATACATTAAAATACTATCTCCCACTGTGATGGTATTAGGAGATGAAGCCTTTGGTATGTGATCAGGTCATAAGGGCAGAAACTTCATGAGTGAGATTAATGCCTTTATAAAAGCAACCCCTTCCACTATATGAGAACACAGAAAATGGCTGTCTATGAGAACTAGCAAGTAGATTCTAATCAGACACTGAATCTACCAGCACCTTGACCAACTGTGAGAAATAAATGTTTGTTGTTTGAGCCAACCAGTCAATGGTATTCTGTTATATCAGCTCACATGGACTAGGGCAGTAGGGAATGTATGATTTTTTTAAAGGCCTAGGTCAGAATGGGCAGCAACATTGCTTCTAGCACATTCAATTAGCCATCGCAGATTCAAAGAACAGAGAAAGAGACATTACCTTCTGGTGGGAATGCCTGCAGACTTACACTGCAAAGGGAAGTGGATACAAGAGAGGAAATAATTCTGCTTATTATTTTTTAAATCAGTTTTTTTGAGGCATAATTAACAAACCAACAAAGAGCTTATATTTAAAATGCATAGTTGATACGTTTTGACATATCATTATGCCTGTAAAACCATCACAATCAAGATTATGGACATACCCCTCATCCTCAATATAGTTTTCTCATGCTCTTTGTAGTCCTTCATTCCTTCCCATTTCCCTATCGCCAGGTAACAACTGATTGGCTTTCTGTCTCTGTAGATTGGCTTGCATTTTTTAGATTTTTATATAAATGGAATCATAAAGTAGGTGCTGTTTTTTGCTCGACTTCTTGCCTCAGCATAATTTTGTTGAGATTTATCCAGGCTGAATCATTTATCCCTGGTTTATTCCTTATTTGCGATTGTTCTTTTGTATAGATATGACAGTTTACCCATTCACTCGTTAATGGGTTTGGATTGTTTTTAGTTTTGGGCTATTGTAAATATTCATGTTCAAGTCTTGGTATGGAGATATATTTTTATTTCTCTTGAGTAAACACCTCAGAGTAGAATGGCTGGATCATAGAGTAGTTTTATGTATAAGTTTTTTGAGAAACTGCCAAACTATTTTTCAAAGTGGTTGTAGCATTTTACACTTCCACCAGCAGCAGTGTATGAGGGTTCTAGGTAGCTATCCCTTGGAATTGGTAGCCTTTTTAGTTTTACCTACTCTGATAGGGATGCACTGGTACCTCACTGAGGTTTTAATTTGAATTTCCCTAATAGGGGTACCTAGGTGGCTCTGTTGGTTAAGCGTCTGACTTTGGCCCAGGTCATGATCCCACGCTTTGTGGGTTTAAGCCCCATATCAGGCTCTGTGCTGACAGCTCAGAGCCTGGAGCCTGCTTCAGATTCTGTGTCTCCCTTTCTCTCTGCCCCTCCCCTGCTTGCGCTCTGTCTCTCTATCTCCCAAAAATAAATAAATATTTTTTTAAAAAATTGTATTTCCTTAGTAATTAATAATGTTGAAAATCTTTTCATGCACTTATATCTTCTTTAGTGATATATCTTCTTTAGTGAAGTATCCATTCCAATCTTTTGCTTATTTTTGGAAATGGGTTATTTTCTTATTATTGACTTTTAAGAGATACTCCTATATTCTGGATATAAATCCCTTTGCAGAAATATAATTTGTAAATATTTCTTTCATTTTATGGCTTTTCTTTTCATTCTCTTAACTGTATCTTTTAAAGAGCAAAAGTTTTAACCTTTATTGAAATATAATTTATCATTTTTTTCTTTTACAGATTATGCTTTTGATGTTGTATTTAAAAACTCTTTCCTTAGCACCAAATCACTAAGGCTTTCTCCTATATTTTCTTCTGGAAGTTTTATAGTTTATTCTATAAAGTTTATTGTTTTAGGTGCTACATTCATATTGAGCTAAGCTTTATATATGGTGTGAGGTATGGATATCCAATTACTTCTCTCTTTGCATCTTTGTCAAAGCCTCACTTGTCCTTGTGTGCATGCATCTTTTTGAATTTTGTTTTGTTCCATTGAAGTATTTGCTCACCTGTGTGCTAATACCATACTATCTTGCTTACAGTCTTATTAAAAGACTTGGAATCAGGTAGTGTTAGTCCTTTACCTTCCTTCATTCTTCTTTTTTTCAATGCTATTTTGGCTTTTTGTAATGGTCACTGCTTAGCTGTGTGCTTAAGGAGACTTCTGCAGACCTCTGGGATGCTCTTTCAGTGTGGCTCTCTCCTCTCTGGTACTCTGGCCTTGGTCTCCCCAGACTCTCAGCTCTGTCTCTTCAACTCAGTCCATTAGCTTCTGACAGGTTGCCTCTCCCTACACTGTGTCCTGGAAATGCTCTCAAGACAGGAAGCAGGGGCAATCATAAGGCTCACCTCATTTGTTTCTTGTCCCTCAGGGGTTATTGTTCTCTTTTTCCTGACATAAGTGTCTTGTAAACCATTGTTTCATACATTATATTTTTTGGTTGTTTCAGGATGGTGGATAAAAATGTTATTCCATCTTGGCCAGAGGAAGCCTCAAATATGGCTGTATTTGCAAATAATCTCCTATAGGAGGTATCAAAAAATTTGAGATCCTAATTATTTTTGCTTTTCTGTTTTGGCTTTGGGTGAGCATCCAATTTAGAGAGACTTGGTCTAGCAATGACTGGGTCAAAACAACAAAATGTAATTGTTCAAATTCCCATGGGATTGAATGACAGCAAGTTACCTGGTAATGTAGGCATATGGTGAGTCTGATACAGCAGACAACAGTATATTTCCTAGAAATGCTGCTTGCCAAGGTCAGTGAAATTCTACAAAGCAAGAGGTATGATGTTGTCTGTTTTGTTTGGAAAACTGAAGTAGTTTACTCTGGAGAAGTATAAGTAGTAGGTGTGTGATGGGGAGGAGGAAAGAGACCTGAAGGGATCAGGGGGTACTATTTAAAGAAAAGGCTAGAACAATATGCAGAGTCTAGACATTGTAGCACAAGCAACCTTACACACAGTGCCATAGAATTTGGATTACACTGAATGCAATGGAAAATTTGATGGATTTTGAGGAGTTTAGTGACATTCATACTTTAGAAACACTATTTTGGAAGGATATGGGCAATGCTTGAACAGGGTTATGGTTTAATCAAGTTATGGGAAGGAGATTCATTAGTTACATGTTGGAATGATTCTACTGAGGATTGAGGAAGACTTCAGAGCAGTACTCCATGGGGTTGTAGAAAAACAGATGAGTTTAAGAGATATTTAAGAAACAAAGTCAGTTCAGTAGAACTTTGGAATTTTGTGAGCATATTTAGGGACTGGAAGGTGATAGGGAGAGATAGGATGACTACTGGGTTACTGACTCAAATAAATGGGAGAAGTTGGAACTCTTGAACAAAGGGATGTGTGTGTATGTGTCCACATATGTGTCTATCAACAGATCCTCATGTGATAATTTGCTTTTTCTTAGACTTTTCATTGTTAGCAAGCCTCTTGCAGTTGCATTACATAAATCCAACTCATATTGGCTTAGGAAAAAAAATTATCGTCTCTCATAAATGAAGTCTGGGGTATCTTGCTTCAGGTACAGCTGAATCCAGATGTTTAGTAATCTGCAAATTGCTACTCTTCTTTGGCTCTGATTTTCTGTGTTGATTCTGTTCTCTGAGAGCCTATTTGTGTGTGTGTGTGTGTGTGTGTGTGTGTGTGTGTGTGTGTGTTGGCAACTATGGCTTCCATTCTATCAGTTAAACAATCTCATAGGAATGGGAATGAATCTTTATCAACGGTTCCAGTAAGAGTGATGAAACAAATTCTCACTGGATCTATCTGACTCATGTGCCCAACTCTAAGTCAATTACTATGTCCAGGGAGATAGATTATTCTGATTGGTCAGACTAGGATCATGTGACCCCTCCAGGAATCTAGGTGTGGGGTCCACCATACCAGAATCATACAGACTATGACTCACCTTCCAATCCCTTCCAAGGAAAACTGAAATGCTACCACAAGAACGGGACTGGGTGCTGAGCAGGCAAAAACAACTTCTGTCTCATAATTTGCTTCTAGTTCTAGAGCAGCAGCTGTGTATTTGATGAATGAAATTGCTTAACTTCAGCCACTCTTGAGATCCTGCCTCACATCTGTTTCTCCATCATAGTAGCCTGTTTCCTTATTACTGGGAATCGTAACTTTTTTCAAAGAGGGAAGATTGATCGTGTACATTGTCACCATGCCTCCCTACAACGGAGCTGGCTTCCTGATTTTTAAACAGCCAAGGAAAGAATCCATATCCCTAATCTGCATTCATAGTGTGAACTCAGTGTGACTAATAAAATGCCTCCTTAATAACAATGTCATGTTGGAAATTACATTTATGTGATGTGTGTAGAAATAATAGAACTGCACAGTTTCACTGAAACATAGGCAGTGAGAACCAGCAGGCACTGAGGAATCATCTAACCCAGTGTTCCTCACACTTTGAAGTTCTAGGACCCTTTTTAACATTATTTTTCTACCCCCATATGAGAGCATTTTATTCAGATGCTTGTATGGATTCAAGAACCTCTGGTGATGGTTTTCTGTCAGTTTGGGAACCCCTGATCTGGTTCAGCCACCTTCATTTTGACAATTAAGGAAATTAAAGAAGTTGACAATAAAGGGAAGTGATTTATACAAAGTCACATGGCAGAGCTAGAACAAGAAACTGTGTTACTTGCACTCTTCTAATTTCAACATTTCCCCCCTACAGTTGACCCTTAAACAATGCAGGAGTTAAGAGTTCCATCTCCCTGCACGATGGAAAATCCATGTATAACTTTTGACTTCCTGAAAATTTAACTACTAGTAGTCTACTATTGATTGGAAGCCTTAATGATAAAATAAACAGTCAATTAACTGTTATATGTATATGTACTATATACTGTTCTTACAATAAAGTAAGCTAGGGAAAAGAAATTGTCATGAAGAAAATCATAAGGAAGAGAAAACACGTTTACAATACTATACTGTGTCTATTGAAACAAATCTTCATGTAGGTGAACCTGCACATTTAAAACCCATGTTGTTCAAGGGTCAACTGTATATCAGGCTGAATCTTTGCATGTTGCATTGATGGAGAAAGACTTGGCATTTAAAAAATACTGACATTTAGGAAAAATTGCTAGGATAATTTTTAGGCAAGTTATATTTAAAAAAATTTTGTTTCTTTCCTTCCACTTCTTAAAAGAAACCCATCCTTGTCCTCTGTGTTTAATAAAAAGGAAAAGGGATCTACCATTTATTCAGCACTTACTCTGAAATTCTTTAATCCTCATGACAATTCTGTCAAGTAGCTATTATGATTCCCATTTTATAGATGTGGGTAGGAAGCTCACAGAGATGAAAAAAAACTGCCCAAGTTTGCTAGCCTACAATGGTGGACTTACCAATGACCATGGCTGTGCCCTCTATCTGTTCTTTATTGAACATTTTCTACAGGTAAGCAAGGATACTTCAAAGATGCTGAAAATTTCTTTGGCATTTATTTAGTGGACTGTCAGACATGTAACCAATAAAAACAAAACCAAAAATCATCTATAGCACTAAACTCTTTAGAGTAAGAATAAATACCTAACCTTTCAGACCTTCAAAAAATGGGATGGAATGGAATGGAATGGAATGGAATGGAATGGAATGGAATGGAATAGGAATAGGAATAGGAATAGGAATAGGAATAGGAATAGGAATAGGAATAGGAATAGGAATAGGAATAGGAATAGGAAAAGGAAAAGGAAAAGGAAAAGGAAAAGGAAAAAGGAAAGGAAAAAGTAATTGTGCTGAATTCTAGGGGCTGCTGGCTTCCTAAGAATCTCCTCCCCTTTCAGCTAATGCAGGGATCAACAATCTATAATCTATTGGGTCAAATTCAGTCTACTACCTATTTTTTTTATAAATAAAGATTTATTGGAACACATCCATATCCATTTATTACCTGTTGTCCATGGCTGCTCTTGTGCTACGATGGCAAATTTGACTACTTCTGATGGGAACCGCATAGTTTACAAAGCCTAAAGTATTTACTACCTTGCCCTTTGCAGAAGAGGTTTGCTGACCCCTGGTCTAAAGGAACAGTTTGCAAACTGTCTTCTCTCGAGACTTATTAGTTCACCGAAACAGAACTCAAAAGCCTCTTTTACTTGGCGTGGGTGTTAGCAGACAAGGTTATTGGGCCTGATTTACTTCAAACAGAGCAGTCCTGCTTTCATCGCTATTACATACCAAATTTTCACAGTTGAATCTGCGTTAGGTCAGTCTGGATGGACTGGAGACATTAGGTCAGATTCCTGGAGAGTCCTATAAATGTTTGTCTGACTGCTGACCCTGGTAGGAAAATCCAGGTGCCTATGAAAAGTAAATTTGAGTACTTGGCACATTTTTTTTTCATAACTATGAGAAGCAGAAATTCTTCTGCCTGCTGCAAAATCATACGAAGTCAGGGGCTTCTAAGTGTAATTGTACTGGGTATTTTACTTAGAAAATATGTCCTATAATGACCATAAAGTTTCGGTGGATGATAAAATAGGTCTATAAAATGATGTTTTAGAACTGATATTTTTGTTGTGGAGAGTTTGATGATGCAAGAAGTCCCTGAGGCATATTACCAAAGCACTGGAAGTCTGAGATCAAGTTCATAATAGCAATATTAACAATGACTACCATTTATGTAGCATTTACTCTATAAAGAGTTCTAGGCATCCTTTAAACACTTTGCCTGGATTATTTCATTAAATCCTTAGAACAAACCCATGAGTTAAGTACTAAAATTATTTCCATTTAATATATAAGAAATCTGAAGTTCAATGTCATGCAGTAAAAGAAGTCAGAGCTGGGACTATAATCAAGGCTGTCTGATCCCAGCACAGGTACTTACCTGTATACTGCCTCAGTATAATTCTGAGGATTAAGAATGACTATGGCTAAGAACTGATTCCAATCCACTCTCAGTGTTTAGGGCTCAAGAGTCCAGAGAACATATTAAGGTCTTCAATCAAATGCCAGTATCTGTTTCTATAAAGCCTGAGCCCCTGCTTTCTTATTCTGAAATAATTGCACCTGGAGCCAATGAAGTTTGGTTTTGGTTCCAAGTATGTACAAATATGTTTATTTAGAAAATTTTACAAAAAATATAAATCCATGTAAACACATAGCCAGGGTTCCTTCTAGGACCTTGGAAGGAGCCAATGAATGCGATGGATCCTGAGTATTAGGCCTTTTCAGTGTCAGTTGGCTGCTAGCTGTGTATCTGGGGATCACATGATTTTGCAGTTTATGAGACCTTTATTAATGTTTATCTACACACCTAGAAAAATTTTATAAGCAGAAAAAATCAGCGGCCTTTGTTACTTTATTTTATTGTCACAGAGTAGACACTCCTTTGTGTTTTAAGATTCTAGGCTGAGCTTTATTTTTTGCCTTCTATTAGAATCATCTTTCTGAGATTGGGATTTAGCAATCATGCTGTAGTAGGGAAACAGAAGATATTCTGTCTTTCAAACAGAGGAAAGTTAATGCAGGACATCAGTCAGCCAAGTGATGGAAGAGCTTAGAAGCCAGAGAATATTGAAGAATATCAGAAGTTAGAAACTACAGGAGGCAGCTGGGTGGCTCAGTTGGTTAAGCCTCTGATTCTTGATTTCGGCTCAAGTCATGATCTCGCGGTTGGTGGGATTGAGCCCTGCATTGGACTCTATGCTGACAGTGTGGATCCTGCTTTGCTTTGCATTCTCTCTCTCCCTCTCTCTGCCCCTCCCCCACTTGTACATTCACTCCCTCTCTCTCTCAAAAATAATAAATAAATAAACATTAAAAAAAGAAGTTAGAAACTACAGAAAGCTATTTCCACCTTTAGGGATGGGTCAAAGGAAGGAGATGGTTACCAGAGCCAGAACCAAGGATTATCTGATGGGAGATACAGCCATGGAAAGGGCTGTCTAGTAGGAATGGGCACCATGAAGGAGGAGCGGAATTCCTGTCAGGTGCTGGAACAATAGAGGAGAGTCATCCGCTGTCAGAGGGGCTGCTTGAAGCAGAGGGAGAAAAGTGCATTCAGTCTTCTCCCAATGCCTTCTA
This sequence comes from Panthera tigris, assembly GCF_018350195.1. Lineage (NCBI taxonomy): Eukaryota > Metazoa > Chordata > Mammalia > Carnivora > Felidae > Panthera > Panthera tigris. Next base: position 68,298,961 of record NC_056670.1, on the reverse strand, counting down.
TCAACCCAGAGCCAGTGGGCAAGGGAGCCTTGGAAATGTAGTTTTCTGCAGTCTGGAGCAGAGAAGAATAAAGATTGGAAATACAGCTGAGAGTAAAAACCTCAACACAAGTCACAATACATTTAAGGAATTTTATGGGCTGGATAGTGTCATCCCCCACCCAAACTCATATGCTGAGTCCAAATGCAGTACCTAGGAATGTGGTTGTGTTTGGAGATAGGATCTTCAAACAGGCAATTAAGTTAAGATGATGTCATTGGGGTGGCCCTAATCCAATATGACTGGTGTCTTTATAAGAGGACATTTGGACACAGATGAGCACAGAAGGAATATCATGAAGAGGACAAGGAGTAGATGGCCATCTATAAACAAAGAAGAGAGAAGAAGAAACCAACCCTGCTGACACTTTGGTCTTAGACTTGTAGCTTTCAGAATCATGAAAAATAAATTTTTGTTGTTTAAGACACCCAGTCTGTGGTACTTTGTTATGGCAGCCCAGAATACTGCAACCTCCACAATACTCCAGGTTGAAGTATTCTGAGATATAGTATGTTCCATTATTGCCCCCGGAGATTGCCTTTAACTCTCCATGGTTAAACTTGTAGCCCCCAGGGTTCTTTAGCTTCCTAGTTGCAGAAATCATTTGGGTCACTCCTGCAGATGGAAATCTCATCCATCACCATTTCATTCTTCTCTTTCTTGAGGTTCCTAGAGATCTATGCTGTCTCACCCATGCACAGACTACATCAATTAGTTATCTAATTTCAAAAGGTACCCCCTAATCTGTGGGCCAGCCAACAAAGAGGTCATAAAATTTGCTTCTGAAACTCTCCAGCTCCTCAAGGAAAAACAAAAATGCTTTTTGGAGCTACCTCAACTTCTACATGGGAATGGTTAAATAATAAATTCCTTCAGACCAGATGGCAATTTGATGCTTTAGAGGCAAAATGCTACCTTTTCATTTTCCCTTTGCCGCACCACAATTCATGTGGATCAGGACAACAGGAGCAGGAGGAAGAACGTTCTGCATTTTCTCCCCATCTGTTCCTGTAAGGTCAGTGTGATAACAATATGGCATTCACTGCGGGATGACAACACAAGACTCTAGACTCAAACGAGCAGAATCCTATTTTATTACAGGAATTTGTACTGCTAGACCCTGAAGGGAAATGTGGCCAATTCCAGAGCCTGAAAATATGATTACTGAGTCCAATTATGTAATAAAAAGAACATTGTATTTGGCCACAAAATACCAGGACTCAAGGCCTGGCTCGGGGACTTCCCATCTGTGTGACCTTAGGCAAATGACCTTTTCTCTCTAGACATGAGCATCTCATCTGTCAAGTAGGGGCAATACATGCTTATTGAAGAATTCAAAAAGCTGAGCAAACTACAAACCTGATAAACCTGAAGAAATCTCACCGAGACATATTGTCAATGAAACTTTTGAAAACTAAAGACAATGAAATAATCTTGAGAGCTGACAAAGAGAAACGATATATTACCTATGGGGTGCATCAATTTGAATTACAGATGTTTTCTCATATGAAATCAGGGAGACTAAAAGGAAACAACACAATACTTTCAACTGTCAAAAGAAAAATATATAAACCATGAATTCTTTATCTGGCTAAATTATCCTTCAGAAATGAAGGGGACAAACATTCTCAGATGAAGGCAAACTAAAAAAAAATTGTCAGTAACAGATGTACCATTATGATTGGCTAAAGCAACTTCTTCAAACAAAGTGATAAAAGAGGAAATCTTGGAGCATTAGGAAGGAGGAAGAGATCATGGAAAGGAGAGAAATATGAGTACAAACAACAGATTATCCTTTCCTCTTGAGTTTCATAAATCCTATTTGATGATTGAAACAAAGATTACAACACGATCTGATACTCAAGACAATATTTGATAATGAAGAAGCTAAAAGGCTTTAAATGGGATTGAATTTTCCATATTACCCAGAATGGTCAGATGTTGATACCAGTGGACCATTATGAGTCACATATGTATATTTGTAATGCCCAGAGCAACCACTAAATAAAATTTTGCAAGGAGATATATTTAAAAATATTATAAAAAAGATTGAATCCTAAAATATGTTCAAGTATTCCAAAGGAAGACAAGAAAAGAGAAAGAAATTAAGGTTAGAGACAAGAAATATAAAATACAACAACCAAAAATGGCAGACTTAGGCACTAAGATATCCATAATTACATTACATGGAAATGGTCAAAATATACCAATCAAAAGGCAGACACTAGCAGAATTGATTTGAAAATTATGGCTCAAGTATAAGCTGCTTACAAGAAACTTCAAATTCAATAATATAAGTAGACTGAAAGTAGAATCATGGAAAAAGATATGCAAACATTAATCAAAAGAGCAGGATTATCCATATCAATATCTGATAAAGTAGACCTTAGAGCAAAGAAAATTACTAGAGACAAAGAGGGACATAATGTGACAAAAGGATCAATTGCCAGGAAGCCATTACAGTCCTAAATATGTATTCACGATGCAACATTGCCTCAAAATACTTTAAACAAACACTGATAGAGCTAAAAAGAGAAATAAGCAAATCCACAATTACAGTGGGCACATCAATACACCCTTTAAGTAACTGATAAAATCAGTTGGATGGGATTAGCAACTAATAGAAAATCAATAAGGATATGCAAGATGAACAACACAATCAATCAACAGTATTTAGGTAACATACAGAATACTTTACCGAACAATAGCAGAATAAACTTTTTCTCTCAAGTACCCATGGCATATTCACCAAGAACCTTATCTTAAGCCTTAAAATGAATATTGGCAAACTTAAAATAATTGAAAGCATACACAGGGTACTCTTTGACCATAATAGAATCAAATTAGAAATCAATAACAGAAAGACAACAGGAAACCTCTGAATTCCTGGAAGTTAAACAACATCTTCTAAATAATGCAGAGTCAAAGAGGAAGTCTCAAGGGAAGTTAAAAAACAAAAACAGAACTGAATGAAAGCAAAAACATGACATATCACAATTTGTGGGGTGCAGCTATATCAATGCTGAGAGGAAAATTTGTAGTGCTAAATGTTACATTAGGAATGAGGAAAGGTCTCAAATCAATAATTAAGTCCCTATCCCAAAATTTAAAAAAAAGATTAAAAAATGAGTAAATAATAAAGACAGGAGCAGGAATCAACTAGAGAAATGAAAACTTATGTTCATACAAAAACCTGTACTTGAATGTTCATGACAGCTTCTTCTGTAATAGCTCCAAACTGGAATAAACCGAGATGTCCTTTGATGGGTGAAAGATTAAACAAACTGTGGTATATCCATACAGTGCCTGAACAATATTCTGAACATACTGATCAGCAATAGAAAGGAATGAATGACTAATATACTCATTCTTGGATAAATCTCCAAAGAAATACTTTAAGTAAAAAGAGCTAACCCTCAAAAGTTACATAGTGTAGGATTCCATTTACATAACATTCTTGAAATGATGTTATAGAAATGGAGAACAGATTAGTGGTTGCTAGACATTGAGGGTTGGGTAGGGGTATTAAGGGTTGAATTGTGTGCCCCACAAGTTATTATGTTCAAGTCCCAACTCCTCGTGCCTCAGAGTGTGACCTTAATTAGAAATAGAGTTGTTGCAGATATAATTAGTTAAATTGGGGTTAAGCTGGGGTAGGGTGGGTCCCTGATTCAATATGATGGAATTCCTTATAAAAACTGAAAAATTTGGAGACAGACACACAGACACACAGACACAGAGAACACTATGGGAAGATAAAAGCAGAGAATGCCAAGTTAAAGCACCCCAAAGATTGTCAGCAAATCACCAGAAGCCTGAATAGAGGGATGGAATAAGTTCTCCCTTGGCACCCCTCAGAAGAAACCAAATCTGTCAATACCTTGATCTTGGACTTCTAGCCTCCAGAATTGTGAGACAATAGATTTCTGTTGTTTATGCTACACATAAACATATATATGTGTATGTACACATATATACATATATATCGGCCCTAGAAAACTAACGTGTATACCTATAAGAAGGCAACATAGATATATCCTTGTGCTATAAAAACATTCTGAATCTTGACTGTATCAAAGTCAGTATCCTGGTTGTGATATTATACTATAGTTTTTCAATATGTTACCATTTGGAGCACTGTGTAGAAAGCACATCGAATCTGCATTATATTGTATCCGATCTACAATTACTCAAATATTTAATAAAAGCGTACCTGATATGCTAGGAAAACATACATGATATGCTTGAAATTATGTTTTTTTATACATCTATTTAACCTTAAAATAAAACACAATAGGCATTTTTGTAAAGTACATATTTTTCCAAAAACTTTTAGAGGAATATACTAGTGAAGAAATTGGAAGACCACACTGTAGACTCAAGCATGGGTTGTTTCTCTAAGAAGCTGGCAGGTAGAGACTGGTTGAGAGAAGTCCCTTGGGGAGTAGCAGCAATGATTCCCTGAAAACAGAGGCTTGGATTAGGAAGAAGAAATATTTAAAACCAGAGTACAGATATACTTTATATTGATTTTCCCCTCTGGCTCTGTCCCTGAAAGGGGCTTTGAGTCTGTAGGACATTTCTTCCTTTAATTAACCTAATGTCTCTACCCTTGCCCCATTCTGTTGCTTTCTCCTATCATGTCGAGAGATTTTCTTCATTTTCAGCCAATCACAAACTCTGGAACTCTTCCCCATATGGAAATGGTCTCTTTCTTCATCTGCAAATAAAAGACCAAATGAAGTTAGACTGGGGAGATAGTGTATGTGTGTGGTTTGGGACCAACCAGGATGAGGGGTGGGGACATCCTTTTAAACAATTTCCTGCTCTCTTTTTTTTTTAAAGTTTATATTAAGAAAAAGAGAGAGTGCACAGGTGGAGAAGGGGCAGAGAGAGAGAGAGAGAGAGAGAGAGCGAGAGCAAGAATCCTAAGCAGGCTCCGTGCTGTCAACATGAAGCCTGATGTGGGGTTCGATCCATGAATTGTGAGATCACAACCTGAACCGAAAACCAAGAGTTGGACATTTAACTGACAGAGCCACCCAGGCACCCCATTCCTTTTCTGTCTTTCGTGTCTCAGGCACAGGCACAATGTCTATGCTCTTAGTGTCTAATGATCTATTTTCTTTCTTTAGTAAAATGGACTTAATTAAATGAGATAATGCAGAAAAGCAGCTGTTATGGCACTAGGTACAGAGTAGCTCCACCCTCAACAGCGTTGTTTGGTGGAAAAGTGTTATTAGCTTTACAGGGCCCATGTTTAGTCCGCAGCTCTGGCACTCATCAGCTCACTCAATCTTTCTGGGCTCAGTTTTCTTATCTGTGAGGTGGGGATCACACTTGACTTTCAAAGGGTTGCTAGGAGGGTGAAAAAGAAATGAAATGTCATGCATAGAACTCCTGGCAGATGGCTGGACACAGAGTAAACACTCAATAAGTGTTAGTTCCCTTTTGCCTTCAGTTAATTACTGAATGAGTAAAACCATCTGATAAACTAATTTATAAGAAGGCCATTGGAATGTCAGCAATTGATTTTTATGGGCTTAATATAGCTCCAGTTAATGACTTATGGATTCCTGCATGGTCAGACTCCACTAGAGGTGTCTATTAATGTTGAAAAAGGCAGTGGGTGCCAGGCAGCCTCAGGGCTGGATGCCAGCACTTCCTCCGGGCCAAGATGAGTAGGGATGCTCGATCAAGAAGCTTAGTGTTTTGTTGCGTACGTCTGAATCTAGGACATAGAACCCCTTCACATGGGAGCCTTCAGAGTTGAGTGGTAATGGCCTTTGAGAATGAAAATGCATTGTTTCCCCAATTCCAAGGCTGTGATCTTGAGAGGAGATGTACAATTGCACTTAGCGAGAACAGCTTCTTGTGCCAGACTGCCCGGGGTTGAACCTTAGCTTTACCACCTACTAGCTCTATGAACTTGGGTAAGTCACTTAACTTTTTTTTTCCCTTTTGTCTTATTTCCAATAGTAATGGTGTCCAACTCCTAAGGCTGTTGTGAAGATTAAGTGAGTTAATTTAAATAAAGCAATTAGAACCATGCCTGGTACAGAGGAAGCACTATATAAATGTGGACTATTATTGTTATTATTTCAAGCTTAGGAGAACTTCTTGAACAGATTTGGCTGCAGTCAGCCACCATGTCCCTGAGCAGTCATACTAAGGACAAGGGCAGGTGGTGTCTGGGGAATAGCAGTGGCTTATTATAATATACTTAATCATAATAGTTCCAATTTATTGAGCATAAATAGTACCAATGTAGTACAAATATAGTTGGAATATCATAATTTAAATATCTAATGGGGAGGAGATGGCAAGGAACCACTTAACTATTTAAAAGAGAGGGAATATAGGGGCACCTGGGTGGCTCAGTCAGTTGAGCATCCGACTTCGGCTCAGGTCATGATCTCATGACTCATGAGTTTGAGCCTCACGTTGGGCTCTGTGCTGACAGCTCAGAGCCTGAAGCCTGCTTTGGATTCTGTCTCCCTCTTTCTCTGTCCCTCCCCCATACATGCGCGCGCTCTCTCTCTCTCTCTCTCTCTCTCTCTGTCTCTCTCTTTCAAATATAAATAAACATTAAAAAAACAGAAACTTATAAAAATGTTTAAAAAAGGAAAGAGAGAATATAAGCTAGGAAATTGGTTACACAGGTGGTAAAAGAGCTGACAAGGACTTTTGGGATATGAGGGAACTCATATATGCTATAGCAGAGGGTTACCTCTATCCCTGGGCTGGAGAGACAACAGAAGAATTGGGGGTAACTGCAGGTGTCAGATAGGGTTTACTCAGGAAGAGCTAGAACCACGGCAGACCTGTCTGCTGGGACTGAGGGTCATGGCAAAGAAGTCGCTATAGGGATGCCACCAAGTCAGAGAGAAAGGGAGAGAATTCCATGACTTCCATTTTCCTCCCACCCTCCAGGCTCCCATGGGGTCTCCTATTAGCCAACCCAGCCAGAGTCAGCCTGCAGAGTAGATCAATGGGAAGACAGAGGAATGGATTTGGAAACTAGAACACCCAGGACTGGTAAATATATCACTGGCATAAACATATGAAGGAAGTATTTTTATTCTCCAGTTTACAGATGCAGATGTTGAGAGTGAGAGAGATTAAGTTAATGGTTCAAATATTCACAACTGTTGAAGTGGCAGAAGCAGGAATAGAATTCAGATTGGCCTAACTCCAATGTCCTTGTTTGTCTGCTGGGGCCTCCTGACTCCATTGTAAAGCATGTGCCCCATCCTCAGCCTTACCTACTTTGGGGTCTGAAGACGCCATATAGACCCCCCCCCCCCATTGCATTTGATTGTACTTGAGGATCCTCGGCTCATGCTTGAGTTGAAGAGGTATCGCTTTCATGGCTACCCTTCAGGTATTTGGGTGAGTATGTGGGAGAGCTCTTTGGAGCCTGAAGATCTAATGTTTTTCTAATTGTTCCGTGACTCAAGGCCTCTACAACACGGAACCAAATCAGGCACATCAGTATCACTTTGTGGAAACTCTTTAAACTTAAACCTCTTTATCTTTGGAGATTCTGAATCAGACAGGCCAAGAGGTGCCCAGAAATTTAAGATACATGATTTTAAAACTTTCTAGATGGCTCTGAAGTCTGGCTTCAGACTGATATCCTCTAGGCTTGCCATCTGCTCTCGTGGCCTCAATCGGTGGTCAGGAGTTGCTTTGTTCAAATTAAATTAGTCATTAAAGGTCATATTCACATCCAGCCTGCCTCAGCAGCATCTGCAGTGAATATGGGGGAGGCCAGGGGAACTTTCTGGTCTCAGAGGCCTGCAAATAGCCTCACCAGCATCAATTAGAATGCTTTGGTACTTGCTAATAAACTGTTTCGGTATGAAAACACACCAGTCAGTACTAGGTTGTCTTTGGAACCAGGAAATCTCTGTTCTGTATTTCGCTGCTTCTATGTGATATGCCAGGATTTTATATTCACTTTTGAGAGTCTGTGAAGACTCCACTAAGACGGACTACTTGGGACACAAATCTCTCTCACGTTGTTACCAGATACTCAAACTTGGGTTAGCCTGGAACTCTCTCATGGCTCAGAATTTAGGGACACAGTTTGGAGGGTAATTAAATGTGTGATTATCTTGGGATGCCTGGGTGGCTCAGTCGGTTAAGTGTCCAACTTTGGCTCAGATCATCTCACAGTTCGTGAGTTTGAGCCCCACATCGTGCTCTGTGCTGACAGCTCAGAGCCTGGAGCCTGCTTCAGGTTCTGTCTGCCTCCCTCTCTGCCCTTCCCGCCCCCCCCCCCCCGCCCCACACCCTGTCTCTCTCTCTCTCTCTCTCTCTCAAACATAAATAAACATTAAATTTTTTTTATGTTTATTTATGTTTGAGAGAGAGAGAGAGAGAGAGAGTAAGAGCAGGGGAGGAACAGAGAGAGAGGGAGACAGAGAATCAGAAGCAGGCTCCAGGCTCTGAGCTGTCAGCACAGAGCCCAACGCGGGGCTTGAACCCACGAACCATGAGATCATGACTTGAGCCGAAGTCAGATGCTTAACTTTGAGCCATCCAGTTGCCCCACCTCCAAAATTTTTTTAATGTGTAATTATCTCCAAATCGGAACCTTACCTAGAGATTTTTTTAATAGCTAAGTAAGTGAATTTTAGGTTGAAATTCTAATTTATAAAAGGTCTCAATTTTGGTTGTACCTTAGAATAAATATAGAGCTTTGAAATATTGATGCAAAAATAAAATAAAATATTGATGCAAATAAATATTTCACCCATGGGCACTCTGATTAAATCAGTCCGTGGGATGGATTTGGGCATTAGTGTATATTTTTTAAGTTCTCTAAGTGATTCTAATGAATTAATGGATTGGGAAGAATCAATTGCAGTACCTCCCTGCTTCTATTATGTGCTTTGAAACTAGGTTAGCCTAGCTTCAGATCTGGGGTCAAGCATGTAAGGTCTGTGTGATCTTAGCCACTCAATTTCTCTGAGTCAGTGACACAACAAGTGCATGTGGAGTGTTGGGGGTGGTTAGAAGAATCAGATCACTCCAGGTATTGGTAATAAAGGGATGTATTACCTGTAGAAATTTTAATGCAATAATAAAGCAAATGAAGGTCAGTCGGCTTTTTGTTTTCACTAAGCATTGGCAATTTTAAACAATGTCAGTAATAAAATACTCCCCCCACAGGGCCAACTCTTCTCATAGGTATCTCTCCCCTCCAACCCTGGTATGCCACGCCACTGAGCGTCCTCTATAAAGCTGAGTAAAATAGAGAAAGTAGTACCTGCTTTTGTAGAGTTGTCTTTGCAATTTAGAAATCATATGTTTGAACTGTCTTTTGATCACTCTCCTAGAGTGGCTCGCTAGCCAGACTACCTGGTTCGAATTCCATCTCCATCATCCTAACTTTCAAAAAATTAGTCTCTCTGCCTTGATTTTCCATACCTATGAAATGGGGATAAAAAGATGCCTACTTCATAGCATTGCCTCATCAATGAGATAATAAATACAAAATGCTGTGAATCATGCCTGGTACATAGTAAGCCCTCAATAAAGGGCTATTAGCTATTGTTATCTGGCTTCTATTTAGATGTTTATTTAGTGATGATTATTGTTTTATAGCTACTAAAGATTTGTTGAATACGTATACTTCTAATGCGTATCATTTATTTCTATACAAGATAGAAGGGTACCCATCCTCTAGAGATATCAAGACAGTGAACTTCACTCAGCCTCTCTCATTACCAGATTCCTTGTCTACTCTTAAAATCTCTTCCTTCTGTCCTTTCAAATCATATTTATGCTGAAGATAGACAGGACCTCACTGTCAATGTTTCAAGTCAAATAGTTATGGCAGGCTTCCATTTATCTCCCTCAAATATAGTAAGATAGATTATTTACTAAGGCAGAATCTCAGGAAAGAGAGTTGGAAGACAGTAGGAGAATAGGTATACAATTCTGGTTAAACATAAAATTTTGATTTACCAATCCCTATATCACTTAATCTTACTTATTGTAAGAACATTGTCGTAACTAACAATAACATTCATGGTTTATTAGCACTGTACTAAGAGCTTGACATGTCTTATCATCTTATTTAGTGCTCATTACAATTCTATTATATAGGTTCTATTTATATCCCCATTCTACAGGTGAGAAAACTAAGCCAAAGAAGGTAAGTACTTGTCTGATAAGTACAGCTAATAAGTGGTGGCCTTGAACCCAGGTTCCTAGCTCTCCGTTCTTGAAAACTGACACCATCAGTGTGGGGGCACACACATATATCACTTCCTTATAGCACATACTACCTGTAGGGCCATTAGTTGGCAGGTATACTTTCTGAGCAGACATCTCAGCAGGTCTAGAGATAAAAGTTCCATCTGAGTTACTTCTGTAGATGGAATAAGCTAGGAAAGTTCTATGTTTGGAGTCTGTCTTCCATGGAATTCAGAGTTTGCACACATGCCTCATAAGATTGGAGTGTCCAATTAGAGTCTCACTGATGTGATTGGGCAGTTTTGTGGTCTTCTCCCCACTTAGAAAGGCCCACCCCCGCTATCTTCATCCTTGAAGCAACCAGACATCAGCTGGCACTGTGGGGCATCCTTAATTGCTCTTCTTAGCTGGGTCTGGTTCTGTGTAGTTCAGCCCAAGTGACTGTGTGGGAGAATGCCCTCTGGTTGGTGCTTCTGTTGGAATCCTTTCTTGGGTGGCTCAGTGTTCTTGTAATTTTCCATTTCCACACACATAGACCCTCAACCGTCACTGTCTATTCTAGCCCCTTTCCTCCTGAATCCATTTGCATATATTCATTTTCTAGCTCATTATTGCAATGGCCATTACAATTACTACTGGCTTCTTAATTCATTGCTGTTCTGATCATCAAGACAATTATGGTTAATTCTCAGCAGCTCTTATTGTTATCATTATTATTCATTTATTCAGTTTCACTTTTAATATAATTATGGCTTGAGTCAGGGCATTCTAAGCCTACAAGAGGTGAGGGTACACCATGCAGTGTGGTGCAATCAAAGTAGCATGGGCCTCCTTATTGCAAAAACAATATTATAATAATAAAGGAAGTTGCAGAGGAAACATTTCACCACTTTTGCAAAACTGTTTTAATTTTTTTCCCCATTTCTTTCTAAATTAGTTGAATGCTTTTACTCCACGGTAATTACAGTGTGAATATGATTTTGTATGTATTTTTTTTCAGTCAACACTATACCAAACACAGTTTCCCATGTTGTTTTACTGTTTCTATAAATTTTGCGTTGGTTTTGGATTTGAGTCTTTAGCTACATGACTGTCAGCCTGTTAACGTAGCCTTTCTGAGCTATACTGATAACATAGTTTGTGATGCTCTTGAGTTTCCTGTGAAGAATCAAGGAGCAGATGAATATGCAAATGTTTGAAGAGGACTCAGAACAGGAAGTGTGACTTCTTCCCAGCTCACGTTTCATCTCCTCCCAAGTTTTGACTTTGATCAATACCTCCTTCTTCAGGTCTGTAAAGCTTGGTGGCTGAGATTCCGGGGAGGATGCAGATACTTCTCCCAATTACAAAGCCTTATAAATTAGCACTTGAGTTGGTGAACCAGACACACTGGAAAGACAGCCTTGCGACTTAGACATTTTGCTGGGCCCCTTGATAAAATTTCTTGAAGACAGCCGTCTCCCTTCATTTTTTTTTTTTTTTTTTTTGTCCCTGGGCTAAAAAAACTGATTCCGATATATTTTTAAACCTTTAATAATCCAATTTTACTGATTGTAAAAACAAATGATAAACTTTAAAATACGTTTGAGACATTTTAGCCATCCTCCATAACTTTGCCATACTCCTACAACGGCTTTATTTTTAGATAGTAGTAATTGTGATCTATATGAAATTTGGTATACCTTTTCACATTGCTACTAAGAGTCATGACTTTAATTTTTAATGCTTGCAATATAGTTAATCCAGTTAATGGCCTCTAATTTACTAGCTTATCTCTCTATGGTTGGACATTTGGGTTCAGTTGGTTAAGCCACCAACTTTGGCTCAGGTCATGATTTTATGCTTCATGGGTTCAAATCCCGCATTGGGCTCTGTGTTGATGGCTCAGAGCCTGGAGCCTGCTTTGAATTCTATGTCTCCCTCTCTCTCTTTCCCTCCCCTGCTCGCAGTCTGTCACACTCTCTTTCTCAAAGATAAAAAAAATAAACATTCAAAAAAAAAAAAAAAGAAGCTTATTCCCTATGACTCCATAATCCCACTCTTGGAGAGTTGTCCTAGAGTATTTGAAAGTCCTCATATGAGTGAAGTCATGTGATTTTTGTCTTTCTCTGACTAATTTCCCTTAGCATAGTACCCTCTAGTTCCATCCACGTAGTTGCAAATGGAAAGATTTCATGCTTGTTGATTGCTGAGTAATACTACATTGTATGCGTGTGTACACACACACACACACACACACACACACACACACACCACATTTTCTTTATCCACTCATCCATCAATGGACATTTGGACTCTTTCCATAGTTTGGCTATTGTTGATAGTGCTGCTATAAACATTGGGGTGCATGTGCCCCTTCAAAACAGCATAGCTGTATTCCTTGGATAAATACCTAGGACTGAAATTGCTGGGTTGTAGGGTAGTTCTATTTTTGATTTTTTGAGGAACCTCCATACTGTTTTCCAGAGTGGCTGCCCCAGTTTGCATCCCACCAGCAGTGCAAAAGAGGTCTTCATTCTCCGATCATCCTCACCAACATCTGTTGTTGCCTGAGTTGTTAATGTTAGCCATTCTGACAGGTGTGAGGTGGTATCTCATTGTGGGTTTAATTTGTATTTCTCTGCTGATGAGTGATGTTGAGCGTTTTTTCATGTGTCGGTTGGCCATCTGGATGTCTTCTTTGGAGAAGTGTCTATTCATGTCTCTTGCCCATTTCTTCACTGGATTATTTGCTTTTTGGGTGTTGAGTCTGATAAGTTCTTTAAAGATTTTGGATACTAACCCTTTATCTGATATGTCGTTTGTAAATATCTTCTCCCATTCTGTCAGTTGCCTTTTAGTTTTGCTGATTGTTTCCTTTGCTGTGCAGAAGCTTTTTATTTTCATGAGGCCCCAATAGTTCTTTTTTGCTTTTGTTTCCTTTGCCTCTAGAGATGTGTTGAGTAAGAAGTTGCTCTGGCCAAGGTAAAGAGGTTTTTGCCTGCTTTCTCCTCAAGGATTTTGATGGCTTCCTGTCTTACATTAAGGTCTTTCATCATTTTGAGTTTATTTTTGTGTATGGTGTAAGAAAGTGGTCCAGGTTCATTTTTTTGCATGTTGCTGTCCAGTTTTCCCAGCACCACTTGCTGAAGAGATTGTCTTTATTCCATTGGATATTCTTTCCTGCTTTGTCAAAGATTAGTTGGTCATACACTTGTGGGTCCATTTCTGGGTTCTCTATTCTGTTCTATTGATCTGAGTGTCTGTTTTTATGCCGGTACCATGATGTCTTGATGATTACAGCTTTGTAATACAGCTTGAAGTCTGGGATTGTGATGTCTCCAGCTTTGGTTTTCTTTTTCAAGATTGCTTAGCCTATTTGGGGCCTTTTCTGGTTCCATACAAATTTTAGAATTATTTGTTCTAGCTCTGTGAAGAATTCTGGTGTTATTTTGATAGGGATTTCATTGAATATGTAGATTGCTTTGGGTAGTGTTGACATTTTAAAAATATTTGTTCTTTCTATCCAGGAGCATGGAATATTTTTCCATTTTTGTGTGTGTGTCTTCTTCAATTTCTTTCATAAGCTTTCTCTAGTTTTCAGTGTATAGATTTTTCATCTCTTTGGTTAGATTTATTCCTAGGTATTTTATGGGTTTTGGTGCAATTGTAAATGGGACCAATTCCTTGATTTCTCTTTCTGTTGCTTCATTATTGGTGTATTGGAATGCAACTGATTTCTGTGCATTGATTTTATATCCTGCCCCTTTGCTGAATTCATAGATCAGTGCTAGCAGTTTTTTGGTGGAATCTTGGATTTTCCATGTAGAGTATCATGTTATCTGTGAAGAGTGGCCAGTTTGGATGCCTTTTATTTCCTTGTGTTGTCTGATTGCTGAGGCTAAGACTTCCAATACTGTATTGAATAACAGTCACAAGAGTGGACATCCTTGTCTTGTTCCTGACCTTAGCAGGAAAGCTCTCAGTTTTTCTCCATTGAGGATGATACTAGTGTTGGGTCGTTTATATACAGCTTTTATGATCTCAAGGTATGATCCTTTTATCCCTACTTTCCTGAGGGTTTTTATCAAGCAAAAATGCTGTGTTTTGTCATATGCTTTCTCTGCATCTATTGAGAGGATCATGTGGTTCTTGTCCTTTATTTTATTGATGTGATGAATCACATTGATTGTTTTGTGGATATTGAACCAGCCCTGCATCCCAGGTATAAATCCCAGTTGGTCGTGGTGAATAATGTTTTTAATGTATTGTTGGATCCAGTTGGTTAATATCTTGTTGAGTATTTTTACATCCATGTTCATCAGGGAAATTGGTCTATAGTTCTCCTTTTTAGTGGGGTCTCTGTCTGGTTTTGGAATCAAGGTAATGCTGGCTTCATAGAAAAAGTTTGGAAGTTTTCTTCCATTTCTATTTTTTGGAACAGTTTCAAGAGAGTAGGTGTTAACTCTTTCTTAAATGTTTGGTAGAATTCCCCTGGAAAGCCATCTGGCCCTAGACTCTTGTTTTTTGGCAGATTTTTGATTACTAATTCAATTTCTTTACTGGTTATGGGTCTCTTCAAATTTTCTATTTCTTCCTGTTTCAGTTTTGGTAGTGTATATGTTTGTAGAAATTTGTCCATTTCTTCCAGATTGCCCATTTTATAGGTGTATAATTGCTGGTAATATTCTCTTATTATTGTTTGTATTTCTGCTGTGTTGGTTGTGATCTGTCTTCTTTCTTGATTTTATTTATTTGGGTCTTTTTCTTTTTGATCAAACTGGTTAGTGATTTATCAATTTTGTTAATTGTTTCAAAGAACCAACTTCTGGTTTCATTGATCTGTTCTACTGTTCTTTTTGTTTTGATAGCATTGATTTCCGCTATAATCTTTACTATTTCCTGTCCCCTCCTGGTTTTGGGTTTTATTTGCCATTCTTTTTCCAGTTCTTTAAGCCGTAAGGTTAGGTTGAGTATCTAAGATCTTTCTTCCTTCTTTAGGAAGGCCTGGATTGCTATATACTTTCCTCTTATGACCGCCTTCCTGCATCCCACACATTTTAGGTTGTGGTGTTATCATTTTCATTGGCTTCCATGAACTTTTTAATTTCCTCTTTACCTTCTTGGTTAGCCCATTCATTCGTTAGTAGGATGTTCTTTAGTCTCCAAGTATTTGTTACCTTTCCAAATTTTTTCTTGTGGTTGATTTCACAGTGTTGTGGTCTGAAAATATGCATGGATGATCTCAATCTTTTTGAACTTGTTGAGGGCTATTTTGTGTCCCAGTATGTGGTCTATTCTGGAGAATGTTCCATGTGCACTGGAGAAGAATGTATATTCCGCTGCTTTATGATAAAATGTTCTGAATATATCTGTTAAGTTCATCTGGTCCAGTGTGTCATTCAAAGCCATTGTTTCCTGTTTAGATGATCTGTCCATTGTTGTAAGTGAGGTGTTGAAGTCCCCTACTATTATGATATTATTATCAATGAGTTTCTTTATGTTATGATTAATTGATTTATATATTTGGGTTTTCTCACATTTGGAGCATAAATGTTTACAATTGTTAGGTCTTCTTGGTGGATGGACCCTTTAATTATGATATAATGCCCTTCTTCATCTCTTGTTGCAGTCTTTATTTTAAAGTCTAGATTGTCTGATATAAGTATGGCTACTCTGGCTTTTTTTTGTTGACCATTAACATGATAGATGGTTCTCCATCCCCTTACTTTCAATCTGAAAGTATCTTTAGATCTAAAGTGGGTCTCTTATAAACAGCATATAGATAGATCTTGTTTTCTTATCCATTCTGTTTTGTATGTCTTTTGATTGGAGCATTTAGTCCATTGATGTTTAGAGTGAATACTGAAAGATATGAATTTATTGCCATTGTGTTGCCTGTAGAGTTATAGTTTCTGGTGGTGTTCTCTGGTTCTTTCTAGTCTTTGTTGCATTTGGTCTTTTTTTTTTTTTTTTTGTCTTTTCTTCCCTTGGAGAATCCCCATTAAAATTTCTTGTGGAGCTGGTTTAGTGGTCACAAACTACTTTAATTTTCATTTGTCTGGGAAACTTTAAATCTGCTTCTATTATGAGTGACAACCTTGAAGGATAAAGAATTCTTGGCTGCATATTTTTCTGATTCAACCTGTTGAATATATGCTGCCACTCCTTTCTGGACTGCCAAGTTTCTGTGTATAGGTCTGCTGCAAACCTGATCTGTCTTCCCTTGTACGTTAAGGACTTTTTTTCCCTTGTTGCTTTCATGATTCTTTCCTTGCCTGAGTATTTTGTGAATTTGACTATGATATGCCTTGTTGATGGTAGGTTTTTGTTGAATCTAATGGGAGTCCTCTGTGCTTCCTGGACTTTGATGTCTAAGTTTTTCCCCAGGTTAGGAAAATTTTCTGCTATGATTTGCTCACATGACCCTCTACCCCCTTTTCTCTCTCTTCATCTTCTGGGACCCCTATGATTCTGATGTTGTTCCTTTTTAAAGAGTCACTGATTTCTCTAATTTCTTAAATCATGCTCTTTTGACTTAGTCTCCTTCTTTTTTTCAGTTTCATTATCCTTCATAATTTTGTCCTCTATATTGCTGATTCACTTCTCTGCCTCATCCATCCTTGCCATCGTGGCATCGATTCAAGATTGCAGCTCAGTAATAGCATTTTTTATTTCATCCTGACTAGATTTTACTTCTTGTGTCTCCACAGAAAGGGATTCTAATCTATTTTAAGCCCCAGCTAGTATTCTTATTATCATGATTCTAAATTCTGGTTCAGGCATCTTGTTTATATCTATGTTGATTAAGTTCCTGGCTGTTGTTTCCTCTTGCTCTTTCTTTTGGAGTGAATTACTTCATCATTGTGATGGAAGAAAAGGAATTAATAAGATAAAAAAATTAAAATTTAAAAATTAAAAACAACACACAAAATATCAAATAAATGATGCTAGATCCTAGGTGTAATTTGGTCTGGTTGTTGAAAGGAGCTTGATAGATTAGAGGAAAAGAAGGGAAACATAAGGAAGAAGAAGAAGGAGAAGGAGAAGAAGGAGAAGAAGGAGAAGACGACGAAGAAGACATTTGAAAACTTGAAAAAATGAATTCAATGAAATTGAAATCATGGAATAATCATGAATAAAATTAAATCATGGAAGTAAAATAGAATTTGAAGAATTTACAAAAAGTGAAAAATATAGTAGAAAAAATTAAAGAAAAATATTCTTAATAAAAATTGAAAATAAAAATAAAATTTTCTCTTTCTGTATTCAAGAAAAAGAAAAGAAAAAATATTGAATAGATGGACTGGTAAACAGACTGAAATATGATTGAAATTACATTGTTTCCCCTTAGAAGTCAAACTATGAAGCACTTTATAGTCTGTAAACTAATCAGATGGAGAGACTTATGTGTTCCTGAAGAGCGAGGTTGGCCCAGTTGGGCGGGGCTTAGTGTAGCGGCTCTATTCTCCACTAGATGGTGCTGCTTAGCTTACTGGGATGGATTGTTGTGACACTTGTAGGTGTGTATGTGCATGTGTGGGAGGGGTGAAAATGGCATCACCCAGCTACCCAGTCTCTACTATTGAAACTCTGTTCTCTCCAATCAGCAATCACGTACTGTCCTTTGTCTCTGACTTCTGTCTACTCCCCACTTTTATACTGTCTGTGACCAAGCCGTCAGGTTGCCAGGTGGCACCCCCCTCCTGAGTTTTATCTCAGATGCGGCTATGTTTCCCAACCCCTCACTTCTGAGGGACTGCAGCTTTCACCTGCTCAGACCTTCTGGGGGAGGATCTCACTGAGCAATGGCCAGGTGCTGTCTGCACCCAGGAACATTTGTGAGACCATGCTGCTGCTGATGCCCAGGGACTGTGGCTAGGTGCCAGCCCACCCCAGAAAAACTTCATGTGACCATGTAGCAGCAACTTTTCAGGGATTATGGCAAATCACAACACACATCTGGTGCCAGGCTTCACTGTTAACATCCTCACCCTAACACCAGCAAATGTGGTTGTTCTCCAGGGCCCATTGGCACCTTTGCCTGTGGGGGTGCCACACAGCCTCTACCAAATGTCCTCCCAGCAGAGGAACTACCCCTCCCTGTGTGGCCCAAGGACTGCTAGGACTGCACTCTGCTCCTGGGGATTCACCCTTCCCACCAGAGCACTGCCAGGTATCGAGCTGTGAAGTTTCAGACTCTGCACTCCCCATGTTTATAGAGTATTAGTGGAATTTAAACCCTCTTCTCTCTCCTCTCTCCCTTTTAATTCAATCCCTGTGGCTGTTTCCACTTTTCCACTTTCTCTCCAGCTGCTTGGGGGAGGGTGCTTTTCCCATACTCTCCCCCACATCTCTGTCCTCTCTCCACAAGCAAAAACAGCTCCCTGTCCTCCATGGTTTCTCTCTCCCCCAGTTCACCTCTCCATGTGCCATGTACCTGCCAAGTTCTGTGGTTCAGGTTGTGCAGATTGTTGTGTTAATCCTAAAATCAGTTTTCTAGGTGTGCAGGATTGTTTAGTGTTGATCTGGCTATATTTCATGGACGCCAGACACAAAAAGAGTTCCATGCTGTTCTGCCATCATTCAATGACTGATTTAAAGGGCTGAGGGTGAAGGTAGAGCCTGGAGTCTCTGTCTCTGTGATCATAGCCATAGCCTGCCAGTCTCTGGACCATGATATCAACTACCTGTTATTCTTACTTGACGGGTAACCATTGGTTGGCTAGGGCAAGAGTGATGTGGCTGGTGAAGTGGAGGCTACCTGCCAATCAATCTAAAGGTCATGCACCTTGTGCTGTTCACTCTTCATTAGTGCCCAGTGCTGGGCCATGCCCAATGGGTGAGTATGCAGAAATTATGGTCAACTTTGTAGGCACACAGTTTGGTTGCTGAAGTGGCTCGCTTTGTTGATAAGATCATTACATGAGTTGTTAAGATAAAATGTTTTTATCCAGTGTCAGCTGTTCATTTCACACTGTCCCCTTGCTGTATAAGAATAGAGCTTTACTCAAACCCCCAGGAAAGCAGACATTCCATCTGTTTTTCATGTACACACACACACACACACACACACACACACACACACACACACACACGCTTTGCCTTACTCTTGCCTTCCCCAGCCACTTGTTGTACCAGGACAGGGGTTCAAATACAAAAGACTGAATTATGAAGGGATCCACTTTTGGCCCTTTCTCTCCCTGACCTACAGGACCATTCACCTTCCAGTTCAAGACAATGAACTTTCTATTTATTTTTTTCCCTAACCCCTCTGTTGTTCTAATGCAATATTTAGAGGTATTTGGTCATCTCATTAAAGATCTGATGTCCCTTTACTCTAACACTCTTACCCAAGTAATTACGTTTGCAGCCAAATGTTTATCTGGAGGATTCAATTAGACACTAGTACGTATTTCTAATTTTTCCCAGAAAACAAAGCTGGCTATCTTTTTTTTCTTCTACCCTCAGCAGCTTTTGGTTCATTGAGAGGTTAACATCAAAAGACTTTGATCCAGTCCTATTAGACCAATGGCTCTGAGGCTCTTTTAATGCAAATGATTTCTCTGCAAACCGTCTAGCTCATGCTCTTGTTCTTGTGCTTACTTACATTCTCATCACTAATTACTCCTTGAAACTTTCATACCAGATATTATTCACGGGGTGGCCAGAATGCTTTTAGAAGATACTCTCTTTCTAATCAAGTCAGGATGCAAACATAAAATAGAACAAGAAACTGCCTGGAGAGGCCCACTACCAACATATGCCTCATTTTTTACTAAGTCACTTTACGGGTTCCACAAAAGAAAGGAAGGAAGGAAGGAAGGAAGGAAGGAAGGAAGGAAGGAAGGAAGGAAGGAAGAAAGAAAGAGAGAGAGAGAGAGAGAGAGAATGAGAAAGAAAGAAAGAAAGAAAGAAACAAACAAACAAACAAACAAACAAACAAACAAACTTAGGGACTGAAGGTGAGTCTCCCAGCCCCCTGTAGATGCATTCCATCTGTCTGAATTAGGTTCTGGGCCATTTCTCAAAAGTGTTATACCAATGGACACCTTTCCTTCAGCTTCCTTAGAGTAAAAATAGAAGAGACTAAGAATATCAGGAATTAAGGTGTTTTTTTTTTTTTTTAAGTAGTTTGAGGAGACAAGTAGAGTCGATTGTGTAAGAAGAGATTAAGGAAATGGCATTATTATCAGAGCTGGTACCTTCTTTTCAATTCACCACTATTGATTAAAACTTGGCAAAGGGATTCTTTGTTAATTTGCATGACATTCACATCACATTCTGTCAGATAACTGACTGTATCTTCTAATTCTTATCCTTTGTAACCCTGAGATGTCAGATAGCATGATGGATTTGTTCTAAATTGGCTTAATTTCCAGCCTAAGCCAGCCGAGATATGAAAAGCCAGTTAGGAATATCACTTAGAAAATAATCTCCCAAATAAATCTTATGAAATATAAAATATTTTCCAGTAGAAATCCATTTCAAATCAAATCTGATTGCATATACAGACTCAGATTGAAATGGCACCTCTCCTGATCATTAAATTTTCCTGTTCCATATTATAGATTGGTAGATGCCCATGTAACACATGGGGCTGTAATGTGCTTGGTAAAGATTGAACCACAGCGTGAGTTTCCTGCATGCATTCTGCCCTTACAGGGCAGAAGTTAAATGGAGTTCGATACCTGTATGTGAATTTTACACATGCTCCATAAGAATTATCTATTCAAAATAAAACTTGTTTTTCTCCTCTAAACCCTCTTCCTCCTCTGTATTACACACCTTGATGAGTGACTCCATTACGTGTCCCACACGCAAGCAAGAAATCAGAGAAACCTTCACTAACCCCTCCCTGTACCTTCCGCATCCTGTCTAGTCCCATGTCCTAAAAGTTCTTCCTGACAGTTCTCTGTAATTGGACTCCTGTTTTCCATCCCTCTGTGCAGTCCTCGGTTTGGGTTTTCATCACCTGGAACAATAGATTTTTAAGTGAGAAACCTCCATCTTCCTCTCTCATGTCTCTACCCCAGTTTAGTGGATTTCTATGTTGTCTATGGGCTAAAAGCCCCAAAGCAGGAGAAAGACTTAGCCTGTCAAGATCTTATCCTAATCTACATTCATGGCCAATTTTTCTGTCTCCACGCTTTTACTGTAGGACTGAACCAAACAAAGTTCTAGCTTGTCCAAGTTTCTGGGCCTTTCCAATGCTCTCTGCTGGAGTAAGCGGGTTATTCTCATCTGAAAATAAGAACAGGTATTTTTATCTAGTTTCCTTGGCTGGGGTAGACAGTTAATTTCTTCTCTATCTTTTTTGCTACTATTTCACAGTCTTCTAACACGCTGTAGTGTCCACTCAATAGATTAGACCATATGGTGATGCCTATATTCCCTTTTGTCTTTGTAGTAGCAGTGAAGCCAGAAGTCTTTTCTTTCTCCTCTTTTTTAATGGAGCAGACCCTCTAGGATCCCAAGCAATATTCTCTAGCACCAAGAACTATTTAGCCCAGTGGTTCTGGGGTTTGTTAAAACACAGATTGTTGGTCCCCACCCCTAGAGCTTCTGATTCAGGAGGTCTCGAGTAAGGCCTGAGAATCTGCATTTTTTACAAGTTCCCAGGTGATGCCAATGCTGCTCATCTGAAGATGGCACATTGAAAACCACAGAACAGAAGATGAGAGATGAACTCAGAGAAGACAAACACCTCTTGGGGGGAAAAATGAGCTAAATTGGCATTTTTGGACAGTTTGCCCTGTTATTTGATTTGTTGTTGTTGTTGTTGTGTTTGTTTTTTTGCTTGTGGTGCGATGAGAATTGTTACAGAGATAGCAGAGACGTTGGTTCTGAAGCATCTCTGGGAAAGGACTTATCAGTGCAAACCAGGGTGTGACCGGTGTACATTTTTGTCAAAGTCAACTATTTAGAGCCTGACCTTGGGTGTTACTTTCCCTGTTTCTCCGCCAGTGGAAATCATAAAGCCACTAAACATTCCTGAGAGTTGGTGAGCCCCATAATTCTTGGGTTTGCTTCCGCACAAAGTCCATGGTCATCAGAATGAGTAAGGGGACATCTTGACAGTAGTGGTCATTTTCCCTCTGCCTGGACTCTGTCTTCCCCAGCAACCTCCCAGATGTCTGTAAGACAGTTCCAATATATTTTCTGCAAATCCTTCCCAATCCTTTAGGATAGTCATTTACTCCTGTATGTTGAAAAAAAGTCTGTGCTATAATGATTTGGTCTAATGATTTTTCACCTCCAAACTAGATTAGTAACTCCTTGGAGGACAGAGTGTATATATATATATGTGTGTATATATGTGTAAATATATGAGTACATTTATACATATATTTCATCTTTTCCTTCTCAAAGCCATTGTATTTTTGCTGAATGAATGAATGGGCCCTACTTTCATGTACCTTGAAGTTTCCTCCCTTGCAAATGTGTAAACCTTGGTTTGATACAGATTTCAGGCTCCTACAGGGGGGGTACTGTATATTCTATATTTTATGAGTCCTTTTTATTTTCCAGCCCAAAATTGAATATACAGTCAGAATTAAACAACAACAACTTGATGATCATTTGACTTTCATCTGCTTCTGGGAAATGGGAGAGCGTTAGCAAGGAGGGTTTCCACTTTCTAGCCTCCACTCTAAGAGGCCAAAAAGATTAAAAGCTGCCAGATGCTTCAAAATCAAGCTTCATATTTGGGAGATGGATGAAAGTGCTCAGGTTTGGCTGTGAAAGTATCTGATTGAGATGACTATTGCCTTTGAAAGATCAAAGAGTCACTCTTTCTCCTTTCTCCTGGAATCATTACTTCCACTAATAACCCATACGGACTCTTTCTTGGATAGATGGAGGGCTTTTTATCTCATCCTTACCTTCATCCTGAATGTGTAGCTCTCAGTTCAGTCGTGGGCTCAGTTCACTTATTTTGGTTTAACTACAGGTCTTCTGTGAGAGCTAGAGTGCACAGAAATGGGGTTGGTAGCATATAAACACCTGTGTGAAGGGAGCAGTAAGGATCTATGATCCTCTACATTAGAGGGTGATGCACTTTTTTCTGACCAAAAGCTAGATAGTAAATATTTTAGGCTTTGTGGGCCATACAGTCTCTGTTGCAATTACTCAGTTCTGCCACAATGTGAACGCATCCATAGACAATATGGAAATGAATAAGCATGACTGTGTTTCAATAAAACTTTATTCACAAAATCAGATGGCAGGTTAGATTTGGCCCTCAAACTATAATTTGACAACCCTGGCCCTGCATCCCATAAAACCATGGTGCTGGGTCTACTGGGCCTCTCAATGTTGGTGCTTTCTGCAATAACCACAGAAGTTAGGGTAATAGAAATTAAAAGCTTTTGTGCTCAACTAACCAAGTTGCATGTGCCTGAAAGTGGCTTCCTTTTCATTTTTTTATATGAAATTTATTGTCAAATTGGTTTCCATACAACACCCAGTGCTCATCCCAACAGGTGCCCTCCTCAATGCCCATCACCCACTCTTCCCTCCCTCCCACCCCCAATCAATCCACAGTTTATTCTTAGTTTTTAAGAGTCTCTTATGGTTTGGCTCTCTCCCTCTCTAACTTTTTTTTTCCTTCCCCTCCCCCATGGTCTTCTGTTAAGTTTCTCAGGATCCACATAAGAGTGAAAACATGGTATCTGTCTTTCTCTTATTTCACTTAGCATAACACTCTCCAGTTCCACCCACGTTGCTACAAAAGGCCATATTTCATTCTTTCTCATTGCCACGTAGTGTTCCATTGTGTATATAAACCACAATTTCTTTATCCATTCATCAGTTGATGGACATTTAGGATCCTTCCATAATTTGGCTATTGTTGAAAGTGCTGCTATAAACATTGGGGTACAAGTGGCCCTGTGCATCAGCACTCCTATATCCCTTGGGTAAATTCCTAGCAGGGCTATTTCTGGGTCATAGGGTAGATCTATTTTTAATTTTTTGAGGAACCTCCACACTGTTTTCCAGAGTGGCTGCACCAGTTTGCATTCCCACCAACAGTGCAAGAAGGTTCCTATTTCACCACATCCTCTTCAGCATCTATAGTCTCCTGATTTGTTCATTTTAGCCACTCTGACTGGCATGAGGTGATATCTCAGTGTGGTTTTGGCTTATATTTCCCTGATGAGGGGTGACATTGAGCATCTTTTCATGTGCCTGTTGGCCATCTGGATGTCTTCTTTAGAGAAGTGTCTATTCATGTTTTCTGCTCATTTCTTCACTGGATTATTTGTTTTTTGACTGTGGAGTTTCGTGAGTTCTTTATAGATTTTGGATACTAGTCCTTTGTCTGAAATGTCATTTGCAAATATCTTTTCCCATTCTGTCGGTTGCCTTTTAGTTTTGTTGATTGTCTCCTTTGCAGTGCAGAAGATTTTTATTTTCATGAGATCCCAATAGTTCATTTTTTGCTTTTAATTCTCTTGCCTTTGGAGATTTGTCAAGTAAGAAATTTCTGCGACTGAGGTCAGAGAGGTTTTTTCCTGCTTTCTCCTCTAGGGTTTTGATGGTTTCCTGTCTCATGTTCAGGTCGTTTATCCATTTTGAGTTTATTTTTGTGAATGGTGTAAGAAAGTGGTCTAGATTCATTCTTCTGAATGTTGCTGTCCAGTTCTCCCAGCACCATTTGTTAAAGAGACTGTCTTTTTTTCCATTGGATATTCTTTCCTGCTTTGTCAAAAATTAGTTGGCCATACTTTTGTGGGTCCAATTCTGGAGTCTCTATTCTATTCCATTGGTCTATGTGTCTGTTTTTGTGCCAATACCATGCTGTCTTGATGATTACAACTTTGTAGTAGAGGCTAAAGTCTGGAATTGTGATGCCTCTGCTTTGGTCTTCTTCAATATTACTTTGGCTATTCGGGGTCTTTTGTGGTTCCATACAAATTTTAGGATTTCTTGTTCTAGCTTTGAGAAGAATGGTGGTGGAATTTCGATTGGGATTGCATTGAATGTGTAGATAGCTTTGGGTAGTATTGACATTTTAACAATATTTATTCTTCCAATCCATGAGCATGGAATGTTTTTCCATTTCTTTGTGTCTTCTTCAATTTCTTTCATAAGCTTTCTATAGTTTTCAGCATACAGATCTTTTACATCTTTGGTTAGATTTATTCCTAGATATTTTATGATTCTTGGTGCAATTGTGAATGGGATCAGTTTCTTTATTTGTCTTTCTATTGCTTCATTATTAGTGTATAAGAATGC
Organism: Panthera tigris; assembly: GCF_018350195.1. Lineage (NCBI taxonomy): Eukaryota > Metazoa > Chordata > Mammalia > Carnivora > Felidae > Panthera > Panthera tigris. Next base: position 68,273,494 of record NC_056670.1, on the reverse strand, counting down.
AACTGATTTCTGTACGTTAATTTTGTGTCCTGTGAATTTGCTGAATTCATGTATCAGTTCTAACAGACTTTTGGTGGAGTCTATCGGGTTTTTCATGTATAATATCATGTCATCTGCGAAAAGTGAAAGCTTAACTTCATCTTTGCCAATTTTGATGCCTTTGATTTCCTTTTGTTGTCTGATTGCTGATGCTAGAACTTCCAACCCTATGTTAAACAACAGCAGTGAGGGTGGACATCCCTGTCATGTTCCTGATCTCAGGGAGAAAGCTCTCAGTTTTTCTCCATTGGGGATGATAGTAGCTGTAGGCTTTTCATAAATGGCTTTGATGATGTTTAAGTATGTTCCTTCTATCCTGACTTTCTCTAGGGTTTTTATTAAGAAAGAATGCTGAATTTTGTCAAATGCTTCTTCTGTATCGATTGACACAATCATATGGTTCTTTTCTTTTCTTTTATTTATGTGATGTATCACATTGATTGATTTGTGAATGTTGAACCAGCCCTGCATCCCAGGAATGAATCCCACTTGATCGTGGTGAATAATTCTTTTTTTATGCTGTTGAATTCAATTTTCTAGTATCTTATTGAGAATTTTTGCATCCATATTTATCAGGGATATTGGCCTGTAGTTCTCTTTTTTGGCTGGGACTCTGTCTGGTTTGGGACTCAAAGTAATGCTGGCTTCATAGAATGAGTCTGGAAGTTTTCCTTCCCTTTCTATTTATTGGAACAGCTTGAGAAGGATAGGTATTATCTCTGCTTTAAATGATTGGTAGAATTCACCAGGGAAGCCATATGGTACTGGACTCTTATTTATTGGGAGATTTTTGATAACTGATTCAATTTCTTCGTTGGTTATGGGTCTGTTCAATTTTTCTAGTTCTTCCTGTTTCAGTTTTGGAAGTGGGTGGGTGCTTAGGAATTTGTCCATTTCTTCCAGGTTGTCCAATTTGTTAGCATATAATGTTTCATAGTATTCCCTGATAATTGCTTGTATTTCTGAGGGATTGGTGTAATAATTACATTTTCATTCATGATTTTATCTATTTGGGTCACCTCCATTTTCTTTTTGAGAAGCCTGACTAGAGGTTTATCAATTTTGTTTATTTTTTCAAAAAAACAACTCTTAGTTTCATTGATCTGCTCTACAGTTCTTTTAGGTTCTATATTGTTTATTTCTGCTCTGATCTTTATTATTTGTCTTCTGCTGGGTTTGGGGTGTCTTTGCTGTTCTGCTTCTATTCCCGTTAGGTGTGCTGTTAGATTTTGTATTTGGGATTTTTCTTGTTTCTTGAGATAGGCCTAGATTGCAATGTATTTTCCTCTCAGGATGCCTTTGCTGCATCCCAAAGTGTTTGGATTGTTTTTTTTCATTTTCACTTGTTTCCATATATTTTTTAATTTTTTCTCTAATTGCCTGGTTGACCCATTCATTCTTTAGTAGGGTGTTCTTTAACCTCCATGATTTTGGATGTTTTCCAGACTTTTTCCTGCGGTTGATTTCAAGTTTCATAGCATTGTGGCCTGAAAGTGTGCATGGTATGATCTCAATTCTTTTATACTTATTAAGGGCTGTTTTGTGATCCAGTATGTGATCTATCTTGGAGAATGTTCCATGTGTACTCAAGAAGAAAGTATATTCTGTCGCTTTGGGATGCAGAGTTCTAAATATATCTGTCAGGTCCATCTGATCCAATGTATCATTCAGGGCCCTTGTTTCTTTATTGATTCTGTGTCTAGATGATCTCTCCATTGTTGTAAGTGGGGTATTAAAGTTCCCTGCAATTATCACATTCTTATCAATAAGGTTGCTTTTGTTTGTGATTGTTTTGTATATTTGGGGGCTCCTGTATTCAGCGCATAGACGTTTATAATTGTTAGCTCTTCCTGATGGATAGACCCTGTAATTATTATATAATGCCCTTCTTCATCTCTTGTTACAGCCTTTAATTTAAAGTCTAGTTTGTCTGATATAAGTATGTCTACTCCAGCTTTCTTTTGACTTCCAGTAGCATGATAGAGAGTTCTCCATCCCCTCACTTTCAATCTGAAGGTGTCCTCAGGTCTAAAATGAGTCTCTTGTAGACAGAAAATAGATGGACCTTGTTTTTTTATCCATTCTGATACTCTGTGTCTTTTGTTTGGAGCATTTAGTCCATTTACATTCAGTGTTATTATTGAAAGATATGGGTTTAGACTCATTGTGATGTCTGTAGGTTTCATGCTTGTAGTGATGTCTGTGGTACTTTGCGGTTCTTACAACATTTCACTCACAGAATCCCCCTTAGGATCTCTTGTAGGGCTGGTTTAGTGGTGGTGAATTCCTTCAGTTTTTGTTTGGGAAGACCTTTATCTCTCCTTCTATTCAGAATGACAGACTTGGTGGATAAAGGATTCTCGGCTGCATTTTTTTTTTTCTGTTCATCACATTGAAGATTTCCTGCCACTCCTTTCTGGCCTGCCAAGTTTCAGTAGATAGGTCTGCCACTACTCTTATGGGTCTACTTTTGTAAGTTAGAGCCTGTTTATCCCTAGCTGCTTTCAGAATTTTCTCTTTATCCTTGTATTTTGCCAGTTTCACTATGATATGTGGTGCATAAGACCGATTCAAGTTACATCTGAAGGGAGTTCTCTGTGCCTCTTGGATTTCAATGCCTTTTTCCTTCCCCATATCAGGGAAGTGCTCAGCTATGATTTGTTCAAGTATACCTTCAGCCCCTTTCTCTCTCTCTTCTGGAATTCCTATGATACGGATATTGTTCCATTTGATTGCATCACTTAGTTCTCTAATTCTCCCCTCATACTCCTGGATTTTTTTTATCTCTCTTTTTCTGAGCTTCCTCTTTTTCCATAATTTTATCTTATAATTCATCTATTCTCTCCTCTGCCTCTTCAATCCGTGCTATGGCCACCTCCATTTTATTTTGCACCTCATTTATAGCATTTTTTAGCTCCTCATGACTATTTCTTAGTCCCTTGATCTCTGTAGCAATAGATTCTCTGCTGTCCTCTGTGCTTTTTTCAAGCCCAGCGATTAATTTTATGGCTATTATACTAAATTCTTGTTCCATTATATTGCTTAAATCGTTTTTGATCAATTGTTAGCTGTCACTACTTCCTGGAGTTTCTTTTGAGGAGAATTCTTCCCTTTCGTCATTTTGGGCAGTCCCTGCGGTGGCTCCAAACTGCAGGGCACTTCCCCTGTGCCGTAGGGAGTAACTTGTGTTGGTGGGTGGGGCCACACTCAGACCTGATGTCTGCCCCCAGCCCACAACTGGAGCCACAGTCAGACTGGTGTGTACCTTATCTTCCCCTCTCCCAGGGGAGAGGAGTGGTGTGGAGTGGTATGGCCTCTGTCTGGGCTACTTGCACACTGCCAGGCTTGTGGTGCTTCTTCTATGGGATATGGCGTATTAGCCAGTGTGGATCCTCAAGGTGCACAGGGGTGTGAGGGGCATGCTTAGCTCACTTTGCCATCAGTGGTCCCCTGCAGGAGGGGCCCTACAGCACCGGGGGGGAGGCAGACCCGTCGGAGGGATGGATCCACAAAAGCACAGTGTTGGGTGTTTGCACTGTGCAAGCAAGTTTGTTGATGGGAACTGGTTTCCTTTGGGATTTCGGTTGGGGGATGGGAAAGGGAGATGGCACTGGCCAATGCCTTTGTTGCCCGCCAGCTAAGCTCTGTCTTCTGGGGCTCAACAACTCTCCCTCCTGGCATCCTCTTACCCTCCCTACTCTCTGAGAGCAGAGCTGTTGACCTTTAATATTCCAGATGTTAAGTCCCGCTGGCTGTCAGAATTCACGGAGTCTGGCCCCTCCACTTTTGCAAGCCAGAGTCGGGGGCTCTGCCTTGCTGGGCGGGCTGCCCCTCCACCACCCCGGCTCCCTTCTGCCAGTCCATGGAGCATGCACTGCCTCTCTGCCCTTTCTACCCTCTTCTGTGGGCCTCTTGTCTACGCTTGGCTCTGGAGAGTCCATTCTGCTGGTCTTCTGGCAGTTTTCTTGGCTATTTAGGCAGGTGTGGGTGGAATCTAAGCAATTAGCAGGACAAGATGAGCCCAGCGTCCTCCTATGCCACCACCCACCCCTCCCTCCTTCCTTAGTGGCTTCCTTTTCAAAGGAAAGGGCAGATCTGCAGGTAAACAGGAAGGAGCAGGCCCTTCTTGCCTCCTAACATCTGGTCTCTCTTCAGAGCCCCATATTGGTAACACCTAAGAAGAAGCCAGATAATCATGGAGAATGGTGTTTTGCAGTCCCAGGTTGAGTATTATGAAGCAGAGTGTATAATGGCGAACTTGAGGCAGAGAGACAATAGTTGGGTAATACTGGCCAAGGTTTCACCAGTGGTATCAATACTATTGATATGAAAGTAGGTTAGCAATGGGACCCAAAGCAGCCACCAGAAAAATAAGATTTCTCTGTGAGAGTTAAACTTGTAAAACTTTTGATTACCCAGCTGCAAGAATCAACTGTGACTCCACCTCTGACTCTGGCACAGCAGTTATGAGGGTGCACAAAATTTTACATGAGGTTATCTGAGTTTATCCTCAGGGAGACAAGCCTGGCAGGTAATTGTAAGTTAAGTGGAAACCTAATCATTGTCTCATACCATGTTGGGAAAGAGACTCTGTGAGCAGACTGGGCGCATTAGTCTAGAAAAGACACCCAAAAAGTGCATGAGTGCACTCAGTCATGATTGTGGGCCTGATGTTCACAAACAGACTCTTTGAAGTGATTATGTAAACTGTAGCTTGGCAGAAATTGAATATTTGAGGTAATGAATTTAATTGATCATAAGAGTGTTCTTTTTAATAAGATGCAGTGACTGCTAAGGAGAGGTTGGCTGCTTGAAATGCACACTAGCAAGAAGAATTTGAAGTTTGAAGTAATGAGAATGATTGAAGTATTTCAATATGTAAATGTGATTGGCTTCTTCTGCAGCTTTAGGTGCAGCCATGATCCTCATCCCCAAAGGGTAAAATAGGTTAATGCCCACCCCCCATGTCCCTAAAAGTAGTTGTTTTGCTGATTGAGATGGGACAGTCACTTCAGTAGAGGCTTAATCCAATCAGAGCATTGTGTCAGAAGACCCCTAGTGGACGGGTGAGCCCCTGTGAGCCCAAGATCTCCCAGAATCCACACTGCCCCCTTCTTCTTTACCTGCTCTGCCAACACTGGGGAGCTGGGTGGATGGAAGTATCTGGGGTTGCTATTATGCTAAAGTCTTCTTCTCTGGGAGACCAGGAATCAGACGTAGTGGATATTGGCAACAAAATGTGAACTCTGGGGCGCCTGGGTGGCTCAGTCAGTTAAGCTTCTGACTCCGGCTCAGGTCATGATGTCACTGTTTGTGGGTTTGAGCCCCGTGTCGGGCTCTGTGCTGACAGCTCAGAGCCTGGAGCCTGCTTCGTATTCTGTATCTCCCTCTCTTTCTGCCCCTTCCCCACTCATGCCCTCTCTCTTTCAAAAATAAATAAACATTAAAAAAACAAAACAAAACATGAACTCTGCTTGATCATTTATTTTCCTGCACCATGGATGTAGCAATTGTTCCTCAGTCTTTCCTCTTCAGAGAATTTTTTGGCATTTCATGTGGACCTGTCTGCAAGCAGGGAATGCTTTAGCCATGTCTGGTTAAGAGTTTCTAGTTCACGTGACAATTCTATTTCTCATCACATTAACGAATTGTTTGGCCTTCTGCTCTTTACTTATCCTCTCTTAGCTTGGGCTAACATGAGCCAACTCCATATCATTGGGTCCAGTCTTGCAGTGCTGACAAGATTTAGATTGTGAGACTTCAGAAGCAGGTCCCAGAGGTGAGCCATGGTGAATTCACCAAGGTAAATGACTTCTTTAGAGCCCTCTGAGCAACTAGCCAATGGAGTCTCTCTGACCTTGCTGGGCAATGTTCTGCTCAAGCCATAGCAGATTTCAAAGTCCATTTTGAGGTGGCCTTTTCTAAAAAATAAATTCTAACCCTTCTTGGAGCTTAGTTCTTGATAATAGTCCCTATGGCTTTATTGCTACTTTTTTGGGTATAAATAAGTGGTTTATTATTTTTTTTTATTTATTAAAAAGGAAAAAAAAACAGTAAATGTCTTTTGAAAATTAACTCACAGGTCATCTGTAAAGCTTATAAGAGAAGCTGCTCTTTTGAAGCAAGACTGAGACCTGTGACCTGGTCTGCCAGGACAGTGGGCCTCTGTTTGAAAATCATGTTTATTTTATTGAAAATGTTTGCATTGGGGAAGACGTAAGGGTTTTATTCAAAGCTTCTACTATTTTCAGTCTTTGGATCTCTTCAGAATGCAGAGGTGGAATTAGCTGTGTTGCCTTAATTCACAATGAATGCTATCCACACCTAAAATTCACAGAGTGTTCTGTAGCTGACATTTTTTTTTAATGGCGATATTTAATCAAGGCTATGGCTTCAAGAGCAACAATTCTGCTTTCCTGCATTTCTTCACACCTCATTGACCCTCCATCTTGTAAGATCTGGTTTCCAGGCCCATCTTGGTCTTCTCTGCCATGTCTTTTCATTTTTGTTTCTCTCTCCTAATGGTTTTATGACTCAATGCTCCAATTTTTCTCCATGCAGCAAAATGTCATTTCTGCATTGTTTTATATAATTTATATCATATACTATTTTCTGCACTAAATTATTTAACTTTGGGGAATGACAGATGACAGATGAGTATGTTGCTTGCTTTTCTTTTTTAATTTTTAATGTTTATTTATTTTTGAGAGACAGAGCATGAGAAGGGGAGGGCAGAGAAAGAGGGAGAGAGATAGACAGCATGATTGGGGAAGGGCAGGGAGAGGGGGAGACACAAAATCTGAAGCAGGCTCCAGGCTCTGAGCCCTCAGCACAGAGCCTGATGCAGGCTCAAACTCAGGAACCATGGGATCATGACCTGAGCCAAAGTCAGATGCTTAACCAACTGAGCCATCCAGGTACCCTGTGTTGCTTGTTTTTAACAATGAAGAAGCACTCTGCCATATTTTTGCCTTGTCTGCCAGGGTGCTCAGTGTGAAAGTCAATACCCCACAGATCTCAACTTTATTTGTCACTTCTTAAGAAGGGTGACTTCATACAGTCTAATTGCATTAACTAGCTTCTCTCTGGTCTCTCTAACTTATTATATTATCTTCTCAGGACTGCTGTAACAAAGCACCACATACTGAAATTTATTACCTCTGAGTTCTGAAGAACAGTAGTTCTGAAGTCATAAATCAAGGGACATCCTCCCCCTAGGCTCTAAAGAAGAGTCTTTCCTTGTCTCTTCCTAGCTTCCTAGCTTCTGATGATTTCTAGCAATCCCTGGCCTTCCTTGGCTTCCAGCCACATTACTCCAACTTCTGACTCCACGTTTGCATGGCTATCTTTCCTCTGTGTGTCTCCACTGTGTGTTTACCTAACCTTCTTATAAGGACACTAGTCCGTGGATTTAGGGCCTACACCAACTCAGACAATTTCATCTTTACCTAACTGATTATATCTGCAAAGACCCTAGTTCCAAATAGGGTCTCAGTATGAGGTTCCAGTGGACACGTCTTTGGGGGTGTTCTGTTCAACCCACAACACTCATCATGGCTCATATGGCCTTCATGGCACCCATCACGATCTGAGTATTCTTTTAGTATTATATATGTTCTTTGTTTACTATTTGAACACTTCTGACACCTTTTCTGCTCCAACATACTGGACTATTAGTTTTATGAGAACTGGGCCATTTGATATTACTCCATACTGAAAGTTTGGCATCTAGTAGGAACTTGAAAATATTTTTGTTCAATTAATTATTTAACTGATTTAGAGCCTGATTTTAATAGCTTCTCCCTAATACAATGTGTTTCCCTTTTTAATTTTTTAAATTCTTATTTTATCTTTATTTTTTAATGTAATCTCTACCCACAACGTGAAGCTTGAACTCATGACCCTGAGACCAGGAGTTGCGTGCTCAACTGACTGAGCCCACCAGCCGCCCCCTGTGCTTCACTTTTTTAAAATTGATTTTGAGTTCTCCTACTTATCTTTGACTAGCCACCTAAAATTCTTTTGAGAACAAAAGGTAGAGAAGAAATTACAAACAAATAAAAGGCAGTTGTTTAGAACTCACAGTGTATTTTTCCTGAGAAATAATGTGATGAATCATGATTAGATCCCCAGGCCATCCTTTAGAGTTAAAAGTTTTTAAAGTTAAAAAGTTGAAAGCATTTTTAACTTTAATGTATCAGAAATATATATTGGAATGCAAAAGGCTAAAAAATAATAGTGTTTTCTGTGTAGTTTCTTTCAATGAGCATATGGGAGTAGGACTGTGCGGGTACCTGGCATACAGTGGGAGGCCAGGAAATGTTAAATGCATTCATTAATAAAAGCCAAGGAAGCTACCAAGGTACCTAGCCTACCATAGGCTCTCTTTCCTTGCTACAGAAAATATGATGAGGTGTTAGGGCATAGTAGGTGGGGTTTGGATTTGAATTGTTGTTGTTGTTGTTGTTTGATGTTTGTTTGTTTTACTACTTTCGGCTGTCTTCTGTTTTCAGCTCCCCTGGGGAATACTTACTGCATCTCTGGAGAGACCTTTATGTTTGGTTGCCCTAAACAGAACCCCACTTTGGACTAAGTTTTCTGAATCACGTCTTTCCCTGAGTCCCTCATTATTATGCTGAGCATATCGTACAGCCAAGAACTTGGGATAATCCTTAATGAAAACCATCCTGAAATGTGATACCAAATGTAGCTGATGTCACAATTCATACACTTATTTGAAAATGAATCCGAGGAGGAAAAAAGGGAGATGTGAGGGCAAAAGGCAGATCATCCGTGATCTTTACTGTCTTAGTTACAGAGACCACCAGAGGGACAGAGAATGTTCTAGAATGATTTTCACTACAGTGGTAATTGCTTTATACCATTTCATTGACTTTTCTCCCTCCTCTCCCCCACCCCTTTTTTAAATGTTTTATTTATTTTTGAGACAGGGAGAGACAGAGCATGAACAGGGGAGGGTCAGAGAGAGGGAGACACAGAACCCGAAACAGGCCCCAGGCCCTGAGCTGTCAGCACAGAGCCCGACGTGGGGCTCGAACCCACGGACCGCGAGATCATGACCTGAGCTGAAGTCGCCCGCTTAACCGACTGAGCCACCCAGGCGCCCCTACCCTCCCCTTTTTTTAATGGAACAAGAGCACTCAGCTGTGGAATGGATGAAACATCAAAGACAGATAACAACATAACAACCCCAGTTCCCTTGTAGGAGGGCATGTGGTTGACTGACAGTGCTTTTTGAGTCCATGGTATGAGTTCACAAATACATTTTAGGGGTCCCTGAAAGTCATTCTGGCAGATGACATCACCTATGGCAAGGATCAATCATACTGGGAATAGAATAGTAACCTTTCTGTTTGTGACTCCTTCCTGAATGCACTGACATATTCTTTGAAAGACATTTCCTCTTCAAAGCAGACAGGAGCATGTTCCATGGACCTCATAGACAGTCATTAAAAGCTGGAGCGACCATGGGTGCTGTGATTTGGCCTCATCAGAAGCACACAGCACTCCTCACTGATATTCATGTGTGTCATGTGAAAGCAGCCAAGCAAATCCAGTAGTTCACCTGATTCCCCAGACTTTTGCTAAAGGCTAGATTAAAAGAAGAGCAGCATTCACTTTCTTTCTGAATTTAGTGGTATCATGTTAAGAGGCATCGCTTTTCTTTTTTGCTGAATTTTTTCATTAAGGGAATGTGAGTATTTTAAAAGAAAAACCCAAAATTCTCAGGGAGTTATCACAACATGAGTTTATTTCTGGGTTATATCACTGTCCAGTGCAGTTGTTTCTGGACAATTATCTTTCTACTGGTCAAGGACCTACAGTCCTTCCATCTTGAGTCGCCACTCTCTGTCAGCATCTTCTCCATTCAGAGGGTGGGTGGAGAAAGAGGATGGGGTATCAAACACGGGAGGTTGTTATGAGTTAGGCTTAGAAGTGGTTCACTTCATTTCTGCCCAAATTCCATTGGCTAAAACTCATCATGTGCCCCACTTAACAGCAATGGAAACCGAAATATGTTGTATAGCTGGATGCTCAGGGAGAAGAAGTAATAGGTATAGTAATCATCTAGTTAATTTATGCTCTAAATGGCAATGTTTAGAGAAGTAGGTCTCTCTCATAAGCAAGATGATGTAGGAGGAGCAGCAGATCTGGCCTTAAGTTAGGTTTCCTGGGGCATCAAGTACGGAGGTTTAGAACCAGTATATAGCCTTTGGCACCCCAATTACGACACACTCCTCTGGGCAAACCGAGGTTATTCTCAACTTGCCATGCATTATTGGGCATGATTCCAGTCATTTCTTAAGAAATTGAGACACAGAGAAAGAAAGTGCTTATTCTAGACCACATAGCTAATTGTGGCAAAGTGGCAAGAACAATGTTGATATCAATATACTGTTGAGTTTGCTTCTCTTTCTCTCTCGATAATACTTGCATATGCATGCATGTGAAGGTATCCGTACACACATATGTATGTGCATATACATATATGCATATATATGTTAAAGAATTTGAGGATTTTAGTTAGTATTAACTAAAATCTACTTTTGATGCATCATTGTTTTTTTAACACTGTAATTAAGAACAACTGACTTATGACAAAGAAAAGCAGTCTATTTAGCTTGCTTTTGGGACCAAATAAATAAACCAAACCACTGATTGATTAAATAAATAAATAAATAAATAAATAAATCGAAATTATTTGTTAGCAAACATTTATGTAGTGTCTATGATATGCAAGACACCAAGAGCCCTAAAATTATTTACTCACTTAAATCCTCACTTAGGGAAGTACAATAAAGACTTGGATTACAAGTAACTTGTTCTGCGAGTGTTCCACAAGATGAGAAAACATTTCTAATAAATTTTAACTTGCTAAACAAGTGATGTCTTGCAACATGAGTAGTAAGTGATGCTGAACATCACATGATCACAACTGAGCCAATGTTTCTTCTCTCTCTCTTGCTACGGGATTGTGGGTGATCATCTCTCATGCTCAGATGCTCAGTCTCAGGCTGCAGTGTTTGGCAGAAATCAGTGATTTTTCAGAACATTGGAAGGTGCCCATAACTGGCATTAGTGTATTTTTTTTGTCACTTCAAAGCATCTATGTATAGACCTTTGCTTTTCCATACCAGAGTAAGCTTAGGAATGCTTTACTTCATTTTAGGTCAGGCTGCCTGCAAATATAGACCCTTTCCTCTGTTGTCTTATTGCCAGTTATATTAAATACAGCATATGACAGAAGTTTATTAATGCTGGATGTAGCCAATATCTATATGAGTGTATACAATGTCCCCCATGCAGAAAAAGATTCCATTGAACCAATAGATAGCACTGATTCCGTTAGTGATAGCAAAAGTCGTCCTACACAATAATTCTCCTCTCTCTGGTCTCCCTCACATTAGCCATGAAGGTTTTCAAAGGTAAGTGCATATTAATTTGTTTATTTTCTTTATATTTTATATTTTCTTTATTATTTTGTATTACAGTATTGCAATCATTTTTATAGGAATGTTTTTGGGTTGTGGAATGAATCATCTGAGTTTCCATTATTATGGGGAAATTTGCTTTGATATACAACTGCTTTGGATTACAAGCATGTTTCAGAAGCAAATTATGCTCATAAACCAACATTTTACTGCACTATTGTTATTCCTATATTAGAGATTAAGAAATTGAGGCCCAGGAGGGTTAAGTAAGTTACCACAGTTACATAAGTAGTGACAGAGCAGGATTTGAACTTAGAAAGTAACTTCTCAGCCAGTTCTCCTAGCTGCTACATTATGGTGCCCCATAGCGGATCATAAAGAGGCAGAGCAGGTCTCATGCAGATACAGAGGTTTCTTACAAATTCCAAGTATCCAGGTTCTTTCTATATTTCATCTACTGTCTCTGCTTTACTTTATGGCATGAAAACAAAGAGGCTGCCCTTCCCTCTCACTCCCCCGAGGCAATATACTTCTTTATGTGTAATGGAGGAGAGGGATTGGTTTCGTATCTTGAGTCTGCTTCTCCCTGTGATTCATTGGCCCAAACTTGCCCAGTATGCCTCCCATCTCTGAACTAATCACTGGCAAGGGGCTGAGTTAGCATGATGGATTGGCTTAAGTTCAGGTCAATTGTTTGGTATAAAGTAGATAATAAAGAATCAATCATAAGATCTATTGTAGACACCAACACTTCTAGGCATAAACCTGATTCAAATGCATTGCCTCATTAGCTTATTCAAGTGACACATAGCAGTTCATGGTATTCCCTTATAATGAAATGACATTTTAAAATGTTGGAGCACTTTTACATATGTTGTCTCATTTCCCAATTAGTAGGCAGTACAAGTTTTATGATCCCTACTCCTTAAATGAGGAAACAGATGTTCAGGAAGGAGGATGTGTGTTTTTCAAAGATACACCACTAGCTTGTGTGAGAGCAAAGATTTGAACCTGTGTCTCTTGACACACAGTGCAGCCATTATCAACTAAGTACTCTGTCTTCATTAGATGTGAAGTCACACACTAACGAGCAATCTCTGGGCAGGGTAGATATCTAACTGGGTCATTTTAGGCTGATTTTATTTATTTTAAAGTTTCTTTAGCAGGACTTACGCATTTTGTATTTGTCTTGATTCTCTTGGGCAATTTCTAACTAGATTTTGCCTCTTATACTCAGCCTAAATGTTCTACTTTTTCTATCCCTAAGGATTTGGGCTGTTAAAAATTTTTAATGCTGGAAGCTTTTTATGCATGAAGAAAAAGTTTAGGAAGAACATTATAGCAGCCAAATCTCTAGGACATGATGCACTTCCTCTGCGAGGAATTAAAACTTTTAGAATCTCTTTGTTTCATTAAAAGCATAAGAACAAGCATTAATTAACAGGAAAATTATTAAAATAATGCATAAAACATGTCCTGCTGGTCGCTGGAGTCTGATAGTCTTAATTCTCTTTTCTTTTTATTTTGCTCTGTCCTATAAATAGTATCCAGAGCTTAACCACGATGCCATAAATTAATTCATTTGAGAGAACTAACTGTAATGATAACCATAGTAGGGGCGTGACTTTTAGCATTGTCATGTTCAGAGACTTTGGAGTTTATGATGTAGTGAGGCCAAGAATTGGTGCACCATGGCTCTGAGGGGTCAGTATGTTGTTGACTTTGTCATGACCCTTGTTAAGTTCTGAATTTTATAGAAATGATGAAAAAAGCTGGAAATATTCTATAATGCCTAGAACATAACAGACACCTAATACATATATATTTCTTGATAAATGCTGAATAAGTGAACACCCACCTTTTTGAAATGAGAAAAGTAAAAACCCAGAGAGGGAAAATACTGGTTCAAGTTTATGGCATATCCAATACCAAGATGCAATACTCTTGATTCCTAGTCTAGTGCCAAGATATGAGTTGAGAAAAGGCCTTCATGCAAGTGTCAAAGCAAGTTATCTAAATAAAATATATAAAAATAAATAGTTATGCAGAGTTATAAGAAAGGTGCTCCTTAACTGAGCAGGTCTTTAATGTAGGGGTGGATTCAAATTATGTGAGGATCATGAGATAACTTAGTTTAGGATTGGTAGAAGCAGCAAGGTGTGGATTTTAAAGTGAGGGTTTCAAAGAGTCTTGGTGGGCAAACTGTCTGTTAATTCTTTATATTGAAGAGTTCTGGGAAGTTTCTATAATAGCAAATAAGTCGTTTACCTGGGGAAGAGTCTTTTGAAATGGTAAAGTTGTGTTGTGGAAACAGTGGAATAGTAAAGTTGTGGAAACAGTGGAATAGTAAAGTCATATAGACAAAGTAAGCTATATGGTTTCCGTTCCCAGAAGGAAAAGACAGAAAAGCTGCAGGTCTCCAGAGAGGAGGGCAGCACAAGGTAGAGCAATGGATACAGTGGCAGTAACTTAGGAAAGACTCAGGAACATCTCCATAGGGAGAAAGAGCCCATGATTTATGTCTTTCCACTTACATTCCTTCTTGGGTGGGAAAGCTTCTATGGAAAACCTAAAAATTATTTTATTGGAGAGTTTGAGGCATAAAGAGGTAAAACCGTGTTCTTTTGTGCTAAGGAAATAAGGAATTGTTTTGGAAATTAAGCAAAAATTAGATATCTGTAGGACAAGGCTATGTGCTGAAAATTATTGTTGATTTATTTTTTATTTTTTATTTTTGAGAGAGAGAGAGAGACAGAGACAGAGACAGAGACAGAGCATGAGCAGACAGGGAGACACAGAATCTGAAGTAGGAACTAGGCTCTGAGCTGTCAGCACAGAGCCCAATGTGGGGCTTGAAGCCACGAACCATGAGATCATGACCTGAGCTGAAGTCAGATGCTCAACCGACCGAGCCACCCAGGGGCCCCTGTGCTGAAAATTATTGAATAGCAAAACAAAATAAACCTAGCCAAAACCCCACCTACAACAGTAACAAAAACAAAACACCCTTTTAATTTTAAAAGAATACTTTACCTGCAACCTTTGTAACAATGGTTGGTTAACTGATCACTCTGAAATTGTTTTCTATTGATTGGTGTCTAGGTCACAGTTATTTTTATGAATCTGTTACTTAGTAGGTGTAATATTTATTTATGGCTTAAATTTTGCAAATAGTTTTATGTCAAAATTTCCCAAGAATAGAAATGGATTATTCGAGGTTCAATGGGCTGTTGATGACTTTTCATTGAATTCCCTAGGACTGCCCTTGGTGTTAGTATGCTTATTGAGAATCGCCAGGCTGGGATTCATAATGATGTTCACTTGCAAAGGCCTACAGTTACAGTAGGTGACATTGTGAGATTTTCTAGATTATCAAGTACTTTTGAGTCTGCTATTTTCTCTTAGTTTTTGTGTCTCTTCAAACACAAAATAAGTTGTTTGAGGTCCAACTAGTCAAGTTTTCTTTGTTTTTTGACTATCTCTTCTTATCATAATCCATCTTCCTTCTCCATGACTCTACTATATATAATGCAAATGGAGGCTTTCATTCTCTAATACCCAAGAATACGTAGATTCCTGGACTTGGAAACCCTATACTTATTCATGACAAATGGGTTACATTTCCCACTTTCCACTTTTCTCCTGACTACATTCACAATTCTCAGTCCTCAGATGGGACTTTGAATGTCATAAAGTGGGGGAAAAAAACTCCAATTTGCAGTAAAGAACTTGACTGTGAAGTCAAGCTGGGGGATCCAGAGCTGAAAAAAATCTCTGTGCTGGTACCTAGCATGAGAGCCAAACATGACAGAATCGAAGTGTTTAAGGAACAGGCACCCCTCCCGATGATCACTTTCTTTCTTTTCTTTTTTTCCAGTTACTATTTATTTAATGCCAGTATAGTAGAAATACTATCATATTAGTTTCAGGGGTACAATGTAGTCATTCAGCAATTCTGTCTATACATTACTCAGTGCTGATCATGATAAGTATGCTCTTCATCCCCTTCACCTTTCTCACCCACCCCCCACCCATCTTCCCTCTGGAAACCATCAGTTTGTTCTCTATGATTAAGAGTCAGTTTTTTAGTTTGTCTCTTTTTTTCTTTGTTCATTTGTTTCTTAAATATACACATGAATGAGGTCATACGGTATTTACCTTTCTCTGACTTATTTCACTGAACATTATACTCTCTAGATGCATCCATGTTGTAAATGGCAAGATTTCATTCTTTTCATAGCTGAATAATGTTCCATTGTATATATTTATACTACATCTTCTTTGTCTATGCATCTATTGATGGACACTTGAGTTGCTTCTATAATTTGGCTATTGTAAATAATGCTTCAATCAATATAGGAGTGCATATATCTTTTCAAATTAGTGTTTTCATATTGTTTGGGTAAATACCCAGTAAAGTACCAGCATACTGTTTTCCATAGTGGTGGCACCAGTTAGCATTCCCACCAACACTGTAAGAAGGGTTCTTTCTCTCCACATCGTTGCTAACATTTGTTGTCTCTTGTGTTTTTTATTTTAACCATTCTGACAAGTGTGAGGTGATATCTCCCCAGATCCCTTTCAATTCTTTCACAATACAGATGAAGAAATTGAGTCCCCTTGCACAGAAAGGAAAAGTGATCTGAAAGCAAGAAACCAAGAAAGCAAGAGACCAAGAAAACATCTTGGTCTCTAATGTATTTTAACATAAAAATTAACATTGGCAAAGCCATTGAATTGTGGGGGATTTTTTTTTTACTACCTTCTTTGTTCAAAAATTTTTTCATTAAAATGTTTAGTTTGTGATTATTCGCAGCATTGGTAACAACAGCTTGAGTATGGACTGGGTCTTCCTTCTGAAAATATCAAACTACTTTCAAGTCTTTTACCTCAGTCAGCATAACGTGGCACATATCATGCTCATTCTAGCAGATCTTAAGGGCTATTAACAAAACATTAATACACATTAGGTATATATTCATATTTCATTGTAAACGTATTTACCAATTTTGTTCTTGTCAGATATAATACTGAGTTCAAAGAAGCAGATCCTGGGAGGGCAACATTGGCTGC
Source organism: Panthera tigris (assembly GCF_018350195.1). Taxonomy (NCBI): domain Eukaryota; kingdom Metazoa; phylum Chordata; class Mammalia; order Carnivora; family Felidae; genus Panthera; species Panthera tigris. The sequence goes on along the minus strand of NC_056670.1, from coordinate 68,256,929 downwards.
CCAAGACAAAATACAAATATCAGAAGGTTAACACTGATTCTTTTAAAAAGTCTTTCTTTCAATGTTTGAATATTATTAGTCATGACCTCCATGCAAACACTGAATAACATTAATGTGTTCATTGGTAGGAGGGATTATGCAACCCCCCTCCCCACCCCTCCAACTCTTGGGAAACCTAACTAAGCATTTTATGTGTATAAATGCTCCCTTCCTGTTTTTTTTTTTCTCTCTTTAAAGGTAGAGCAAACAAGACTCATGACAGACATTAATGTCCTATTGTAAAAGGACAAAAACAGATGTAGCAGAAGGTCTCCAGGTTGTCTTGCTTTCAACCCTCACCTTTTTAATTTTCCCTTTCTGCCTTTTTTTGGGGGGCTATCTTCCCTGCCCCTGAATCTTAATGAATTCAAAAAACTGCAAGACTTGCTAAAACAGTTCTTGAGAGTAACGTTCTGAGAATTATCAGAACAGCACTGCACAGGTGATCCTGAGCAAGAGGCATGCAAACTAGAACAGAACTAGAACAATCACCCACTGTTCTGTGAGTTTTGTAGCGGCAGTTACAGACTAACATGGTTACCTGAGCCCAGCTACACAGACACATTCCCTCTTTTGCACTCACTTTTATGGAACTCTGGCCCAGTTTTGACTCAGAGTTATCACATCTCAGGTCCCCGCTGAAATGTATCAGCTGAGCAAAGTCTTCATTGGAGCCATTTCAACTATTTTCTGTTCACACTTTGAAATAGTAACCAGCCAAATCCTGCTCACTCTAATATCTACTCTTGCAAATCCTTATTCACCCCTAAGGATGAGTGTATGCCCTGTATTCTGTCTCAGCCAATCCAGAGATTCCTTTATTATGGCATTTAACATACTGAATGACAATTGTCTCTGTTACTCTCAAGGGAACATAAGCTCCCTGAAGACAGGGACTTTGTCTTATATTGATCTGTAGAGACGCTCATATATTGCCTTTTTAAAAAATATATATAATTTATTGTCAAATTGGTTTCCATACAACACCCAGTGCTCATCCCAACAAGTGCCTTCCTCAATGTCCATCACCCACTTTCCCCTATCCCCCACCCCCCATCAACCCTCAGTTTGTTCTCAGTATTTAAGAGTCTCTTACAGTTTGCCTCCCTCCCTCTCTGTAACTTGTTTTTCCCCCTTCCCCTTCCCCATGGTCTTTTGTTAAGTTTCTCAGATCCACATATGGACACTCATGTATTTCCAAAATGAATGAATGACTGAATTCAGTTATGTAGGCACAAAGTGATGATACTTCCTTATTAAGCCTGCTTCATTTGAAATCTAGTCATACTTCTTAACCTGGCCGGATCTCCGTAATTAACTATGTCCAAAGAATGTATATATGGAGAAATGAGAGTAACTGAAGAACTGCTCATTATCACCAATCTCTAAGGAAAACTCTCTGGGTTTCATTTCCATTATTCAGTTGTCACCACGTGGTTCAGATGATGTTAAACAAGTTAATCACGATTGATTTGTTCTTGAAAAATTAGTGCTGGACACTAAACCTGGTAGCACTGTTCTCATGTTAGGGTTATCTCTGCTCCCACCTTCCCCATCTTCTTCCCTTAAGTTGTTTTGGTAGGTTTAAATATCATAGGTATGTTTAAGTTTCTGTACAGATCCCCATAGTACTGACTTGATACGTGATGGTTCCTTTGGATGGATAAGTGTTGTCATTTTCTAGACTGGCTGTTTCTTTGAAGACCCAAATTTCTTACATATGACTCAGTATCCTTGGGGATGAGGTCCTGATTGATTCAATTTCTTAATCTCAGCTAAGAAAAAATGCTTCTTTCTCTTTTGTTTTCTCTCTTATAGAGTAGGGAATATAAAATATGGCTTATTGGACTTACGTTAGTAACTCAGAGCATGGTACATAGTAGATGCTCCTTAAGTGTTCACCGAGTGAGAGGAAAACATACAATTAGAGGTTACAGTCATTGCAACAAGTCATGGTAGAAATGAGACCAGGAACCATCAGAGGTCAGAAGAGAAGTAGGGTTACACAACCATATTTGGTGTCCTCTGTTTCTTCTTGTCATTATTTCTCTTCTCCTTAGCCTTCAACCTGAAGGAAAAGAATCCCTAGACTGTTTCATCAGATTTTACTGTTCTCCAAATCTGTTCTTCAAAGTGTATACTGTGGATTTTAGTTCCACAAGGTGCAGATGTTGCCTTGTCACACAGTGTATGGGGATGCTGGAAAAAGCCACTTGTCTCTTCATTGTTCCAGGAACTCTGATGGCTTCCTCCTACAACCCACATGTGGGACAAAATGGAGGTGCTGAAGAGTTGACAGAACTGGGCTTAGCCTTTGGCCAACGATGGGAGTTGGTAGATGAAAACCACAGCCTCTTTGTCTCTTAGGTGGGATAACTCTGAGATGCATTCAATGTTGTCATCTAGAAGTCCCCAGAAGTGACCTGCTAATTAACACGCCCTATATTTTCTTTCTTCCTTGTCCTGTTTCCATTCTCTACTTCCTTAATGAACTATTTGTATTCAAATCCTTATCTTAGTTCCACTTCTCAGGGAACCAGTGCTAAAATATACATCAAATGGCTTTCTTAGTCAAAGAAGTTTCTAAAGTATTGGGTTAAAGTTACACAGGTGTCTGCTTCCCAGAGTCTTTAATATGCTAATATTTATTATGAATATCAAAGGGAGGGGAATTGATGTGGATTATTCCCAAACTTAATTAGTATGGTCTTTCGCTGCCCCCCAACCCCAAGCACTTTCTGAGATTAGTTTGTAAGTAACAAACTTGGGAATTTTACTTTTGGGACATGCTAACACCACCGAAACCTTCTTAGAAGACATATATTGTAACAAGATGATTAGCCTTAAAGGACTAGGAATTTTTATGTTGGAATTACTAGTTATGAGTAGTTCAAATAACACATCATAGTTTTCAAAGGGTAGGAAACTCTGAACTGTTGTGAAGGTGTAACTTCACCTCCATTGTGGACGATTTGGAGCAGACATTGTGGTCTTGGTGAGCAGACAGTTAACTCAAATGATGGGGTCACCTCAGTCCCCAAAACCCTGGCAAGGAAGTAATGGCAATGGTACATATGGTAACATTTTAAACTTTGTGGGTTCGATAGAAATACAACATTCCGATCTGAAAAGACATGATTCCCGCTTACAAATGAGGAAACTGAAGCTCTCAGAAAGGTTAAGTGAAGTATCCAAAGACACACAGCCAAAAAAAAATGACAAGTCAAGGGCCAGGAGTTTGAACTCCATCCTGGTCTAGTGCTCTTTTCTCTATTCTGCATGGTTTCTGTGTGACGTGGGAGCAAGAAGTTTGGAATAGAGAGACAGACTGGAGACCATGTAAGAATCTGGAGGAGAACAGAGGTTTGTATTACAGGCTCTTAAGTTAGTGGGTCTTTGTATCTTTGGACAGAAATCAAAGTCCGTGTTCCCCTTTCACTTTCATTTCCTTTCTGTTTCTTTTTCCTTAGACACATTATGATGGCCAAGGTAATGGACCAGATTTCCACTCCAGAATATCTTAGGTCACAACCTCTTCTCTCTACTTATTTACATCTTTCTGAGAAACCCAGTTTGGGGACCACACGTTTGACTTTTCTTGCATTAACACTACTTTCTTATTCTTGAAAAGGACTAGAAGTGATACAAGTTTGTTTTTTTTTTTTAATCCTTCAGTACTTATTATTTTAAATAGTATTTTAAATAGTGAGAGCTTAATGATCGGAACAGGAAAACTAGAAGCAAGGCTTCCAGTTCCAGATGCGGGAAAAAATCCACTGGAGACCTTTTAAAAGAAAATAAAATGGATGTTGCAAAGCTGTCCTTTGAGTTTTTCTACTTTGCCTTGGAGTTTCTGAGTAATAAATATGTGAGCCAAGTCACTGCCACAGTTCAACTGTACATCACTTAGTCTTTCTCTACTTTCTGTGGTTCTTAATATGTCTAATACTCTGAAGACAATTCTAAGAGATTCTGACAATGACAAATGCTTTATGAATCCTTGTAGGTAAAATTAAAAGAAATAATAAAAACAAAACCAAACACTTAGTCATATAGAAATTCTGGTTCTTAGAAGTGGGGTACAATGCAGTGGTTTTCAATTCGCTCCGTACCATAAATACACAGGACGTATGGTACCTCATGATGCTTCTGTTATGAACTTACCCACCACTGGCTACGGCGTCACTTCTTTCTCAAGAGAGTCTTCCTGAAAAATGATTTTTTTGCAAATCTGGTACCTTAATACTGATGCTATTTTAAAGAATATATTGAAAATAATTAAACATTTAACAACAATTATTTCAACACTAAAACTTCATCTCCAGTGGCAGAGCGTGAGTCCATACTCTTGTAAAACATGTAGAACAGTAGATATGTATATCAATGAAAAAGTAAAAGCTTCCCTTTCCTCTTACCCTACCCTCCAAATTCTGTTCCCTTCCTCAATAAACACTATCTAAGGTTTGCGGTTGTATCCTCCCTAAACAGGAGACCATTTAAGGGACTTCCATTGTTGTTATTGTTGTTGCTATTTTTACTGTTTCAAACAATGCTGCATTTTGTGCCCATGGCCAGCGTTTTCAGTCTGAAGAGTATACCTATGTTAAACTCTGGCAGACACTGCTGATGCCTCCAAAGGGCTAGAACAACGTAACACGTGCATCAACAGTCTGAGGTAGGACCCATTTCCTCCCTTTGCCAGTACTGAATGTTAGCACTTCAGTTTTCTCAAGTTGGCAGTAGAAAAATGGCTCTGCTATTTCAGTTTGCATTTACTTGATCACTAGAGAGATTAAAACCAACTTTTTAACAGTCTTTTTGGCCATGTGACTTCTTCTTTAGGAATTATTTATTCATAACTTCGCTGATTGCTTACCTGTTGTGTCTCAACTCCAGATCCACCCTTCTAGAGTCTACTCTGTCGTGCTGGAGCCGCAGCCTTGATATCTTGGATTCCTCTGTCATCCTTGCTTCCTTGGGTCTATCAGCTTAGGGAGTCAATATTAGAAGGTGATTGGAAAGCGCCGAAATGGGAGAAGGAATTTCACGTTTTTTTTTCCTGTTGCTGTTAGCATTGCTCCGGCAGCAGCAGTGAGCTCTAACTTTTCTGGCTTCTCCCAGCCTCCCCAGAACCCTACATCTTTATTTTTTTGTTCCCCTGACCCTAGAAGGGATAGCTGCTTCCTACAGTTAACATGTCTACATTGCCCTACAGTTACTTCTTTTCTCCTTCAGCGCTCTGACACCTTGGGCAACCAATTTACTGTATTAAATCCCCTGTTCAAAAGACTTAGTGTGTTTCTCTCTTACTGACTGGCCCTTGACTATTGGCTGATTTATCAGTTAGGATATTTGTAGTAGTATTATTAATTTTCAAGAACTCTTTCTAATTTAACACATTGCTTTAAATGTTGTAAATATATTCTCTCCGTGCAAGATCTCCACGTTCTTATTTTTGTGTCTTAGCTTGAAGTTTTCTAGAAAACATAACTTGAGGCAAAGATTATATGAAAATGATTTAGTAGAGGATGCAAACTATGGCCCCCACATAAGGCGGGGAGAAGAGAAAGTAAATGCAGAATGGTCACTTACTGAGCCGGCCACAGCCTCAGAAGGAAAAAAAAGAAAGCATGGCCAATTTATCAGTCCTTCGGAGCCAATGATGCCATATGGAATCACTGTGTCTTGATATAGATTGGGGGAAAAGGATGAGAGATTTATGTATAGGCTTCTTTCTTAATCTTGTTCCCTACCACCCATTGCTCAAACTTGGCCCCACCATAGTTGCCTTTGAAGCATTTCCCTACCACTCCTCCCCTTGGCAGAGCCCAAGGGAATCAGAGCTGCTGGAGATATGACAGAGTTGGGCACTGAAGTGACTGGGACCCCACTGCAGCAGGCACAATAATGCCATGCTGGAACCCAATCTCAAGTCCTTCAAGGAGAGTGAGAAACCCAGAAGTGAACCCCAGGGTCTCCACCAAACAAGCGGTCTAGACATAGGAGCAGATGGGAATGACCAAATCTGGGCAAACACAACCTGTCTACACTATGAGTAAATATGGTACAATATTGATCTGTTTCTGCTTTCTACAATCTATTCCACTGATCTATTTGTCAATAATTCTTTATATTTACATTGTTTTATAAAATGATCTTTCCCACTCCTGTGTATTTTACAGTGTTAATAATTTTAGAATCCTAAATCTTCTTGAGATCTTTATAGGAAGTGCTTGATTTATTGATTAATTTAAACAGAACTAACATCTATAAATCTTCCCAGGCAGAAAAAATGACTTGTCTTTCCATACATTTGGTGTTATTTGAGCTTCCACAGTTTTTTCATCTATTTTATCTTATTAAGTTTTTATTTTAATCCCAGTGCAGTTAACACACAGTGTTATATTAGTTTCAGGTGTACAATACAGTGACTCAGCAATTCTATACATTAGTCAGTGCTCATCACGACAAGTGCACTCCTTAATCTCCATCATCTGTTTCATCCATCCCCCACCCACTTCCCCTCTGGTAACCATCAGTTGTTCTCTATAGTTAAGGGTTTGTTTCTTGGTTTGTCTCTCTTTTTGTTTTCCCTTTGTTCATTTATTTTGTTTCTTAAATTCCACATGAGTGAAATCATATAGTATTTGTCTTTCTGTGACTGACTTATTTTGCTTGGCATTATACTCTGTAGCTCATCCATGTTGTTGTAAATGGCAAGATTTAATTCTTTTTTTATGGCTGAATAATATTCATTAAGTGCATATATATATATATATATATATATATATATCATATCTTTACTCATTTGTCTATCAGTGGATACTTGGATTGCTTCTATAATTTGGCTATTGTAAATAATGCTGCAATTAACACAGGGGTACATATTTCTTTTTGAATTAGTGCTTTCATATTCTTTGGATAAGTACCCAGTAGTACAGTTACTGGATCATACGGTAATTCTATTTTTAATTTTTTGAGGAACTTCCATACTGTTTTCCAGGATGGCTACACCAGTTTACGTTCCCACCAACAGTACATGAGGGTTCCTTCTTTCTCTACATTCTCACCATAACTTGTTTCTTTTTTTTCTCAAAAAATTGCTTCTACAATTTTTTAAAAATTATTTCCTTCCCATCTTGCATATCTCTTGTATTTTGCTCCTAGGTTTTATTGCATTATGTGATATTTTCCCCCACAATACCATTTTCTGCTTGGTTATTTCTGGCCATTTGTATATTGTTGGTGTTACTGACTTCAGTCACCTCCTAGTGCTTTCCCATTAGTGATAATAATTAGCCAGTAGTTTTTTTTAATGTAGATAAAAGCAACACAGCTTTATCTCTTTTTCACTATTTATACATTTTATTTATTACTGTTTTTATTTTATTTTCCCATCCTGTTCAATGTTGATTACTAAGTATAATAGTGGGCATTCTTAATTCTTTTATGGGAATGCTTTTAAACATTTTACCTTTGAAAATAACATTAGATTTTTTAATAAATATTTTATCAATCTAAGGAAAATATCTATAGACATTTTATCAGTTTAAGCTTGTTGAGAGGTTGATTTCAAGCACAAAGTATTAAATTTGTGAAATAGTTTTCTGGCATCTTTTTTTTTTTTTTAATTTTTTTTTTAACGTTTATTTATTTTTGAGACAGAGGGAGACAGAGCATGAATGGGGGAGGGTCAGAGAGAGGGAGACACAGAATCCGAAACAGGCTCCAGGCTCTGAGCTGTCAGCACAGAGCCCGACGCGGGGCTCGAACTCACGGACCATAAGATCGTGACCTGAGCCGAAGTCAGCCGCTTAACCGACTGAGCCACCCAGGTGCCCCTCTGGCATCTTTTTATCAAGAAGATTATATTGTCCTTATACTTTAATCTGCTAATTGCAATCTTTTCAATAGTAAATTTCCTAATGTTAAGTACCATTGCATTATTGGGATATAATGGTTATAATTTATTTCTCTTTTACTATACTACTAGATTGGATTTGCTAATATTTATTAAAGATGAGATATCTATAAACATAAGTGAGACTGACCTTTTTCTACTTTTGTGTTGTCCTGATGTGTGGTAAGTATTGGGTTACACTAGGCTTGGAGATTGAGTACATATATTTTCTAGAAGAGTTTGTAACATAGCAATTAGCTGTTTTCTTGAACGTTTTGAGGAATTAGCCAAAGAAGTCATCTAGGTATGATAACAATAGAAAATTAACTACTTTTAAAGTACTTCTATAGTTACTACCCTGTTCATTTAAATTTGGAATTGATATTTTTCTATAAAATCAGTTATTTCAATCAAGATTTTTCAAATGTATTGATAATGTTGTATGCAATATATACTTTTGAAAGCCTCTTATATATTAGAAATTATGACTTTTTCATTCCCAGATATTGTGACTTCTTTCTTTCTTTCCTAAGTAGATACTCTATAAATTTAATAAATTCATTGATTTTAAAAACAAAAGCAAGATTTTAATTGAAACTTTTTTGGTTTGGTCATTTTTTTATTTACAATTTGTTTTTTCCCCTTCAAACATAAACATCTATGGCTATTAATTTTCCTATGAAAGTAGTGTTGATCTCATAAATGGAGTTAGTGTTCACATTGCCATTAACTTATAAAACATTTTAATTTATTTCCATCTTTGACTGCTTAGTCATTAAGGTATAATTGACATACTGCCCATATGTGAAATATAAAATTTGACAAGTTTTGACGTACAGATACATATATGTGAACCCATTAAACTATCAACACAGTCAAAATAATGAGCACATCTACTATCCTCAAGTTTCCACTTCTGCCTTTATAATTCTCCTCTCCTATCTACCCCCAGGCAGCCACTGACTTGCTTTCTAGAGCTAACATTAGTTTGAATTTTCTAGATTCTTTAAATAAATGGCATCATAGAGAACATACTCTTTTCTACCTAAATTCTTTCACTCAGTGTAATTATTATGAGATTCATCCGTATTGAGCTCATTCTTTTGCATTAGAATATTACATTTTATGAATATGCCACCATTTGTTCACCCATTCATCTGTTGATGGACACTTGTTTTCAGTTTGAGATTATTATAAATAAATATGTCTTTGTATGGACATAGGTTTTTGTTTCTTTAGGAAATATCTAGTGGAATGTATGGGGCTTATATATGGGCACATGTGTAACTGTTTAAAACACTGCTGTTTAAAACTTTTAAAAGGGGTTGTATCATTTTACATTTCACCAGTAGTATATGAGAGTTCACTTATTCTACAACCTCATCAGTATTTAATATTTTTTGGTCTTTTGAATCCTAGACATCCCAGTAGGTATGTAGTAGCATCTCATTGTGGTTTTAATTTGTGTTTTCTAAATGACAACTGATGTTGAGTATCTTTTCATGTGTTTAGTTGCCATCTGCACATCTTCTTTGATAAAGTGTTTATTCAAATCTTTGTCCATCTTTATTGGGTTTTATTTTATTGGGTTTAAGATGTAGGAGTTCTTTATATATTCAATCAGCTCTGTGATTTACAAAGATTTTTCTCTTGGTCTGTGCCATGCCTTTTCAGTCTGTTAACAGTGTTTTTGAAGAGAGAAGTTCTATTTCCTTTATGAATGGAAGTTTTGGTTTTATGTCAAAGAAATCTTTGCTTCATTCATTGTTCAGAAATGTTTCCTCCTATGCTTTTCTAGAAATGTTATAGTTCTATGCTTTTGAATAAATTTTGTATATGGAATGAAGTATGGATTTAATTTTTCTTTTCTTGTTAATATCCAAGTTTCAACACTATTTGCTGAAAAGACTATCCTTTCTTCATTGAATTACCTTTGTACCTTTGTCAAAAGCCAACAATTATGTGTGTGTATATTTTTACTCCAATACCACGCTGTATCTTGATTTTTGCAGATTTATAATAAGTCTGAGATCAGGCAGTTCTTGTCCTCCAACTTTGTTCTTGTTAATCAAACTTGTTTTATCTATTCCATGTATCTTCATGTGAATTTTTAAAAGAGTGTATTAATGTCTACATCAAATATCTACGGGAATTCTGATTGAAATTGCATAAAATCTTTACTCAGTTTTAGGAGAATTAACACCTAAACAATGTTAAATCTTCTGAAATAGTTGAGCAGAGCACCCCATTACTCAGGATTTCTTTCATTTAGCACAGCATTATTAATATGATTATTATTTTTTTGTTTTTCAGTGTATAGGCCTGACATATATTTTATCTGATTTATTTATATGTATGTCATATTTTTGATACCATTAATAGCATTAATTTTTTATTTCAATCTAGGATTGTTCAAGATCAAAAAATAAATATGTAATTGTGTTTTATTATTGACCTTGAGATATATTAAATATATATAATAAATATATATAAATATATAAATAGGTATTATAGTATGTATTTATAATGTATATAAATATATAATATATAGTATATGTAATTTTTGTAAATTATATTTTTATAATTTATATATAAATTTATAAAAATTTCTTTATTCATTCACCCATCAATGGACTCTCAGGTTCTTTCCATATTTTGACTATTATAAATAATGTTTTCATGAACATGGGGGTTCATTTATGTTTTTGAGTTACCGTATTCATTTTTTCAGGTAAATATCCAGAAGTGTAATTGCTGTGTCATATGGTAATTCTATTTTTAATATTTTGAGGAAACTCCATACTGTTTTCCACAGTGACTGCACCAGTTAACATTCCCACCATATTTCACAGGAGTTCCTTTATTTCCACATCCTCACCAACACTTTCTAGCCTTTTTGGTAATAGCTTTTATAGTAGGTATGAGGTAATATTGTGGTTTTGATTTGCATTTCCCAAATGATTAATGACGTAGAGGATCTTTTCATGCACCTACTAGCCATATGTATGTGTTTGGAAAGATGTCTATTCAGATCTGGCCATCTTTAAATTGAATTGTTTGTTTTATGCAGTTAAGCTGCATGAGTTCTTTACATATTTTGGATATGAGCCCTTTATCAGTTATATGATTTGCAAATATTTTCTGCCATTCGGTAGGCTACCTTTTCACTTTGTTAATTTTGTTGTTGTTGTGTAAAAGTTTTTAATTTGATGGAGTCCCCCTTGCTTACTTTTGTTTTTGTTGCTTTTGCACTTGGGGTCAGATGAAAAAAATAATAATTGCCAAGACCTTTGTCAAGAAGATTACTGCCCATTCAGGGAGCCTGGACAGCTCAGTCGGTTAAGCATCTGACTTTGGCTCAGGTCATGATTTCATGGTTTTTGAGTTCGAGCCTCAAATGGGGGTTCTGTGCTGGCAGCTCAAAGCCTGGACCCTGCTTCAGTTTCTGTGTCTCCCTCTCTCTCTCTGCCCCTCCCCAACTTGCACTCTGTCTCTGTCTCTGTCTATGTCTCTGTCTCTCTCTCTCCTCTGTCTCACAAATAAGTTAACATTAAAAAAATTTTTTTAAAAATATTATTACCTATGTTTCCTGCTAGGAATTTTATGGTTTCAGTGAGGCTTTATATTCAAGCCTTTAATCCATTTTGGCTTAATTTTTGTGTATGGTGTTAAGATTGTGGTCCAGTTTCATTGTTTTGCATGTAGCTATCTAGTTTTTCCGACACCACTTATTGAAGACACTTTACTTTCATCATTTATTCTTGTCTCCTTTGTTGTAAATTAATTCATCAAATATGCATGGGTTTTATTTCTGGACTCTCTATTCCATTGACCTCCATGTTTATTTTCTGCCAATAATATACTGTTTTAATTATTGTATCTCTGTAATATAGTTTGAAATTAGGAAACGTGGGGGCACCTGGGTGGCTCAGTTGGTTAAGCGTCTGACTTCAGCTCAGGTCATGATCTCACGGTTTGTGAGTTTGAGCCCCGTGTCAGACTCTGTGCTGACAGCTCGGAGCCTGGAGCCTGCTTGGGATTCTGTGTCTCCGCCTTTCTCTGTCCCTCCCCTGCTCACGCTCTGTGTCTCTCTGTCTTTCAATAATAAATAAACGTTAAAAAAATTAAAAAAGAAATTAGGAAGCGTGATACCTCCAGATTTGTTCTTCTTTCTCAAGATTGCTTTGGCTATTTGAAGTCTTTTATGGATCTTTGTTCTATTTCTGTGAAAAATGCCATAGGACTTTTGATAGGGATTGCATTGGGTCTGTGTATTGCTTTGGGAGGTATGAGCATTTTAACAACATTCTTCCAATCAGTGAGCACAGAGTATCTTTGCATATATTTGTGTCTTCTTCAATCTCTTTCATTACTGTCTTATAGTTTTCAATATACAGCTCTTGCACTCCCTTAGTAAATTTATTCATTTTGATGTAATTGTAAATGGCATTGTTTTCCTAGTTTCCATCTCTGATAGCTTATTTTTAGTACATAGAGATGCAACAGATTTTTGTGTATTAATTTTGTAGGCTGTAACTTTACTGAATTTGTTTGTTCTAACAGTTTGTGATGGAGTCTAGTATTTTTTATATGTTATATGCCTTCCGCAAATAGTGATGGTTTTATTTCTCCCTTTCTTATTTGGATGGAATTTATTTCTTGCCTCATTGCTCTGGCTAGGATTTGCAATGCTATAGTGAATAAAAATGGTGAGAGCGAGCATCCTTGTCTTGTTCCTGGTCTTAAGAAAAAGCTTTTAGCTTTTCATTATTGAGTATGATATTAGCTGTGGGCTTGTCATATATGGCCTTTTTTATATTGAGTTATGTTCCCTCTATTCTTGTTTTGTTGAATTTTTATCATAAATGGATGTTTAATTTTATCTAATGCTTTTTCTGCATTGATTTAGGTGATAATATGATTGCTATCTTTCATTTTGTTAATGTGGTGCATTACATTGACTGATTTGTAGATGTTGAACTGTTCTCGCATCCCTGAATAAATCCCACTTGATCATGGTACATGTTCTTTTTAATGTACTGTTGAGTTTGGTTTGCTAATATTTTGTTGAGGGTTTTTGCATCTATGTTCATCAGGAATTTTGGCCTGCAGTTTTCTTGTGGCCTCTTTGTCTTATTTTGATATCAGGGTAAGCTGGCCTCATAAGATAAGTTTGAAAGAGTTCCTTCCTCTATATTTTTGGGAGAGTTTGGGAAGGATCGGTACTACTTCTTTGAATGTTTGGTAGAATTCATCTGGTCTTGGACTTGTTGGAAGATATTTGATTACTGATTCAATCTCCTTTCTGTAATAGGTCTGTTCAAATTTTCTGTTTCATCACGATTCAGTCTTGGTAGGTTGAGTGTGTCTAAGAATGTATCCATTTCTTCTAGGTTGCACACTTTGTTAGCATATAATCCTTTGTATTTCTGTAATATCAGCTGCAACATCTTCTCTTTCATTTCTGGTTTTATTTATTTGAGTTCTCCCTCTTTTTTTTCTTGGCGAGTCTAGTTAAAGGTTTATCAATTTTGTTTATCTTTTCATAGAACCAGCTCTTAGTTTCATTGATCTTTTCTATTTTTTTTTTTTTTAGTTTCTATTTCACTCATTTCTGCTTTAATCTTTGTTATTTCCTTTTTTTCTACCAATTTAGGGTTTTGTTTATTCTTCTTTTTCTAGTTCCTTGATGTGTTTGATGTGCATTTTTAAATTAAGAATGAATATTAGATTTTATCAAATGATTTTTTTAGATCTATTGAGTGTCTTATGATTCTTGTGTGTGTGTTAGTCTGTAGCATGGTGAATTAGACTGTGATTTTTAAATGTTATATTCCTGGGATGAATTCCACTCAGTTATGATGTATTATCATTTTAGCTATTTTTGGAGTTTAGTTTGCCAAAATTGTGTTAGGAAATTTTCTATCTATGTTCAGAAGAGATATTGGTCTTTAGTTTTCTTATAATTTTTGGTTTATAGTTTCTGTATTTTGTATCAGAGTAAAGGAAAAAAGTATTTCTCTAACTACAGAACACTCTGACAACAAATGTGTAGGTTTTTCACACCAAGCAATTCTCCAATTCTCTGTGAATATCAACTGTTCACACACATCAACTGTGTGTCCTGCAATTTAATTCAGTTCTGGTACTACCCAGAGTTGGTGCAGACCCCACAAGTTGAGATCTCAGTTCCACAAGACTGTCCCCATTTCAGATGCTAGTCACAGGTCTCAGGTCATCATTTGTACTCCTGATCAACCAGCTGTAAATCAGGGCTTCTCACAACACCCTCCTCAGTTTTGATAATTTGCTACAATGGCTCACAGAACTCAGGGAAACACTTTACTTATGTGTACCAGTTTACTTTAAAGGATACAAATGGACAGCCAGATGAAGAGGTACATAAGGCAAGATTTGGAAAGCATCACCCTCCCAGCAAGTGGATGCATTCACCAACCTGGACCATATATTTTAAAGATTTTTAGGGAGGCTTCATTATATAGGCATTATAAATTACTAACTCAATCTTTAGCCTTTTCCCTTCCCCAGAGGTTGGGGAATAAAGCTGAAAGTTTCAAGCTTCTGATCATGGCATGAACTCGCTGGTGGAGCCCTCTTCCTGAAGCTATCCAGTGGCACACCGAAAGTCACCTTATTAAAACAAAAGATGTTTCTATCACTTAGGAAACTCCCAGGGATGTAGGAGCTCTGTGTAAGATGCTCCTATCATTGCCATCACTTAGGAAATTATAAGGGTTTTAGGAATTCTGTGTCGTGGACCAGGGGCAGAGATGAAATGTATATTTATTATGTCACTTAGAGTAATGTTATGTTTAATGTTTCTTGTAGTGGAGAATTGGCGGAAACAAATTCTTTTAGATTTTTGTGTGTCTGAAAATATCTTATATCATCTTTTTTTTTTTGAAAGATATTTCACTGGGTATTGAATTCTAGGTTGAGAGCTATTTATTTATTTATTTATTTATTCATTTATTTATTTATTTATTTTGAAAGATAATGTTCCTCTTTCCTTTGCCTTGCATTTTTTCCAATGAGTAATCTTCTATTATCTTCCTCTTTCTCTATACATGTTTCTTTTCCCTTTGGTTGCTTTGAAGATTTTCTCTATTCCCAGCTTTAAACAGTTAGGTTATGATGGGCCTTGGTGTAGTTTTCTTCATATTTCATGTGCTTAGGGTTTGTTGAGGTTCTTGGATCTTTGAATTTATAATTTTCATTCAATTTGGAAACATTTTGGATATTTTTAAATTTTATTTATTTATTTTGAGGGAGATAGAGAGGCAGAGAGAGCACGTATGCACAAGCCAGGGAGGAACAGAGAGAGGGGGAGAGAGAGAATTCCAAGCAGGCTCCACTCTCAGCATGGAGTCAGATGCGGGGCTTGATCTCATGAAACACAAGATCATGACCTGGGCCGAAACCAAGAGTAGGTTGCTTAACCCAGGTACCCCTGGACATTATTTTTTAAAATACTTTTTTCTGTCCCTCTTCTTCAACCTCTTGGGGATTCCAATTACACATATATTGGACTGCTTAAACTTGCTATGTGAGTCACTGATGCTGTTTTGATTCCTTTTGTCTTTTTTGTCTCTGTATTTCATTTTAAATAGTTCCTTTTGTGTTTTCAAGTTCAATAAACTTTTTATCTTTTCTTCTTTTCTATCCTTCTACCGTAATGTGTAATCTGCCTTTGATCCCATGTACCGTATACATGTAACACTATTTTTATTTTAGCCTTCCAGTAGGTGTGTGGTGATATTCGATTATAGCTTTAATTTGCGGTTCCCTAATGGTTAATGATGTTGAGCAGCTTTTTTGTGCTTACTTGCCAATAGTATATCATCTTCAGTGAAATTTTTCTTTATATCATTTATCTCTGTTCTAATTTGATTTGCTATTTTCATGTTGAGTTCTGATAATGCTTTACATATTCTAGGTAGTAGTCCTGTACTTGTTATGTCATTTGCAAATATTTTCTCTCATTCTGTAACTTATCTTTTTATTATCTTAATGTGGTTTTTCACAGAGCAAAAGTTTTTAATTTTGATGAAGTCCAACTCACCAATTTTTCTTTTTGTAGATTATGCTTTTAGTGTCAAGTTTACAAACTCTGTGCCTAGCCCTAGATCCTGAAAATTTTGTACTTCTTTTTTTCTAAAAGTTTTATAGTTTTACATTTAAGTTCAGGATTCATTTGGGTTAATTTTTGTATAAGGTTTGAGACTTACATTGAGTTCATTAATTTTTTCATTTTCTTTTTCCTCCAGGAGCGTTAATTCAAAAGGTCATCTTTCCTCCCTTAAGGAAATTTTTGCACCTTTGTCAAAAACCAGTTGGTGATATTTGTGTGGGCCTATTGCTGGGTTCTTCACTGTGTTCTATTGGTCAGTGTGTCTAGCTTTCTGCTGTTCTACACTGTCTTGATTAATATATCTGTACAATAAGATTTGAAATTGAGTATACTGTTTCCACTTCTTCTTTTTAAAAATTATTTTAGCTATTATAATTCCTCTGCCTTTCCATATAATTTTGAAACAATCTTATCCATATCTATAAAAAATCATGCTTGAAATTACACTAAGAACTATATTAAATCTGTATGTTAATTTGGAGAAAGTTGATATTTTTAAAATGTTGAATTTTTTAATCCATGATCATAGTATATTTCTCCATTGATTATGATTTTATTTGTTTCATTTCATCAACATTATGTAGTTTTCAGCATATAAGTCTTGTTCATGTTTTCTTAGATTTATTTATACCTAAGTATTTCATTTTTGAGCAATTGAAAATGATATTGTTATCTTTGGTTATGGTTTCTGTGTTCATTGCTAGTATATGGAAATACAATTGATTTTTGTATGTTTATCTTATATCCTGTGACCTTGCTGAACTCATTTATTTTAGGAGTTTTTTTGTTTTGTTTCATTTTCCTTTGTTTTGTTAGATTCCTTAGGATTTTCGATATAGGCAATCATGTTATATTCATATAGGGTGAGTTTAATGTCTTCTTTTCCAGTCTGCATGTCTTTTATTTCCTTCTTGTGTAATTACAGTGGCTAGAACTTCTAGCACTATGCTGAATAAGAGTGGCAAGACCAGATATACTTGTTTTGTTCCTAATCTTAGGAGAAATAATTCAGTTTTTCATTAAGTGTAATTATAGCTGTAGTTTTTTGGTAGATGCTTCTTATAAAGTGGAGGAAGTTTTCCTCTCTTCTTATTTTTCAGAGAGCTTTTGTTATGACAGGATATGACACTTTGGCACATATTTTTCTTCATCGGTTAATATGCTCATATGATATTTTCTTCATCTGTTCAAATGATGGATTACCATGATTGATTTTTTGGATACTGCATCCCTGAAATAAACTCCATATGGTCATAGTGTATAATTTTTTTATATACTGATGATTTTATTGCTAATATTTTATAATGGATTTTTGAATCAATTTACATGAGAAATATTTGTAGTTTTCTCTTTTCATACCATTGTACTATCTTGTCTATCTTTGGTGTTGGAGTAGTACTAGCTTTACAAAATGAATTGGTTAAGTATTCCATCTTCTTCTATTTTCTGGAAGAGATTATGTAGAATTATTGCTAATTCTTCTTTAAATGTTGGATAGAACTCTCCAGTAAAGCCATCTTGTTTTGGAGATTTCTTTTTTGGGAGTTTTAAAAATTTTGAATCCATTACTTTACCAGTTATAAGGATAATTAAATGATTTATTTCATATTAAATGACTTATGATAGGTCTTTTTTGTCTTTGTTATAAAATTCATGTATGTAGAGTTGTTTATAGTATTCCCATATACAGTTGTTTTTATGTGTATCACTTTGAAGTTTTGATTCCCTCTCCCCATTCCATTGCCATAGTTGTGATGATAGACAATCTAGACATTTCCTGTCTGCTACCAACAGGGGATTCAGCAGCATCTCCCTAGCTTAGAATGAATGAATGAAGTCTAGTGACCACTCAGAATTACAGTTCTCAATCCACCAGGAACTATACATTTCGATTTGTGGAAAAACTTTTTGGAGGAATCACTCTTTGGGGAAAAATGATTCCTATATTGCTAAACCAAGTGGAAATAATCCACACCCCTATGTGGCAAAATATCCATAGATGAGAAGGGATGTCTGAATTGATTGGGATAACTAATTGGGAACAGCA
Organism: Panthera tigris; assembly: GCF_018350195.1. Lineage (NCBI taxonomy): Eukaryota > Metazoa > Chordata > Mammalia > Carnivora > Felidae > Panthera > Panthera tigris. The sequence goes on along the minus strand of NC_056670.1, from coordinate 68,238,791 downwards.
TGATCATAGTCAACAGAAGCTATATCTCAACTGATTTTTTTTTTCAGGTATAATTAATCTTAATATAGAGAACTCAATAAAATGGCTCCCATTCATAGATATTGAATATTTTTGGAGGAAAGATACTTCAGTTGTGTTTGCCTGCATCTTTTAAAGAAGATAGGAAGGAAGGAAGCTTATCTGATGTCAGTGAAGGAAGTGAGAATGAGTGTAGGATTTAGGGAAGTGGAACTGGCTGGAAGCAGTCAAGTGGGGAAGATCAAGAGAGACAAGAAGGGCAAATGACTTTGAATAGTCTCAAGAGATGCTGGCACAGGCAGCTGGCTTTTGTCTTCCCTTACAAGGCTATTAACTCTTTGAGGGCAAGATTACAGTTGAATAATCCACAGGATACTCAGAACAGTGCCTGCTATGAGGTGGATATTCAGGAAGTACATTTTAATTGAAGGAAGGCAAGGAAACAGACTTATATTTTGGATAATGGTCCAAGGTATCCAATTTCTTAGGAACCTAAGCTGTTTGTAAACACTCACAAAATCCCTAATAATTACCTTCAAAATAATTTTGTTCTAAGGCAATGGTCTTCAGCTTTGGCTGCACAATAGAATCAGTTGGTGCGGTGATTAATTTCATGTCCATCTGGCTAGGCTGTAGAGCCCAGTTGTTTGTTCAAACACCAGTCTAGATATTTCTTTGAAAGTGTTTTGTAGATTGATTAGTATTTACAATCAGTTGACTTTAAGATTATCTTTCAAAATGTGGGTGGGCCTCCTCCAATCAGTTGAAGGGCTTAATAGCTAAAACAGTTTTACCAGAGAATAAAAAATTGTGCTTCGGGGAGCCCCTGGGTGGCACAGTCAGTTAAGCCGTCCCACTCTTGATTTCAGCTCAGGTCATGATCTCATGGTTGGGGTTTGAGCCCTGCATTAGGCTCAGTGCTGATAGTGCAGAGCCTGCTTGGGATTCTCTCTCTCTCTCCCGCTGCCCCGCCCCTCATATGTGCCCCCTTTCTCTCAAAATAAATAAATAAACTTAAAAAAAAAAAAAACGGGACTTTAAGACTATAACAAAGAAACCTTGCCCGAGTTTCCAGCTTGCTGATCTGCCCTATAGAGTTTGGACTCAAGACTGCAACATCAATTCTTACCTGAATTTCCAGCCTGCCAGTTTATCCTACAGATTTCAGATTTGCCAACCCCCACAACTGCATGAGCCAGTTCCTTAAAATAAATATACCTAGATCTCTGTTGACACATCTATGTAGATATCTCTCTGTGCAGATATCTATATAGAGAAAATAGGATATTTGTTCTATTTGTGTTTCTCCAGAGAACCCAGACTTATAGCCTTGGTGAATTAAAAAAAAAGATGCCTGGGTCCCACCCACAGTGATTCTGTTTTTGTTTGTTTGTTTATTTAGGGGCTGGGGTAATTCTTTCTCATTTTTTAGCTGTTTATCTTCTGTGTCTTCTAGCAATTCATGAGAATTTTTTCCCTCAAAAAAAAAAAAGTTTTTTTGTTTAATTAATGAAAAGCAAATTTTCATTGATAGTTTAGGCTAGGAAATTAAAATTAGGTTCTATTTCCTAAGTGAATATTTCATTTATTTTTCATTTAAAAAACGAAGTACTCAAACACCAGGTGGGGTTCATATCGCAGTTGAAGAGCTTCTGTCTCTTTGTGGGAGCCTGAGGATTCTGGTGGTTGGTGTTAGTCCCCAGGCTCAGTTCACGGTCAAGTTTTTTCTATTTCCCAGCAACGCAGCCACCCAGGCTACTCAGAATGTGAGCTATGACGGATTGTTTCCTTGGCAAGACAATGGGATTTCAAGACTACAGAGTGAGTGTAGAGCTAAGTAATGAGCAGAAAAAAACAAGTGATCCTTGAAAAGAGTAACAAGAGAAGAAGAAGAAGGGACTCTTCACCAGAATAAGAAGCCTTCTCCTCGAAGTTGAAACAGACAATAGGCAGGTTTTTGTTGCTGTTGTTTTCAATTTTTATTCTTATTTTTTTAATCAAATAAAGAAACATAAAAGGCAGTTATTTTTTGCTCTTGTAGAATTGCAAAAGAGGCTGTTAGCAGAATTTCTTGTATCCTAGTCTCTGTGAAGATCTAGGAAAGAAGCATCAGATAGGAACTCCTAATGAGCACCAGACAGCATGCAGAGTGTGAAGGGCAATTTAAAGGCAAGAAAAAGTAAAGGCCTCTTTTGATTAGTTTAATCATCCTACCGAGAGGAAAATGGAGCCCTAAGGAGAAGGAGATGGACCAGCCTCCTAGGGATTTTCCTGCTTCCCACCGCAAAATGAAACATAAAGTCTTTTAGTATCAACATTGAAAAGACCACTTTGTTTTCATGAAGCCAGAGACTGGAGGCTCTTTACAATCCCTAGAAAGGCATATCCTGGAGATTAAGTGAAGATTCCCCTTTTTTGTCTTTGCGGTTTTACATTTTCATGGACTGACTTTATTGAGTCTAAGACTGGGATATGGAAGAGAACACTGCTGACGCGTTTATGTTCTGGAGCTGACATTCTGCTCTCAGTGTAGGATCTGAAGAGGCCTAATGGAACCCATGGATCAGTATCCCTGAACACACAGTGCTTTGCGTGGGCTCTGAGGATAATGAACACCAATCACTGAATGAAGAAGGAGAAGGAATAAAGTCTCTTTTGAAGTCAAGACAATTTCTGATCAAAACAACTTTAGTTCTCCTCCCAGAAATATTAAGTAGTGGTTTAGTACCTAGTAACTTCTCTATTGCCTGGTAAGGGACCAACCTGGACTGAAAAAGAAATATATACCTTGCTTTCCTAGTTCAGAGATGAGAAATCAGGTAGGGCAGTTGTGCTGGTAAACTTTCTTGGGGGCAAGGAGGGAAGCCCTTGCTTTGTAACATTTGCTGATTTCCATGGTGTAAATACTGCCACCAGGACTGTTTCAGGCTATCAATGTGAGATCACTGAAGGCAAAATTGAGGAAGAGATGTACACAGTGGATTCTGGTGACAGGCTGAGGCAGCAGCATGTCATTGGCCAGATGAATGCCAGACTCCTTTTGCTCCCAACCTTGGAGACGGCTTTGGAGGCAGACAGCTCTCAGTTTGTGTCTAGCTGGGTAACTTGATTTCTCTAAGTTCAAGTGGAAGACCAGACCTTTTATACCAGCCCCACCATGCTTTAAGAGGATGAAATTAAATATAAAAATGTATTTAAAGCACCATATCAGAGTATCTGGTACACAGCAGATCCTCATAAATGTTTTTCTATTCCTCCTTTTAATAACCGTTACTACTTTCGAGCTGTATCTTCTTCTTTTTTCTTTAAGTTTTAATTTTAGTTCCAGTTAGTAAACATGCAGTGTTATATTAGTTTCAGGTGCACAGTATAGTGATTCTATACTTAGCTACATCACCCAGTGCTCATCACAAGTACCCTCCTTAATCCCCATCACCTATTTAACCCATTCCCCCACCCACTTCCCCTCTGCCCTCTGGTCACCGTCAGTTTGTTCTCTATAGTTAAGAATCTGTTTCTAGATTTCTCTCTCTCTCTCTCTCTCTCTCTCTCTCTCTCTCTCTCATTTTCCCTTTGCTCATTTTTGTGTCTTAAATTCCACATGTGAGTGAAGTCATATGATATTTGTCTTTTTAAGCTGTATCATTTTTTAATCTATCCCTGATCTAAGGGAATAGGAAATGCCACCGTCTGTTGTAACACATGTGAGTAGATCCTTACATTGGTATGGGGAGTGGGTGGTTAATGGGGTTTCATCTTAGACTCTTTCTGCAAGTTTCGTTTCTTCTTACATCTTTTCTTACTCCCTTAATTAATCACTGAGCTACTGAGGCTTTTACTCAGATATTAAATGATCTCTTCATGGGCACACAGCAGGTCAGCAGCAAAAGCCAGAAATCAAACCCACTGTTGCTTATTTCGGGTCCAGCTTTCTCATGGCCCTGTTGCTAAAGCTGGATCCCCAGACAGTCTTTCACTCTGCGGAGGCAGTGGCCAGCCTTCTCCACCTATGCTTGGGACCAGCTGTCTGCTCCTTCCTGAAAAGGCAGATTCATAACAAATAATTGCAGCAAGACCTGTCTGTGTGTAATGACAAGACGGCACACAGAGTGTCAGAACATGTAGCTCTGAGCCCCAGTTGTGCCACCTAATATGTCCCCAAGTCTGTAAAATGGACAGAGGAAGGCTTACTTTGCTTCTCTCACAGGGCGGTGGGAGGACACCCTCTGCAATGGAGAGGAAGGTGTTGTGTAAGCTGGAGAGCACTGAGCAAAGGCCAAATATCACTGTCACTGTCATACGTAAGCCCAGCACAGTGGCAAGCACCTGAGCTCAGCGGTTAGACCAATCTGAGTGCAAATCCCTGTTCTCCCCTTTACTGCCCTGTTCTGCTAACACTGGGCAAGTTACGAACTGTATTTGAGACCCAGTTTCCCCTCAGTTCCCTTGGCGTAGGGACGGTGATGATGTGTCCTACCTCCCGTGGTTGTGATGAGGTTTAAATGAAAACGTGCTACGTCTCTTGGTGTGTCGCCTGGCGTCTTGGAAGGTGCCCATCAGCTGTCAGTTATTGTCATTATATGTCGTTTTTGTTCTTTCTGATTCTGGTCTTTCCGTAAGAACAGGGTTGTTTTTTGTTTGTTTTTTTTTTTTTTGGTTTGTTTTTAAAGTGGAGCCAACAATGTGTGTTTGGCGGGGCGGGGTGGGGTGGGGGGGGGACGCCGCCAGAGTAAACTTGTATCTCTTCCTGGTGTTTGTACAGATGAAACCTTGCCAGGAAAGATGCGCCCTTGCTGCTGCTGCTGCTATTCCCCATGTCTGAGCGAGCCTGCTGAGGACACACGTTCTGTCAGACCGCATGGCCTTCTGCACAGCAGCCCTGCGGGCCGTTGCTGTCACCCATCCACAGAGGAGCCGCGTGTCTCAGAGCAGGGAGGGCACCTCCACAGGGTCTTGCAATGAGTTAGCTGAGCTACACCCAGGTCTGGCTGATTTCCAGAGCTCACTGCTTCCCACTCTGTGCGTCGATTGGTCTAGACCACAGTGCTTAAGTGTGGTGCCTGGACCAGCGGCAGCGTCATCAGGGACCTACTTAGAAACCAGTCAGAAACTCTGAGGGGAGGGCCCCACAGTGTGTGGTCTAGCAAGCCCTCCAGATGTTCTGAGGTTTGCTGAGAACCACCGTTAGGCCGAACCCTCCTGAGGGGTCGCCCTCAACCTTCTCCCCAGCCCCGGATTTCCCTGAGCTGCCCTTCTGGGCTGAACTTCCTCCAGCGTGAGTGATGAAGCAGCATTACAGCCGCCTTCTACCATTCCATTTCTTTCTAGGGAAATTCCCTGCAGATCAGGGCATTACTGTAATTAATTAATTAGAGGAAATTAACAGCACTACTTACATTCTTAGCATGCACCTGCTGCCAATAGTATCTTTTTTAAATTTTGCAGTGATGTTTCCCGAAGATGTGCAGCGAACACAGGGCTTCAAGAATCATTTTGTGCTTAAGTCTCTGACTGGGCCGGCAGTGAAGGAGACCGGGTTGTTGCCCAAGGATCATTTGAAGAACTGCCATGCTAAAATTGCTATCTATTCTCTCCTTTTATCTGAGCACAGTAACGTAGAGTCTACTATCTGACGTTAGATACACGATTTTCTTCCATGAAAAATTAGGGTGGTTTTTTTTTTTTTTCAAGTCTTTGAAGTAGTGGGAGGTTAGGTTTCTAGCATTTCCTTCCAAATTTTGTGCATCTGGCAAATGATGGGGTTGGGAAAGAGCTGTTAGGCAGGTGGCATAAAATGGTGGTATTTCAACCCAAATTGTAGGCATGCAAAATTCAAGCATAAAAGAAATGATGTGATGTTTAAGGTCACTGGTTGGATCCACAGGCGGTACCTAGACTACAGCTGTAGTGAAATTTGAGAAAAATGGAGTTCATTTCTCCACCCCCTCTTCTTCCATGGATTTAAGTTCCTTTGTTTATGCATGGTGAGGGTAGCAGAATATGCGACTTAAAAGTATTCCACTTTAGCATATTGACTTTAAGTTTTTCTTTAAATTCTAGTTTGTTAACATACAGGATAAGTTTCAGGTGTAGACTTGAGTGATTCATCACTTACATACAACACCCAGTGCTCATCACAACAGATGCCCTCTGGCATATTGATTATGGATGTTATTGATTTGGCATTTTGAGCTATAGGCACTTGAAATGCATCAAATGAAGAGAGGCTTTCTTTGAACTCCCCTTATCTGACTAAAGCCAGATCCTCCAAAAGGAGCTCAATAGATCTTCTCCCCCAGGGTGTTAGCGATCAGCTAGGATTGAGTCTTAGCACAGGACAGGACACTGGAAGCCAAACCACACCCAGACACACGTTATCACAAACCACGTGTGCACCATCCATTTGTTTCTCTAAAGCCCATTCATCTTTCTCAAAAATCATTTAGTCTTTCCTAAGAAGTCTACCCTTTCCCTAATAGGAAGGTATGTAAGCCTGAATTCTAAGCTACTTCTTTGAGTTATTCATTTTTCCCTGGGTAGCTCCCTTGTATACATGAGGAATACATGTTAATAAAATTCTGTTTTTCTTTCTAATCTGTCTTTCACTATAGGGGTTTCAGCTAAGAACTAAGAAAGGTAGAGGGAGAATTATTTTTCCTCCCTTACAATGGAGTACCCTTAAGATGCCAGATTTCATAAACGAATCTGTACCCTCATATTCATTCTCATTGGCCACAGCACAGTTGGGAGCATCTGCTGAGGCTGAGCCACATGAGCTTGGGTAAGGAGCAAGGTGGCGGTGGTGATGCTTCTGGACAGGAGACAGGATACCTTGCTGGAGGTTCAGTTTGGCTTTGGTATGACTGAGTAGCAGGGGTTTGGGTATCTCAGTGCCTGTCTTCTCATCTCAAAATAGAGATATTGAAATCAGTCCAATCAGTCTTATAGAAGTAGTGGTATGAAATGCATATGAGAGCACAAATAGCAGTGTCTTTGGAGAAGTTTAAAATGCTACATGAAGCTGGGACAAAATGTATTAAAACAAGCATTTCCCAGCCTTTGCTGAACTCGTAATGATGGCTTTGCGGGGACGTAATCTTTGCTTGTTCAGTTACTCTCTTTCTCCCTCTCCTTCTCTCTTTATGATGGGAGTTTTACCTTTTAAGCTAGTTTATAGGATGAAGGAGACTATAGGGATAGGGGAGAAAAACAGATTCTGGGGCTTTGGAAGCTCTGGAGATGCAAGAGGAAATTGTAGGTTTAAGACTGTGAGGCTCTGATGCAGCTACTGAGGTGCCAGAAAGTAAGGTTGGAAAAGCATTAAGGAGGTTGAACTCAGTTCCCTTTCATGCTCTTTAAATAATAATTGGAATTACTCTTAAGATATTTATGGTTGTTGGACTTTGTTTCTTTGACTGTAACACCATCTCTAGACAGGACCATATGGGTCCTTCAACTTGCATGTGGGTACTTTTTTTTTTTTTTAAGTGGGCATTCATAATGGAGCGTGTAAGAAAGAAAATTTTAATCATGGGAAATATTTGAAACTCAAAGAGATGAAAGGATGGTCTAGGTTAGACCAAAGAGTCCTGTTCCCTGCCTCTGACTCCCTGACTTACATAGTGAGATGTGAAGAGAAGTTTCTGTGTCTAAACAATTGAAAGACTTTGCCTCTATTAAAAATTAAAAAAAAAAAAAAGTGACCTGCTTCCCAGAAAAACAAATGTCATTTCTACTGTTCCCTCTCACATTTAACCAAACACAATTGCAGAGGGACCTGTTAAAGTTTAGCAGTGACTTTCTGGGGCTAAATGAAATGATCGCCTTTTAGCTCTCCCTTGATGACCTCCCTCTGTCCTTGGTTTCTAGGTCTTCTGCCTGACCCAGATGTTGGCATGTCCCAGGGTTTCATCACTCCTACCCCATCCTGGTGTGTAGTGACATCTTTGCCTTTGGCTTCAACCACTGATTACATCCTGAGGACTTTCCAATTCTTAAGTCCATCCTTGACCTCCCTCTAGAAGTCCAGACCTGTATATCCACAGGTCATCTGAACATCTCCATCTGATGATGCACAAACTGCATGCTTAATCTTCCTCTTCCTCTCCAGTCTGTTCCTCTGGAGTGAGTGCGTGACTCCAATCAGTGAAATCAGAAACTTGAGAGTCATCATTGACTTTTGTCTTTTCAATCCCTGCTTCTTCATCTATCATGAAATCCTTTTAATTCAATCTCCTAAACATCTTTCAAACTCAGTCCTTGCCTTTCCATTTCTTCCTGTACATACTCGAGTTTCACACCACTAAAAAAAAAGAAAGAAAGAAAGAAAAGAATATCTGAATGATTTTAATGACTTCGGAGCTGTTTTCCCACCTCTATTCTTGTATCCATGCTAAATCCATTCTGTCCACTGCCATGAGACAGACTTTTCTAAAATGCAAGTTAAATAATTTCAAATTTCTTCATTGGTTGCCCATGCCTTTAGGATAATGTTCAAATTCTTTATCATGATATTCAAGCCCCATCAGGATCTTGTTCCCACCTACACTTCTAACTTCATTCCAATAATACCAAATAAGATACTCTTCCCCAAATGTACATACTTTTTTCATACTATACCTCTATCTGGAGGGCCTTTCTTTCTTGTCTTCCTCATTATCCCTCCTTTGAATTTCCATAGGTATTGTATATCCTCTGATAACAAATATTTCTTTTTTTAAAGTTTGTTTGTTTATTTGTTTGTTTAGGGAAAGAGAGAGAGTATGAACAGGGGAGGGGCAGAGAGAAGGAGAGAGAGAATCCCAAACAGGCTCATGCTGTCAGTGTGGAGTCTGACATGGGGCTCTATCTCAGGAACCATGAGATCATAACCTGAGCTGAAATCAAGAGACTGACACTTAACCAACTGAGCCACTGAGGAGCCCTGGATAGCAAATATTTCTGTAGATGGCTGTTGAACAACCGGTTTGTGAGTCCCAAAGACAGTTTTGTTAAACTCTGTTTTTGATAAATGGGACTATCCTGGCCCATGATAAAAAAAAAAAAAAAAAAAAAAAAAAAATCTGTAGCTCTTTGCTGAAATGATCAGATTGGACAGGGACATTGGACTAGACCTGTAGGAGTTAAGAATTCTCTCTAGAAGCTTATTTCTTCTTTAATTTCTGAGTGTCACCTCCTTGAGTTTTAACTGCTATCCCTGGAGGATAGTTGAAGACAGTATTATCCAAGGAAAAGAGTACTGAAAGAGGAGTCAAGAAAACCATTTTTAAATTCTCTGTTAATCACTGTGTTAATTTGAATTAAAAACACCACCTAATCTTACAGGATTGGTTTATAACTTAGATAACTTAAATAAGTGAAGTTTGTATGTTATAAGTTTGTCTGTAAATGTTAAGTTTTTTCAATTAGTTAGGGAAGAGTATTTCCAACCCTTTCAGGCTCAGATAAGGGGATTGAAATATTCGGGAATAAGTGTTAAGTTTTTTTTTTTTCTTCTTTGTCGTCTAAAAATAGTGGCGGTTCATAGTTTCATGGCAAATAACCCAGTGGATAATCAAAGATAACCCAGTGGATACTTATTTCTTAAGAATGCACAACACATGTGTTTGCTGTAGCTGATTTACCTTCCTGTTTATGCTTTGCTTTGGCCATGCCAAGGTGGGATATAGATTTCCTGGACTTGAAGACCAATGGAACAGGAAGACTGAGCAGCAAAAGTAGAGTGGGTGTGTGTGTGTGTGGGGGGTAGCCTAGGTGGCTCAGTAAGTTAAGCGTCCAACTTCAGCTCAGGTCATGATCTCACGGTTTGTGAGTTTGAGCCCCACATTGGGCTGTCTGCTGTCAACATGAGCCTGCTTCAGATCCTCTGTCCCCCTCTTTCACTGCCCCTCCCCCTCTCTTTCTGCCCCTCCCTCACTCCTGCATGCTCTCTTTTTCTCTCTCAAAAATAAGTAAACATTAAAAAAGAAGAAGGAGAAGTAGAGCAAAGGTAGCTCCCGCTAGAGGGAATTAATTGTGAAACCTTTTGAAACTTGTTGATTTCAACACTTGACAATTAGCTTGTCAGGCTGCTGAGGCTCCGGAAAAGGATTTGGCAGTTTAATGACACCTGGCAGCTTCAGCACCAGGGAACACCCAACTGCTGCTTGGCAGCTGGTACCCTGAGCAGGAAGGAACCCTGTTGGAATCTGTTCCTTCAGGAAAGTTCATAATTGAATGAGGAGGCTTGCAACTGCTCAGCTTGCAGTGGCCCTTCACAGTCTAACTGCAAATGTCTATGGCAAGTAGTTTGGGACAAAAACTGCTGCTATTAAGATGGCTTCAAATGCTAGGCATGACCGAGTGCCTGCCACTCAGGGGAGAGCTTCGGTTTGCAGCCAGACTTGGGACGGGATTCCATCTTGTCACTTTTCTCATTGTGTGATCTTGGGCAAGTTAGTTTACTTCCTTCTCTTTTGGATTTCTCATATGTTCAATGAGGACAAATGATAACCACTTTATTTGGTTTTTGTGAGAATGAAATAAGATTAAGTATGTTAGTGGCCAGTACCTTATAGGGGCCCAATAGGTGTCAAAATAAAGTTGACCAGATGGAAATGTGTTGATGATTGATTATCTGCAGTTGGGGAATAAGCCTAAGAAGTCAGAGGTTCTCTGATTATCCAAAGTCCCAGGTAGTTTTCACTTTAAGAACTATGGAGTACTAATAGACAAAACTATTGTGCAACTCCTGCTACCCTGATTTGTAAAAGATGTGGTAAAACCTTGGTTTGCAGGCCTAATTCATTCTGGAACCATGCTTGTAATCGAAAGCACTTGTATATCAAAGTGAATTTCAAGAACCATTGGCTCAGTTGTGATGTGACATTCGGCATCACGTACTACTCATATTGCAAGACAATGCTCGTTTATCAAGTTAAAATTCATTAGAAAAGTTTGCTCACCATGAGGAACACTCACAGACCAAGTTACTTGCAATCCAAGGTTTCACTGTGTAATATACTGGAAAGCACAGGGACTTTGGACCCAGACCTGTATTTGACTTTCAAATGGGCCTATACAAGCTGTGTGTCCTTAAATAAGTCACTTAACCTCTCTGATCCTCATTCTGTTCAGATGAAGGCAATAATACCCATCATGCAGTGCATTTATAAGTGTTAAATGAGAAAATAAATGAGAGTATGTCTACAAATGTCTAAAATATGTCTTCTACGTCTAGAATATGTCTGACCCTACGAGTTTGGAGTTTACTTTGTTTTCCCTGTCTTTCCTCATGATTAAAAGCTTTGGCCTGGGGCACCTGGGTGGCTCATTCGGTTGGGCGTCCGACTTTAGCTCGGGTCATGATCTCGCGGTTTGTGGGTTTGAGCCCCATGTCAGGCTCTGTGCTGACAGGTCAGAGCCTGGAGCCTGCTTCAGATGCTGTGTGTCTCCCTCTGCACCTCCCCCACTCATGCTCTATCTCTCTTAAATTTATTTCAACGTTTTTTATTTTTATTTTTTTTATTTTTGGGACAGAGAGAGGCAGAGCATGAACGGGGGAGGGGCAGAGAGAGAGGGAGACACAGAATCGGAAACAGGCTGCAGGCTCCGAGCCGTCAGCCCAGAGCCTGACGCGGGGCTCGAACTCACGGACCGCGAGATCGTGACCTGGCTGAAGTCGGACGCTCAACCGACTGCGCCACCCAGGCGCCCCTATCTCTCTTAAATTTAAATAAAACATTAAAAAAAAAAAATCTTAGGCCTTTCCAGGAGTCTACGATATGTCCCAGTGGCAGACCATTTAAACAGCCAAGATAAGGAGTAGCAGAACTGACATTGACAGTGTGTCTTACCAGGAGACACAATGCCAACCTCTTTTAGGCCTCTTGAGATCAGCAAATAGTTTTGACGATTTGAAGACCTTATTAAATAACCAGTTGCTACTGAGTAGATCACACAGCACCGGAAAGGTCTCTGGGAGAAGGCCTGTGAGCTGTTACTGCTCTGAGCAGCGTTTCCTACCCCTGGCCTCCATGTCTTTCCTCAAGTAAAATGGTAACAAGGGGGCTGGTTCTCCACCCATCACACAGTGGAGATTCAGTGGAGGATGAAATGGCTTATCTTTGGCCAAAGACTGGCACTGTGAAATTAACTTATTGTAATTCCACAAACACTGCAGATCAGGATAACTGGTTTCCAAACAGAGCTGAAGATTTTCTTTGTAGCTTATCATTCTGTTCATTCGGATAATCTGCCAATCTGAGGAGCTGTAACCACCTCATATTGAGTGCTGGATCAAGGTGTACATTCAGGAGATATATGGAAATTGAATCCAGAAGCTGACTTTCTGTTCTCAAATTTGTGGCCCACCACGGCCCCCTAGCCTCTCATTCTACTCCATCCTAGGCAGGTACAAGATTCCACACCGCCCCCCTCCTCTCCATTCCCGCCGAATGGAAGGTAGCCTTCCCTCTTCTCAGCGCTGCAGTCATGCTCTTCCGGTGACACTGAAGTTCTATCTCCCCCATGGAGTGGTCTTTGAGAGTGAGTGTTTTACCTGAGTTTTACCAAAGATATTGCCTTCTTCTCTGGCAAGGCTAGGAGTAGGACAACAATTCTCAATAATTCTCTGAGCTGTGAGCCCAGTGAGGTGTTTAATGGTTATTACAAAAAGTCTGTGAATCCACAAATGCACCAAGACTTGTTTGTAGACTGAGGAAGTAGGTGTCTGAAACATACCTGAAAGGCTATTTTTCAAATATACGTAGATGTCTTTGTGATTAATAATTGTGTTAAAGATGTTGCTGAATTTGTGGTTGGTTTTGTCATTATGTATTTTCTCGGCTGGCAATGTGTACTTATACACTGTTCAGGTAACATGATATGGATCTGTTGACTCAAAACCAGGCCATTTCCTGGTTTCTCTTAAGAGAAATGGTACCTCTGACACTAATAATGGGTCAAAAGTCAATATGGCATGATGCAGAGCCTCTGTGTCCCATTAACTGTGTGTGATTTGAGGTAAGTCACAGCCCTTTTCAATGCCTGTAATAAACATCCCTTGATTTTGCCTATTATCTATTCATCTGTCTTCTAAGCTGAGAGTAGCTTTATTTTCCTTTGGTGACTTATTTCTCCTCTCTAGCCCATGGTTTTAGGGTGGGCATATGGTCCAGGTCCAGTCACCAGCACTTTCCACCCACTCCAAGTACATGAGCCCACAGATGTATGATTCAGCTGCCAGTAAGCTTGAGCCCTGGGTTTGTTTGTTTGCTTGTTTGTTGTTATTGTTGTTAGAAATCTGGGGAAGAGGGAACTCTTCCTTTGGGAGTTCTAGGATTTCTAAATGTCTTTCTAGAGGTCATGACAGCCATCTTGGTTTCTTCCGAGAGAGAATCTCATCTAAAGCTAAGGCAATACAGAGACAAATAGGATGAAGGATTGAGACATATATGCCAGATGCTGCTTCTAACCACTTTGATCTACCCATGTTGGAAGCTTGCAACACTTCTGAACTTTTCAGTTACCTGAATGAAAGTTTCCATTTTGCTTTTTTTTTTTTAATTTTTTAATGTTTATTTTTGAGAGAGAGACAGAGTGTGAGTGGGGGAGGAGCAGAGAGAGAGAGGGAGACACAGAATCTGAAGCAGGCTCCAGGCTCTGAGCTGTCAGCACAGAGCCCAATGTAGGGCTTGAACTCATGAACCGTGAGATCATGACCTGAGCTGAAGTCAGACGCTTACCTACTGAGCCACCCAGGCACCCTCTTTTTTTTTTTTTTTTTTTTTTTTAATTTTTTTAATGTTGATTCCATTTTGCTTTAAACTGGCCTGAGCTGGGGGTTTCTTTCACATATATCCTGACTGATCCTCATCTGTAAACTGAGGAGATTGCACAGGTGAATTCTAAGAGTGTTACCAGCTTGAGGATCCCTGGTATTCTACAGCTGATTTCCAAAGTTTATTAGCAAGGGAATAAACCCCCAATTATTGGGCTAGAGCTGACTACGAAGTTCTAGTAAGGTAGTTAATTGATCTATTTGGGATTCCGCAGTGAAACCTGTCATTGGAATATCAGAATACTCTTTGATGGAAAACATCTTTGAAGAGCTGATTCATTTCGCCTGGGGATTTACTTTGAAATATAGATGGGGTGAGAATCACCTCCTCTTTTCTTTTTTTTTCCCCAAACCTTCACCAGCTCATCTTCATCGTCATTAAAAAGAGTGACACACACATGCACACACACTCCAAAAACTCTCATTCTTGGGTATAGTGTGAGGCACCAATGCCGTCATCTGCAGGTGTGTGTCTGTATGGATCATTTCATCCTGGAAGGAGTTGTCTGAACTTTGTTTTTGAAGATTGTTTTTTTTTTTTTGTTATACTCACCTCTAGAGACTGATTCAAAAAAGAAAAAAAAAAAGATTGTACAGCATCATCTCGGATAAGCTATGCTTTTTTTTCCTCTGTAGCGAAACAGATTCCAGGTGGCATAATGGAAATTTCCAAACTGCACTCCAGCTATAGTGTTGAGAAATAAATGTGGGGAACACACTTTTGGAGGGAATTCTCTGTTTCCTTGTTCTTGTCTGAGCCCTTCGGCCGCAGTTATTATTTACGAAATCCTCCTGTGAACAGATCTAAAATAAATAACTATATGTAAGTCTGGAGAAAAATCTTCTTTTTAATTTGCACTTAAAGGCCTCAATTATCTACCAGAAAACAAAGCTTCCACTAAGAGATTTATGAATGCACTAATTCTCCAGAAGAAAAAGCAGCTCAGTGACTCATAATATCTGTGTGTGTGGGGGGGGGGGGAGACACAGCAATGTGTCTCTGAGTCTGGTATAGACTGTACGTATATGATGATCGTGGTAGAAATAGTTATAATTTATTGATCACCTGTGTGCCGCACACTTTCCATTTGTGCCCTCATTTAAGTGAATTCTCACATTCATCTTGAGAGGTGTTTAACATGGTCCTCACCTCATCAAAAAGGAAATTGCCTCACAGAAGTTAAGTTCTGAGGTCTGAAGTGGATTCCAAAGCCTGTCTTTTCAACCACCAGACTACTCTGCCTCCAAGAGGACCATTCCATGGATTCTGTTTTATTAGCAGGCAAGGTCTTTTCCATTTTCATAACTTCTAGTTTCTCTTGAGAAAGCCCATCATTCTTTCGGCTTTTCCTTGCTCCCCTGTCATTAAGGTAAAATGGGCCCATTGAGTGTCTACAATTACATTTTGGATGTATCATTAAGGTGATTATTTGCAGAAAACCAATGGCCTCATAAAGGTCCTTTATGCAGCTGCTGTTTTTAAAAGCATCTCATTAGTGGCGGGATCTACAGTGGTTTTACCATACAGAAATGAACACTGTTAACTGGTGACCTTCTGCATGGATGAAAATAAGTTTTTACGTGACTTAGTCTTACTAAGGAGAGTTTTTTTCTTTTCTTTCTTTTTTTTAAATTGTATATTGTAGATGATAAGATCAACAAAGATCTTAAGATATAAGCTATAAGATGTCAAATGTCATGGTTTCCCGGATACTGAACAAAACAGGCTATGTTTCCAGGTTGCGCTTGGAGAGGCAGCAAGGTACAGAGCCTCAGAGCTGGCAATTACTGAAGGTTTGCTAAGTGCCAGACCCTGGATCAAGGATTGTATATTGTCTAGTCTAACATGCACAATAGCCTCACTTTCTGACAATGTTCCATTGCTCTGGAAACCTCTTTGACTCTTTCTGACTTAGGAAGGATTATTTTCCAGCACCCTTTTCTGTCTATCACACAACTATATTTGTGCTGGTGGCACACACCAGGAATCCTCTGGTTAAGTGCTTTGATATAGTTAAGTTACTGTAGCCTCTGTGTGGACGAGATACAGTGATTGTCTGCATGAAGAAAGGAGAACGAGGCTACTTTTTCTGAGCCAGGGAGAGTAGCTGGAATTGCTATGCTGTCACTGGAAGTTATTCCTAGGTACAATAGCATTTCCCCAGGTGGGGAGGGCTGTTTCCTCACCTTCCCTGACCTGATTAACTCTTGCCTGTCCTTCAGTATCTGGCTCTGGTGTCTACCCTCCCCACCCAGAATCTTCTCTAATGCCATTTTAGACTCTCTCTCTCTCTCTCTCTCTTTCTCTCTCTTTTTTCTTGACTTCTTTAAACATGCCCTAAAATGTGCTTATACAACCTTATCCTCAGATAAGCATGTGTTCTTTTGTTCTATTTATATATGTAGCCAAATCCCAACTTCCCCCCCACCCCACTCCTCCTTCTGTACTCTCTACCCTACTACTCCACCTAGAAATTTCTTGAGTATTTAGTAAATGTTTGGTTTTGATGTACAAATCCAAACATACAGGGAAGGGGAAAAGTACAGAATTCTTGACTCACATTAAAAAATTGCTTTAAGTTAATTTTTGTTCTTTGAGGACTGCTTCTGTGAGAGGGTCACCAACAAGCCAGGCTGCCTGGTGAGGTTGCTTATTCCTTTTCCATCTGAGTGATTAGCCCTTGGCAATAGCTCTTTGAGAGTGAGAAAGCTGAGCACTGTGAGTTTGCTCTGTTAAAAATTGCTGCAGCTTGAGGTTCTCATGGTTTCCAGATGTTTCCACAGCAGCTCCTTCCCACTTGGGGAGATTTCCTGAATTGGGCCCTGGGATGGGATCATCATTCTCATTCTAAAGCAAGGTATGAGCTAGAACAGGTTAAGAAAGAGACTAGAAGGGCTTCTAGCTGGATTGTCCTTTCAGCTGGGTCCTTCAAAGCCATCTCATCCTGTGCCCGGCTACTAACAGGAACAAAGTCAAAGAAAGACTTTGAAATGAGCCAAACATTACTTGGAATTCTACTGATGGAACCTAGGTCTTGTCTGAGGCTCCTTCCAGGGTTATCTGATGGGATAAGAGCATTTGCCTTTCCTAATCCTTGATTATTTTGCAATTCTATACAGATAGAAGTTAAGCTAGAGAGGGAGACCTGATGGTAATGTAAATGATCCCTGATCACAGAAATGCAAGAAATAGATCTTGTCCAGAGAAGATGCATCTGATTTCCTTTCTCTGGAAGAGATCTGTGTTGCATCTGTTAGGAAATTTACTTGAGCATTTCTGAATACCTATATGTGTGTCCTTCAGCCTCTCCTGTGAACCAGTTATAACATCTTACTGGTTTTCTCATTGTTAACTAGACTAAAAATAAAATCTTTGACATTTGTTCTTTTATATTTGTATGTGACTCATGATTTTACCTTAAAAAAATTACGCTTTAACACTCCTATACCCTATCAGTTGGTACAGTAGAAAAACACTAAATTCAGTCTCCATTGTCAGGTTTAAATCCCTACTTTACCGTTTGCTGGCTCAGTTTCTTAATTTGTAAAATTACATTACTTTATTGTTTGTAATGTTGTGGTGGAGAATTAGAATTCCTAGAACCTTTGGGGCTGGAATAAAATAGTCTGATACACTTCTCATAGTTTGGAATTTGTCCCTTAGCAGTTGTGGGCTCCTGAGCCTATAGGGGAATCTAGAAGAGACAAAGACACATCTGATAGATAAGAGATGACAAAGATTCTCTCCTAAAGTAAAGTCTACGTGGGCTTCTCTAAGCTCTTATTCAACTAGTTCCCATCCTGGGGCACATCCTCAGTAGCCCAATTTTAGCAAGAATCTTGCTAAGTCAGCTTAGCCATACCCCCCACCCTCAATATATGATCACCCTTGATATCTGACCAAATTTCTCATCCCCTATCATCCTCCAGGTGATATTTGATCTCCCTGGCCGGCTTTCAGCAACAATCCCATTATGTCAGTTTAGCCAGAATCCCCCCATACCTCTGATGTTTTCTCTAGTGATTTCCCATCTGCTGACCCTTTCTTACAGAACCCTGTTCCTGGACTATCCATTCTCACTTGTCCTTGTTATTCAGAGTTGAGCCCAATCTCTCTCCCCTACAGCAAAGCCCATTGCACTAGTCCCTCTACCTGTTGTGATAGGCCTAAATCATGTCTGCCTTTCTGTTTTAACAAGTGTCATAAATACTTTTTTTTTTTTTTTAACAGGAAGGAAGTCGGGGCATTTTATTATCCCCATAATATCCCCCAAAGACTCTGTGGAAAAGAGCAATCAAACCTTCAAGTTTATATTGAAGGAGAATATTTTGACCTAGGTTTAGAAAGGCCTCAGAAACCCTTTGTTTCCACAACATAGAGTCAAAGAATAGGATTTGATGTCTGTTTTTCTTGAGTATCATATATTCTTTGTGCCTCTGGAGTAAATGGCAGCTCTGGACATTTTCTGACCATCTCAGATGTTCTTTACAGTGAAGATCAGCAACCCAGTTTCAAAGATCCCACTTGTATATCTCATCCTACTCTGTGTTAAGGCCAATACTAAGGAAATGAATATACAGTGGAATAAAAATAGATAAAGTTGATTGCTTCTGAGTAGTGAGTCTAGAAGGGAATCTAGGACCCTATGAAAGCTTTAAATGATAAACAAGCAGGAGGACTTTGGGGAAGTAGCAGACAGCCTGTAAGTATTTGCTATACTGGCCAAGGAAAGAAAAAGAAAGTTTATATATAAATTTTTGGATTATTAAGATTAACGAGAAATGGGACAAATTCTAAGTGCTCTTTGCCTGCATTGTTTACTCTTTTCTGTTTTTATATTTAGCCTTATAACCTTCATATACTTATTTTCTAAATTTATTCACACTGAGGTTTATTCATTTATTCAATAGATAAATACAAAGGACCTTTTAATACACCAAGCTCTGTGCTAGGTACTGGAGATAAAATGATGATTCATAAGGTCCTTGGCCTAGATTAGTTCAGAGTCTAATGGATTTGCTTGTTACACTTCCCAAGAGAATTGTGTGGTCTCTTTTTGTTTAACCCAAGAGAATAAATTGATGACCGTGGAATTTTAGGCATCAGTTACCATCCAGGAAATGGAGATATTCAGCATGTGTGGTGGTGGGTGGTGTTCTTGTAAGTCCCTAAAATCCTTGCAGACAGCAGATTATCTGTTTTACTTCGCCAGCAGACCAGTCTTGGCTTAGGGGGAGCAAGAAGCATGTGGCTGTGCAACAAGAAGAGGGTTTTAGGGTCTTCCCTCCAGTTTCATGACTCACAGTGTGACTCTTAGTAAAATATTTAATTTTTCCAAACTTCAGCGGTTTCATCTGCAAAATGAGAATGCAAATGTCTATTTCACCAGATCATTGTGAAAATTAAACACAATAACCTATGCTATTGTAAACATATGCAGAATAAACAGTGTAGGCAAGTTCTGTGCACCTGTCAGCATTTAACATGAGTTCTTCAAACTGTTACTTTCTCTTCCCACGATAGACAAACTTCAACCCACAACTGTGGTTTTATGACCTATTTTATTTGGTTCAATATGTTCATCTACATTATTCTTATCTGAGATGTTCTTGTAAGGGAATGAAAATCACCATAACATTGTCCCCAGTTGGTGTTTGACCCCTTCAGCTGGTGACTAATGAGGTTGTATTCGTTTTGAGGAGGGATGATGTCTTTATTACAGAGTACAGGTGTGTGGCTGTATCTCCTCAGCCTATTGGGAGCTCAACAGATATTTTGTGGCCCCCTTGGCTTCTCTGTCAGAAGTGTGTTATATAGTCTGCCTGTGGGGAAAGCTGGATGCCCCAGGGAGGTCATGCTGCAGAAGGGACCCTCTCTGTATGAGGAGAGATAGGAGTTTATGACTAAATTCTTCAGCTTTTTCACTCATCCATGGGACAAATCTAAGCTGTCTCTATAGCTAGCAGGATTGAGTCCAAGCTGTCCACACAGTAACCTGAGCATTGATACCCCCTTTCTCATTGAATTTCCTCCCTTCTCTCACAGAGCTTTCTGAGATTAGCTTGGACCCAAATCATTGTCTCAGCATCTTATTTGAGGGAATCCAAACTAAAACCATTGCCAAGGCAGACCAAACTGGGGCAGCTGAGCCATAGTCTTTGAGGGAGGGACTTTTTTGGGTCTGAAACACACTCATCTGAACCTCCAGGACACAGGGCAAGATTGAGGTTATAAACAGGAGTTGTGGCTAAGAACCAGAATCCAGACAGAAATGGGATTGAGTATTGTGCAGTCTGGAGCACTCTCAACCTGTCTTTATTGCCTAGCTGATATATGGGGTGCCAGACAAGTCTGAGACAGTCAACCAGTGTGCCAGCAGTAGCACTTAGGAAGTTGTAGCTGGGTGTTATGGTTCTTACTTGCCACCAGGAGGAAGGACTGTCCCTTTTGTCCTAGCTAGACAGAACACTTGAATTCTGGTGGTGGCTGTTGAGACTGCAGAAACTTTAACATTTCATTGGCAGGTCCCATCCAGAAATGATAAACCCCCTCTCTGGATGAGATTCAGCACAAACGCTGCTTGCTCATGGGGACTTGGGGACTGCAGCAGATATTGGGATGTGTGCGGATAAATTTTTTAACCTTGATGGAGTCAGTGGGAGTTTAATGAGTAACAGAGATTATAGCAAAAAAGATAAATATGTAGGCAACCAGGAAATATAATTATAACATTTCCTTACTTCACTAGGCTTGGGAAACGAGATGAATTAGAGACTGAAACACATTCTAATTCAAGGAAATACATGGGTGAGAACGTGATGGTTTCTCTCCTCCTCCCCCACTTCTCCTCCTTCATCAAGAAAATAAAAATGAGTATTTTGTGCCATGATGCAGGAGGAATTTAATTGGGTGCTGATGATTCAATTTAGCTTGTAAATTAGCTGCCAGCGAGATTACGAGTGCCAAAAAGAACCAGCCTTGCTGTCTTTTTGTTAACTTGTTGACATATTTGACACAAATTAGATAGCGATTTATGGGGTCACAGATGACTGACTTCACAGAGCTATGTGGCACATATCCTGGAGAATGCATGGCCAAACTCAGGCCAAAACGTTGATCAGCTGATTTCAGTGAAGCCAGCTCCTTCAGGGTTACTCTTCATTTCAGCCTTTGAAGAATGACTAGAGAATACAACTTTAATCTGTGTTACCCTGTTAAGTGGCAACTCAGCTCTTGAGAATGAGTGTCATTTATTTGCCTATGCAAAACACAGACCTTGCAATTTAGGTGTGCTCCCAGCAGATGGAGAACATCCTCTGATCATATATCTGAGCTAAGCAGTGGGAAACACAATAATTACCCCCATTTAACCTCCACAACAATCCTGTAAGTTAGATACTCTCTGTTCCCTTTTTCAGATGAAACCGACTCAAGTTAAGTAACTTGTCTAAACTCATACAGCCAGCAAAGGGCAGAGCAGAACATAGAGTAAAATCTATGAAGTCCAGTGAAAATCCGGGTTAACCAACCTCTCCTGAGCACTCTTGTCACCCTACACTGTCTGCCTTCTGATGTTGTTTGGATTAGATATCCCTCTAGGCATCATTGTCAACAGCCAGACAATTCTCCCTGGTTATATTTCTAAGCTGTCACTTCCAAGAGGCCTTTTGAAAATGAGAACTTATAGGATTACCTGATCCCACCTCTAGTTCTGAGCCAGGTGTCATCAGCTGAGCAGCTGTCCACATCTTCTAGAGTGGAGATTGAATCTCTTGTCCTATGTTTAAAATCCATCAAAATTGGCTGGGCTTCTGTTAAGCATGACAACACTGGCACCCTGAGGTTGCAGAGGGCTGCTGGAATTCACCTTGGGTAAGATGAGGAAGGTGCAACCACTTGTCCGCCCCCAACAGTAGCCTTTGAGCCTGAGATGTTTACAAAAGCCTCCCTGCTCAAGCTAGCCTCTTAATTTGTGAAATAAAGCATGCATGCAGATCCACTCTGCCTTCCCCAGCCCAGCTCTGCTACTCAGTAGGGACATGGTCTGAGCTCCTTACCTCCTTATCATCCTTCCATACTGGTAATTTTCCTTCCTTCTTGGTGAAGCAAATTTGGGAAAGAATCATCTCAG
Organism: Panthera tigris; assembly: GCF_018350195.1. Lineage (NCBI taxonomy): Eukaryota > Metazoa > Chordata > Mammalia > Carnivora > Felidae > Panthera > Panthera tigris. The sequence continues at coordinate 68,216,822 of NC_056670.1, read as the reverse complement.
TTGCCAGTCTAGTTTCTAATTATCCCCGTGAGTCTCTACTTCCATTTATGGACTTGGCAACAGAAACCTCCAGAGAAAAGTTTGCCCTACTAATGACTCAGCTGATGTCATTTATCATTGTTGTATTGCTTGAAACACATTCACCTGATAAGCCTCTGATGACTAATTCAAAGAATTCCTACCCATTCTCTTGGGGTTGGGACAAGTTATTTATCACTCCTAAATATTTGAAATCTACTGGCTTCTTTGTTGAAGTGCTCATTTAGCTGTCCTACTCCCAGGATGGAAGATTTTTAGGACTCACATTGATGATTCAATGAATTTCACCAGACCTTAGGATCCATACTCCTCCAATGTCTCTTCCCTGAGACAGTTTGTCCCATGTCTGGGAGGAATATCTTTGATCTCCACCATAGAAAACAAAGTTAGGGCCAGGGAGTAGGATATCTGTATTTTTAAAATGCTTCCTCTGGGTTTTCAATCATAACCAGGCTTGAACATCATTGTCTCAGGATCTTTATTTGTTTGTTTTTAATATGAAATTTATTGTCAAATTTGTTTCCATACAACACCCAGTTCTCATCCCAACAGGTGCCCTCCTTAATGCCCATCACCCACCCTCCTCTCCCCCCCATCCCCCATCAACCCCCAGTCTATTCTCAGTCTTCAAGAGTCTTGTCTCAGGATCTTTGGACAGTCTAACACTTCTACTCTGTACCAGAGTGGACTCATTCCCCATGAAAACATGCACATGTGTTAGTTTTCAAACCAAATTATTCATTCATTGGTTCATTTATCAAATTGACTATATGATTGGTATTAGAGCTAACCATTGTGAGAGATTCAAGTGTGGGTAAAATAATAATTACTCCCTTAGAGTTCAAAGCTCTGTTGTATATCTTGAGAATATAATAAAAGGAGTATCCAGCCTATTCTTCCAGATATAGGTATATGATTAATTCAAAATTGGCTTATTTGTATCTGTGTGAAGGGCCAAAAGTGAATTAGTCATTTTGGTTGATAAAATGATCCAATTCTATTTCTGACCAATTCGACTAATTCTGACTAATTTTTCTGGATTGCTCTGTAAATCTAGACTTTGGGTCTCTTCAACATATGCCAAGTCTCTTGAGATATCTACTTCCTGGTCTGGAAGACTGTTTCCCCATCTTAAGAAGGTTGAAAAGGAAATTGCTGCTTACTGTACCAATGGTATATTCTCAGTTCACTTGGCACTAACGTGAAAACATTCCAAAGACTCCTTAAGACACCCAGCTGAAGAGCAGGTCTTAGATAGTGTCCTGATACCTTAGGAAGTCACTGGGACAGGTATGCATATGCTTTCCCATGACCATTCAATATTCACAGTTGTTATATTCAAGAACCAAGGCTGCGTCTCTCACACTGGGTGCATATGTTTGTGCATGAGTTTGAGTAGGTGTGCCTGCCACTCACTGAGAATCCGTCACATTCCTTGCACTGTGCTAAATGGACTACCCACTTTTTTTCTAAATTAACCCTTCCCACTTCTCTATGAGTAGGTGAATAAGTAGGTACCACTGGCCCCATTTTACAGATGAGGCTATTTAAGTTTAGAGAGGTTAAGTAACTAGCTGGTAAATTGGAGAACCAGCATGGGAACTTAGGTCTGTTTGACTCCAAGGCCCATCCATGATCCTTTCCTGTGACAGTGTCACCTCAACTTCACATCTATACACAAGAACAATACCTCCAGTGGAGACAGATTCGGGTGAAGATTTATAAAAAGGGAAAGCTTAACTCAAATTTAGGGCCAGAACTTACAGTCAGAAGTACGATCTTTTGTCTGCAATAAAATCTTTAATTTATTAAAGTGCTACCTTTCATTTAGAGATAATGTACTTGAAAATTTGAAGGATGAACAAATTGCAATCTGGAATTTTTGAGGACCTGCCTTACCTAATATTTTCATAGAATAATAGTTCTCCAAATGGCACTGTTATTTAAACTGACAGTTACTGCCCTTTGCAGTAGAATTACAATAGGCCTTACATTTTATCTAATGAAGAATTCAATAAAAGCCATTTCCTGTTACAGACATCAGTCTAAATGAGAGTTTTTACTTATGTACAGATACCCTGGACAAACTCTGTGATTCGTCTTCTACTGACCTCTACTCTTCACCAATAGAAATCATGCTGGCTTTCCTCCTTAGCTACTCCTTCCACTTGAAAAGTCTGCTCCCTCTCTACCCATTCAAAGCTGACTCATCTTTCTGAGCTCTCAGCTCAGGGTTTGATGCTTCTGTGACACCTTACACAGTTCTGCCCATTGACCTCTTGGGGCTCTCTGAATGCCTCTAGCTCATTACAGCCCAATAGAAATATAACAGAAACCATAGATGCAAGTCACATAATTAAAAATATTCTTATTTATATTAAATATAATTTATTGTCAAATTGGTTTCCATACAACACCCAGTGCTCATCCCAACAGTTGCCCTCCTCAATGCCCATCACCCACGTTCCCCTCTCCCCCACCCTCCATCAACCCTCCGTTTGTTCTCAGTATTTAAGAGTCTCTTATGGTTTGCCTCCCTCCCTCTCTGTAACTTTTTTTTTCCTCTTCCCCTCCCCCATGGTCTTCTGTTAAGTTTCTCAGGATCCACATAAGAGTGAAAACATATGGTATCTGTTTTTCTCTGCCTGACTTATTTCACTTAGCATAATACCCTCCAGTTCCATCCATGTTATTGCAAATGGCCAGATTTCATTCTTTCTCATTACCACGTAGTATTCCATTGTATATATAAACCATATCTTCTTTATCCATTCATAGGTGATGGACATTTTGGCTCTTTCCATAATTTGGCTATTGTTGAAAGTGCTGCTATAAACATTGGGGCACATGTGCCCCTATGCATCAGCACTCCTGTATCCCTTGGGTAAATTCCTAGCAGTGCTATTGCTGGGTCACAGGGTAGATCTTTTTTTAATTTTTTGAGGAACCTCCACACTGTTTTCCAGAGCGGCTGCACCACTTTGCATTCCCACCAACAGTGCAAGAGGGTTCCCGTTTCTCCACATCCTCTCCAGCATCTATAGTCTCCTGATTTGTTCATTTTAGCCACTCTGACCAGAATGAGGTGGTATCTCAGTGTGGTTTTGATTTGTATTTCCCTGATGAGGAGCGAAGTTGAGCATCTTTTCACGTGTCTGTTGGCCATCTGGATGTCTTCTTTAGAGAAGTGTCTATTCATGTCTTCTGCCCATTTCTTCACTGGATTATTTGTTTTTCAGGTGTGGAGTTTGGTGGGTTCTTTACAGATTTTGGATACTAGCCCTTTATCCAATATGTCATTTGCAAATATTTTTTCCCATTCCATCGGTTGACTTTTAGTTTTGTTGATTGTTTCCCTTGCGGTGCAGAAGCTTTTTATCTTGATGAGGTCCCGATAGTTCATTTTCGCTTTTAATTCTCTTGCCTTTGGAGATGTGTTGAGTAAGAAATTGCTGCAGCTGAAGTCAAAGAGTTTTCTTCCTACTTTCTCCTCTAGGGTTTTGATGGTTTCCTGTCTCACATTCAGATTCTGCATCCATTTTGAGTTTATTTTTGTGAATGGTGTAAGAAAGTGGTCTAGTTTCATTCTTCTGCATGCTTCTGTCCTGTACTCCCAGCACCATTTGTTAAAGAGACTGTCTTTTTTTCCATTGTATACTCTTTCCTGTTTTGTCAAAGATTAGTTGGCCATACATTTGTGGGTCCAATTCTGGGGTCTCTATTCTATTCCATTGGTCTATGTGTCTGTTTTTGTGCCAATACCATACTGTCTTGATGATTACAGCTGTAATTACAAATATTCTAGTAGCCACATAAAAAAGGGGAAAAATAAACAGGTGATGTTAATTTTAATAATGTATTTTATTTAACTCAATATGTCCAAAGTATTATCATTTCAATATGTAATCAATATAAAATCATTTTAAAGATTTTTTTTGTATTTTTTTGTTTGTATGATGACTTTAAACTGTGGACCGTATTTTAGATTTACAGCACACATCTCAGTTTGGTAGTGCAGAGTGCTTGGAAAATACATGCACCTAGCGGCTACCATACTGGAGAACACAGCTTGAGCCGCACCTCTGTGGCATTTCTGTGGGATTGTTGTATATTCTGCTGGGAATGCTAGTGATGAAAAGAATGGATGAGTTTGACCCTCTGCCATTTACGAATTGTATGACCTTGAGCAATAGCCCACCTCTATGAACTTCATTTTCCTCATCAGAAAAATGGAAATATTTTTAGTGTAGCCTACACCACTGGCTTTTGTGAGGAATGAATAAGACAATGTATGTAAAGTGTTGAACATGGAGATTGTACATAGTAAGGAATTTAATAAATAGTAGCCAGTAATGGGAGTAGTATCTTCTTGATATACTTTTTTATTCTTTTATTTCCTGCTCCAATTCTCTCTTCCCATGAGGCCCTCTCAAAACGTTCAAGGTTGAGAGGCTTTATTTTAGCAAGGATTATACTACATCCTAGTTATCGTAGCTTTGGATTTTTGTCATTGATACATGAGCGTGTTCTTCTCTCACTTCTATTTTAAGTTTCTCAAGGGCAGAGACTGTGTTTTGTGTTTCTATCAGAGAAACTAGCACAATGTCTACCAAAGAATAAAATGTCGAAAAATATTATTTGAAAAAATGAATGAAAATTACATTTTACTGCTATTAATTTTTCATATGTGGACATCTGGCCTCCCTAATGGTAAGGGTACAGATTTTAGAGTTATCTAATGAATTAAAGAAAAAAATTCATCAGGATTACTGATGATGAAAGATGACAGAATAGAATCACCAAGCGTGGTTTCTGACTTGTGTGATTGTATTGCTAGAAGCATCTTTCATTAAGACATAAATTAGGAGACCAGATTTGGAGGAAGATGCTGCTTATGTTGTAGACATGTTGGATTTAGGTTTCAGTGGGAAATAAAAGTATATCCAGCAGGCAGTTAGATATCCAGGTCTGGAGCTCAGAAGAGGAACATAGAGTGGAGAATGGCTTTGAGAGTAATCCTTTGTTTATTTATTTATTTTTTAATATGAAATATATTGTCAAACTGGTTTCCATACAACACCCAGTGCTCATCCCAACAGGTGCCCTCCTCAATACCCATCACCCACCCTCCCCTCCCTCCCACCCCCCATCAATCCTCAGATTGTTCTCAGTTTTTAAGAGTCTCTTATGGTTTGGCTCCCTCCCTCTCTAACTTTTTTTTTTTTCCTTCCCCTCCCCCATGGTCTTCTGTTAACAGGAGTGCTGATGCGTAGGGGTGTTTGTACCCCAGTGTTTATAGCAGCACTTTCAACAACAGCCAAATTATGGAAAGAGCCTAAATGTCCATCAACTGATGAATGGATAAAGAAATTGTGGTTTATATACACAATGGAATACTACATGGCAATGAGAAAGAATGAAATCTGGCCTTTTGTAGCAACGTGGATGGAACTGGAGAGTGTTATGCTAAGTGAAATAAGTCATACAGAGAAAGACAGATACCATATGTTTCCACTCTTATGTGGATCCTGAGAAACTTAACAGAGAGTAATCCTTTAAATGCTATTCTTGAAATCATGGGCAAGGACAAGATTTTCAGTTTCTGCCTTCATCCATCTTCTCTTTTTCCTAAGAGAACACTGTGTACAAGGGTTGACCAGTGAAAGAACATGAAATGAAGACTAAAAAGGAGATGCCAGGTATTCAAGAGGAGCTCCAGGAAGGAATAGTGTGACAGCAGTCCAGGGAGTAAGTCCTTAAGATTTTTTATGACCTGAGTTTGTCAAGCTCATGGTTCAAGTTCAATTCCACTTTTAATTTCTGATTTCTTTGTCTTGTTTCCTTCTTCTTGGATGGCTTTCAATCACTCATTGTTCTTTAGTTTCTGATGCTCATTCTCCCTGGTTTTAAGTCATGGTAGCCCCTGTGCCTAGAGAATTTACAAGGACTCCAAGAAATGGAATGCTGGTTTTGATTCATCTAGGTGATGTCCACTTGCTGCCAATTTTGCTAATTAATGGTAACAAATCCATTTCATCTCCTGTTTGTTTGAGAAAATAAGACAAGGAAAGAGATTTAGAAAAATTATGTGTGCCTATAGGCTTACAGCATTTGAATCACTATGTTAGGAGATTTATACGCATTAACCTATTTGACTATTATCGATCAAACTGTGAAAGAGATATTATCCCCATTTTTCAGATGAGGAAATTATACTTTAGAGGGATGGAATAACTTCTCTAACTAGTACAATGTAGAAGTCAGACTTGAATTTGTATCTCTTTGACTTAGAAGTCCAGGCTCTGTCCAAGGCTCTCACCCCATGATTTGATGGTGTCATTTTCACTTTACTATGCTTCTTATAGAAAAATAAATTTTTAAGATAGATGCCTTTTGGTAGAGTATTCAACCTCTATATGAATGCAAATTTGACTTTTCAATTGGGATTTGCACGAGCTCTAAATTAACATGAGACCTAAGTAAATATATCCTGTTCATTAAAAGGTATGATGCATTGTTCTTCCCTGAAAGGCATAATTTTCTCAGGAGTGTTTTAGGTCTGAGTTCATTTCCTTGGAGCTTCTTCTTCTCAACAGGCTGCAATTTTAGCTGTTCCCTGGGAATGATGATTCAGATTTTTGAGGTTATAGCTAAATAAGTGTCAAGCTCACATACTGCAGTATCTGTATTCAGTTTTACCTGTCTGAGGGTTTAGGGGAAGCAACAGGAAGCAAAGACATGAAGCAGAACTTTTACATTTATAGTCAAGTTGGCAAATAAGTATCTTTGAGTGCCACGGCCTGGACTATGAATCTTCTCAGAGTGTGCAGATATTGATGGTGTATCCACTGGAACAATTTTTGCCATTAGCCTTAGGCTTCTGCTGCTCCCATATGGGAAGACGAGCCAGGTAGAATTGGAAACCAGGTTTGTGTTGAGTCTTCCCTCCTACACCTCTTATAGTAGTGGTTCTTGACTGGCTGTATGTTCAAGTTGCTTAGAGAATGCCAAAAAAATCCCAAAGTCCAGGCCACTCCTCAGAGCCATTAAAACAAAATCTTTGTGGAGTGTGTGTATGTGTGTGTGGGGGGGGTGATGAGGAGAGACTCAAGGCTCAATATTTTTAATGTTCCATAGGTTACTCCAGTGTGCAACCAGGGACTGGAGACCCACTGTCTTCAAAGTTTTAGGTCTAGAGAAATGGTTTTCAACTTTGGCTGCACATTAAAATAATCTAGATAGCTATTAAAAATACATACTGCCAGGTCATACCCATGATTTAATTGGTCTATGGTGGAGCTTAAGCATCGATAGTTTTAAGGAAATTTCCAGATAATTATAATATTCAGCAGGGCTGAGAACCACTGTTTCAGAACTGAGTTTTGAGTCGTGGTCCCCCAGGCTACTTCTCATACCTGAAGCACCTATGAATACCTTGGGGATCTTGTTAAAATACAAAACCACCTCACCACCAGAGATGCTGATTTAGTTGATGTGAGGTAGGGCCTAGATTTTGTGTTTTTAACAAGCTCCCAGATGATGCTGTTCATCCCCAGACCACTCTGTAAGCTGCGCTGGCCAAATATCTGCCTTGCCATGATTATCAGCCAGTAAGCCTTCTGGTGGGCTAGGTAAGAGTTGATAGATGGGAATATACTTTCTCCTCTTTAGATGCATGGCAGGTATTTCTTTGTTATCAAGTACATTGACTTAAGAGTCACAAGTTCTTGAGTTTGTTCTCTAGATCTGTCTCAATGCTTCCTTGCTATGGGATATAGGCCAGGGCAAGAGATATTATTTATGTCCCCTTAACTGTAAGATAGGGATGATAACAGTACCTACTTTGAAGAGTTATTATCAGGTTTAATAAAAGTGCTACGTATAAAGTTGTAGCTAAGTATTTTGACGTGTTCTCAATAAACGGTACTCAATAAATGGTAAACAATATAGATGTACATCCATTACATCCATTGGATATTAGGTTTTTCAATGTATATTAGCCACAAGACCGTTATTTTAACTGTAACTTACATGGAAGCTCCATATTTGCAGATTAGGTAGGATTAAATCTGTTTTTAAAGCAAAGATGTGTGCCCAGAATCTGGAATCCCTCTGCTTCTCCCCTAGCCTTCCAAACACTTAGCCAAGGCCATAGATGTGCTATCTTCTTTGAATATACCAAGTCTAGTCCAACCTATTCATTTATAGAAAAATTCACGTGACTTACCCAAGTTCATGCAACTAGTAAATGGTAGAGCTCACTTCTGACCCCTGGCATCTGGCTTTAGTAAGTTCTTTTTGGTCACTAAACAACAGAGGAATTAGAACTTAGGACAGCACTTCTAGACCCATGTTTATCTTAACAATAAGGAGTTTTTTTATTAACCGAATTTTAATTTTATAATCAATACATGCTTATAGTAAGAAAAATAATTAAAGGCAAAAGGAAAATGTAAGCCTGTCTTCCCATTTTTATGACTTTCACCTCCATTTCTAAAAGCCAACCATTGTAAACAGTGTCTTGGATGTTTTTCAGCATTTTTAAATGTATATAGAGTGATAGTCTATAAAATATTTATAAATATATTTTCTTTCAAACAAATGGAAACAAACATTACATATTATTCTGCTTCTAGCTTTTATTTCACTTAATTATCTTACCAATCATTCCATACAATATCTACAGATATAACTTATCATTTTTTTGTGGTTATAAAATATTCCTTTTTTTTTTTTGTAAAGTTAGCCTGTCCTCTTGGTGATGGACATGAGGTTGCTTATTATTTTAGCTGTGGTTATGCTTGCATACTTGAGCAACTACTTCTAGATTCCTAGAAGAAGAATTTGTAGGGTGAGTACACTCACACACCCTGTGTCACTTCAGTTTTGCCTCACCGCACTGCAATTTTCTTCCATGGGCCTGTGAGTTAATCACCTTTGGGAAAAAATAAAGGAACTTCCAGGGCTGAAGTGCCAGACTCAGTCCACATTAGCCTTTTCATCTGGGCCCAGTTTGTAGAGGCTGAAAGTTTCAGCACTAGCAGTGGCATTTTGTTCTGAGGACAAAATGGAGCAAATGTTCTACCCTCTATTCCCACTAGGCAACTAAACACATATTTATAGGCCCAGATTGCTCATGTCTCATTCACCTTCCCCCAGCCCCCATTCACTCTGTCTCTCCTGGCCAACCAGGAACTCCAGTGTCTCAAAAAAAAAAAAAAAAAAAAAAAAAAGCACAAAATGCCATTACTTCCCATTAGTAATTCTGCCTGCTCTGGGGGTTGGCCTGAAAATGAGGTGTCTGAAACATGCAGCCTGATCTATGAAATTTCTAGTGGACAAAGTTGTTCGGTGATTTTTCAAATAATGCAACTAGAAAGGGAAAAAATGGTTTAAAGCCATGATTAATGCCCCTGTGTCCCTGGATGCCTTACTTCCTCAGCTCATCGCTGTAAGTAATTACCTGCCTGGTCCTGGACAAGTCCTTCTGTTTGGCTCAAGTCAGCTATTGATCATTTATTTAAGAATTGCATACTCCAGGGAAGGTGGAAAAAAGTCTCTAAATTAATTCTTTTGAGCCCACTGTGGTCATGAATAAATATCTTTCATTCAGACAATTTACATCAGCAACTGCTTAGCAGTGGGAATTTGTTTACCACTTCTGACCCGCTCCTCGGGAAATTGGTTTTCTAACCACTCTGTGAGTGGCAGTTTTAAATTGGACATTAAATTTTCAAAATTATATTTGACTTATTGTCTCCTGCTCATGATGTAGCTCAATGTTTTGACACATACACATGCTGGTGTTCTGGCTATAAAACTAAAAGGCTCCCAAAGCTTTACTGTTGGGAGCACATGCTCATCTCACAGGTTGGGACTCTGGTTAATAGTTTTCTTAACTGGAGGATGCAGGCATGTGGTGATTTTTGAGCAATCATGATATGAAAAATAAGCAACAACAACAAAAAAGAAGTCACCCAAGCAGGGTGTTTAAGAACTAATGTTTATTTTCACTGGAGCTCCCTAAATGTGAATCTTTATGAGCACTGAGTATAGTATAAAACTGCCTCTAATAATTTTAAAAATATGTCTAAATATGTAGCCTGAGTCAGAAATGTTTCTATGAGAAAGAGACCTTCTTCATAGTGTTTGAAGCCGTGTGCATGCATGTGTGTGTGTGTGTGTGTGTGTGTACATACCTACCTGCTTTCCAAGTGTAAGACAATTTTAGTGTTAGAATATACCTGTTAATCTGCAAGCATTTGCTTATTATTAGTTACTCAGTGCCAACAACTCCCTCAGGTTTTAAAACAATCTATTTTGACAAGGGCGTTGGTGCTACTTAGAAACATAATTATATATCATCATTTAGCAGGCAGGCCAGAAGTTTCCCTGTGCCTTTCCGACTGGTTAAAGTAGGTAGGACCCTTGAACCTGAATGCAGCGCTCAAACACAATGAAAGTCATGTTTAACACTGTGGCGCTAAGACCAAAATATACCATTCTGTTCTTAAAGTTATACTCCTGAAATTTTCCAGCTCAACCTAGACTTCTGCAGCTTAGTGGTTATTCAAGCTTGTTCTTTAATAATTGAGTTGTATGTCTAGTGTTTGAGGAGACGGTTTTCTACAGTTTCTTTTCTTTAAACTGGATTCTGCAAAGTCACAGACAGAATCCTATTAAGATCCTCTTCTAGGAAAAGCAAGGCTGAAAAAAAAAGCAATAATAGAATTTCTAAGGGGTAAGAGGCAGGGCTTGGAAGCTGGGGGAAGGCTGGGCTAGGGTGCAGGCATGGAGAAGACTAGGAATATGGCTGTCACTGGCTCTTGGCCTCTGCAACCCTAATGTGTCCAAATTTGCAAATCCTTAAACCTCAAGGATGTTGTCAGTATCCAGCATTTATGTGGACTGGGGGAAGTGCTTTGTGGGAACAGTGGGAAATGATCAAGACAAAATTTTATTAGAAGGATCACATGATATGATACAGGCACTAGTGGGAATTAGTGCCTAACAGGGATTAGTGCCTGAAGTCCATATAACCTTCCATAGTTTTGAGGAAGCTGGTTTAGTATAGAGTAGGGAAAAAATTCCCAGTGTAAAGTTAAATTTTCTCTGACCTCAGAACGAGGGGTAAGGCAGAAAAAGCATGCCTTCCAAGCAAACTCTAGAGTCAACCCTTTTTAATGGATATATAGTGACCACTTTTATGAATGAATGTATAGAAAGTTGGGCTAGAATATTTTATGAATATGGTTCAAAACAACTCCCAGACGCGAGGAAGTAATGCAAACTGTGGCAAGAGACTCTAAATGTATTACAAATATAAGAAGCAATTTTACTGAAGGAAGTAAGGGGAAAAGATGCTGGCCTATGTAACTTTGTAAATGAGTGGCACCTGTAAGTCTAAAGGAAGAAGGAACTGCATATGAGACTTGTACTCTAGTTGATAAAGTTATTTACCACGAAAATATGGGTTGTAAATTCTGATACTACTTTACATGTATACTTGAACGATAAAGTAAATTGGTGGTGGATGGTGGGAACCATATTTGTCACTGTTGGAGTAGTAATTTGAAGATAAGCAAGGGGAGGTGAATGGAATAATCCAATGATGATGGATTAGAGTTGGAAACATCAGTAAGAACTCATATTACCTTGATATAGATACAGACGGTTGCACATAGAAATATTTTTAGATATGCGTACATACACAGGTTAGTACAGTCATATATTTTGCTCCATCATCTGAGAGAGCCGAAAAGAAATGACAGCCACTCCAGTAGTAATGAGCACATCTAGCATCTAGTTCTTAGTTTCTAATACCATTCTCCAATAAAAGAAGGATTTCTTGGGGAAATGGCTGTCATGAGGAGTAGGGCAGGAAATATGCAAGATGATCCTGAAACATTTTGTAGTGCCTTTGAAAGTCAGAATAGGTTCAAAAAACAAAACAATGGGGAGTGTCAGAGGAGCACAGGAACCACATGAAAAGCCTCAAATTCTGCTTCTTTGAGTTACAGTTCATTGTGAATTCCCATGCCTACACAAGTAATTACATTTATTTTTTTTCTCTTGTTAGTCTGTCTTTTATAATTTTGACTCGTGAGTCCAAGCCATTGAACCTACGAGGCCAGAGGATGTTTTCTTTCTCCCCTACATTGCTCTTCAGTAACTTAGAGGGAGTAGTTATGTGAAATAGCTACAAAAGCTGAGATTGAAGGCCCAGGCTGAGTAAGGAGCTAGTGATAAGCTGAAAGAAGAGGGATCACTCCTGAGAGCCTACTTTTCTTTAGACTCCAAAAAGCTTGGAAGATAAAACCCTAACCTCAAGTAAAAGACTATTTTGGGCATTCTTCTGGATTGCGTCAGCATGCATGAACATCCAACGTAAGGGTATTTTACTTGGCTGTCCATATATTTCCCCATGTAATGTTCACAAGGACTGTGAAAGGAAGGCATTGTTATTCACATGTTGTGGGTGAGTTAACAGGGGCTCAGAGAAGTAGAGTAGCTTGTCTAAGTTCACATAGCTACAAAGTGGGTGGCTGCAGGTTCAAATCTAGGTCTCTCTGATTCCCAAACTCATCTTTCCCTTTACCCAATCTGTCATGTACAGAGTGGTGAGGTAGATGATGACAAGTCATGGGAGGGAGGCTGGAGGACCAGGAGAGGTTATTCCTGTGAGACAGGCAAGAGTTCCAAGAGCCTAAACTGGTGTGGAGGGTGTTAGGATGGACTGGACAGGAAGGAAGTCAAAGACTTATAAAGAAACTAGGGTGCTATTGGGGACTGACTTGGCAATAGAGAAAGAGAAGGGATAAATAACTACCATAAAATATTGCAACCTATTTCACAATAAGTTGTATTTTTTTTCCTGGGGCCTCAAGAGATGTGAAAATCCTTTTAGATGACAGGTGGCTCAAAAGATGTTTGGTCCTGAAGCCAGTGGGGACCAAGACCTCTATCTCTACAGAAGGGGAAGCATGGAACAGTAATGTTTACCCATTGTAATGTCTTCATTTGGCCACCGGTTAAGCAAGTGTTGTACTCATTCCATCTCCATTACTGATTCTGATGTTTATTATACAGGTAGATATGAAATACAAGAAGTAGCTTTCATTGTCAGTATACAGGAGGCACCCTTAACATTTCAGTGCTTCTGAGGACCAGGATTAGAGAGGATTGACTTCTCTTTTTCTTCCTAGAGGACAAGTATAGCCAAATTTTCTAATTCTTCCCAGATAAATCAAGGAAAGAGTAATTTTGTTTCAAAATGCACTTCAGTATCAAAGGCTACCATTTATCCATTCTCATTCCAGCTGAAGTGATTAATATTCAACTTAGTGCTATGTAAAAGATTAAGCTTACATGTATTCTCCAGCCATTTATGCTAATTGCAGCCTCTCATCTGTATGGAAAGATTCATGAAAGTATCAAGAGACACTTTATACTGAATTAAAAACTATTGGACTGGGTGTTTCAAGTCTCCTGCTCAGAAAAGAACAATTATTAAAATGTATTATTCAATTAAACATGGATCTCTATATCTGTTTCCGAAAGTTGGGAGTATAGGCAAAAGTGTTACCCATTAGAACTGGTCTATTAAATCTGACAGTTGTAGCATATTATATTTTATGTGAAGTTGGACAAGGGAACAAGGCGTAGAGAGAGACTAATGACGGGGTTCAGGATACACTACCCCCAAATATAGCACCTTGGTGTAGTGAATATTTTAAGCTGAAGGAGTTTGGGGGAAAAAAAAAAAAACTACAGAAGCAGGAAGTTCACTCTGACCTTCTCCCCCACTCTCTTCCTTCTTCCTTCAACCAGATCATAAAATGCTCATATGAGAGGTGCCCTCCCTATACCAGAGGGAAAGGAGTATCCTTATCTCCAAAAACAAAAGGATACCAGGCAAGAAAAATTCTAACAGGCCTTTTAAAGTTTCCCCCAATTTACTACAATTATGTCATACTCCTTACTCCACAACTGTCCACTTTTTATCAAACCTAGCATAATTGGGTCCTCATCTCCTTATGAAGGCTTTGTGTCATATAAAACTTATATTAAATAAACCTGTGTGCTTTCCTCCTGTTAATTTTTGTTAGTTTAGTTTTCATATGTATCCAGGGACTCTAAGAGGGTCAAAGAATATTTTCCCCCCTTACGCACTAACAAAAGGTGGTGGAAAAATTTTGAGCTGTTCTGTTTCCCCATTTCCTAAGAGGTAAAAATAATCCTAGGTACGTAAGAAGTGCTCTAGATATCTAATACCTTCCTAAACTAATCAATGAACTTTCAGAAAAGGTCAATAATCCACTCAGAAGGCCACCTGCAGATACTTGCTCCAAGAAGACAATAATGTGCCAAAGAAGAGAGCTAGAAATAGAGACCAGAATGAGAGATTATTAATTGGGAGTAGATTTCCTAGGTTCAATTTTTCCCTTTCCCAGGAAATAGGAGCCAATGAAGTCCATTTTCCAATTTATTGGTATTGTCCATGGTTTAGGCTTCCACTTATACTTTCTGTTCATCACTCTCTTTGAGGGGTTTTGAACTCACCTTCACTCCCTGTTTTATTGTAAATTTGTTGAGCCAAGGCATCCAGCAGGTTCAGAGTCATCTGGCACAGAGTCTTGGCCCCCTGATCCTGAATACATTTGATATGTTCTGGCTACTGCGTTCTGCGTCCTGGCTTGCCCAGATCTTGATAGAACCCACATTACATAAGAATGAAAAATAGCTAAGAGGAAGGAAAATAGATAGCATTATTTTTAAAACCTCTAACCAAAAGGTTTGTTTGCTGTCTAAATAAACCAGCAAATTTCTGACACACCTAGAAATTTGGCATTCAGGATATATAATATAGAAGCCAACAGCTACTGCCTCCAGAATCTGTCAAGTGTGAGGAATGCATTTTCCCCAGGCCAAGGTATCTGGCATGTTGTAGGTTCTCAATAAATATTGAATGAATTCTAGATCTCATCATCATCTCTAGAATAGTCCCACTTTGGCCAGGTATGAAGTTGCTTTGAGATTCAGTAGTATGTCTGAAAAGTCCTCAAAATGAGAACTTTTGAGGTCAATGTGGTCACTGTTCATTCTCTCAAAAATAATTCCACTGGACTGGTTTTCTCTCTTGATTCAATTTGGTTTGGTTTGTTAAATGGATGTTGAGTACCCATATGGCCCAGTACCCATATGCTATTCACAGCACTGGAAGACACAGAGGATGATAACCCAGCCTCTGTCCCTGAGGATTTCCAAGTCTGTGACCCAAATATATTAATAAGTAACATATTTATTGAGACATTATCTGATCTCAGTTTTTCTGTGTGAGACCCTGTGAAAGCCACAGCAGAAAGAAAATCCTTAAAAGTGTCCCCAGGTTACAAGACATATACACATGAATGAAGGTCACTTTAACACTAATGTATCTTGTACTGTGCCTGGGTGAAGGAGATCAGCTATAGATATTAGGGAACTTTAGAAAAGGAGAAACTGAGTATGCTTCTGTGCACCTGGGATTTCTCCACCATCATTTAAACACACTGAAAGCTATCCTACTAGGAAAGGGAAGAAGAAAGGATGGAGAGAAGAAGGAAGAAATGAAGAAAACTTTACCTCCATCCCCTTCCAGTTACCATCTATTTGGCTTCTTCTCATTCCGGACAAGTTTCTTGAGAAGTGGTCTTTTGTGACCACTCCACATTGCTAAATCCTATCTTTAATTGAAGACCCTAGCAACAATTAACATGGGCCATCATTCTCTTTTCTTTTATGTGATGGTTTCAAAATCTGACTTTGACATTTGTTCACACACCTTCCATGGAGATGTGGGATCTGTGTCCCCTTCCCTTGAATCTGATCGGCCTTGCGATCGCTTCAACCAACAGACTGCCACATCAGTTAGACTGTTGACTTCCGAGACTAGGTAACAATAGGCTAGGCAGCTTTCGCCTGGTTCTCTGGGGGAAACCAGCTTTAATTTACAAAGTTCAGCTACTCGGAGAGCACCATGTTGGAGAGGCCCTATGTAGGCACTCCAGTCAACAGCTCTAGCTGAGTCCCCAGCTGAAAACCAGTGTCAACTATGCCAGTGAACTACCTTGGATATCTAGCTCCACTGAGCTTTCAGATATCCGCCTCCCTAGCTGACATCTGATTATATCTGCAAGAGAGACCCCAGGTGAGAACTACTAGGCAAGACCTTTGCAAATCCCTAATCCGCAAAATCATGAGGAAACCAAAATGGTTGTTTTAAGCTACTACATTTTGGAGTGGTTAGGCAGCAATAGTAACTGAAATTTCCTGGCTTACATGATAACCAGTTCTCCTGGGTTGCCTACTAAACCTCTATTCTCCTATGTTAGCTCATCCATGCCCACGTGCTGATGGCATGGAGATGGCCTTAGGATCCAGGTGCTTTCCTCTGACTTCCAGTCCATGCATGGATCTTCAAAGCTGATACTTCAAAGACACACTACTGCCTTCTTTTGTTCTTTGACCACATCCTGATTCCTTCTACCATAGGAGCTCCGTGCGTGGCGGTTCCTCTCCTAGAATACTCACTGGTCCTCTTCATTATTTCCTTCTCGTCCTGTAGATCTGAGATCATATCTCGAGAAATGGCTCATTCTCAGAACAGCTTCTCTTAAGGTCAGGTTTTCTTGCTTTATGTTCTCATGGAGCATTTAACTCCATTTTGAAAAGGACATTCATTCATTCATTCATTCGTTCATTCAGTTATTCTCTCATTCAACAAATATTAATAATGGTGAAGGCTACCATTAATTAAACCCCATTATGTGCTAAGCCTGAGCTAAGCACTTTGTAAATGTCATCTCATTAATTCCTCATGCTAACACTGTGAGGAAGGTATGCAATAATAACTTTCCTTATTTTATAGATAAGAGAAGTAAGGAGCAGAAAGCAAGTACATTTTCTAAGACTATACATTTATTAGGTGGCAGAGCAAGGATTGGAACCGAGGTCTGTGTGGATTCGAGTCTCATGTTCTTGATCTGCTCTTAGAAGGAATGGCAGAAATCAGATATCCTGGTGGTCAATGGTTAAGACTGAAGTCAGTAGTCACCTCTTTCCTCATCTTGTTGGTGGAAAGCAAAATATGTATTATTGCTATTGTCCCGCTGATGAATTTAAACATAGGAGAGCAGACAGGACCAGAAAGCCACGTGTCCCAACTCTTTTCTCCCAGCCCCCACCCCAGCATTTAACCCATCATCTTAGGAGCAGGATCTGCTTTAAGGCTCTAGCCTGCCTCTGCAGGAGTTTTAGGGATTTGTGGAAGAAAAGAATCTATCTGGGGAGTAGCAGAACCATCCTGTTGGCAAATATGCCTGCTCATTATTTGGTGAGCAAAATGACTACGGCATCTAATTTGTCAGCCTGGATGGATAGAGGCTACAGAAGGAGCTGCTACAATCCCCCTGCCTGCCTGGTAACCAAATGCACTGCGGAATACTTCATTATCTTTCAGTGTTTACACCTATTCTGAGCCTAATTATTGTTGTTGCCTCCAACTTCTCAGGGTTGAACCAGCTGACAAATTATTACGGTTGCATCAGCCTTTTCTGTCATCTAGAGATGTGTGTCCGCTGTGGCCTCGTAGAGTTTAAGGGATTAGTAACAAGCAGGAGATGAGTGGGGCTGAGAAGAAAGATATGGCCTCTGATTATGAAGTTTGATGTGTTAGAAATGTGGCTTTCCAAGTGTAAATTCTGATGCAGTTTCCTAAGGGGGTGCATTGATTCTGAAAAAAAGTTCCAAACAAATGGAACAAAGAGAATGATCTCCCATGAATACAGTGCTTGCCATTTACTCTCACATACACAACCTCACTGATTCTCACACCCTTATTTAAAGGGTGTATTTATGGTGCCAGCCCTATGTGCCTTATCTGCCCTTTCTTTACAGAGCCACCTGCTGTCCAAGCAGCTCTGAACAGATCACTCATATGGAAATTATATTATTTACATCCCAAACAGGGACACTTTTTGAGAATAAAAGGGAGCACTGACATAATTAGTAGGTGCTAATTGATCGTAACAGGTGTAAACTGGGACTCTCCTGGACAAAATAGCACAATGGCACAGTGGACACATTGATATCTGCCCCCAGTGAGAATCAAGGAGAAAAACCCTGCTGCCGACCCCTAGTTTTAAAAGTAAAAGGGGGCTGTGGGGCATAAAATGTGGAACTTGAACTGCATTTTTACCATGCATATTGACAGCCTTCAAGTCAGGGGCACTGTGGAGATCCCAGTTTCCATAGCAGTCGGATGAGAAGATACGATGGCAGCATGTAAAAGAGTCAGGTAGGGGGGCACTCAGGACTACAGCTTGCCTCTGGTGAAGAGACCAGGCCAAATAGAAAGCTTGTTGATGAATGTAGCCCTGTCACAAATGACTCACTAAACAATAAGGAAAAAATGGGTCCAAGTTTTCCCAACCGTGGCCAACCTAGAACGGCAGCCTCTTCCCATCCCTTCCCATCCAGGTTGCTGGATCACTGAATTTATACTTCAGTTTATGACATCCACTCCTCCACGTTAAGATTTGGATGGAGGATTCTAAGAGCAAATAGTAGGCCAGTAAAGAAGACTAAAGAGAGGGCACCCAATTTGTTTAAAGACAAACATTATGCTTAGAGAAGCAATTCGAGATGGGAAAACGGAAAGCTGTAGAGCTCCATAGAACCTATGAGAAAAAGGAGAGTATTATTCTCTAGTAGCCTAGAAAGAGTGCACTCTTGAAACACACAGGGATGCATCAATTTGATATATACAGGGCCTTAATAAACTGTAAATATGTTCACCTGTAAAATATGTTACCTTAAAAAATAGATAAGGCATCAATAACAGTAACAGTTAACATTTATTGAGTGCTTATTCTGTGCCAAGCACCATTCGAAAAATTTTACATGTATTTTCACATTTAGAGAAGATACAGAAGAAATAAAAGGAAGCCGAGTGCATTTAAATAAAAGTAAAATTGAAATTAAATTTACAATGGCAGAATTTGAATCCAAAGTAGGAATACTAAAGGACTGTTCTGATACCTGGAAAAAAAAAATCATCCTTGGTATAAAAAGAATTCTTTTCTTTTCTTTTCTTTTCTTTTCTTTTGTTAATTTATTTTTGAGGGACAGAGAGAAACAGAGCATAAACAGAGGAGGGGCAGAGAGAGAGGGAGACACAGAATCCAAAGCAGGCTCCAGGCTCTGAGCTGTCAGCACAGAGCCTGATGCGGGGCTGGAACCCACAGACCATGAGATCATGACCTGAGCCGAAGTTGGATGCCCAATCGACTGAGCCACCCAGGTGCCCCAAAAGAATTCTTTTAAAATGCATAGGAAGGGGGCACTTGGGTGGCTCAGTTGGTTAAGCGTCTGACTCTTGGTTTTGGCTCAGTCATGATCTCATGGTTAGTGGGTTCGAGCCCCACATTGAACTCTGTGCTGACAGCACGGAGCCTGCTTAGGATTCTCTCTCTCTCTCTCTCTCTCTCTCTCTCTCTCTGCCCCTCCCACCTTGCGCTCTCTCTGTCTCAAAATAAATTTAAAAAAACTTAAAAGAAAACAAAATGCAGAGGAAGAAGGCAAAAGGGTGACAGTTGTTAAACATTATGACATCGAAATACAAAGACAAAGGCTAATAAAAACACAAGGCAAGAAAATGACAGAAACACAAAAGGCAGTAGGTGACTTGTACAAATTCCTTTGCATCTGACTGGCCTAGACATAAAAGTAAATGGGTAAGTAGAGATTCTGAAAAATAAAATTTTAAGGTTAATTTAGTAAACATATGCCCAACTTTATCTTCTGTAAATAATATATCTTTTCCATTCAGGTTCCAATAAAGCACATGCAAAAAGAAACCACCCCATATATATTAGGCCATAAACAAAGTTCCAAATGATTCTGAAAACTCAGAAATCAAATAGATCCTATTTGTTAACTTCAGGCTATAATTTTCTACCTTAAAGGAAATAGTGTTAAAAAGTCAATGACCAACATGTATTTTACAAATGTAATTATTTGGAAAATCCAAATATAATTAAATCTTGGTCAAAGAACAAAGTAAATAAATAAATATAAATACATATATTAGAAATTATATCTATATCTATCTATATAAAATCTGTATATACATATATATATAATTTAAAAATTAACAATAATAGTATTAAGCATGGGAATTTATAGCCCAAGGTAAACTCAGAGGCAGAATCTTATCCTTAAATGCTTTGTTAAATAGAAATAAGGCAAATACTAAGCACAATACATTAGTTAAGGAAAAAAAACAATAGGAAGTAGGAAGTAGAAATTAATGTAGATAAAAGAAAAATTATTTTGATATTAAGAGTAAGAAATCTCAGGGGCCTCTGGGTGGCTCAGTGGGTTGAGTGTCCAACTCTTGATTTTGACTCAGGTCATGATCTCAAAGTTGAGAATTGAGCCCCGCATAGGGCTCTGCACTGGGCATGGAGCCTGCTTAAGATTCTTTCTCTCCCTCTCCCACTGCCCCTCCTCCCTCAAAAAAAGAAGAGTAAGAAATCTCAAACTTCAAGGAAAGTGATAAATTTCATACCACATGAACTAGTACAGAATACAGGTAGAGAACAAAGATTTCCAAGTTTGTTTTATGGTTTAAAGCTGATACTAAAACCTAGAATAGGAGAGATCAATTTAAATATTAGTGATTAAAACCCTGTATATATTAAAATAATACTATTGTGATTTATCTTGGAAGTGTAAAAGTAATTTAATATTAAGAATCTATTAGTAGGGGCGCCTGGGTGGTTCAGTCAGTTTAGCGTTGGACTTCAGCTCAGGTCATGATCTCATGGGTTCGTGAGTTCAAGCCCCATGTCAGTCTCTGTGCTGACAGCTTGGAGCCTGGAGCCTGTTTTGGATTTCGTGTCTTCCTCTCTCTGCCCCTCCCCTGCTTGTGTGTGTTCTCTCTCTCTCTCTCTCTCTCTCTCTCACTTTCAAAAATAAGCATTAAAAATTTTTTTGAAAAGAATCTATTAGTAAAAATCTCTCATATTAATAATCAAAGGACAGATATTATTTATTATAAAACATGCAATTCAATATCTGTAATTGTAAGACATGTTCAGTAACTTGGAAATTTAAATCCAGATTTGCTCTACAGTAATAAAACTATTCACCTGAAATCTAGAACTCATATTATATTATTGCTGGAATGGCAGAGCTATCCCCAAAGAAGTCATGAATAACACGGATAAGGTGGGATATGCCCTATCTCATCTATTTAGAAAGTGATCTAGGGAGAAAATATTTGTAAAATACATAGCCTGATTAAGGACTTATTCAAAATATACAAAGAATTCTTAAAACTCCACAACAAGCAAGTGAACTATCCAATCTAAAAACAGGCAAAAGATCTGAACAGACACCTCACCAAAGATGATATATAGGTGGTAAATGAGCATATGAAAAGATTCTCATCATCACACATTATTAGGGATTTGCAAATTAAAACAATCTGATATTACTACACACCTAGTCAAACGATTAAAATCCAAAATATTGACAACAGCAAATGCCTGTGATGGTGCAGAGCAACAGGAACACTTATTCATTGTTGATGGAAATGCAAAATGGTACAGCCACTTTGGAAGACAGTTTGGCAGGCTCTTGAAAAACTAAACATGCTATTACGATACAATCTAGCAATTGTAATTCTTGTTATTTAGCCAAAGGGGTTGAAAACTTATGTCCCCACAAAACCTACACCCAGATATTTATAGCAGCTCTATTCATAATTGCCCAAACTTGGAATAAGTCAACATATCCGTCAATTGCCTAATTGATAAACTGTGGTACATCCAGACAGTGAAATATTATTCAGTGCTAAAAAATAAAAGCTATCAAGCCACAAAACAAACAAAAGAACATGGAGGAAACCTCAAGCCATATAAGTAAGTGAAAGAATCCAATCTGAAAGGCTACATGCTGCATAATTCTAACTTATATGATATTCTGGGGAAGCAAAATTGTAGGGACAGTAAAAAGATCAGTAGTTGCTGGGGGTTCAGGAGAGGGCAGAGCACAGGTGAATTTTAGGGAAAGAGACTATTCTAGATGATACCATAATGGTGGCTACATGGCATTGTACACTTGTAAAAGCTCTTAGTCTTAGACTAAGCACCAAGAGTGAACTTTAATATAAACCGTGGACTTCAGTTGATAATGACATGTCAATGTGGGTTGACAATTGTAACAAATGTATTACACGGCTGCGGGATATTGATAGTGGAGGAGGGTGGGGTACAGGAGTATGGGAGGACTCTCTTTTCTAGTAAATTTTGCTATGAATCTAAAACTGCTTTTAAAAATAAAGTGTATTGATTTAAAAGCAAAAAACAAAAGTGATACTAAAAGTTCTAATGTGATGACATACGAAGAATCTAAAAGTCGACCTATCATAAAGGAAGATTCAAAATTACCCTTTTTTGTAACTGGAGATGGTCTTCCCAAAATACCCCAAAGAATCAAACTGAAAAAAAAAGGGAAATTAATAAGACTATAATTAATACATTGTTGGATAATAAAATAAATATATAGATACCACTTTATACTAGTAAAACCTAATAAGAAAATAATAGATTTTATTCATGGTGGTCACTAAAAATACAAAAATATCTATAAATAATCTTATGAAACATATTTGTGTACAACCTACATGATTTGTTTTTAAACTTCTAAAGGGGAAAAAACTTCTTAAGGCAGAGAAACCTATTTCAAAATCTTAAGTAAATAAAATTTACTAGATGGAAAGATTTGGTTGTTGAAAATTATTCTATACAATGTTAAATTTAATTAATATCAAAATTCCATTGAGACATTTTAAAATATGAAACAAGGGTAATCAAGTTCATCTGGAAAAATAGAATTTTAAAAATAAGTTTAGCCCAAGTATATCTTGCAAAAAATAAATAAATAAAATGTTAACAGGACAGAGAATGTTCTATGTAAAATATTAAATAAGGTTTAATGAGTAACAATAAATCAAATGGTATGGTGTGAGCATGGTGGTAGATAAATAAAATGGAAATTCCAGAGACAGACACAAGGATAAAAAGATATTTAGTACATGATATATGTAGCATTGTGAATCAGCTGTCAAAATGGATTGTTCAGTAAATGATGCTTAGATAGCTGGTTAATGGAACAGTATATATGTACATCAATTCCTCATTTTAGTTTTTTATTATTAAAAAAATTTTTAATGTTTATTATTTATTTTTGTGAGAGAGACAGAGAGAGAGAGACAGAGCATGAGTGGGGGATGGACAGAGAGAGAGGGAGACACAGAATCCGAAGCAGGCTCCAGGCTCTGAGCTGTCAGCACAGAGCCCGACACAGGGCTCGAACTCACAAACCACGAGATCATGACCTGAGCTGAAGCCGGACACTTAACTGATTGAGCCATCCAGGCGCCCGTCAATTCCTCATTTTACATACTAAGCAAAACAAAACACATACACAGTGTTTTTACAGTTAAATATAAGAAAAAAAAATCATAACTACAGATTAGTTGGGAAAAAAGATCTCAGGAAAAGGTTAGTAGATATCCTGTATGCTAATAAATTCCATATATAATTGATTTTTGAACAATGTGGAGGTTAGGGGTGCCAACCGCTTGAACAGTTGAAAATCCTTGTAGAACTTTTGACTCTCCAAAAACTTAACTACTAATAACCTACTGTTTACCAGAAGCTTTATTAATAACATAAACAGGCAATTAACACATATTTTAATGTTATATGTATTATAGACTTTATTCTTATAATAAAATAAACTAGAGAAAAAAAGTGTTAAGAAAATTATAAGAGAAATACATTTACAGGACTATACTGTATTTATTGATAAAACCCATGTATAAGTGGGGCCACACAGTTCAAACCTGTGTTATTTAGGAGTCAACTGTATGTAACTAAAAACAGTAAAATAGGGAAATAGTTGCAATATATGGAAACAAAGGATTGATACATTTAACATATAATGAACTCTTTAATATATAACAGCAAATTCTATTAGGAAATAGCATGAATTTTTTTAATCACAAAAAAATAATGTGAAAAAAAGTATAGTACTCAGTGCTGCTGTACAGAGGAAATGGGTCTAATGTTTCCGTAAGGCAGTTGATCAATAGGTGTAAAAAAATTGTAAAAAATACATAACCTTTAACCAATAACTTCTTTCTAAGGATTTTTCATAAAGACATTCTGATTTATCATAGTGAAATATAAGAAAATTCCTTGAGCCCAACAATATGAGATTTATTAAAGAAATAATGATGTGTCCATACATGAAATATTTTCAACTTCTGAAAAAACCCAAATTCAAAAAATATTTACGTTTGAGAAACTATGCTCATGATATATTGCTAGTGAGTAAAAAGCCAAATAGGAAATATTATAAAAACATGGAAAGTCAAAGTTCAATTTTGTGATGGTGAGAGAGAAAAAGGTTTGTGTTGTATGTGTGCATGCATGTGTATGTGTATTTGTATAGTCATTACTTTTTAAATATGTTTTATAGTTTATTTTGAGAGAGAGAGAGAGCGCAAGCATGAGTGGAGGAGGGGCACAGAGAGAAAGAGAGAGAGAATCTCAAGCAGACTCCACGCTGTTAGCATGGAGCCCGATGTGGGGCTTGAACTCACAAACCATGAGATCATGACCTGAGCTGAAGTCAGACACTTAAGTTACTGAGCCACCCAGGTGCCCCTGTATAGTCATTATGTCTGAGAAATGAGATCATGGCTGATTTTATTTTTCTTCTTTATATTTGTGTTTACTTTTTCTCCCAATTTTTACATTTCACAATTAGAAAAGAAACACAATATATATTACATAAGTAAGTTGGACAAGCCAAGCAAAGGGCTAGGGATCCTACAATCACATGGAAGAAACAGGAGCCATGACTCCTGACTCAGAGGTAAGCAAGTAGCAAGGGCAACACAGACAGCAAATCAGACTGGGAATGTGGCAGAATTCCTTGAGTTCTAGATTGCTCTCAGGCTTGCCTGGTGCATGGCAGGAGAGCAGTCAAGGCAGCCCATGGACCAAAAAGTAGTGGCAAAACTGGCCCAGGCACAGGTGCCCTGGTCCTAGGAAGGCGATGGAGGGACACCCATCTGGGTGATAAGGGCACAAATACACGAAACCATAAATTCAGCACTTGCAACCTGAAGATAGCACTTAGTGTTATTTGTATAACTATATTTATTTTTATTTGCATGTTAAGAATTTGGGTTCCGGGCTAAATTGCTTTTGTCTTGTTACGATGGCTTTTATGGAGTCAACTCTAAGACAGACTTGAATTCTCTTTCATCCCTTGTCCAACTTTCCCCAAACTTATTTTCTGCCTACCTCCCCATCCCTTTGTCCAGCACGGTGTCTTCCTCTGCCCCCCTCAGAATACTAATCCAGTGTAATGCTGTGAACACACTCACATCACCGTCACACACATGTACCCTCCCACTACACATTACACTCACACATATACACACCACTTATATAGCTGTATTGCTCAGTGTTGCTTCCAATAATGATGGTAATGCCTTTTGTTCCTTCACTCATTCAGTCAATGTTTAATCCCTTCTTTGTGCCAGAACTATGCTGGTACTGAAGAGAAGATAATGAACACAGGCAAATCCAGTCCTCCAGCTCCTGGAGTTTATTAGAGACCAGCGTAGCAGGGGAGACAAACAATCAAATAATTGTACTAATGAATGAAAACTCACCCTTATTCAGACATTCATTCCAGAACACCTGGCATGTGCCGTTCTCCTAATTGCTAACAGGACACAAAGGTGAAACGCACATGGACTCTGTCCCTGAAGAGCTGCTGAAGAGCAGAAGAACCAGGATGTGAACATTTGAGAGGATCTCCTAAGGACAAGACCCTGTGCCGGGTGCTCACAGGTGTTAGGCCATTGACTCTTCACTGAAATTGAAATTAGGCCTTTCTGACTCAAAAGTACACTCACAGCCAAATCGCAACATGCATTTTTCCCCATGAAGGAGTTAAAATATAAGTAGCATAACATAGACTAGGACCTGAGGACGTTAATCAGCTATAATGGTGAATCGTCACTATGGGCCATGGATAATGTGGATTGCCAGTGGAACCTGACACTAAATAAAGGCATGATACCACCACATTCCTTCTATCCCATTCAGGGCTATCGACGTCTCCTACTTTCACTGTGTAGTCATGAACTTGGTGGTCCTTCTCTGTCTACAACCACCTGCAACAACTCCAGGCAGCTAGAACCTTCTTGGACATAGACACTTCCCATTGACTTTGCCCAAACTCGAATAAGCTGAAATAAAACCAATTGTTGATGAGAAATGAAAGCGTAAATAGCACTCTACTGGAGAATAATGATGAAGCACATTTGGCCATATGTCAGCAAGCTGAAAGGGAAAAGGCTGACTGTGGTTGTTACCATGTACATTCCCCTCAAAGAGTGCCATAAAACTCTTTTTGATTTGCAGAATTAAACTATAGTTTGCACATAAACAAGACCTTAATGTTTCCTGGAAGATCCCCACATTTTAAAATAACAATCTTGAAAACAGAAACCAAACATCAGTGCCTACAAATGCTGTGAATTGTAATCTATGTATCTTAAGACATTAAAAACCTTCTCGCTTTGTTAGAAGAAAATGCATCAATTAACATCTCTATTGAGTATGCAAGACTGCGTCAAACCACAGATACTGCGTAGGAGGTGGTGCGAACCTGCTGCTTTTAGCACTTGGACCACATTTATAGGCCAAAAATGATTTACATAGAGATGTCTTGGTAGAAATGGCAGTGAGAACTGTTCCTGGGAAGATTATGTTGAGCTATACAGAATTCGGAAAAACATTGGCTTAAAAATCTATTTTCAGCATTATCATTTACATCCAGTAAAATGCACAATGTTAGGACTGTTTAGTTTGCATGTGACCATACCTGCCAAAATTGTATGTCAAAGTGTCTTACCACAAGTGTGTTGCCTCATGTAACTGAAGGTTCTAGGGCTTCTAGGAGAGCTGGATGCAGGGTCTCAGGCAGTGTTGTCAGCATAGTCTGTTTCTGTTTGTCGGTGCTGTTTTCTTTTCTCCTTGATCTCAGCCATCCTTTCTCGTGCCTCTAGCAATTCCAGGTTTATGTTTTCCTGAGTTTAGGTCCAGACAAAGCGTGAAATCCTTATTCTAACAGTTCCAACTAAACTGGAGGATTGTAGCTCTTTGGCTTGTGTTGGGTTATATACCTTTCCAAAAAGCAATTACCGTGGCCAGGGGCTAGTCAGCTGTAGCCTCACCCCATGTATTGGCGAACTGGATCTTTGGAAAGCTAGTACCAGAAAAGAGAGGAACGGGTGCTAGCAAAGAAAATCAAACTATGTCTGCAAAACCTCTGAAGGGGGCTTTAATCTCTGCTCACGTGAAATGGCGATGTGCTGGTATCATCAACATAATCACTATTGCTTATTAAACGCCTACTGTATTTCGAGTTCTCTGTGAACAATCCTTATCATAATGCCATGAGATAGGTGTGATGTCCATTTTACTAATGATGAAAGTGGAACTCGAAGAAGTTAAAGGAATTGCCAGGACTGTGTAGCGAGGAAGCGGGGAAGTCAGGATTTTCACCAGGTCTATCTTAGGATGCTGGCTCTGTCCACTGTGCCTGTCTCTAAGTAAGTATTCCCCACTTCTGACCTGATAGAAAAAATGGTGCTTGCATGCATGTGCGTGATCTGTCAATACTGAGAACTGTAAGACTGGGAGGTAAGGAGGCAAATTACGAGGAGAGAGCAGATGCTTTGAGACTGGGCACCCCTGATTGGTTGGGGCACCCCACCATCAGCACACTTTGCATCTCTGGAAAAGCCCAGACCCATTTGTGCCTGGGAGACCCCATCTAGGGAGGCGAATTTTTTTTTTAACATCATGTATTTCTATGGCTTTGTTTTCCTTGTCAAGATCCCAACAGCTGCGGGACTTATTAACACAGAATTGTGTTGCGTATTCATCAGATGACTTATTAATCATCTGCCAAGCCCCTCTGGAGAGCAGGAGTCCTGGAGCTCAAATGAGGACTGGCAGACAGCATGTCCTCACCTGCTCTTAAGCAATGTGCTACTGGCAATTATATAAAAGTTTTCAGGAAAGTGGGTTTAAGCCAGAGGGAGAGTTTGCTATTTGTGGGTACATCATGTTTTCTTTTTGATCATCTATTTGTTAGCTTCCCCTATCCCCCCTATATCCCCACTAACACCCTCCAGTATACAGAAGAGAGGCCCTGAGAGTCTCAATGGGAGACTCCAATGATAGAAAGCTTCAGAGTAGGGCATATGAGAAGTTACATCTCTTAACCCTTCACTTAACATCCCTCCTGGTAGGGATCTTTCATCAATACTTTGCTGCCAAGAAGCTGCTCATTAAAACAATGATTCTCTTGGATGCATGCCC
This sequence comes from Panthera tigris, assembly GCF_018350195.1. Taxonomy (NCBI): domain Eukaryota; kingdom Metazoa; phylum Chordata; class Mammalia; order Carnivora; family Felidae; genus Panthera; species Panthera tigris. The sequence goes on along the minus strand of NC_056670.1, from coordinate 68,188,257 downwards.
TTTGTCTGTTTAGTTCCCCAACAAACCCTGAATCCCTAGAACAGTACCTGGGTCCTAGAAAGAATTCAAAAAATGTTTGCTGAATGAATGAATCCAAGTTCCCCAGGCCCAAAGTGGGCATCTTACCTCTAATATGCAATGAACACAGCACAGTCTCAATCCACTATGACTTCTAGGAGCAAGCCCTCCCAGAGAGCCCCTGGGGATGCTACTGATTCCTACAGACTCAGTCTAATTACAACTCCTTTCAAGAGGCTGCTGTAGGATCTCAAAATGGTGCCTGAAAATTGTTCCTTCTGTCCACTGTGCTCTCCCTTTACCACTTATCCAGAAGGATGGGCCAGCTCCAGCCTTCTGAAGGAAGCCTAGGTAATGTCAGGTTGTGTTTTTTTGTAATAAGTTGCCTCTTCTGTAACGAGTGCAATAATAATACATACACCTTATTTCATAGTAATTAACAGAAGTACATGAGATAATGCATGTGAAATATCAGGCTACCACAGAGTAAGTGTGTACTAAAAGTTGGCTATTGCCATGTATCTTCTAAGGGTGCTGGTTAAGAGTACAGACTCTGGGGGCACCTGGGTGGCTCAGTCAGTGAGTGTCCGACTTCAGCTCAGGTCATGATCTCGCAATTCGTGAGTTTGAGCCCCGCGTCGGGCTCTGTGCTGACAGCTCAGAGCCTGGAGCCTGCTTCAGATCCTGGGTCTCCCTCTCTCTCTGCCCCTCCCCCACTTGCACTCTCTCATGCGCACTTTCTCTCTCAAAAATAAATAAACGTTAAAAATTAAAAAAAAAAAAAAAAAGAGTACAGACTCTGGAACCAGCTCACTGAGTTCAAGTCCCAACTTTGCTTCTTAACAAGTTCCAGCTTTGCTTTGTGATCTTGGGCAAGTTGCTTCCTTCTACCTCAGGTCCTCATCTGTAAAACGGGGATGATAATAAAATTTGCCTCATCGGGCCACTATGAGGCTTAAGTAAATCAATGTCTGTAGAGAAGATAGAACATTTCCTGACACATAATATATGCCATAGAGGTAGTAGTGGGGATATCCAGAAAACCTAGTACCAGATATTAGATAGTGCCGCCCTGGAATCTACTCCTCTCAGGGACTCCCATTTGTCTACTTTCCTCTTACTTACCACCATCTAAGATTCCTCACCTTTACCCTATCCAGCCTGTCACAAATTCTGGGTTCCCTACCTCTCTCTTCTGACCATACCAGAGGAAGAACAAAACCTGTTAGAACCAAGATGTGCTTGGTACACAGTGAAGGTAGCCTGTTACACTGTTGACTGCAATTCTTAACATCTCAGAAGTATCTGCTTTTGGATTATTCTCTGGATGCTGCTTCTACCCTGTGGGGGGTGGAAAATGGGTGGACACATGAATAAAAGGACACACTAAACTGGTTCCTCCACAAAGAAGGAGAAGATCTTCCCCAAATTCCGTCTTCCACCCTAAAGTGCAGAATCTGCTTGTGATACCCAGAATGTTCTTTTCCAGCTTCAGTGACCTTGAGATCCTGACACTGTTTTTAGTTACAGGAAGATAAGTGCTGGAAATCTTCAAATGGAAGTCTGTCTCCTCCTACAAAAGGGCCCACTCTATGGTTCTCAAAGTGTGGTCTCTGGCCCAGCATAGTCAGCCTCACCTAGGAATTTGTTAGAAATGAAAATTTTCAGGCCTACCTTAGACCTACTGAATCAAAAACTTTGAGCGTGGGCTCCAATTGTCTGTTTTTAACAAGTTCTCCAGGTGATTCTAAATGCCTGCTCAAGATGGAGAACAGTGTGTTTACTGTTGAGTGTTCATGCCAGAAAGCAGACTTTGCTAAGTTAACCCTTCTGGTCCATTGTCCTAAATGCCCAGAAGTATCCAAGCTTTACTCTTCTTGTCTTTGCTTCCATCCTTCCGGGTACACACTAATTCACCTCTTTCAAGAGTTCTTCTCCCTTTTTGTGAGGAAGCATAATAGGCTAGTGGTTAAGAGAACAGTCTTCAGAAGCAGTCGATTCCAGGTAGAAGTCTTGATTCTGTGACTTCTACCCCAGGCAAGGTGCTTTCCTCTCTGCTCCTGTTTCCTTATCTGCCAAAGGGACATAATAATAGCTACCTTACTGTGAGGCTTAAACGAGTTATATGGAAGCACATTGTGTGAAAGTAGGTAGTAACATGGCAGCTGTGCATAATATGAACAGCAATCCCTCTGATTTTTATTCTAACTACAAAATAAACAGGAGATCAATTGATTTCACACTTTGCCGTACAATGAAATCACCTAGGTAGATTTTAATTCTGATGCCCAATGCTGTGCCCCAGACCAGTGAAATTGGAATCCTGGGGAGTGGCTATCTATGTTTTTTAAATTCACCAGGTGCTTCCAAGTTTGGAAACCAGTACATTAGATTGTTTGCTAGTCTCTTTGCAAATGGTGTGAACCATGGACTTTGGCCCAGCAGTATGATACTATTGTAGCAAAGGCTATCTTGTCTGTAGATGGTATTTTGCATGTGTCCCATCAGCCTGGCCAGAGTGTGTCGAGAGAGCTGATGGGGGCCCGGGCCTCTTTGTTTTCCCCATCTCTGAGCCTAGAAAGATCCATGGCTTGAGTTTAGCAGGTGCTTGCCCTTGATGAACTGATTGAAGTAGAAAATAAGCCTGAGCTGGTAGAAATGAGTCCCCAGCAGGCCATTTCAAAGAGGTTTAAAACTAAGAACAAGGACTCTGAAGCCAGGCTACATTGGATTGAGCCATGATAGAATACTCACTAACTGTTTGACCTTAGACAAGTTAATTTCTCTGTGCCTCAGTTTCCCCATCTTAGAGTTGTTGTGAAGATCAAACATAATAATGTGAAGTACTTGACACCCTATGTGGCACATCGATAATTGTTACCTGTCACTATCATTAACCTGGAGATTTAATCGAACCTGCCTCAGAGTTTGGCTATAGGTCTGTGTAACAAGCTGATATAACCATAAGATCTGTCTTTCCTTCTCATTTTCCTTGGACAGGATCTTAGACAGCAGAATTGCCTTATTTAAAATTCTGTGATGCTGCAGGATATTCCCTCTCCTTTTCTTAGTACTCAGTACAGTGTCTGACACACTGGGATTCAATAAATGGTTAGATGAAAAGAATAAGTAGATGAGCTGAACTAAAATGAACCGTTTCTCTATTAGACATGACTGCGGTGCCTGTGAGAGTCTGAGAAGGCAAAGTGTCCACCTCAAAAGGAAATACAAATACAGACAAGACTCCAGGTTGGAGAGAAAAACAGACACTCCTGGCATTTTGTCATTTAAATCATCATAGCATGCCATATGTCTTTTTGTAAAACCACCTTATTTCGGCCTTTACTGGATTCCCCAAGTAACCTTCACTAATTCATTCAGTCATTAAAGTGACTATTGCCAATTAATGAACTACAGTGAACCAAGCCTAGAAAGGGACTCCATGGCAAGTTCTCCACTGCCTGAGCAGAGGGGTGTCGGTCAGCATATGGCTTAGATGCTCGCTGCCCCTTGAATGCATTGGCTCAGCTACCAGGTCTATGGCCATGTCATAATTCACTTTTCATAAAGGCTCTATGGTACCTGCTTGGACTAATGGGTTTGTTCAGCTGTGAAAGAAAATATAAACGTTTTTTGGGTGGGGAGGGAGCACATTTATCGACTAGCTTGGGAAATCCAACTGGTATGGCCTAGAAGCTGGGTAATTGGTTGGTGGCAGCAGAACTACATTACAGGAAACAGTGAGTCTTATTGGTTTTCAGAGAAGAGGCTTTGAAGCCAGAAATGCTTTGTTTGAATCCTGGGTCCTCTCCCCACACACTTCTGCGACCTGGAGCAGTGCTACACAAAGCATACAGTCCATGGACTGTTACCAGGGGTGAGGAGAATGGGAGGTTGTGTCAGAATGTAAACCCACTACATCGCTAAGCACGCCATTACTTCTACTGACCCTTTGTTTTGTTTTTCCAAAGCAAGACTTTCCCAATGAAGGAAACCGTGGGTTCATTTACATTCTACTGTAATTGTCTTGTTCCTTTGCTGATTGATAGCTGAAAGCTCACAGAGCGGCATTTTGAGTAGTAGCAACATAAGGCAACCATCGTTAGGCTCGGTTACCTTATTGGTAAATAGGGATAATGATTCCTACTAAGTAATAGGGCTGTTGTGAGAACAGAATGAGGTAGGGCGTGCTAAGTGCTTTGTATTATGCCTGGTGCATATCAGGTGCTCAATAAATGAGAACTATTATTAAACAAGATAATGCAGTCCTACCACCGCCATATGATGTCAATGCTGTGATCTGAAATAAGAAAAACAAAACATATTCCAGAAACAAAAGATTCAATGGCCAAATAAGTTTAGAACACTGATAGGGGACAGAAGGAATTCATCCTAGATGTCTGGCATATTTCTGAATTTTTTGAGACAAGAGTAATTTTATTTTTAGTTCTTCAAGGCCATCAAACATTGTTTCAATAAATGTATGGAAAGCCTAAAAGCAAATTTTACTTTGGAACCAACTGTCCCGACATCAGTAGACCCAAAACTGTCCTTGTTATCTTATTTCTCCTATTTCTATCCTCTAGACAGTCTTGGGCATGAGTCATTATTTCTTCTGGGGTGTCTCCAGCTGGCTGCAACTCCCATCCTCCCCTGTTGAGACCCTCCTCCAACACTTTTCTTGAAGCATTGTGAACATTCAAGAGGACATTTGGTGTGTGGACCCAGCAACTGATTCTTTAAGGGCCACCTGACCTGGAGTAGAAGAATGTTGTTTTTATGAAGTCACGGGTCTTTGACAGGAGAGAGGCATACACACACAAGGTCGTTTCCCCATGATATCCCAAAGGTACCCTTGGAGGTTATGTGAAGGCACATGTTCTAAAACAGCAGCTTTCAAGCATTTTCCTTCTACAACTTTCTCTCATGTTTTTCCACTACAAAATTTTAGGTCTTGTCTTTTATTTGAATGTGCACTTGCTTTAGTTTAGCTCTGTATTAATCAGGACTCTTTTGATTAAAGACGACAGAACTCTAATCAAACAAAGTAGCTTAAACAAAAAGGAGAATTTGTTGATTTCCATAGCCGGGAGGGATGGAGGAAATGCTAACTTGAGGTGTGACTGAATCTGGGGACCCAAACAATATCCTCAGGGCTTCCTGTCTCTCAGTTCTGCTCTTCCTTCTGCTTCTCTTTGTTGATTTCATTTTCTTCTGCAGATTTATTTCCTCCCAGTAGATGTAACTTGGATGCCAGCAGATCTGAGAAGGTCATATCCTCACAGAAATCCAGGGGACAGAAAGCTGTCATTTCTGAACATCCAATTATAAAATCCCAGAGTCACCTGCTCATCTAAAATCAGGCAGCTAGTTTTAATAATCAACCAAGGCTGGGTCATGTGGCACTTCTGCCCATCTCCTCCCCTCCCGTTATAGCCAGGATATTGGGGAATTGTGAACTGAAGCCCCACCAGAACTAACTGGAGTTGGAAAACATTTAGTTCTTCAAAGGAGGGAAGAGATGATGGGTGACTTACAGACCACATATGTTCTAGAATATTGTAGGGAGAGGGTAAAACTTGACAGAAAGACATAATTGGAACTTCAAACAAAAATAAAGGAGGAATTTTAGGAGGGCAGATCTCAGGGTCACTCGAATTACTCAATATAAGGTGAACACCTTTCTAAGGAATTGACTAATCTTTCTTATTAAAACCACTGTTTATTATGTTAAAACTTACCTTGATCTAAGAGAAAAACAATATTCCCCACATTTTCAACTCAAGTGTGAATTTTCTCATCAGAACCTGACATTGTGGATGAACCCAATTCTTATCTCTGTCTGTCATTTCTCTTAATGAAATGTCTGCCACAAAGTAAATGTTTAATGCATATTAGTTATTTCCACCATTTTGACTTAGGTTATTACAAGAACAATCTCATTAAATATTTATAATAGCTTTACATATATTAACCCTGTATTATTATAGCTCCTATTTTCACATGAGGAAACAAGCTCACAGACTTTGTGATATTCTTAAACTCCTACCGTTAATAATTGGTGGGGCTGATCTTATCCAGGTTTGTCTGACTCCAGAGCTGAAGCTCTTGATCTCTATGTAATGAATTCTCTCTCGGAGAGTTGGAATATAAGAGGAGAAAATTGACTTTCTTGACCTAATTCCAATTCCAAGTCCATAGTAGTAATTCATACCATCCTGGCCTTTAAGTCCCTGCGTCATCATAATTACAAAGCATTCATTATACCAGGACTCTTTGTTTATCTTGAAGACGATTGAGTGGAGGATGCTTCCTTGACCTCCCAGTCCAATACCCTGCAACAAAATCTCCCTGCAAACATTTCTCACTTAAATACAGATGCCACATCCTATTTAATTTGAAAAGCAGAAACAAGATTGGGCTCGTTTTTAACAGTTCCATTTGGCCCTTTATTGGTGCCTTTTTGTTAATAATAATCTCCTCCGGGTTGTGGATAATTTTTAGCATTACTGAAGCTCCAGGTTGTCTCATTTCTGTTGTTGCCAGTTGCCCATGCTTGTTCATTTTCTACCACCTGCTAAGATGTTCATCTTCATTTTATATGTGTCACCAGCTTGAGAGCCTTGAAAGATGTAACTAACATTTCAGAGAAAAACTAAGTATCAAATTCCCTCTGGTTAAGAAAGTAATGGTGATTTTTCTTCCTCTACCTGTTTTGACTCTTAAGTCCTCTCTGGCTTGCATATATCTTTGGAAATGAATTAACACCTGCAAGAAAAGGTGGATTGTCTGCTTTAAAATCTTGGATCAGATGTACATTGTAAATATCACAATTTTATTTGTCATTTGTACTTTAGTAAAGTTGAAAAAAACATCTTTGGATCAGAGAGTTCAAAGAGAGTCAAGAGTCACCGTCCTGGGTCTCTTCCTTCAAACTTCGTATGTGTCTTCTCTCCTCCCCAACTCCTTCCATCCCCTCCCCTGACTCCCCTCATCTCTGTCACTTCTCAGAATCCTGTCAGATGATTTAGGATGTTTCAGCTGTAAGCAACAGCTGACATTGTAAAGACATTTGTCCCACGTGTCAAAGAATTCCCACATCGGTCAGTTCCAGATTGGTTAATTCAGGAGCTCAGATCACTCCCCATTTTGTTCTGTGCTCCTCAGCAGGTTGGCTTGGTTCTTGGGCTTGTTCTTATATTGTTGCAATTGGCTTTGAGTCCTGGGTGTCACGTTATACAAGCTGGCTAACAGAGTTAGACACTTTTGTGTCTCACTCTCTTTTCCTCAGGGAGGGACACTGCCAGAAGGGTAACAATTCCTACTTAATTATCATTAGCCTGGATTTGTGCTAAGAATAAGATGGAGAACTCCAAATATCTGCTTAGATATTCCATTTAGATATATAGATCTTCCTTTTGGATAACCTCTATCCCTCCAGTTATGTGCCACTTAGACAACCCAGAAGCTCTTTCAGGGAAAATATCAAATGCCTTTTTAATCTGCCTCCTTCATTTCTAGGACTGTGTCCAGGCCACCAAAACACTTGCCAGAGTTTAGTTGAATGAACAAAGGTCATGCCACTGTTTATGCATGCTATGTGCACCTTTTAGTGGCCATTATTTTTTGTATTATGCCTTATTTGAGCAGAACTCCTCCATGAAAGATCAGGGAAATACAGAAGTCCTTGCTTTGCCTGGTAGCATGCATCTGTAAAATTGACCATGCAAGCTGAAACCATGCAAAAATGACCTTAATAATCAATGGGAAAATTTACTATTGTTTGGTGACCTTTAAAATGTTCTATCAAAACATTAGAAAACTCTCTTACTGTCGCTTATAAATGTATGGGGATGTGGAACTGATATTTATTTAATACAGTGTTATTTAAAACATTAGAAACATTGGGAATCAGGTATCTGGGTGGCTTCGTTGGGTATCTGACTTTTGATGTCCACTCCGATCATGATCTGAGGATTGTGGGATCGAGCCCCATGTCAGGCTCTGTGCTGAGCATGGCATCTGCTTGGGATTCTCTCCTTCTCTCTCTACCCCTTCCCCACTTGTTTTCTCTGTCTGTCTGTCTGTCTCTCTCTCTCTCTCTCTCTCAAAATAAATAAATAAACTTCAAAAAAGAAACATTGAAAATCAAATTATTTTATTTCTTTTTTAAAATTTTTAATGTTTATTTATTTTTGAGAGAGAGAGAGAGAGCAAGCGATCACCTGAGTAAGGGAAGAGTAGAGAGAGGGAGACAGAATCCAAAGCAGGCTCCAGGCTCTGAGCTGTCAGCACAGAGCCCAACACGGGGCTGGGACCCATGAACCATGAGATCATGACCTGAGCTGAAGTTGGATGCTTAACTGACTGAGCCACCAAAGTGGCACCCCTAAAGTGTTTTATTTATTAAAAAGTGATAAAAAGTAGTTTGAACCATGCCTGCCGTCTTCTCATCATATCACTTATAATACTGAGCGAACATCCTCTCTGTGCTTTGGCGAATTGTCGTGCTTCTTTCTAACTTTGGATTGGCTTCCAACATTTTTTTCCTTGCACCTTCAAGGTTGTGAAATAGCTCTGAGAGTTCCTTTCATGTGAAGTTTTTTGAAGGTGCCAATTTCTCTGGGATATTTTCCTCCTTTTCCTCGTTTCTGTGGGTAAGTCACCTTCCCTAAATTCTTCTGGCTGGCTGGCTGGCTGGGTGGCTGGCTGGAGTCCCCCAGCAATGACAGTCAGCATTCTAGGGTCACCTATTACTGCTCTGCTTCCCTGCAATATGACTTTTGCTTCTGATTTGAATTTTGTTATCACTTTTTGTTTCCTTTCTTTCCTCTTTGCTGGCCATCCCCCTCTTTTGATTACTCATTTCTGTAAGATGTCCTGTGAGTTTATCACCGCGAGAGACCAGGAGGCAACACAGCTGCCAGGTTTGCTGGCTGTGCACAACCTGAAAACCAGGTGCAGTGACTGATGCAGACTTTGAAAGCCATGGCTTGATCGGTCACTGACCATGGGGCGTACCTGTTATTTTCAAGGTGATTTGTGGACTGAGAGCCAGCAGCAAAGTTGGCACTGTATTCAATTACTCCTAATTACTACGCTGTGGGAACTGAAAATTGAACTGTGTTGTTGATGCCATTGACCTAAAACCACAGTCACTGAAATCTACAGACCGCATTTCAGAGCCGTGTAGAGACGAGACCGCTTATGCTGTAATATAGGACATCTGGGCTCACTGGCCACTTGCTGTTAGTGCTTTGTTCAGCCCTCCACTTCTAAGACACCCCAGGCCAGCCCCTAACTTTCAGGTGGCTGTGAAATAGGCAAAGCACAGTTCCATCAAATGCCCATCCCTGGATGATATGCGTGGTCTTTGTGTTTAAGAAAGGATGCACTTTTAGCCTTGAGTCTGTGCAGCAGGCATGGATGGAAACAGCTGTTAACTAGGGAGGTGACGCGTAGTGGAGCACTGCTGAGAAGCAGGGATGCCATTAGCAAGCTTAGTAAGCCGAATGACCTCCCGTGTGTCAATCAAAGGTGGTAAAGGGACCAAATATGCAGGCTACAGGTTCTCCTCTCTCTTTGTTTCTGGTCCTTTAGCAAAAATAAAAAATTCATCCTCTTTTAGTACTTTGGCCTTCAGAACCTAATGTAGCCCAATCTGATACGTGGAATGCAAAGAGAAGGCCCGGAAGACTCTGGCAGCTCCTTGCTGTGTGACCTGACACAGAAGTCCGAGCCTTTATTTACTGGCCCTAGTTCCGTCCCTTGCTTTTCAATGCTCTCCTTGCCACAGGCATGGTGCACACCCCTTTGACAGTGTCAGAAGTGAGCTCTACCCTCACCTCAAAGTGGTTTTTATAGTTGCTGGTTTGGAGCTCATTGACATGCCACCCTTTTCTTTCAGAAAAAATAGACACTATATGCATCTTGTATTTTTTTCTTGTGTCTGTTTAATCCCATGATTTTTTTAGGTGACAGAGAAAACTATTAGGTTATGATCAGAGCACAGACTCTGCAATCAGGGCCGAGTTGGAACCCAGCCCTGACCACTGACTGTACTTGAGACATTCAATGGCATCTCACTGAGAAGGAATTCAAGATGTGCTGCCTACTAATGACCTTAAGCCGATGAATGTGTAGTCAAACAAGCTGATGTGTGTTCATCATTTCACACAATCACTGGGACATTGAATGTGCTCAAAATTCTATTTGAAGAAACTCTCTATTCTTTGCTCTTTAGCTTCTGGTGTTCAGAGAGAAAACTATCGTTCAGTTGTAATGATTAATCAATCCTAAATATTTGGTATAGCTAGATTTCTGCTCTGTGTAACTACTGTTCATTTTACATATGTGGTTTTGTTCTCGTTTCTTTTTGGGTGTGCTTTAATGTTAAAAACCTGCTCAAATCGTTTGTAGATGTACATGGGGATACAGAAAGAGAGAATGAATAAATAGTAATGTTTCCATTTTGGTCCCCATGAGGTACAAAACACTCTTCCCTCGTTTCCTCTGGTCTGATAACCTGTTGTGATATACAGCAACGTTCTTCAGCTTGTGGAAAGCTTGGCCTCTGAAATAATTCCCTTTTTTCTGCAGACATATTGTTGCTGCCATATAGTTGGCACAGTGTCAGATTTTGACCATGATGTTTTACTTGACAACCCCTCATATACAGCCTGGAACATCGCTGGTATATTTTGGAATGGCAGAAAGAATGCTTTGTGTTTCTCAAAACACATCTCCATTTTTTCTTCCTGGTCACATGAGATGACTACCTTTCCCCTGTAGTTAGTTAGGCTGAAGTCATGACTGGGTTCAGGCAAATAAGATGTGGATGGAAGTGACAGCCTGGGTATAAAAACCTCTGGAATTATGTTACCATTCCCTGGCAACTTCTAAGGACATGTTTTTAAAATGGAGAATGATCATACGGAAGGGTACTTGTTACCATTTGGGGAAAAATACCATAGAGAATCACCTGGGCCTGCAACAGATAATGATATGAACATGTGATTAATCTTTGTTGGGTTGAGCTTGTGAGATATCAGGGTTTATTTGTTACCAAAGCATACCCGACTCTATGCTGACTAAAATGCTTCCCTATCGAACTCATGGGACTTTTCTATAGATAAAATGATACCCTCCTCATGTGAGTACTTTGTCAAGTGTATAGGAAAGCAAGATGTGAATTTAGCAGGTTGTCATTTGTGGAAAGTGCATAGGTTTGGAAGGCGAGAGACCACACTCTTGGAAGAATGTCAAATCTTTGTGCCACTCTTATCTGTGGCCCTGTCATCTAGAAAGTAACCGTCCCCATCCTTGTCACGACTACCTCTCAGGGTTGTTACAAGATGCAGATGAAATCATGGATGTGTAATATCTCGGTAAACTATAAAATCCCATCAAGTAGAAGGCATTGTAATTATTTCTCTGGAGCGTCAAGCCTCTCTCAGGAATACCCTTCCCACATGTTTTCTAGAATATCAGCACAGATTTTTGTTCACAAAAGCACGAGCCCGAACCTCCTCAATGTGATCTGAAACACTTGGCAGGCATTTTCTGCCCTGAATATCTACTTGAAGCTGAAAATAGAAGTGGCTAGGGTTTTAAACACAGAATGTCTGGTGGGGGGATAAAAGAAACTTCCACAGAGTCTTAGTTTCTCCTGAAGATGAGGGTGGAGCTGTAGGGAGGAGGGTGTGTGGTTGGAATCTGGTACAGGAGAGAGAGGGAGATCAGAGTGCCCTCTGGGATGGACAGCTCATGGATCCCAGAAGGCCAGGGCCTGGGCGTAGCTATATACTCAGCCTCCTACAGGGTATGTTTGCAGGAATAGGAAGGCCTGAAGGCCCCATTCCACTCTGTAGCTGGTTCTGAAATTCCCTGGGTAAAGCTTCTTTCTTTTTAGCTGGCAGCTGTGTTTTCTGTCTAGATCCAACCAATAGAACAGTCTCGTGAGAGATTATGCCAAAAGTTAATATTGTCCCAAGGAGACTTTGGGGGAATGAAGAAACTGAATGAAAAGCAGTTTTAATGGCATGTGGAGACAAAGCAGGTCATTCACAGGTAGAAACTTCAGGGCCAAGGTCAACCAACAGGCCCCTGAATCCAACTTTCCCATGTTGGGGCTCTGCTCCAAGGGCAGCTAGGCCCTCTGAACCTCAGTGTTCACCTTCCTAACTCTTGCGACAGACTAGGCACCCTGCTAAGTGCTTCACAGATATTAGCTCATTTATTAGTCATGAATACTCCTAGGAAATAGGTACTATTATTATCCTCATTTGAGAAATGGGGAAACTGAGGCCAGAGAAGTTAAACTCTAAGACACAGTAATAATAAGTGGCTGAGTCAAGATTCAAACCCAGGTTTTATAGTCCATGGTCTAAACAATAAATACACTCTGCTGCCTCATCCAGAAATCGAGGAGAATGTGCTTGTAAACCTCTGAGGCCCAATGGCCTTCAATACTCTGGAATTCTCTGACTTAAATTCATCCGATGGCAGTCCATTAAAAACAAAATCAAATAAGAAAGTCACTTCCTGACCAGTTCAGTTTGTACAGATACGTGGCTGTGGCTAACGCAAATAAAATGCAAATCCTCTGCTTGCTACTGGAATTAGCAATTCCTTGCTACTGGAAACAGAGCATCCCCCACTGAGGTTCTGAAGTGATTGAAAGGCTCTATTGGAGAGCCCCTAGTGCCCATCGCATGAAAAGCCAGACCCAAGTGAGCTCATTACCTATCACTTGGTTGTTGGTTAAAAGAAATAAATAAAAGGAAAACCCTCCTGGGGTTATGCTTTCAGTCTGGGGTACTAAGATTCATTAGCATATCTTTATAAAAATGTGTGTCTGCGGCATATGTTTATTGCTCATCACAATGCTTATATGCACTCATTAATTACCAGTTGCCTTTAGGCGTTTACTTGAAGACAGTCAAGTACTATGTAATCAAGTAGAGCTAACAAATTACTTTTGTGCAGAAATTGGAAAAAGGAAAATGTGAGATTAGCCATTAGTATTTGTCTTCTACTTTCCTTGCTGGCTGTTGCTTGCCTTATAATGTAGCAAGCATCACACAACTGGGTCTCAGTGAGTCCTTCTCTAGACTTGGTGTTTCCATCTCCCAAATGAGTATTTTTCTACCATCTTTCCTTCCTACTATTAAGTGCTGTTCGAAGTACAGACCAAACCATCTGCGTCCAGTTTATCTGGGGGCAGGGCTTTTTTAAAGCTGAGGAGTCTTTAGCTCTAGCACTGACCACTAAATCAGAATTTTCACAAGTGGGGGCTGGGGGTGCTGACTGTATACACTGATTTATACCCATTAACTAGAAGTTACTTTCATTCTCAGAAGTGCTCGTGCTTTGATAATAAACTAAATGGACGCTCTAGGCCTGAAGCTTTGCATTTTATCATGTGCCCCCAGCTGATTTTTATGCCTATTAAAGTTTGAGAACCACCATTGTACCCATGGTAGAGGGACTGGATCAGACACAACTATTAGTGGGCTTGATGGAAAAAAAAATACTCAAGTGTCATTTATAAAAAATGTATTCTTAACAGATATCACTTGTCTAAGGTAGAAAAAAAGATTTTACTGGGAGAAAAATATGCAAAATACACTATATAAGGTATTAATTGTGAGACTAACTTCTCTGCCCTCATACAAGTCAGGAAATCTGGCAAACTCAAGTCAAAGAACACAGTAGAGTTTATCCCTGCACAAAAATTCTATGAAGGCCAGTGTAGACTACCCACAAACCTATGAGCTCCTTCTGAATTAGCCCCTGAGGAGTGGTCACCCTGGAAAGACATCCTAACATGGCTGAGAAACTTTGTGAGCGGAAGTCGCAGACTGGCAGTCCCTGGCCCATAGCCACCCACAGCTGTGTTCTGTTCTGTGCACAGTGATTTACTCATTTTGTGTCATTTTCAGACATTTAAAAATCAGGATATTTCATATTCAACAAATTATTTCTAACTTTTCTTGAAATATCAGAGTGATTGGCAAATATGGATTTTGTTCCCAAATGGCAAGATTTGACTAGTTGAGTAGCAGTACCCACCTTTGGATGGAGCTGAGGTTTTGCTTCAGTAAAGCCCCCAGCTAGCCCGATTCTTTCATTTCAATTGCCTGCCAAGCCCCATAGCTGGGATATTATTGCCCCTGCTCCGTGACCAAGTGGTTCTCATCCTTGGCTCTATATTATAATGAATTATCTTGGGAGCTTACAAAAAGAAGGGAGAAGGAGAGATTGGAGACAGAGGGAAGAAGAAGGAGAAGGAGAAGAAGGGGAAGAAGAAGGTGGATGGGGAGGGGAAGGGGAAGGAGAAGAAGGAGGCAAGCAAAGCAAAAAAAAAAAAAAAAAAGGCTGGTCTTAGCACAGAAGATTGCTGCAGAACCTCAGGGATGGGGCCCAAGCATCTGCATTTTTTAAGCTCTCCAGGTGATTCTATCACAACGGAGGGTTGAGAACCAATGGTTCACCCTGAGAACTTTTTAGAAGCTGCCTCAAGAGAGAATCCCAGCACATTTTCAAGTACCTGAGGACTCATCTTAACCACGTTGATTGAGAGTCACCTGGTAAATTTGACCTTGACGTGCGACCCTCAAAAATTTTGTGTAACTCTGGGTGGGGAGGTTGTGCCAAGGTTTGCATTTTTCCCAGTGGTTTTGGTGCAGGTGGTCCAGAGCCTGAGTGGGATACTTGCTCAGAGCTCTCCTTCCCCTCCTTCTAACAGGTTGGAACTAAGGGTAAGCTCAGGAAAATCAACCATCTCATGTCATAAAAAAGGAGAGCCGGGAAAATTATGAGGTGACTGTTGCCTAAGAAAGCTGATGAGGCATTATTTCCGAAAACCTGTGTGGCATTTTAAATGAATTCTGCTCCAAGCTTCCACCCTGTTCTTTCAACTGGCTGCAGTGAAGAGCTGGTCTCTGAGGGATGAACTGTTGACATCTCAGTTTGAAATGTACGTGCCAGGAACACTTCTTGATCAGAGCTAATTCTCCCCTTTTCTGCCTGTTTGGTGCCACTTGGACTTTCAGAAAAGCTGTCCCCACCATGATAAAATGGTGCAGATGGAAACTCATCAGAGAAAAGGCCACTTGGGCTTTTCCTGACTGATTCAGCTCACTGCATGTCACAAGTGTGGAAGTGGCCTAAAGACCTGATAACGAGCAGCGCCTGGGTGGCTCAGTCGGTGAAGCGGCGGACTTTGGCTCAGGTCATGATCTCGCGGTCCGTGAGTTTGAGCCCCGCGTTGGGCTCTGTGCTGACAGCTCAGAGCCTGGAGCCTGTTTTGGATTCTGTGTCTCCCTCTCTCTCTGACCCTCCCCCGTTCATGCTCTGTCTCTCTCTGTCTCAAAAATAAATAAATGTTTAAAAAAAAGACCTGATAAAGAGTCCTCATTTGATCATTTCTTTCAAAGTCTAAAAAAGAAAGAAAAATAGGAAAATCCAGGAGAAATTCCTTGTGATGTTGGGCTAGGTAAAGTTGTCCTATATAAACTACCAAAAGAGTAATTTATAAAAGAAAAAAAAAAGATAATTTGGACCTTATCACAGTTAGGAACTTCTGCTCTGTGACACATTACTGTTGACATGGAGAAACTATTTGCAAATCCCATATTTGATGAAGAACTGATATCTGGCTAGGTATAAAGAATTCTAGAAGAGTCGGATCTCAGAAAGTAGCTAACTCACTTTAAAAACAGGCAAAAAATTTGAACTGACACTTTACCTTGGAGGATAAGAGGTTGCAAAATAAGCATGTAAAAAGAATCGCAGTATCTTTAGTCATTAAGGAGATATAAATGGCAACTACATCATAATAGCACTCCCTGTGTATTAGATTGTCCAAAATTGAGAACACTGAGCACATCAGATCTCGGTGAGGATGCGGAGGAACAGATACACTCATACACAGCTGATGGGAATTAAAATGGTGCAACCACTTAGGCAAACAACATTGCAATTTTTCAAAAGATTAATCCTGCGCCACAGAACCCAGTCATTCTGCTTCTAGATATTTAACCCAAGAGTAATAAAAGAATCTGTCCATCTAAAAATGTGGATCTGAATGCTCATAGCAGCTTTATTTGTGATAGCCTCAAACTGGAAACAATCCAAATGTCTATCAACAGGCTAACAGGTAAATAAATTGTGGTATAACATGTAGTGGAGTACTACTCCGTAATTAATATGAATGAACTACAGATACATGCTCAATATGGATGAATTTCAAGATAATTATGCTAAGTGAGAGAAGCCAGACAAAAAAGTACATACTGTATGATTACATTTCTATAAAATTCCAAAAAAAAAAAAAAAGCTGGATAAGACAGAAAGCGATCAGTGGCTGCCAGGAAAAAGGGTTTGGAGGCGGGTGGAGGTGGGGGAGGAATGAGAGGAAGGGATTATGAAGAGAAAGGAGGAAACTTCTGGGTGAATATATTCATTATTTTAATTGTGTATGTGGCTTCCTGGGTATATGCATACATCAAACCTTATCAAATTTTATACTTTAAATATATGTGGCTTATTGTTTGCAATCATCCCTAAATAAACCTGTTTGAAAAGGAAAGGAAAAGTGAACAACAACAAAAAATTAGTTCTGTGATTTTTTTTTTGTTGTTGTTGTTAAGGTTTTTTCTGTTATAAGTGACAGAAAACTGAATGCAAGCTGGCTTAGGTGAATCTGAGTCCTCTGGAAGATGTTTCCCTCATTAGAAGGAATAAAAGTGAAATTAAGGAAGCTAGGACTTAGAAAATTTTATATTTAACTCTTCCTCTCCATCTGGCTCAATCAGAAATAAATGAGCTCACTTTCACATTTACTTTCTAAAAAGTATTTTTTTTTTCTGCTTAAAGCTCAGAGGCAGAAAGAGAGCACAAGATCTTGGCTGGGTATCAGATGCTGTTTCCTCCAGCAGTGAGGCAGGACTGTAAAGCTTAGGAGAATGTCTTTTCTTGCTTTCATTAAGGTCTTTGGATAAGCTTTTCTTTGCTTTTTCTTTTGTAAAGGGAAAGGTGTAGGTCAATTACGTAGAAGGCAGGTCACACTAAAAAGCTGAAAATTATAAGGAACCTTAAGGCTCTGTGAGGACAAAAATGTGTCCATGGCTCTGGGTACCAGACTGGGGTGGAAAGAGGCCATGCCCTTTATAGCCACCATTGTCCCATTTGGAAGGAACCTTCAAATTCAGTCATTAAAGATAAAGGACTGTGTAATGTTAATGTGAATGTCCAGACAGATCATGATGTGGCTGAGCAAGGGGATGTTGACTGAAAGGAGATGAGTTTTCAACTGTATTGGTTCATGGGAAACCAAGTTATAAGGTCCATTCCATTGATAAGAAAGATGAAGTATTTGGAGAATACTTTAAGTGAACTTTTTTCATTTAAAAGTTAAACTTTTGTTTATACCTTCCCTCCTGCCAGGAGTAGTTGACATACTTTTTATCATGATCTCCGGAAGGGATTCTGACAGCTGCACCTGTTATCACTTTAGAGAAGTTAGTCCATCACAACCTCTGGAAAGGTTAGCCCTCCACAGCACATGACCTTGCACTGGCGGCCATAGTGATTGGATCAAAATGCACATCTGACCTAAACCCAGCCAGTAGCATCAATGAATCAGATCCCCAGTGGGGAATCTGAATTATGACTCAAGGACCCGTCTGAGTCTAGTCAGATGATGGTGGGTACTGAAGACAAAGGGTCACAAAACTTTGAGGTATTGAGGATGCTGACATATGGGGGAGGGGGAGAGGTCACATGGTTCCTGGGGGACTTTGAGTATAGTATCTATTCTGACTTTTGTAGTTCCAATTATCCTGAAAACAAAGCCACCTTTCACTGCCCTTTCTTGGATGTCTATGTTCTCTCCTGTTGTGTCCTTAAAGTAAACCCCTCATTGAGTTAGTGTGAGTGGGCTTCTGTCATAATCGAAAGAGCCCTGACTACCATTGATCAATATTATAGGGCTACAAGTGCCTTAGAGTATACAAAACCATTTTTATAAGCATTCAATTTATTTCTTTACTACAAATGAGATAGGAATTCTTTTTTTTTTTTTTAATTTATTTTTGGGACAGAGAGAGACAGAGCATGAACGGGGGAGGGGCAGAGAGAGAGAGAGACACAGAATCGGAAACAGGCTCCAGGCTCCGAGCCATCAGCCCAGAGCCCGACGCGGGGCTCGAACTCACGGACCGCGAGATCGTGACCTGGCTGAAGTTGGACGCTTAACCGACTGCGCCACCCAGGCGCCCCAAGGAATTCTTACTTTTATTTTGCAGAAAGAGATCTGGGGAAAAATATATTTCAAATATATTTTGGGGGGAGGGGGAAATAAATTGTCCAAGGTCACACAGGTGATCAGTGGTGGATTTGGAATTTAATCCTAAGTGCTTTGAAAGGATACTGCCATTTCCACTACAGCTAATCATTTATCCTTGGTTTTAGTTACAGTGTAAGTTTGGCTACATGTAATAAAGTTAAAAAAATTAAGTGGCTTAAATAATATTTCTCCATGACATAACAATTCCTGAGTAGGCAGTGCTGGTTTGATGATTTCGTTTCCAGGTACCCAGGCTCCTCTGTCGTCTTGCTCTGCCACCCCCAGGATATTACCCTTGCCTCCTGGTCTGAGATGGGTTACCTCCATGACCATGTTCCAGCAAGCAGGATCAAAAAAGGGGGTGCAGCGAAGGGGCATACCTCCTCCCCTTAGGGACATGCCCTATAAGATACACACATAAGACTTTCCATCATATTCCACTGGACAGGATGTAATTACATAACAAATCTAACAGCAAGGGAGGCTGGAAAATGTAATCTTTATTCTCATTAGCCATGCCTTCAGCTGATAATTGGGGTTCTCTTGCTGTGGAGGAGGCTAGGGAGATAAAGGATTTGGGATGACAACTAGAAGTCTCTGCCTATGTACCTGTTTCCTCAAAATCCAGGTTGCTTCTTGTCCCCATGAGAAGAAGGAAGTGATTATGCAAATTCACACCAAGATACAAATGACTGGCAAGGGATGCTGCTTGAGAGGAGATCCATAGACAGATGATACAGGAGGACAAAAAGAAGGAGCAGAACACTGAGCCCTGGAAGAGATAGTTGGGGGAACTCCCATGGAGAAATTGATACAGAAAAGGAAGCTAGAGGAAAAGACAAGGTGTGCTAATTTCACAGGTTTGCAAATATCAGTTGTATTCCTCAGGTTCTTTCTGTTCTGTGATTTCAAGGATAAATGTGAGCACAGTAGTAATGTGTCAATTAAATCAGTCTCTATCTTTTCTACTCAGAATGAATAAAATTTCCACAGCAGATGCTGGATGCTCCAGACTGGTGAGTTAAGATGCAGGCTTAGCTTAGCCCCCATATATTGAGTTTCCTGTTGTTTTTCTTTCTTCTTTAATGAGTGAAACCCAAAGAAACTCCAGACTCTTCACTGCTGCTATATCAACAGTGTTAGTATTATGTGTTTCAACCCTAAAGGTACGGATATCATTGTTAAATTTCAGCTCCTGACTCTCACTTCTCTTTGAGTCAA
This sequence comes from Panthera tigris, assembly GCF_018350195.1. Taxonomy (NCBI): domain Eukaryota; kingdom Metazoa; phylum Chordata; class Mammalia; order Carnivora; family Felidae; genus Panthera; species Panthera tigris. The sequence goes on along the minus strand of NC_056670.1, from coordinate 68,168,666 downwards.
GCTTAAGGTTGAGGCCACCATATCCTCCAAATTCCATGCTGGGAGTCCCCTGCTGGGTCGAAGATGTTTGATGATGTCACTCATGAGCTTGATATTTGGTAGGGCCTCAGCACCGTGTAGGTGAGCCTATCTTAAGGGTTTGAAAACTCAGACTGAATGAGGGGAATTACCAAATCATTTCTAGAAGAGCTGAGACTCAAATTCTCATCTCTTCTCTGCCAGGCTTATGCTTTCTGCCACACCAGCAGCTCTTATCCTTGCAGCCTTCACTTTATTAGCAGTGTTCTTTCTAAAATTTATAGGAGTGACCCCAGAAGAACCAGGAAGAGTCTACATCGTTCCCACTGTTAAACCTTACCTACTCTGTAAAAGAAGGGCTTGGAAAAGCTCCAGCCCACCCGCCCAGCACCACTTTGTGGCTGTGGAAAAGTGATGTGCGGGTTTCATGTGTCAGAAAGCTGGCCTCAGGAAGGGCCTGATCGCAGTGGCCAAGGCATTAAGAAAACCTGTGGCCACTGTATCTCTTCCTTGCCCCTGAGGCCGTTGTAAGTCTGCTTTCTCACATACTTCCTGAGCCAGTATAACTGCCCCAAGTCAGAAACCCAGGAGTGGATTTGGACTAATTGATTAGCTTGGGGAAGCCCCTGTGTTGATTTTTACAACCTCCAGAAATAAATACCATATGAATTTGACGTGATTAATGTGGATGCAAATGCCAAGGAAAGTAATAAAGATTTGACACTTATTAAAAAGTGTTGCCAGAAAAGTATGAATGATTATTTTAATATAAGCACCGTGTGGCGCATATCCCCCTGCTTTTCTTTAATTTCCCCACAGATAGGCTGCTGTGCGTGCCATACCCTTGTGAAGCAAATGAGAAATTATATTTGGAATTAAATTTAAAAAAGAAATTGCAATTGTTTTAATTATAAGTCACCCAGTGTGTGTCCTGAGCTAGACAGGCTCTCAGGCGCTGATGAATTAGGGTGCCAGCAATAGCAGGGGACTAAGATCCAAAGCATGGAACTTGGCTTTGCAACAGGTGTTTGTGCCTGTGCTTGACTCCCATGGGCAAGAGCATATTTGTTATTAATTATTATCAAATGCAAAAGCAGGTTGAGAGGCTTTTCCATTGTAGCATCCACGGGCCTTCCGGCTATGTAAATCCCATTAAACCTAATGGGGCTCTTCTGATTAAAGCTCCATGCTTAAATCCAGAAGATGCTCTCTAGTGCATATGTTGAGGGAGTCCCTGAGGTCTACTGAGTAAACAATCTATATATTAAATAACCCTTAAGTTATTATTAGAACTCAGAAAGACTCCTCCAGCATACTATAAATCCCCACTAGGTACTAGGAATTCCAGTGACTGGTAACCCTTCGTAATTCAGCATAGTTGAAATAACATGCTTTTCTTTCTCATCCTACACCTGATCCTCCTTGTGCTTTTAGTCTCAGTTAATGGCACTACCGTTTACCCTGATAGTCCCCCCCTTCTCTCCCTTCTCAACCAAAGCAGACATTACTTATCCTGTCACCAATTCCCCCTGACCTTGGATATGACCTTAGGTGCTTTTCATCCAGAACTTCAGCTCACCACGGCCCATGCCCAGAATTGGTCTTTGGTGTGAAAACATTTTCCAACTCATCCTAGTATCCTTTCTCATCATCCACATCTCTGATGGGTCACTGAGCACTACTGGCTTCTATATAGCTCTTTTATACACACTTTCTTCCTCCTCCTCGTTGTTACCTCCCTCCTATTTCTTATTTCTTTTTTACGCAAAAGACAGTGCTGTTTTTGCTTTTTTGCAGCTTTATAGCAGGGGTTCTCAGACCAGCTTTGGTAAGGCTTAAGTCTCCATAGCTGTAGCTAAAGGACCTGGTGGGGGCAGGCAGAGTGTCAGGCTTATCACCTCTGCTGCTACCTTAGCTGCTACCTTAGTTCCATGTGTCTTGTACATTAAGATTCTCTGGAATATTTTTTTTAGAGTAAAAGATTAAAAGCCAATGGTTTGCAAGCACACAAAGCCAGAAAATAAGAACCACATACTTGGTTTGTCTAGAGAAAACCCCACTCCACCATAAAGGATGAGTTTAGAATGGCAGAAGGTAGCCATTGGTTATTTCTGGCTATTCTCTACTTACCATCCAACCCCCAGAACTTGTCTACCTTCTCTGCATCCCACTGTGGTCCAGGTGAGGCTGACTTTATGGTGACTGCCCCCCAAGGATTCCCTTGTTCTCTGGCTTCTAGCTGAGTAAGGACAGTAGAAGGCACTGGTTCTAGATTTTAGGGGTGAGAAAGTATGGTGAGAGGTTTAGGGTTGCCAGATATTGCAAATAAAAATACAGGATCCCTGCATCTCCCCATTTCCCCCAACCCCCAGCCCCTGGTAACTACCAATCTACTTTCTCTTTCTATGAGTTTAACTCCTTTTAAAAAATTAATGTTATTTCTCTTTTCTTTTTTTTAAATTCCACATACCAGTGAGATCATACAGTATTTATCTTTGTCTGGCTTATGCCACTTAATATAACTTCCTCCAGTTTCATCCATGTTGTGGCAAATGGCAGGGTTTCCTTCTTTCTCATTCTTTCTCAATGGAGAAACGTTCCATTCTACATGTATACCACTGTATATATATATACCATATCTTCTTTATCCTCTCACTTATTAGCAGACACTTGGTTTGTTTCCACATCTTAACTATTGTGAATAATGCTGCAGTAAACATGGGAGTGCATATCTCTTTGAGAGACATCTCTTTGAGAAACTGACTTTCTTTCCTTTGGGTATATACCCAGAAGTGGGATTGCTAGATCATACTATATGAATAAGTTATGAGGATATTGGCTACATGATGGTGACTATAGTTCATAATAACGTATTACATACTTGAAATTTGCTAAGAAAGTAGATCTTAAGCATTCTCACCACACACACACACACACACACACACACACACACACACACAGAAACTATGTGAAATAATAGATGTGTTAACTAACCTGATTATGGTAATCATTTATATATATTACATATTAAATATTTATAGCTATATATATATCAATTTGAGATATATATATCTCAAATCATCACACTTTATGCTCTAAATATATGTAATTTTATTTGTCAATTCTATTTCAATAAAGCTGGGGGGGGTAATACAGGGTCCTAGTAAAATTTAAGTTGTAGGTAACCGTGAAGTATTTGGGACATACTTCTGCTACAAAACCATTGTTGTTTATCTGCAATTCATATTTAAATTTTTTTTAACGTTTTATTTATTTTTGAGACAGAGAGAGACAGAGCATGAATGGGGGAGGGGCAGAGAGAGAGGGAGACACAGAATTGGAAGCAGGCTCCAGGCTCTGAGCCATCAGCCCAAGCCTGACGCGGGGCTCGAACTCCCGGACCACGAGATCGTGACCTGAGCTGAAGTCGGCCGCTCAACCGACTGAGCCACCCAGGCGCCCCACTGCAATTCATATTTAACTGTGCATCCTGTATTTTACCTGGGAATCCTAGAGAGGCTGGAGTATTTATTCCTGTTCCTGCTGCAGCCTGGCTGAAGTGTCATAGTGACTGTGTTCCTTTGACAACAACTCTTGTTGAGCACTTCTTCTATGGATCCAGTTTTCACTGGGCTGGAAACTCAGTCCCTTCCTCTTCAAGCCTCCCATGGTTTCCAGTATCTGAGAGACTCACTCTCCCTTGTTGGACACAATCCCTTTAAAAAGCTGAGTTCAATAAAATCCTTTGGAATAGGCCATCTGCTTCCTGTCTGATGCAAGGGCCACCTCTGTTAAAGGCCTTTGTCAGGCCCCTGCTGTGTCAGGACAGGGCACTCCTAGCTTGAAGCTTCTCACTGTCCATTCTCCATGGAGGCGGACCAAGTGAGTGTGTCCAGTGGCCACTCACCAGCACGTCAATATCTACTGTGAAGATTGGAATTAGAATATAACATAGATGCAAATGATTGACAGAAAGGGTTTTCTAGGCTTCTCAGAATTCCCAAAACAAGAGTGAATTCCCCAAACATAAGAGATGTTAGTGTCTGGATGTGTCGGTGTATGTACAAACACACATACATACATTCTAATTTTATTTTATTTTATTTTCAAAGTTTACTTCTAAGAAAAATGTTCTCAAAATGAATTTCTAAGAATAACCTTAAAAAAATAAACCTATTCTTCCTCTGTGATAATCTGCCATTTATGCTATGAAGGAAAGGTGAAGCAAAGCAAAGAAGCTGAGTGTAATTCCCTGAGGGGGGAGGGGCCAAATTTCCATCAGCTCCTGAGGCTCAGGCCAATTGCAAGAACCACCCGGGTGATGTACGTCATCTGTTGGGTGATCAGTAGTCTTTGCCATGTCTCTTGATTTATAATTTCAGCATGTGTTTGTGAGATGCTGTTCTTTGTGTTTTGAATAAAGTAAAAGCATATGATTTCTTCAATTTGTCATTTTTTTTTGTTTAATCATAAAATTCTAAATTTGCACATAAATCACAGATAATTTCCATAATTCTGTGCAGCACTTCATTTGCACGATCATTTTTTGATGTCTACTTTGATCTAAGCATGAATTGTATCTCATGAGGCCTAATGGTATCCCATCAACAATGCATTATAATATAAAGCATGTCCTTGAGGAAATAGATTGGAAAAATGCTGATTGAGTGCAATCTTAATGCCTTAGCTGCCTGGATGATCTTTGAGCCACAGCTATGATCAAGATCCCTCATCTCCATTGTGGGCCCCCACTTCCTCCTTCTGAGGCTGGCAGGATTGCATCAGGAGATGGCCATATCTCCTTTACTGCCCTTCTCAGCTGTTGCACCCCCATAAAGGCCTCCTCGTCAAACCCTCCACCCTCAGGTTGCGTACTACTTTATTCCCTTCCAGAGACATCTCTGTCATCTTTATCTGGGCTCATCCCCTTTGCATACGGGCACTTAATAATTCTGCGTCTTCAAAGAAATTAGGAGATATTCCTCCCTAAAAATCAATAACCACAGTATTGGAGATCCTGATTTTGGAGTAAGAGTTCTTAACTCAGAAGTAGTCTGGAGAACTGGATGGCATCCTAGCTTACGCTTTCCTAAGTGTTGATTTTAGGCAACTGTAACTGTGCTAATGCTCATTCTCCTTAATGTGAAATGGGCATCATAATACCTGCCTGGCTAGCTCACAGGATTCTGGCTGGGGCTCAAGGAACTGATAGACTTAAGGATTCTTTGAAGTGTTTAAAAGCTGGTGTAAGTCCACTCTAAGGTTACAACAAATAGATCACCTTGACTAAATCAAGAATGAAGTTCAGGAAAACAGCCAATTTTTTTTCTTATGGAACAAGCCATGGATTGACTGCTGGTTGTTTGGCATTGTGTGAGGGAATTAAGTTTTCTTTCATTTTAACAAATCTGAATCGAGTACCTGTCATGTGCTAGGCACAGTGGCCATAGGAAGAACTTAGTTATAAACCCTGCCATCCAAGAGCTCACAACTTTGTTTGGGAGCTGCTAACTAGAACATAATGTAGCAAGAATAATCAGTGTATCTGCAAAGTACTCTGGGAGTATGAATGAGGGAACAACACAATCTTCCTGGAAGCTAGAATAGTTGTGGAAAAGTTTTGAGCTGCCCATTTATTTGTTCACTCATTTATTCATTCAACAAACCTCTTTTGTGCCTTGGCTTTGTTTCAGGCTCTGTGCCCAGTGCTGGGAATACAGCAATGAGCAGGTCAGATGTTTTCTGTTCTCAGCAGCTTGCAAGGTGGTGGGATAGTCAGTATCAACTGAACATCTTGCAAATCTAAAATTATAAACTCTATTAAGTGCACAGACTGTAGTACAGGATAGTTTTGCAAGAGTCCAATTAGCATGGTGGTCCAGGGTTGAAACTGACCTACCACAGTGGTTCAGAGTCTTTCCGTAGGAAATAACACCCAGGCTGAGATCTTAAGGATGGGGAGGGGTGAGAGAATGGGATTAGCAGAAGAAAGAACAGCATGCGCAAAGGCACTGAGAAATGGCAGAGTGGTGTCTGTTAGAAGAACTGAAAGATGCCTTGATACACGGGAGTAAAAGCCCCACGAATGTGTCCTAGTATTTCTGAATCTGGATGCATTTTATTTTGTCTTCGTTGCATCATCTTTTCTCCAGTTACCAGCTAGGACATCAGTGTCCAGCATTTTGTAGACATCCTGCACTCTTTTGGCTACGCTTTCCTTTTTAGAGGCACACTGAGTCCTTTTATTGAACATATATTGTGTCATGTCACAGAAAATTTGGGGATGAACAAGCAAGACTGGAAAGACCAGAAAACTCAGGAACAGTTTAGGGACATTTTCTCAAGCTACCATGAATGTAACTCGGAGTTCATGACTTGATTTCTGTTTCTGGTTTACAGTTCTAAGTACATAGACTTCGAGTGGGCTGCCTTAGGTGAGCTATCTTCCCCTGGATCGATCTCAACAGCAGGGGCAACAACACATATAGGGAGTATCCATGATGGACCAAACAGTGCTCTGTGTGTTTTGGATACGTATCTCATTTAATCCTCAGAGTAGCTCCAAAGTAGGTATTACCATATTCTCCGTTTCACATAGAAAAAAGTAAGACAGAGACAGATGAGACACTTCCAAAGACACAACTTGTGAGAAGAGCAAGATTTTGAACTCAGGGAGTCTGATTACAGACACTGTACTCTTGATTCTTGTTCTGTAAAGGGGCCATTCCATTATAGACATGGGTGTGGTGCCTTTCTTCATGTATTCAAGTAGTCATGAACCATAAAGACACCTCCAGGCTATATGTTTGCTATATGTCCCAGTTCATGTTTCAAATTCCTCTTTCTTCTTAAGACAAGGTTTTCCACAGCTATGAAGACCCAGGGGCACCTGGATGGCTCAGTCAGTTGAGTGTCCAACTCGATTTCCACTCAGGTCATGATCCCAGGGTGGTGGGAATTCTCTCTCCCTTTACCCCTCTCCCCAGCTTGTGTGCACACTGTCTCTGAAATGAAATGAAATGAAATGAAATGAAATGAAATGAAATGAAATGAAATGAAATGAAATACATAACCACAGCCCAAAATAAAGTCCACAATTCAAGCATACTCAGATGCACACTACTGATACCATGCGCAGAAATACACTGAATCTGTAGCAGGAATACTTTCCCAATGAGAGGCATGTCATTCTCTCACCAGCAGATATATAAAAGTACAACCAAAGGTGTGTAGTAATCTCAGATTTTTTTTTATTTCAACTCCGTTTATCCTGCAGCACTTGTGTTCAGCTTTCACCATTTCAGAATGTAGTCATGTCCCACCAACTCCCTTTACATCTTCCTGCAAAGAACTTTCTTCCTTTGGTCTTTATATCATAGTGCAGAGAATTCATTACCTCATTAGTTGGGAAGATTTGAGCAGGTCCTTTGGGGATAATAACGTTTCTATTTATTTTTCTGTCAGAGAATCACAAGGAAGCAAACACAATTGGCAATAAAAGAAGTTTTTAAGAGTTTGCTGGAGCTTCCTTAGTCACAAATGCTTTTTTTCTTAGGCAATCTTAAGCAGAGGAGTTGGTGAATGGACCCCACTGCATAGCTCAGGAAGTATGTCAATTACTCCTCTTCCTTTGGAAATCTACAGAGCCATTGAGAGGACTTTGGAGATATAGGAGTCAGGAATGCACAGTGTCTTTAAAGAGTAAGCTGGTCTGACTCTGACTAGCATCGGAGTATTGAAAACAAGAGGCATGACCTCAGGAATGAAGAGCAAATAATCGCCACTACGTGGTAGCAATTCACCACTGTCAAAACACCCAGAAGGAATTACAAGGACTTTTACAGTGTCTGGGAGGTCACATAATTGTGGGTGTGGAGGAAGTCAGGGAAATATAATTGTAAAGCAAAAAACTGTACATATTTAATGTATACAATTTGATGAGTTTGGAATACGTATACATTAGCAAAGCTACCACCATAATCAATGTCACAAACATATCCTATAAAACTATATAAGTTTCCTCCCTTTCCATTTTTTAATTCTCTGTGTGTAATAAGAACAGTAACATAAGTTCTACTCTCTTGGAAAAATTTTAAGCATGTAGTACAGTATTGTTAGCTATTGGCACTAGGATGTATAATAGATTTCAAGGACTTATTTGTACCACTGAAACTTTAAATTCTCTGATGAGAATTCTCTGACGAATGCCTCCTCATTGCTCCCCTTCTCCCACCCCATGGAAACCACCATTCTACTCTCTGCTGCTATGACCTTGACAAATTTAGATTGATGGTATAAGTGTTATTTGTCCTTCTCTGTCTGGTTTATTTCATTTAGCATAATGTCCTCCTGGTTCATTCATGGTACCCCAAATAGCAGGATCTTCTTCTTTTTAAAGGCTTAATAATATTCTGTTGTATGTAAATCCCATATTTTCTTTATCCATTTATTCATTAATAAATATGTAGGTCCTTCCATGTCTTGGATAGTTTGAATAGTGCTGCAATGAATGTAGAAATGCAGATATCTCTTCCAGATCCTGATTTCAATTTCTTTGGAGATCTACCCATAAATGAGATTGCTAAAACATATGTTCTATTATTTTTTAAATTTTTATTTATTTATTTATTTATTTATTTATTTATTTATTTATTTATTTATTTATTTTGAGAGAGAGAGAGAGAGAGAGAGAGAGAGAGAGAGAACATGAGCAGGGGAGGGGCAGACAGAGAGGGAAAGAGAAAATCCCAAGCAGGCTCGACATTGCCAGCATGGAACTCAGCACAGGGCTCGAGCTTACAAACTGTGAGATCATGACCTAAGCCTAAATCAAGAGTCGGATGCTTAACCAACTGAGCCACCCAGATGCCCCTATGTTCTATAATTTTTTAAAATGTTTATTTTTTATAAACTTCCATACTGTTTTCCATAGTGACTACACCAGTTTCCCACTAACTGTATACAGTGATTCCCTTTTCTCTACATACTCACCAATGAGTGTTATCATTTGTGTTTTTTGTTGTTGTTGTTATTGCTGTTGTTTTGTTTCTTTCAATAATAGCCATCCTAACATGTTTGACTTAGTATCTCATTATGGTTTTGATTTGCATTTCCCTGATAATTAGAGTTGTTGAGCACTTTTTCAAATACCTATTGGCCATTTGTATGTCTTCTTGGAGAAATGTTTATTCGGGTTCTTTGCCCATTTTTTTATGTTTATTTATTATTTTGAGAGAGAGAGAGAGAGAGAGAGAGAGAGAAAGCATGAATGGGGGAGGGGCAGAGAGAGAGAGACAAAGAATCTGAAGCAGGCTCCAGGCTCTGGGCTGTTAGCACAGAACGTGATATGGGGCTTGGACTTATGAACTGTGAGATCATGAACTGAGCTGAAGTTGGATGCTTGACCAACTAAGCCACCCAGATGCCCACCCCCCCCCTTTTTTTAATTGGCTCATTTGTTTTTTGCTATTGGGTTTCAGGAGTTTATTAGATAGATAGATAGATAGATAGATAGATAGATAGATAGATAATATAATATATGCAAATATTTTCTCCCTTTGTGTAAATTGCCGTTTCACTTTATTGTTTCTTTTGCTATGCAGAAACTTTTCAGTATGTAGTCCCACTTGTCTATTTTTGCTTTTGTTGACTATGCTTTTAGTGTCATATCAAAGAAATTGACAAGGCCAATGCTCAGAAGCTTTTTTCTATGTTTTCTTCTAGAAGTTTTACAGTTTCTGTCTCACATTTAATCTTTAATCCATTTGAATTTATTTTTGTGTATGGTGTAAGATAAAGGTTAAATTTCATTTTTTTTAATATGCACATCTGGTTTTCTCAACACCATTTATTAAAGAGCCTATCCTTTCCCAATTTTGTAATCTTGGCACCCTTGTCAAAAATCAGTTGACAATCTATGTGTGAGTTTATTTCTGGGCCCTGTATTTTGTTCCATTGGTCTATGTGTCTGAGTTTATGTCAGTACCATACTGTTCAAATTACTGTTGCTTCATAATAAATATAGAAATTAGGAAATATGATGCCTCTAGCTTTGTCCTTATTACTCAAAATTGGTTTGGCCCTTCAGCATTATTTGCATTTCATATGAATTGTAGGATTTTTTTTTTTCTATTTCTTAAGATACCGTTGGAATTTTTACAGGGATTTCATTGAATCTGTAGATTTCTTTGGGTAGTAAGACATTTTAATAACATTAATTCTTTGTGTCCATGAACATAGGATATCTTTCCATTTATGTATGTCTTTTAAAATTTCCCGGGGCACCTGGGGGACTCAGTTGGTTCAGTGTCCAACCTCAGCTCAGGTCCTGATTTCCTGGTTCGTGGGTTTGAGCCCCGTGTCAGGCTCTGTGCTGACAGCTTAGAGCCTGGATCCTGCTTCGAATTCTGTGTCTCCCTCTCTCTCTGCTCCTCCCCCACTTATGCTCTTCTCTCTTTCTCTCTCAAAAATGAATGAACATTGAAAAAATTTAAAATAAAATAAAATAAAATAAAATAAAATAAAATAAAATAAAATAAAATTTCTTTCATCAGTATTTTATAGTTTTCAGTGTACAGATCTTTCACCATCTTGGTTAAGTTCATTCCTAAGTGTTTTATTCTTTGGCGGGGGAGGGTGGTGGTGGTGGTGGTTGTGGTGGTGGTGGTTATTTTCTGATTTACTTTTCAGATAGTTTATGGTCAGTATATAGAAGTGCAACTGATTTTTGCACATTAATTTTGTAGCCTACAAAATTACTGAATTCATTTCAACAGTTTTGGAGGAGTCTTTAGGGCTTTCTACATACAAGATCATGTAATCTATTAACAGAGATAATTTCACTTCTTTCTTTCTGGCTTAGGTGCCTTTTATTTATTTATTTATTTTTCTTGTCTAATTTCTCTGGCTAGGACTTCCAGTACTGTGTTGAATAGAAATGGTGGAAGTAGACATCCTTCTCTTGTTCCAGATCATAGAGGAAAATCTTTCATTTTTTCACCATTGAGTATGATGTTAGCTGTGGGATTTTCATATATGATTTTACTTGTGTTGAAGAATCTCCTATTATATCTATTTTGTTGGGAGTTTTTATCATGAATGGATGTTGAATATTGTCCAATGTGGGAGGGTTGCATTTATTGAGATGATCATTTAATTTTTATCCTTCATTGTGATAATGTCACATCGAATTGTATATGTGGAATCATTCTTGTATCCCCATGATAAATTCCATTAGGTCACAGTGTATGATCCTTTTAATGTGTTGTAGAATTTGGCTTTATTGAGACTTGTTGCTTCTACGTTCGTCAAAGGTATTGACCTGTAATTTTGTTTCTTGTGGTCTCTTTGTCTGCCTTTGGTATCAGGATAATGCTAGCTTCATAAAATGAGTTTGTAGATATTCCCTGTTCTTTTATATTTGAGAAGAGTTTAAGAATTATTAGCATTATTTCTTCTTTGAATGTTTGGCAGAATTTACCTGTGAAGCCGTCTGGTCCTGGGATTTTCTTTATTAGGAGGTTTTTGATTACTGATTTTATCTCTTTATTTGTAATTTGTCTTTTCAGACTATTTATTCTTGATTCAGTCTTGGTAGGTTGTCTATTTCTAGACGTATCCCTTCTAGGTTGTTCAGTTTGTTGGTGTATAAATGTTCATGATAGTCTCTTATGTCCCCCTCCCTACTTCATGGCATCAATTGTAATGTCTCTTCTTTCATTTCTGCTTTTATTTATTTGAGTCTTTCCCTCTTTTTTCTTGGTTAGTATAGCTAAAGGTTTGTCAGTTTCATTTTTTTCAAAAAAACCAACTCAGCTTCATCAGTTTTTCTATTGTTTTTCTATTCTCTATTTTTTTGTTTTTGTTTGTCTCAAGATATCTTCATTTCTTCTTTAACCCAATGGTTATTGAAAAATGTGTTGTCATATGTTTGCAAATTTTCCTGTTTTTCTTATGATATTGATTTTTAATTTTATTCCATTGAGTCATAAAAGACACTTGGGAAGATTTTAATTTTATTAAATTTGTTAAGATTTGTTTTATGACCTCATGTATGATCTGTTCTGTACAATGTTTCATGTGTGCTTGAGAAGAATGTGCGTTCTGCTGTTTTTCGGTGGAATGTTCTGTATATGTCTCAGTATGGTTTAGGTCTGCTATGTCCTTATTGCCATCCTCTCTGGATGCTATGTTCATTATTGAAAGTGGGCATCAAATTATTCCAGTCTTTTAAATCGTGGTATCGTTCATCAATCTTGGTTATACAAATGGAAGAGCTTTTCCATTTGGGGGAGGAAAGCTGTTGTTGTTTTATCAATTTCATTTACTTGTTTATATTTATACACTTGCCCAAAGTTTGAGTATGGCCTTTCTCAGTGCTGTTGCTAAGGAGGTTTTTATTCCCTACATGCTTGGGAAAAAAAAAAACACCACTTGTAATCCTGGGGATGTATTCTGCTGTTTGCAAGGCACTGGGAACTGTGTCTCTCTCTGCTTTTCTGAGAGCACTCTGAGTACTCTGAAGGGTGGTTTACCTTCTTATTTCAGTGCTTGCTGCAGAGTTGGAGTAAATGCATACATGGTTCTCATGTCTTCTTCCTGGAAAAGTAACTTCCTAATTTCAGTCTGAAACATACTGCTCCACGGAGCAGAATCATCAAATTGCAATAGCATCTCAAGTGTGCCAATATTAAAACCTTCTTTCTTAATCCCTAGAATTCTTGTAGCATTCTTCTTACTTTTATGGACACCATAATGAAGTTACAGATGTTCTCATTCTAAGTAAACTGTCCACAGGGCTTAGATTTCTTTTTCTCTGGGGCCCACATTCTAGCCGTATGGTGCCTTCCAGCATTCAGGAATCTCTGTCATAGCTGGGGAAAAAATCCCCATACTCAAATATCACCTTACGTCACATACTTAATTTTATGTCCCACTCTCTGATTAATTTGTACATTGTAACTATGTAATGGGTTTATATAATCCTAACAACAAAGGAGGGTATACAAAGTATAAGGTAGCTTTAGCAAATTTATTGAGTGTCAGCTCCAATTTGAAAGAAACCCTGCATACGTTTTCTTTCCATCCCCTTCCCGTCATTTCTTCTCCCTTTCTTGATTTTCTTTCCTTCTCTCTTTCTTTGTCCTGCCCTTTATAAATGCATTAAAAAATGAGTACAGCCCTAAATTTAAAGCAGTTTTGAGAAGTAACTGTTAATGTCTTTTTAGCAACCAGTCAAGCTTTAGGCTTCCTCTTTTCACTGTACTGGAGATTTACCATTAATCCTTGGGCATATGCTTGCTATTTGGTGCTTTAGAGAAGGATTAGAGAATATGGGGAGAAAAAACGTCTGCTTTTCTGAAGCTAGTCACTTCTAAAATCTCCACTGCACAGTATGTCTAGGACATACTTTATTCCAAATTGAGGTTTAGCATCATTATTCCATCTTTATTCCAAATTGAGGTTTAGCATCAGTTGGTATGATGCCAAAAGTGAAAGACAACCCAGGTTTGAATCATGCTCTGGTGACTAGGCAGAGCAACATTGTGTTCAAGCTTTTGGAAGTACAGAAAGTCTATTTACTAAGCTTCACAGCCATGGCCATGATCTTGACATGAACTGTATTTCATCTCCAGAGAATCCTTTAGAAGCAATGCCCTGAAAGAGGGTGAACCATATTTTCTCTATTGACCTGGCAGTTGGGCCCTCTTCACTCTTCTTGCCTAATGCTCTGAGGCTCAAATGGCCTTGAAAGTCATGTGTTTGAATGTTTTATGTCCGTATTAACTACTAAGCCATGTTATAATCAGAGCAAACAACAGAATTTTTTTTTGAGTATATTCCTCCTCCTGATTCTTATTGTTGAACAGATAGTTCTTACCAAATCTGCAATCATTATGCACTGTTGTGTACAAATTGCCTTTGTTTCCTCTTTAAAATGAAAGTTAATTCTTACCGTAAACATGTCACATGCAGTTGTGAAAGTATACACAATGCGAAAAACAAGTACACACACACAAAAGAAAGTAAAAATAATCACGTAAGATTGTAGCATCTAGGGAAAATGATTGCTTAATGTTTTCGTGAACAATAGATTGCATTTAAAAAGCCATCTTGAAAATTAGGCGTGGTTAGTTTCTGGCATGTATCAATGTGTGAGGAGAGAAAGAACAAGAGAGACCAAGAGCTACCATTAATATTTTCTCCAGTTAAGAAGCAGCAAAGAAACCACATATTGAGAGGAGAAGAGAGAAAAGTTGAGGAGATAGTGTGTGTGTGTGTGTGTGTGTGTGTGTGTGTGTGTGTGTGTGTGTGTTTTCTAAGGCTGAACCAATCAACAGTGATACAGATCTGTTTCTTGGGTTAATTAGAGGAATATGAACCGTTCACACAGTTTGCAGCTTATCCCTGCAGAGCAGGACTCAGAGACCCTTCACTCCCAGCCAGGTCTCAACTGTATCTCTTCTGGGTTTATCCTTCGGTGCTGAGAAAGCCCATAAGCTCCTTTGCGACTCAGCCTCGATCTGGGTGTGAAACACTTGGACCATGATGGTTCACTGAAATCCATAGAGACCGGGAAACAGAAACCAGCGTATCCATTTGGAATAACAAGCAGTTTTGTTTTGTTTAGCTTTTTTTCCCTTCCCTTCCCCTACAAGGCCCTATCTGCTAAGTCACAAGGAGCATAATAAACACATCGTAGATTTAATCAATTTCAGAGTCTCTGGTCTGTTTGCTGACTAGCTTGAATGTATTGAATTTCCTCAGCGGGCTGGGAGGGGGAACAGTGGCTTATAGCCCAGGATGGATTTTGACTTCTTGCATGAATGTTTCATTCTTTGTTTGTGACAAATCCAGTAAAGATTAGTTTTGTAACTCTTCTGAATGGCTCCTTGCCTGCTAGCTGCCCCCAGACAATAGAGTTTTATCACACCAAATCACCACTACAAGAATCATTGCCAATGTTTCCCCAGGATAAATAAGCTGCTTTTTGACTAAGCTTGCCTTTCATGGTAAATGGTTAAAGACCTGTGTGTCTCATGTCATTAACAAGTGAGCGGATAAATACTTCTATTCAGTAATTTTCTTTGCTGATACAGACAGTTATAAATTCACATAAGTGAAGGAGACAGTTTTCATTTAGAACCCCCACTCAGCATTTTGTGTTACTGATGCTTGCCAGATAAAATAAAATACAACCTCTTTGTTTGCTTGGCAAGCAGCTAGATTTGTTTATTAGGCACCCTCCCATTTTGGTGTTCTTTCCTTGTAACTGGTGCTGGAGTCACTCTTAAGTCAGAACATTCTTAACTCAGGAGCAAGTTGACCTCCTAGGATTGACCTTATAGGATTGCACTCCTTCAGTGTAGACAGAATTCTGACAGAAAGAGACTAGCATTCAGCTGTCTATGTGTGGTGCTCTGCAAGATCCCCTCTATAACTGTAATTAGATTTGAATCTGGAAAGAATAAGAACCACTGACCACCAGGGGAGGAAAGGACTGTAAAAAAGGTATGTTATATGATGGAGACAGTTGGTCCAAGAACAGGAACATGCCTTGCCTGAGGTCACACAATTAATCTAAGTTGGAACAAAAGAAAAAGTCCATATACCAGTCTTCCAAGAGATGTGATTCCCTCCACCAGCCCGTACGTGCGTTCTTTTGGGTTAGGGTATCAGTTTCCACACAGGACCTATTAAAAAGAAAAGGCTGCTTGGGAAGAGAGAAACTTAATGTGTTCTCCTTCCACTTAAGCAATTAACAAGAGTTTCTTTATCTGGGAAATTACCAGTGACAGCTCAGCCAAAAAAATAATGTGGAACCTCTCTGACTTCTGTTGAGGTTGGATTCATCCCAAACTTCTGAGACTAATGCCAAGAGAATAAACCAAACCCTGGGAGCTATGACCTTGCCTAGTACTTCCCTTTGCTTGTCTGGGAGTCTTCTTCAATTCCTGCACCATTTGGCACTTTTGAGCAACCCCCTCCTTTTGGATTTTTTTTTCTGTATAATGATCCCTTAGCCTCCCTGTTTCTTATTTCTCTTCCTTTTCAATCAGAACTTCCCCTTACCTTGTATTTAATTCTGTTCTGGATAAGGGATGTTTGAGAGAAACTC
Organism: Panthera tigris; assembly: GCF_018350195.1. Taxonomy (NCBI): domain Eukaryota; kingdom Metazoa; phylum Chordata; class Mammalia; order Carnivora; family Felidae; genus Panthera; species Panthera tigris. Next base: position 68,152,531 of record NC_056670.1, on the reverse strand, counting down.
AGCTGCTCAGCACATAGTCAGCCCAGCTTCTGGATCCACATTGACCTTGTGCCCAGCTTTAATGACATGTACAGTGACCAAGTCTCTGACTGATGGATGGAAAACAATGAGATAGTCTCAACTACCTTTAAAAGGGTTCAAATTCAGGGTTCTGCCTCACTGAGGATTTCCCTCCACAGGAAATTGTGTGGCTAATGATCTGGGCGTGCCTCTCTACCTGGCCGAGTCCGCCCTCAGCTTGAAAGACAGATGGCCAAGGTGGATGGAGCTGGAGGAGGTAAGTAGCTGAGAAGCCAGAAAGTCCCATGCAGGGAATTAGAAGACAGGTTTTAATGCCAAATGTCCTTGGCCACCCAAGGCCAGGAAACTCAGAGCATGCCGGGCAACTACCAAAGGGAAATATATTTTTGAAGTCTATGCTAGAAGACAGAGGACCCAGAGGTTGCCTTTAGCAAGAGAGCTGTGAAGTCTTTTCCAGCCATCTCCTCTGTTTCTAGGGCTACAAATGAGGCTGATTTATGAGATGCCAATGACCTGCCATGTAAAAGGGGTAGATAAAAGAGAAAAATATATCTGAAATCAGTCTTCGGACACCTGATTATAGCTTAATTTTTCTGTAGACATGTATTTTCTTTTGGCACTCCTTGTTTCTAGCTTAGGCTAGAAGGTTTCATGCTGATAGGAAAGGCCATCTGTTTGGAGAGGTTATTGTTAATATTTGTTTAATGTTGAGAGCTAGACGGCTCACTTTGATAAACTCCAGAGGTTTGTATAATTCAGCTGGCAATCTGACAATCTGGTCACCTGAGGATCTTGAGACAAGACACAGGTAAGCAAGCAACACAGTCACTTATCCATTACTGACCTTTCAGTGTGGTTTTTTATATTTTTTGAAGGATAGAACAAATGCAAAAGTTGTGTCTTAGTCACTTTTGGCTGCTATGGCAAAATATCATTGACTGTGTGGCTTAAACAGTAAAACATTTTTCACAGCTCTGGAGGCTGTAAAGTCTAAGGTCAAGGTGCAGGTGGAGTTAGTAACTGGTGAGGACTCTCCTCCTGGTTTTCAAAGAACCACCCTCTTGCTGTATATTCAACAAGAGAGAACGAGAAAAAGAGAGAGAGAGAGAGAGAGAGAGAGCGCGTACACACTCTGGTTTCCTTCTCTGCCTCTAAGGGCACTAATCACATCATTGGTGCTCCACCCATATGACCTCATTTAAACCAAATTCCCTCCAAATATCATCACACTGAGGATTAGGGCTTCAACCTATGAACATTTAGTCCATGGCAAGGGGTTCAGAAAGCCTGAGGGAGGCAAGCAGGAAGTAGCTTTTTGAATGCTGAATTCTGGTGGTGTTTTCTGAAGCATCTCATCTCATTTCAGATTTTGCCTAACTGAAGAATCAGATTCATTTCTCACAAATCAAATATAGTCCTATATTGATGATCTGTTGCTACAGTAGTGCACTTTAATACTCAGTGGCTTAAAAAAATAATCACCTATTGGTTATATGTGAGGAAATCAGCTATGGGAAGACAAGGTGAGTCCCTAGAATAACAATTTACGTTATGCTGGGTTAGACTGCTCTCCTGGTCTCAGCTAGGCTCCCTCACATGTCTGAGCTTGATTGGCTATGGCTGCTCTTGGATAGCCTCAATGGAATGGCTTCCGTGACTGGGGCCTCTCTCCATGTGTCTTTCACATCCCACTAGCAGGCTGGCTCAGGCATGTCCTTACAGAAATTATGGAGAATCAAAGGTGAAAGCAAAAAAAAGTACAAGTGCTTTCACAAGTTTCTGCCTGCATTAAGTTTTCTACTGTTTCATTGGTCAAGGAGAGAGACATGGCCAAACTGAGAGTCAGTATATGAGGACATTTCCAAAGGCATGATACATGCAGACTGTTAATCATAACAATGAATGCAGTCATTCTACAATAACATGGGAATATCCAACTTCTTGTATAGTAATACTGCCAAATCCTTACCAGTTGGAGGATATGGATGGCATTTAGACAGATTGCACCCCTGAGCAATTTGGTCTCCGCTGCACTGAACACGGTAAGGCTAGTTTTCCCAAGAGAAAAGAGTTTCCTGCCCACTCTTGCCTCCCAATGTGACTCTAATTGACTTTCAGTCCTAGCAGCAGCACCTGATTGCTGGAGCAGCCACTCTATAGTCAGAGCCCAAAGAAAGAGCCCTTTATCACTTTGTATAACTTTAGCTTCCTTTTCTGTGTGTTTGAGAGAGATGAATGTTCAAAGAAGCCTAAGGATGAAGGAAACGTTATTAGGGTTCTCCTGAGAAACAGAACTAATAGGTGTATTTTATATTCATATATAAAATCTGCTATGTTATATACCATGTATAATAATTATATATAATAATATATATTATTATATGTGTGTAAATAGAAATATTATAAAATCAAAAGAGAGAGAGAATATATATATAACTGTAGAATAAATCACTTTATAAAAATGAGTTGATTGGTTTATGTGATTATGGAGTCTAAGAAGTCACACATTGGGGCGCCTGGGTGGCTCAGTCGGTTGGGCATTCGACTTCGGCTCAGGTCATGATCTTGCGGTCCGTGAGTTTGAGCCCCGCGTTGGGCTCTGTGCTGACAGCTCAGAGCCTGGAGCCTGTTTCAGATTCTGTGTCTCCCTCTCTCTCTGACCTTCCCCCATTCATGCTCTGTCTCTCTCTGTCTCAAAAATGAATAAACGTTAAAAAAATTAAAAAAAAAAAGTCACACAACCCACCATCTGCCAGCTGGATACCCAGGATACCTGGCAATGTAGTTACAGTCTTAGTCAGGAGGCCCGAGAATCAGGAAAGCTGATGGTATAAGTGCCTGAGGGCAGGAGAAGACCCAGCTCAATGGGAAGGCAAGGAGAGCATATCCATCTTTTCTCCACCTTTTTATTCTACTCAGGCCTTTACTGGATAGGATGATGCCCAACCACACTGGGGAGGGCAAGATGCTTTACTCAGTGCACTATTGCAAATGCTAATCTCACCCAGAAACACCCCCACAGACACACTCAGAAATAATGTGCCCAAATATCTGGGCACATCGTGGCCTAATCAAATTAAAACATAAAATAAGCCATCACAGGAATAATAAGTGGAAATTGGAAAGTGAGAAGCAGACTACCTTGTAAGTTCCCCCAAGACTCTATGTGTTTGAGGCACAGATTACCAGAGCAAGGAGGGACCTTCAAGGTCACACCCCCAGCGTCCATGATCTCCATGATGTGTCACAATAAAACACTCAAGGGAATCTCAACTCTTGGGTTTCAGCCTCTTAGAGTTTGCTGCTTATATTTTAGCCTAAATGACATATGGGAGCAAAGTCGTGGCAAGGTGTAGGTGTCCACAATATTGAGGAAGAGAGTTCGTTATACATCCTGACTTATTATCTCTCACTCTTCCTCCCCACTCCATACAGGGACCTTTAGAATTGGCATACTATTAGATGCACCATTCCTAGTGTCTTTCCAATTCCTCTTTCCCAGTCTAGACAGAGTTGGCTTCATCCTTCTGCTCTAACTTGCTACTCTTCCAGCAAGCACAGAGTCTATTCTGTCTTTGTTCCTCTCACTTGGTCCTCTTCTTCCACTCCTTTCTTGCAGGGCTTAGACTTCACCTCTCTATTCCCAGATAAGCATCTCTTGGCTATTTCCCCCATTTAAAGCAGGTGGCAGAGTAACACAGTAATATATTTTCATCCATAGACTTGAGCAAAGTGGATGCAGGGTGGAGAAAGAAAGGAATATTCTTTGTGTATTAGGGATTTGATGTCACTGAAATTCATTAATGCCATGTCAGAAATTATTTAATACATCCCTCACTGCTTTGTGGAATAGGAGCATAAAATTCAGTCAAGTGAGGGATTCCATACCTAGATATTTGGTCAGTTTCCCAATTGGGCCTGGACTCAAGTCTTCTGACTTCTGACTTCTGACAGCAGATGTCTTCTCATCTCTGAAACTGTTCAAGCAAGAGACTTACAACCATTATATTGAGGAAAGATTGGATTAATTGGCCCCTGAGGTTCTTTCTAACCCTGAGATTCAGAGACAATGAGTCTAACCCCTCAATTTACAGATGAAGCATCCAAGAGAAGTTAAACAAATTGCCTACACCCCATTGGCCTTGAAGCTAAAATGCAAAACTAGGTCTTCAGTTCCCGTTCAATGTTCTTTCTGAGCACTCTTTGTCTTAGGTGCGTCTCACCTAGAAGAGAACCACTGTCTTGGATTCTTCCCATTTCCTGAATCTAAATGCCAGAGCGCAGAAGAGAGATCTTGTACACCTTGTTTGCCTTTGTTGGATTCGTTTAAGTTGTTCCTGGGCCAAAAACCCATTTTTCAATATTTCCTGTAAAGTTGCCCAGAAGCACTGAGCCCTAGTTATTTGGATCATTTAAAGCAATTGATTTTTTTTCTTCATTATTTTTCTTGTTCTTTCTCAATTCTTTCAGAAGACTCCAAATGAAAACGCAAAGAGAAAAGCAATTTTGAAAGAATTGAACATCTTCAGTTCCTTTTTCAGATAATGGTTTTCTCATTCCTAGCAATATTCTTTATATTCTTTAAATAAATACAACTAAAACTTTCTACCAAATATCCTCAATAGTGAAGAAGAGTGAGCCTGTACTTTTGGAGGTCTGGAGATAAACTCTACATTCTCCCCACTTACCTTGAAATTTCCTTGAAGCCTTTATCTTTCTTTAAAAATGAGAATTTCACATTCAATTCTCCAATCTATGCATTTTATCTAAAGTGTTTCAAATTATATTCCATGGGGGCTCCTGGGTGGCTCAGTCAATTAAGTTTCCAACTTCAGCTCAGGTCATGATCTCCCAGTTTGTGAGTTCAAGCCCGGCATCAGGCCCTGCGTTGACAGCTCAGAGTTTAGAGCCTGCTTAGGATTCTGTGTCTCCCTCTCTCTCCGCTCCCCCCTCCACCCTGCTCACAATCTCTCTATGTCAAAAATAAATATTAAAAAAATTTAAAAAATAATTTATATGCCATGAACTAAATTTGATTCTGCAGGAAGGCTCACAGCTATACTGCAACCTATCCTTTTGGCATTGTAGTAAATATGCTTCATTAAAGAAGTATGGCTTTAGGGGTGCCTGGGTGGCCCAGTTGGTGTAGTGTCTACTCTTGGTTTCAGCTCAGGTCATGATCTCGCAGTTTGTGGGATCAAGCCCTGTGTTGGGCTCCACACTAACAGCAAGGAGCCTACTTGGGATTCTCTCTCTCTCTCAAAATAAATAAATAAACTTAAAAAAAATATGACTTTACACACACAGTAGAGATGGATATTGACCTTCCCAGCTTATCCCTGAAAACCATAAAATCACTAAAGGATGAATTCAATAACTGCCAATATTTAATCTCCCTCAAAGAAATTAAAATTACACTCTGCCCCACTAAAGAATAACACTTTCCCCAATATGCATTTTATAATACAATGTTTTAAAATAATAAAAACTAACATAAAACTATTGTTTTATGCATAATCTCACTTCATCCTCACAACTTTATACGGTAAGAACAGTATTAGCAGCTCCATTTACAAATAATGAATTAGAGCCACAAAGGAGGTAAGTTACCCGCCCAAGGTCACATAATAAGTAAAGGGCTGGAGGCGGGGGTTGGGATGACACCCAGTATGTCTCAGAACCACCACACTTTCTGGCTTATGAGTTTCTTCTAGTTTTTGGCAAATATTTGCTCCTCCAGTTGATATACCTCCCTCCCCAAGAGTGGATGTTCTAGAAGCAAATCCTATGACTTGTGTTCCACAAGACAATTTGTTGTTTCTTATCTGTGCCTCCAGTGTAGAAAAAAGCAAAAGAAATCCATGGCCATTTTGTGATATCTTTTGCATTTTTAAGAAAAAGGAGGACATTTGTATCAAAAACAAAAAACAAATCACACAAAAATAAAAATGCAGTGACTCAGATACTACAGGGAATTAACCCTGGAAATACTCAAACTGACAAGGATGAGGTCAGAGAGAAGCTACAGGGAGAAGACCCATTCATTATGGAAAAGGCTTCTGGGGTGAGAATCTTTCAAGTTGCATTCTGTTCTTTCCTTGCTTTTGCACTGTGCATCATCTATCTGCCTGCATTCCCTTCTAGTATTTCTTTAATTCCTTCAGATGCTCAGCCATGTTTCCTGGCTTGTGTCATTGAAGGCTGTCTTAGCCATTGGGAACAAAGATGGTGCTATCACTTTGATCCTCTTCTTGCTAGAGGCCACTATAATTTTCCCCAACTCTATACCCTTGACTATGGAGATGTCTGGCACCATACCAGCAGCACCTCAGAAAGGGAGCTTTGGTTCTTTTAGCTCTGGCTCTCTAACAGTCATGGAGCTTCTCATCATCCTACTTTGGTTTCCCTTCATTCAACAGTATTTCTTAAACATCTACTATGTGCAAACCCTGACTGGAAACTGAAGAGAAGATGGTAAGCAGAACAAATATGCTCCCAATATCTGGAAGAAAGGGAAACCCAGTTAACAAATATGCAAATATATGAAAACTTAAACTGGACAAGTACAAAGAATATGCATGTATGACTGCATTTAGCAGGTGCACCTGACATCGCCTGAGGGAGTTGGAAAAGACTTCTGCAAAAACTGAAGAATGAACAGATGTAAGTTGGGTGAAGGCAGAGGGAGCACAGAGCATTCCAGGAAAGAGAAGAGCACAGAAAACCCTTGAGGCCAGGATGCAGAGACCACAAAGAAAGGAGATATAATATGAGCATACAGAGTTGGGCAAGATCATGCAGAGTCTTCCAGGTCATATATATGACTTTATCCTAAAAACATGGGAAAACATTGAAGTAGTTAGTGGTGGGAGGGAACTGAATGTCTCATGTAAACAGAGTTATGGTCTGAAAAGATTACTCTGGTCTCAGTGGGGAGAATGAATTAGAAGGAGGGCAATAGGGGATTAAGGGAAATTAATTAAGAGGCTATTAAAGATGTTCAGACAGAAAGGCATAGATTGACTATTGACATTGGAGCTGGAGAGAAATGTTTAGATTAGAAAGATATTGGAGTATAAATTCCATAGGAATTGTTGCTAGATTGAAATGGAGGAGTAAAGAATGACCTCTACTTCCTGGCTTGCATAACTGGATGAATTGTAGTGCCATTCATTGATACAGGGACCATCAAGAGAGGGCCAGGTTTGGAGATGAAAATCATGTTCAGTTTAAGACCATTTTTTTAATTTGGAGCAACTTTGAGTTTGAAATAAAGGCATTAGGTAGACAGTCAGATACACAGGTCTCCAGTTTAGGAGAGAACTCCGAATCAGAAGGATAGATTTGAGAGCCATTGGCATAGAGAAAATAATTAGAACCATAAACAAGGAGATTACCTAAGATGCACTGGAGTCAGATTGGGGTCAGACTGGAGTGGATGAAGGAGTGGCTAAGAGATAAGGAAATAAAGACAGCAAATATAGACAACAGTTTTGAAAAGTTTGGCTGTGAAGGGAATATGGGAGACAGGATGATAACTAGAACAATATGTCGAGTCTTTCCCCCACCTTGGCCTTAGCTACCATTCTCACTTCTTGACTTCAAATAGTTCCTTGTGTGTGTGTGTGTGTGTTCATGTGTGCATGCATGGGCATGTGTTCCTGTGAAGATCTTTACTCACCTTCTGTTTTCTGTGTTCCTGGCCATAGTTCTAGGTGACTGCCTACCATGGTCCCAAACTCACTCATGACCCCTCTTCCCACTGGCCTTGTTATTGGATCCCACGATACCAGATCTGGAAGTTTTACAGAAATTATTGTGCATGTGTCTTGAGTGGAGGGATAAGAGGGAAGAGTTGGGTTGATCCCAGATTCTTGACCTTTCTGTCATCAGTTGAATTCAGTCTTACAGCTGGAATATGCTGGAAATCATAGCCTTCACTGTAACAACAGATAGCCTTTACTGAATTATTACTATATGCCAGGGGCTGTGCTGTGTTTCACACAGATCTCATCTTTTAATCTTCACAACTATAAAGTAAATACTATTATCATCACCCCCATTTTACAGAAAAAAGCCTCATGGATAAGACTTAGAGATATGAGATGGTTTGCCGAACACCACACAGAGCTGAAGTGGTAGGGACCATGTGTCCACTCAGACAAGTTCTAGAACTCAGGCTCATCACCACACTGCTCTACTTCCTCTCCATCCTCCCATCTCAGAGCATTTAGATGGATTATCTTCCTTAGGTCTTTGAAACAGCTATATCCTTGTGTCCAGTCACAAAAGTAACAAGTACCCATGAGATTTCTGATAATTTTGATTTATAGCTGAGTACAGGGAATGATGTTTACTGGAAAGGGTGCTGAATTAAGAAGAACTGGCACTGACTGTTGATAGCTGTGTGGTCCTGGGGGACTTAATTCACATTTCTGAGCTTCAATTTCCCATTGGTTAATTAGAAATAATACTCACTGCGTGCTGAAAATGAGCAAGGCATTTTCATATCCATTGTCTCATCAAACCCTTACCTCCCCCCAAATCCCATGTGAGGTAGTTATATCAATATTCCCATTTTATAATTGAGCAAATGAGTCTTATTGAAGTAAATACGTGGTACATTTCTCTGGACATAACACCTACCTGTGTCCAAGGCCGGTCCCTTATGCCTGCCTGCAGAATCTGCCAAACAAGCTCCCATCCATGACCCTCTGGGAAGTTTTCAAGCTCTCAGTCCTCCCAGCCACCTCTTTCACCTCTTCAGTCAACAGTTAATAACTGAGTTCCCACTCTGTGTGAGCCCCTGTATCATTGGGGGAAAGGAGACTTTCTCAACACCTTTTGAAGCTGGTATGATGGACAGCTTGGTAGAGCTGTCATCTTTTTAGGGAAGCTGAGTCCCTCCTGCTACGTCCACTCCATCTCAGTGCAGCCTGTTTTTATTTGCATGTCTACTAGGTCTCCTGCAGAAGGGAAAGGAGGAGGATGTGGCAGCGGATGTACATCAGGGAAGGATCATTAGTCCATGCTAATGCTGTCTGCATAGAGATGGCCCACACACTGCACAGTGGGCCTGGGGCCCTTGGTGTTCACTCAAGGCATCCAGCTGACCAGAACCTCTACTCCATGGGCAGAATGAGTCTGATGATTATGGTTATAAGAGGCTAATAGCAAATGTGGTCATTAAAAAATCAGTCCCAAGCAAGCACAACTTCCAAATGGTAAGAAAACAAGGGCTGTTTCTTGTGGTGACATTATTTCAACCTGGAATAACACTGTCATGACCACAGGCAACCATCACCCTTAGAAAAGTATTTGTCCTTAGATATTCACATGTTAGTTCCCTCTTGAGGCCATGCGTATGGAGAGGTTTCCTCCCCGTGGTGGGGCAGGAGCCTACTGGAAAGAGCTTACACTCAAGGCGTGAAGCCTTGATGCAATATCCTCTTCACCACTCAGATGCTTCTGACTTTGACCAGCTTCCATCACTTCTCTGTCCTGATGATGTTAACAACTGAAGTCGCTTCCCTGTCTTTCCCAACATCCTTCAAAACCAACTGCAGGAAGAAATGTGGGGGTTTATTTGTCCCTTTTCAGGTTTTTAATTGCCCAAATTCCATATGACAGTACATCCAGCCAAAACCCTAAAGCAATTTTAGAGATTTCTCAGTAAGATTAGAATATGTGCCTATTTGTGTCTATATTCTTACATTGACTGCCACGACTGCTTTGAAAAAAATTTTGACTCTGACAGGGCTCTAATTAATGACAGAATGTTAAAGTTCACATCAGTGCCAAGCCTTTAAAATTAATGCAAATTTAACTTTAAACAAGTTTAGGTGAAAATGACCTGAAAATAATTGATGGGGGTAAATTGCTGATTTTGTTTTCTTCTCCTAGCCTGACCTTTTTGGCTATTCAAGAATTAGTAGGAATTGCAGTCAAGTAAAGACGATATCAGCATTAAAGGACAACTACCCCACATGCCCACCCTTCCCTTGCTGGAGAAGCAATGGCTTCCCACTAAAGCCTTTGGGTGTTATCCAAAAAATCTTCCAGCCTAGAACAGCAGTCTGTCTCCAAGAGAGCTTTATGATTTGCCCTCTTCGTTTTTCACTCCAACCTTAATACACACCTGCATACACAATACTTAACCTGGATTTGGTAACTTCTTACCCTTCCCTTCCCTTTTTCTCCCTTTTCTGTATTTCCATTTTCTTCCTCCTTCCTTTATATTATGGCAAATTTTACTTTAAGTTTGTCCTCTACAGCAGATACCTGAAAAGACTGATAGTTGATTCTGCTAAAAATATTCCTTTTTGCATTTGTATGCATACATGTATTTGATGTTGCCTTTTCAGTATTTCCCACCAGCGTTCCATGATTCTCCCTTATGAATGGCACATGAAGAGTTCTCTATACTAGGCAAGATACAACTTAGGATTCTACCTGAAGGTTGGTGTCATCCCTTTAGATAAATATTCTTGTTCTTTAGAACAAGATTCCTAATCTGCTTTCTTGGTGTGGAGCTCTATGGTAGGCACCCCAACACTCCTTCCACCATACCCCCTATTTTTTCTTGCATATTTTTCCTCTTAATCTTTTCTATTAGGTCTGTGGACATAGGTTGAGTATCATTTTGACAGCCCAGGCCACTGTTATTAAGCAGACAGAGAATTGATGGGTGGTTGGTTGAAATCCTGCATGTTGGAGCTATAGGAAATACTGTTTCATCAATTCAGTTATCAGATGTTCTCAAAAAGCATATGCCGACCCAAGGAGCTTTACACAGTGTCCACATCATCCATTTTGCTTCCTTGTCATGATATGCTTTGGCCCCTCTTCTATATATATTTGGAGCTTCTTTTATAGCCAGGAAAACCCTGTCAGCTTGAAAACTTCCCAGGTCCCAATAACAAATGCAGAAACTTTGCCTAAAGATATTGGGAACTCCTCTTGCAAGATATTCACTCATATCTAAGAGAATTGTGTCCTCTCTGTTCTTCTCTGACCCCTTTGTCCCAGCAGAATGAGGATTCCATGCATTTTCAAATTTGAAAATTCTGAAACTTCTCAGGAAGTTCTCTTGAAAGCCATTGCCTTATCTTCACCTACAAACCATCCCAATATATACCAGAAATCAGGTCCCTGTACAACATGATTGTTGAAAACAAAACCAGCCTGGAAAAATCTTACCTCTAGTCTTGACTTGCTCATTGTGCTATTCAGATCTTAGCTTAAATATTACTTTTTCAGAAAAGGCTTCCTGACCCTCCTTCCTTCCTCCCTCCCTCTCTCTTTCTCTCTCTCTCTGTCTCTCTCTTTCTTCCTATCTATCTGTCTATCTCCCCAAAGGAAAGATAATTCTATGAAAGCAAGGACAGTTTTTGCTTTACCTGCTGTTGAATTTCCAGCACTGCATCAATGCGTTCTTCCTGTGTAACAAACCGTCTCTAAAAGTTAGTGACCTAAAACAACAAACCATTTAATTATTTGCTTATGGTTCTGTGGGGCAACAATTTAGAAGGGACTCCAATGAGACAGTTTTTCTCTGCTCATCATGGTGTCAGCTGGGTTCACTTAGGCATTTGCTGTCAGTTTATGGTCACTGGTCAACTCATAGACCTGGGGGTTGGCTGATTGTCAGTGAGACCAATGACATAACTGTGTGCTCCTCATCTGGTAGACAAGCCTGGACTCTTTCATATGGTGGTGGTCACAGGGTTCCCAAGAGCAACCAGAGAGGGTGAACTCTAATGACCAAGCACTTTCAACACCCTGATTGAGGGCGCCCGCGTGGCTCAGTTGGTTAAAAGTCTGATTTCAGCTCAGGTCACGATCTCGCTGTTCACGAGTTCCAGCCTGGCATCAGGCTCTGTATTAACAGCTCAGAGCCTGGAGCCTGCTTCAGATTCTGTCCCCCCCCCCACTCTCTCTGTCTCTCTCCTGCTCATGCTCTGTCTCTCTCTCTCCCTCAAAAATAAATAAACATTAAAAAAAAAGTATGTTTAAGACCCTGATTGCATCATACATGCTAATATTCCCATTGGCCAAATAAGGTCACATGTCCAAGTCCAGATTAAAGGAGTGGAAAAAATACACTCTTTCTCTTCATGGAAGAAGCCTCAAAGCCACATTGCAAAGGGCCTACAGGTGGGAAAGCAGATACAAAGATGGGATAAATTTATGACTATTTCCACAATGTATAACAAGTACATGGTGCATGGTGGGCACTCAATAAATACTTGCTGAGTAAATGAATGGATGAACTAGTGAAAAATGAACTCTCCAAATCTACCAGGTAAAATCTCAAGTCCCCACATGGGTTCTAGTTCCTGATACTAAGTATCATGTTTATCAGGCCATGGTTTCTGCCCTTAAAGAGTTCATGATCTAAAGCAGTCTGAAGTTCTGCCTGATTTTATCCTCTGGAGTACGTGCTTATAAGAGTTCCTGTATCCACAGTGACGGATACACTTCAAAGAGAAAAACATGCATGCCTTGGACCACATCACCAGAGGCACAAACCTACCAATCTGGGAGATGAACAACCATGAATTCAAAGTCAGTTGTCAATGGGCCAGGTTTTTCTTTTTGAATCTGCAGTAATTTGTATTTATGTCCTTAAAGCCGTCTATTTGTATATATACAGAATAGAAATTCAAATGACAGGAATCCCTCTATGTTACAACAACCCTGTGATCTCCATCATCTTCTCACATTTTGCAGTTGAAGACTCATGATAGGTCAGGTCAGGTTTAAAACTTATGTCACGCTGCCACCCTACAAAGATGCAGAACATTTGGATAAACAAAGAGACAGATTGGGGAAAGCCTTTCACTGCTTAGCATTTCAAAATTCTTCCCCTCTGTCTCCGCATTCAAATCTTACTTACCTGTCTTACGCGGAAATCTTGATGCCTGCATCCTTTCCAGATCCTGATAAAAATGATCTTCAGACTAGCCACATTTCCCTCTTAATTGGATTCCACAAGTGGACCCTTATTTGAAGGTTTTAGGGAACCCTTTTTGCAGTCCTACTGAGAGCCAACAAAAGCAGATAGCTGCACTGCAGGGTGTGGCTTAGATATGTAGCAATAGAGGCTTCCTGATATTGAACCCCCAGAATTAGACTCCCCACCTCGTTGCAAACTTTCCTGCACAGCCAGAGTCCTCTCCTCATGGGGACTTGCTCTAAACATTAAAATCAGGATGAGCAAACCAGAATTCTAGTTTTTCTTTCTTTCTTTCTTTCTTTCTTTCTTTCTTTCTTTCTTTCTTTCTTTCTCTCTCTCTCTCTCTCTCTCTCTCTCTCTCTCTCTCTCTCTCTTCTTTCTTTCTTTCTTTCTTTCTTTCTTTCTTTCTTTCTTTCCTTCTTTCTTTCTTTCTTTCTGAGGGAAGTTAGGATAAGAGTGGAAAATTAAGAGAAAGAGGCCAAAGAGGTTTCTCTCATCCCAACACCTTGAACCCACTGTATATTTTCTAAGGTTTGCCTTGGAAGATCCAGAGTTTTCATCCCTAGTTCCCCAGAATAAAATGCCCATGCTGCTTAAGTATCCTCAGCTACACCAAACATACCCATACTTGTGTTGGATATCATTGTCTTAGGTTTGGGATTCAGAAAAACTTTGAGGCTTTCTTGTGCTTCATTATCTGAATTGTTCCTTGTTCCTGAATTGTTCAAGTCTTTCTCCTGCCAGGCTGCAGCAGAGAGTGAAGAAGGCAAGAAACCCATGGCTGGCTGACATCATTTTTGGCCGCAGCCACTGAGTATCCCAATTGTGCTTTGAACTCCAGACTTCATCTCGCTGAGGTCCTTAGCTAGACTGATCAGTCAAGCCAGGATTTATAGAGACGCTTCTCTGCACCAAGTGAAATGCAAGCACATAGAAGTGTTGCTAAATTTGTAGGGATGGCTTTCATCACGCTCCCCTGTGCTGTGTGATTTATTATGAAAGGGGGACAGACGTGCCCATCCGCCATCTCACTCACTAAACTGACAAGGATAGCATTTCCAGGGATGATATTAACATTTTAAAATAAAATTGTCACCTTGTTATCTTAAATGTATCCAGAGGAATCTAAATACTTTAGCAATGGGATATTCACTCTCCTCAGTTTAAAACACACATACACACAAGAATAAGTTCTTTAACAGTTGGAAATTTTACATCAGTCCCTTTTCTCCTTGAATTTAAATTCCCATTCCACTTCCCACACAGAATTTCATCCTAATGTAATGTATTTTAAGCTTGAAACTGTTTTATAGAAAACCCTATTATGCTTTTCTGCTCAAAAGTATTACATATAAATGGATATGTAACTTTTTATTGCCTGTGAGCATAAGGCTGTATTAACTTTTTTTCTGTGTGAGATACCATTAAAACTATTATGGTGTACATTAGTCAAAACAACAAATATATTGTAAATTATGAAAACTATTTTTAAACAAATAACACACATTGTTATAATGGGGCAGGATTCAACATTAATTCATTTCCCTCTCTTTTTGTCTTTAAAATGTGAACAATGACAAGCCATATTAAAGATTTCATATAACAATACCACTCAATTCTTTGAGCTCTTTCTGAGTTACATACTAAAAATCACAGGGATTTATCACTAACAATAATTGTTAATGATCTATTTATTGACAGCTCAGATTGAATTGTCCCTTAATTTATTGAAAACAAATTTTATTGGAAACTCTCCTACAAAAGGGTAGATTTCTAAATTATTAGTCATTCACTTTCTCCACACCAATAATAGCATTTCATAATGTGTTTGTTTAGTGCCCAAGAGGTTTCTACTCCCTTGGACAATGCTTCTTCATGAGAGTTAGAATAGTAGGAGATGTGTTTTTCTTTTGTAAAGCTGGGGGAGAAAGAAACGTCAGCACTATCTCACGCACTTTAACAGGGAATCTTCAATCTGAAGATTGATTTCCATAAAACTACACCTGCCCTGATAACCAATGTTATTCTGATAAACCTATTCTTTGAAACAGAAAAGCTCAGATTTGCAGTATTTGCTGAGTTCTATCTTAATTAATATTTCCATGATATTAATCTGAGATGACTGAACTGCAGAGATGGGAACAGATGCACATCAGCCAAGAACAAGATTTTCTACTTACAGAGTTGTGTTGAGTCCCCAGATTAGTTGCTTATAGAATTCTGCAGTCTCAGAGTTGGAAGGGACCCTATGGAACATTGGCTTCTTTGTCTATTACTTGCAGGAATGCCCCTCCATAATATTCTCTAGAGGTGAACATATAATTTCTGGTGAAAAGTTCCCAGAAATCTTGGCTTTTGCCATCACAGCATGTTTAATTCCAGTTGAGACCAGTGTTAATTATTTGCTTTTTCTTTACATCAGTCAAATTCCATTCCGTGTTAATTTCAACAAGCTCTTTCTGATATGCCTTCTGAAGGCTTCAGAATAAATCTAATCCTCTTTCATGGGGCAGACTTCAATTATTGGAGGATTTTAATTATAATGTGGTCCCCCTCTTAACCTTTCAGTGTATAAAGCAAGAATCAATGCATGCAGTGATTTACATTGGGGTGCACGGGCTATGAAAGTCCTTCTTCATTGAAGGAAGGCCCTCTGATATTGTTTATAAATACACTATTTTACTTTTGGCATTGAAGCATTAACCCTCTGCATAGATGGACCGACACTGATATAAATAGATCCATGATCATACACAGGGGAAGTTAAGAAGCCCTGTTACTTCTAAATCATATGTAAATCATTAATTATCCCCAAAGCATATCTATTTTCTATATAGACAGATACCCTCTTGTCTTTAGTTAACTGACAGATGCTAGTAAGTTCGACAAGTTCATCAACTCGTACAGAATCATCTTCTTGGAAAGGATTGGATCCAAGCAAGTCTGAATGGGTTATGACTGCCTATCCAGGTTTATAACCTTCTTTTTGAGTTCTTAAATAGGATCATTTACATTATGAGTCTTTGTTTTCTAACTGGGTTTCCAGCAGGCCAGGGCAAGGCAAGAAAAACTCCTAATAGCATGGCAGTCATGAAATTGTATCTCCTTTGAGAGTAGAAATGAAGTGGTAGGACTGAACGTTGCAGTGATGAAGAGAAATGTGTATGGATTAGGGAAGGCTCTCTGAGAAGGTGATTCTAGAAGCAAAAAACTTCTGGGTATTTTCAGTCAAGAGTAAGATCTGAACAACATAAGAGGTCATGTGGATAAGTATATCTCAGTATATCTCAGTCAGTAGAAGCTTCAGTTAAATTTGTGGCTGCTGCCACTCTACACAAATAAGGGGAGGTAGACTTTATTTCTTGGTAAAGTGAGAGACTGTAATAAGTGATATGGATCACTGATGCCCCTTGTACTGTTGGGTAAAACACCCAAAGTTTATCTTGATCTTTAATGTATAAATAGAGAGGTGAATGATAACTAATGAGACCAAGGCTAGCAAGTTTTCAGAGGGGTCCTTTCTGTGACAGCAGACAGCTTCAAGAGAGTTTTTCAGGGCAAAGACTCATTGTGTGTATCATCCTTCACTTGATTAGATAGAAAGGGAAGCCAGTTTGGAAGTGTTATGAATCAGTCTATTTATCATATAATACCAAATAATTATTTAAGTTGACTGCTGATAATTAGGCCCAGGAAAGTCACATATAGCTTATAGTCTTTGAGAGGAAAGAGTCTCTCCATTTTGCATTATGTCGTGGCCTAGATAATGTATTTGGGTATAACAAAACAGAAAGTAATTCTTAGAGATTGCATCCCTCATATACTAACACTGTTAACAAATGGAGGGGATCAATTATGCAAGACTTATAATTTAGAGAACATAACAGATCATCCACACATTATTTAAGAACAGAGTCCTGAGCGATTTGGATACTTCTAAAGCTACAGTTAAATAATTCTAAAAATTAAGAGGGTACTTTGTAACTTCTGGAGGTGTGTGTGTGTGTGTGTGTGTGTGTGTGTGTGTGTGTGTATTTATTATTGATTCCCCCAAGTAAATGCAAATAAATATGTGGGTCTGTATGCCTCCTCCCTTTCCTACAATCCCAGACCCTAAAACCATCAATCTGGAAGACAGCTGCTTATTCTACAGTGAGACAAATCAAGTTAATAGGCGTATACCAAAGACAATAAAAAATTAAAATACCAGCTTAGGTATGACTTCAATGCAAAGGAAGCAGAGTGTTCATCAGGAGTAGGCCTTACTTACCTCACCAGCCATGGGGCCCCAGAGAGGGGAAACATCAAAGTCTTTGCTACCCTCTGTTCCCATTCAAGTGGCCAAGGCTGAGTAGAAGTGCATTCCTAAAGCCATTTGATTGTACCAAAAACTTTGGAGGAAAATGAACCAGAGCATGGTTAAGAGAAGCCTTTATTCAAAATTGCATGAGAGAGCTTCAAAAGAACATTATAAATGAAAAGCAAAAAGTACATAGATTTTTAACAGCTTTTGCAAGCCCTCTTGCAGAAAAGTTTAGCCCGTTTGGGGAGTAGTTGGACAAAAAAAATGGTTCTAAAACCAGAGGGAAATTGTTCTTTCAGATGAGTTGCCTTTGGCTGGGCAACTTAGATTAACCAAGTGGGGTGGAGTATCACTGTTAGGGGCTAAAGTCAATTACAAGAGGGAGTAGGGAAAACAACCATGGGGAACAAGAACCATAGAAGAAATTCTCAGCCTCTTGAGAGTCTCTTACACTCCAAACACAATCACCTTCTAATTGAGGATATGCATTTTGTAATGTGGCTATTCAATCATACAATTCAAGATTAGAGCATATGATCTCTCTACCCAAAGTTGTAGTTAACCACTTGGTTGTAAAAGAAAGCATTATCATTCCCACTTACAACAGCTTTTGTTTCCTTGTGGTTCTCTAAATCGTACTAACATGAGTTTCTCATTCCCTTTGTTATATAATAAAGGCCAATGTGCCTCACCTTTCCAAAATAGCTTCATCATACTCTTCATCAACTGTGGCAGACACCTCTGGTAGCTCAAGTTCACCTCTTGGTCCACCTCTGATTCTAGCCTCTGCTATGAATGGTTCTTGGGAACTAAATCTGACCTCATGAGGACTCAAGCACAAGACACGCAGTTTTTCTCTTTTTCTTTCTTTCTTTCTTTCTTTCTTTCTTTCTTTCTTTCTTTCTTTCTTTCTTTCTTTCTTTTTTTCTTTTCTTTCTTTCTTTCTTTCTTTCTTTCTTTCTTCCTTTCTTCCTTTCTTCCTTTCTTTCTTTCTTTCCTCCAACCCTCCCTCCCTCCCTCCCACAATCCCTCCCTCTTTTTTTTATTTTCTTCTTTCTCTCTTTCTTTTTCTTTCTTTTCTTTTCTTTCTTTTTTTTCCCCTGGGGATATTCCAATTATAAGTCTGCTTATTATACAGACAAATCAACGCCCTCAGTACCAACCTTAATCAATGTGTGATGGGAACCAGAAGACAAATGTAACTTTCTGTATGTTTCTTAGTGGGTACTAAGGAACTGGGCTTCTGTTACTTATAGGTGTACTTTAGAAAATGCATTCTTAGATTGACTGGCCTTACTTTCCTAGTTCACTTTACCTCCTTCCTGCCTCCTGCTTCTTGGGTAGTTTATGCCCAAGTCTTTATCTCAGACTCTGTTTTGGGGAGAACCCAAACTAAGACATCAATGAAACATAATATATATTAATTTAATGATTATTAAACATTTATTGAGTACATAATATGGATCAGACAGTGTTCTTGATGCTGAAGATACAGCAATAAATGAGACAGAAAAAAAATCCCCTCCCTAATGGAGGTATGAGAGGAGAGATATCGTATGGTATTTTTCTTTCTCTGATTGATTTATTCAATCAGAGAATAACTTCACTCATATGTGGAATCCAGGAAACAAAACAGATGATCATAGGGTAAGGGAAGGAAAAATAAAATGACAAAAATAGAGAGGGAGGCAAACCACAGAGACTCTTAAATATAGAGAACAAACTGAGGGTTGCTGGAGGGAGGTGGGTGGGGGCTAAATGTGGGGGAGGGGCATTAAGGAGGGCACTTGTTGTGAGGGGCACTGGGTATTACATGTAAGTGATAAATCACTAAATTCTACTCCTGAAACCAATACTACAATATTTGTTAGCTAACTTGAATTTAAATAAAATCTAGTAGAAAAAAAATCCAAAAAAAATTCAAAATAACAAAAAACACAAAACACTCAAGTTAAGAATGTAAATTCTGTACAATCTCATGAAGCTTATATGTATATCCCTTCTATTTCTTCCTAGTCTTGCCACAAGCTAGACTACCTCCCTTCTCTATCTGCATTCTATAGATCCTTTAAAAAAATGAAATGAAATTTTATTCTGATGATAAGAGTAATGTAGGTCCACCACTGAAAATTTAGAAAATATGGAGAAAGTGCAGAGAAGAAAATAAAAGCAAACAGCTACCTCAGCCTAGAGGTGATTCATAATTATCATGTTAGTTTAATATCTTTCCAGGAATTTAAAACTTGTTATAGTTTAAAAATACATTTAAATACTAACATAGTAAAACTTAACACCAATATACTAAGACAATATATCAAGTACTGTCTTGTCACTTTTCTTTTTCAGATTTTTCTTGGCTCTCTTAATCTATTCGTCTTTTTCAGAGGAACTTTATAATCGTTTCCACAACTCAAAAATAACCATGTTGCTGGTGTGCCTGGCTGGCTCAGTCAATGCAGCATGTGACTCTTGATCTTGGGGTTGTGAATTTGAGCCCCATATTTTAAAAAATAAAAAATCTTTAAAAAACATGTTAGGATTTTGATTGATATCCATTAAAATCTATAAACTTATTTGGGTATACTTGATGTAATAATAGCCTTTCTACCAAGGAACCAATGTATAATTTTCCATGTATTCAAACCTTAAGAAAATATCTATAGTCTCCTTCAAATAGGTTCCAAGTATTCTTATTAAATTTAGCTCAAACTCTTTTGTATTTTTATTGGGAAGCCTTTCCATTATATTTTAAAATTGGTTATAAAGAAAAGATAACTGTTTTGTATATTTGTAACTATCCAGTTTCCTAAGCTTTTACGAATTCCAATACTTTTTCAGCTATTCTCTAGAGGTTTCTGGAAGATAGGTAGATTCAAGTGAGACTCCACATACCTCAAAAGCTTCTTTCTTTTTGCTTCTGTATCCATGCATTATCTTACTTCTCCCAGAAGATATGGCCGGTTAATCTGATCGGTCAAGATCCAGGACTGTTGATTAGATACACTAACAATGGAAATAGTCTAATGTCCCTTTTTCTGTGTGTTATATTTATCCGATTTTGGTTATCAGGTTATACTAATATAAGGGTTTTGCTTATAAAAAGACAAACTGGGAATCTTTCTATCTCTTTTTATGAAAGACTTCAAAGAACATGGATATTGTCTGTTCCTTAAAGAATCCACCTGTTGAATTTATTTGGGTATATTAAACATCATAGAGATGTTTTGGTTTGGTTTGTTTTAATTGGGGGAATGGGAGAGAAAAGCTTCCTTGATTACTGTCCAATTCCTTTTTTCTAATGAAGTCAATTTTGATCATTTATATCCTCCACAAACATCAATTTTAGTCAAACATTTTAATGACATATAAAAATAATTTTAGGGGTGCCTGAGTGGCTCATTCATTTAAGCATCTGACCCTTGATTTTGGCTCAGCTTATGATCTCAGGAATCCCGAGATCAAGCCCCACACAGAGCTCAGGGCTGACAGGGTGGAGCCTGCTTGGGATTCTCTCTCTCCCTCTCTCTCTGCCCCTCCCCCACTTGCATGCTCTCTTTCTCTCAAAATAAATAAATAAACTAAAAAAACTAGATTTTTCCTACATGTTATGAACACTTTTTAATTTCTTTTAAGTTTATTAATTTTGACAGAGAGAGAGAGAGCACGCGCGCGCGCGAGCGCAGTGGGGGATGGGCAAAGAGAGAGAAGGAGAGAAGCCCAAGCAGGCTCTGCACTGATAGCATGGAGTCCAATGCAGGACTCCATCCCAGGATGATGGGATCATGACCTGAGCCAAAATCAAGAGTTGGGCACTTAACTGAATGAGCCACCCAGACACCCCCTCTTTTTCATTTCTAATGGAAGATAGCCTTACCACCCCACTCTCTTATTTTCTCTCTCCTTTTTCCTCAAGATACATACATTTCATCAACATATGTGATTATTACATAGAACTGCTTTTTTGTTTATTAATGATTCTCTCTGCTTTCTAATTCATTCATCTTTTTCATTCTTTTCTCCTACTAGAGAATAGTTTTTAATATTCTAACTTTGTGATTTTGATAATTATTTCCTCTATATTTATTCTTTGGTATATAAACATAAAAGTATCTATGATAATGTAATTTCCTTTGAGTGTGGCTTTGATCACATCTCATAAATTTGATATGTGGAACTTTTATAGTAGTTATTTTCTAAATGTCTATAACTGCAATCTTCATTTCCTCTATAATCTGAAGGGTTTTTTTTGTTTTTGTTTTTTTTAATTAATTAATTAATTAATTAATTAATTTATTTATTTATTTAATATATGAAATTTACTGTCAAATTGGTTTCCATACAACACCCAGTGCTCATCCCAAAAGGTGCCCTTCTCAATACCCATCACCCACCCTACCCTCCCTCCCACCCCCCATCAACCCTCAGTTTGTTCTCAGTTTTTTAACAGTCTCTTATGCTTTGGCTCTCTCCCACTCTAACCTCTTTTTTTTTTTTTTTCCTTCCCCTCCCCCATGGGTTTCTGTTATGTTTCTCAAGATCCACACAAGAGTGAAACCATATGGTATCTGTCTTTCTCTGTATGGCTTATTTCACTTAGCATCACACTCTCCAGTTCCATCCACGTTGCTACAAAAGGCCATATTTCATTTTTTCTCATTGCCACGTAGTATTCCATTGTGTATATAAACCACAATTTCTTTATCCATTCATCAGTTGATGGACATTTAGGCTCTTTCCATAATTTGGCTATTGTTGAGAGTGCTGCTATAAACATTGGGGTACAAGTGCCCCTATGCATCAGCACTCCTGTATCCCTTGGATAAATTCCTAGCAGTGCTATTGCTGGGTCATAGGGTAGGTCTATTTTTAATTTTCTGAGGAACCTCCACACTGCTTTCCAGAGCGGCTGCACCAATTTGCATTCCCACCAACAGTGCAAGAGGGTTCCCGTTTCTCCACATCCTCTCCAGCATCTATAGTCTCCTGATTTGTTCATTTTGGCCACTCTGACTGGCGTGAGGTGATATCTGAGTGTGGTTTTGATTTGTATTTCCCTGATAAGGAGCGACGTTGAACATCTTTTCATGTGCCTGTTGGCCATCCGGATGTCTTCTTTAGAGAAGTGTCTATTCATGTTTTCTGCCCATTTCTTCACTGGGTTATTTGTTTTTCGGGTGTGGAGTTTGGTGAGCTCTTTATAGATTTTGGATACTAGCCCTTTGTCCGATATGTCATTTGCAAATATCTTTTCCCATTCCGTTGGTTGCCTTTTAGTTTTGTTGGTTGTTTCCTTTGCTGTGCAGAAGCTTTTTATCTTCATAAGGTCCCAGTAATTCACTTTTGCTTTTAATTCTCTTGCCTTTGGGGATGTGCCGAGTAAGAGATTGCTATGGCTGAGGTCAGAGAGGTCTTTTCCTGCTTTCTCCTCTAAGGTTTTGATGGTTTCCTGTCTCACATTCAGGTCCTTTATCCATTTTGAGTTTATTTTTGTGAATGGTGTCAGAAAGTGGTCTAGTTTCAATCTTCTGCATGTTGCTGTCCAGGTCTCCCAGCACCATTTGTTAAAGAGACTTTTTTCCATTGGATGTTCTTTCCTGCTTTGTCAAAGATTAGTTGGCCATACGTTTGTGGGTCTAGTTCTGGGGTTTCTATTCTATTCCATTGGTCTATGTGTCTGTTTTTGTGCCAATACCATGCTGTCTTGATGATGACAGCTTTGTAGTAGAGGCTAAAGTCTGGGATTGTGATGCCTCCTGCTTTGGTCTTCTTCTTCAAAATTACTTTGGCTATTCGGGGCCTTTTGTGGTTCCATATGAATTTTAGGATTGCTTGTTCTAGTTTCGAGAAGAATGCTGGTGCAATTTTGATTGGGATTGCATTGAATGTGTAGATAGCTTTGGGTAGTATTGACATTTTGACAATATTTATTCTTCCAATCCATGAGCACGGAATGTCTTTCCATTTCTTTATATCTTCTTCAATTTCCTTCATAAGCTTTCTATAGTTTTCAGCATACAGATCTTTTACATCTTTGGTTAGATTTATTCCTAGGTATTTTATGCTTCTTGGTGCAATTGTGAATGGGATCAGTTTCTTTATTTGTCTTTCTGTTGCTTCATTGTTAGTGTATAAGAATGCAACTGATTTCTGTACATTGATTTTGTATCCTGCAACTTTGCTGAATTCATGTATCAGCTCTAGCAGACTTTTGGTGGAGTCTATCGGATTTTCCATGTATAATATCATGTCATCTGCAAAAAGCGAAAGCTTGACTTCATCTTTGCTAATTTTGATGCCTTTGATTTCCTTTTGTTGTCTGATTGCTGATGCTAGAACTTCCAGCACTATGTTAAACAACAGCGGTGAGAGTGGGGATCCCTGTCGTGTTCCTGATCTCAGGGAAAAAGCTCTCAGTTTTTCCCCATTGAGGATGATGTTAGCTGTGGGCTTTTCATAAATGGCTTTTATGATCTTTAAGTATGTTCCTTCTATCCCGACTTTCTCAAGGGTTTTTATTAAGAAAGGGTGCTGGATTTTGCCAAAGGCCTTTTCTGCATCGATTGACAGGATCATATGGTTCTTCTCTTTTTTTTGTTAATGTGATGTATCACGTTGATCGATTTGCGAATGTTGAACCAGCCCTGCATCCCAGGAATGAATCCCACTTGATCATGGTGAATAATTCTTTTTATATGCTGTTGAATTCGATTTGCTAGTATCTTATTGAGAATTTTTGCATCCATATTCATCAGGGATATTGGCCTGTAGTTCTCTTTTTTTACTGGGTCTCTGTCTGGTTTAGGAATCAAAGTAATACTGGCTTCATAGAATGAGTCTGGAAGTTTTCCTTCCCTTTCTATTTCTTGGAATAGCTTGAGAAGGATAGGTATTATCTCTGCTTTAAACGTCTGGTAGAACTCCCCTGGGAAGCCATCTGGTCCTGGACTCTTATTTGTTGGGAGATTTTTGATAACCGATTCAATTTCTTCGCTGGTTATGGGTCTGTTCAAGCTTTCTATTTCCTCCTGATTGAGTTTTGGAAGAGTGTGGGTGTTTAGGAATTTGTCCATTTCTTCCGGGTTGTCCAATTTGTTGGCATATAATTTTTCATAGTATTCCCTGATAATTGTTTGTATCTCTGAGGGATTGGTTGTAATAATTCCATTTTCATTCATGATTTTATCTATTTGGGTCATCTCCCTTTTCTTTTTGAGAAGCCTGGCTAGAGGTTTGTCAATTTTGTTTATTTTTTCAAAAAACCAACTCTTGGTTTCGTTGATCTGCTCTACCATTTTTTTAGATTCTATATTGTTTATTTCTGCTCTGATCTTTATTATTTCTCTTCTTCTGCTGGGTTTAGGCTGTCTTTGCTGTTCTACTTCTATAATCTGAAGTTTATTAAGAATGATACTTTAGAATTTCCAGGTTTTTTAAATTAAAATGTTTATTATTAATTTTCATTTTCATTGCTTTGTCTAGTTATCATCCAGTTTAAGAACATCTGCTTCTTAGAATGGTGGAATTGGCTGTAATTTCTCTGGTATCCTTCATTATTCTACCTCTGAGTAATCCTCACTTTCTCTGATCCCCTATCATACTTAGCTTGGATTGCTTGATGTCTTTGTTTGTTTTTTTTTTTTGTTTGTGTCTTATGTCTGTCTCTCTACCTCCGTAAGTAGTAAAAGCAACTTGAGGATAAAGCTCACATTTTATAATTCTTTGTATCCCCCATAGCATCTAACACCTCAAGCATATTAAGTAATCAATAAATACATGTGTACCACTTTATATGTCGGGGAAAGTAAGAGGGATACAAAATGTAGAGGGATCAGAAACCTTGCTAAGTAACTATATGGTTAGCCATTTTACTAAAATATGTTCACGTTATTCATTCTTCTGTCCTGAAAAATATTGCTCTCCTGGCAATCATCATGGTAACTAATGTGATTATTAATACTGACCATTTGTTGAGCACATGTACATTCTAGGCACTGCTTTAAGAACTTTATATGCTGCATCTCATTTCATAATCCTCACAACAGATCTCACAGGTAAATATGATAATTGTCTTCATTTCCCAGATGAGGAAAGTGAAGCTTAAGGCCAAGACTGTGCCCAGGATTTCCCAGATGGTGAACATGAATCCTGGATCGATTGCGCCTCTGGTCTGTTCCTTCTACTTCTGGTCCGCACCAGTTTCTGTAAATTTATTCTCCTGGTCACTTGTTCCTTCCTCCTTTTAGTCCATCCCACATTCAAATGACTAAATGTCTGCTGGTCTATTTTGCCAGAGCAGTACTAAAAGACAGTAATATAAATGTGAAAAAAACATGGCCCCTGCTTTTGGTGACCTTCCAGAGTCCAATGGAGCCTTTTCTTTGACATGCACCACGCTTTAAAATGTTACAGAATGTGCTAATTGTATCTGGGCTTCCCTGCAGTTCCTCTGTTTCTCTGTTCCCTGCTCTCATGATATTCAGGTGTTTACTTCAGGGTTCAATTTACCCAAGCGGATCCTGGCTGCCAAAACTGGGGCAAGTGAAGTCATTGTATGTTCTTTGTATGCGCAGAAAGAACCCAGGGTTTTAATAGTCTTTCTCCACCCACCTTCAACTTGGTTTCCCTCAGGACAATAACATCAGCTTTAAAGCCAAAGACAATTATGACAATGTTATTATTTCACATGGGGAAAATTGATGTTGCCAGCCTGAAGAGGTGCCAGACTTCTGAAACTCACACAGAAATCACTCTTGGAGGAAGGGAAGACAAGTTTCAGAAACGTTTTATGGGAAAGAAACAATCAAGGTCTTTGTTTGCTCAGACTGCTTGGTCATTTGGGTTCAGAATAGGCTTCACCGAATCTCATCCATAAGATCTCTCCTGCCACACACTGCCATCCTCGCACCTGGCTCAGAGCCTCCACAAATGCCACACCATCGCAAGACTGACACCATGCACTGCCTACAGTAACAGAGATTGCAACAGAGGATAAAAATGAAGGAGGGTCTGAGGGAACCTACCTTTCTGATGTGAAGTCTTCACAGATTTCTAATTTTGCTAAGAGATTTCAGCTGGCCAGATCATCCTCCCCACAGTCATTGCCATCTCATAATTTTCTGTCCCTTCACCTTACTTTTTTTCTTGCTATCTAAAACTCTAATAGTGATTTGACTATTTATCTATGTGTAGTTTTTGTCTCAATGAAAAATAAGGCTGTTACTTTGGTTTATTACTGTATCTGTAATGTTAGAATGGTGTCCAACATACAGCCTGTTATAAATACCTATTTGTTCAATGATTGAATCTGATATGTCGTCATGACCAGACAATACTTCTGTGTTCATTTTATTTAGCGCCACCTTCTCCAGCTCCTTCATCATCACAATCATGACCTTTACCATCATCACTATGTCAGCGGTGGGTCACAATTCCCATGCTGCCCTTCTACCTTCATGTCCCCAATACTCTCAGCTCTTACTCCTGTTCTAGGTGAAGTACCCAGGGAAGATGAACACTCCCAGCCCACAGGTGAGGGTGCTGAACTACAGAGCAGTGAATTAACTCATTTGGGGTCACAGTCTGGGCCACTGTCCTGTGTGTTCCTCTCTTGGCAAGGGTGATTTGTAAATGGCTTCTGAAGCAAAGTCCTTTTCTTCTTTGTTCTCTTATAGTACTTCACACAGAGCCTGGTGCATGGGTGGGGGAGGCATTTACTGAAGGACCAAATGGCACCAGAGTCCTCCATGATTTTGCCTCTAGCTTCCTCCTGTCTTTGCACTCATGCATCCCAGTACCCATCTTGGCCATTCTTGCCACTGCACATTACCTTTTAGCATTCATCTGTCTGCCCCAAGCGTCCTTTCTTGCACCCCTCTGTTGTGGCCCAATCTGCTTATTTAATGAAAGCTTTTCAAGCTCTCCCTGCTTAAATTGATCACTGTTCCCTTGGATGATAATCATACCCTATAACATTCCTGTTGCTACTTCTTTGGAAAATTAGTTAAGTGTGACAGACTTTAAGCCCCTAGAAGGCAGCAGGCATATCAATAGTGCTCATCACTCTATCCTGCCTCAGCACCTAGCAGTGACTGCTAAAAACAGGTAGCATTTGCTGAGCACTTACTATCTGCCAGACACTAGGTTTGCTGATGTATATAGATTATCTAATTTAATTCTCATAATAACCCCATGAAGTGTCATTACTGTCCACATTTTATGAATGAGAAAGCAAGGTTTAGAGTTGTGACATAAGAAATCAAAGCCACCTTTTAGTAGTATCAGTAAACAGGGAACACATTCGAACACTTTGGCCATGTGTGAATCTGCTCTTGAATAACTACCACCTCTCCAGGATTTTTTAAAAATGCTTAGTCAATGTGGATTAAATAATGCAAAAATTACATGGAATGATTTCTGATCTTCAAGTTGTTGTGCTTTATAAAGCCTGATCTCACTTGGGACGGATATCTTCCACCCACCTCACTGAGTGATGTACATTACTCAAATGGAGGTCCCCTTCATATCTAAGACCTCCTTCTTCTTTTGTATTAAAAAAACTGGGGCTCTTGGGTGGCTCAGTCAGTTAAGCAAATGATTCTTGGTTTCAGCTCAGGTCATGATCTCATGGTTCATAAGTCTGAGTCCTGCCTGGGGCTCTGTGCTAACAATGCAGAGCCTGCTTGGGATTCTCTCCTGCCCTCTCTCTCTATCCCTCCCCTGCTCACTCTCTTCCTCTCTCTGTCAAAAATAAACAAATACACTTAAAAATAAATAAAAATAAAGGAAACTGGCTTCTATATTCTTAACAGCTCTTTCTGTATCTGCTCTGGTGGGAAGGTATGGTCAATGGTATTCTCCACAAGGTTATATGATTAAGTTGGCTTTCTTCTCTAAATGCATTTCCTGTCTTACAAAGGTTGCCCAGTGGCAAATCTCAATTGCAAGGATTGGGTGCTATTTTCTGACCCCTCCCCATTCTTCCCTTGCATGAATATAATCTAAGAAGGTGGTATTACCCATATAGGATGTCTCCTCCAACATACTTAACCAAGTCGTGAGGACTCTGGCCTGTTTTCTTAGAGTCTAGCCTAAGAAAAGTGGCTTCTTACTAACCTCTCCAAAGCTATAATTATAATAAGGATTTCCTTGTGTTCATGGCACTGTTTCTAAACTTGCAGAATAAAATAGATGCACACACTGATAATTATTTTCCCTTGACTCCTAGAAGAATCAAGAAGGCATCAGAACTTAGGATGAAGATAAAGAATATACCTGCTTTGTTTGTTTTCTTTCTTCCAAATGTGGCCCTTGTTAAAATGCAGGGAGTGTAAGGACAGTCCCACAGCTCTCAAATATCCCTATAGTTGTGCCAACCTATTTAAAGGAGGGTTGGGATCTCTTTGAGATTCTGTAGTCTAATCAGCCACCAATGATGAGTGGATAAATAAATCAACAAAACTGTCATGTGTTAAGATTCTTTATCCCCATTTTTACAGAAGAGACTACTATGGCTCTGAAAAAGTTAGTTATGTGCACTCTGCTCTAAAGCCTAGTGGTTTGATGCATAGATTTTAGAATCCAGAGTCATGAGTCTGCCACTTACCATTTATGTGACCTTGGGTATGAAACCTCTCAAAACTCTGATCTTCTTATCTGCAAAATGGTGACAACAATGGCACCTATTTGTAGGAACAGAATTAGAAACATAAAAGGCCATTTTTGTCATGTTCAGCTATATCTCTAGTGCCTAAGATGATGTTTGACAGGTAGAACACACTTAGAATGTATCTGTGCAATGGAGAGCAGTGACCAGCACAGTGTATGCAATATAGTCAATTTTCAATAGATGTTAGCTATTCTTCTTCTTATTACAATCCAGATGAATGGCAGAAACAGGATGCAAAACCTTCATTGGCCCTGAGAGCAAACACGGGAGGTTTTTCCTTAGCATTGCCCTTTCCCTCTCTCTCCTTCTTTATCTCCTTCTACCACCCATGAGGAACTTCATTCTTCAACCATTGAAGTGACTTTCCAAACAGACCCCCTCACTTAATTCTTTCTCTACCCAATCACATAAAATAAACTCAATCAAAAACCTTGAAGCTTTCCAATCGTCTATATGAAAACACAGGTTCTGTCACCTAAGTCTCAAAGTCCCGCTTTTTTTCTAGAACCACTGGCACATGTCCACTCCCTCTCTGAAGGCTTTTATTACAAATTGTATCCACTCTGAGCTCCAGAGTGCTTCCTCTGCCTTCTCCCCATCATTCCTTCCACTGTCCTGTCCTTACCTTTTTCTCAGTCAGATCAAACTCCGATCACTCTTTAAGCCTCAGATGGACAAAACATTCTCTGACCATCCTACCCACAGCTATCATGTTCTTTTGAATTTGACATTTCAACCTATGCCACTCTTGTGGACTTTACTTTAAAACATATTTGTCGTCAAATTTTCCTGTGCTAATTGTATTCACGATTCTCAAATAAGGGTGACTTCCTATTCCTTGAATGGGCATATGCCAGTTTTAGCTGTAATATAACGGTTAAGCAAGCAATTCTGTGAACATCTATTTCCTCATCTATAAAATGAGAATAGTAGTACATACATTTCTGGATTGCTGTGAAAGTTACAACAGCAGTTATAATGTGTTCCTTCCACCAAGTACCTTGCACATAAAATGTAGTAACTACCATTGGTAAATGTTATTTGTTTGCTAAATCGGAGTAAAGATGAGCAGGGTATGTCCTAAGAATACCAAGGAATGTTGGTAAATGTCTTCCAATTTATAAAACCAGCCCCTTGTTCTCTCTCTTGTCTTTGGTAGAGCCTACTTTCCTATATATCAGGTGCCCCTAAATTAATGCTGACTCCAGGTTTAGGTGAAAAATGTAAAACCCATCATGACTTCCTTTGTTAATAAAATTCTTTCACCCCACTCCCCAGCTCTGCCTTCTTACTTCTGTTCTATTCACCCACGCAAGGACCAGTATGTGTAGGAAGCAGACCAAATAGGGCTCTGGGGTTGGAAAACCCACAGACACTTTACGTCACCTCACTTTCTGCAGTAGGGCTTCCCAGAAGGCCTGTCTAGGTTGCCTCTTTATTTATTTATTTATTTATTTGGTTCTGCCCGTTTTGATGAGATTAGTTTTTATGCTAAGCCTGGAAGCAGAAGGGCCAGGATAATGTCAGGAGGGGCTGGCCCTTATGCAATTTCCTATTGTTGACTAGCAGTGGAACAGAGAAATCTTCCTGGCGGTTTTATGAGATTGAGATTTCTTACTCCCAAAGGTCAAGGAGGAAGAGTCACAGGGGTGGGAAAGAGATTCTAATGAAGTTCCACTTTTGAAAGGGATCACGGTGTCGCAGGCCTGGTGCCGCGCTTCCTGGAGCTCCTCTGTGCTGGAAGATAGATAGAAAGTTGTGGGCCCTGCACACCTGAGAGTGTACATACTGGATGGCTGCTTGAGCAAAGCACTGGCTTGGGCCATTAACCCTTCAAGAGTCTTACACTCTTGCCAACTGTGGTCGACAATTAACATCTTAACAACAATCCTTTCACATGAACCAGGGCTTGACAACTCTAAACCTCCTGTTTGGGGGGGGGGGGGGAGGGGCGGAATCTCCTCAAGTCATAGCAAAGCATAATTATGTTATATTAATACTAGTGGGCACCAGAGTGTTGGCTTGCAGGATTTAAGGTTTGCATCAGGCTTTGGCTGCTTTCTTCTCATAGAGAAACAAACCTTTGGGACAGCCACAGTCCTAAGCTCCTGAAATCATCTGTATGAAAACCCCTTGAAGTCTAAGACAAGTGTTTAAAATGTAGTTTTTCAAAGCATAAGAGACTCTTAAAAACTGAGAACAAATTGAGGGTTGATGGGGGGTGGGAGGGAGGGGAGAGTGGGTGATGGGCATTGAGGAGGGCACCTTTTGGGATGAGCACTGGGTGTTGTATGGAAACCAATTGGACAATAAATTTCATATATTGAAAAAAAAGTCATATAGTAATTAAGGAATAAAATTAAGATTGTGAAAAAAAATAAATAAACATATTCTTACCAAAAAATAAAAATAAAAAATAAAATAAAATTTAGACTGCAGTCTTAATGGAAGTGACTGTCAATGATAAATTATCTACTGAGGTACCAGGACAGAAATCCTGGAAAAAAAATGTAGTTTTTTGGCCCCCACCACAGGCCTTCAGCATTGGACCGTCTGAGAGACTGTCACAGGAATCTGCATTTGACAGACTCCCCAAAACTTAAAGTTTCAGAGTAACTGAGTTACCCCAGGCTGCTGAGGACTCAGTTTTCATGACCTTCCAGTTTATGAAACTATGGCTTTGTTTTTCTCCGTTATTCATTGTCTGGAGGAAATTGACTCCCAGTTTTAATCTGATCTGGAAGAATACACACATTGTAAAAATTGTATCACTTTTGCATTCATTCTTTAACTCATATACCTATCGAGCACTTTCTGTGTGCCAAGAACGATACTAGATGCCTGGCTATAAAGAAGAATAAGGCATGGTCCTTGAATTCAAGGAACTTCTAATCTATTAAGAAAACATATATGTGTAATAAGGTGTTAGAGGAGCTGTGAAAGAGGTCCACAAGGATAAAATACAACCAGAAAGGAGAGAGCAATCAATTCTGCCTGGAGAGCATGGCAGCCATCAGAAATACCTTCACACGGTGAAAGATGTGTAGGCGTTCATCAACCAGACAAGTTGGATGAAAGGTAGCATTCTCCAATGGGGGCAAAGACATAAATTCTAAGATAGCAGGACAGTTTCTGGGAACTGAAGGTAGTTCAGCATAGCTGGAAGAGAGGACAATGGGTAGAGGATGAGGACAGACCTATAAATGATCCCTGGGAGACAAGAAGGGGCCAGATTACAGATATCCATGCTAAGAAATGTGAGTTTTTTAAATTGAATATATTTGACATAAAATGTTACATTAGTTTTAGGTATACAACATTGTAAATCAGTAACTCTATACGTTATGCCATACTCACCACAAATTCAGCTACCATCTGTTACCATACAATGCTAATACAATGCCATTGACGGTACTCCCTATGCTGTACCTTTATTCCTGTGATTTATACAAGCATTTTGAAACTTATCTTCCAGGATTGCTTTCCCAAATTGTAGACCTCAGGATTTCTTCAATAGAATCACCCAACTGAATCAGAATTTCTAGAGGTAGGACTTCATACTAGATATTTTTAGAAATATCCCACATGACCCGTACACCAAGTTTGGAACCTACTATTTTATAATGTGGAGCCTGTGGAGGATTTTGTGCAGAGGAGAGGAATGATGAGAAAGACCGTGCATCAGGATGGATGATGATGAGTTGGACTGAATTTGGAGGCAAAGAGAGCCCAGGAGGCTGCTTAGCAGGCTACAGCAATTTTCCAGGTGAGAGATGGTAAGGGATTCAGCTAATAAGGATGGGGGATAGATTGGAAATTGTGCTAAGAAGGTAGGCTTAATAGGCAGAGTCCAACTGGAAAGAGAGAAGTCTCTGAGAAGGTATTGCAGTCAGGTGAAAAGCTTAGTATTTGTTGAAAGTCTTAGCCACTTTTCTGCAGTCATTTCTATTTTGTAGGACAAAGAATAGAAATGTTCTTTCATCATAACTTTCTTTGTAAAGGTAGACACCCTTATTCATTCTTGTGCATGCACATTCATGTGCATGTAAAGCCACCGTAGTTTGAGAACAATTGCGGGCAATATTATGAACGGTATTGAAAGGAAGTCTCTTCTCAGACATAATTCTGAATCACAATTCTAGGAGTGATGTGGTTGAAATGTTGTCACAATCTGCTTGGGCTGCCCTAACAAAATGCCAGATCTGGTGTCTTAAACAATAGAAATTTATTTTCTTACAGTTCTGAAATTTAGAAGTTCATGATCAAAGTACCAGAAAAAATCAGTTTTTGGTGAAAGCTGTCCCTTTGATTGCAGATGGCCACCTTCTCACTGTGTGCTCGTATGGCTTTTTCTTGGTGTGTGCTCAGAACGAGAGAGAGAGATAGAGAGAGACAAAGAGACAAAAGAGAGAGCACATGATTTCTCTTGTGTGTCCTCTTACAAGAACACTAATCCTGTTGGGATCAGGGCCCCACCCTTATGACCTCACTTAACCTTAATTACTTCCTTACAGGCCCCATGTCCAAATATAGTCACACTGTGGGTAAGGCTTCAACATAAGAATTTGGGGGAGATACAAACATTCAGTCTACAACATTCTACCCCTGGTTCTTCTCTATTGCAAAATATATTCATTTCATCACAATAGGCCCAAATGTCCTAATTTATTCCATTATCAACTCTAATGTCTAGGGTCCAAAGTCTCATCTAAATGTCTTCTAAATCAGGTATTGGTGAGACTTGAGATATGATTTATCCTGAGGCAAAATTCCTTTCCAGCTGTGAACTGTGAAATGTGACAAATTATGTGCTTCTAAAATAGAATGGTGGAACAGACTAATGGGATAGACGCTCCAATTTCAAAAGGGAGAAATTCCAAAAGGGAGACATTCCCATTCCAAAAGGGAGAAATTAAAAAGGAGGAGCACATTCTAAGTAATTCCCAAAACCAGCAAGACAAAAAACTCTAACAGACTTTAAACCTTACTACTAATCCTCTTTGGTTTAATCCCCCACCTTTCAGGTCCACCAGGGCATTGATCCTGTCCCTAAGGTTCTGCAGGCCATTCCTGTCCCCCAAGTTTTCTGGTGTAGGCTGTTTGGCCCTTTGAAACAAAGGAGGTGGCCCCACCTTTTGAAATCCAGGGAATAACCCTGAGGATCTCTAACCACTTTAAGTCTTTCTTCCCTTTTCTTGAAGAGTAGTACACATTCATAGCGGAATAGCTTTATTGTTCCATTATGTAGAATACAAAAAATTCAACAGACTTCCTTAATTTTGTCCAGTCTCCATCTGTGTTTAAATCTCTTCTGCACTCATTACTAGCTGTGTTGGGTTAGCAACTCATGCTTAGTTTCTCATTTGCAAAATGTGCATTTATACCTATTTCATAGGCTACTCATTTACCTGTCAGCTCACTGATTCAACAAATACTTATTAATGTTTCATTTCATAAGTAAGATGGTAGAGAAAAAAAAGAGTGTCCCTACTCTCATGAGAATTCATATGGAGGGATACAGACAATGAAACAAGTAAACATACAGGAACAAATGCTAAAGAGAAAAATAAAAGCAAAGTAAAAGATACAAAGAGTTATAGGGGAAAGGAGTCGTACCTTTATTTTATTTTATTTTATTTTATTTTATTTTATTTTATTTTATTTTTTAATGTTTCATGTTTTTATTTAAATTTTACTTACTTAACATATAGTGTAATATTAGTTTCAGGAGTAGAATTTAGTGACTCATCACTTACATGCAACACCCAGTGCTTATCACAACAAGTGCCCTCCATAATATGCATCACACATTTAACCCATCCCTCTGCCTACCTCCCCTCCAGGAACCCTCCCAGTTTGTTCTCTAGAGTTATGAGTCTGTTTTATGGTTCACCCCTCTCTTTTTGCCCCTCTGTGTTCACCTGTTCTGTTTCTTAAATTCCTCATATCAATGAAATCATTTGGGATTTGATTTCATATGACTGACTTTCTCTGACTGACTTATTTTGCTTCACATAGTACACTCTAGCTCCATCCACATAATTGTAAATGGCAAGATTTTATTCTTTTTGATGGGTGGGTAATATTCCAGTGTGTGTGTGTGTGTGTGTGTGTGTGTGTGTGTCTATACCACATCTTCTTTATCCATTCATCAGTCAATGGAAATTTGTGCTCTTTCCATACTTTGGCTATTGTTGATAGTGCTGCTATAAACAGCAAGGTGCATGTGCCCCTTCAAATCAGCACTCCTGTATCCTTTGAATAAATACCTAGTAGTGTAATTTCTGGGTCATAAGATAGTTCTATTTTTAGGTTTGAGGAATCTCCATACTGTTTTCCAGAGTGGCTGCACCAATTTGCATTCTCACCAACAGTGTAAGAGGGTTCCTCTTTCTCTACATCCTAGCCAACATCTGTTGTTACCTATGTTGTTAATTTTAGCCATTCTGACATGTATGAAGTGGTATCTCATCATAGTCTTGATTTGTATTTCTCTGATGATGAGTGATGTTGAGTACATTTTCATGTATCTGTTAGCCATTTGCATGTCTTCTCTGGAAAAATGTCTGTTCATATCTTCTGTCCATTTCTTAAATGGGTTGTCTGTTTTTTGGGGTGTCAAGTTTGATAAGTTTTCTGTAGATTTTGGATACTAGCCCTTTATCAGATATGTCATTTGCAAAAATCTTTTCCCATTCCATAGGTTGTCTTTTAGTTTTGTTGACTGTTTTCTTTGGAGTGGTATCTTTTAGAAGATGTGGTCAGATAAGCCTCTCTCAGAATGTGACATTTGTACAGAGATATAAATGAAGTATGGTAGTGAGTGACACAGCCAAATGTTTGGGGGATTAGTATCCCAGAGAAATCAGTGAAAGCAAGAAAGCATGGAGATAGGATAAGTCTCAATGTGTTGAAGGACCAGTAGGGAGTCCAGTGGCTGCTGTGGCTCCATCAAGAAGCAGATAGAGAGAAAAAAAAAGGAGCAACAGAGAGAATTGTTCCCTCTACTTGGGCAGGTACCTATCCATTAGATATCTAGGAAAGGAACCTTCTAGGCAGAGGGAATAGTGAGTGTGAAAGTTCTAAGGTGAGAGGGTGCTACCATGTTTGAGGAGCAGCAAGAGGACCAGAGTAGCTGGCATGAATCCACCAAGTTATAAACTGGAAGGAGATGAGATCGGGGGAAAAGAGAGCCAGGTCATAAAGGACATCTGAGACTATGAAATGAACTGTGTGTTTAATTCTGAAAAGGGAAGTGTCATTGGAGCTCCCTAGGCAGAAGAATGACACAATCAGAATTACAGTGTGATGGAATCATTCTGGCTTTGAAATGGACAATATACTCTAGGAGGCAAGTATAAAAACCAAGAGGTCAGTAAGCAGAGTAAGGCAATAACTGAAGCAAGAGATGATGATGGCTTGATCAAGGTCCTGCAGAGGAGGTGGTAAGGGTGAGAAGACTTCAGGTTCTAGAAACATTTTTCAAATGGAACTGATAGGCTTCACTGCTGCATTGGATGAGAGGTGACCACCTCCAGCACATACAACCTCTAGTTACAGAGAAGTACTCTTCCCCTAGTGGACTGTGTCATAGAAGCTTGTAAATGTCTTCATTTGGCAAGGAAATGGTGAGGGGAGACCGGAGAAGAGGTTCTGGATTCTCCAACCAGGGGGTCCATCACTAGGAATGTTTGCGGAGTCATCATGGAGCAAAAGAACAGGAGACTCCCACCTTCAGAGGAAACACAATGGCTCTCACCACATGACTGTCTCTCGTGTCCCTATCCTTCTCTTGGCCTTAAGGCAGACCTAATCTTATCCAGAAAAATTATAAAGACTTCCTAGCTTCTTACACTGTAAGAAAAGGGACAGAGGTCTTTCCTGATTGTACAAAGTGTAGTAAAACGGTGCTTCTGTAGTAAAGGTTCTAGACCAGGAGTCCACAGGAGGACATTTCTTGGGCAGTTGTATCAACAGCCATAACTTCAAGCTATGCAGAAGGAAGAGTTCCCTTTTATGAGATGGTATTTTGTTCACTGTTCTTTTACCCATCTGTGTCTTCTTGTTAGGCCCCAGGCTTCAGTTTTCCTGGGAGAATTACCTGGGAAGTAGGTCAGGTCCCACAAAACAGGGAGAAGCAAAGGTGAGTAATTCATATACAGGCTGTTTGTTCCAGGTTGTAGCAGGTCTCCTTCCAGGCTGGGCTTTGCTGAGGAGTATACCATATCTCTGGTGCCTCTCCATGCTTCTCTCCCAGCATGACAGCAGCAGGATCTAAGGCACAGAGGCAAGACCATATCCTCCCCAGAGTGGCTTTTCTTTTCCCTGCATATTTAGAGCACTGCACCAGATTTTATTATTCCACATATCGGCAATGATATTAATTTTTAAAGATTGTTGTCATTATATACACAATAAAATAGCATGAACTCAGAGAATAGTTTTTTTATATATAACTAATGATTCAGAAGTACCACAAAACTTCCTTTTTTATTGAGCAGTAATAGCTAATGTTTCTAGAGGGTTTCTTTTTCCTGACAATAGAAACAAGATTTAAAAGGGCAACCATTGTAACATAAATGCTTTCTAGATTAAAATGCCATTTGTTGCTAAGCAAATAAGGTGTCCTCACAGACCTACATTTTGTTGAGCTATGAGAGTATTTAGACTTTTATCACCATATTAATTAGGATTGGGGAATTTAGAGTAATTTAGTAAAATAGTAGGTCCTCTTTGGGACTAGATATGAAATGATTAGGAAAATAAGCCGAGTATCTAGTATGGTAAGAGGAAGAAAGTATGGAACTGCCCAAGTGGTGACTGTAAGCATAAATGAATGAAGGACAAACAGTCTGTGACAAATGTATGGAGGCCACATGCCCATCCTGAGACAGTCAAGTTCCATCTCTTGGATCAAACTAACTGTTATTTCTCCAGCTCCAAGCAGGGTCCCTGTTTCAGATTCATACCTCAATAAATATTTGTAGATTAAATGAATAAGGGTCAATTTGGCACTATCAGTGTGCATGGAATAACTGCCTGACTCAGATCCAGGATGAAAAAGTATCTTCTTGTGATTTTGATTTTGACTGCTGTCTGGGACAAGAATGGAGGTTTATGTTAGTAGTAGGAAATGAGGCTTGAAAGATCTCTCACTAATCAGGACCATGTCATAAGAAAACCAGATCAAATTACATTTTTTAGAGCAATATCACAGCGGAGTAGTGATGTAAGTCATTTATCTAACATCTAGTTTCTTAGACACAGACCAGTCCCTATGGACTATATACAGACTGATTCCCGCCCCCCCCCCCATTTTCCAGCCTATAAACATATACTTTTGATCAAAAGTGGGCCCAGGAAAAGATGTGTGGGTGATTTAGTGAGAGCTCATGCTTACTTCTAGAGAATATATCAAAGAAATCATCCTGCTGGTTATTAAACAAAGTAAAACTAATATCTTGTTGTTGTTGAACCATGTGCAAAAAGCAAGGTGTTGAATCACTCTTCCTAAGCTGAATATATTTATCTCTTCCCGTTCAGCTATAGAAATTGGCCATCGAGGGACTTCACCAGTTTGGCCTCATTACTTGGTTCCCACAAGACTGGAGACTTCTTTTTCTTTTTTTTTTTTTTTTATTTCAAAGCTTGTTTGTTTGTTTGTTTGTTTGTTTAAATTTAAATCCAAGTTAGTTAATATGTAGTGTGATAATGAATTCAGGAATAGAACTTAGTGTTTCATCACTTACATATTACACCCAGTGCTCATCCCAACAAGTGTTCTCCTTAATGCCCACCCTCCCCCATTTTGCCATTTCCACACCCAACATCCAGCCAGCAATCCTCAGTTTGTTCTCTGTATTTAAGAGTCTCTTATGGTTTGTCTCCATCTCTGTTTTTATATTATTTTTGCTTCCCTTCCCTTATGTTCATCTGTTTTGTTTCTTAAATTCCACATATGAATGAAATCGTATATTTGTCTTTCTCTGACTGACTTATTTTGCTTAGCGTATGAAAGGAGCCTCTAGTTCCATACATGTTGTTACAAATGGCAAGATTTCATTCTCTTACATCACCAAATAATATTCCAGTGTGTGTGTGTGTGTGTGTGTGTGTGTGTGTGTGTGTGTACACTGCATCTTCTTTATCCATTCATCAGTTGATGGACATTTGGGCTCTTTCCATACCTTGGCTATTGTCAATAGTGCTGCTATAAACATTGGGGTGCATGTGCCCCTTCGAATCAGCACTCCTGTATTCTTTGGATAAATCTCTAGGAGTGCAATTGCTGGGTCGTAGGGTAGTCATATTTTCAGTTTTCTGAGGAACCTCCATACTGTTTTCCGGAGTAGCTGCACCAGTTTGAATTCCCTCCAGCAGTGCAAAAGGGTCCCTAGACTGGAGACCTCTTTTTCACCTCCTTTCAGGGAAGTTCCACAAGAACTAGAGAGTGATTGGGAAGTGTTTTGTTTAGGCAAAATACACCTCCAATTTGCATTTCTGTCTTCAGTCTTTATAGTATTGGTTGAGGAAGAACATTAAAGATCTCATAGTCACTCCTAAATCTCTATTTATTGGATTTTAAATTTGCTGCCTGGAATTGAATACTTTATAGGATAAGAATTCCAAACCTGACAGAAAAGGATAATTTGATATTGCTTCTGAGTCAGTGGGAAAATATCCTTGAGATAACAATTTATATACTCAACCAGAGTTAAAAAACCTGGTTAAAACAAAACCCCAGGTTAAAAAAATAAAAAATAAAAACAGGGTGTCCTCACTGGAGAGAAAAATGTACACTACTGTCTTTTTTCCACATTCTTTTTTCATGTCTGAGTTTTTGTCAGATAGAAATTTTAGCCATCGTCCTGCCTTTATGGTCTATAATTGCTAATGCATTCTTATGATATAGCCAAATTCATCCTTACACTCTCCCCTTTAGCAGCTCCCATCACCTATGGGACAAAATTCTAATACCTTGATCTTTAGCTTGATCCAGAATCGGCCCCATTGTCATCATTATCTCTATTTCTAGCACCATCATAAAAATGTAATGTGTACTTAACATGTGGCAAGCACTAGGCTGGGTGTTTTATCTACTCATCTCATTTCATCCATGCTAAACCCTATGAAGAAGTGTTTTTACTATCCTTATTTTAGAGACAACAAAACTGAGCCTTAAGCTAAATAACTTGTGCAAGGTCATGAAGTCAGTAATCAAACTGGCATTCAAAGTTCATATAGCACCAACCCCTTCCCATAAACTCACTTCCCCATTGTCCTCTGACTTGGTCACAGCATTTCCCACATCTATGCTTTTTCTATTATGCTTTATGACCTAGAGTGCTTGCCACTTTCTTTTGCTGATCTAAATCTTGACTATTTATAAATATGATTTTTTAATGTTTAAAATAATTTTGTTTCCCATTACTGAACTACACTAATATTACTCCTTAGTTTCCATCCTATGGTATCTCCAGGGATGACATTATTAACCTTTCTCTACCTCTGGTCCCATTGAACACCCAAGTCCAATAAATGAACCGCATCATGCCCTTCAAGTCAGTTAAATTTTATTTTCTTCAAGGTATTTCTATCACTGCAGCCCAAGCTCTCTTCTCTTGCCTTTGCAGTCATCAGACTTACTATCTTGTTACTATTTAGTAGGATCTGTTAATATTAAAACACATGTCATAAGTTATTTAACATGAAGGCAGAATTCTTATTGATGATACTCATTATATCTGGGTCATTACATCAGTTGTTGGCACATAAAATAAGCTCAATATATGTTTATTGATTGAATGAGTGACTGTAAACCAACAGGGTCAATGGAAGATTGTGTAAGCAAGTCATAGTTGTACCCTGGCACCACTGTGGCTTGCACTGATATTATTATGCAAAGCAGCAATATGATACAGTAAAATAAGCACAGTCATTGATGTCTAAAAGATTAAGTTCAAACTCTACCATTACCTAGCTGTGAAATCTTAGATGGGTTAAGTCTCAATCACTTCGTCTCTAAACTAGAACTAATATGCTGCAAGGTTGGTTAAAATTATATATATATATATATATATATATATATATATATATATATTACACGCACATACATACATATATATAAAATATAACTATATAGTAATATATATAACTATATAGTAATATATATAACTATATATATATAACTATATGTATATATAGTAGTAACATATGCAAAGTGCTTGGTCTAGAGTAGTCACTCAGTAAATGATAGCCATTCTATTGGAATTAAAGGTCAATAAAAAGTAACTATACATCCTGGAATAATAGTGGCAGTAAGTGTAATTTTTCATTTCTTCCTCAACCCCTCCGTTAAATTAGCAGAATAGCTTTTAAAAAGAAACTAAAGACCTATGGACATCTATAGCAAAATTAGGTGATTTGGCTGTTTACATGAGCCCTAAATATAAATGAACGGGGACAAATCACTGACAAGACTGATAGGATATCAGCATCTGTGAAGGAGGAAGAAGAAGGAAGAAAATTAAGTTTATCATGGCCCTGAGGATTTAAGTACCTCAAAATCTTCAATAGGGACTCATTGGCGAATATGATTAACCAGTACAAGAAATAGCAAAAACTGGGAGGATTTTCTGAAAAATATAAGTTATGGGTGAATGAAAAGGAGTTGAAATACAGTAAGATCTGAAGGTACTAGGACACTCTGGATCCTATGTATTTTTTAGTGGTCAGTTTAATTCAACTTCTCATCTGAAAAGATTGACAAAATTCAGAAAAGTAGCAAGACACAAATAACTAATATCAGGAATGAAAAAAGGAATAGCACTGCAGTTTCTATGAACACTAAAAGCTAAGAATGGGATAGTAAAACCATTGTATGTCCATCAACTGAAAAACTTGGATGGGATGGACAAATTGCTTGGAAGATACAAATGACCAAAGAATTAATTCAAGAAGAATTAACTAACCTGGATAGTCTTATATCTAATAAGGAAATTAAATTCATAGTTAAAATACTTTCCAAAAAGAAAACTTTAGGCCTACATGGCTTTGTTAGAATTTCTAAAAAAAAAATGGTTAAGGGAAGAAATAATTCAAATTCTACACAAACTCTCACAGAGAATAGAAGAGGGAAGAGCACCTCCAAATTCATTTTATGAAATTACAGTCACCCTCATACCAAGCCAGACCAAGAAATCAAAGGAATAGAAAGCTGCAGGGCAATATACGTAATAAATATTGATGCAGAAACACTCACTAAAATATTTACAAATCAAACAATATGAAAAATGATAATATATCATGCCAAATATGATTTACTGAGGAATTCAGGGTTAGGTCGGCATTCAAAAAGCAATCAGTATAACTCACTATATCAATAAATTAAAGACAAAACCATATTATCATCTCTATAGTTGGAGCAAAGCACTAAAAAAAAAAATCAGCCTCCAGTAGTGATAAATACTATCAGCAACATAAAATAGAAGGTAAATTCCTTAAAATGATAAGGTACTCCTTTAAAAACCTATAGTTAACATCATACTTAATTGTAAAAGATTGAATATTTTCTTCCTAAAATTATAAACAAATCAAAGATGTCCACTGTAACCACTCTTATTCAACACTGTATTGGAGACACAATAACAATAATATGAGTTACCTAAGAAAGGAAGAGGGAAACACATACATATATTAAAGAAATGGAAAGATAAACTGTAAAAAATTAAGAAAATTTTTGACCAATAGTGAAAATCAGGGCCATGGATAGAAGCTAGACTTCTTTGAAGTACTTTATTTGTAGATTTTATAGACATTTTACTTAATTATAAAACAAAATTTTATCTTTAAAAAACCATTCCTAAAAATCAAAAGTAAAATGAACATCTAACATGACTGTGTTTAAAGCTGGTGGAATAATCAACCAGAAAGAAAGTGTTCACAGTCATTTGAAAACATGTTTGACTGTGTATCTCTGGTGGAGGATAAATGAATGCTCCAAACCCCCAATATTTAATATCATCTCAGCAATAACATTGGCGGTGTTATCCCAAGGAAGTTTTTGTGTGTCTTAAGGAATAAATCCAAAGAGTGTTTATGTTGATGTCTTTGAGGACTGAGACTTTAGTGATTTTGATATTAAGTAAAAACATCAGGTTAAGTACAACTCTGTAGTTCTAAATTTGGATTGGAAGAATTAGTACAATCTCATTATATGGTGTATCTTAAAAATCATAGTTTTTTATTTTAGTTCTGTCAAATAAAATGACTAGAAATCATGACCAACTCAGCAGTAATAAGCACCACAAGTGCCCAGATTGTAATTCCTAAGTATCATTTCCATCAAAAGGACAAGGATCTTTGAAGATGTGAATCTTTCTAGGACCATGGAAGAAAGTGTTCAAAAGATCCTGAGATATTTTATCATACAGAAAGCAAGGGAGATATCAGAGTCAATTAGCATCATTACAAAAGAACATAGGACCCAATATGATTAAGTTCCTACTGACCAAAGGAGAAATGTGTCCATCAGTAAGAATAATAACTGCAATAGACTAAATGACATTCAATTTGTTGGCATTCATGAATTCATACTGATAGTATTAATGAAATGACAATGATAAAAAACAATAAAATCATTGTTGATTTATTTCAAGGTGGTGAAGGACTATCCATTATTTTGAAAACTAGTAATTAAAGAATCAAGATTTATATTGTCTTTCCTCAAAATTTATACCTCAGGATGACAAAATAGCAAATGAGAAAAATTTTCTTTTTTGACATTTTCAGCTAAAAATAAAGAAGGAATAATAGAATTACAAATCACCAATTTACAACCCCTTTTGAATTAATGGTTCCAGATATGGATTATCAGTGGCATCTACCATAACAAAAAGAGATAAGTAAACGTAATGTGCTTCCTAATGGAAGTTCACTTGTAAAGCAGACTCACAGCTTCAAAAATGGCAAAACCAAACCTGAATCTGATCAACCCTCTAGGTTTAACTACCAATTAATAAGAACTTAGCACTATAGTAGAGTGATTGTTTCACTAGGTTTAGTGATCAGTTTAATTCAACTTCTAGTCTGAATGTGTCAGTCATTTCCATGCAATTAGAGGATAAATAGAGAAACCATAGATCTTCCTGTCTTCAAGATTTCCAAAACGTGAGCATGAGTGTGTGTGTGTGTGTGTGTGTGTGTGTGTGTGTGTGTG
The DNA here is from genome assembly GCF_018350195.1 of Panthera tigris. NCBI lineage: Eukaryota > Metazoa > Chordata > Mammalia > Carnivora > Felidae > Panthera > Panthera tigris. The sequence goes on along the minus strand of NC_056670.1, from coordinate 68,108,367 downwards.
TAAGAGAGACAGAAAGACAGAGATAGAGAGAGAGTGAATGATTATTTGAAATTCCCAGAAACACTAATAAATACTTTGTGTGTGTTCTATCATTTCAGCCTTGCAACAACTCTGTGAATTACCTGTTATTTGACACATAGTGCTCTGCAAAGTTAAGTAACTTATTTTAGCTCATAATTTCTTGATTCCCAAGCCCATGTTCTATCCATCACAATGTAATTACTTCCTTCTCTAAATGACTATAAAAAGTTTGAAACCTGGTGGCTTTGGGCTCACTGTGGCATGCAGACACATTTTATTTGGCTTGAAGACTTACATAGGGCTATTTATTTATTTATTTATTTAAGATATTTCTGATTTTAGATTTTAGCTATTTTTATATATTTAGATTTTTTTATTTAGATATTTTTACAATCCAGATCATTGGATTCTTTTGGAAAATAAAGTAATTGGCAGAAAATGTCGCACATTCTTGACTGACAACATACGGTTCAAATGAGTATAAGCTGCTCTTATTACGTAGTATAAGTACTCCGGAGTTTGCCACAATCCCCACCAATCCCTATTGCTTGTTTCACAGAGCAGTTTTACCTATCCTTCATTTCCTGCTGGATCCACTAGCTTTTTATATTTGTAAATCCTGATCCATACCATAGTATTTAACTAACTACATCATTCATGAGGCCTTATCATATACTCTTTTGTGTCATAGTTATATGTCTATATATCTTATCTCTATAAATCAGACTATAAACTACTAGAAATTTCATATCATTATTATTTTATATTTTCATAACATAAAATGTTTAGCTATCCAATGAATAAATAAATGTAATTAGTTGATTAATAAAAAGTAGAATGAATAGTTGCTATTTTAGCTGGTAGTTATAGTCTTAGTTGATTTCAGAAGACTTCCAAATGCTCATTCAAAATGAACTGTCATATCTTCCATAAGGAAAAGTAAGTTGCTAAAAACAGGATTCAGATAATGGGATCCTTTGTTGCACAGTGGAAAAAGATGGACTGATAATATAGACTTTTTATTCTTATTCCCAAAACCATCACTTTCCATGGAATTTGTATTTTACACCTGAAATAATCAGTTTCTGTAGGGTGTTATTACTTACACTATCTTTTCTGTTGAGAGGAAACATGTTTTCCAAGCACAAGTCCCCAATCTTTCAAGATAAGTCATCCTGCTAGAAAATGAAAATGTAGCTTTAGTATGTCCAAATGTCAACATATAAAAGGAATATTTTTCCAACTTTTAGCTACCTATGGGGAGCTACTATGGGCATTTCCACAGACCAGCTGTCCACAGGGATGTGTAGAACAGAGAAAGCTTTGAATGGCCCAGACCATAAGGTCTGATATCACCCTAAGGAGTGATATACACAAAAACACAAGACAAATACAGTAAAGGAATCTTCCCATTTGTCTGCATTCTTTTCTTTTTTTACTGCATGTGACATACTAGAAACATAATTTGTCTTTCTATTTTTAAAATTTTTAAACATTACTCCTTCAATAATATACTGTGGCTAGGAAAAAATTGAAGCTGAAAGTCCAGTCTGTCTTCTGGGAAGTATTGTTTAAGGCCTCTCTTCACAGAGAATTTTCTAGATTCTGCTCTGCAGTTGAATTCTAAGATTCAGGTAGACTAAAGGGCTGGGAGTATTACCTTGAGTCATCCTCAGTGTGCAGAGTTAGAGGTAGGAGGGGCACACCTGATTTACAGCTCCAGACCAGGGTGGGAGTGAGGCAGTAATGAAATACAGGAGTAGGAAAAAAACTGGTTTAAGGTGGCTATAGTTTTGGTATAAGCAAGGAGTGTCTAAAGATTACAGGCCTGAATATTGTAGCCACCTTTATTGGAAGGTGGGACCACGATGAAAGAAAGCAAGGTGGCATTTGTTGTGGGATCACCCGGACAATTTCACACCAGAAGATGGTATGAGGACTTGGCCAATTTGAGCAGATCTTTTGACCTTGTCTTCTTTGCAACCTCATATTAGACCAAAATTTCCATGGCATTCAGGGCCCTTAATTATCTGACTCTAAGCTACCTTTCCTGTCTTAGTACTGATTTCTTCACGCTTACCACTTATGCACATCACAGTCAAGCCATACACACAAGCCACCTACATTTCCCCATACTTTTGTTTATGTTTCCTCTTTGGGAATGTCCTGCCCAGGAAGCACTCCTGGAATTCATCTTTTCCCTCTGCATTCTCATACTTTTCCCATATCACCTGGTTCCTGAAGGCAAAGGTGAGTCTGCCCGATTTCTTGTGCCCTCCAAGGCCAGGCACATGTCTTGAGTACAACAGACACTCAAGGTAAAGAGAGAAGTTCAGTCGGAATCAGGCTAATTCCATGGGGTTCCAAGAGTTTGAAATCAAATGGGTTTGAATAATTCCTCCCCTTCTATTGTTGCAGTTCCCAATTTTCTTATCTATTAAACATGTTCAGTCCTTTACCTTTTTCTAGGGTCTCTGGTTTTCATGCTGTGGTCACAGAGCTCTAAACAGTCCAAGGAAGTTTCCAGAAGCCAGAAAAGAAGGTGTGATTTGGTAGCCCTTTCATCTTGGTATCAGGGTATCACCCGTACTTCCCCCATATCCAATCCCAAGAAATCATACACATGCAGAAAATACCTGAATTTTCTATATTAATTCAGAAAATGGCTGGCAAAACTCTTGTTGAAAATTTATGGATTAATTAAAATAATCATCACCTTTTAAAATAATATCATGTGAAATCTCACTATATGGAAGAGACAAATGTGAACTTTTATATAAGATTTGCTGGATGTTCTTCTGTGGAATTATGAGAGAACTCAGACCTATATTACTAATGAATCTCCAGCTTCTTGTCAATGGACATGAATTAGTAAAGGGAGGATCAAAGAAGCTGTAGGAAAGGGAGAATTCTTTTCCTACCCTTCAGTGCCTTCCAGCTGGGCTAAGAATTCAATTTGCACGAGACATATTAACAGGAGAAAAAAAAAACCAAAATTTTATTAGGTGCACATGGAGTTCTAGTACTGAAATTGAGGCCTGAAAAAATGATGAGGGGAAGCAGTTTTTATAAGTTTTAGACAAAGAGACAATAACTTATTGAAGAATTTACAGAATAAGGAAAACAGGTGTTTGAGAGCTTTAATTAGTAAAGAATTTTAAGTGGAATTCGGGCTGAGGTAGTAGATTAGTAAAAAAGTAACAAGGCTTATTTCTACAGCTATCTAAACTTTAAAGTCCCTGTCTCTGGTGATAAGGATGTCTTTTTAGTTATTATACGGAGAGGGTGTTTTTCATATGGGAGATTTGTTTCCTGCTTAAGGGGGACAGGAGAGGATTTGATTGTCCCTGCACTGGTTGTTTGCCACGTAGCTTCAATTCAAAAAGTCACTAAGCCATTATGGCACAATTTAGGGCAGCCTGCCCTGGGCCCCTACAAAGCCAACCTGCAAAGAAATGATCAAACAAGGAGAATAAAATCTTTTTAAAAGTATGCATCATTCGGTTGGATGTTAGATCTCTAAAATATGCTTTTGTTTAAGATAAACAATTTCAACTGATAAATTTTAATTTTGCTTAAGTATGGCCTTGTTTTAAGATGTCTTGTGTTCTGAGCTGCATCTTAAGTTAATCAGGATGACCAAGAGCCTTGGCTGCACATGTACTGCTGCCTAGCTCCATTTGTAAATAAGAAACAATACAGGTTTGAGTAAAGAATAAAGTAATAAAAAGCTTGAGACCTGGTAAGGCAACAAAACAACTCATCTGTGGGGACTCAAGAGCCAGAGCGAGGAAGTTCAAATAGAATAGGTGTCCAGCAATATAGACCTATTGGTCAACAAGAACAAAAACAAAATTATTTGAAGAGATTCAATACAGCACAGAAAAACATCATGAAATCATAATTTTTAAACAAAAAATTTCAAAATATGAGCTGAAGTACCAACAATGACCAAATAAATCAAAAACTTATATAGATCAATTGCCACAGAGATTGGCAAGGCATGCAAATATCTACCGTTGAAAAGGCACCAAGAGCAGATGGTCTCAAGAGTGAGTGTTCTTTAACTTAAAAGAAGAAATACTTCCAAAGTTATTTAAGCTTTTCTTTTATAAAAATGGAAACGTTCCCACTTCATTTTATGAAACCAACATTATATTCATACCCAACCTGATAGATACAGTACAAAAGAGAAGACTACAGGCTAATCTCAATCATAATTTAAAATATAGCAATTCTAAATAAGCTATTAGCAAAGAGAATCTGACAGTGTATCAAAAGAATACTACAATACAACTGAAAAGATTTATTTTGGGAAATGTGTGGATAGTTCAAGCCAGAAGAGTCTCAATATATTCCAATATAAGAGGAAAATACATATAAACTTGCCAGTATCAAATACAAGCATTTAAAATATATAGTCATTTCTGAAAATTACTAAGTATATTAGAAACTGGTTAATGAAGTAACTTAAATATAATATTCCCCCACACCCAGTAGCATATAATAGTCTAAAAAGTAAAACAATAGACCATTTATAGTAATAACAATGCCTGCTATCAAGATTGTTAATCAACAAAAGAAAATGAAATAATCGTTATAAACATTGGGAGAGATACAGCTATCTATTTTTTCCTGATGATGTGATCATGATAATGTGACCCAGAAAATCCTAAAGACAAGGGAGCCTGGGTGGCTCAGTCAGCTGTGTCTGACTCTTGACGTCAGCTCAGGTTATGATCTCATCGTTCATGAATTTGACCCCTGCATCAGGCTCTGCACTGACAGTGCCAAGTCTGCTTGGGATCTTCTCTCTCCCTCTCTCTCTGCCCCTCCCCCACTTGCACTCTCAAAAATAAATAAATAGAAGTAGCGAAGATGGTGGAGCAGCATGAACACCCTCAGCCTGTCTCATCCCTGAAATGCAGCTAGATCAGCACCAAACCATTTGGCACACCTAGGCAACTGAGCTGAGGATTAACACAACAATCTGCATAATTTGACCCACAGAACTCAGCAGGTGCTCGGTGCAGAGAGGTGAACTAAGGGAAAGAAAACCCACAGAGGGTAGGAAGCTGTTTTTGCAGACAGAAAAAAGAGAGAGGGGGAGAGTGCGGCACATTGGGAGTGTAGCAAAAATGCGCCCCAGAAAGTAGCTAGAGAAAAAGAGTGAAAACACTTGCAGAGGACTGAACAAGAAATTTGTTCCCCAAAACCATCGATGGGAAGAAAGGAGAGGGTTTCTCTATCACCAAGATTCTATAAACAACAGAGTGCAGAGTCTGAAGTTTCAGAACTCAGTGCCTGGCAATGCTCTGGTGAGGGAAAAGAGTGAATCCCCGGAGCCCACAGCAGGGTCTGAGCAGTCTGTGTGCCACAAAGGAAGAAGCAGTTCCCCAGTGTGCAGAGAATTTGGTAGAGGCCATACGGCCTCCCCACAGGCAAAGGTCCCAGTGAACCCCAGAGAGTAGCCATGTTCGCTGGTGTTGGGACAAAGATGCCAGAGTATGGTGAAACCTGGCACCAGCTGTGTGTTGTGATTTGCCACAATCTCTGAACCTCTGCCACTGTGTAATCGCAGGAATGTTTTCTGGGGCAAGCCAGCACCTGGCCATTGCTCAGTGAGACCCTTCCCCAGAGAGTCAGCGTGGGTCCAAGCTGTAGGGGTCTCTGAAGTGTGGGATTTTGAAACACAACCCCATCTGAGATAAAACTCTGGAGGGAGGTGTCACTTGGCGGGCAGACAGCTTGGACACAGACAGGGTAGAGATGGGGGACAGAGGCCTGAGACAAAGGAGGGATGCTTGATCACAGGTTGGTGAGAGCACAAAGTTCCCGTGCCAGTGACCAGGGAGCTGTGTGAAGCCATTTCCACCTCTCCCACACATACACATGCACACCACACTGATCCACCCCAGTAAGCTCAGCAGCACCACCCAGTGGAGAACAGAGCCATTACACCAAGCTCCACGCACCCTTCAAGCACATCCCCTAGAAGACCAGCACAAGTCCCTCCACCTGCTTAGTGTATGGACTATAGAGTGCTTCACAGTTTGCATTATAGGGGAAACTGTTATTTCATTCAGGTTTCATTCTGTTTGCTGGTTCATTTATTCTTTTTTTTTCTTCTGTTTTTGTTTAAATTGTTTTTTTTCTTTCTTTTCTTTTTCTTGGATACAAAAAGAGAAAAAATTCTGTCTCTTTTCTTTTTAAAAAAATTTTATTATTTTTTTACTTTATTTGTTATTTTTTACATTTTTATTCTATTTAATTTTCTTTATTTCATTTTATTCTATTTTATTATATAATTTTTTTAATTTAAAATTGTTTTCTTACCTTTTTTTTCTTTTCTTTATTTTCTTTCCCCTTTTCCTCTATTCTGCAAAGCTTCTTTCAACAAGCACAGCAAAATACACCTAGGATCTAGATTCCTTTATTTTAATATTGTTTTGTTTTTAATTTTTTAATTTTAATTTTTTATTTTATTAATTTTTTTCTTCCTCCAAAATTACAAAATGAAGGAATTCACCCCAAAAGAAAAAACAGGAAGAAATGACAGCCAGGGACTTAAGCAAGATGTTTGAACTAGAATTTAGAACCATGATAATAATACTACCTGGGGTTTGAAAAAAGCATAGAATTCCTTTCTGCAGAAATAAAAGAAGTACAGTCTAATCAGGAAAAAGTTAAAAATGCTATAACCTAGATGCAATATTGAATGGATGCTATGATGGTAGGGATGGTCAAAGCAGAGCAGCGAATAGAAGACAAAATTATGGAGAATAATGAAGAAAAAAGGAAACAAAGGCAAAAGAGCATAATACAAGACTTGGAGAACTCAGTGACTTTCTAAAAAGGAATAACATCTGAATCATAGGAGACAGAAGTCAGAAGATGAAGAGAAAGAAAAGGGGGCAGAAGGTTTATCTGAGCAAGTTATAGGGGAAAATTTTCATAATCTGGGGAAGGACACAGACATAAAAATGCAAGAAGCACAGAGAACTCCCATTAGATTCAACAAAAACTAACCATCACCAAGGCATATCATAGTCAAATTCACAAAATATATAGACAAGGAAAGAATTATGAAAGCAGCAACAGAGGAAAAAGTCCTTAACCTATAAGGGAAGACAGATCTGCAGCAAACCTATCCACAGAAACTTGGCAGACCAGAAAAGAGCGGCAGGATATATTCAATGTGCCAAATGGGGAAAATATGCAATCAAGAATTCTTTATCCAGCAAGGGTGTCATTTAAAATAGAAGGAGAGATGAAGAGTTTCCCAGAAAAATAAAAACTCAAGGAGTTTGTGCCCACTAAAGCAGCTCTGCAAGAAATTTTAAGAGGGACTCTTTGAGGAGAGAAAAGATGAAACAAAACAAAAAGACCAAAAGCAACAAAGACTAGAAAGAACCAGAGAACATCACCAGTAACACCAAAGCTACAGACAACACAGTGACACTAAATTCATATCTTTCAGTACTCACTCTAAATGTCAATAGGCTAAACACTCCAATCAAAAGACATAGGGTATCAGAATGGATAAGAAAACAAGACCCATCTATATACTACTTACAAGAGACCCATTTGAGACCTAAAGACACCTGCAGATTGAAAATAAGGAGATGGAGAACCATCTATCATGCTAATGGTCATCAAAAGAAAGCTGGAGTAGCCATACTTATATCACAGTCTAGATTTTAATATAAAGACTGTAACAAAAAATGAAGAATGGCATTATATCATAATTAAGGGGTCTATCTACCAAGATCTAACAATTGTAAATATTTATGCCCCTAACGTAATGTTACACAAATATATAAATCAATTACTCACAAACACCCCACTTAACAGCAATGGAATGATCATCTAAGCAGAAAATCAACAAGGAAACAATGGCTTTGAATGACACACTGGACCGGATGGACTTAAAAGATATATTCAGAACATTTCATCCTAAAGCAGTAGAATATACATTCTTCTCTAGTGCACATGAACCATTCTTCAGAATAGATCACAGAATAGATCACCAGGACACAAATCAGACCTCAACAAGTTCAAAAAGATCAGAATCATACCATGCATATTTTCAGACCACAATGCTATGAAACTCAAAATCAACCACAAGAAAAAATTTGGAAAGACCATGAATACTTGGAGATTAAATAACACCCTACTGAAGAATGAATGGGTTAACCAAGAAACTAAAGAGGAAATTAAAAAGCATGTGGAAACGAATGAAAATGAAAACACAATAGCCCCAAACCCCTGTGATGCAGCAAAAGCAGTCATAAGAGGGAAGTATACAGAACTCCAAGACTTCCTAAAGAAGGAAAGGTCTCAAATACACAACCAAAACATACACCTAAAAGAGCTAGAAAAATAACAACAATAAAGCCCAAAACCAACAGAAGAAGGGAAATAATAAAGATTAGAGCAGAAATCAATGCTACCGAAATCAAAAAACAGTAGAACAGATCAATGAAGCCAGGAGTTGGTTCTTTGAAAGAATTAACAAAATTGATGAACCCCTAGCCAGTTTGATCAAAAATAAAAAGGAAAGGACCCAAATAAATAAAATCAAGAATGAAAGAGGCAAGATCACAACGAACACTGCAGAAATACAAACAATAATAAGAGAATATTATGAGCAATTATATGCCAATAAATTGATCAATCTGGAAAAAAATGGAAAAATTCCTAAAAACATATCAACTACCAAAACTCAAACAAGAAGAAATGTAAAACTTGAACAGATCCATAACCAGTAAAGAAATTGAATTAGTCATCAAAAATCTCCCAAAAAACAAAGGTATAAGCCCAGATGGCTTTCCAAGGGAATTCTACCAAACATTTAAAGAAGAGTTAACACCTATTCTTTTGAAGCTGTCCCAAAAAATAGAATTGGAAGGAAAACTTCCAAACTCATTCTATAAAGACAGCATTACCTTGACTCCAAAACCAAAGACTCCACTAAAAAGGAGAACTACAGACCAGTTTCCCTGATGAACATGGATGCAAAAATCCTCAACAAGATACTAGGAAACTGGATCCAACAATACATTAAAAGAATTATTCACCACAACCAAGTGGGTTTTATACCTGGGATGCAATTCTGGTTCAATACCCACAAAAAAATCAATGTGAGACATCACATCAGTATAAGAAAGGACAAGAACCACATGATCCTCTCAATAGATAAAGACAAATCATTTGACAAAATTCAGCATCCTTTCTTGATAAAAACCACCAAGAAAGTAGGGATAGAAGGATCATTCCTCAAGATCGTAAAAGCCATATATGAAAGACCCACAGCTAATATCATCCTTATTGGGGAAAAACTGAGACCTTTCCCCCAAAGTTAGGAACATAACAAGGATTTCCACTCTCACCACTGTTATTCAACATAGTGTTGGATGTGCTAGCCTCAACAATCAGACAACACAAAGAAATAAAACGCATCCAAATCAGCAAGGAGGAAGTCAAACTTTCACTCTTAGCAGACGACATGACTCTATGTGGAAAATCCAAAGACCCCACTAAAAAGCTGCTAGAACTGACACATAAATTCAGCAAAGTTGCAGGATATAAAACCAATGTACAGAAATCGGTTGCATTTCTATTCACCAATAACAAAGCAGAAGGAGAAATCAAAGAATTGATCCCATTTGCAATTGCACCAAAAACCATAAAATACCTAGGAATAAACCTAACCAAAGAGATGAAAAATCTATACACTGAAAACTATAGAAAGCTTATGAAAGAAATTGAAAAAGACACAAAAAATGGGAAAATGTTCCATGCTCATGGATTGGAAGAAGAAATATTGTTAAAATGTCAATACTACCCAAAGAAATCTACATATTCAATGCAATCTCTATCAAAATAACACCATAATTCTTCACAGAGCTAGAACAAATAATTCTAAAATTTGTATGGAACCAGAAAAGACCCCAAATAGCCAAAGCAATCCTGAAAAAGAAAACAAAGCTGGAGGCATCACAATCCCAGACTTCAAGCTGTATTACAAAGTTGTAATCATCAAGACAGTATGGTACTGGCATAAAAACAGACACTTAGATCATTGGAACAGAATAGAGAATCCAGAAATGGACCCACAAGCATATGACCAACTAATCTTTGACAAAGCAGGAAAGAATATCCAACGGAAGAAAGACAGTCTCTTCAGTAAATGGTGTTGGGGAAACTGGACAGCGACATGCAGAAGAATGAACCTAGACCACTTTTTTACACCATACACAAAAATAAACTCAAAATGGATGAAATACCTAAATGTAAGACAGGAAGCCATAAAAAAGCCAGAGGAGAAAACAGGCAACAACCTCTTTGATCTCGGCCACAGCAACTTCTTACTCAACATGTCTCCAGTGGCAAGGGAAACAAAAGCAAAAACGAACTATTGGGACCTCATCAAGATAAAAAGCTTCTGCAGGACACAGGCAAAAATCAGCAAAACTAAAAGGCAACCAATAGAATGGCAAAATATATTTGCAAAATGGCATCAGATAAAGGGTTAGTATCCAAAATCTTTAAAAAACTTATCAAACTCAACACCAAAGAAACAAATAATCCAGTGAAGAAATGGGCAAAGGACATGAATAGACACTTTTCCAAAGAAGACATCCAGATGGCTAACAGACACATGAAAAAATGCTCAATATCACTCATCCTCAGGGAAATACAATAAAAACTATGATGAGATACCACCTCACACCTGTCTGAATGGCTAAAATTAAAAACTCAAGCAACAACAATGATGGCGAAGATGTGGAGAAAAGGATCTCTTTTGCACTGCTGGGGGAATGTAAACTGGTGCAGCCACTCTGGAAAACAGTATGGAGGTTCCTCAAAAAATTAAAAATAGAACTACCCTACAACGCAGCGATTGCACTACTAGGTATTTATCCAAAGAATACAGGAGTGCTGATTCGAAGGGGCACATGCACCCCAATGTTTATAACAGCACTATAATCAATAATAGCCAAAGTATGGAAAGAGCCCAAATGTCCATCTACTGATTAATGGATAAAAAAGATGTGGTATAGATATAATATGGAATATTACTCAGCAATCAAAAATGAATGAAATCTTGTCATTTAGAACTACATGAATGAAACTAGAGTCTGCTTTCATATCCTAAGCAAAATAAGTCAGTCAGAGAAAGACAAATATCATATGATTTCACTCATATGTGGAGTTTCAGAAACAAAACAGATGAACATAAGGGAAGGAAAGCAAAAATAATATAAAAACAGAGAGGGAGACAAACCATAAAGGATTCTTAAATACAGAGAACAAAGTGAAGACTGCTGATGAGGTGTTGGGTGGGGAGATGAGCTAAATGGGCAAGGGACATAAGCAAGACACTTGTTAGGCTGAGAACTGGGTGTAATATGTAAGTGATGGATCACTAAGTTCTTCTATTCCTGAAATCATTATTATACTATATATTACTATATATATATATTATATATATTACTATATATATATTACTATATATATACTGTGTATATATATATATATTATATATATATATTACTATATATATATTACTATATATATACTGTATATATACAGTATATATAGTAATATATATATAGTATATATATAGTATATATATAGTAATATATATAGTATATATATAGTATATATATATAGTATATATATAGTATATATAGTAGTATATTACTATATATATTACTATAGTATATAGTTATATATATAGTAATATATATATATAGTATATATATATACTATATATATAGTAATATATAGTATATTATAATATATAATAATATATATAATATATATATAATTATATATATTAGGCCCATTAGAGCTGAAGTTAATGTTCCCTTCATGAATAGAGAAGAGTGGGATGGGTGGAAGGAACTCCATTCCACAGAGTCATCCATGATAGAGGCTCTGCCAACTTTATTTCAAGGCTCCTAAGGTTGCTCAAGGTATTAATATTTAAATAATGGCTAGAGAAAGAGAGAAAGCCTGAGATATTACTTCCATTTTACAAGTAGAAAACAGAGGCACAGAGTTTAAATAGCGTGTCCAAAGCCACCTAGGCAATAGTAGTAGATCCAGGATTTGAACCTTGGCAATCCATAGTCCAGAATCCATGATCTTAATCACTATGCTACCTTAGACTATATAGAATAGCTGTTGTCTATTTTAGAAATAAGCATCAAGAAATGGAGGTAGGGAAAAAATGATCTGCACTATTAAAAGAAACTACAAAGTTATTAAGCATAGATTTATTGAGAAAGACATAGGTCCTATGTGAGGAAAGCTATAAAATGCCATTGAAGAACATAAAAAAAAAACAGATAAAAAAGCACTGCATATTATTGGATAAAACTTAATAGTATAAAAGTGTTGATTCTCTCAGAATTAGTAACCCTAAAAAGTCCATTTAAAAAAATTAGACATTTATATGAAATAAAAAATTGCTTAGTATTAGTCTGCAAAAACACAACAGTGGAGGGGGTTACTCTGCCAGATATTAGAGTATATTATAATTAAATTAAAATGGAAATACCAGAGAAATAGGTAGAATAAAATAGAGAATCCAGAAAAAAATTCAGCCTATATTAAAATTTAATAGATGTTAAAAATACTGTTTTGATTCAGTGGGGAAAGAATAGATTATTAAACAATGGTGGTAAAATAACTGCTTATCCACGATGAAGAAAATAACATTAGACCTTTATATTATATCACCTCCAAAAATAAATTCCAAATTGATGAAAGTCTTAAATGTAAATAACAAAAATGTAAAAAAAAATCTTAGTAAAAATCAAGGAGATTATATATTCGATCTAAAGCCAAGAGAAACTTTGTTAACCAGGACAGGGAGACCAGAAGCCATTTAAAAAACAAATAAACATACTTGCTTATATAAAAAGAATTTATAAAATGCTTCCTGAATAGCAAAATATAAATCAACAGATAAACTATGTGTGGGGGGACTGGCAGTGCAGCCAACACAAAATTAACAACTTTAAATATATGCAAAGAAGTCTTACAAATAGACAAGAAAAATGGACAATTGAACATAAAAATGAACCAAAAATGTGAAGAAACAATTCAAAGACAGAGAAATCCAAATGGCTAGCACACATATTTAAGACTTTTCTAACTCACTAGTAGTCAGGGAATTATAAATTAAAGTAACAATGAAATGTCACATACCTATCAAACTGTCAAAAATTGTAAAAGCCTCTATTATTTATTCCTTATAGAGAATTTAAGTATACATTCATTCATTGCTGATAGAAATCTGAATTGTTAGGTCCTTTAGAGAAAGCAATCAGGAAATATCTGTTTAAAAATACACCATTTGACCCAGCAATCCCATAGAAATAAGCAAAACACGTCTCAAGATGTAAATGGTTCAATCCATCATAAAAATAAAGTGAACATGTGAGCAATAATATTTCTGAAGAATAAAAACAGTGCATTTATTTATGTGAAAGCTCTCCTTTCATCAGTGAAGGAGATCTGCCACTCATCAGTACTATCCTCATTCTGAGTTTGAAATGTCGAAGCTAGTACGCCTCTGTGGCTCAATGGTCAGTGTTCAGTTAAGGTTAATTTAGGAAGACTTCCCATGTCTGACCCAATCTCAAGGCATCCAGACCTCTGGGTTCAAGCTAAGACAATGAGAAGGAAAGTTCTTCCCTATAAGGGTTTGGGATAAAATGGAACAGTGTGTGCAAGGATCTGCCGTGATCTCTCTACAAGGAAAGTGCAGGAAAGGGGTACAGTCCAGAGGAGAGAACAATATGGGAATGTTAGAATAATAATTGACCTTGCTGCTTGTGGTCCATCGTGGCAGTATTGGTTCCAAATTTATTCACCCTGCCCATAGGTAGTCTCCTCCCCCACTGACTCTGGGCTTGGTCATGTGGCTTGCTTTGGTAAAGCAAGGAGAGACTTGAAAAATCCTTGCACATTTGGGCTTGCTTTCTCTTGTTGCCCGTGGGAACTCTGAGACCAACACAGTGTGAATGAGACTGATCCAGTCCACTGCATGATGAGTGACATTTGGCCCAGTTATCCTAACAGCCAGCCAACCACCAGCCAACTGACAAACACGTGAATGAGGCCATCAACCACTAACTGATGGAAGATACCTGAGTGTGCCCAGATGAGATCATTAGAACTGCCCAGGTGCATGCTCCTCAGAATATCAACCCACTGAATCTCAGGCTAATGAAATGGCTATTATTTTAAGGAACTTTGGAAATGGTTTGTTAAACAGCTAAAGCTGCTATACTAGCAAAGGGCCAGGAAACAAACAAACAAACAAAAGCCATAAAACTTGAGTCTCTTGAACATCCATGTTTTGAAGTGAGAAACTTATGTGAATATAATCAAGTGTAAATCTATAGAAATGCATATGAGTCGAGAGATGGTATAACAGGAAGGAGATTGGAGAGAAAAGCAAAGCTTGTTGGAACAATAAGAACATCTAATCAAGTTTATTCAACTTGAAAAAGAAAACAAACTGAAGTATGAAATAAAAGCTTTGAAAAGTGTGAATGCTTAGATTGTATGAATAATGGAGTTTGATTATAAGCATATTTAATTTCTCTAATATTAAATTAAAGTAGTTCTAAAGACATATGGTACGCTAGATGTAAAAACAGGAGACTCAGAGAACTGAAGCATTTTTTAACTGAGTCATTTTTTTGTAAAAAATCCAAGCAATATCTAATTAGTTGGAATGAGTGCTTATGATGTATAGCTTGTTTTAGAATTGTTTTTGGATATGAGGCGTACAGTAAGCAGCTGGGGAATGATGGTCAGTGTAGATCAATCCAAATGAAATCTACTGCCCAGTGAAACAGGAATTATTATCATAAATTTCTCCTGAGCTTTGTTTTCCATTACTGTCATCAATGAGAAATAATTTGCTTCTCTAACTCCTTGTCTTATTCCCAAAGGATCACTTTAAAAAGCCTATATTAAGTACTTTGGGTAGACTCAGAGAGATTGGACCTGTGGTTGAAAGAATGGTGTCCAACCTGTGGTGGATGTGGAGGTACACCCTGTCCCCAAAATATTTCTCAGGGAAAATACCACTATACAGTGATATACATATTAGGCATTTCAAAGCATGTACAATATGTTATCTACTGAAACTTCATTACTGCCCTGGGAAGGTAGGCATTATCCGCATTGGTTGTGTGGATGAAAAAGTTTAGACCTAGCAAATTGGCCAGCATCCTGGTGTTTGCCCCCTAGGTGTTAGTGGTTCCAAAAATAGCTAACTGCCTCCAACTACTCAATGGCTAGAAAATTGCCTCCTAGTTCTTGATTCTCCACTAAGGCATAGTTTGGGAAGCTTGGTGAGAAGCCTTACTGCTAACAGAAGTTACTCATCCCAGATGTCAACTTTCAAGTCCCCCAGCAGATCACAGGTTTTACCTGTGCCTTGAGTGCCATCTCATTGTGGAGATGCCCCTGAAAGCCCTCACTCCTCACTGTTAACACTCTCATTTTTATCAGCCCTCCTGCCATTGCTGTCCTATGCTCTCTATAGTTCTATGACAACAAATCAAGCATGCAATTTTATAAATATGCATAAGTATGGGGGCAACTGTTTTGCTAAATTAATTTGTTCTGCAATTGCAAACCTAAAAGTTTCTTTGAAGGAAAACAAAAGAGCACAGAGACTTGGATTTTAATTTTTGGACACATAGACCATGTTCTCCAGAAATTTAATTTTCTAGATTAATGAATCATATCGGATCTTGTAAATTAGAAATTCTTTTTACAACATGGAAAACAATGTGAATAAATTGAATATACTTATTGAAGAAGACATTGTGGTACCCACAAGTCACACACACTTAAACATAGCTCTGTGTTTTCTAGGCTCTGTTGAATTGGTTATTTGAAATTAGAAATTCTCTTTTGAGCTTTTCATCAGACTGGTCTCTAAAAACACTAGGGTTTCCCCGCTTTCTTCCCCATGTTTTTTTAGAATTTAGGAAGGATCTGAACTACATGGAAATGCCGAAGTATCAAAAAATTCAGTTCCAGTGCTCACTTTGGCAGCACATATACAAAAAATTCAGTCCAATAGGCTACTTATGTAATAACAACAGCATTTTATATCTATTATCTCATCATTTCCAAAACATGACTATACATGTGATTTCATTTGAGCCACATAACATTTCTAAAACATTTCTCGAGAACAAGTGATTGGGAGAAACTAGCATTTTATCTTCATTTAGTGAACAGGAACTTTTAGGAAAAAAGCTAAGAGGATTTGCTGGCCACAAGTAGAGGGATTGCTGAGGGAACCTTGTTCCTTCCAAGCCAGCTTACTGTCTCCTACAGCCTGCAAGTTAGGCTCATCAGAGTGATATTATCCCATTGCAGGGAGGAGGGTTTTCTATGGCCCTTGAGAAGCACCACTGTGGCATATTGGAGAGATAGTGGGAAGTTCCAAGGGCAGGATATCAGGAGACTTGGTTCCCCTTTCAGCCTGCCCTAAACTACCCATATTTGTTTCTTAGACCCAGTGTCTCAAAATGGGAATAAGGATTCACTAGCTTGTTTTGATGAAAAAATTAAATAATGGATATTAAATCCTTTTGTGAACCATAAATTACCATATATATGTCAAGGCAGGACAGGAAATCTGGAAGGAAGGGAGTCTGACTTCGCTGAGGCCCCAGTCTAGCCTCTGGAGCCAGATACTATGCAAGACGACTTAGATATAGTACCTCATTTAATCCTCACTTCAGTCCAGGGAGCTGAGTAGTATTATTATTAGGCCCTTAATTTATTTCCTAATTATTTTAAATTATGAAATAATTTCACTAATTTATAGCACAAAAGCACACTAGTTCAGAAAATACAGCACAAGCATCTTCCCTACTCAGATTTGCAGATGTTAACATTTTACAGAACTCTTTAGATGTCTCTTTTTCTCTCCAGGAAATAAAATGTTACAGAAATAGCTAAAGTCCTACCCTCATTTCTCCCCACCTTCTTCATGTCCCTGGACCTCATGTGCATTCTTCTAGTGGATGCTTTTATACTTTTACTCTTTGTATCCGTATCCATACCAAACACATACTAAGTTTTGTGTTTTAAAAATGTATGTGTGTTTTAGCCAACATGATATGCCTTCTTTTCCATTTTTCTTTTAACATTATGTTTTGGGGGGTTATCCATGTTGACAGTTAATGTCAATTTGTTCATTTTAACTGTTGTGTGCTATTCTCATGTTGGAATAAACCATCAATTATTTATCTGTCTCCTCATTAACAGAACTCTTGTTTTCACTATTTTGCTGTCACACACAGCAAATGTTTATAATAAACATATTGGTAAATGTCTTCCTATATAATTGTGACCAAGTTCTTCTATTAATATATTAAGAAGTGGGATTGTCAGTTTATAGAATATGAACATCTTCCCCTTTATAAGGTGTTGCCAATTTCTGTCCAAAATGTAGTAATCACTCAATCACTCTTCTGTCATCAGGGTATGAGTTCTCACACACCACATTTGTGCCCACACTTGGGGTTATCAGAGTTTTAAATATGCATCCATCTGACAGACATAAAATGACATTTCCTGTTTTAGTTCCTTTTCTTTTTCTGCTCACAAAAATCCAAAATTAACGTCTCCAAAGTTTGTCTGTGGAGGTTCCAGAAAATGAAATCATTTGAGAAGTTTAGTTCTGATCTAACCTAAGTTTTCTGTGAATCCAGTAAAGTCTGGGAAAATAGAACCTGGGAAAGCCCTAACTCACATCAGTCTAAAGATTAGAGTTACTTTCTCTTCTCAAAGTCATAGCCAGAAGTTGAGAATTATCACCTAGTGCCTGAAGCACTGCAGAACCCTTAGACTTGTCCCCTTGCTTCTAGCCTGTCATCACTTGGATTCTGTATTGGGCATTCACTTAGCAGTTGCTATGGACTGAATTGTGTCTCCCCAGAAATTCATATGTTGAAGCTCTAATCTTTAATGTGATGGTATTTGGAGATGAGACATTTGAGGGACAATTGGGTTTTAGATGGTCATGATGATGGACCCTCATGACGGGGTCAGTACCCTTATGAAAAGAGATGCCAGAGAGCTTGCTCTCTCTTTTTCTCCCTCTGTCCTGTAGGGACACAGTGAAAAGATACAGTTGTGAGCCAGGAAGAGAGCTCTCAGCAACCAAATCACCCATAACCTGGGTCTTGGACTTTTCTGGGCCTCCAGAAATGTGATAAATGTCTGTTGTTTAAACCAGTATTGTTATGGCAGTCCAAGTGGACTAAGGTAGGCGTTAAGAACTCAGACTCTGGAGACAAATTATTTGGCTTAAATTGCAGTTCCCCAATTTACCAAACATATGGCCTTGGGAAACTTTCTCAACTCTCCTGGCCTCAGTTTCCTTATCTATAAAGTAGAGATCTTAATAGTTTTTGTATCACAGGATTGTCATGTAGGTTAAAATGAGTATTGAATGTAAAATACTTAAACCAGTGCCTGGCAGTTGAAAGTCTCCATAAATTTTAGTTGAGCTCATTATTTACATTATTAGACAAGAGCTTTTGTTACATTGTCCCCTTGCTTAATAACTTCATGTTTTCCCATTAACTGGAATTGAACTGTAAGATCAATGCTTCCTAGCATCTGGCCCACAACTTCCTTTCCAGATTTATGTTTCACAATGGCCCTCCATGAGCCATCTGTCAGTCACACCTGTTTATTCACTGCCCTCTACCAGTCTGTGTGCTTATCTGCATTTGCCTTTGCACTTGCCAACTCTGCTGCCTAGAACCCTCTAGTTTCCTTTTCTCTGCTCACCTCAGTCCTATGCAGCCTTTGAGTCTGCATCTCAAGTCCAAATCTCTTGCCCAAATGCCCCCCTTACTTGTCCACGTCCTAATTCCTGAAACCTATCAATATGTGATTTTATATGGCAAAATGGGATTAAGATTATGGATATTAAGATAGGGATATTTTTCCTGAGTTATCTGGGTGGGTCCAATGTAATCGCAACAGTTCTTATAGAGCAGGAGGGTCAGAGTCAGAAGGAGATGTGATGACCAGAAGCAGAAGTCAAAGTGAAATGAAGCCACAAGCCAAGGAATGTCCATGGCTTCTAGAAGCTAGAAAAGACAGATTCTCCCCTAGAGGCTCCAGTAAAAAGGCAGCCATACTGATCAGTTTTAGACTTCTGATCTCCAGAACTGTAAGAGAATACATTTGTGTTTTTTTTAAGCCACTAAGTTTATGATAATTCGTTATAGCAGCAACAGGAAACTAATGTATCTCTCCTTGACCATAAAGCCTACCCTAATTATTTTTCCAAGCTCCCTTGGCAAATATTGTCCTTGCAGCTTAATTTGAATCCATGCCAGCCGTTTGCCCTCAGCCCTTCTTCCCACCCCAATGCTGCACTTCTATGAACAATAAACAACATACCTTTGGCTCCCTTGTGACTAGCTTAGATTCTGCCAGTGAGGGGTGGAGCACAGGTGGGAGGTTGGAAGGTGGCTCTTGCAGTGTCTTCACAGAAGTTGGGAATCACACTGGTTGCGGGAGCTGTGTTGGTGGCAATGGCAGCATTGGTTCCAGCAATGGCAGCTGTAGCAGAAGCAGCAGTGTCCTGGGAGTCATGTTTCTGGGTTATACTTAGGCAGCTGGACTCCAACATCAGGAGCTTTAGCAGCATAGCACAATGACCCCCAGGTAGACTTTTGTTCTGAAGATCCAGAAACACACTAGTTTCCTACAAATACTACGAGTAACTTTATTTTTCCCTCTTTTAATAACTCTAGCTCTTGCAATCAATTCCTATATTAAATATCTTCTGTTTAATATATCTAGAGTCATTACTGTTTTCCTGATTGGATCATGATGATATAATTATTGACATATTCTTCAATATTTAAGATGTATTTTTGTGTGTGCATGTTTTATATGCTGCACTAGTTGGTAAATTCTTTAAGAATAGGGACAGTATCTTAAGCATAATGCGAGAAGTACTGAGTTTTGTGCTGATAATTACTAGATGCCACATCATACCACAAAATCATAGTGGCTTAACACAATAAAGGGTACTATGCATGCCACTTAATGACTGAGGGATTCAGCCTCCCTCAGTTTGTGACACATCATGTCAACATATGCCTTCTATGACAGTGCAGAGAGGGATGAAAAAGTCTCACCAAAGCATAAGTATTCTGGTCCAGAAATGACTCATCATTTCCCATTCATTTGCCCAAAATGCAAGGACAAGGGACATTGGGAAATATAAGGAAAACATGACTTTTTTCTTTTAGCTTTATGTTTCAGCCATACAGAGATTTTCAAACCAGACGGATTTGAGTTTAAATCTGCATTTTGTCTCTCATTACCTATGAGGACTGAGTCAATTTTCTTAAACGTTCTGAACATTAATCTTCCATCTATAATAATTCTCAACTTGCAGGGTTGTAAATATTAACTGAGATGATGCCTATAGTGCTAGAAATGATGATGCAAATGCTCACAATATGCAGGTAGAAACAGTGCTAAGAACTTTACATACATAACCTCATCTCATTCAGTTCTCAAAATATTCTTACAAGGAACTAAAATATCCCCATTTTACAGAGGAGAAACTGAAGTACAAAAGTGAACTTGCTAAAGAGCACACGGCTAGAAAATGACAGCTGGTATTTGAAATCACTTTAAACTCCATGTTCTTCCCATGATGTTTCAAATATAAGTTGTAAACTCTTAAACTCATAATTCATGTCAATCCTGGATTCTGCAACAATAATCAAAATAACCACAGTAATCATTTATTACTTGCATAGTCTTTACTATGGGCCAGGCATTATTCTTAGTTTTATATATATACATATATATGTGTATATACATATAAGTGTATATATGGATATATGGATATGTGTATGTATACATATAAATTTTATCTTTGCATACAAAGATATATATATATATATATATATATATATATATATATATATAATTGTGTACATATAATTAAGATGAGTAGATGAGTATATATGTGTATATATACATGAGTATATATGTATATACTCATCTACTCATCTTAATTTACCCATTTTGAAAATAAAAGGTACCGTTAAGTAACTTGCCCAAGGCTACACAGCTAGTTAGTGACTCTTATAAAGACTTAACAAGGGGCACGTGGGTGGCTCAGTCAGTCCAGCATCCAGCTCTTGATATTGGCTCAGGTCATGATCTCATAGTCATGAGATCAAGCAATGAGTTGGACTCTGTGCCTACAGCACGGAGCCTGCTTGGGGTTCTCTCTCTCCCTCTCTCTCTGCCCCTCCCTTACTTATGTGCATTCTCTCTCTCTCTCTCTCTCTCTCACAAAATAAATAAATAAAATTTTTAAAAGAAGACTTAATGAGACAATTTGACAGTCAATTATTTTGGAGAACCACCATTTGCTATAACCATACTTTTGGAGATTCATAATTTCAAATTATGTATTTTTGGCTCTCAGAAACCCTGTGCTCATGACACCCAATTATATCCTAAACATATTTGTCATGGAATACTTTGTCTTTTCTTCTGGCATGTGAAGGGACTAGTTCCTTGGACCTCTGGCTAGAAAAGTCTGGACCAGATTGTCTAAGTCAACCTATCCTTCCAGTGTTTTGAAGAAACAACCTGGTGTTTGCTCTTCCAAAAAGGCCCAACCAGAATGGAACCATGGGCTGCAGACTGAGTGACAATTCACAGTCTGGCTGCCCTTCCTTCTCTACAAGCCCCAAAATACTACCTTCTCTCTCTTTACTGATGACCATACCCTACCATTTTGAGAATACTCAGTCTATCCTCCTGACAGGCCAATTCTGTGTAACACAGGCCTGCTGTAGACGGCTGTTAGGAAGCATATTCTTGGTTAAGTGGTGATTTGGGGCATATCTCAGCAGGGTACCCTCATGCTTCTGTATGACCTGCAGAGCACACATGGCTCTCAGGTTGGTTCAGATGAAGCTGGTCCTGAACCACCAATCATTTCTTATTGCGTGCACCCTTACCTGAGAATGAGCACAAGGAGGAGAAAGTTTGCTCAGGCCCTTAATCAAGTGGGAGGGGAGAGACTGTGGAAATAATAAATGTCCATGCATTATTTATCACTATTATTGCTTATTGCAAACAGCTTCATTCCATTGACTTCTCACTTTTAAATGAGCTGGGAAGAGGGCCAAGATTGTGTTTCAGATTCCCCTGAGAGAATGTGAGTGAGTCCGTGGCATTTGTATTTTATTGACTCAGAGTTTTTCTTTTGTTTCTTCCAAGTAATACAGGGGGAAATTGAACTCTTATTTTAAGTTGAATTCAGGAAAGCTGGCAGACCCTTAATCATACACTAATTATTTCTTTCAATACAGAAGTGTAAGGAGCCCCTGAAACCAAAAAATCTGAGCGAGGGGAAAACAGAAGATAAAATGTCACCTTCCCAATGCCCCCCGGAAACCAGAATATAGAAAAGTAGTGTCATTAAACATTATAAAGGGAAAATTTTTCTTCTAAGTGGGCAGGATTCCCTTGTTTCTACATATATTTGAGAAGAAGGGCATAAAAATCTCTTTATTTAGACAACTGCCAGATTGTTTTGTGACTATGTTCTGAACCTACACAACGTAGATTTGAATATACACTAGAAATGTTTAGTGTATTCGCTACGTATTCTGATGCCAGGCAAACATACAGAAAGTGGATCAGTCTACTGCTGATTCTTCACACATTCGAAGGGATTGGTTTTAATCAGCTGAGAAGTAAGACATGCCTGGATTTTGCAAGGTAACTATTTGCAGATTGTGGGAACAAGAAGCCATGTGGTTTGTTCCAGGCTGGTTTCCTTGTCCAAAGGAATACCCCATGTCCAAAACCTTGGTCTAATCAATGGGGTGAGATGAATGGGGTGGATGTGTCATAACAGGCACAGTAGAAGATCAGTAATACGTGCAAGAAAAAAGGAAAGAGGGTGAGAATTGGAGGGAAAGTTGTCTGAAAAGAGAGTAATAATAGACAAAGGTGGCATGATTCTTTTTTCAAAAAGTTTTATGGAGTTTTTAATTTCCCTTCAGTCTCAGGGTATCCTTCTATCTCAGCAGACTCAAAAGGACTTCTGCGTTTTCACTTTTCCTTTTCATTCCCCCGCCCAGTGCCTGCTTCCAACAACCAGAACTGAACAGGTGCTGGTGAGAATGTACAAATCTTCCCAGCACCAGGTCAAGAATCATCTAGGGAATCTAAAGTGAGGACCAGTGGCCTCCCAAGGGCTCACAGGCCAGCATCTCAGGGCTACACTCTGAGACCTTTCCTCCTGACTGTATTCTGATACAACTGACCGGCTGGGAGTGTGAGGGAGGGTTGAGAAGAGGCAGTCAGCAGAAGGAGGGGAAGTGTAATGGAAACAGCAGAAGCTCTGGTGCCTACCAGACTCTGCCAAACCCCAGTTTCATCACTGACTTGCAATGGACTGTTTTCTCCTTTGTAAAAACTAGGGTAACACAAGATACCTCACAGAGTGGCTCTCAGTTTCTCATTTAAGTTTTAAATGAGAAAATCTGTAAGTGTCTAGCACAGTATTTCACAGTGTGAACTCTTACACCTCTCCACTAGCACATTTCTGAGCCTGCAGCCTGAGCCAAGGCAGGGGGTACTCTTAATACATTCAGCATCCACAACATAACAACATCGCACACGACAGCATAACAACAGGCCGGTGCCCAACACTGGGCTTGTAGTCTGAGCAAAACATGTAATCTTTGTCCTTACAAAGCATACAGTCTGGTAAAGAGATAACCAGGCATCACGCTCATGGAAACATAGGAGCATACATAATGACAAATGCGATAAGAAGAAAATACAAGGTGCTGTGACGGCCCATAGCAGAGCCCAAAAGGTTTTCTGCTGGCCAAGGGATAGGTTTGCAGAAGCAGGGAAGGGTCTCATGCCCCCAAGCATTTTGACCAACTCCTGCTACCTAGATCCCCTTCCCAGGGCTCAAGGACTCTTCTTCAGTCAGCTTTAAAATGCAATTTGTCCAGGGAGAGGTGAGACGCTGATTTATATTCCCAACTGAAAAAATTTCCTTCCTGGAACCAGTGATGAAGAGACTATATGAGTTTGGGGATTAGAGGAAAAAAGGCAAATTTTGCAATTCCAAAGAAACACTGCAATAATGTCAAACTGCTGAACTGGTTCTTGACAGCCTTTCATTTCAGGCATTTACAGGCTAACATGTGAGGTGCAACCAATATGCCAACCCACAGTCAGCCTGGGCCCGCTCCAGAGGCCAGTCCTGTCTTTACAGAGCGTATAGAAAGGTGTACAAAGTATAATTACAATTCAACGTAGTAAGATTTAAAACAGAGGCCTAGGGACTATATTATGGAAGACTGGAGGACTACTCTGAGAAGGACATCTGAGCAGAGCAAGGGTCTGATCATATCGTCTTCTTTTAACCAAAAAAATTCAGTGAGATATATGGATAAGTTAGGGTAGACTCAGCCATGCTACAGTAACAAGTAAACCCAAGTCTCCAGGGATTAACCACCATCATTCAGAAACTTAGGTTCCTTACATTGTGTAGTACGTCCGTGTTCAAAATGTGTCTTCCAAAGTCACCATGGAGATGGACCATCCAGCATGGGAGGTTTGTATGGGCCAAAAGTGACTTATATTACTTCTGACCTCATTCCATTTTCTTTTAAATTCAAGTTAGTTAACACAGAGTGTAATAATGGTTTCAGGAATAGAATTTAGTAATTCGTCACTTACATACAACACCCAGTGCTTATCCCAAGTGCCCTCCTTAATGCTCATCACCCATTTAGCCCATCCCCCCTCACACCTCCCCTCCAGCAACTCTCAGTTTGTTCTCTGTATTTAAGAGTCTCTTATTGTTGCCTCCCTCTCTGTTTTTATCTTATTTTAACCTTTCCTTCCCCTACGTTCATCTGTTTTGTTTCTTAAAGGTCACATATGAGTGAAATCATATATTTGTCTTTCCTGACTGACTTATTTTGCTTAGCATAATACAGTCTGGTTCCATCCACATTGTTGCCAATGAATGGCAAGATTTCATTCTTTCTGATTGTCAAGTAGTGTTCCATTGTATACATATACATCACATCTTCTTTACCCTTTCGTCAGTTGATGGAAACTTGGGCTCATTCCATAATTTGGCTGTTGTCGATACATTGCTGTAAATATTGGAGTGCATGTGCCCCTTCGAATCAGCATTTTGTATCCTTTGCATAAATACCTAGTAGTGCAGTTGCTCGGTCATAGGGTAGTTCTATATTTTCTATTTTTTTGAGAAATCTCCATACTGTTTTCCAGAGTGGCTACAGCAGTTTGCATTCTCACCAACAGTGCAAAAGTGTTCCCTTTTGTCCACATCTTCACCAACATCTGTTGTTGCCTGGGTTGTTAATTTTAGCCATTCTGACAGGTGTGAGGTGATACCTCACTGTGGTTTTGATTTGTATTTCCCCAATGATGAGTGATGTTGAGCATTTTTTCATGTGTCTGTTAGCCATCTGGATCTCTTCTTTGGAAAAGTGTCTATTCATGTCTTCTGTCCATTTCTTCACTGGATTATTTGTTTATTGAGTGTTAAGTTTGATAAGTTCTTTATAGAATTTGGATACTAACCCTTTATCTGATATGTCATTTGTAAATATTTTCTCCCATTCTGTTGGTTGCCTTTCCATTTTGTTGTTTCCTTCGCTGTGCAGAAGCTTTTTAATGAGGTCCCAATAGTTCATTTTTGCTTTTGTTTCCTTTACCACAGGAGACATGTCTAGTAAGAAGTTGCTGTGACCAAGGTCAGAAAGGTTGCTGCCTGTTTTCTCCTCGAGGATTTTGATGGTTTCCTACCTTACATTTAGGTCCTGCAACCATTTTGAATTTATTTTTGTGTGTGGTGTAACAAAATTGACCTCATTCCATTTTATCTAGATTCAGTCACATGGCTCCAATGTATCTCAAGGAGTCTGGAAATAAAGTTTAGCTGTGTAACTTGAAGGAAAATGAAATAGAGTTTTGCAAACACGTATCCGTGTCTCTGACAGAGTAAGTTCTCATATAAGGGCTTTCCAGGGACTGACCTACACAGTGGGGAGGCAATGAGGTATTATGATTTTGAGAATCTACTTAGGTAGATTCAGGTAAGGCTGATTTAAGTTTGAATCAGAGTTCCACCCCTTCTGTCTTTAAATCCAGGCAGTTTCCTTGCCTGTAGTGATGAGGTTAATGGCAATGCCTAGTTTATAAGGTTGTCACAAAGGTTTGACTTAGATTGTTCCTGCCATGTAGTACATGCTCAGTAAGTGACAGCCATCATTTCATTGTGTGAATTCCTTGCCATGACCTACCAGCATCTACATCAAATGGTTTCTCACTGCAAAGTTACCTGTGATTTTTACATAATCATCTGGCCTTAGGATGAGTGCCTATTTCCTTTCTCATAAAGCAAACCTCTACTCCCACCCAGATACAGCTAGGACCATGTTGAAGTGAGCTGTCTCCCTCCTTCCTGAAGAATGCCTGATGTTTCCAAAATACTGAATAAAGACCTTTATATATTGGAAAATTAAGCATCTGAATCTCCATGAAACTTAAGCTTTCACGTTTTCATTTTGTTGTATGGAAACCAATCTGACAATAAATTTCATATTTTAAAAAAATAGTATGGAGATTCAGATTCTAAATTTTCCAATATAGTACACTTATCATGATGAGGACAGAGTAATGTATAGAATTGTTGAATCACTATATTATACACTTGAAACTAATACAACACTGTATGTTAACTCTGCTAGAATAAAATAAAAAACAAAAAAATTTAAAAAAATAAAGAAATAGAACATCAAATTTTCTGCTAGCAAAAACCTTGTGGCTCTCAGGAGAACTTATCATGGTAGAAGACAAGAAGTAGTTGTGCCTCCCTCTTCCTTTCCCAGAGAAAAGAGAAGCAACACTGAGCCAACGACATATCAGGACAGTTGTGCCCAATGCCTAGTTCTGTTCAGGCAGATGTGAACATGACCCAGTGGTATACTAGCGTATCACATAAAGGCTCCCAAAAGTCTATTGTGAGGATATCTTCCTAAAATCTTTTTCCATGACATAATTCAGAGTCTTTTGGCAGAACAGCATTTGCTATTCTATGTATTTAATAACTGTTCTTGTAAGATGTCTTTACTTAATAATATGGAGATTCTGAATTTTGGATTTTTAATATTAATACAAGAGGTACCATGTTTAGTCACATGATGTTGGTTGATTACAACTAGCCATAGAGGGAATATTTATACCAAGGAGATTGACAAACACTAGAAGTCAGGGCTTTTTTTTTTTTTTTAATAGGGAAGCAGGCTACAGAGCCACTTGTTAAATTTTTACTAACACATCATGGGTCTAAACCTCTATTAAAACTGCACACATGCAATATACAAGGAGTACACAGCCCACCAGGAATTTCAAGTCTTTTGGGGAGAACAACGGTGATATACCTGTGGATAATTGGATTTATTTGTTATTAGATTTTAAATATAACTTTTATTGTTTAGATCTTTTTGCAAAAATGACATGCTTTTTGTGTAAAAAGAAGAAAATAAGAACCACCCATAAGTATACCATCCAGAGATAATCGCCGTTAATTTTTGGTTTCCTTTCACTTATAAACAATAACATCAAAAAATAGTGTCATATCATACATACAGTTTTCCAACTTTACAATATATTTTGATCATCTTCCCAGGTAATTATGTATTCTTCTGCAACGCCCCTTCTAGTGCTTGTTTGGCACCATTAGAGAATAAATTAATTACAAGTATTATACATAGTATCAACCTTTCCATTAGAAAGAGAAGTGTCTCTGGCGTCTGGGTGGCTCAGTCGGTTAAGGATCCAACTCTTGGTTTCAGCTCAGGTCATGATCTTGCGGTTTTGTGAGTTCGAGCCTCGCATCGCATTCTGTGACAGTGCAGAGCCTGCTTGGAATTCTCTCTTTCTCTCTCTGTCTCTCTGCCCCTCCCCCACTCATGCCATCTCTGTCTCTCTCAAAATAAATAAATAAACTTTAACATTTAAAAAAAAGAAAGAGAGAGAAGTGTCTCTATTACCTACTGAGGGTGGAAAATTTTCCATGACCTTCCGTCACATGCATATGGACAGGTCAGAATAACAAGCACAATGGCACTCTTTAGCCACCTGGCTGAGCTCCTTTCTCTGGTCTATGTCAATGATTTTGAGGTTTCTCACAGCTGCTCTCAACCCACTTTGCTCACCTGGAGAGTATAAATGAAAGTATATTTCCAGGTAAAGAGAACTCCTCATGATTAACTGGAAGGGTTACTTTGCATCCAGAAAAGAGACATGAATAGAAAATCCATTTAAATAAATGAAATTGAACATCCCCGAGCACAAACACACCTTCCATCCACCAGTGAGCTCAATGCCTCTCTGATACTCAAACATCAATTAAAATAATTATTCTTAAATTATCATTTCAGTCCACTTTTCACACAAAGCAGCATTAAACATCTGCAGATTCAGCTCAGAGCTATTATCTCTGAGGTGATATTAATTAAAATGCTGGTTGGGTGAGACTCTGACAGCCAGTTTAAAAGCTGTCACAGTCTGCCCCATGCCCCAACTCCCAATCCCTTACCCTAATCTCTTTTATTCTTTTTTTCCATTGCTTTGATCATTTTCTCACATGCTATATAATTTACTTATTTACTCTATTATTGTCTTGGCCTCCATGAATATAGGGAACTTTGTCTTATTTACTGATGTGACCTCATTTAAAACAGTGATTGACATATAGTTGGTACTTCCTAAATATGCTTTTTAAAATTTTTTAATGTTTATTTATTTTTGAGAGAGACAAAGAGAGAATGCGAGTGGGGGAGGGGCAGAAAGAGAGGGAGACACAGAATCCAAAGCAGGCTCCAGGCTCTGAGCTGTCAGCACAGAGCTCTACGCGGGGCTCGAACCCATGAACTGCGAGGTCATGACCTGAGCTAAAGTCCAGCGCTTAACTGTCTGAGCCACCCAGGTGCTAAATGTGCTTTTTAATGAATCTCATGGCCCTGGTATAAATTTGGAGGGTATTTTGGGGGTATTTTTTTTTCTACACCCGTGAAAACACCTGGTGAGTTGAATGTCAACCTCAGTCATTAAACAGGAAGTCATAAGAACTGGGTTCAAGGCTGTCTCCCTTCTGTAAAGAACAAATAGAGTTTCTCTGCTTTAAGAGAATTAAAGGAAAAAGAGCAGGAGATGATGCCTTCAAAAAGCCCATCCAGGCCAATATTATTTTCTTGAAACTGTGTCTAGACTTAGGTATTTCCAATGCACCCTTGTCATCTGACCCATTTTGACATTAGATTGTGGTCTATATTCTTATAGGTACCATTTAATGCACATCAACTAAATGCCAGGAACTGATCTGGACAGAACACACAGTAATTATTTTACTTTAATACTGACAAGTCCAAAAGATATGTATTACTATCCCCATTTTACAGATGAAAGCACTGAGATTGAGAGGCATTGAGTAGCTTTTTCAAGATGGCACTGGGCAGAGCACATTTGACCTAAGTTGATCTGAGTCCAAGCCTATAGCCTTACTACTGAATGGCTATGCCTTGCTACCAGACTTGGCACCAGATTCTATCCTCCTCAGTCTTCTAATCTGTAAAACGAAGATAAAATGGGGTTCTTTGAAGGTTTGAAATGAAGGTTAAATGAGATATGTGTAGAATTTGATTATTATAGTGTGCCTGATACTCAGTAAGTAGAATTTTCTTTTCGTATTTCCCATTTGATGGAGAAATAAAGACTTAGAATGGCAAAGCAGCTTAGTTTGAAGTCCTATTCACAATGGTAAGCAAACAAGACATGAATCCAGATCTCCACACAGGTCCATCTGTGCTGCTTCCTGGCCCATTTAAATTCGTATCCTGGCAAATTACAAATTCACAAATTCAACGAGGGATCACAGGCACATGTTCACCATGAATATCCTTTCAGATTCACGATGAGGGAGGGAAAACACAAACAAAATAATAGCACAATAGCAAAAATAAATTTTTAAATACTTTGTTCATGTTCTAACTTTAACTCATTAACGTTAGGAGAAGGAATAGCTGTTAGTATGTCTCTACTATTGAACCGGCTCCACTAAGCACACATATTATTATTCATCTTATTTTACAGATTTAGAAACTGAGGCAAAAGGAAGTTAAGCAAATTACTCAAGGTCACACAGCCAGTGAGCGATGGAGGGGGAAACTGAATCTAGATCTGTCTGAGCTGAACACCCCATTTTTGATCTGTATTTTGAGTTGCTGATGAAATAACTTCTGGTCTCATGACATTGACTCCCCAGTGATACTCTGCTTCCTTGTGAGGTTAGCCATCTCAGCCATGAAGAAAGTTGTGAGTAAACGCCTTTTAAAGACAAGAACTGAGCCATATTATTACACGTATCATTCATTACATCCAGTACAAGGCTTTATTGCTTATGGATCATGAATAAATATTTTTGATTGATTCATCCATAAAAGACCTCGACTTGAATTCCTTGGGGAGATATTGATCACTCAGGGCTAACTCCATAGTAAATAAGTGTCCCTACTATAAGATAAATAAAAGTGAAAGCCTTTGGGAACACATGTAAAAAAACGTTGCATTTTGGAGTTGATTCTCAATGACAATAGCTTCTTATTTTGCACGAGTTCATTCTAACACCTCCCCACTCATGTAACTTCTCCCAGATCAGTGTAGCTCTGGTGTTTATGTAAAGACCCAAGCTGTACTTCATGCTCCCTGGCCACACCAGGAATGTGACGTTGCTGTGCAAATGTCATTTGCAGCCACAACCTGGGTGCATCTAGTTAGGCAATGGCTTTCAATTTCTTCTGGAGATGCATTTGTCTTTGTTCTGCACCTTTATCTAATAACAGATCCCTCTTAATCATGTTAGGAAGACAGACAAAGTTTAATCACACCATTCATCATGATTGGGACACAATGTGCTAAGAAGGGCACTTTATTGCATTGTCTAAACTGAGTTTTGATACAAATAATTTTGACAACCGGGAGATGCTATTACTTATCCAATCAGGACATTACTACAAGTACAAATCTGGTCTAAATTCTGAATTAAGAATAACAAAATGAGTTCTATTTAGTCTCAAGATGGCTTCTTGGCCTCTGAAAAGTCTCCTAGTTTTGACAGCCAAGACTGTATATGAATCCCTCACTTGCATATTGAACTCACCCCAGATGGAGAAGTGAGCACACAGCTGTATCTTTATTGCTCACACAGGGACTACTGTTGGCAGGCAACACTGTTGTTATATCATGACTCATCTTTTTCTCACGTTTGTTATCACAAAAGAGATAGATACTAAGGATATCCTTCCCCAACCCCTGTCTCCAATCCTGGGGGCTGTGAATCCCAGTAATTCAATTTTAGGAGTAACAGATATTTTTCTCTGCTCTTTTCTCTGTCTTCAAATCAGGGAGCATTAAGAGAAGATAACCTTACATGTGGGTCCGAGTAACTGACTATTAATTAGAGAGATCTGAGGTCTTATTGAACTCAGTAATAACTTTGTGATTATGCAGATTTCAAGCAAGGGAAAGATCATGAATAGAATAATTCTGGAATAACCAAAAATAGTCTGGAAGGAAACCCACCCATTTCTTGATTCTAATATATTCCCTTTGACCATGATAGTGATGATAACGATGATGATCATGATACCACCACAAATAATGGTGATATGTATTAAAGAAGTAGAGTTGCAGAGACAAAATACTACACATTAGGAGATTATACTTATTACTTACTCTTCATGTTTCCTAGAGACTAAAAAAAAAATTTCTCCTTTACTTCTTCCTCCCAACTTCTAACTCACTCTCTCCTTTCCAAGGTATTGGAAGGGATGTATCCAATTTGTAAAATTGGAAAGCAGAGATTGAGTAGACTGGCAGACAGTGTCCTCTTCTTTCAGAGCAGCCTGTTGGAGGACCTGTGCATCTGTCTTTGCTCCTGATTTCTACGCACACCAAGACCAAGTCAGGTCCAAGGCTGTCCTTTGAGAGAGAGAGATCCTGTGGTCTTTTATCTCTCCTTCCCTCCTGTGGAAATAAGTGAAAACCAAATGAGAACAAGCAAAAACTTTTCATTTTAGAACTTGTTATAGCAAGAAAGTCAGCCCCCTTTACCTGATATTTTGGCAGAGATTTTAAGGCAGAGAGGGGAGTGGGAAAGCTTTATCGTGGAAAAAGGAAGGGTTTCAAGTGTGTTCTGATTGGAGGATGTTGACATGGGGAGACAGTAAGGGGACTCACTAGAAGTAGAGCATCCTATGTGATCAGTTACGGAAGCATATTTGGCTTTCTCTGGTTGGTCCTAAATTGGAAGTGGGGACAAAAATTGGGGAAGTTATCAGTTACTAGTTGAGTCCTGGCCACTTTGGGCCAATTGTTACAGGGATTATTGTTTGGTTTCATGGATTGGTTACTAGAGATAGCAGACTGACTTCCTACAAGTCTTATGGATAACAGTCTGTCCTGAACTAGTTACTGTGGATAGTGGGTTGGTTTCTGGTCTTGTTGCTACGTATTACAGATCAGAGTTCTATTTTATATATGGTCTGGCCATTATCCATTTGTATATTCAGCTTCTGACTCCCTACTGCAGAAGTGACGAGCATCAATGTGGAATATGTCATCCTTTATATTCACGTTCTCACTCAGGTGAGACGTTTCTGAGGTCTTAGAGAGACAAATATTAGGACACCCTGTGGTGTTCACATATCCAAGTCACATCCTGCAATCAGCTTTATGGCTAATAAGGCTGATATATTGATCTCCATCTATCTGACCTCTGAGTTTTTTAAATTAGTACTAAACTCAGGGGCGAAGACAGGGGTGAGGTCAATTATTGCACCAATAAACCCTTAGCCCTATGGAGGACTAATATTCAAACAGAATTGAGGAAGTATCTTAATAGGCAGAAAACTTTTAAATCTGTTCCCTCTACTTTTCTTTATACCTGAACTGTGTGCCTAACACCCTTTATTTCAAACTTAAATCCATTTATATTTACATAATAGTTTTCATTTTGTTTCCTTTGTGGCTCCAGATTATTACCTTAGAATGCCTTAGATTACCATTTTCCCTTGTTTTATGACTCTCTTGTTGGGGCTGTGTTTCTTCTTGTTCCAGTATACAAATTACATGTTACTTGGAACTTGGGTTATAGGATGCAGACATTAAGAGAATACATAAGTCTATAAAATATTATTGGCATCAAGGTGCCTGGGCCGGGTGATGAGTGTGACCTCTCTCTCTCTCTCTTTTTTTTCAGCTTTATTGAGATATTACTGATATATGACATATGTAAATTTAAGATGTATAATATGGTGATTTGATACCTGTATATATTGGGAAATTATTACAATAAGTTTAGTTAAGATCTCACCTCTTTATATAATAATCATTTTTTGTGGCAGTAACATTTAAGATCTACTCTTATCAACTTTCAAGTGCATAACACTCTACTATCAATTATTATCACCATGCTCTGCATTAGATCCCCATAACTTGTTCATCTTATAGTTGGGAGTTTCTACCCTTTGATCAATGTCTCCTCATATCCCCCAACCCCAACCCCTGGAAACTGCCATACTACTCTCTATTTTTATGATTTTGTATTTTTAAGATCACACATCTAAGTGAGAACATAGAGTATTTGTCTTTCTTTGATTTATTTCACTTAGTACAATACCCTCAAGTTCTATCCATGTTGTCACAAAAGACAGGATTTCCTTTTATTATGGGAAATATTTCATTATATATGATATATAAAGTATATTATTATATTTATATATTACCATATATATTACATTTTTTAAGTTTATTTGTTTTGAGAGAGAGAGAAAACATGAGCAGAGGAGGGACAGAGAGAGAGAGAAGGAGAGAGAAAATCCCATTCAGATTCTTCACTATGAGCACAGAGCCCGATGAGGGGCTCAATCCCACAAACTGGGAGATCATGACCTGAGCTGAAATCAAGAGTTGGATGCTTAACCAAGGTGCCCCTATATTACATTTTCTTCTCCATTTACCTATTTCTTACCACATTTATGGCTAAATGTGTCAATGGACACTTAGGTTGTTCCCATGCCTTGGCTATTGTGAATAATACTGCAATGGACATGAGAGTATAGATGTGTCTTCAAAATAGTGATTTAATATTCTTCTATGTATACCCAAAAATGGGATTGCTAGATCATACAGTAGTTCTATTTTCAATTTTTTGAAGAACTTCCCTACACTTTACCAAAGTGGCTACACCATTTTACATTCTCACCAACAGTGCACAAGGGTTCTTTCTCCGCAGCCCTGCCAACAACATTTATTGTCTTTTGTCTTTTGGGTAAAAGTAATTCTAACAGGTGTTAGGTGATACCTCTTTGTGGTTTTTATTGCATTTCCCTGATGATTAGCCACGTATAACATCTTTTTATGTACTATGTATTCATATGTATTCTTTGGAAAAATGTATATTCAGATCTTCTCATTTTTTATTTGGATTGTTTATTTTTCTGCTATTGAGTTGTATAAGTATCCTATATCTTTTAGATATTAATCCCTTATCAGATAGATGGTTTGCAGATAATTTCTCTAATTCAATAGGTTGCCTTTCATTTTATTGATTGCTTCTTTTGCTATACAGAAGCTTTTCAGTTTGATGTAGTCCCATTTGTTTATTTCTTTAAATTATAAATGCTTTGACTTTTGCTGTAATATCTGAGTATAATCTGTTATATATTGTTTGGGGGGAGTTTGGTGAGGAGACAAGTCTGAACAAGTAAAATACCAGGAACCTTAATTTCTGCCTTTTTCTGCCACGCATATGGGTTATGGGGTTATTATGCTGATGGAAAGAAGAGTGGGGCTGTATTAAAAGCCAACACAGAATGGTAATCAATTTGGAATCCCATTGAACTCTTTGGTGATGTGAGTCAGACTATGGAGTTATCTATGCTGAGAATTTGTGATTTAAATGTTTCTTTTCTCTCTCATTTAACCTTGAATTTCAAAGGTCTCTAATAATGAAGGGGAGGAGGCCCAGAGAGGAATACCTTTTTCTTTGTATATTTACCCAAATAATGTCACATCTCAATTCATAAATCCTCATCATAATCTTGTGAGGTAGGAATTACACCCATATTTTCCAACCTAGAGAGTTGAGGAACAAATAGGAAAAATACCTTGCACAAGTCCACACAACTTAACAAAGGAAAGAAAGAAGAGAAAAAAAATATGTAGTATTACTGAGATGTGCAAATAAAGAGTCTGGAAATCCAATTACTTCCACTACGTCCATTTAAAAGGGAGAAACTGTAAATGAATTAAAACAGATATGTTAGGGGGTCCAAGCTTCCACTGCTTTGACACTTGATTCCTCTTCCCTTACTTCTTACCTCTTCCTCCCTAAATCTTGCCAAACAGCAAAGCACTTCCAAAAGAATTCTCAAATTGTTGTGATAGCTGCCAGGATGGGATTGCTCCAATAATCCAGAAAGGATGCACAAAAGCTAGCATAATCTCCAACTAGTCCAATCACAAATTTTGTAGGAGTTAGACATGAACAAAACTGTCACCTACGCCAGACTGTAGGACACTATTCCTTAATGCCTTCACCCTGTGAAACTCCAACCCTGCTTTGCTTCAAAGTGACCTGGTTTTCAGGTGCTCCCAGATTCACATCAGCTGAATAAAGCCTTGAATTTCTATTTGAGTCACTTAAACTATTTGTATTCTTTGATAAAACATAAATTATTTGAATAGATGACACCATATTGAGAAGCATATTTGATTGGGGGAGTTAAGGCTCAGAGAACATAGTCCAAAAGGAGACCACAAAGATGTAGACAAATTGTTCATTAAGAAATTAAGAGCATTTTAGAAGGTTGTAGGTAAACCAAAAAGAGAAATTCAGAAAATAGAGAAAAGATGACTGCTGTCCATAGAAAACATGGAGGATGTGAGCACTATCTGATCATTGATGAATAAACCCATTTTGGAACATAATGTGTAATATTAAATCATAAAACATTCCCATTGTTTTGGTGTAATCCCACCCCACATCTTTATCCTGACCTTCAGTCAAGTCTGTTAGGCCCACAAATGGATGTCAGTGATCTGGAGAATCTAAGGAAAGAGGGCTGGATTTGTGCCATGTAAGATGGCAAAAAATATAGAGAAGAGAACAAATGAATTCAGTGGGACATGGAAAGAAGATTTTAGAAAGAGTCCACAGTTAGAAAAAGTCAGGAAGCTGTTAGCTGCTAAAGGCTTTTCTTCCAAATGAGGGTCACCTTTTAAAATATTTTTTTAAATATTTTTAAATGAACAAATTTAAACAAGTATTTATAGAAAAGTGTTAGAGTTACAGAAACATTACAAAGGTTGTACAGAGAGCTCACACACAGCCCACATGGTTTCCCCATTATTTATATTGTATATTAGCATGGTACATATGTTGCACTAATGATCAATGTTGATACATTGTTTTAAACTATAAGTCCAAAGTTTATTGAAATTTCCTTAATTTTTTTCTTTTGTTCCAAGATTCCATTCAGAATACCACATTACATTTAGCTGTCCTCTTGTCTGTGACAGTTTCTTAGACTTTCCTTGCTTTTGATGACCTTTCCTTGGTTTTGAAGAATACTGGTCAGTTACATTATAGAGTGTTCCTAAATTGGGATTTGTCTGATATTTCTCTCATGGAGTTAGAGATTTTCAGGAGGAAGACCACAGAGATAAGGTACCAGTTTCATCACATCATATCAAGAATACATACTACCCAGTGACTTATCACTGTTAGTGTTGTCCTTGATCACCTGGCTGAGGTAGGCTCTGTCCGTCAGGTTTCATCACTGTAAATTACTATTTTTCTGCCTTTTCCATACTGTACTCTTTGGAAGGAAATTACTCTGCTTAGCTCACACTTAAGAAGGCTATCTACATATGTTACTTGTAATTCTTCTCTACAGAATGTTTGTTTATTCTCCTTCATGTATTTATTCAACCGCTCATTTAACTCAGTATGGACTCATGGACATTTAATTTATACTATGGGCTATAATCCAATGCTTCTTTATTTTGTTAATCAAATTTTTCCAGCTTTATTCATTGGTAGCTCTTTCATTTGGCTGCTATGTCCCTTGGATATCCCTCATCGTTGTGTTTTGTTGTGGTTGAGCACTTCCTTACTTTTTGGCACTATCAGATGCCCCGGGATTATCTTGTATCTTTTCTGTCCCAGTTCTAGAATTAGTCATTTGTACAAGGAGCTGTGCTTGCATTTATTGGAAGAAGGTATTAGAAACCAAGACCTGGGCATTAGGTGTGCTTGTAACTACTGGAGTATCATTGCTTCTAAGTCCTCTCAGCTGAGAGAGCACAGAAAAATGTGTACACTAACCATGTAACAGACACCTATAAACACATGTGTGTAAACATCTGTCTCTGTGTTAATTTAAACATGGGTTCCTACTAATATCTCCAACTTCTAATCCATTACCATATAGATTATTATAGCTTCCCCTTGCTTATCTGTAATCCACTCCAACAGCGGGAAGCCTGGCTCCCACCACCTATCATCCATTTACCTATTTGTTCAGTTCAAGTACACGTGTAAAGCAGTATCAGAATTAATTGTACCTCGCCTGGCGGTGAGGAAACTTTATCAGTTAAACTGCTTATGTCCAATTTTTTTTTCACCAGACTCTATGCATTTCCAAAGTTACTCGTGTCAGCACCTTTTCCTCCCAATCTCTTTACTAAAATTGTTCCATTCATTTATAATAGAGTTAGAGTGTATGTCACAATCATGTATTACATCCGGGGATCCACTGACTTCCTGAGTGCTTTTCAAATTTTGCATGTATTAATGTTTGCTCTTTATACTGTCAGGTTCAATGGGTTTCAATAAATACGTTATGATGTACATCCACAATTACAGTATCATAAAGAATAGTTTCACTTCCCTAAATTATCTGTTGGATTTCACCATCTCTACCCTGCCTCCTTCCCTCAAATCCCTGTTAACTACCAATCATTTTACCATTGCTATAGTTTTTCTGTCTCTACAATGTCACATAATTGGAATCATATAAATGTCCTTTTAGACTAGCTTCTTCCACAGTATTTATTTAAGGTTCATCCATGTCATTTCATGGCTTGATAGCTCATTTCTTTTTATCATTGAATGGTTTTACCACCATTAGTTTAATTATTCATTCTTAAATCTATTTTTGCTTCTAGTTTGGGGTGAATAAATAAAGCTGCTCTTAACATTTGAGTCCATGCTTTTGTGTGGATATATGTTTTCAAATCAATTAGGTAAACAGATAGGGATGTGATAGCTGAATCATATGGTAGGTTTATGTTTAGTTCTGTAAAAACTGCTAACTCACATCCTAAGTGGTTGTTCCATTTTTGACCCCTACCACCAAGAAATGAGAGTTCATGTTGCTTCTCATGGTGTCAGACTTTGGGATTTTAGCCATTCTAATCAGTGTGTCTTTCGGCTTTTAATTTGAAATTTTCTAGTCACAGGTGATGTTGATCATCTTTTAATATGCTCACTTGCCATTGATACTTCTTTGTGGAGATGTCTATTCAGATCCTCTGCCCATTTTTTTTTAGTGGACTGTTTACTTATTGTTGACTTTTAAGTGTTCTTTGTATATTTTGAAAACAAGTCCTTTATTCGATATGCGTTTTGCAAATATTTCTCCCAGTTTATGTCTTGTATTTTCATTATCTTAACAATGTCCTTCAGAGTAGAAGTTTTAAATTTATAAAGTTTTCTGCCATGGATTATGCTTTTTGGGTTATATATAAAATGTGTTGCTAGGCCTAAGGTCACCTATATGTTATGCTATCTTCTAGAAGTGTTGAGATTTTGCATTTTACAGTTATATCTGTGGTCCATTTTGAGTTAATTTTTGTGAAAAGCATAAGTTCTATGTCTAGGTTCTTTTTTTTTTTTTTTTTTTTTTTTTTTTTTGCATATGGATATCTAGTACTCCACGGTTTGTTGAAAAGAATATCCTGTTTACATGGAATTGCCTTTGATCCTTTGTCAAAGATTAGTTGACTACATGTGTATGGGTTAATTTCCTGGACCCTTTGTTCCATTAATCCATGTGTTTATTTTTTCCAGTTACATGCTGTCTCGATCATTGTAGCTCTATAGTAAGTATTAAAGTGGAATATGCATCCTACAACTTTGTTTTTCAGCATTATGTTGGCTATTTGGGGTCTTTTGCCTTTAGAATCAGTTGTTATCCATGAAATAGTTTGCTGAGATTTTGACTGGGATTTTGTTGAATCTGTAGATCAATTTGGGAATAATTGAATCTTAACAATATTATATTCTAATCCATGAACTTAGAATATGTCTCTTTTTTTTTAACTCCTCTGTGGTTTCTTGCATCATAGCTTTATGTATATATAAAGTTTTTGTATATAGATCCTTATGTATTTTTTTCATATTTATAATTTAGCATTATGACTTTGGGGGTGTTATTATAAATGATATTTTTTTATTTCAAATTCAAATTGTTTATTACTGGTAGATATGAAAG
Source organism: Panthera tigris (assembly GCF_018350195.1). Taxonomy (NCBI): domain Eukaryota; kingdom Metazoa; phylum Chordata; class Mammalia; order Carnivora; family Felidae; genus Panthera; species Panthera tigris. The sequence continues at coordinate 68,068,594 of NC_056670.1, read as the reverse complement.
CAACTGACTTTTGTATATTAACCTTTATCCTGTTATCTTGTTATACTTGGCTATTAGTTTCAGAAGTTTTTTTGTTTTTTGTTTTAATCAGTTCTTTGGGTTTGTACACAGATAAATTAACTTCAAACACAGACCATTTTATTTCTTCCTTCTCAATCTGTATGCCTTTTATGTCCTTTTTTTATGTTTATTTATTTTTGAGAGACAGAGAGACAGAGTGCAAGTAGGGGAGGGGCAGAGAGAGAGGGAGACACAGAATCTGAAGCAGGCTCCAGGCTCGCTCTGAGCTGTCAGCACAGAGCCGGATGCGGAGCTTAAACCCACGAACCACGAGATCATGACCTGAGCCGAAGTCGGATGATTAACTGAGTGAGCTACCCAGGCGACCCTCCTTTTTTATCTCATTTCACTAATTAGGACTTCCAGCACAATGCCGATAGGAGTAGTGAGATGTTACATTCTTACCTTATTCCCAATTTAAAGGGAAAAACATCCATTTTCTCACCATTAGGTATGATACTTTTTGTAGGATTTTTGTACATATTCTTCCTCAAGTAGAGGAAGTTCCCCTCTATTCCTATTTGCTAAACATTTTTATTATGAATTAGTGTTGAATTTTGTTAAATGCTTTTTCTGCATCAGTAACACAGTCATGGGATTTTTCTTTTTGAACATATTAATGTGGTGGATTAATTTGGTTGATTTTTGAATATCAGGTCAGCATACCTGCAATAAACCCTGCTTTGTCACTGTGTATGCCATTTTATCCATTGTTGGATTTGATTTGCTCATATTTTATTGAGGATTTTTGCATTCATGTTCATCAGAAGTACCAGACTGTAGTTATCCTTTCTTGTGACATCTTTATCTGATTTTTATCTCCACTTCTGTTTTCTGGAAGAGATTATGGAAAATGGGGTTTTGTCTTCCTTAAATGTTTGATTGAATTCCTCCAATAAAACTGTCTTGGCCTGGTGCTTTCTTTTAGGGCGGTTATTAATTGCTCATTCGATTTCATGAATGGATATAGACCAATTTGAATTATCCAAATCTCCTTCTGTGATTCTGGTAGTTTATGTCTTTCAAGGAATTGGTTCATTTCATCTAAGCTATCAAGTTCATGGGCAAAGATTTGTTCATATTATTCCTTTATTATCCTCTATGGGATCAGTAGTAATGAAATTTTTTTGTTGTTGGTAGTTTGTTCCTTCTCTCTTATTTTCTTGGTTAACCTGGCTAAAGGTTTTACAAGTTTTATTGATATTTTCACAAGGTAAGAATGTAACCATAGCCCTAGACTGTCTTCTTCTAGACTTCTTATTAGATAAGAAAAATTTCAAACCTTTACTTTGGGCCATAACTTTATTTTTTTTACAAGCAAATTAACTTAATCCTTAATTGATACATTACCCTTCCCTCACCTCACTTCTCATTCTTTGGAATCTACTGACTGTCCTAAGGTTTAAGAGTTACATACTATCTGCCCCCTCTTTCTCCTTCTTCCCTCCTCCCTCTTGTATTTATCTTATCAGTTAGTTCCGTCAAATGGCACCTAACACAGTAGATATGAGATAAATATTGAATGAATGAATAAGTTTTCTTGATTATAACAGTTTCTAAGCATATGAGGAGAGGAGCTCACTCACAAATCCATTTCCAGTATCTGTCCCATGGAACAACTCATAAGAGAAACTGACATGTATGTCCTTACCTTACCTTAAGATTAGCAAACTTCCAAAGCAAAACTAAGGCTTGAATGATTACCAGAATCATTTGTCAAAACAAGTACTTTAGCCAAATATTCAATCCCCAGCAGGACATATTTCTGCCCAAATTATCTGGATAATTTGTTCAGTCTTCCAGTTGGCTTCTCCATGGCCTCCTATGGTCCTTGTAAGCTTCTGCAGCTGTAGCTATGCCAGTGCTTGGCTCAGGGCTAGAATGCAGGTAAGTGAGGGTGGAAAGCTCTGAAAATCCAATGGCAAGGGTTAGAGGCACTATTTCTGGGGGGTTCTATGTGTTATTTTTCTGGGATGGAAGGGAAGAAAATGTAAAATGGAAAGAGAACTGAGCTACACATCATATTTCTCTTCTTAGCACTTTTCATTATCTGGGGTTAAATTTGTTTTTCTTTAAGTTTTGATTTTCTTTCCTCTCCCTCTGGAATGTGAGCTCCATGAGGGCAAGGGCCATCTCTATCTTATTATTCTCTTAACATGGAAACTTGGCAAATAGTGGATGACCAATAAATACTCCTCAAGTGAATGTTTCAAAAACAAACCAAAAGCCTCTGGGGCAAGCACAGATCCCTTCTGTCGAGTTTTGTGTTAAGATCACTGTTTGGAATGAGACTGCCCTGGTTTGTATTCTGTATTGTCTATTACCAGCTTGCAACTGGGATTACTTTCTTTGTCACCCTGAATTTATTTCCTTATTCATAAAATGGAAGCAATAATGATACTCTATAATATACTGAATATGCTACCAATTACCAAGTACAAATTTATTTTTGATCCAAAAACTGTATTGAAAAGATTATGAAAAGGAAGTACCCAGGATCAATTTGCAGTGTGCGGGAATAGAGATTCATATCTGTGTGCTAAGCATCACCATGTCTAATTAGGCTAATTCCCTAATCCAGCATATCCAAATGATCTTTTAGGTTTCCTCTGGCTTCAGCATTCCATAACTAGGTGACCAAGTGTGTAGTTCTGAGGGACTTCCCTGTGCTTCCCCCCATCCTCTCTTCCCAGTGAAGAGCTCCTCAAGGTATCCTGCTCTCCTATCAAAACCCCGTCACCTCTCCTGACACTAACAGGCCCCAGTACAGAGCCCGTGGCTTCTCTTTAGCCAAATTTTGCAGTACGTTGCAGTAAGCAGACTGGGTTTGGCATACCCATGTATCCCTGCAGGGAAAGACAGACTAAGCAAAATCTTATTTACCTCTCCCAAGTCAGTATCTGATAGGGCTTGAGACATTATTGTTTTACGTGTGTTGGAAAAGACCGAGGCCTGGCAAGGAGTATCTTAGTGGCTAATGTAACACAGAATAACACTGGACCAGCCACTGAGTTATTCAGAACATAGTATGTCCCTCTGTCTGGGCACATGAGTCACAGTTCCCCCATAAATAAAAGGCAAGCATAAGTTTGTCAGAACTTCCTCATTTTTATGGGGAGGTCTCCCTAATAGCCACAAACATTCTGCTAAAACCAGAGGGTGGTGAAATTATAAGTCCATTCTTCCCTCACATTTGCCTATGCTGGGACAATCAGCAAAACAAAAGTTTATTCCAAAGTTAAGTGCTTAATATTGTTCACTGAAATACCGTCCTCACATTCTGAAGTATTTAGTTTGTGAGTTTTATGTTTCCATGCTTTTGAAAAGGACTCCAGGATTTTAGTTATCTCTATCAGTAGCTGTGTGATTGTGGTATTTTGTTCAATGAATGACACCCCCAATGAATCACAACTTTCTGTATCAGTGTACTTGTGTATCTTTCCCCTCTGTGTTGAATTGTGCTTTGGCCAATGGATCATCAACAAATATGACGCCAAGCTCCATAAGCACTTGTACGTTGAGGCTTGTCCTCATGTACTGGTGCCTTTACCCCGAAAGGAAGCCCAGGCCTGAGCTTGCTTCTTTGAGATTCAAAAACCATAGGATGGGCCTAAAATGTATTATGCTAAGTGAAATAAGCCAATCAGAGAAAGACAAATACCATATGATTTCACTTATATGTGGAGTTTAAGAAACTAAGCAGATGAACATATGGGAAGAAAAAAGGGAGAGAAAAAAAAAGACAGAAGGAATCAATTTTGCTGAAATCTTACCTTCAGCCTAGTGAAACTGATTTCAGACTCCTGACCTCCAGAACTTGAAGAGAATAAATGTGTGTTGCTGTAAGCCACCAAGTGTGTGGTAATTTGTGACGGTAATAAGGAGGAAACTAATATAGCAGTCAAAAACCCTAAAGCCAACTTTGAGATATAAATGACTCAAATCATGAAATAGTAACTAATGATTCAGCCATTTATTAAGGGTTTTATTTAGTACCAACTGTGGGACAGATATGAAACCTGGTGCTGGGGTTGAGACATAAGTCAGATATATGAATCCTGGTGCTGGGTATTACTTAGGATGCGCTTTGACCTTGAGTAACAGGAAACTTAACCCAGACATGCTTAAACATTAAAGGAGATTTATTAACTCATGTAACTGAAAAAAATCCAGAGGCAGGACAGAGGTTAGCAATTGGTACTTTTCAAAAATGGAAAATGGATTGTAGGAAAACAGCTAGAACTTTCTACTGCAATAGTCTTCACAAACACCATGAACATGTGAAGTGGCTGAGACAAAGTGCAATCAAAGAACTTCAAGATATTGTGATAAATGCCATTCTAAGGATACCTTAAAATACTGTGGATAAATATAGAAACAATGTGGAAGAATGGAGAAATCTGACTGGGATGGTTTAGGTTCAGTTTCTTGCAGAAGTAACATAACCTGAATCTTGAAAGATGAGTACATTAGTCAGAGAAGGGGATGGTCTTCCAAGATAGGAATATAGAGGTGGTTAAGTGCCCAACTCTTGATTTCAGCTCAGGTCTTGATCTCATGGTTTGTGAGATCAAGGCCCACGTAGGACTCTGTGCTGACAGCAGAGAGCCTGCCTGGAATCCTCTCTTTGCCTCTCTGTCTGCCCCTCCCATGCTCATTCTCTCTCTCTCTTTCTCTCTCTCAATAAATAAGTAAACTTTAAAAAAGAATATAGATTGTAAGGCTAAAGAAGCATGAAAGCATGCGATCAATGAGAAGTGAAGTGTGGTTGAAAAGTACACAGTGGGCCTGGGAGTTGAAGGGTAAGGGTACCATGGGACATGAAGGAGAAAACCAAGACTGAGGATGGAATTTATAAATTTTAGTGTCTGTAAATCTTGTAGGTCATCGTGAGGAGTTTGGTCTTCATCCTGACAACAGTGGGCGAGAGTGTTATCATTATTTTAGATCTATAGCAAAGGGTACGATAGAATAGACAGAACTTTGCAATTACTGTGATTAGCAGCTAAGGAAGAATGAGCTGGGTCAGGTCTACTGTGAAGGATCTGGCTTAAATGAGGGATCTGTAAGTAACCAGGAATGAGTCTGAAGTGCTCCAGAACCTGACAAAGAGATTTTCAGTGAGCATCTAGAGCTGTGGCAGACGTGTCTGTCTCTCTCACACTTCGTTAGGGATGGGAAGATGGGGAGATGTAAAGAAACTTGTCCAAAGTCATGGGACAGAAAGTTTCTGATTCTTCCAGATTCACTCGAAATTTATGCAAGGTTCAGACCCAGGGTCTGCCTGGCTCCAAAGCT